>NC_134870.1:29283536-30699786 GCF_049852395.1 Peromyscus maniculatus bairdii | reverse complement strand
CTTAGTCCTACCTCAACTAGATATGCCATGCTTTGTTGACATCCAGAAGAGGCCTGCCCCTTCTGAAAAAAAAAACAGAGGAGGAGTGGATTTGAGGGAGGAGCAGAAAGGGGAGGGAATGGGAGGAGAGGAGGGAGGGGAAACTGTGGTTGAGGTGTAAAATAAATGAATAGATTTAATTAAAAAAAAAAGAGAGAAAAGGAAGGAAGGAAGGAAGGAAGGAAGGAAGGAAGGAAGGAAGGAAGGAAGGAAGGAAGGAAAGAAGAGAAAGGAAGAAATAAAAGAAAGGCCCACAGCAATGGAAAGTGCATTCCTCATCACTTTGCAGAACTCTCCTCTTCTTTCCTCCACTCAGGGAAGAATCCCAGGTGAAAGTGGCCAGCCGGAGCCCCTCCCAGATACACCTCCCCCCCCCAGCTACTCCTCCCCCCAGCTGGGGGTCAATCTGCTCTGAGTTAGTCTGGAAGAACCAAGGCATTGGCGGCAGCTGTATGTTCGAGTCATCCAGGAGCCACTGTGGTGGGCATGCATCCTGTGCAGCAACATCCCGCCACCAGATGGGCTCCTCCTTGCCAGGTGCCACACTCTGCAGCTGCCTAGGAGAGAGCGCTCTGCCAGAGGAGCTGTCTGCACCAGGAGCAGTGATGGAAGCCGCAGGAGCGAGCTCTAGATTAGACGGCATGCGGACAAGCCCACAGGCAAATTATGGCCCATTCAAGTGCAGGATCTGTGGTCACCCTTGCCTGTGGCATATCCCACAACTAACACGAGTCAGAGCAGCCTGCCAGGCAGCAAGCTGCCTTGCCTTTGAGCGCTAGGCTCGGCTGAAATGTGCCTTCTTCTCCAGCACATTTATTCAGCTCACTGGCAGCAAACAGTCTGCGGGACCTTCTCTGTAGCTTAGCTACCCGCTCAGAGATTGGTCCCTTACTTCCCAGCACCCTTAGCACTCTGCCTACTTCCTCCTCTCCTTTCCACTCTCAAGCAGGTTCCACCCTTCCTATGCCCCGGCTCTTGGTGCCACAAGCTCACCGCCCTGCTCCCCTCTGGGCTTCCCAACAGCTGCCTTCCGCGGTGCTTTGGAAGCCATGAAAATGACCCCTGCACGCTTTGTGTTTTTCCCTCAGCCCCTGGTCCGGCAGAGAGCCCCGAGACGACACAGTGCACGTAGACTGGCTGGCTTCAGCACCCTCGGGTATCCTCAGCTAAGGGACTCCGAGGAGATGTTGGCATGGAGGATGAGGGAGGGCTTTTCCATTTCACCTCCCGGCCAAAGTGTGAACAGATCAAATACCAGCACGGTTTCATCGCCCGTGCATACGCAGGAGGGCGTCCTCACGTTGGGAGCAGTGGTTCTAGACCGTGAGCCTACTTTACCCTCGTGGGGGGTGGGGAGAAGCTGTGAAAACAGATGGCAGATGTGGGGCTCACTCCTGTAATCCCAACACTCCAGAGGCTGAGGTAGGAGGATATTTGTGAGTTCAAGGCCAGCCTGGGTTATGTAGCAAGATCTTATTTTTTTTTTAATTTTATTATTATTTTAGCTGAAACTGGTGACATAAGCTTGTGATCTCAACACTTGGGAGGCAGAGGCAGGGGCATCACTGCAAGTTCCAGACAAGCCTGGACTACAGAATGACACTCTGTCTCAAATAAACGAAATGGTATGTGTCTAGGGGTCAGGGTGGGGGCATGGTGAAACACACCTATAAATTCTGTTAGAAAGCTGAGTCAGAGGATCGTAAGTTCGAGGACAATTTGAACTATGTATGGAGACCCTGTCTCCAAAACAGTAACAAAACCCAAACAACAAACAACAGGACCAGAGATCACTGGACCCAGGGCTACAGATCCCACAGTGTGCCGGGCGGGGCCTAGAATTGGATTCCCTAAGCTACTTACTGGTGGTGGCTGGGTGCTAACACTGCTGGTCATGGGACCCCACTTTGAGAAACCTGGCTCTAGCTTGCAAGGGTGAGATCTACTTAAACCCCAAAATTCTATCACTTTGAGGATCTTCAGAAAGAAAGGTGGCTGGCCGTCTCCTCAGGCTTCAACTTCAGAGCCCTTTTGTGGCACACAGATGCTCATGGCTGTGTTGAGGGTGCCCCCTAGTGGTCCACCTGAAAACCAACCTGCTCTTTAATGTATTTTTGCCTTTACCCTTAACAAGGTAAGCCAACCTTTAAACTGTATCTGCCTGATACAAACCAAGGAACTGGAGGTGATCAGCATTGGCAAAGATCCAGTCCAGGTGCAGAGGAGGGGCTAGGGCCCCATTTGATGGGTGTTGGGTCAAATAGGTGGCCTACTGATGATACCATGGCTTTGGAATTTTTGTCCAAACGAGAAGGCTTTAAGACTTACCACATGTCTTCATTCAAATTTTATAGGTGTTAAAATCAAGACAAGGCTTGTGAGGTGCTTCAGTGGGTAAAAGCACTTGCCACCAAGCTTGACAACCTGAGTTCAATCCTTGGGACCCACATAGAGGAAGGAGAGACCTGGCTCCCACAAGTTGTCCTCTGACCTCTACACATATGCTGTGGGTTGTACGAGCCCCGTCCCCCCACAAAAAAATTAAATAAATGTAATTTAAAAATCAAGATGGATTCTAAGATCAACTTAAGAAGAAGTAGTAATGAGCGCTAACCTGTACAAGATGTTCCCTGTGAGCTGTGCACCGTGCTCAGCACTGGACATACATTATGTCCTCTCTTACGCCCATCAGGGAGACATGCAGAAATTGCTCTGCTAGAGTCCAGCTTAGAGACCCCAAGCTTAAGAAGCTTGCCTAAGATTGCCCAAAAGACGACTGGCAGAGAAGTGAGGGAGAAGAAAGGACAGGGGACGAGGGGAAAGGGAGGTGAAGGGTCGAAGCATGTGCATTTGTTATAATTTGTTACAGTAACAAATCATAACAAATAATTATATAATTATTATTTGTCATAATTATCCATTACAGTAAACAGATAGAAGCAACCCAAGCATCCATTGCTGGATGACTGGCTAAATAAGAACTACTGTTGTATACAGTGGAGAATAAATAAGAGCTAGTGTTGCATACAGTGGAGTATGACTCAAACTTAAGAAGGAAGGAGATTTGCCGGGTGGTGGTGGTGCACATCTTTAATCCCAGCACTCGGGAAGCAAAGCCAGGCAGGTCTCTGTGAGTTCGAGGCCAGCCTGGTCTACAGAGTGATATCCAGGACAGGCTCCAAAACTACACAGAGAAACCCTGTCTCAAAAAATTAAAAAAAAAAAAATTCTGCCATATGCTGCCACATGGGTGAACCTTGAGGACATCATGTTAAGAGGAATAACCAGACACAGAAGGATAAATACTATCTGGTTCCACTTTCCTGACTACCCAGAGGGATCAAAGGTGAAGGGTGGATGCCTGGGGCTAAGGGGTTAGGTGGCCTGAGCAGTTACTGTCGGCAGGTAGGGAGTTTCAGTCAGCAACGATGAAAGACTTGTGGAGATGGAGGATGGTGGTGGCTGCATAATTATGTGAATGCACATTTAAAAACAGTTAAACTGTAAACTTTGTTATGGCTATTTCACCATAACTAAATCCATCCATCTACCAGTGGACTCCACACTGAGTCATGTGAGGTTCCCCCAGATCCTTCGGCCTCATTCTAGTGTGCACAATTGAAGGGGCCCCACTGAGAGTGGGACTTTAAAGATTCGGGATCCCCCTGAAGGACTACAGACTCTAAGACACACAGGTGCACCCAGCGGGAAAAGGGTAACACCCAGCCATTGGCCAACTGCCCCACCCCATAGGACAGTCCCACGTCCTGTTCCTGCTGGGAAGAGCATCTCCCAGATCTCCACTAGCTCATTCGCTGGCACAAGAAGTCCTGACACTGTGCCCTGGGGGTGGCAGGCAGCGAAGGGAGTGTGATGAGGAGCCAGTGCCTAGTCTATGCCTCCCTTGCCTGGCAGCCTCCTCCAACAGTCCTTGGGAGAAGAAGCCATTGTGACCACGGAGGGCAACATTTGAAATATCTCTAATTAAGGAGAGAGACAGAACGGGTCTCCTAGGATGAGAACATACAAGGCAGGCATAAATTACATTTCCATGCTCCTCCCGCTTTACTCCCAAGCCAAACAGACGTTATTTTTATCAAATACTTTGTATGCTGTGACATGCTTTGCCAACTTTCTATTATTAGACAAATCAGGGAAAATCTGAGTTTGATTTCTCTTGGAGTCACCCTTCCCACCCAGTTTTGCCTGGTTGCGGGAGGGAAGGTGTGTGGTGATTTTGGAGGTGACCTTGACCTATCAATAGGAATCACAGGGAAGTGGTAGCCACTAAGGACTCAACTTTGGTGCCAAAACTTCCTAGAAACGGGCTCTTCCCTCCTTTGAAATGGTATCAGTCGCGGCATCACCCCAGATGCCACAGCTGTGGGACAGGAAAAAGCAGGCATTCTAGAATATTTACAACAGTGTCCTCACCCCCACTTCCTGTGAGGGAGGGCTTAGTCTCTGCCAGCTAAATTCTGGTACATTTCTGCAGAATATAGAAACTGGGGAAGGGAGTTTTGAAAGATGCCATTCTGTGGGTGGGATGGCTTGGCAGGACCACCTAAGGAACGCTCTCTTCTGAAGAAGGAAGCAGACGAGGTCAGAAGGCCAGAGGGAGGGTAAAGGAGACAAAGCCAGGGGGTGCTCAATTATGGGGTGGTGGGAATTCCGGAGGCAGACTCAGGAGGTGGAGCAGATGGCAGGACTGTCATTAGGAGGCTTTGCGAAAGAGACAAGCAAGGAGGATTTTTCAGAAATGCCGTTGGTGTTATGAATGGAATCCACCCCCCGGCCCTTTGGCATTTTAAAGAGATTTCAGTGAAGATATAAATTAACTTAAAAACTATGCTTTGCATGGGGAGGGGCTGGTGTTTACTCAGGTCATCCCCGACTACCGGGAGGCTGGAATTTAATAGGAGGAAGTGCCCCTCCCCCCATTTCTCCCGGCACCTCAGCCTGTGCTTTGTGTATTTTTAAACTGGTGTCTTGGACTGGGGATGGACCCCAAGTGTTTTTCTGGTTTCTTTTGACTAAGTAATAGTCATTTTGATGTTGTTGTTTAGTCGTTGGTTTGAGGGGGGGTCTCACTGTATAGCCCAGGTTGGCCCTGACTCCACTATCCGGCTTCAATCTGGCAAGCGCTGGCTCATCACACCTGACCCGAGAGGGCTTTGTTTTGTTTTGTTTGTTTGTTTGCACCAGTACCGAAAGTTGAGACGTTGTGTTTTTAAAGCCCATGCTTCCTTTTCTGTTTCTTGTACTGACAACCGGCGATACCAGGCCCTCCTGCCCACCAGGTCAACACCTAACCCAGCATCTATGACCCCCACCCGTGCAGCTGCACGCACACCTGGCTGCATCTTGATTGACATCACCCACCATCTGGTCAGGGCAGACTAAAGACGTCAGACCTGTGTTCCTGCTGGCTGGCAGCAACAAGAAAAGCAGAAAAACTGAAAATGAAATCTTCCTGAAAGCATCAGAGGTTATGGAGAGCCACCAGAGAAGGATCTGGGGAATGATGGCACTCAGGGCAGCCAGCTCGGTAGATGGAACATTTACTCCTTCTGGAAAAGAGCTCAGGAAATGAGAAATCACAACGCAGCTCAACAGCTCAGCATGCCTCCGCGGAGAAAAGCTGGAGTACGGTGCCTACCACACGAGGGAGTGCCTGTAACCTCCAGTCTTGGGTCGGGACCCCCCATAGGATGGAACCTTAGGACTGGATGGATTGGAAGCAGATGGGGTTTTGCAAAGCCTCAGCCAACATTCAATTAACTTAATTCATCAAATTAGAATGAGGTGATCCCAGACTGCTATGGCTCCCAGGTGCCTTGCAGAAGCAATGTAACGACTCTCCGGAGAAATATAATAACATCCCATAACATCCAAATAAGCCTCTCATTACTTCTCCTAACAATTTTCACATACACTCTCAGCATACATAAAAATAACCGAGGACACATGGAAATAAGACAATATGGAAGTGATTCAGCAGAAACAACTATAATAATAAAAAAACAAGTCCCAGAGAACTACAGTAATTTGGAGTTAGCAGAAAAGACTTGAAAATAACTATGGTTGGGTTAGTGAGACGGCCCAATGGGTAAGGATACTTCCCACTAAGCCATGATAACTTGGGACCCACGTGGTGGAAGGAGATAACTGACCCCCAAAAGTTGTCCTCTAACTTCCATGTGTGCTTAGCATGTGCCCATGCATGCACGTAAATACTCATAAAATAAGTAAATGTAAAGAACTTCATATTATGTTTACTAAATGAGATAAAATACATGATAAGAAATAGAGAACTGAAAATCTATTTAAAAAAAAGACGATAATTTGATAAACTAGACAAAAAGAAACTTAGAACTGAAAAATAACACTACACACTTTTAGCTGGGTGTGGGGGCAGAGGTAGGTGGGTCTTTGTGATGGCGAGGTCAGCCTGGTCTACACAGCAAGTTCCAGGCCAACAAGGGCTGCCTAAAGAGACTCTGTCTCAAAACCAACAAACAACAACAACAAAACAAAGTGGCTGGATGTAGGAGCTTGACAGGTAAGACACAGCTGGAGGGAGGGAGGGAGGTGTAGGTCCAAAGAAAACATCAGGATAGACACAGAGTAACAACATGATGGGAAACTGCTACCGGGCAAATAAGACGGGTCAAAGATGAAAGTTGAGATTTCAGAAGGAAGTAAGAGAGAAGAGGGGAGCAGCAACAGTTGAAAAGAAAATGGTTGAGACCCTGCCAACAGTGACTTAAGGCATCAAGTGACACATTCTAAAAGCCCAGAGAGCCAGAGGCAGGGCACTTTTTTTTTTTTAAAGCCACATTCAAGTCCATTACAGTAAAATAGATAAAAACCAAACATAAATAGAAAAGAAGTCACAGATAGCCACCACAGCTTTAACAGACAGAAACAAGGAAAAGTAGAAATTAGTGAAACTTAAACAACTCAGGGGACAAAAGAAACTAGCTATCAACCTCGAAGTTTACACCCGGTGAAAATGACTGTAGCCAAAAGATTCTTGGTCCTGCCCAGTCCCACAGCTACCATTATTATAATAATCACACAGAGGCTTAATATTACTTATAAACTGTTTGGCCTATAGCTCAGGCTTATCATTAACTAGCGCTTACAACTTAATTCAACCCATTTCTATGTTTTGCCTTGTGGCTTTGTGGCATTACCTGTTTTCTACTACATCTAGCTAAAAGTGGATGCCCCTTGCAGAGAAACATTGGGTGGCTGTCCAGGTAGCCAGCTCTCTCTGTCTTTTCTTGCATTTTTTCGGAAGTTGCTTGCCTGCATTTCCTGTTTACTCAGGTCATATTATTTTACTTCTCAGGTCTTTGATGGGGTTGAAGACTAGATAGTTACAGTTAAGATCATTTCATACCTTAGCTAAAAGCAATATTAGGTACTAGATTTAGATTCTTCAGGACGGGACAGCTTTTGAAGCAATCTCTGTAATTTGTCATTTACCTATGATCTGGACATGTTGTATGTTTCTTACTTGACACTGTTCTTGTTGATTGTAGTTCCATTTTTTTGTTTATGTTATTACCCTTTCTTTCTCCTAGACCATACTTGATAATCGTTCTTATTGTATATAGTTTTGTATTAGGTTTAGAACCTTCTTATTTAGACAAAAGGGAAAGTGTACTGGGAATTCGCTCCACCCATGTCCTTGGACTATTTGGCCTGATAGAGGTGGTCCTTCTTGCCTGCCTATGTGACCTCTTAAAAGGGAAGGGGGAGAGGGGTCACAAGCTCTCTCTTAGACATAGAAGGCTTCCTTGCACATGGTTTGGCAACCTGGTCTGGAGCTTTCTCCATCTTTCCCTGAGTCACCAGGCAACAATTTCACTTCATTTTGTATCAGTGAGTCTGTTTTCCCCATAGAACCCCTTAATAAATTGATACACATATAGAGAGACCACTGAGGCTCTCATTACAAATAACCTCTAATATTTAAAAAGAAATGAATAGGCAAGGCAGTGGTGGCACACGCCCTTAATCCCTTCACTCAGTAGGCAGAGGCAGGTGGACCTCTGTGAGTTTGAGACCAGCCTGATCTACAGAGCAAGTTCCAGGACAGCCAGGGCTACACAGAGAAACTCTGTCTCAAACAAACAAAACAAAACAACAACAAAAACAAACAAAAATAAATTAATATAGATTCAGGAACTTTTACCAGCACAAAAACTATAGGATGTTCATTGTGGAAAAGCAAAATGGTTGAAGATGCCAGATGACAGAAATGAAGTACAAAGATACAATATAACAATGCTTGCTGGGGTCTAAGAAACATAAAATATCTTAGAAGCACATACAAATCAGGAGGGGAGTTAAATGGAATGAGAATGAAAATGTTCAAAGGTCCTTTTAGTAGTATGGAAGAAGATAAAAGTGCCAATTAACATTAGACACTGAGAACTCATGATCTCATATTACAATCTCCAAAGTCACCTCCAAAGAACAGTCAAGAGTTATGTAAGTTCCAGCATAATAGAGGGAAAAAACAAGATATTCAATTGCTGCGAAAACAGCAAAAAAAGCATGAAAAGAGCACAGAACACACACAACAAATGTAATTTAAAACTACGAGAGCAGAGACAAGAGGACTGGTGTACACATCAAAACCCTGTCACAAACAAAGAAAATAAATAAATAAGAAATAATCAAACAATGGGAATTTAAAGACAGGAGTGGTGGTTTATGCTTGTAATCTAGCTACTCCAGAGACTGAGGCTGGAGGATCATAAGTCTGAGGTCAGCTTGGACAATTCAGAAAGACTTTATCTCAAAGTAAATTAAAGGGACTAAGGATGTAGCTCAGTGGTAGAGCACTTGCTTAGCATGCAAAAAGCTTTGGGTACAATTCCCAGTACCAAGAGGGAAAGTACATTAGGTTTAAGTCTAGGAAGATTGGCTATTACATTAAATGTAAATGAGCTAAATGCTTTAATTAAAAGTCAGTCATAGAACTGGCTAAAAGTTTATGCACTGTTCATAAAAAAAGTCTAAAACTTTGTATTACAATGAAATTATAGAGTAGTAATATAAATGCTAATAAAATTATAATAAAGTTAATAGGACTTACAGTACTATTGGACAAAGTAGACTTTTAGGCTAAAAGCAATATGTAGATAAAGAGGAATACATGATGATAAAGATTTTAGTTCCCAATGGTTCTAAGATTTGCATACACCAAATAATATAGCTTCAAATGTATACAGATGACACTGACAAAACCCACAGGAAGTGAGCAGATAAATGAGTAGGGATATATGTATGTTATTTGAACAAGCTTAGCAAACTTTATTCTGTGGATCCAATAATTACAGAAGTCATGTTCTCTAAATATTTATGGCATAATCACCTTGCCAAAAAAAATAGCACTGAAATGTTCTACCTCATTTTCTGTACAATATAGTCACACATATGGCTTTCTTTGGCCACTGAAATGTGAGAAGTAACTTCCGGTGTATCGGTAAGCCTCTGTCCTCTCCTTCCGGACAAGCATAGCTTTTGGAGCTCCTTCAGTCCAAGCACTTGAGTGAGGATGGCTCAGAGCCAGTCTTCCCAGTCCGCTGCAAATGGACGTGTCGATATCGGTGAATGTATTAGGCAGAGGCAGAGTTATCTAGAGGAACACACTCAATAGAATGCCTGAACATGTGCATGTGTACATATGTGTGCATGTGCGTGCATGCGCGTGCATGCGTGTGTGTGTGTGTGTGTGTGTGTGTGTGTGTGTGTGTGTGTGTGTGTGTGTAATGAAATGGGAGTTAATTAGATCTGGTTTATATAATAGGCCTGGGCAGTCCAACAATGGCCATCTGTGTGTTGGAATGCTGGAGAGGCAGAGACCCCAGGCAGAGCTGCCCAGTCCATGAAGCTGGATGATTTAGCAGTCTCAATCCAACACTAAAGGCCTGTGCAGTCTCTGGAGAGTCGCTGATGTTAAATCTACCTAACGAGGCCAGAGATGTTAACGCTGATGTTAAATCTACCTAGCGAGGACAGAGAAGCTGGAGTATGTCAGTGGAGGCTAGCACAGCATCCCTAGATGTGCTTTCATAGGAAGCAGTAAAGGTGGCAGCCAACACCACTTCCTCCTTCCACCTCCTCATATCTGGGCTGTCAGGGAGACGTGGTACCCCACCAAGGGTAGGGCTTCCCAGCTCTGAGTGAATTCCCTCTGCAATCAACTTTACAGACACCTAGAGGTGTGTTTCCATCCTGATTCCAAGACTCTCAAATTAACAATCAAGATTTCCCGGCCTTTGTTACCTCAAGTCACTGGGAGAGTATTTATAACCATGGCATATCCTAGTCTTTCCTGAGTTACAGATGGGGGGTGGGGTGGATGCTTTTCCTGGGTAAGGAAGTAAGCTGGTTTGGAAGAGGGGCTGGGGCAGGGAAAGCAGACCCCAGGAAGAGCTTATGAAGTATGTTGCAGGTGATATTTATTTATTTATTTATTTGTGGTTTTTTAAGACAGGGTCCCTCTGTGTAGCCCTGGCTGTCCTGGAACTCAGTTTGAAGACCAGGCTGGTCTCAGGCTCACAGGGGTCCACCTGCCTCTGTCTCTTGAGTGCCAGGATTAAAGGTGTACGCTACCACTGCCCAGCTCTGGTTGCAGGTGAATTTGAAGGATCTTCCCTTTAGCAATAAGCAGGGGGTGTTGTCCTGGAAGCTGAAGGTTGGAGAAGGTTGGAGATGCTTGAATTTTAGCAGTGATGGAGAGAGTGCATTTGGAGACTCCACTCCGGTGAGAGGGGAGGGTTAGGTAGAAAGCCACCACCAGTGGCCCAGCTAGTTTTGCTTGATTCTCGTGCCCTCTAGAGGTAGCTGTGATTAGGAATTTGGTGAGAATTTCTCCAAAAGCATGTGCCCATGCAAAAAGCTTCATCGGTGTTTTAGCACAGCAAACCAGAAACCAAACAGGACAGCCTCTTTCTTTCTCTGAACTGTCTAGAAGCCCCTTTCCTGAACTTCATTTTGTCCAGATTCTTGGAACGTTATTCTTAGTTCAGATGTCTCCAGGGCCAGCCACCTTCCCTCACTTCGCCGTGAACGAAGCTGGCTCCCAGGGTCAACGTCCATTGTGCATTCTTGCCTCATTAAACACCAGTGTTGCTTGTCCTTAACCAAGCTGAATCCTTGCGGCTCATTTGAGTAATTATTAAGCTGCTTCCTTCATTCAGTGTCCTAGAGGTAGCCGCGGCAAGAAGTCAGCATGTAACAAGTTGGATTTTGCTCACTGTTTTTACATTTGGTATCTAAAGGCCTGACAGATGGTAGATGCCAGGTGAATGGATCATGACCTGCTATCAGGCCGCAACAGCCAGCCCTGGTGAGCAGCAATCTTCGATGAATTTTTGCTCTGTTTCTGGATATGTTAAGGGATATCTATATCAACCACTTCAAGGCTCAAAGAATGTGGCAGAAGAGGAGGCGGAAAGAATGTAAAAGCCAGAAGACCGGGAGAGGCGCTGAAGAAAGAATTCTTTGCACTGTGACACGGATAGTATACTCATGAAGCAGCAGCAGCTGTAGTTACCTGTATTAGACATGCACAAGATTGGGCCTGACAGCACTGTGGCAGGCATGGGGAGGGGCCCATTGAATCTCCACCTTCCCCTGAGGAATGATTAGTAGTTAATGCTTACCGGAGGAGGGCGGGTTCTTCAGTAGTATGGCTAATGGCAAGTTGCTCAAGATCTTATAATTTCTCACCCATACTCACGTAACTAAGCATAACTAAACTTAGTCGTGAACACACACACACACACACACACACACACACACACACACACCATCATCAAAATAGAAAGGTGGCTAATTAGGAAGAAAAGGTAAGAGGAGAACGGGACAAGAAAAGGTAATAGGAGGTGACTTTGATCAAAATACCTTATATACATGTACAAATTCTCAAAAAAAAATTACTAAAAGGGTTCTAAACCCCACAAGTTCAAGGTCTAGGTAGGCTACAAGTGAGTTCAAGTCTAGTCTGGGCAACATAGCAAGACCCAGGCTCAAAATACAAAGTAAAAAAATAAACAGCTAGGGATAGAGGTCAGTGGTGGAGCGCTCGCCTAGTGTGGGTGTCGCTCCAGGTTTACTTCCCAGGACAGCAACACACGAAAGTGTTACAGTCCCAGGAAAAGTCAAACCTCTCATTCTTTTTCACACACACAATTCTAGAAAAATGCTGTGTCAATGTTCACAGTTAGGTTCTTATGGCTTGACAATGATAACTTGCAGCACATCATAAATACTGGAATTGAAACGCATGCTGGGACAACATTCTTTAAGAATTCCGATTCTTCTGGGACCAGGGAGAGATGGCTCAGTGGGCAACGAACACACTTGCGGCAGCAGCCAGAGGACCCCACTTTGCATGCTAAGCATGTGCTGAAGAGTTTGGCATTGTGGGGCAAGCTTGTCGTCCTAGCACTGAGAGGCAGAGGCGGGAGGGTCCTGGGGGACTCTCGGGCCAGACAGCCTAGCTGAATTCACTAGCTCAAGGTTGAGCAAGGGACCCATCTCCAAAACTAAGGTAGAGAACAATAGAAGAAGACACCTGACATGCCCATAAGACAGGTGTACGCATCACACACACACACACACACACACACACACACACACACACACACACACGGGGGGGGGGGGGTTCTAATATCCTCTTTAATTTTTTCTGCAGTTCTATCACTCAATAGCTAACTTATGGGGAAAAGTTTGTTCAATGAGGAAATGCTTAACTTATCGTTAAAGAAAGTTGAGTTAAATCGTTAAAGGAAGATTCTGGGACATTAGGGAACCTAGGGATTTTTTTTTTTTTTCATTTTGGGTGAAGACACCTTACTCAGATTTGAAATGGTGATGTGTATTCTCGGCTTTTATACAAGTGGAGAAGAATTATTATCAGCACAGACACGTTCCCAGACAAAGTAATTTTTTTTTTTGGAGGACCTGGAAAAAGATTCTAAAAACTCATTCTTGAGCTAGCTGGTAGACGGCCACCCTGGTGTAATGCAAGACAACAGCCTGCAGAGGGCAGCGTTGGACAAGCAGTTGAGCGCTACCTCTGGCCCTTCCCCAAGAGTCTGGGCACTTGGGCTCAGGTTGGTTGGGAGGCCAGCCTGGGCAGCTCAATCCAGCTCGCTCTAATATTTGCACAGTGAATTACTCATAGGGAAATGTCTCCAAGGACAAGGGAGACCAGAGATTCCATCCTGTACCTAGACTCAGCCTGGGACAGTTAACACACAAAAAAGGCTATTCTCTCTCCTCTTCAAGAACTGAATTTGGGAATGAAATTGAAGGTTCGATTCACACCTGAGTGTCTTGTTTTCCCGTTCTGAAAAGAAAAGGGCAACAAATTCTCAACCGTTTCTACTTGAGAAGACAGCATAGCAAAGTGGTCAAAAAAAAACCGCCAGCGCCAGCTCTGGAGGCAGACAGTCTGGAGCCTGCACCTCAACCTTCCTGAAGGTAAGGTTCGAACTTTCCAAAGCTCAGCTTCCCTGGCTGTCACACAGAGGAAAGGGTTGGCTGCCTTGAGGATCAAAGGGGCTGGAACGGGGGGGAGATGGCATTCAGAAGGAGCCCAGGAGTGAGAGCCATCCATGACAGCGAAGGCGATGAGGTTAAGTCCCACACCATCAGCTCAAGCGCCGCCGCTGCCTCAAGCGCCGCCGCCGCCGCCTCAACTCTCCATTCCTGATCAGTGAAGAGAATGGGAGGTGAGAAATCAACCCGCTTCAATGTCATGTTCCACAGGTGTGGGAAGCAGGAACTGCCAGCACGGAGCACCTAGAACCCGAGCCTGGCTTTCCCACACGGTTTACACAATGCCTTCTGGTCTCGGGCCCCGCCCCTGCGTTGAATAGAGGGTCTCCTAGCTTGAACTAGTATGTACGGCTGTGACACGACCACCAGCCTCAGAACCTGCCTGGCCCACGTGCAGAAGTGGAGACAGTTTCCTTTGCAATGCATGCTCGGTGACATTTCAAAGGGCATCGATCAAACCAGTCGGAAAAGCATGGGGAGTTGCCAAAGCCGCTCAGGGCAAGACCCCCACCCCTCTATCTCGTATGGGGGAAGGGACAAGGCCGAGTTCAGAGCAGGGCATAGACACAACTTGGCCAACATACTTGTCCTTTCACCTGGCAGTTGTCCAGCCCCCAAATAGCCTGTGTGTCTAGTCCAAAAATAAATCACATGAGAGGCGAAATACAAGTGCATGGGCTCTTGGCCTTGGCCTTCTGTAGGCATACTAGTACCAGCCAGCCTTTCAGGGGCTGGAGAGGGGGGCCCTGAGACCCCTTTCTGCTGCCTTCCTCCCAGGGTCCCCAGGCCAGGAAGCCACCTGTTAAGTGGCCAGTGGGGTGTGTGGTTTCACCCAGCCTTTCCCTTGGGGGTCCCCTTGGCTCCATTCACACCAGAGAGAGCAGAGGAGAGGACAACAGCCTCCCGGGGATAAAGGCATCGCCGGCCTCCTTTTCTGGATGGACACTCCCTTCTCCTGGTGAATGGAAACTCCCTTTCTCAGCAGCCTGCTCACAGCATCCTGGGAGCCCAGTGTGATCTCAGCGGCTGCTACCACCCCAGAAGGAAAGGCTCCCACAACAGAGACAGAGGTGAGTGCCTGTCTCCTGCTCCTCGCCTCCCACTTGTTCCTTCCTCACCCTCCCCACCAGACACACACACACACACACACACACACACACACACACACACGCGCGCGCGCGCGCGCGCGCGCGCGCGCGCTCCCAAATCTGGATCTGGGTCAAAGACAGGCTGGAGTCTGCAAAGATTCCTGCCTCTCATTCAGAGGCAAATTCATGCCTCCCCCCACCCCCGCCCCCCACCCCCACCCCAGAAAGAACTATGTGGGACTAGTTCTTAGCCGGGAAGCAGGAAATGATTCCTACCCAGTGAATTATCTCTGCTTAGATCCAAGAAGAGGTTACCAGGAAATTGTAGACGGCCCAAATCCCATCACCATAAAGTTAATGCTCTCTAAAACACACAGCACAGAACAGGAAATCAAAGAAACGCAGCTGATCTTCCCTTAATGGGCAAAAAGGAAAACAAAAAACAAAACCAAGGCTTGCAAAGCTTCCGTTTCTTGCTCCTCCCTGGTGTTCCAGGGTCCTGCAAAATAGACTTAATAGACTCAATAACTCCTTACTTTAAGAAAAGGGGGAATGAAATAAAGAACTTGGGGAGAGTTACAGGATAAGTAGAGTAGGGAGAAGGAGAAGAGTGTTTGCATCTTGGTCTAGCCTTCTGTATCCCTGAGCCATACCACATGGATATATGCCCATTTGAGGATGTGCACAGGGGCCACTATGCCCAGCATGTGGGTTCTGTTACCACAGACACCCTGGGCAATGGCTTGCATATATCCTTGCTAAGAAGATATCAACAAAACCCTGACAGGAGCCGTCTACTTACACGAATCTGGATTCTTTAACGATCACAGTCTAAACCAAGAGTGAAGAGACTTAGGCAGAACGATTGTATATTCTTCCCTCCTGTTGAAAGCCACGGCTTTGGTATGGTGGCTCCAGGTGGGAAGGTGATGGTATCCTGAATCCTTCTCTCTCCATCCTTTGCCTTTGGCTCCCTGTCATGTTCTGTTCCCAGAAGGACTCGCTGTGATGGTGGCAGTGTGGCTGCCAGCAACTCAGCCGACATCCCGCTGACATACGCTCCAGCTGGTCTTAGACCTGCACCTCACAGGACCAATGTGGAAAGGAGTGCTTCTATCTTCTATCGCTGCCATGGGGCAGGGGGGGGGTCAGCTTCTCCAACACACCTTGATTGACAGCCGTGAGGGTGGTTCCCCAAAGGCAATCAAAATGTTTCCCCCCAGAGAAGACAGCTGGTGTATGGCTCTTTCAGTGACGGCAACTTCGGTCTCCCTCTTTCGCTCATCTGTGTTATTGATAAGAAGTTTCAGAGGAAGACTAACTATTGGGAGAACAGGTCACTAAAAGATGCCTGGCTTGTCATCCCCAGAGACCCCTGGCAGTGAGGAAGGTGCTAACATCAGAAAGCTGATTCCGGCTCAGGTCTAGAGTGGTCCCACGTCCTGACTCACTGTCTGGGTCACACCTGGTGCTCCCCTCCACTCCCCTCCTCCCAGATCCCTTCACTCTACTGATTGAAGTCATCTTGCCTTGCGACTGCCAGCCTCAGAGTACTGCTTCCCCTGTGGCCTTGTCCAGCCCTTCCAGACACTTCGGCCATCTCTCTTCTCTGAACCCGAATGACATTGTCAGGACTGTTATTTGTTTACATATTCTTTAAGAACTCCATGAGAAGCTGGACATGGTGGTGCATGCCTTTAATCCCAGCACTTGGGAGGCAGAGGCAGGCAGATCTCTGAGTTCAAGGTCAGCTTGGTTTATAGAATGAGTTCCAGGACAGCCAGGGCTACACACAGAGAAACCCTGTCTCAAAACAAACAAATAAAAACTTCCTAATTCTTAGTTTCTTTCCCACCTGAATTTTGCACCCTTGTGGGAAAAGGTAAGTTTTTTTCCCAGCCCACTTTGTAGAATCTGACACATAACTGGGGTCCAATTAAGTGAGTTCAACTAATTGACCAACAGGAAATTAGCCTGCTCATGGGCCTCAATTCTGACTTTAAAGGTAATATAACTCCAGCAAGTTTTGGTGGAGCTCAGAATGCATATGGAGAGAGACCCTACAGCACCATCCCATGTAGTCTTCCCAGTAAATCCAGCCACCAGGCATGCCCTGCTACTACACCATTTCAGGTGGGGAGGTACATGCCCTCGGTCATGTAGCCAGTAAGTGGTGATGTTGGGGTGTACCCCAGGCATGCCTACCATCTCATTTCCTGTTCCATTTAACGTGCAGACGCCTCTCAATGGCATCTCCTGGTGCCTGCTTTTAAAGCCCAAGAGACCCAAGGAGGCTGGCAGAACGTGTAGGGCTCCCAGATGTTTCAGACACCTCCCTGTCACCGGACACCTCTGCAGGAGGCCTTATTGGATTTGACCCCTTTCAGAAGGTCAAGGGATCATGGACTTCATGAAGGGAGGTACTCTGGGGCTCTGTGGAGAACAAGGTGCTTCACAGTGAAGGTGGCCAGGGTGATCACCCCAAGAACTAGTTAGAAGAGAGGCTTTAGAACTCAAGCTTGCCCCTCTGGGCACGGATCGCTAGATGTGACCCCACCCTTTCTCCTGCCCCTACCTTGCCCAGCATGGCCAAGCAGAAAAAGGCTAGGCTTTTCTCTAGGGGATCGTCTCCAGGATTTAAGAGGTGACCATATTCTAATCTCAAGGGAAACCACATCTTGAGTAAATGATGACTAATTATACCATCCATGCTCTCAAGTCACAAGCTATGGATAGACTTCTGAGCTGAAGTAGGTTGCTTGGGTGCCGACAAAACCCTCCATCTAGGAGCACACACTAGTCTATTCATATGGACTTGACCTTCCAAAGAGTAGAGTCCATTTGACTTCTGTCATTTATCTCCACATTGCCCTGGGAGGGTCACAAGAATATTGCCACCTTCCTTCTAGGGACGACATAACTCCCCTTGGACACTGAGACTGAGGCAAGTCCCAGGATCACCCAAAAGGTTCCAATGGAATGGAAGCACTCTGAGGGATTTTGTATCCAAGCTGGCCTGCTTCTTCATAAGATTATAATGCAGGGGCACATATACACACATACATGTACACAGTACATGCTTATACAACAGTGCGTGCTTTGAGCGCCACTCCTCTGAGCATCTGAATTCTTTAGGTTAATACTGAAGAGAAAGACCTCTGCAGGCTGGAGAGATGGCTCAGTGGTTAAGAGAACTTGCTGCTCTTGCAGAGGTCCTGGGTTCAGTTCCCAGCATCTATATCAGCTATCTGTAACTATAGCTCAGTGGGATTAGAAGCTGTCTTCTGCACCTACATGTATGTGGTGCACATACACATACTCAGGCATACACACACACACACACACACACACACACACACACACACACACACACTAAACATTTTAAAAACACTGCATATCTTCATAGTTTTCTATTATTATATTATTTGTGATATATAGCCCTAAATATTTATCAGCTGATGGATGGGATAAAAATGTGGTGTATCTATACAATGAAACATTCAATGGTGAAATTTAGAAATAAATTTTTATGCACACTACAATATGATTGAAAACTGAAGATACTATGCTAAGGGGGAAATCCTACTTACTGAATGATTATACTTATACAAAATGGCCAGGACAGGGAGTCTTTAAGACAGAAAGTAGATCTATGGATGTCTAGACCTGGCAGGAGGGGGAAATGTCAGCTGACCACTCAGAGGCACAGAGCTTCTTCTGAAGTGACAAAAAATATTCTAAAGTGACCGTACTTACAGCTCCATAGATTCGAGAATGCACTGAGACCACTATGTTGGACACGTGATCCGTAGTTCATATGAGTTATATCTGAATAAAACTGTAAAGAAATGGTTTTAGTTAGGGTTTCCATTTCTACGAGAAAACACCATGACCAAAAGCACCTGGGGGAGGAAAAGGTTTACGTCGGCTTACAGTTTCACATCACAGTCCATCACTGAGGGAAGTCAGGGCAGGAACCGGAGCAGAAACCATGGAGGAATTCTGCTACTGGATTTCTCTCTGTGGCTTGCCGGGACTGCCTTCTAAAACAACCCAGGGCCGCCTGCTCAGAGGTGGCATCACCCACACCAATCATTAACTAAAAAAAAAAAAAAAAAAAAAAAGTTCTGCTGCATTGCCAACAAGCATCCTGAACGGATACATTTTCTCAACTGAGGTTCTTTTTCCCAGAAAACTCTAGCTTGTGTCAAGTTGAAAAACAAAACAACTAAAAAACCAAAACCAGCCAGCACAGAAATTCAGTGGGATCTTAACCCAGTGACAGGGGTTGGTTGAAGGTACCGTCTTACTGTGAGCTGTAAGCTCAGGTCTCTCCCACAAAGTGTGGGCACAGACCAATGAGAAGATCACAGATGGAAGAGAGGGGGTCCAGGGGCTTGCCCCGCTTCCCTGCACAGGTCCAGTTAAAGGCTGTGTTGTTTGCATGCTTTTCTTTCCTCCTGGATTTCAGATCCTATTATGCTAAGGGGAAAAGCCTCTGTAAACATTCACTGTCTGTCAATTCATCTCACTAATGTGTTACTGTAGTGCTTACCTGGGATGTTCCCCTCAGGTCTACCATCTTTTACATTTAAGCCTCTGGTTCATTTAAATAGTAGACTGGGGGTCCAGATAGGTTCGTTTGCTTTGCCAAATAGTAAGACAGTTACCAAACCAGGTGTTCTTACCTTGGGACTAAACTGGACTTGGGGCCTCTTGTTTCTGAAATGAAATATAAAAAGGTGTGCGTGAGTAAACACACTTGCTCTTCTGGGGAAGGGGGTCATACTTTTGTCAGATTTTCAAGGGCCTTGAGACTGTTTAGATTTCACAGCCCCCTATGGGCCAGAGTGCAGGGCTATGAGCACCAAGGCTGCCTGGCAGCCAGCAGCCCAGCCTGGCTGCTCTAGCCACATTTAGCACCCCTGGTGAGACAGCCATGCCAGGTTTGGTTCTCAGTGTGCCAAGAACATCAGTGGCTTGCATGGGCTCCTCCTTGGACCCCTAAAACAGAAGGGTTCTCATCCCTGGCTGTCAGGTTAATGGAGTTGATAAACCACATTAGCTGACAAAACTTGGATTTTTTTTTTTTCTATTGCAAAGACTTTGAGAAGGTTTAAGTCCAATACAGAAAAAACAAATGGCAAACAGTACCACCATTACAAAGAAAGTGCTGGGTGCCTCTGGGCAGGCTTGGCATTATGTGATGAGCAACGTGCAAATAACACCAGGAGTAGAGAGGTGTGCATGGGGTGAGCTGAGAGCCGCAGTGAGACTCGTGAGCTTGGCTTTGCTCTTGGTGCCAAGGAGGGTACCAGACAGTTCTGAACAAAGAGAGACGCAATCTGACTTACCTTTTAGCAAGATTCTTCTGGACTGGCCCATGGGGCTGAAGGAAAGAAACAGGAAGACAAGTAAAAGGGAAATTACTGAAATCAATAATCCCAGAAAGAAATACTGATGCTTGAATGAACTAGACCAACGTCCCCAAATCTCATTCTGTAGCCCAGGCTAGCCTTGAACTCCCTGTCTTCTGCTTCCACCTCCAGACTGCTGAGATGTCAGGCCTCTACAAGACCCCACAGCCCAGACAGAGGTCTGTTAGTAAACAAAAAACCAAAGAGCCCTGCAAACACACAGTAAGCTGTTTGTTAAGTACAATCATATCCATGGGCATAAAGTCATCTTCTTCCTGAGAGAGCCCATCCCACACACCTGGCCATCTTCAGGGAGGGCAGAGTCAGTGAGGCTCCCAACAAGAGCTTTTACACATCACGTGTAATCACATAGGCTGGATTTGGCAGCACAGGCCTGTAATTCTTGGCTAGTTGGGAGGACAAGGCAGAAAGACTGTCTAGACTGCATTGAGTTCAAAGCCACCCCAGACTAATGAGAGGAATTTTGTCTCAAAGCATGTTAAAGGCCCTAGGATGGATTCCCCGGCACCATCTAAACTGGATGTGATAGCTCACGCTTTTGTAATCCCAGCACTTGGAAGGTCTAGGCAGGAGTTCAAGATCATTCTTAGCTTACATGAGAGTTTGAGGCCAGCCTGGGATACACAAGACCTTGTCTCCAAAAAAAAAAAGAAAAAAGGAACTAGAAGAATCGGTGTGCATGTGTATGTGGTTTTGGTGGTGGTGGTGGTAGTGGTGGTGGTGGTGGTGGTGGTGGTGGTGGTGGTGGGGGTGTCCTATCGGAGTTGAAGCAGCCCACTTCCTGTGGGAGGGACCCTTTCCAGAGTGTCCTGCCTATAGCTGCTGAAAAAAAAATCGGCTAATGTTTTTGGGTGACAGTGAGGCAGGGCCAGGCACCCCTTTCTGTGAGCCACTGTTCCCAATGTCTGTCCTCCAGCTTTGCTGATGTGTTTGTCCTTGAGGTCGCCTCGGGTAACTAATGCAATTTCTTGAGTCTGTCTGCTGTGCTTCCCAGTCCAATTGGCAGCTGACTCACCAGGTGGCCAGGATGCCCTTGTTTAACGGCCCCAATTGGACATAAACAGGCGGAAATGCTCTGCGGCAGAGTGGCAGTCGGCATCTGATTTTGCCCGTCAGCTGATTAGGATTTGTTGGGCCCCGAACAAGGTCAAAACGAGATTAGGAAGAAAATGCCACGAGCGTGACAGAGTCTCCCCGGGCGGCATCTCTCGTCCGACCAGGATGAATGAGGGAGAAAGGCCGATGCAAATCTGAAATGTCAGCCGCCAGAGTCAAGGTCAAGATGCCAGGGCGGCTGTTCTGCCTGAAGAGGAAGGGAGTGTATGTCCTGGCAGTCTTCTAAACCTTGCCAACCTGGGATGCTGAGCGTCCTTCGTGTCACCCAAGCTCAAGAGTGAGGGGTCCACGTCTGCTGCTCAGAAGCACTGACCAGGACATCAGCTGAGGAAAAACAAAAAGAAGGAAGAAATGCCGTCCTCTGCTTTTATGCACCTTCTAAAGCAGTGGTTCTCAACCTGTGGGCTGCAACCCCTCTGGGGATCAAACGACCCTTTCACAGGGGTCGCCTAAGACCATCAGAAAACACAGATATTTATAGTATGACTCCTAACAGTAACAAAATCACAGTTATGAATTAGTAACAAAAGTAATTTTATGGTTGGGGGGGTTCACCTCAACATGTGGAGCTGTATTAAAGGGTGGCAGCATCAGTGGCTCACAGAAGGGGGGTGCCTGGCCCCTGCCTCATTGAGAACCACTGTTCCAGAGCTCTCCTAAGAGGTTTGGAGTCACTTTCTGTAACAGCAGCTGCCTGTGTGCTGGCCAAGTCTGGCTCTTAAGATTCAGAAGGAAGATGTCACCACCACCACCACCCCCACTCCCCACCCCACCCACCCCCGTTAACAGCCCCAGCACTTCAGTCTCAGATAACTCCGGGCAAGCCTGCACTTCTGTGAATAACCTTACCAGGATTTGGTCTGTCCTCAAAGATCTGCTGTTTTCTGTCTTCCTCGGGCCATGCCTCTGCAGTGGTATATGGGTTCTGTAAAAGGTCTTCCTGTGACAGAAGAGGGTTTTTAAGTGGCCTAGGAAGTTCGAGAGAAGATATGATTTCTATCACACACAGAAGGACCTACAGATTCATGGGTGCTTAATAAGTGGCTTTGACGTCTATTTTTTCCACAGACTATTTCCTGGTTCAGGGCCCAGGTCTATTCTAGGGCCAGACTTTCCTCCTAGATAATCTCACAGTCTCTTCCCACTCCAGATAATAGTTGGGCCAAGAGGCATCCGTTGTCATCATTCAGGATTTTAAAAACCCTGCGCATATTATTTCCAAGACAGGTATAGATCCTTTACACATGTTGCAGTAAATACATAAATTGAGGAATGTTAAAGTAAAAATAAAATTAAATGCCACATTAAGAGAACTATATCATAAACATACCTTAAAGAACTGAGGATCTATTTCCCAGGAATTGGACCATAATATTGCTAAACACTTACTATAGCACAGAAATTAGAATATAACAGCAATTAGGGATTGCATTGACCTAAAAGGTGGAGGGGTGTGGAGGGGTGTGATAGTGCTCACAACTGGATACAGTGGAGCAGTGAAATAAAGCAACAGCTTACACTTGTACCTTCGAGTTGAGCATGCCAGCACGTGCTTGGATACACTTGACTGTCATGGTGCTCTAGAGTTTGCAGGGATATGTGAGTTGGAAATCTCATCGAGGTCCTTAGGAAAGAAGGAGTCTGAGCCTGGAAGAGCTGAGTTGTCCAGGAGTGGCCAAGAACACAGTGTGCTCAGGTTAATGAGTATTGTGCTGAGCGAGGGAGGGGGAGGTTTAGTCACATGGTGACTAGGTGGGGGTGTGACTCTGGATGGGACGCTGGGTCTCTGTCTTTTGTTCAGAAAGGGTCTTGGAGCACATCATTCCAATATTACAAAAGATCTTCTACTAGGTGATTTTGTTTCCATAGCTGGACAGTTCTCAGATCCACCGGCATGCTGACCTGCTCCTTTTCAGACACACACATGCTCCACGGATACTGTATTATTTTTCTATTGCTGTGATAAATCACCATGTCCAAGGCAACTTATAAAAGGAAGAGGCTATTCAGGCTTACTGAGGGATGAGAGCCCATCACCATCATGGCAGCGGCTGGGGCAGCAGGCTGAGCACTCCCATCTGAAACCTCAAGCAGGAAGCACAGAGCAAGACAACCGGGAATGGTGCGTGGCTTTTGAAACCTCAAAGCCCACCCTCAGTGACATCCTTCCTCCAGCAAGGCCACATCTCCTAAGCCTGTCCAAACAGCGCCACCAACTGGGGACCAAGCATCCAAATGCCAGGGACTATGGGGGACATGCCATTCAAACCACCATAAACACCTTCTGGTTTGAACGCTCGTTCGTGTTGCGGAATCAAAGTGTAGCATCCAAAATATACACACTGTCACTTCCGTCAAGAATTGAGGGAACAAGAAACACCTGCCCTCCTCTGAATGAATCTCAAGGGTGTATTTTTCACACCCAAAACTTTGGACTTCAACATGTAACCCATTCTCCTGAATAAGGGCATTGACGGGGCCATGCACATACACAGCACTGTGCTGGAGGGCAGATGTGCGTGGCACCCTCAGCCATGTTTTGTGTGTGACACATACGGTGGAGGAGGGGGGAAGCTGGTTCCCTTCCAGCTGGGGACCTAGCCAGCCCGTACTTCATCCATTCTTCCCAGGAAGACTGGGTTTGGTACTGATGTGATGGTGTCCCTCTGTGGGGCTTCTCTGAGAACCAATCCCCTTTGAGAGAGACCTATGGTCAGAGTCATGTGACGTCTGAGCCTCTTGCCTCGGCTCTAGGAGCTGAGCTCCTCAGGACTCCTCATTCTGAAGGCCCAGGAATGGCCCTGGATGTTCTTTCAGCCAAGAGACCTCCACCCCCACTGATAACTTTTCCGTTACCATAAGAAAGTACCTGACAGAAACAACTTATGCGAGAAAAGGTTCCCCGTGGCTAATGGTTTCAGGGACATTTCAGTCCATCAGTGGTGGAGAAGGCATGGTGCCAGGAGGGCAGAGTGGTGGCTGTCCACATGGTATGGACCAGGAAGTGGAGAGAGCTAGACCAGAGCCAGTGATAGGTACAATCTTCAGAGACCTGCTCCTACTGACCATCAATCCATCAGCCAGGCCCACTTCTTAAAGACCCTCTAGCCTTCGAAATAGTGCCACAAGCTGGAGGAGACCAAATAAGTGTTCAAAACATGAGGGACATTTCAAAGCAAAGAAAAAATAAATGCCAACATTAAGAGAACTATATTATAAATGGATCTTAAAGAACTGAGCATCCTTTTCCCAGGATTTGGACCATAATATTGCTAACCACTTACTGTAGCACAGAAATCAGTGTATGTCAGCAATTAGAGATTGCATTAATCTAAAAAGTGGGGGTGGGTGGGTGGAGGTTTTCTCCCCTCCCCCCATCCTGCCCTCACTGGACGCACTGCACCAGGGTGACCGCACTGATCAGGGAGAGAGACCTTGGAGTCCATTTCCAGTTCCCCCGGGTCCACGGGCCTCTCTCTATCTGAGCCAGCAGATGGGCAGGCTGGAGCCCACACACACTTGAATGCTCGATCACGCCTCCAGGGCTGAGCTGCCTGTGGAAGGGAGGTTCTCGTTGCCAGTGATCGGAAACAATTCATCAGATGGTTTCAGTTGGTTTCTCTGATCCCTATCTTCTGAGTCTTCAAGCCAGGGTTATCGGTGCAGATGGCAACCTTCCTTCCTTCTCTGTGGTGTGAAGATGACCACTGACGAGGAACCAGGCTCACCTGAGGACTCCCCTACTCTAGCCGGGGTAGATGGGAAGTATGGTGAGGAATGCTGGGGACACTCTCCAATGCCCCTCCCTAGTTCTAACCTGGTGGCCACTACCTTGCCTAGTTCCGTAGAATGCACTTGGTAGGGCTTGGCTCTGGGAACTGTGTAGACATATAGACAGACACCTACACCATGTGTGGGGACAGATGACCAAACAGAAAAGGGCTCCCTTTCATAGCAGCCTGATTTTTAGAGGAGTGTCTTTCAACACTACCAGTTGTTTCCCTGGTGACAGAGGCCTCAAAATAAACAGGATTCTGCTCAGACGGTAGTACACTGGGCTCGGGCTTCTGCCCCAAGACAAACCATGCTAAAATAACACCCAAGGTAGTTGCTGTCACTGTCTGCCATCTCTGCAGTCCCAGGTCTGCTGCAGACTGTCAAGAGCTAGGGGGCACTTAGAGCTTCATGGGTACTGACGCGGTGGGGTGGGGTGGGGCTGTGTGGTGGTCTGCAGGTGGGGGGGGGCCCTCTGCTGATGAACAAGGGCCAAAGGCAGACCTAGAGGCCGGCGCTCTCTGCTCCCCCATCCACCTCCCTGCTTCCCACACAGCCCTCTGGGACTGGCATAGTGTCTGGAGGCGGGCCAGCAACCTGATGTGCATGCCACAGCCCGTCCGTCCCTCTCCCCACACAGAGCTGCAGTAATCCTGAGGTTCAGAGAGCCGGCTGGAACGGCAGCTTCGGCACAGGAACCGTGACACCCAGAGCAAAGGCCACCAAGCGGATCCCAGCCTCCTTGGGAGCAAGTGGAGTGAGAATAGCCCCCAGCCTGACCGCCCTTCAGGTAAGAATTAGGGGTGTGTGTTATAACCAGAGCTGGTTTTGGCTGGGTTTGTCCTAGACCGTGTATAAAGTAGGAAGAGAAGAACGAGAGACAGAGAAGTGTTTTAAACAGTTAGCAGGGAGCCAGCGTGCCTGCCCGTGGATGGAATAGGCTCCCCTATGGCTGGCTTGAACTGAGGTGCAGCTGGCTCTGGAAGAAGGGCCTGCTTGAGAGTCCAGACGTGGAAAAATAACACTTGCAGGTTAGAGACTGCAAAAGTAATCCTACACCCGGCTGCCCTATCATCATCGTTCCACCAACGCCAGCCTAAGAAGACCGGCGGGGGGTGGGGACCATCTGATTGACGGAAGCCCTGGATGCCGCCTCGGAGAGTTGTGGAAGCTGAAAGCTATGACCACAGTGGGTCTGGCTGGCACTGTCTTGCTGTGTCATGCTCCGTCTACCCAACAGCCTAGGAACTCGGCTGCCTTGGAGAACCTGTGGGGAGGTTAGGCTCTTATCAGCTGCTTCATAGAAAAGCTGACGGTTTTAATGGGGGTGGACTCTGGTGCTCCCTGTCTTGTCACTCATTACCTTCTGATCCTCTTTCATAGCCACAGGCTCCTCTCGGGATCCCTCCCTTAGGCTCCTGTAGGGACTAGTACGTACCGAAAGTGTGCGAGGCTCCTGGACAGAAGGTCTTGAGACTCTCAGACCTCTGGGTGCCCGCGTAGGAATTTCAGGTATTTAATCAAGGGCCATTCTGCAAAGACCTTGCCTCCCATCTCAGTCCTGAGAGTTCCCTGTGTCTCAGCTGAGTTTAAGCCTCCATGCTTTCTCTAGGCCATTTAGCATCCACTGTTCCTTCTCTGCCTTCCTGTCCGCTTTGGTGACCAGGACCTTTGCTTTCCCTTCCTGTGGGGATGTCATCTATGGGGCTTTAGCTCCTCATGCTGCAGTGGGGGGGAGACAGGCATCCCAAGACAGGCTGCTCTGTTCCCCTCACCCCCAGTT
This sequence comes from Peromyscus maniculatus bairdii, assembly GCF_049852395.1. NCBI lineage: Eukaryota > Metazoa > Chordata > Mammalia > Rodentia > Cricetidae > Peromyscus > Peromyscus maniculatus. The sequence goes on along the minus strand of NC_134870.1, from coordinate 30,672,955 downwards.
GCTGCCATGACTTGGCACTGTGGCAAAATGCTGAAAAGATAGCCCAGCTGGCAAAATGCTTGCCATACAAGCTTGAGGGCCTGAACTGGATCTCCAGAAGTCACTATTTTTTTGTGTGTTTGGGGGGTTTTGTTGTTGTTGTCTTTTTCAGTTGGGTTCAGTGGTGAATGCTTGAAAGCCCAGTGCCAGGGAGGTAGAGACAGGTAGTAGATCCCTAGGGCTTGCCAGTCCAGCCAGTGCAGCCTACTCACTGAGCTCCAGGTCAGCGAGAGACCCCAGCTCACGCAGAGGAACCAGAACACAAACATGCACAACATAGGGTGGACAGCTCCTGAGGAGGGACAGCTGAGGTCGGCCTCTGGCCTCCGCATGCACATGGACATGTGTGTACCTGAGAGTGCACAACACACACACACACACACACACACACACACACACACACACACACACACGACTGAGAACAAATGGCCTTGCTTTGGGGGGGGGGGTATCCAGGAAGAGTGGGCTGCCCTCATAAGGACTGTTTTTGGTGTGAATAGTGTGGCTTGATGGAGACTCTGATTCACAGCCACAAACTCCCTCGGCCTTTGTTTTCTTTGCATTGAGGACTGAAGGCTTCCCAGGAAAGTCCCCTCTTAAAATTGTATCTTGGAAGGCAAGTTCAACAGTTGACTGCCGAGGACAGCTGGCTGAGGACTCGGGAACACTTTCTCCTTGTTGTTACTGTCTTTTAAAGTATGAACACATAGATTTGCTAATGAGACACTGAAAGGAATATATGAAAAGTTAGGTAAGAAAAAAGTTGTGTGTTTACATGTCTTTGTCTGGTTCTTAAAAGGATTTAAGGAAGCAGGTCATGGGTAAGTGGTTTGAGTCACAGGTGAGTGGTACCAACCACGCCAATGCTATTTTCAGAAGTGACGGCAGGTGAACACTCGGCCTACACTAGTGAAGGGCTATCCAACCAGGGAGCGATACTGAAGCCAGCCTTTTTGCAGACATGCATTCTGTGGAGTCTGAATAAGTTAATCAGGGACCTGCCACCCCGTGTGCCAGCTGCCAGGAGGACAGAGACTACACCCACTTCTGCCTGTCGCCAAGGCATTGCTTAACTCACACAATTCTCCTTGGTTTAAGTTGCTAGGACAGAAGTCCATCCATAGTCATTCATGCCAGGGACATACCCTGCTTTAAATAAAGCTAACGTCTATTCACTGTACATAGACTGCAAGTGAGTAAATCTTTTTCCTTAAGGAAGGATTCACAATCAGGCAGGGTTTTTTTGTTTGTTTGTTTGTTTTGTTTTGTTTTTTGTCAACTACCAACAAGGTGTCCCATAACAGAGGTGACTGGTTCCAGCCCCACCAGACCGAGAAGGGAAGGGAGATGTAGAGTACACAGGTAACAGCAAAGGGTTGGGATGACAGGTTAACCCAGGGCAGAGGACAGGAGCCAGCTCTAGGGGAGCGGGACTGTAGGGAGAGAAGACGGAGAGGCAGAGGAGGGGATGCCAGCTGTTTTCCTTCCTAAATCACAGGGAAAAGCAATGCAGGGCTGGGGAGAGGGCTCAGTGAGGGTCGTCACTGCCACACATGCCTTAGGGACCTGAGTTTGGACCCAGCACACATCTGTAATCTCAGGGCTCCTGTGTGAGGTGAGAAGCACAAACAGGAAAAGCACCAGAAGCTTGAGGTCCAGAGAATCTGCATATGCACCAAGGAATAAGAAAAGAGAGACCCTGATCTCAGACAAGGTGGAAGGCAAGGACAGCACCTGAAGTTGACCTCTGACCTCTACATGAACATCATAGCAAGTGCATTCCTGCACTCACACATGAATGAATACACACACACACACACACACACACACACAAAGGTATGACAAGGTGGTTAAATGCATGGATTCTTCAGGAAGGCAGCCTGAGGTCCAAATTCTGACCCTGGTCCAAATTCTGACCCTGTTACTAATTAGTGCCGTGTCTTGCCCTTGTTTATAAGAAAGATGATAAAATGCTAACCTTGTTAAGGGCAAGAATAAATGAGTAAGAACCTCAGGCTGCTGCTTAGCTTTCAGGGAGCGTTACTGAGCACTGAGGAGGCTGGGGGTGCCCCAAGTGCCACCCTTTGGCACTTTTACTTTGGCACAGGACTCTGTTTGCATTTGTGAAGATCTGGAGACAGAACAGCTATTGTCCTAGTCAACAGTGTTTCTCATCCTTTCTGTATCCAGACACTGGGCTCAGCCTGTCAACAACCCATCAAAGCAGGGGCTGGTACAGATGCAGGACTGAGGTTCAGTGAAGGGGCCATTTACGGGTAGTCCCACAGCTACCAAGGGGCAGAGTCAAGTCAGGCTGCCAAACATGTCTGTGCTCTTACCTGGGGAGGCATCCTAAGAGTTCGGTGGAACTTGGTGACAGGAATTTAGAAACAGGTGACATCTGAAGACCCTAGAGAATAGGCTAGAATTTGGAACCACTGTTTAGAGATGGCAGGACCCTAGCTTTTTATCATGGGCAGAGTCTCAAACTTGAAGATTTATATGCAGGCATGTCCAGTCTGCAGCTGACTGGCCACATGCACTCCAGAATAATCATGAATTCATCTCAAAATAAAATTATAAATTCACTTAAAACATTATGAAGAGGGTTTTGCGGGGGCGGGGGGGAGTTTTATTCTTTTTTCTTTTTGTAACAATATATGGTTCTTGACTGTGAACTTTGTAGATGACATTATCTGTCTTAATGTCCAAAGACTGGACACCACTGACAGCCTTGGGTGGCAGGACCTTTGGAAACAAGACAGGTTACACAGGCCCCCAGTCTTCCTGAACCAGGGAGTGGGTGGGGCTAGAGAATACAGGGAATAGGGCCAAAAAAAAAAAAGATTCAGGCATGGAAAGAATGCTGAACCAGGACTCTCTGCCTAAGTTCAGAGCAGCCTGAGCTAAGTCTGAGGGTAACCAACCTTGGTTGTAGAGATAGGAAGAATAGATCATCTGAAACCAAGTGTCTTAACCTGATGACTTTATGGTGAAGGGAAAGATTCGCCTTTTCTGAAGAGTATATCCATATGTTACATATGTTACCCCAGAGATTGGGTGTCTTCATAACCATTCAAGACGGTCTTGCTAACCTCAGTCAAGGAATGCTGGTGATACCAACAGGTGTGAACAGGCATGCCTACCCTGCAGGAGGCTATGTTGATATGGAGGGTTACTCATGGGCATGACTCAGCTCTGCCCCTCCAGGAACTGTGCTCTGGTCCATTCCCGCTGGGCTCAGTAGTACAGGCCTGCCTGGGCATTTAAAGAGACTATCTGAAAACTAAAACTAGGAAGAAGGAGGGGTAGCTGAGCGGGCCCATCTAGCATGCACAAGGCCCTAGGTTTAATCCTTAGAGGTCAGATTTCTAACTCCTACGCACAGAAGGGATTCAGTGGTTCACGGGGGACCCAGGACTGTGCATTTCCTCAGTGATGCCAAGATGGTTCTTATGCCTTTGATCACAGGCCATAATTAGAAAGCCTTGGATCTGGCTACCCAGTGTGGGTCCTCCCTCTTTATTAGCAGTAAGGGGAACACAGTTGTGTGTGTGTGTGGCCTGAGTGGCAGCTGGCTTCTTCCTCGTCACACTGATTTGCCTGACAGACCTAGTATAACAACAGTATGGTGTACAAGGCCCAGCTCCCATGGTGCTGTTCTCTCATGAATCCTTCACCACTAATAGTAGATGCTATTACTTACTACACACATCTCACTAATGCAAGACACGGGCCCGTCACCAGGCAGCTATGGAGCCGGGATTTGAACTCATCATTGGCAGAGTCCAAATGCATAAGTGAGAGGCTGTTCTGTGTTTGCAGGTTCAGGCCTCCTTTCTCACCTTAGGTGGGGTGCCCTCTTCTAGTTCCCCTTCTTGTCTCGCCTACCTTTCCCAGGCTCACATGGCACTTCTCCAGAGGACGGCATGTTCCCACGCCCCTCTACCCTTGTCGCACTCAGTAAGTTGGAAGGGTGGGGAAATGGGTGTGTGTGTGGAAGCAGGAGTGATAGGTTCAATTCACATGCTGAAACCACCCCAGCCCCTGGAACCCCAGAATGGGACCCTATTTAGAAATAGGGTCTTCTCGGCGATATCCGAGTTATGATGCAGTTGTTAAAATGACTGATGTCCTTATAAAGAAGGGGAAGTTGCACACAGAGACAGAAGAATGTGAGGAGACACCGCCTCCCGAGAGAGAAGTCTGGAGCAGAGTCTCTCACGGCCCTCGGAAGGCGCCAACCCGAAAACACCTTTCTATTGTTTCTCCCATCCATTCTCTGGACTTTCCTCAGCAGCCCTGGCCAAGTCAAGTCCTATAGGAAGCCATGTTCTGAGTGCTTCCTCTAGGCCCTGACCTTGGAATGTTCTAGCTGAAGGTCCGCACACTGTGCCAAGTTGGAGCAACATTTGAGAATTTCAACTCTGCGTGCCTTTGTGTTGTCTTAAGTGTTGCTCTTGAGAGCACAAAACGGCCCAAGGCTCAGGAGGGTAGGACTGAAGAGAAGGAGGGAGGGGGGAAGAGGGAGAGGAGGAGGGAGGAGGAAGGACTGAAGTGGGGACTGTGGTAGGGTTTATGAGTGCCAGTAATGACCACAACAAGTTCATGCAGCTCACTTGCGGGAACTTCCTGCGGCCAGGGAGCAAGCCAAACCCTGAGCTCCAGCAGAGCTGGGACCCACAGTTCCCTGAGCACAAGAGGCCTTGGATGGGGGTGTGGCTATCGGTCTCTTCTGAGTTACCTGCACAGCACATGGCAAAGTTGCCTGGAGGGGACGCTTGCTTGGGCTGAGATCCGGAAGACTGTCAAGAGGAGGTGGAGGAGGACAGAGGACTCCAGAAGGTCACATGGTATGAGGAAGTGTGGCCACTAAGGAGCCAAGCAAGGCCAGTGTGTCTGGAGGACAGGGAAGAGGGTCTGCATAGGAGACGGCTGTTAAAGGTTAGATCTTGTTCTCATTCCTTCTCTGTTGTGGGTAAACACTAAAAACAATTTGGGATGACAGGTGATAGATAGCCTGTCTTCAAGGGAGGCCAAGGCAGGAACTCAAGGCAGGAACCTGGAGGCAGACACTGAAGAACACGGAGGAATGCTGCTGACTGGCTTGCTCCCTGCCTCTGCTCAGCTAGCTCCCTTATAAAAACCCAGGACCACCTGTTAGGGGATGGCACTGCCCACAGTGGGGCTGGCCCTCCTAGACCACTTAGCAGCCGAGAAAATGCCCCCACAGACATGCCCACAGGCCAGTCTGATGGCAGCGATTCTTCATTTGCGGTTTGCTCTTCCCAAGTGGGTCAACTTGCCAGCCACAAATAGCCATCACAGGTGCTTAAGCTGTTAAGCCACAGAAAGCTTAGTGGTGGTTCTCAACTTTCCTAATGCTGCGATCCTTTGGTACAGTTCCTCATACAGACCCCCGAAACCATAAAAGTATTTCATTGCTACTTCCTAGCTGTAATTTTTCTACTGCTATGATTCGTAATGTAAATATCTGCTAAGCAGGACATCTGACACCAGACCCACCAAAGGGGTCGCAACCCCACAGGTTGAGAACCGCTGGCTTAGAGGGTGTGACTCACTTCAGAACAAGGCTAGAGACGCTGGTGTGGGGCAGCAGCAAGGAGCCCAGGAGCTGGATGTCAGCTCCTCGACTTCACAAAGCTGCAGGATCCCGGGGGAAGAGAACAGAGTTCAGTCACGGCACTCCCTCGGCTGTAGCTATCAAAGTGTCTGAATAGGCACGGTGTATCAATTACTTTTCCTTCCTATGATCAAATGCCTGGTAGGAAGCAGCTTAGGTCCAGAGGGTTTATTTTGGCTTTCAGAGTAAGAAATAGAGCCCATCAAGACAGGGCAGGCATGGCTGGTACGAGGGCAGGACAGCTGACCACACTGTACCTGTAGACAGGAAGCCAAGAGAGACAGGAAGTAGGGCCAGCCTGTACAACCTCACGGCCCACCTCTGATGACCTACTCCCTCCGTCAAGACTCCGCAGCCTTCCAAACAGCACGCACAGCTGGGGACGGGTTCAAATGTGAGCCCGTGGGGGACATTTCACATTCAAACCACAGCAGATAAGTTGTCTGTGGTCAGTAGATCCCATTCATAAACTAGGCAGCCAGGCAGGGGTCATACTTCAGGTGACCTCACTGGAAAGACACAAAGGTCCTGGGGAACAGAGCCTCTGCCTTCTGCTTCCGCTCTGCCAGCAGTAACAAGAACTGGTCCACCCATGTGGGGAGCCCATTGTTCAGCAAGGGCTGGGGATGGTGGGCAAAGGTGGGCAAAGAAGAGTGACAATCAACAGAAGAGGAAGCTGGTATGAAAAGGGACAGAAGCTGCTGGGTGGGGGAAATGCAAAGGCCACAAAGCTAAATGTGTCTTAGCCACGGCATCATATAAGAAGCTGTGAGCAAGTGTGATGTAATCTCAGCACTTGGGAGGCTGAGGATCAGAGTTCAAGACCAGCATGGGCTACATAGGTGGAGTCTGTTTAAAAGGTTAAAAAAAAAAAGGCAGTGCACCAGACCTAGGGGCGGGACCCTGGCTTGTCTTTGCGGTCCTACCAGGTACCTGACTACTCTGCACTGTAGTCCCTTCCCTGGGAAACTCACCAGTAACAAATGTCCTAGAAATAAGTCCCCGGTCACAAAGTCCGCTATAGAAAACCGAATGCAGTTTCCTTGAGCGTTTCTTGTCTGCCACAGAAGGAATCCCTGTCTCCTCTGGATTTAAAGAGAGACGCTGGAGATGGCTAAGCAAGGGTGAATTCATGGAGTAACTTGGGAGGGGAGGGAGGAGCCATGCCGGACTTGAGGACGCCCCTTGAGCCCCCGTGGACTCCCTTCTTTTCCTCTGATGGCCCTTTCCTGCGCCCAAGGCTTTGCAACTGTGCCATGGGTTTGGAATGCTCTTCTTAGAGTTCCTCATATAGCAGAGTGTCTTGTTTTGGTTATTCTCAGCCTCGGGCCTTACCTCCAAGAGGCTTCCCGTTACTCCAGTCTCAGCCTGTCTCTCCTCTATGCGCTTACCTCAAGCAGTAGTTGTGTTGCCAAATTTTAGAAACATTGTTCTTGCCTATTCTAGTAGAACCAAAGCCTGGCAGGCAGGAACCAGTCCTTGTCTGCCTTGATTCCTGGTCCCTCCCCAGTACCTAGGACAGAGGCTAGGCACAGAGTAGGAGCTCAGCTGCCAGCTATCCAGTCAAGGAGACAATCCCTACATCTTGGGAGTAAGAGAGCCAAGGCCCCGGGGCAGCCGTGGGGCATCCTGCCCATCTCTGCTATCCGAACAACCCTTTGCGTCTGGGAGAGCAAAGCTGTCCAGGGCCTGCCAGCTCTCAGCTGCTCTGGTATGGGTGGCTTGGTGGCATGTCTGCAGTCACTGTAGGCCAGTGTTTCACAACCTGTGGATCGTGACCCCTTGGAGGTCGAAGGACCCCCCTTCACAGGGGTTGCCTTAGACCATCAGAAATATCATATATTTACATTACGATTCATAACAGTAACGAAATTATAGTGATGAAGTAGCAACAGAAATAATTTTATGGTTGCGGTGGGGAGATCACCACACCATGAAGAACTATATCGAAGGGTCACAGCATTAGGAAGGTTGAGATCCACGGCTTCGGGCAGACCAAAGCTCATCTGAGATGTGTTATTCACATAGAGATGAATAACCTTGTAGCTAGAGTTTTCCTGCCTTGTCCACAGTCAGGACAAATCTCTGTCACCCGCCAGTCCCACAGCCACTCAGACCCAACCAAGTAAACACAGAGACTTATATTGCTTACAAACTGTATGGCTGTGGCAGGCTTCTTGCTAACTGTTCTTATAGCTTAAATTAATCCATTTCTATAAATCTATACCTTGCCACGTGGCTTGTGGCTTACCGGCGTCTTCACATGCTGCTTGTCATGGCGGTGGCTGGCAGTGACTCCTTCTGCCTTCTTGTTCTTTCTTTTCTCTTCTCTGTTAGTCCTGTCTATACTTCCTGCCTAGCCACGGGCTAATCAGTGTTTTATTTATTTATTATGTAATTTGACATACAGACCATCCCACAGAATAACCTTGTGGCTGAGGCACATCTAAAGCAAGTGGGTGATATGGAGCTCTCGGAAAGGGCTCAGGTATTGAGCTTCCCCGGGGTTGATGGGAATGGCAGAGTGGCTCACACTGATCACCCAGTGTGTGCAAAGTGCCCTCTGGAGACTCTAGAGAAAGAAAGGGCTTCTCGGAGGTGCTGCTTTCCTGGTGCCTTCCTCAGAATCCCCATGAGAGTTTGACAGAGCCGGGGTGGGAGTTAGGAACAAGTGCTGCAGAGCCTTGCCCTGAGGAGAGAGCACGTCCCTCTCTCAGAGTCCACAGGCGGAGTGGCCTTGCTTTTCGGACTAAGTTGCATGGCACAGTGTTCCTCCTTCAGGCCAATCAGGATGTCTAGTAGAGGGACACTTCTAATGGTAGATGCAGGTTAGGTTGAAAATGGCACATTTTAAAGGTTTCTTCCCAACAGTGAAATTTTCATGCAGTTAGCTGCATAAAATCCATTCTCATTCTCCCAGGCTAGCTCAGGGAAAGCAAAGCCTTCGGGCTCCAAGTAGAAGGTCAAGAAGTCTCCCAACAGCTCTCCTTCTTACCCATCTTTCTGGAGCTTGTGGTGCTCAAGTATGTAGCATCGTGGTCAAGGACAGAGGCTATGGGGTAGGACAGTCTGGGTTCAAATTCTGGGTCCCGCACTCCATAGCTGTGTGGTCCCAGACAAGTTAAACGTTTAAAGCTTTATTAAATAAACGTTACAGTGGCGCCTACCTATCCCTCATGGCTCTTGCCAGGAATATGTGAGTTAACACAGGTAAAAATGCATAATGCCTGTCAGAGCTGCCTCAATGTCAACTGTTCCCATCTCAGAGGATTAGACATTAGAGATAACACCCACAGTGTTTTAACACACAATGCATAGATAGCAGCTAACATTTCCTCAATGAAATGTGAGCTATTATCACTACTGACAGACTCTGCAGCTTAGCTAAGGCTTCTGGAAATCTCCACACAAACATTTTTAAACTTAAAGAAAAAAAAAATGTACTGGACCATGAAGGTTTCCTCCGTGCCCTGCTTATTCTGGCAGCCCCATCCTGTGCCTCCAAAAAGGGGAGATTGTCACTTTGGGCTTTTCTTCATATCAGGAGACTAGAACGAGCCAGCAGAGCTCTCTGAAGTCCTGAAGGCTGATGCCCAAAGCCCAGAGTAGATGCAGGTTTGGCACACTGAGCTGTAGATGTCCCCAACAATGACTAAGGACATGCAGGCTTTTGTTCCTTTGTCCTATGCACACAAGGCTTTGGGTTTCCTACCCAAGGAACCATGGTTCATCAATGCAGGGCCTCCCCGGCAATTCTGCTCAGTGTACCCTGGGCTTGGTGTTGGGTTCAGATCACTTGAAAAGGGGTGACAGAGACTACAGGGGCTACTGATAGTGGCAGACTGCACAGCCATTGCCTGCCCGACGCTCCACCCTCCCTCCTAATGACGCTAGCTAAAGAACTCTTCTTTCTGCTTCCCTCTCTATGAGAAAGCCCTGACAATCGGAGGGCTAGAGTCAGACTGGAGGTAATACATGAAGCAGGGCACGGCTGTCTCCCTTGATGCTTTCCATTCCCTGTCCTGCCCTTGTGACAGCTCAGAATCGTGGACATGGAAACAGCCAGTGGTGATCAGCGTCTCAGTGGTCTGAGAACCGCTTGCCTTGCACCAGGTGACCATGAGCACATCACTTGGCTTCTGGAGCAGCACAGAGAGATGGAGTCTGGCAAAGGCTCCAGGCTGAGGTCTGGAGGAGGTGATGCTGGCTGCATCCATGGCCCCCTCAGCTCATCTTTTACCCTTGCGGCTCAGCAAGAAATCTGGATGTAAACCTGGCTGCTCTCCTGGGGCTCTAGACAGCTGCTCACCGAAGACTGATACTCTCCAAAAGGAAGCTGGACCACTTCCAGTCCCACTTTGGCCCTCCCTGATACTCCCCCACCTCCCACTGAGGCCTGAGGGTTTGTTGCACAGCTGGATCGGGGTGGATCCAGAGGCAGGCAGGGCAAGTAAGCAGGGAGGGCGTTTCTAAGGCAATGTCCCAGTTGTTTCTAGTGACCCATTGACCTGACCCTCCCTGCCTTACACAGCCCCAGATTGAGCCAAGCCTTTGGAGGGCGGCTTCACCTTGGGGTAGCTGGCCTGAGCCTACTGTGCTGGGTGGGAGGTTTGGATTTCACACTGGATGGATGGGCCCTGAGGGAGGGCAGGAGAAGGATGAGCCAAGGAGGGCCTCATCACGTCGCTCCTTCTCGGAGTTCAGCAGTCGGTTGAGGGCTGTGGGGGCCCCTGTTCTAGGAAGTGACTTGAAAATCTTTTAACACGTCTTGACTGTAAGATGGAAATTGTCTTGACTGTCTAACCTGACCTGGTGACATGAAGTCTTTTCATCAGGCAGGACAGCACTTATATGTAATCCTAGCACTTGGGAGGCTATGGCAGAGGCTGGGAGTCTGAGGTTGCCTGACTACACAGTGGGACTGCTGTGTTTTGTTTTGCTTGTTTGTTTTGCTTATTTTAAAAAGCATTACGAGCTGCAGAGATGGCTCTTTCTTTTTTAAAAATATTTTTATTTTATAAGTAACTTAATTTTACACATTAGCCACGGATTCCCCCGTCCTCCCTCCTCCCACCCTCCAGACCTCCCCCTGAATCCATCCCCCATTCCCACCTCCTCCAAGGCAAGGTCTACCCTGGGGAGTCAGTCCAGCCTGGTAGACTCAGCTGAGGCAGGTCCAGTCCCCTCTTCCCTACAACAAGGCTGAGCAAAGTGTCCCAGCATTGGCCCCAGGCTCCAAAAAGCCAGTCCATGCACCAAGGACAGGTCCTGGCTCCACTACCTGGGGCCCTCCCAAAACAGTTCAAGCTAATTAACTGTCTCACTTATCTGGTCCAGTTCCACGGGGGCTCCTCAGCCACTGGTTCACAGTTCATGCGTTTCCACTAGTTTGGCTATTGGAGACAGCTCTTTCAATGAAGTGCCTGCCTTTATTTGGATCCCCATCACCAACATAAAAAGCTGGGTACCACAGAGCACATTTGTAATCCCAACACTGTAGTGGGAAGTAGTGGGAAGGGGTATAGGGATGTGGGTAGAGACAGGAGGGACCCTGGCATTCACTGGGCAGCCAGCCTTGCCCTGTCAGGGAACTCCAAGGTCAGTGAGAGACTTTGTCTTTAAAAAAAAATCAGGGGGAGAGTATTGAGGAAGCCAGTGTCTATGCCTGGTCTCCTCATATGTATGCATGCACATGCACATGTGTGTACCTACCTGCACACACACAAACTTATGTACATGCATATAGCACACACACACACACACACACACACACACACACAGCTTAAGAAAGCATCTCATACATTGCAGATGGAGGGTGGGACTTCTGGTGGAGAACACAGAGCTGTCCATTTGTCAATGGTGACAGCCCTGACAGTGTTTTCCTGTGTTCAGATCCTTTTCTTCCTGGCCGGCCTCACATCCTGCTAGGCTGCGTTGGCGAGCTTATGTTGCTCATTATCTCTCCCCATCCTCTCTCTCCTCACTCCACCCAGGGGGGTTATTTTTAACCTGCACTGTAATGCTAAGACCACGCAGGACACACTGCCTCCATCCACAACTAACGGCTGCCCGGAAAGAGAGCCCTCTTCCCAGAGTCTCCCCCCCCCCATTCCCCTGCATCCTATCATTTCATATTTATTTAGCATGAACTTCCTGAGGGAATCTGCACAGGCTACAAGGACAGACAAGCAGTGGTCCCTGCTCTCAAGGCATTTACATTTTAATGTCGCAGAGCCAAGGACAGGGTAAGAGAAAGGACGCGCGCGCGCGCGCGCACACACACACACACACACACACACACACACACACATGCCATGCGTGCACACAGACAGTACACCCAAGAAGAAACTAGTGACATTAGCAGACGGTGACAGGTCTGTGTTGGAAAGAGGACAAGGAAGCCTTGGCCCAGGGAGACGATGATAAACAGGATAGAGAGACAAATGTTCCAGGAGGTGATGGAAGCGGATAGATGAGATGAAGCCATGAGTAGGCAGAGAGTCTTCTCTTCCTGAGGTGGGAGGAGCCTGGCGTGTTCTAGAATGTAACAGAAACCCCAGGAACTGAGGGGGAAGTGGTCTGGGTATGGCTGAGAGGCATGCCATAAGCAGATGGTGGCTTTGGAGCCATGCTGACCTGAGGCTTTGTTCTGACTGCTGTGGAGAACCATCAGGCAGTGGGAGGCAAGGCGTGATGACAGTGGTTTAAGCCATCATTTGTCCCCTGGCAGGAAAACAAACTCAACAAGGTGGCAGGAAAACTGAAGAGAAGTATGAGAGACAGAGGTCAAGGGCTGTCCTAGGAGGAACAGGCTGGCAGCTCCAAATCTGCCAATCACTGAACATTTTCCCTCCAAAGGCTGGCAGAACTGTATCCACAATCCTAAGACAGAACAAAGGAACACCCAGCCCCCACATCACAGATGCTTAGTAGAGTATATATACTCCTGATAGCCTATTGCCTACAGCTGCTACCTTGACTGGCTTTCTACGTACAGTAAGCTTTTTGTCCAACACTGGCCCCATTTGAATCTTCCAGAAGGTATGGAAATACTATCCTCACTACACCATGGTACAATTTCTCTCCTTTACATCTTTGGAAGGGGTGTAAAGCCTAAATGGGGCAAATGCACTTGTGTGTGTGTGTGTGTGTGTGTGTGTGTGTGTGTGTGTGTGTGTGTGTGTGTGTTAGTGCAATTTGAGCCTAAAGGCTTGGGCATGTTAGGCAATTGCTTTACCACTGAAGTACCTTCCTAGTCCTCTTTACACTTTTGATTTGGAGATGAGGGCCTAACTAAAGTGCCCTGACAGGTCTTGTGATCCTCCTGCCTCAGTCTCCTGAGTAGCTGAGATTAAAGGATTACATTACCAGGCTCAGCTCAAATCTGTCATTCTTAAAAAAGTTATGGTTTTTTGTGTGTGCTTTTAACATGTGTGTGTGTGTGTGTGTGTGTGTGTGTGTGTGTGTGTGTGTGTGTGCTTCTCTTGCTGTGTTGCAGACTGAACTTGTCAAGTGCCTTATACATGCTAATAAGTGTTCTACCACTGAGACACAGCCCAGCTCCACTACCATGTTTTAACATCTGCACAGAAAAGTCTTGAGGGAGGTCAGCAAGATGGTTTCTATGATTAAAAGCACCTGCTGCCAAACATGACAACCTGAGTTTGATCCCCAAATTCTATAGTGTGAGTGACTCCGAAGTGAAGGCAACTTATTTCTTATGATTCTGAATGTTGGGAAGTTCAAGATCAAGTAGCCATCAGACCCAGTGTCTCAAGCAGGCTGACTTCTTCTCCCGCATAGTAGAAGGGTGATGGATCTCTGTGGCCCAGCAATCCCGTGAGCATGGGTTCTACCCCTGTGGTCTCCTCACTCCCAAAGGTCCTCACCTTCTAATATTATCTTGGGGAGGGAGGGGAGCTCACCATGTGAATTTGGGGACACACACATTCAGACAGTAGCATTCATGTTACCATTAAAAAGGAAACTCATATGCCAGGCGGTGGTGGCGCATGCCTTTAATCCCAGCACTCGGGAGGCAAAACCAGGCAGATCTCTGTGAGTTCGAGGCCAGCCTGGGCTACCAAGTGAGCTCCAGGAAAGGCGCAAAGCTACGCAGAGAAACCCTGTCTCGAAAAACCAAAAAAAAAAAAAAAAAAAAAAAAAGGAAACTCATTTGAGTACAGAAAGGGAGCATACTCCAAGGGCCAGCTGGCGTGTTTTTGAGCCACTGTCCTTCAGAACAGTTGGAGCTGAGATGTTTTGAAATCCTCCCATTTCCTCAGTGCAACTCACTAGTCATCTTTCCAGTATGTTCTTGGTGTAATTCTGCCGCAATGGGGTAAGTTAGAAAAAAAAAAAAACCCATTGGGACTAAAATGTGGGTCCTGAACTTAGGCGACTAGATGTCTTTGCAGCCTGCCCTCTTGACAGTGTTGTGACGACAGGAGAGCCTTTCCTCAGAGCTTTCGGTCCCTGTGAATTAACAGGAAGGATGTTGTGTAGAGCAATCTGTGAAGTGGGGGTGGGGGTGGGGTGTGGGGTGGGGGAGACACTTATTCTCAGATTTGGAAACAACCTCTCTCCCATCCTTTTCTGTGGAAACCAAGGAAGAGGAATCTTAATATCCTCTATCTTTATGGCTCCTTTTCCTCATTTGGGATTGGAGGGGAGGGGGCGTTGTCGAAATCTAAAACGTTAAAGTGGTCCTTTTTCATTCCTCACCAAGAACTAGGTTGGTTGGCCTAGAGCTAAACTGAAATAATTCTGTTGTTCACAGCTGCACAAAGAGTTTAGTCTTCCTTTTCAGAGAGCCAGCTGTGTTTTGTAACTGTCTCTCCTCAACTCTAAACGAATAAAGAAAGCAAGAAAGAAAGCCGGACTGTCTAGAGCCATCCTAAATGGCTCTCAGCTTTAGAGAACCATCCAGAAATAACCACCTCTGCTGTGCAGACCACAGAAAGAGCCAACTTCCCTGAGGTGCTCTGCCTTTGGGAACAGGCTACTGCTGATGACGAGCACATAGTAGGTTCTCAGCGGGCTGTGCGGGAGGCGTAGCATGGGCAGACGCTTCTCTTACCAACCGCAAGCTGGGAAGGAGTGAAAGAGAGCCCTCACTTCATCTAACCACTGGCTGGCCCTGCGGGGAGGGCCCGAGGGTGGCAGACGATTAAATGAGCAGGTGTATCTGAGTTGGTCAGTTGAGTGTAGAGCACGTTCTTTTTCTAAATCAGAGCTCTTAGAACACGTCGTGGTGGAACTGTGGGGGGATTTCTTTTAACGGCCACTGGAGGCACTGTTGACGGCAAGGCCAAGCTTTCCCATTTCCGTCTGGCTATGGGAACCATTCCAAAATCTTAGTACACGCGGCAGTGTCTGCTCAATCTCAAGATCGCAGATACCGCATCTGACTGTATGCTAACGCACACTGGGTATGCACTGGGTTGGTGTTGGCCAGGGGCCTGCCACACTGCAGGATGATCAGTGATAAAATGGCTTTTCTTGGGACTAGGGAGATGGCTCAGTGTCTACGGTGTCTGCTGCACAAACATGACAACCTGAGTTCGATCCCCAGAACCCACATAAAAAGCCGGGCATGGCTGCACACTTCTGTAACGCTGGCATTTGAGGGGAGTGGGGCAGAGACAAGTGGATCCTAGTCATTGAGTGCAGCACTGACTGACAGAGCCTAGAGCTTATCTTTTGAGGTAAGGTGGGGAATGATAGTGGAAGATGGCCTTCTCTCACACTTCGCTCACACGAGTACAAAACTGCATGTGTGCGCACACACACACACATCTGCTTGCACATGCATAAACACTAACACAAAAGAAACACCACAAGATGAGTTTCTTTTCTCAGACTATTACAAGCCGGGTTAATTTCTCCTTTTCACTGCTGTGACCTAAAGATCTGACAGAAACAGGGGCGGGGGGGTATTTAGGTTCACAATTTTGAAGGGATTTTAGTCTCTTGTAGTGGGAAGAACACGATAGCGGGAACAGATCTGCCCATGAAAGTGAGAATGTAAATCCAAGGCTTGCTCACACCTGCTCACACCATGGCTGACAAGGAAGCCAAGGCTGTAGCAGGAACCAGGGGCAGATGGAACCTTCCAACAGCCAGGCACTACTTCCTACATGTTCCAGAGCCTCCAAAATAGCACCACAGGCTAGGGACCAAGTATTCAAAACATGCATTTGTAGAGGTCAGTTCAGATTCAAACCACCACACAAGCCAATCACTCAGTCAAGGAAGGAAGTATTACTAGGTGAAGCAACACACCATGAAATCAGGAGAGAGGAAAGAAAGGAAGGAGGGAGGGAGGGGAGAAAGGAAGAGGGAGGGAGGGAGCTTATCAGAGAAACCAAGAGAAGATTTGTGTAGTGGGGGTGGGGAAATTTGACACAGGCCTCAGAGGATGGAAGACTTTCTATTTTATTTTATTTGTGTGCATGTTTGTGTGTGTGCATGTACAGCAGGCACACGTGCATATGTGTGCGGAAGCTAGAAGGGTTTGATGTTGCTCCTTTGGAAGTATACACCTTGTCTTTTTTTTATTTATTTAGATGTGTGTGTGTGTGTGTGTGTGCGCGCGCGCGCAGGTGTGTGTTGCAGTCACTGTTCTCTTGCTGTGAAGAGACACTGTGATCAAGGCAACTCTTTTTAAGAGAAAGTATTTAACTAGGGGCTTGCTCCCAGTTTCAGAGGCTCAGTTCTTTATCATCATGGCAGAGAGCCTGGTGGTATGGAAGCAATCATGGGGCTGGAGAAGTAGCTGAGAGTTCTACATCCTCACCCATAGGCGGGGCTAGGAAGATATCAGGCCTAGCATGGGCTTTTGAATGCTCAAAGACCACCCCTAGTGACGGATTCCTCCAACAAGGCCACACCTCCTAATCCTTCTCAAATAGTGTCACTCCCTGATGACTAAGCATTCAAATATATGAGCCTATGGGGGCCATTCTTATTCAAACCACCACAATTGTGTGTGTGTGTGTGTGTGTGTGTGTGTGTGCACATGTGTGTAGACTAGAGGTCAAATTCAGGTGTCATTCCTCAGAAGCCATGTTTATTGAGACAGGGTCTCTCATTAGCCTGGAATTTTCCAATTAGGGCTTATCCATCTGGCCCACAAGCTCCTGGCATTCTCCTGTCTCTGTCTTTCCAGCACTAGGGTTATGAGCTTATACCACCATTCATGGGTACAGGAGATTTACCTCAGGTCCTCATGCTTGGACACCAAACACTTTTCTGACTGAACCATCCCCCCCCCACCCCCTGTCCTTAAAAAACGCTGTCAATGAGCAAGAGATGGAGAAAGGCCTTCCAGGTCAAGAGACTAGCATGGACCAAGTTATGAGGGCATAGAGTTCTTGGCACACAACAGGGAAGAGCGAAGAGCCCACCCTGCTAAGATGGGGAAGAGTATAATGGGAATGAGGCCTTTCATACCAGCTTTGGGGTCACTTAAAGGCTTGGCCAAAAACTTGGGGGCCTTAAAATCCATGAAGTAGAAATCAAGGGAAAGTTTCTGAGCCTAGAGTTGGTAGTGTGGGCCTCCTTCAGAGGAGGGACCTCAGAGCGGTGGGCAGTAGAGACAGGAGTAGCAACTCTGAGAGTCTTGAAGTGAACTTTGGGGCTCCAGTGTGCATTTCCCATTCTGTTGAGATTCTTTGTGGCCCGTCTCCAATGTGGTCCATCCCTCAATCACTAGGACACAGCATGCAGGATGTGGGGGCAGGGGCTCTCTGGACAATGTTCTGAGTCCTCTGTAACACCCCCTCTTCAGGTCCCAAGCTGTAGTTTTTTCCTGCATCTCTATCTTTGCTCACCACCACAGGCCTGTGCCCCGCCCACTCTGTACAGGCCCACCTTCATGGCCTACCAGAAGGTCAATGCACAGAGGGATGACTGTCCCTCACCTTACTTGAGCCACACCCACAGGCAGATTCGGCATTTGCTCTACAGATAGAAGTCTGCACCCTCCCATGGAATGGTTCTCCATCCTCACAATCAGAGATAGCTCTGATGACCTATTGGCCAAATCCTCTTCATTTTCCTCTTCAAGTAACTCTATCCTCTCTCTTCAACATTCATGGCTTAAGTTTTGGATTTTTTTTTTTTTGGTCAACTTTAATTCAATAACTATTGCCCAGCCAGGACTCTCCTGAGACACCATGGTGAGAAAGCAGTGTCAGAGCCCTGACCTACAATGGCATGCTATCTAGAAGAATGGCTTTAGGATGGGGAGCTGGCCAGGTGGTACAGTGCTTGTCTCACATGCATGAGGACTTGGGTTCAATCTCCAGAACCCTCCCAAAAAGGCTAGGTGTGGATATACATTCTTGGAACCCCAGCACTGAGGAGGTGGAGGCAGGAGGCTCCCTGGCGCTTGGCGGTCAGCCAGCCTAACCAAATCACTGAGCTCCGGGCCCATAGGAGACTCTGTCTCAAAGGAGGTGGGTGACATTCCTGAGGGTGACTTCCGAGGCTGTCCTCTGACCTCCAGACACATATATATGTACATGTGCCTTCAGATAAGCACACACAGAGAAAAGACAGACATTAGTCAGGAGCTGGAAGACGGGTGACGTTTTCAAAGACAGAAACAGAGGGGCTGCCGGCTCTGTATGGCTTCTGCCTGCCCTTGAACCCTCCACCAGACTGTCTTGTAATCCTCCCAGAAGCATTTTCCAAACTTGCTTCTCAAAAAATATCTATACCAGCCTCACTTTGGTTTATGTGCTGCACAGTCTAAGCATAATGGAATGACGTCATGTGAGGTCTTTTATGAGCTAATTTCAAACTCACGCGAGCCCCGGACATCCTGCCGCTCAGTGGCCTCAGGCTGGGGAGATGCCCTCTGCTTTCCCACGGGCCTTGGTTCAAGTGATTCCTTTATTCTCTTCCCACATGTGCAAAGCCTGTTTGTCCTTCTGGAAGAGACACCTCATTTTCCTACAAAAGCTCCCTACCCTGTATCCTCAGCTCCTGGTACTAGCCTCGTGGCACTTAGCAGAACCTGATACGGTGTTGGTGATTTAATGTCTCATCCACTCTCAAAGACACAGAGGCTGTCTTATTCATCCTGGATAATCCTAATAGCAAAAATAACAGCTACAAGGTGAGGTTCTACAATGTATGCTTTACTTATGAGCCAGCCTCTGGGGTGGCGGCTTCCCTCTGCCCGGGTCACCAACATGAAGGGAAGGAATTATGGTTGCTTACGCCTATAGGTGAGGTGACTCAGAGCAGTCGGCCGACTTTGTGGCTTTAAATCCAGGAAGCCTCCTGTTGAAGTCCATGTCTCTAAGCATGATTCCAGCTTTATTCTCTTACTGGGTCTAGCCAGGCCTCGTGTTCACAACAGCCTTCACAGGCTGGCTCACTGACAGGACAGGGAAACCCAGAGCAGCCTCTTCAAGGCCATGCTGTAAGTCACAGCCACTGAGACTTGACAAATGTCAGTTGTCAGTGCCCATGTCTTCTCTTCCACTCTATATCTAGATCAGTGGTTCTCAACCTTCCTAACGCTGCGACCCTTTAATTCAGTTCTCCATGCTGTGGTGACCCTCCAACCAAAACATTATTTTTATTGTTACTTCATAACTGTAATTTTGCTACTGTTTATGAATCATAATATAAATATCTGATATGCAGGATATCTGCTATGTGACCTTGGTGAAAGGGTCCTTTGACTCCCAAAGGGGTTGCAGCCCACAGGTTGAGAACCACGAATCTAGGACACAAGGACACCACTTTCCAATGAAAAAATAAATGTTTTGAACTGGTTTACCACAAAGGCTTGGATGGTAGTTTAGTTAGTTCAGGTTCTTTGGACCTAATTTGACTTGGACAGTGGCATGTCCCATCACACGGCCCTACTTGGACCCAGGCTTCCTCCGGGTTGTGGCTGCCTCCGTCCAGGCTGGAAGATTGTAACAAAGTACAGCCTCTTCTTCTTCCCTCCTGACTAGACCTAGCTTCCCCAGAGGAGAGCGGTGTGGCTCCCAGGCCTGTCCCCATGTGTGACCCTGCTCAGATCCAGACAGGCCTGCTTTTGTGAGCACGAGTGGGTGGGTGGCCCTCTGTGGCATCCCAAGTCAGTGGGAGCAGGGCCAGAGGGGCCACTGGGTTGGAAAAGTCAGGAAAGGGAAAGAGTGGGAGAGCTGGATGCAGACAGCCACCAGCAGGCCAGCTGTGGTGCGGTCTCCATTTCTTTCTGAGGCATGAGTAAGGTGGAAGCTGGAGGGTGGAACCCAGAGCCTGGGCTCCTCAGGGTTCCCAAGTCCGCCATATTTGTTGGTAGATAAGACTGCCTATTGTGTTCTTCCTCTTCTTTGTCCCTTCAGTCGTGGGGGACTAAGGTTGGTAGCAGCTATAGCCCGAATGTCTCCACCAACTCTCATTCTGAAACATCATCCCCATTGTAAACTATTCAGAGGTGGGACCAGGAAGCCCCTAGGGGAGGTGGCTGGGTCATGAGGGCCTTGAACAGCCTCATAGAATGATGAGTTACTGAGTTATCTCTGAGGTAGATCTTCAAGTGTGTGTGTGTGTGTGTGTGTGTGTGTGTGTGTGTGTGTGTGTGTGTGTGTGTTTATATATAGTTTCTAATGCAGATTGTTCTCAAATCCACTATGTATCCATGAAAAATGACTTTGAATTTCTGGTCTTCTGACTGGGATACAGGCATATGCCACCCACCCAGGTTAGGGGAACCCAGGACCTCATACATATCAGGAAAGCACCCTACCAACTGAGCTACACCCTTACCTCCAGGGTTGGGTTCTTCTTTTTCAGTTTTTACATTTATTTGCTTATTTATATGTGTGCACATGTCCATACACACATACTAACACATGCCATGTCACATGTGTAGAGGTCAGAGGAAAACTAGCAATAGTTAAGTCTGTCCTTGTACCATGTAGGTCCTGGGAACTGAACTCAGGTCATCAGGCAGGGTAGCAAAAGCCTCTAGGGTCTGAGCCACCTCACTAGCCTCAGGGTAGGTCCACCCTGACTCTGTAATGTGTCTCTCTTGCCATCTGATGCCTTGTGCTGCCAATAACTCTGAGGAGAGAGGAGAGTCCCCGCTCAATGTGACCTCTTGACCTTGAGCATCCCAGCCTCCAGAACCATGAGCTAAGTAAACCTTCATTCTTTACAAGTTACCCAGCAGGTGGCTCCACTTTGCAACAGAATGTAGATTTGTTCTGTTTCTTTCCTTGGCTTGAGCTTGGCTTGGCTTATCAGCCATGTAGGCATCTTTATATGCCACTCTGTATGCCATAGCTCAGCTTAACTGCCGTGTTTTTTGGAAGACAAGCCAGAGGATGCACAGACAGACGGGCCAACTGATGAATGAGTGACTGATGTTGGCCAGTCTCATGTAGCACACCACACTTTCCAGATGCTTCACTGATGCCATGCTGCTAGGGGCCTCATGAAAACTATACTACAACAAGGCATCATAGGATTCTCTACAGATCAGGACCAAGTATTGAGAAGATGGCATTTGTCTGACATGCCCCTCAGATCATCAGTGATATTATAGTTCCATGGCCTCTTGGGGGCATCTCCAGGCCCCATGATGTCACTAGAGAGCCAGTCCTCTATATTAGGACCATAGAGTTGAGGTTCCAGCTGAACTTCAGTCAACAAAATCGGACTTTTATCACACTCCATGTAGAGCGGCTCTCTACTGACGAAGTTGTAAATCCAGGGCTGATTTCCTGACCTTGGATTCCATGCTGTGAAACAGGACAGTTAGAAAAGACATCGCAGGGGGTGGCCTCATCTCCAAAGAGAAGGGCTCACAGACAGCCAGTCTGGCTAATGGTCAGTAGCTCCATCCTCAGTGCCATGAAGCAAAGAGACAGACCAGTGATTGACAGAAGAGCAGGTAATGCTTGTCTCCCCATGGGCCTTCCCCAGGACCAATGAAGAGAAGCCTCTTCTATGTGCCTGGGAGAAGCCTCTGCAAGAGTCCCTGTGCCCAGAGTACTGTGGAGAGGAAGGACCCTAGTGTCTGCAGGTACAGGAAGGCTCTAGGACAGCCACTGCTCTTGAAGACAAAAGGCTTTAATGGTGATTACGAAAGAGACTTCCCAAGTAGAGGGGAGAGGTCTGAAGGAGAAGAGGAAAATGGGGGTCAGGAAGGTGACATCACCCAAAAGTTGAAATGAACTCAAGACCTCAGGGCCTTGGCTCCTACCCACCAAGTAAAGGGCTTAACCAGCCCAGAGAGCAGATAATGGGACATCTGTGGCCCCATGCAGCAAACTGCTACCCAGAACCACGGCTACTGTGCACTGGATGCCTATTGCCACATCTGACCAGACCTACGGTACTGTAAGTTGTAAATCATTTTGTGCATCACTGAGGGACAATGTCCCATAGAGATGCTAGAGATGCCAGCCTACTTACACTATGTACATCTGAGGTGATGAAAGACTAGGCACCCCACTGGGTCAGGAGGCCAGCTTCTACTCCTAGCACTATCTCATCAGTGCAGGGAAGGACACAAGGCTGAGAGGACACAGAGGGGTGTGCACCCACAGCAAGTGACGTAGCTGGGCAGACCCAGAGACCAGATCCAGTCTGCGCCCAAACTCCATGCCCTAACCATTGAGCCAAACTGTCATCGGTTCCTCTTTCTAGGCTTGACAAACAGGAACCACAAAGGAACCACCAAACTGTAGGAAAAGGGGAACCTTGCTCGGTCACGTCCTTTCCCTCCCGGGTCCACTGGGGCCCGGGCTCGTTTTTTATCTCTGCTTCCCTGGGATTTACGCATCTGTCCTTGGGTTGTGCAGTCAGACAAATTCCACAGGAAGATCTCAGAGCTCTGGCTATTTGCTTCCTGGTTCCTAAGCCTGCTTGGGATGGGTCTTCTTTTTTTTTTTTTTTTTCTGACCCATCTCTTCATTTCCCAGCCTCCATCTGTGATGTGTGCCAGATTTTGTAGCATCATCTTTGACCTGGAACCTCATCCTTCCCACGTCTTCCTTGCCTCCTCTCACCTCCCTCATCAGCTCAACCCCTCAGCATCTCCTTGCCTTCTTCCAAAGCCTTATTCATGTCTTAATCACTTCCTGGCCCGTTCACGCCTCCGTCTCTTGAAAGGTTTCTTAGAATTCCTGCCTCTTATGATGAAAATACGGGGTGAGAAGGGTGCCTTGAAGAGATGTCTGTGTGGGAAGAAGGCAAGTGGACATGTCTTCCCAGCTCTTTTTGGCCCCTTGACCTTTCCCATTGTCTACGGGTCACACACAGGCAATCACCTCTAGGCTTCCAACTCCTGTAGTCATCCTGTATCTCTTCACTCTCTGCCTTGATCTTTTGGCTCTCCTTCCCTAGTTTTCCACAGTGAAAAAGGTAATTACACCCAATCAAGTCCCCCCCCCCATCTCTTCAGACACTCTTGCTCTCTCCCTTCCCAGCCACTGACTCATCCTTTCCCGCCACACCTCTCTCCATGTCTTCCCCAAGATGAAGAATGGGAGTTGGCATTCTCCCCTTCCGATTTTACTCTCTGCTTCAGAAAGACAATAAAATCACGGCGTGGAAACACTTCCCAACTGGAAAGGTCTCTCTATTGGCAATGCCTGCCCCCTCCTCCACTGACCTCCTCACTCAGCCTCTCCCTTCAGAACCCATTCTTACTACACTCTCGACTCAGCTAACTCCTTTGCAGGGCCCCACCCGGAGGAACTTGGAAACTCTTGCCATTTCAATATGCTTTCAATCCTTGCTGGTACTATTGGTGTGCAGCATTGAAGTGCACACTCTCAATATGGGTCTCCTCGGTTGTAAGCTCCCAGTGGGGTTCAGAGATGCCTGCTGCATTCACACTCTCCACATGCCTGGGGGGCTCCACAAGCGTGTGGAGAATTCATGTACTGAGGATTAGGGTGCAGCTCAGTGGCACAGCATTTGCCTAATGTGTACAAGGCTCTGGGATAGACTCCCAGAACCCCCAACACCAATTTAAAAAAAAGAAGAAATAAAAAGAATTCCCAGTCCATTTAAGACTGGAGCTCCACGAAGGTTTCATTCATTCAATGAGCGTTTATAGAGACCCTACTGTGAGTTGAGTCTTGTCTTAAGCATGGTAAACATAACAACAACAACAAAAATCTTCCAGCAGAAAACACCATTTTAAAGTGATTATATGGTTACCCACCTAACATTGGACTGTTGTTAAGTGCATTAGAGATAACTTAAAAAAATATTTTTTTGAGACAGTGTCTCACATATCCCTAGTGGATCTCAGACTCACCTGTAGCCAAGGATTACCTTTGCACCTCCTGAGTGTTGGGATTATGTATGCTCTGCTCTGCTAGTTCACGGGGGGGGGGGGGGGGGGGGTTGGGAGGGGGATGCTGAGGTTGAATGAGTCCATCAGCTGGTGAGTGGGTGTTCTCTGATACTGTTCCCACATGACGTGAGCCAGAGGCCACTGTAGAGTGACCCCACAGTGGGGTCGCGGCCAGACCTCCTGGGTAGGGAGGCAAAGGCCCACAGCCAGAAAGCGTTGGTCAGCCAAGGAGCCGCCCTCAGCCCCGACACAGCCAAGAGAGACCAAAAGCCCCAGTTTGAGTCATAAAGGCAAAGGAATGGGCAGACCAAGGCAAGCGAAGGGCTGAGACCCAGAGCAAGGGTGCTGAAGGACCTTCTGGGGGGCAAGTTCTTCTCTCTTAGAGAGGCAGAGGGACCCCGGCTCCTTTCTCCCATCACCTCTGAAAGGGTCAGGGAGGGTGAGGCTGGAGAAGTCTGAGGGACAAAGTGTCCCCCACTTTGAAGATGGCCTAAGAAAGAAGGATGATAGCCAAGGTGTTTTTAGCCACCTAAGGGCCTGGATACAAGAAGCAGCAGCCATGTTCTATAGGGAACCCACGGCCCTGGTTTTTAGCAGCTGGCTCATGAGCAAGTCCCCTGCACCTTGCTGATGAGATGACATGTCCAATTAGTGTTGATGTCCTCAGCCCTTTTCAGAGAAGAACAGTCAAGGGGACTCTAAAGCCAAGCAAATGCCCCTCTTTGACCAGCAAAACCAGCTCTAAGTATATATGCCTGTTGTCGTTGGTGGCCATTCCTTCCAAAAGCCATGCAGAGGCACTGAGATGGGCCAAGCTTAAGGAAACACCAGTCCCCTGCTACAGCCTGGCTGGCTTTTGAGATTTTACTTTGTCCCAAATGCTAGGCCAGCTCTCCCCATGTGTCCGAATCTTCCCAGCAAGCCTCTGCAAGCAGAGATGGCCGTACATGCTTCATAGACAAAGCAACTGGAGCCTTGTGAGGTTTCCCAGGATCTGGGTAAAAGATTAGGCCAGCATTTGATTTAACTGCAGGAAACTGGGCGCTTAGCCGCTAAGTACACTGCTTCTCTCTGTTCTGCTAAACAAACAAACAAATAAACAAACAACAAACAGTTACCCATGAGGCCAAGTAAGAGCTGTTCCTTGAAGACAAATACAAAAATGCTTCTAGGGGCTGGAGAGATAGCTCAGCAGTTAAGAGCACTGGCTGCTCTTCCAGAGGTCCTGAGTTCAATTCCCAGCAACCACATGGTGGCTCACAACCATCTGTAATGAGATCTGGCACCCTCTTCTGGTATGTATGCATGCATACATGCAGACAGAACACTGTGTACATAATAAATAAATTAAATCTTTTTTTTTTAAATGCTTCCATTTGTAAAGTGCATACTAATGTAAAAAAAAAAAAAAAGTAGTTAACCAAAGTGGTAGAGAGCCTGAGAACTCATTTTAGCCATCTTGCACACACACCAGCCAATACTGTCTGTTTCAAGGCTTTAGTCCTGTTGGTTTTGTAACTGTTCCTAAAAGACACCATACTTCTCAGCTAACATTTTTCTACCCATGCATACATGTGTCCATTCATCCATGTATCCATCCAGTTTCTCATCTTATAGGGTTTTTGGGAAAGGTTTTATTTATGTATTTTTTTTGTTTTTGTTTTTTCTTTTTTTTTGTTTTGTTTTGTTTTGTCTTGTTTTGTTTTGTTTTTAGGTATGAGTGCTCTATCTGCATGTATGCCTTCATGCCAGGAGAGGGCATCAGATCCCATTATAGATGGTTGTGAGCCACCACATGGGTGCTGGGAATTGCACTCAAGAGCTCTGGAAGAGCAGTCAGTGCTCTTAGCTGCTGAGTCGTCTCTCCAGCCTGTCTTACAGGTTTTAACTCACTATGTGCCAGCCATTGGCAACCCAAATGTCCAGGAGGCTCCCCACTGTGAGTAGTGCAGTCAAAAGAAGCCCCCACCCCTCAGGAGACAGTACACATCGATGCCATAGATATGGCTCTCTGCACCCTACCCCTTCTTTTCCTTCTGGCCTTGGCTTGCATGTTACTCTTCAAGGAGTCTTGTCTGTCAGTCTTGCTCTTTATTCCTGCTTGGCCCCTTGATAGTGAAGAGAATGTCCTCCAAACTCAACCCGCTGGTTTTTGTGTGTGTCCTTTGATGATAAAGCACGTGTGTCAGTATGTGTAAGTGAGTGTGAGTGTGTGTGTGCCCCTGCTACAGTGTGGTCCTCTCAGTACAAGGACCACAGCTGATCACAAAGGTAACGGTATCTCTAAGGCCTCACTCACCTCTGGTACCTAGTCTGTTGCTTGAATAAATGAAGGCTGCTGTATTCATTCAAGCCACGCTGCAAAGTTCGGGCTGGGCCTCTAGGCAAGGATAACTAACAGTAGATATTTGATCAAGGGCAAGGCACAATCAGATCTGTGGTTTACAAGGAAAGGCTGGCAGTGCTGTGGGTGAGGGAAGAGGAAGAGGAAGAGAACATGTAGAAGCAGCTTCCATTGCTAAGTCGGGAATTCACTGACCTGAGCCATGACAATGACGGCAGACAGAAATGTGATCGGTAGCATCCTGACCAGATGCCTGTGAGCAGTCGGAGACAGGAAATGTAGCCGCATCTGCTCCTTGAGTGACTTTGCAAGCACTGAACAGCCATCAATCAAAGGCTAGGGTAAGAAGGGGAGGCCAGTGGGGTATTTTCAGGTGGGGCAGAGCTCCCCCTCCCCTTCAGGAATGAGTCCTTGGTGACCACAGTATTTTCTTAGTACCATCCTTAGACCTGCCTAGAGATGCTCCTGGGAGGTGGTGGGAGCTGTGATTCTGGGGGACTAGGGTGGGGGCCAGGACGGAATCTGGAAGACATGGCTGTCTCTGGGGTGGGCAAGGGCACTCAGAGAGAATGTGTATATTATTAAAGACTCACTAAGATGGGTGCCTGGGGTTGCCACACTTCAAAGAGTGGCTAAAGGAATAGAAGCCAGGGTACAGCGTTAAAGAAAGAGCCAGAAGCCAGAGTTACTGGAGAGATGAGAGAAGGGAGAATTGTCTAGGGTGGGATTCAAAGTTCTAGCCACTGTGCTGACTTCCTCCGGGAAGCTCAGATGAGAAGCTGAGAGCGGAGCAGGCGAGAGACCTGGGAGAATTCTTCAGGGGGCAGGGACCTGCATAGGAGCAAAGGCAATGTAACAGAGTGACAAGGACAATCAGGACATCCTGGAGGAAGCGGCAGCGGACTTCTCAGGGCTGGAGACCGGGAGAGTAATAAAGTCGAGTTCTCCTCACCCATCCATCCCACTTCCTTGAGGAATTCACTTCTTCAGTCCTTTTTTCCATGTCCTTAACACACAGTGATTCCTAAAGCAGTCATGAGATATTTCCACACATACTGAGCTAAAGATTCCATTTCCTCTCCTCTTAAATGCTCCTGTATGTCTATCATTTGCTTGGCTAATAACTTCTTTTATCACTCCATTGTTGATATATCATGGTTTTAGTTTTTTTTTTTCTTCTGCAGACAGTTCTGCAGTGATTTTCACACCACATCTTAGGGTATTTGTGTGAGTTGTTCTGTGGGAGAAATTTTTAACACTGGCTCGCACCCCATGGTTCTGTGCATAAGCATGCTGTTTCCCAAAAGGGCTCCTTGAATTTGTCCACTCTCCCATGAAGGATTGAGAATGAAAAGTGCAGGGAAGGAGCTGGAGAGATAGCTCAGTGGTTTAAAGCACTGGCTGTTCTTCCAGAGGATCCAGGTTTAATTCCCAGCACCCACATGGCAGCTTACACCTGTCTTTAACTCCAGTTCCAGAGGATCCAACACCCTCACACAAACATGCACGCAGAAAAAACACCAATGCTTGTAAAATAAAAATAAATTAAAAATTAAAAAAATAAAAGAAGGGAGGAAAAAAAAGTGCAGGGAAGAAAATATACCCTCCCCAAGGAAGTTTGTAAAACAAAAGCAAGGATTTTAAAGTATTCCAACTTGATGACTGCACTGTTTTATTTTTAATTAAGATGTAGGCTGTAGAGGATGTATTTATGCAAAAGTAACTCTGATTAATGCGGCTAAGAAGGAAACATTCCTCAAAGACATAAAATAAGTCTATCGTCTCAGTGTGACCATCTTCTACACCCAGTCAACATGTGAATGAGAGAGACATTGACTCCTCACGGCATGTGTAGACTATCAGAGTGTGGCATGGTATTTGTTCACAGACTTCAGGGCCAGCCAAGATTCAAGTCCATTAAAATGTTTTGTGGACATGACAATATCCCTGAGATTTGGTATTTAACATGTGAGGTCAGCTTAATTATATTTTCACACGATTATCTTTGGCATAGAGTGGGGAAACACTCTCTGCTCCCTGCAGAGAACACAAAGCATCCAGAGAAAGAAAGAAAAAAAAAATACAGCGGCCAAGTGCAAAGACCCCTGGCTCTCACTGCAGTGGCGGCACACTTGTCTGAGGGCGCCCTCTTTTGGCCCTAGGCTACATTGCACCCACCCCAATTCCAACCTAGCCAAGGGAGGAGGAGCCTGATTTTATTTAGTTTTTCAAAGGCAGCTAGCTCAAGCTCTCCAACCAACACTAACATCAGCGAACCTTTGGTTTTTTGATGTCGAAGCCACTGACAACCCAAGGTGTTTTCTTCATAAATTTTTCAGGTTGGGCAGGGCTCTGCTCCTCCCCAGGACTGAGTCCTTGGTGACTTTCAAGCCCTTAGAATTCCATTTACATTCTTTAACGGCCAGGAAGAAAATCCATAACTTTGGATATACAGGATATAAGTCTAGAGATCAAAGCAGAAAAGCACAATGCTACTCACTACACAGTGCGTGTGAGCAAAGTGTGCCTGGGATGAAGTTTTCTAGCCACTTAGCAGAGTTGGCAGCCTCCCGACTCTGTGGTAGTATTCGTGAGTACCTACTGTGTGACAGGACATGTGCTGGAAAGGGTCTCTGAGGAGGGCAAGCCATGAACAGCGTCACTTTGCACATTACGCATGCTAATTGGGCAAGAGTGTTTATTGTGAAGTACTTGGAAATCTCCCAGCACCCTAACTGCTTACTGCGGGCCGGGCATTAATCTGTGCTGCCTTGCGACTGTTAAATTTAGACCTCATGCTTCCGAAGTGGCTTGCTTCCTTCGAGCATCCTTAAAGGGGGCCAGTCAGGCTCAGAAGGACCATGGTCTGCCGTGATGACAGTGAGGAGCCAGCACGAAAGGAAACAACTTTTCCAAATAACTGTTTTCCCTGGCTCTCCGAGAGCAGAGGCTGGGACCATTTGGATGTGGGAGTCTGCGGTTACCTGGCACTAAGTCCATAAACCGTGCTGGGTGAGCCACGGGTCTGCTACCCTCAGCTCCTGCCTAGCTGCCTTGCCCCGCTCCTCCTGCTCTTCCTGCGGGCAGAAACAGAGCCCCCTTCTCCTTTCTTTCTCATGCAGGGGCCCATCTGTCAGACAGAGGGATCCACCAGGCTGTCCTAGCCAGGCCTCAGTACGTATGGAGTAGAAGACAGTAGATGATAATATGGCAGATGAGCTAGATAAGGTCAGGCAAGAGAGATATGAAAAATGACCCAGGCGAGACCAAGGGCTCCGAGGAACCAAATTCCGTACAATGTCCAGTGAGTGGTCATTAGTTCCTTCTGCCCAGACTTTCCCTAGACGCCATCTGGACCTTGGAGGGGTACAGAGATCCTCTCAGATTCACAACCACAATACTGATGCTTCTTGGGGAAAATTGTGTGTCCTAGTGTACTGCTCACAGCTCAGCGGACTACCTCTCTCTTCACCATCAGTAACCCTGGCTTTTTAAGAAAGCTACCATTCTTTCTAAAACCATTCTGCTTTCCAAGACATCTGGGAGAGGGCTGTGTGTTGTAGGGTTGCTGCATCAAAAGTTCCAACATTTCAGGCGACTTTTTTTGTTTGTTTTTGTTTTGTTTTGTTTTGTTTTTTTGTCTGGGTTTTGTTTTGTTTTTTTGAGACAGGGTTTCTCTGTGTAGCTTTGTGCCTTTCCTGGAACTCACTCTGTCACCCAGGCTGGCCTCAAACTCACAGAGATCAGCCCAGCTCTGCCTCCTGAGTGCTGGGATTAAAGGTGTGCGCCACCACCACCCCGAATCGGGTGCCCTTTCTGAAGTCACATTGTTCAATTAAACCCAGTTCATTCAGCCCAACTCACCAAATATTTATTGAGCTGAGCAGAGTGTTAGGAAAAGACCCGGACACCACCCTCAGGAAATGCACAGGCAGAGAGTGAGACATGGCAAACAGAACATTTTGGTACAGCCTGGGCAAGTGCAAGGAGAGATGGCCACAGCAGGGAGCAGGTTGTGGAGTTACTGTCTGGGGCGACAGCCAGAGGTTAGTTGGAAAATTACTCACGTAACAGTCGAAATGTAACTGTGCTCTGACCGGCACTGTGGAGGAGAGAGAGGCAGGTGGTACTGTGCAGCTGTAATGCCACATCTGGCTGGGGTGAGGGAAGAGCAGGTGAGGGACGGAAAGGTGGCGGCGGCGGCGGCGGTGGCAGCGGCAGCAGCGGCGGCGGGAGATCAGAGAGTATAACTGTATTAGTTACTTGTCACTGTGGCCCAGGACTTGACAAGAACAACTGATGGGAAGAAGGATTTACTATGGACTGGGGTTTAAAAGGGATCCAGTCCACTGTGGCAGCAGGAGTGTGAGGCAGCTGGTCACATTCTGTCAGTAGTCAGGAAGCTAAGAGCCGATGGGGTGGGACAGACAGCAAAGCTCCCCAGAGGACCCACTTCCTCTTGCAAGGCTTCACCTAAAGATTCCACAACTGTTCAAAACAGAGCCGCCCACTGGGGACCAAATGTTTAGACACATTAGCCTAAGGGAGACATTTCACACTCTAACGACAGCAGTGTCTATGGGGCCGGCGGAAGGCTGATGTGGCGAAACACAAGGCCAGCAGAGTCAGCCACCTAACTCCCAATGGGTGCAACTGATAGTGGTCTTCACATCCCTGAGCTCACGTCTTCCTCTGTAGCCCCACTGTGAGGGACCGGATGAGCCTTACGACCCCATCGGTCTCCACTGTTCACATCACTCTTATCCTCTGCTCCTCAGAGAAGGACCTAGCAGGCTAGCTGAATGCTTCTGTTCAGCAGTTCCCATGAGTCTGTGGGCACGAAGCCAGAAGGAGGTCTCAGAAGCCGTGGAAATTAGCGTAAATGTCTGTAAAGGTAACCACTGGTTTTCTGGAGACATTCTGAATGAATGACTGGTTAGCTGGCTGACCACAGGATTTAAAAAAAAAAAAAATCCAGGAGTTTATCCTGAACACCCCAAAGGAAAAAGAAAAAAAGACGGAGGAGGACAGAGCCTTTCAAGAGAAGACCAGCTATAAATGGAAAATTACACTAAAGGAAACCAAACCTTATTTGATGTGAACCCATTTTTGACTCTGTCTGGAAATCCAGGGCAGAAGGAAGTGGAGGGGACAGGGAGTGAGCAGATCTGCCCAGGCTGAACCACCCGCCATTGGAGCTAGGGTGAACTCGTGTGTGTGTGTGTGTGTGTGTGTGTGTGTGTGTGTGTGTGTGTGTGTACACGTACGTGTGCAAGTGTACTATGTCAGGGCCATAGTAAAGGCAGCACCCACACAGCTGCCATCCAGATACAGACTCAGGCTCCCGGGGTTGGACATGCTGACCCATTGCTGGCAGGGTACCACAGAATATGGGGAGGAGCATTGGGGAGCACTGTGAGGCCCTAGGGGCACATCTATCTGTTTGCTTCCTCAGAGGGTCATTGTGCCCATAGATGGGATGACCCACTGGGCACATCTATCTTTTTGCTTCCTCGGAGGGTCATTGTGCCCATAGATGGGATGACCCACCGGGTGGGTGACTAGCAACTGATCACTGCTCTCTCCAGAGTAAGGCCGAACCTCTATACTCAAGGCTCACAGCTCCAGTTCCACAGCACATCAGAGAAGTACTGCTAATTTCTGAGCAGCATGGTGCTCTGAATTTCTCATCAGAAAAGAAAGGCACCCTTATCATTTCAATAGCCCTAACATAAACATATTGACATTAGGAAGAGGCAACATCTGGGGATGGTGGGAGAACAATGCTTCCCTTCTTGGGAAGGGGCACGTCAACTGCAGTCCAGAGCTCCATAAAGATGAACATGGGCTGCTGTACAAGGGTGGTCTCAGAAGACGACACAGCTCAGGGATGTCATAACTGTCCTAGCTTGTGCAAGTAGTGTCTACGTTGTTTGCATGACAGAACAGCCTTGTGACACATTTCTCTGATCATGTCCCTGTTGTGAAATATATGTCTGTCTTAAGACCTGAGGTCAGAAGCTCTGGGTTGAAGTCCCAGGGAGATCCCTTCCTGTACATGTGGCCTTGAACAATAACTTAAATCCCTGGGCCTCAGTCCCCATCTGTAAAGTAAGACTATTGATAGCCCTTTGTCAAGGGCTTACAAAGGACGACGTGCTGAGGGGTACTCTGAAGAGTACCTGGTACTAAGCACTCACTAAATAGCCATAATAGCTATTACCGTGGATTCTTTCAGCTTGTGCTTCCGATTACCCTGCTAGCCTCCAGTCCAGGAAATGGAGTTGAAAAAGATACTAAAGATCTACATGGTAGAATATTACTTAGCACTAAAAAATCATGAGCTATCAAGCCACAAGAAAATGTGAAAGCATCTTAAAGACACATGACCGAGAGAAGCCACCCGAAGGCTACGGCTGTCTGATCTCTACCATGAGGTTATCTGGGAAAGTTAGAACCATGGAGACAGAAAGATGGCCACCCACAGTTAGGAAAGATGGAGGGCTGAATTTGTGGACAAAGAAAGATTTTTCAGGTGGAGAAAGCAGCCGTGTGACACTGTAAGCGTGGACAGTCCCATCATGTCTGTTTAACCTTTAGAAAGTACACCACCAACAGTGAACACATTGTAAACCCCAGACCTGGGTGACAAGGTGCCGTCAGTGTAGGTCCATGGATTCTAACAAATGTACCACTCTAGTAGACGGCAGTGACCATGACAGAGGCTTTGTGAGTGGGTGAGGGAGCTGTACTTTCTGCTCTGTTTTGTTATAACTCTAAAACTGCTCTTTAAAAAAAATCAAGTCTATTAACTAAAAGGTAAGAAAGTCTATGTCAAGTTATAAAATGTTCACATTCTGACCATCAAGAGTTCGGGTAAGAACAGTTACAGGGTACCAGGTATGTTGACACGTGCCTATAATCTCAGCACTTGGGAGGTGGAGGTAAAGGGCTGAGGAGAGTTCAAAGCCAGCCTGGGCTGTCACAAACAAGCAGCCATAGGTATCTCTCCACCATCATCATTTATTGGCCATGTAAGACTTCCAGATTAAATAAAAGAGACAGAAAGAAAATGGAGAGGTGTGTGAGCGTCCAAAGAAGGCAAAAACAAATGGCGGGTCTGAAGACAGAGCTCTGCCCTAAACAGCTCCATGTTGAGAAAACGCGAAGGAAAAGGTCATCGGGAGACATGAGGAGGAGGAAGGAGCGCACAAGACGATTGGGAAGACTAAGCAGGAACAGAACCTGCCTGTCTGCTGGACAGAGAAGGACAGGGCAAAAGTCCTTCCTCCTGACATGAGGCAAAAACAAAGAGAAGACAGGAAAATGGGAAATCCCTCTCACCAAAGGGTGTGCTCAGGGGAAAACAGAAATGCCAAAAGTTATTCAAAGGGCAGAGAGTACAGAAGGCCCAAAGAGCATGGCTCCTGAAGTCCGCTTGGCTTGTGGTTGCCGTATAAAAAACCACCCAAATGGGCTGATGTTCCAAGAAGCCCCCGGAGAGCCAGTGGCAATCCCTGAGGTAAATGTGAGTGAGTCGAGTGTTGCGGCACAAGGAGGCGAGCGTGTCCAATTACCAACAATCCAGAAAAGGGTGGGTGCCCAAATGGTCTTGCTAGCCCGGCAGCTGTTTCATCAAGACTGTCGTGGTGAAGGTGCTCACTGCCTCTTGACTGCTCTGTGACCTCGGAACCACATCCCTCTGTCTGAGGGACACCCCTCTTCTCTGTCCTACAGACTGAGCAACCTCAGCCTGCCAACTTCATAACCTTTATCCCTCAGGAATTCTGCATCCTGCTGGACCAGAGCTTCTGAAATTGAATATACTCGTGAGTCACTTATGAGTCAACCTGAGCATCGTGGAACTCCGGAATCAAGGAAGACCCTTCTATAATTGTGGCATCAGAATTGACATTTGAGCGATGAGGGGTCAACAAGAAAAGATCTAAGGGACAAAGAGTATCTGGGGTTCAGGGAGTGGCGTCTGGGGCAAAGGGAACAGCAACTGTCGAGATGCAATGTGGGAAGGCAAAGAAAGCTGCAGTATGGGCGGAGCACTGTGGGCAATTGGGAGAGGAGAATGACAGGGAGAGCCCAGGAGCTACTCCGGCCCACTAAGCACACATCCCATCACAGAGCTACACCTCCAGCTCCAGTAAGAGCATTTTGAGCAAGCAAGGGGATATAACCTATCTCAAGAAAATTGATCCAGGACCACACGATTAGAACCAGGTGTGGTGGGACATGGTAGTAGTCACGGAGAAGGCAGAAGAGTCAGAATGAGGATATATTTTGGAGGTAGAAGTTGCTGATGAGTTGGATGAGAAGAGATGAAATTCTCTTTGTTTCAGGCTGAGGCACTAGGAACATTTACTAGGATTTGAAATACTGGGTAAGAAGAGCTTGGGGTGCCAATAGTTCTGCCACATAAAGATAATTAGTGCATTTCCAAGCTGAGGTGCCAAGCAGGCAGTGGGATGTAAACTCTGGCTATAAATGATCTTTCCAACCTTACCACACACACACACCCATGGACTCATGAATGCCTCAAAGTGGACAGTTTCCTCTTTCTGGTGTTTCCCTGGTGCTTTTTCTTACTACACAGTGACCCTTGCCTAATGCACCTGCCACTCTTAGTGGCTTGAGACCTTCATCACATTTATACACCAGCTCAAGCTGCCTTACTCCTCAGATAACCACCCTGACACACCCGTGAGGACTCCTGTTAAAACTAGAGACCAAGGATGTGGCTCAATCCATAAAATACTTGCCTAGCATGCCTGAATCTCTGGGTTCAACCCTCAGCACCTCATCAAACCAGGTTTGGTGGAACACATCTGCAATCCCAGCACTTGGGAGGTAAAGGCAAGAGGAACAGGAGTTCAAGGCCAGCCTCAATTATATAGCAAGTTTCAGGCCAGCCTGGGTGTGAGCCCCTCAGCAAACAGACCAGCAACAAAACGAAACCCAGATGCCAGGTGGAGTATGGTAGCAGGTGCTTCTAATACCAGCATTCGGGAGGCTGAGCGGGGGAGGGCTGAGAGTTCCAGGCCAGCGTAGGCTACACAGGGAGACCCTGCCTCAAGAAACAGAACACCTAGATGCATTGTTTGTGACATCTGTCACATTTTTCCCTGTAAGAGTTATTTGTGCATATTAATCTCCCACAGTGGTTAAAGTCCTAAAATGCAGGGCTTACCACCACTTCCTTAATTTATTTTGACAATGTCTTCCATGCTATAGAACAATGTGCTCAGCACAGTGAAGGCTGCACATTCAACATGCTGAGAAAGTGAGCCATGAGTGAGCAGGCTTCGCCCTGAGATGGCTGTCAGGTTAATACAGTCACAGGTGGTCAAAGGCAGGAGCCTCCCCCAACCCTTAGAAGACTTGAAGACAGCTATGCTCCTGGCTCAGTGTCTAGAGCTATACCATGCAAAGTTAGGGGTCTCAACACATGTATGTCTCAACATGTGCATAACCTGCTGTAGGCAAACAGCACCCTTCATGAGAAAAACATGGATCTAATTACGGAACTCTGACAAAAGTATTATTAGAAAGATGGTCATACGTTCTTTCCTAATAAAACCATTACATTTGTAGTGCTCCCTCCCCCCCCCCACTCCCCAAGACAGGGTTTCTCTGTGAAACAGTCCTGGCTGTCCTGGAACTCAATCTGTAGACCAGGCTGGCCTGGAACTCATAATCACAGAGATCCGCCTGCCTCTGCCTCCTGAGTGCTGGGATTAAAGGTGTGCGCCACCACCACCCGGCTTGTAGTGCTTTAAAAAGAAAACAAAGCAAAACAAAAAAAAAAAATCCTGTTACCAGGCTACCCAATGCCCATCTCCTATAGAAGTAGACGTTGCCCACTCTGCTTTCTACCTGCATGTACTAGCATCCTGCTACAGCCCTGGAATCCAACGCTGAACGCCGATAACCTCACACCCTTGTGTCTGCTCTAGATCTTGTGAAAACTAGACTGCTTCATTCTCCTGCATTTTATTAGATGCTGTCCTGGGTCATGGATTCTAAAAATGGAAAGCAACAGTGACAAGTCAGGTATCAGATAGGGAGGAGGTCTTGATATACAAGCTGACAGACTTCTACAAAATGCAAGACCACTTGAAAATGAAGACTGGCGACCACGGAGGGAGGCTGGGGTACGAACTCGGCTCAGGAGGGTGTTAGAGGTGGAAGCTGACTCCTGCCGGCCAAGCAGCATGAACAAAGGAAAGAAAGCATGTGGATGGAGAAGCAGTGGAAACTGCTGGAAGAAGACGGCAAGAGAACATGGCCACCAATGGCGGCCACCACCAACGGACCGTCAATCACATACCAGATGGTGGAGTCGGAGTGTGCCACCGATTTTCATATTAGTTTAGTCCAATGACCTGGAGTAGATACGGTTATTTAACTCCTTTCCCAGAGGAGGAGCCTGAGGGTGTGGGCCAGGGGTGGGGGTGGGGCTAGTAATGTACTCAGGGTCACCGAGCTAGGAACTTCAAGAGCTGAGATTGAGTCCCAGCTTCACTCTCCCACCTTCTGATCTTGATTCAGGAACATTCGTCCTGTCAAGCCTGTCATAGCTGAGGAGCGAGATGTCACCAGACACCCCAGAGAGCAAGGTGCTGAGTGATGAGCTAATTTGGAAGTGTAACTCAAAGCCCTTCTATGACTGAACTGTCTCAGGGCAGATGTACTCATTCATCCCCAGGAATACTCACACCATTGTGTCCAGCCCCACCTCAACGGCTGGTTTATTGTCTGCCCTTCGTCATGAGTAATGTCACTTTCCATTTTAAGCAGGGAGCTTCAGGAGATGACCACAGTGTAAGCAATGATTTAAAGCTGAACCCTGCCTGGGTAGTTACTCACTCCCTTCAAGATGTGGCTGACACACACCCTTGCTACTCAGTCACTGCTGGAAGACCTGCTTGCCTGCTGGAGCTTGAAGGCAATCTGAATGCCCCAGAGTCAGACAAGGCATGTGTGGAGGTTGGTGGCTTGGCCGGCTGTCCACCTGAAAGGCTGGCTTGCTCTGAGTCCCCTGTGTATAGTCGGATGGTGCTACTTGTTCATTCGTGTGGCGTTTGTTGAGGTCCTACTATGTGCCGGACACTCTGGTCCTCTGCCAGAGATTCCACCAGCAGCCGCATAGCTACCAGTCGAGGGAAGAGAAGCAGGCATTTATCATCGGGAAGCCCAGGGAGGTTTGGGGACCAGCAGTCAGAGGACCGGATGGCATGGTAGACAGGAAGGACAAAGAAGAGTGGGCTGACTTTCTGAACTGTAAACACCCAAAACAAAAGCTGGAGAGAGGAGTCTGGAAAGCCTGGGTTTGTTCCGAGAGTCACTGGGAAAGCATGGTGGCCCCGCATGTAGGAATCTCTCACCCAGACAGGACCTGTGTGGTGATGCGGGGTGTGGGGGGGGGGGGCAGTCGAGGGTGACAAATGTCCAGAGAGGCAGGTAGAAGCAGGGAAGGTGGGGAGGGGAAGGCTGGCTCAGGATGACCTAAGACATCCTGAGTCAGAGAAGCCAGAGGCCCAGCTTAAAGAGAGTGCTGGCCTCTTCTGCTGGAGGGCAGAAGGCACCAGGCACAGCCAGGCTCCTAAGGGATTCCCGGCCAGAGACATTTTCTAACCTCGGGAGGCTCTGCCATCTCTTCAGGAAGCCAGCCACGTGCCAGCAGGTAAGCAGAAGCTATGTTCTAGGCCATCTTTGTGTGTAAGCGCTCTTGGGGCCATTCTGGAGGGCACAGTTCTTGCTGTCTGGCTTAGGCTTATGGAACCAGCTACCTCAGAACAATGTTCCCCAGGTGGTGGGTGGAAAAGATGAGGAGAAGCTCATGGGCATGAGAACAGCCAACCTTGTGTGGCTGTGCCCACACAAGCCGAGATGCACGGTCTCATGTCCTCCTCTTCATAAGACTGTTAAGTTTGCACATGAAGGACTGGAACGCAAAGGCTTATGGACCTTGTCAGGGTCCATAGCGGGCACACTGTGAACCAAGGGACAGGTGCACATCTGGCTGGCCACAGCTGTATGTTGACAGCGACATGAGGGAATGAGGGTCAGATGAAGACAAGTGACCACCTGAGAAGACCCTCTTCTATACTAAATGCATAACAGGGGTCCCTGAGCCATCACCTCCCGCTTGAGAAATTCAAGCTTCACTTTTGGGGGAGGGGGATCCCTGCTTTCCTGAAGGGAGCTTTGAGCGAGGAACTTTCAGCACGAACTCAAGGAACTAACTTCTTGACTAGCAAGGGATATATCTGGTATTTTTAAATTAATTACTAAAATGTCTCGGGTTATATAAGAAAGGTTATGAAACACAAAAAAAAATAAAACAATAGGCATTAAACAAATTTTAAAAATGATTATAGGTATCTTACCTATAATCTTACCACCCAGTGCTGGCTATGGTCATATTTTGAGGGGTGTGTGTATTCTATAGTGTACACGTATATATAATTATATTCATGTATGTAATTTGTAGTCTTTCCTTTCAGTCATATATGTTGCTATTGCCTTTTAAAATCACAACTGAAAGAAAGGGAGTCAGCATCACACCTTTGGAAACATGACAGCTTCTTGTTGACAGGGCTCCCAAAGCCTCCTCCAATAGGACAGTCTTAGACACAGGTGGCTTCGTACACACCCCTCACCCCTCCTGGCAAGTTCCTACACATCCCTAAAGCTTCCAATGCTAATTCTTCAGAGAACGCCCCTGCCCTCTCCCCACCTATTCATACCCTGTGCCCTTCTGCTACCCACGGCTCAGTAGGGGCGAGGGGAACAGGCACCATTTCAGACTGTCTTTAGTCATGAGTTCACATTTTTTTAATTTTAATTTTTTCTATTATGTGTATGTCGGGGAGTGTGCATGTAGTAAAGGTGCCATTGGAGTCCAGAAAAGGGTGTCAGATCCCCTGGAGCTGGAGTTACAGGCTGTTGGGAGCCACCTAATGTGGGTGCTGGAAACTAAGCTCCGGTCCTTTGTAAGAGGAACAGGAGCTCTTACCCTCCAGGCCATCTCTCCAGCTCCCAGGTGTTCACTTCTGAAAACGAAAAGGAGATATTCCGGGCTAGTGTGTGGCTCAGTGGCAGAACAGTTAACTGGTATGTGTGAGGCCCTGAACTTGCTCCTCAGCTCTCCCTGGATGGGTGAAGGCTCGCAATGGGGGCTGACAGTTGGCTTTTCTTATTTCCCCTCACACTCAGTGCCTGACCAGTCACAGCCATTAAGCATTTGTTGGAAGAATTAGTGAATAATAATCGAATTCAATCTCACCTCTCCCTCAGTCTCGTGACTCTGGAAGGCTAGAATGCTTTGTGAGGAGGGGGTCAATGGTTTTAGAAAATGAATAGGATTTCAGGTCGACTTTATTAACCAAAATTCTCACAGTTGGGTTAATA
The DNA here is from genome assembly GCF_049852395.1 of Peromyscus maniculatus bairdii. Classification (NCBI taxonomy): domain Eukaryota; kingdom Metazoa; phylum Chordata; class Mammalia; order Rodentia; family Cricetidae; genus Peromyscus; species Peromyscus maniculatus. The sequence continues at coordinate 30,633,178 of NC_134870.1, read as the reverse complement.
ACTGGGGAATCAAGCATTGACTCCTGAGAAAACATGAGGCCACACATACCGTGTCATCAAAATGTGTCACATAGGGTGGACACACCACCACTATCCCACCATTTTTCCGTCCAACAAATGTACCTTTACTCCATGTTTTTGAGATATGATTGGTTTTAAACGGTGTGTGTTCGGCACATACAATGAGGTATGGTGATACATGTGTAAATGTGAAGTAAGTTCCGCCATCAATCTCATTAGCATACCTCCCATAGCTTTCAGTTGTCTGGTGAGCACTTAAGGATACACTATTATTGCCTGATTTTTTTTTTCCTTTCTATTCGTTCTTTAGAAAACTTTGGGATCTTTTTGTCCTTTGAGATAGGGTTTTGCTATAGAGCTCAGGCTGCCTCTGAGTTCACTATCCTCCTGCCTCAGCCTCCTTGGTGCTGGAATTGAACAGTGAGGTAACTGGCTTGAAGTTAAGTTTCTTTGTTTTCTTTCTTTCTAAAACAGGGCCTCATGTAGCCGAAGATGGCTTTGACCTCATAATCCTCCCAAGGGCTAGGACTATGGGTGTGTGCCACTACCCTGGTTTTATAGGACTCTGGGAATTGAACTCAGGACTTCACGCTTGCTGGACAGCACTCTACCAAATGAGCTATCTCCTCAGCCCCAAGGACACACTATTGTTAACTATTGTCACCACACTGCAAACAGATCTCCACAACTCACTCATCCTGACTAACCAGAACTGTGTGTCAACATCCCCTCCTTTCCATTCCCTATCTGCAAGCAACCACCACTCTACGTTTCTATGAATTTGACTTGTTTTAGATTCAACCCATAAGCAAGATCTTTGTCTTTCTGGACCTGGTCTATCTGCTTTGGGAATATCTCAAGGTTCGTTCATCTTGATGCAAATGATAGCAGTTTCTTCTTTTGTTTAAGGCTGTGCTGGTTCCTCACCTTGATGGCCACAGATGCAAGGATAAAGACATCTTGGTTATAAGAGGTGTGGGGATAAAGATGTCTACTTAATACAATGATTTCAATATATTTGAGAGTGGGATTGCTTGCCATCTCTTCGGGCCCAAGGATTTATTTATTTTTACTTTATGTGTATGAGTGTTTGCCTGCATGTATGTATGTATATCATATATGTGCCTGGTGCCCACGGAGGCCAGAAGAGGGCATTGGATTCCCTGGAACTGGAGTTACGAATGGTTGTAATCTACCATGTGGGTGCTGGGAACTGAACCCTGGTCCTCTGCAAGAGTAGCCAATACTTTTAACCACTGAGCCATCTTTCCAACCCTACTCCTACCTCAGACCACTGTTAATTTTTTTCTCATGTATTTTCTTCTAACCGTTTTATAGTTTCTGATTTTATGCGTAAGACGTCAATCCATTTTGGGTTGTTTTGTATTTTATATGAGCCAACGTATTTATTGAACATGTCTTATATGCCAGACCTATGTGAGAAACTGGGAATAAAAAGCTGAGCAAGGCAGACAGGGGCCCTACCTACCCCCAATGGAAACAGACAGCAAGCATGAGGCTCACTCCGAGCCTAAGGGAAAAGAGATAGCCTGTCTTTCTGAGGTAGGTGGAAATGATGACAGGACTGATACAGAGAGGTATGGACCAAGAGGGAAGCAAGATCATATTTTGAAACTGGAAGTTCACTCTTGGTGGAAGCCACTATGGATATGATGCCAGGGAACTCTTGGGCCGTCTGTTTTCTCTCAATACAAAGACCAGGACAGCTTGGAAATCAAGTGGGTCCCCGGGAAACCATCTAGAATATAAACTCTGTAGGTGTGCTCCCCATCAGAGAACGGGTCTGGAACATAGTAGCTTCAGTGTGTGTGTGGGTGGGGGGTGGGGCGGGAGTATTTTCAAAGTAAATGAAAGAGCCAGGCAGGTGATTCAGTCATCTTCTCTGGCATCACCAAGTGCCAGAGGAACTGGAAGTGGGGAGGAATCTGGAGCACTGGCTGTCTTCCCTAGCCATACCCCTCCTAAAAATGACAGCAGTTGGCAGAAAGGACAGAGCGGAGTGGCTGGAAAGGCAGGTCTTGAGGTCACACTCCTCTGCTGAAGGACTGGCTGTCTGTCCAAGCTCCTGTGAGTAGAAAACAGGCAGCAAAGGATTGGACAACAGTCCCAGGGTCCAGCCTGGCACAACAGGGTGAGTGTCAGCGTCCGAGCCATCATGACGCTTCATTCCAGTCAGCTGCTTAACATCTGAGTCCCATGTTCCCATGGCATGCTGCCCCCTCCTTACAGAAGGTGCCTGGACTGATGCCCCCAAAACAGGCAGCTGCGAAGAGTGGCTTTGCCCAGGGCCCACACCCACGCATGGGAGGCTCCCTTACCTGTTATGTGGTCTTCTGCATGCACGTCCCTGCTCTACCTGGCCACCACTCCATTCAGCAGCCAGAGTGTCCTTTTAAAATTGTGAATCTGATGATGTCACTCCCTACCCTGCCTTGTCTGGTCGTTTTCCACGGTCCTGCCAATAAATGCCCACGAGGCTCCAAGTGGCCTGTCAGCTGTCCCCGCCATAGCCTTCTCTGCTCCTCCATGATGGACTCTTTAGTTCCTCAACAGACATATGCTCTTTCTGGACTCAGTACCTGTGCACATGCCTTTCTCTACTGCCTCCCAGTAGGAACAACCCTTCCTCCAGGACACCTTGACATCTCTCAGGCTCTGTAGATCACTTGACGTGTGGCTCCCTGAAAACCTCCCACTTCACTGTTCTAATGCCCAGTTCATCCAGAATCCCTTGCGTCTTGCCTAATGGAATTTTGAACTTCAAGAGTGCCTCGTTATGTGTGCCTTATTCTCTACTCCTTTCTCCATGCCTGGTACTACTAGGTGCTCATTAAATGCAGGTTAGGTGAAGGAATACACATCAGATTCTTGAACTCTTGGAAACAACTTTACCCAAAAAAGTGAGGGCAGGAAGAAGCAAAAACACAACAATATCATTGTGTTTCAGTGCCGAGTGTCACTTCCTCTATGGTGGACTTACCTGCTTGTATGCTGTGGGTAGGCCTTAGCTAATTCTTCAGAACCACTTTCTGGTTTAGTTCCCAATGCTCTGTCTTGTGGATTAATCTTTTTGTTTACTGTAGAGATGTGTCATTTGGGTTGGTTTAATGAAAGAATAGCTAGGCAGGATTTTGGGGGCAGAGAGAACATTGGGAAGAAGGAGAGTCACCAGCCAGACATGGAGGAAGCAGGAAAGCAGCATGGGCAGTACAGAGCAAAGGTAATAAAGCCATGAGGCAGGAAGTAAGTTAATAGGAATGGGTTAATTTAAGTGATAAGAGCCAGTTAGAAACAAGCCTAAGCTACCAGCCAAGCTTTCATAATTAATAAGAAGTCTCCATGTGGTTATTTGGGAGCTGGCAGGCAGGACTGAGAAAGACTTTCTACAGGTCTGGGCCTTTGTATTAGGTCCCACCAAAGCAAAGCCTCAGAGGAAACCCACAAACATCATGTCCAGGTGCTCATGTATGGCCCAGCCTCCTGCCGTGAAACAGAGCAAGGAGCCTCATGCTCTGTTTTGCTTTCTCCTCCCCCAGTAGCAACAACAATTATTCAGTAGAGGAAATAAGAGTAATGGAAAGAAAGAAAAAAATAAACATTGAAATTGGCAGTGTCCCTTGGCTACTGCTTTAAAAAAAAAAAACAAAAACAGAGTAGATTTGGAGATATTTCAGTGACTTTGCTCAAAGAAGAAAAATAATCAAGTTTGTTTCCCTTGGGCAGAACTACTTTTCTGTATCTTAATACCAAAAGAGAGTTACTGAGGCCCACAGTTCACACAGTGAGGTTAATTGCTGAGGTAACTTGCTAGACATGAGTTACCAAGCTTAATTGTCCCGGTACATTAGAACTAGGAAGAGGGACTTGTCATAATCCCCAGGATCTTCCCATCTTGGGCCACACAGAGAAGAAAGCCCAGGATGTGAGCACCATGGTAGGTCCTGTGCTGATAATAAGAGAAGCAGCTGGGAGGGGAAACTCAGATCTCCCAGGAATTCCAAAGGCAGGCGCCAAAGACTCTGAGCAAAGGAATATGCCACACATCAGACTTGGTCACGCAGAAAGGCGAAAGCTGCTTATCTATCGTCTAGTACAAGTGGAGAGGGGCAGATTCTATTTATTCACTTAAGTTAACACTGCCTGAACTAACCCTGGTGACAGGGACCTGTGGCAGGTAGACTAGGAAGGTGAGAGTGGCAGTGGAATTGGACAAGAAGAGACAGTAGCTCATCATGTTCATTGAGCCTTTGTATAATGTTGAGTATGTTGCATACACTGTATCATTTACTCTCCCTGGCCATCTTATACAGGATTATTACCATCTTCAGTTTCTGAGAGAGAATGTTGAGACTCAGGGGGTCTGGGGGACTTGCCCAGAGTCACCAGTGAGTTGGTGCCAAATTAAACAGGAAGCCAGGTCCTCAGATTTGGAGTTGCTGGTGTAAACTGTTATAGTGCATCTCCCTGCTCTCCTGGTGCTTACAAACAGATGGAAAAGGCCTTATAAGAAAAGCCTTCTGGTTGGGTGGTGGTGGCACATGCCTTTAATCCCAGCACTCGGGAGGCAGAGGCAGGCAGATCTCTGGGATTTCGAGGCCAGCCTGGGCTACAGAGTGAGTTCCAGGATAGGCACCAAAGCTACACAGAGAAACCCTGTCTTGAAAAACTTAAAAAAAAAAAAAAAAAAAAAAAAAAAAAGGCCTTCTGATCGTCCAAACACCTACCAAAATGACCCACTGAGCTCTGCTTATAGCGTCTAGCATTCCTAGCCCAAAGTGCTGAACTCTTCCATGTTCTTCCCACAAACCAGTTCCAGAGGCTTACAAACCACACCGTCAGGGTTACCACAGCAACAACCCCACTCTCTGGACCAGTGCTTGCTATTAGTGAGTTTTCACGTTGCTGTGATAAAATATGCTGGCAAAACCAGCCGCTGGAAGGAAGGTTTTATTTTGTTGTAAAGTTTGAGGATTAAGTCCACCACGGCAGCAAAGGGACAGTGGCAGCCGTGGGAGGCTGTGCTCTCACTGTGTCCTCCTTCAGGAAGCAGACAGCGAGGAAGAACGCTAGTTCTGGGCTCACACTTTGACTCTGACGAAGTCTAGGACCCCACCCCACATGATGCTCTCATACACAGTTAGGGTAGGTCTTCCTGATTTAACCAAATGAAGAAAATCCCTCACAGACATCCCAGAGGCTTGTCTCTTCGGACACTCTAGGTCCTGTCAAGTTGACAGTCAATATTAACCATTATGATACATTTATGTATGTGTATATTTATATAACCCCACCTTGTAAAATGTTTACATTTCTAATACAAAAATTAACAGAAGAGCCCAGCATCAAGGCACACAACTTATAAACCCAGCACTCAGGAGATAGAGGAAGGAGGATCAGGAGATCAAGGTATGCCTCTAATACACGGGGAGTCCAAGGCCAGCTTGGACTACACGAGACTCTGTCAAAAAGAAAAGAAAATGAAGAAAATTTAATGAGACCTAATTCTGACAGAAGTAATCATATACCTTAAAAATCATTTTCATTATTATTTATGTATATATTCTAATTTTCTTGTATTTGTCTTATACTTGAAGTAACCTAGGTGAATTGTCCATCTCCTGCTTATTTGTTGAACTGACACAACAGATCTAAAAATTAGCCCAGTTTCTGAGGCATGGGGCACCATTCCCCTGTGGTACAGGAGAAGACATGTCTTTAGGAGATTCCATGATAGTAAAAGAAAGCCTCTTCCAAGCTTCCATGTGTTTTTGTTGTTCAAAGAGAAAGTTCTTGTTTGAGATCATTGTGCTGCCGACTCCCCAGAAGAACTGCTTGTAAGCTAAAGCACCCGGCAGGCAGGACACAAACAGGGCGTGACAAGTCAATGACAGTCTTCTTTCGAGGAATTTATGGCTGACCTCGGCTTATGGGAAGTGTTTGTAATTACTCTACAGAGTTAGTTTCCTTAGATAAGGCAAGTTAAGTTCAACTACTTAGCAGTAACTTGGCAGGTTGCAAGTAAGGGATTGTATAAGAGAACAGAGAACAAGAAAGCCTCACACTTGTTGGGAGGGAGGGAGAGAGACATGAGCTCGGGGGAGGAAAGAGCCTCCTCTCCTGGAGGATCGGCCCAGCAGCTTGATTTCTTCCCATCTTTTCATTTTAATGCACAAACAACAGCATCAAAATAATAAATGAGCAATTGACTACAGCAATGGCCCAGCCAGCATGGAGGTAATTTCAGAACGGAAATCTGAGTCTGGCCAGATAGATTCTGCTGAGAGAATGATTGAAGAGAGAAGCTCCTAAAAGCAGATAAAATTTCTCTGTAATGTTTGCCTTGAGGAAAAGCATCCTTTCACAGGAAGAAGGTCAAATCCGGTCTATTTTTGTAGGAGCATTTCAAGTGGTCAGTCGACTTGTTTCCTGTGGTTCCCAGGAATTGTGCAGCAGGCTCTCGAGAGGATGTTGGTGATAGGGAACAGGGACTTGATGAGTGAGAATCAACAATTATCTCTATATTTGCCTCTTTTTTCTATAAAAATAATCTAGGGGAAAGCCACCTATTTTAGAAGCACCAAATTCATTACAACAGAGAGGAGAGTGGAGCATGAAAGCCCTTCAGAGGGGCAGAATCCTTGGGTCAAGAATTTGCCATCTTAAATGTTCATTTATCTGCTTAGTCCCTCGCCGCCTCTCTTCCTCATCATCTAATGAGTATTTGAGCCAACCCTTGAGGGCTGAGAAGGAGGTGAAGAAACATCCTCTCCACCCCCAGGAGCTCGCTGTCTAAGAAAAGAGACACATCAAAAAAGAGCCGAGAGTGAGGGACAGATAATTAATAATAGGAGGTGGTAAGCACCGAGGAAGAAAAGAACAGGAAGCTACACAGAGTCTGGGAGATGGCTCAGTGGTTTGGAGCACTTGCTGCTCTTGCAGGGTCCCAGGTTCGATTCCCAGCACCCACATGGTGCTCACAATCATCAATAACTCAAGTTTCAGGAGATCCTACCCCCTCTTCTGACTTCTGTGGATACCAGGCATGAACATGGTGCACATACATACATTCAGGCAAAATATTCATGCACGTAAGTCTTTCAAAAATTAACAAATATCTTTTGAAAGAGAGAGAGTATAGAGGAAGAGGGGTACTAAACTTGGGTGGGGAGGGCAAGGAAAATCTCTGGGGAGGTGGCACTCCAGATATCATCTGAAGGGTGAGTAGAAGCCAGCCAGTAGCCACTGCTGGGAAAGGGAACAGTTTATTGGAAGGCTGTGTGGTGAAGACCACAATGAGCTCAGGATCCAAGAATAGATGATGGGGAGGCTGGAAAGTGAGGACAAATTAGTGTGAGGATGTGCTGGGCCACATAGCATCCTATAGGCCAGGCCAGGATTTAGATTGTGCTTTATAGAAATGCACTTTTAGAATGCACTCCAAAATAGGGTTTTATTGTGCATTCTCTCTGGCACTGCATTAAATGACACAGAGAATCATATAAGAACATCCGGCTCTTTGAGAAAATAAGACTGATGGTGTGTAGGTCAGTGCATAAATTGGCAAGGGAATTGGTACTGAGGAGTACGTTTGGTAAGCCTTCACTGGAGTCAGTTTGATTGGTATACCTCAGAGATGTCAGACAGCTAATAAGGCTGGGACTCGGGTAACACAAGCGAAGCCATTGCCATAGCAACCATGCAACATTTTGTAAAAATTCAGCTGGGCGGTGGTAACGCACACCTTTAATCTCAGCACCTGGGAGGCAAAGGCAGGTGGATCTCTGTGAGTTTGAGACCAGCCTGGTCTACAAATGACTTCCAAAACTGTTACACAGAGAAACCCTGTCTCAAAAAACCAAAACAAACAAACCAGCAGGGGAAAAAAAATCAATGTAATGGAGAAAATATTTATATTAAAAAATAACAATAATGATGAAGAGAAAGAGGATGAAAAGACAAGTTGAGATAGAATGATGAAAATATAATGTGAGCAAAACACACTTTATATGAAACCTAATGAGTTATATATATATATATATATATATATATATATATATATATATATATATATATATGTCTCTGTGTGTGCACATACACATATGGACAGGTGTGTGTGTGTGTGTGTGTGTGTGTGTGTATGTGTGTGTACAGTAGTGAGATGGACAGTAGTAATCATCGTAAGTCACCATACCATGACATATTTAGGACTGAGATGAAGCAGGGCAATGAGGAGAGCTTCCTCAGATGAAGGTGGTACAACAGAATTTGATGCTGAAGAGGCAGAAGCCCTGCCTTAAAACGCCGTGTGTTAGGGTTTGCTGTCAAGGACAGTCTAAGGACTGTCCCTATGGAGGGCAATGTTGGAAAGCAATGCTCATCTATATACTTACTTCCTATAAAATCAGACCTATGGGGACATCACAGCCTTGGACACTCCGCACAGGAGGATGAAAACACTGGGAAATGCTCTGCATTCTCTCTGCCCTGCTCCACGGGCCTGTCGAAAGACTTAGATTTATAGAACTCCAGAAGAGCCCCCTGGAACTTGCCAAGACCAGGGAGGATCCAGGAATGCACATCCTTGACTGTCCAGGGGAATTAAGGCAGCAGAAAGCAGACGGGAGACCCTGTGAAGCTTCTCCATCCTCCTTGTTGCCCAATCATTGTCAAGGGCCAATAACTTGTGTCTCCATTTTTTTTTTCATACAGCCACACCCATCACAATGGTTCTTTGATCCCTAAAACATGAGAGGGGTAGTGGATGCTGAAGAAGATAAATGGCTTTGGAAGGTCAGAGAGAACAACACACTAATGAGGAGGGAGACCATGAGAACTGGAGGGCTGGCTGCTTTGAGCTACCAGCCAAGCTTGAGTAACCTTCACTGAGAGGCCTCCTCTGACAGAGGGGTGGGCAGTTGCAGCTATCAGTACCTACCTGCCCTCACCATTTTCTGAGAAATGGTGCCTTGACCTTAACGCATACCTTCCTAGAGACAGGAGATACCAGGGCAGACTTATCTCTTACGTTAGCTCTTGGGCATGAGATTTCAGCTCACTTCCAAGTGGTTTCATCCCTTTCCCAAGGCTGGCTATTCCTCCAGGACCCATGGTGATGCTGTTCTCCTGCTCCATTTCTATCCCACAATACCCACCTGGTGCTAGGCTGTATGGGGACCTATATATGAAAAGCTATGTCACAGGATCCTGAGGGCCACCGTCAGCCTTGAAATGCAGCGCAAATGGAAAAACAGCCCCTTAGGGACTAATCATATGGGATCGAAGAGAGTTGGTAAATTCAAAGACTTGCTAAGAATAACCAACTCCTTATAAAGAAGAATGCCAAAGGGAACAAGTGTGCCACTGTCCTAACGCAGTCCCTGCAAAAACAGCCCTGGAATGCTTGCCCTTGAGCTCGTAGCTCTTTTGTTCCTGCCCTTTTGGCTGGGACACCCACAGGGTCCCTTTGCAAATCATGGGCCTCAGCTCTGCCATTGGCTCCTGGCCTGGAGTTCTCGGGGCCCAGCTAGGGCCTCCAGAGCTCTCCTTCAAGGTCCAGAACAGACTGCCCCGTGAGCAAGTTCCACGGGTTTTCATTCTCCACTTGGTTTCCAAGCACCTGAAACCCCAGCCACACACTGGCCCTGACACCTCCTCTTCCAGAGACGCCTGGATAGCATCTGTCTGGTCAAAACGTGAGTTTTGTCCTTTGTTTTCATAAGTGTTTTTGAGTGAGCCAGGGCCATTGAAAGCGAGGCTGCCCAATAGTGAGGTGACATTATAAACAAACGTCCTGGGGGTGAGGACTTTAGTCTTGGCTAAGCGACAGGTTTACTTAGCTGAACCGTGCAGTTGTCTAGGGTTGAGAAAAATGGGGTGATTATGTAGCTTGCAGAAAGAGGAGAAAACAGTCCCCATGAGTCCAAGAAAGGCTCATTTGTTCAAACTGCTCCGTGAAACTCCAGATGCCTTAATAGTGTAATGAACCAACCCACCAAGACATAGGGTGTGCTGAGTGATGTAATAATATCTAGCACCTACCGATACTCATGTGTCACATCCTGCCTAGGCCTTGTTCTGCTTCCTCACGACACTGTCACGGGATTGGCACTCTTGGTTTTCTTTGCTATGGTACTGCTGGCAACCTACGGCTGACATGCTAAACATGACCTCCACCATTGTGCTACATCCCCAATCCCAGGCAGCCCAACCGAGGAGCAGAAAGACCAAGTGACTTGCCAGTCATAAAAGGAGTTAATGACAGCATAGAAACCCAAATCCAAGTCTCAGGTGGTGAGAACTCTCCCTTGGCAGGGCCATTTCCAATCCTCTCAAGTCAGCCCTTTCCTAAATAGGTTCTGGCCTTGTCCCAGCCCTTTATCAGCATGGCCACTGATCACCTGATGAGGGCCAAGGCGACCTCACGTGACCCTGGGTCACCTTGAGCTACCAGAAGAACAACCTCAGTGGTAGCCACTACAGCACCATGGGAAGGGACAGCTGTCGGGGGCAAAGACTGTACTTGCATGAAAGCAAATGCCCCTTCTTTGAAGCTGTGTGCAGGGGCCACACAAGTTTCAGCGGTCGGTAGGGTACAAAGAACAGAGAAGGTGAAGGGTCACCCAGTTCAAAGAGCATTTGTTCTCTTGATCACACTGAATCCATGATTAAAATCGTAGATGTTGGCATCAGAAAACCCTCTGTTGAGATCTTAAACTAAACTAGGCCAGGATACATTTCTGGATTGAAAATATTACACTATTCATCTGCCACCTTGTTAAGGGGTGGGGGCGTGGAGCAACGCTTCTCTAACAGACTTTCTTTGAGAACTGATTAATGTATACAGCATGTTTGGGACCATGTCTGATACACCGTACATGTTTAAGAACTTTTCCTGTTTATGGTTGTAGCCAGGGCAGGCTATCGGGTAATGCACGGTAAGGCAAACCTTTGGCCGGTCCAAATAGATAACGAAGCACACACTTCAAAAGACCGCGTTTGAAGAAGCTAAGATTTCTAGGTCAAGAGCGAGTGAGGGCTGCAGCTGAGAGAAAAGACTCTGCAAACCCCATCTTCTAAAGAGCAGGGAAGTCAGCTGACTTGGAGAAAGGAATGTCCTCGCTGGGCCCTTCCTGGAGACTGTAAAGTTGCACAACAGATTAAAAAGATTTTTGGAGACACATCAGTAAGAGGAGGCTGAAGGAAGGAGAGAGAGGGCTTGCTAGAGCCCCTGCAGAATCACTTAACATTTGGCGCTAAGCCCCAGCTTTAATGCCTCAGTCTGCAGGAAGTATATTTCTGTTTCTGATGCGCACAGGTTTTCAGGACACGCTGGACCAGAGTGTCCCATTAAAATTCAGCCGGAACCGGGGCCAGCAGAGCGCACCACTGCTCCAGGCAGCCTCTGCTTTTCCTCTCCATGTGGATTCTGTTCTCTGCAGGCAGTTAAAAGAATGTCTGACCTCTGGCTGGATGAGGATGTTATGGTGGGGAGATGTTTGGGGGCTGAATAAGTCAGACTGCAGAAAATCAAAGATCTCAAATGGAGGAAGAAATAAAAGATGTCGGAGGTGACCCTCATGGGGGGTGTGTCTGCCTCTCTCTCTGTCTCTGATCCTCCTGGGGGGTGCATCTGTCTCTGGCCCTCATGGGGGTGCATTTGCCTCTGTCTCTGATCCTCATGGGGGGTGCATCTACCCACCCTCTCTCTGACTCTTGGGGGGTACATCTGCCTCCTGTCTCTGAGCCTTGTGGGGGTGTATCTGTCTCTCTCCCTGTCTCTGATCCTTATGAAGGCTCTCTCTCTCTCTCTCTCTCTCTCTCTCTCTCTCTCTCTCTCTCTCTCTCTCTCTCTCTCTGTGTGTGTGTGTGTGTGTGTGTGTGTGTGTGTGTGTGTCCCTTGTGGGGGGTGCATCTGCCTTTCTCTCTCTGTCTCTGACCTATGGGGGTGCATCTGCCTCTCTCTCTGCCTCTGGTCCTCGTGGGAGTACATCTGCCTCTGTCTCTGGGGAAGATGTAAAGGCAAAGGCTGACTAGGCTGCTGGGCAAAGCACCTGGATTAGCTGACAGCCCTACTTCTTGCCAACTGCACATGGTCCAGACAACAATGACCTTCTCTGGAGCCTGGCTGAGTCCAGCAAGGCTGATTATAGCCACCTTAAAGGCAGAAAGCACAATGGCACACCCTTTTTATCCCAACATTCATGTGGCAGAGACAAATGGATTTCTGTGAGTTCAAAGCCAGTCTGGCATATACAGTAAGTTCAAGGTCAACCACAGCTACCTAAAGAAACCATCTTGAAAGTTTTTTGTTTGTTTGTGTGTGTGTGTGTGTGTGTGTGTGTGTGTGTATTTTTAAAAAACGTTGGGATGGCTCATTTATTGCACACCGTGGAACAACCCCATGGGGTCTAAGACAGTCCCCTAACCAAACAGAACAGCAATTCTACAGTCAACTAGACAGATGTCAACATTAGACAGGTAGACAAAGACTTCAAACAGGCTGTAGAAAGGCTTTGCCACAATCTGAGTTATGAAAGTATTTCTAGGTTTTTAACGATTTTGGATTGGGCACTAGGGACTCAGGGCCTTTCTTTTCTCTTCTTTATCTAAATTCCCAGGATATCTGCAGCTCTCTCTCCATGGCAGACACAAGGAGTGATTGACACCTGAAGTATGCCATCTTAATCTCCCTCAAGCATTTGATTCTGGAAGCCCAGGAACAGTACATGTCCAGTAACTTGGGGGCTCTTTGGGATTGGAAAGTTCCGAAGGAACTGGAGAGGAGAGTGGGAGGTACCTCAATGGTAGAGAACTCGCCTAGCATGTAGAAAACCTTGGGTTCAATCCCCAGAGCTTAGAAGAAAAAAAATGGAGAGGAAGACTATTAAGACCTTAGGCCCTCTGTCATCGTGGACAACACAACTTTCGAACCTATAAAATTCAGAGGTCCCATCACATCACGGTGCAGTATATCATCTAAGTCAGTGAGTGTTTCTCGACCTGTGGGCCATGACCCTTTCACAGGGGTCGCACATCAGCTATCCTGCATACCAAACATTTACAATTTACAACAGTAGCAAAATTATAGTTAGGAAGTAACAACGAAAATAATTTTATGGCTGGGAGTCGCCACAACATGAGGAAGTGTATAAAAAGGATCACAGCATTAAGAAGATTGAGAACCACTGATGTAAGCAAATAAAAAGAAAACATTGCTGATGGAACATTCCAGCCTAGCAGAGAGACACTTTTCAAACACTGCTATGTTAAGACTTAAGTTTGTTCAATTCTGAATCCACATCATGAATGGCTAAGTGTGTGTGTGTGTGTGTGTGTGTGTCATAACCAAGTTAGCAACAATCAAATGCTCACACATTCTCTAGGGCCTGGCTCAGAACTTTAGATGCTTTGTAGGTTAAGACTTACCATGACTCAGCACAGCAGCCATGGTTACGGAGAAACTGAGGCTCTGTGAGAAAGAATAGTTTACTAATGAATGTCCAACAAGATTTAAACTCAAGTTGAATGGTAGGCTGATAAATCAGCCAGGTGGGGGAATGGGTAGAGAGAAGAAAACAACATTTTTAAAAATATTATTTTTAATTAAAATAGAATTCATCACTTTCCCACCTCCCTTTTCTCCATCTGGCCCCTCTCAGGTACCCTCTCCTCCAGCTCCTCCCCCAAGTTGACAGCCTTTTTCTTTGTTTATCATTATTACATACACACACATATATACTGATGCACAAGTATATGAATATAGTCTGTCGATTCTGTTTCTGTTGTTTGTATAGATGGTTTCAATGCTGACCACCCTGCAATGGACAGCCAAGAAGGGGGCTCACCCCTGGAAGAGGCTCTTTCTCCTCTGAGCAGTCATTGGTTGCCCGTAGTTCTTTGTCTAGGGTGGGACCCCATGAAAGTTTCCCCCTTCCATGTTAGCCTGTCCATTGATATTGCCAGTGCTCCAGTCTTGTTTTTTTTGTTTTTGTTTTTGTTTTGTTTTTGTTGTTGTTGTTGTTGTTGTTGTTGTTTTGTTTTGTTTTGTTTTGTTTTGTTTTGTTTTGTTTTTTGAGACAGGGTTTCTCTGTGTAGTTTTGGTGCCTGTCCTGGATCTCACTCTGTAGACCAGGCTAGCCTTGAACTCACAGAGATCCACCTGGCTCTGCCTCCCACGTGCTGGGATCAAAGGTGTGCGCCGCCACTGCCTGGCGACATAAGCACTCTTACCAGAGGTTATTTCAAGCTACTAATGATGGCTTAACCAATGGCACCATGATTTCTGCTTGGGCTATAATCATCTTTCAGGAACTTGAAGGGTTCAACTCCTGCAGAGTCTGGTTGAAGTCCACCCCACAGCTGACCCCACAGTTTTCTGTCAATGATGGAAAAAAAAAAAAAAGAATTTTAGCTCATGGAAAAGAACTGGCTTGGGGACAGCAGGCTGATAATGCCAACCCCCAGGCCCGCCAGCCCCGTCACACTCAGATCCATACCGAGCACCAAGAACACAGCAGAAGAAATAAGGAGAGCTGGGAACAGAACACGCCGTCTCCTTTCCCACAGTCAAACTTTCCTTCACTGAGGGTGTTGCCTGCCTTTGGACACTCTGTGGCAGAAATAAGGAGACCTGGAATCCTTCTACCGGGCCCTATCAATCATTTTCTTGGTTATATATGGAGGCCAGACTTGAAAGTTCTGACCCTTGCCCTTCTGGACTCAGTAATTTTAACAGTATTTGTTTGAAGAAGTAAGGAAATAATCATTACAAATGGGGACAGGCTTCAGGGTCTGCTTCTAAGGAAGGGTTTTCTTGTCTAATGTAACCGCGATTAAAATACAGGTAAGGCTTTTGGCTCAGCCTCTCTGTCAATACCTGCAGGACACCACCTGCTAATTAGGCCTTCTGATAACGTGTCTCCATGAGGTCAAATACTGTCTGGACGAATAGGCAAAGGTATTTGTATCTGCCAAGTGCTGGGGGCAGAAGGAGGGGGCAGCTTCTTCTCAGAGTGCCAGAGACTAATGACGCAGGCAGTCAAGAGCATAGTTAAACTGCATTCACTCACTCGACAAATATTTGTCAAGGGCCCGTTAGGTGCCAGGCATCTTGCCAGCCTCTGGGATACCATGGTGAACAGACAGACCAGTTTCTGCCTCCATGGAGCTAGCAGTCTAGTCATAAAGGGAGATATTAATGAAATAATCAGGAGTGTGAAGGTGTAATTAAAAACTGAAGTAGGATCTC
Source organism: Peromyscus maniculatus bairdii (assembly GCF_049852395.1). Lineage (NCBI taxonomy): Eukaryota > Metazoa > Chordata > Mammalia > Rodentia > Cricetidae > Peromyscus > Peromyscus maniculatus. The sequence continues at coordinate 30,617,889 of NC_134870.1, read as the reverse complement.
AGAAGGAATGGGGGGGGGGGGAGGCGTCTGTGAGGCAGGAGGAGTCCGGCTCGGTTCTAGGCAGTCAGAAAGGGCTTTCTGAAGGAACTGATGAGTGAATTAAGATCCAATGACAAATACGGCAAGGAAAGTATCCCAGCCAGTGGGAAGAGCATGGACAAGCGGCCCGGGATGGGAGGGAGGGCTGTGAGCTCTAGGTTGGCAGAGGAAGCTGGGTGGAAGGTGAGGCAGGGGGAAACGCCTGGGCCCCCAGCAGCCACGCAGGTTGTAGCAAGGCTTTGGTGTTGACCCAGCCACAGGAATCCACGGAGGGTTGTGAAAGAGGAACACGGGTGATAGTGACACTCCGTGCTGCTGAAGGAACCCAAAGACCCAGCATCCAACCTGGTGTGCGTGGTCTGGACAGGCCTTGGGAGGTCAAGGTTGGGGGTGGGGCGTGTCCACACAGAGCTTTCTGGAGGAGGAAATGTGAGAGTTGAATTTTTGAAGGGTGAGTATGATTAGCCAAGCTACCGTGGAAGGGGAGAGAGAACCTGCTGCCGTCAGCTTTGGGCTAAGGCCTGGGAGAATGCAAGGGGCGGGGTGGTGGGGTGCATATAAAGAGCCCAGTTAGACAAGGCGACAGAGTTAGGCAGAGACCAGATCACAAAAGCCTCAAGGGCCACGGGTGGGACGGGGCGTCTGCCCTTCACCCTAAAGGCGGCAGAACTCTACGGAACCCATCATCTTCTGGAGAGAACCATCCTCGGGTTTCTGAGGTGGGGACGTCACGGGCAGCAGTAGGGCTGAAAGAGGCAGAAAGTCAGCAATGCTAGAGAAGAAGGCAGTGCCATCCAGGTGAGAGCGGCGAGGTAGCCGGTGCAGCCCAGCAGGAGGAGAGAGGAGGCTGCTGGGAACCATAAAGACGGGTGGGAGTGGAGGAGAGAGGAGGCTGCTGGGGACCATAAAGACAGGTGGGAGTGGTTTCTATTCAAACAACAGTCCGATTATACAAATGTTTCTATTTGGGTTGAGTCTTACCTCCACGATCTTGGTAAATATCCCACGGGTCCTTGAGAGCAACAATGTTCAGGTTATCGCTAAAGGAAGATCCTCTCGGTTATTCAGTTAAACATGGTGGCCATGCCCTTCCGGTGTCTGCATCCTTGTTTATTTATAGTTTGTATCTAGTGTGCTGTCCTCCGAGACAAAGATGTATCAAAAGTTCTCACCGCCATTGTGGAGTTATCAACTTCTTGTTCTCTTCAGTTTTAGCCTTGTATACACTGAAGCTGTGCCATCAAATCTGTCCACTGAATCTTTCCATTTATCGCTGTGCAATGATTCCTTTTGCCTGTAGTCATTCTTTTTACTTGGGAATTATTTTTATCTCATATCAATGTCGCCAGGCCAACTTTTTAAACTATTATTATTTGTCTATCATGTTTCATTTTTAAAAATACTTATTTAGAGAGAGAGTTGGGGTGGGTATATGTTTGTGTGCATGGGTGTGCATGAGCGTGCATAGGCTAGAAGTTGGCATTGGGCATCTTCCTCAATCACTCTGCACCTTGTTTTCTGAGACAGGATCTCTCACTGAACCTGGGGCTCATTGATTCAGCTTGGCTGGCTGGCCATTGAGCTTTAAGGACTCTAAGGTTACTGATTCCATCACATGCCTTTTTCAAGATGCTGGGGATCTGAACGTATATCCTCATCCTTCAGCAGCAGGCATTTTACTGACAGAGTCCTCTCCCCAGCCCCCCACCCCCACATGGCTCTTTCCTAGACACTTAGTTTAGGTTGGCCTTGCCTGCACCCCCTCCTCTCCCACCCCCCTGCCCCAGCATCCCTGCTTAGACCTTCCACCCCGGCATCCCTCCTTCTACCTTTACATCTTACAGGCTCTGCTATCTTTCCTCTCCCCTAAAGCCTTTTCATCACCTCCCATGGACCTCTTTCTAATTGTGTTCATGTATAGAAATTAGAAAGTAGGGTCTCCGCATGAGAGAGAACACAACGTCTTTTTGAACCCTGGTTACCTCACTTAATGTAGTATTTTCAAGTCCCACCCATTTTTCTTGTAAACTTCATAATTTGACCTTTCTTTATGGGGCACAAAATCCCACTTGGTACATGTACATTTTTCAGTATCCATTCATCAGCTGACTGACATCTAGGTTGATTTCATTTCACAGCTATTGTGAATACAGCAGCAATGAACATGGATGTGTGCGTGCCTCTGTGGTAGGACCCAGAGTCCATTGGTTATGTGGCCAGGAGTGGTGTAGTTGGGTCATACGGCACTTGTGGTTTTTTTGAGAAACCTCCACACAGGTATCCATAGTCCTGCATTGGTTTACACTCTCATCAACAGTAACTGAAAGTTGCCCCTACCCACACCCTCACCAGCATTTGTTAACATTTGTTTTCTTGGTGGTAGCCATTCTGACTGGGGTAAGATGGATCTCAAAGTGGTTTTTTGTTTGTTTGGTTGGTTGGTTGGTTGGTTTGGTTTGGTTTGGTTTGGTTTGGTTTGTTTTTTTCCGAGGCACGGTTTCTCTGTGTAGTTTTGGTTCCTGTCCTGGATCTCGCTCTGTAGACCAGGCTGGCCTCAAACTCACAGAGATCCGCCTGCCTCTGCCTCCCAAGTGCTGGGATTAAAGGCATGTGCCACTACCATCCGGCTTTCTCAAAGTAGTTTTAGTTTTCATTTCCCCAATGGCTATGAATGTTGATCAGTTCTTGAAATAGTTACTAGTCATCTGTATTTCTATTTTTCAGAACTTCTGTTTGGTTCTTTAGCCCATTTTTTGAGTAGGTTGCTTTACTCTTGTTTAATTTTTTGAGTTCTTTATATAGTCTAGATATTAATCTTCTGTCCGTTGACAGAATATTTGTCAGCTTGCAAGGATTTTTCTCCCATATATAAGCTGCCTTTTCACTCCATTAGAGTTTGGGTTTTTTTAGACTGAATCTTACTGTGTTTGTCCATAGTGTGCATGTCACTAACCTTGGTTTATTTTTTACCCTTTTATTTTAACCACTCTGTATCCTTCTGTTTTAAAAGTATCTCTTGTAGTCAGAATGCATATGGATATATGGATTTTTAAGAGCTCCTATAGCTAAAGAATTTAGTCCATTTATATTTATTGTGGCTATAAATATATTTGGTTTGATTTTATTCATCTACTTTGGAGCAGTATTTTTTCTTTTTTTTCTGGATAATTCACATAAATGCAGTTTTACTCACTTCACTTCTTCCCTCTCACTCCCGCCAGCTGCTGGCTGAAATGTATTTTAATTTATTTCTGACATTCAACATACACACCTGACTTGATAAACTCTAAAGTGAGCTAACATCTCTAGAGGCAGTATTAATGCTTCTGGGTGATTTGATTCATAGAGTCAAGGACAGTGTTTAGAACTGGAGCTAAGTCCTGTTTTATGCGTGCTGGGTTAGAGGTCCACCTTGACCGAAACACACTATCATCAGTGGCCTTATGCAGTTTGCAAAATGCCGTTCTACGTGGCCAGTTCCCTGCTGCATAAACAGCAACAGGAGTTTGCTACAGACTGCAGATGTCAATGTTTGTCTGCCTTTGGTTCTCAGAACCCTAGCTCTTTCTCCTCAGCAGTCACCAGAGCTACACTGAGCACAATGCCTCCTGGGAACATCAGGATTCTGGGTCACTTCCACATCTGCCCATATCTGAGTCTGCAACAGTGACTTGAATTCTCCCTACACAACCAACTAATCTTTATCTCCCTCATCTACTCTGTTATCAACTTCGCAACTTAATAAGAGGATAAGCTTAGCTAATTTATGCCATATAAGAAGAGAATAAAAATAACTCTCTCGCTGGGTAGTGGTGGCGCACGCCTTTAATCCCAGCACTTGGGAGGCAGAGGCAGGTGGATTTCTGTGAGTTCGAGGCCAGCCTGGGCTACCAAGTGAGTTCCAGGAAAGGCACAAAGCTACACAGAGAAACCCTGTCTCGAAAAAAACAAACAAACAAACAAAAAAACTCTCTTAAACTAAGCTGATCCAGACCACAGCAGGCTTCAACTGGTTTAATATTACCATGTGCTCTTGTCTCTAAGAAGCTGGGTCACATTGCTACACTTCCCAGGTGCTTTTTGAACGTTGTGTTTGTTTAACCCTTCAGAGGATTCTGTGAAGTAAGCCAAATGGGAATCATTAGAGGAAACAACATCTCCAGATGGAACGTCCATGTTCCCATTTGTGCATGCCCAGGGCTGTACAGTATGCTTCTTATCCCACATGGAAAAATGACTTGAGCTCCCAGCCTAGGGTATAAACTTCCCACTGTTTCATGTGTCTGATCATAGCTAACTGAGTTTGTCAGCATTTTCCTCCCTTTGGTTTTTTTGAGACAGGGTTTCTCTGTGTAGTTTTGGTGCCAGTTCTGGAACTCACTCTGTAGACCAGGCTGGTCTTGAACTCACAGAGATCCACCTGGCTCTGCCTCCCGGGTGCTGGGATTAAAGGCGTGCGCCACCACCGCCCTGCATGAGTTTGTCTGCTTTAATGTGGACATTCCAATAGCTTTAGTGTCCCCTCTCACTTTGGTGTCACTGAGAAACCAAGAAAATCATCTGGCTTTCCTAAAATCTCACCAGTGTCCTAAATCCAGGAGCTGCCTGGTGCGAGACGGTGAGAGGGAGTCCAATGAACTCGATATTCTCCATCTCCCACACAGAAAATCCCCTCTCCAGATAGCCGCTATAAACCAGACAATAGTAATGAGAAGTCGTTGCAAATCCACATTATGCTTAATGCCTGATTTCATTTAGTTAATTGATTCATTTATGAGAGCAGTTTGCATTAATTCCCAGGGACACTTGTTAATGTTGCTGCCTTATGGTTTTGCCACACCATATATTTCCTTTATTTTCATATCCTTTAGCAAACAAAGGATTAGCCAAAGAATTCTGGACTGTCAACTTCTCAAAACATAGGTAAATTGTAAATAAAATAAAAAAATAAGAGGTTTTCATGCCCCTCCCCACCCCAGGCTTCAGATGATTCATAAATCTACCTGCCATGGCTATCAGCTCCATGGTGATGCCAGGCTTATTTTAAGGAGTCAACATGTGGCTTTCAGCATCCAAGTGCAAATGTGAACTAAAGGGTTAATAGAGGAAAGCATCTGAATGGCGCAGCCATCCCATAACTATCCCGTTTATGAGAGGAGCAGGCAAAGAATAGAGGTGCAGCCTTATACATTTCAGTTCTCACCATGTTTCGGAAGGAAGGACCCCTGGGGACCCGCTGAGTGCTGGCCAAGGTCATGAGTTGATGAAGGTTCTGGGGGGATGGCATCCAGACTGCATGGCTTATACCCACATGTAAATGAGAACATTAGTATAATGCTTAGCAAGAGCTGGTACCTCCATCCCCATCCAGCCTTCTGGTGTATCTATTCATCTTCATCCCAATTGATGGAGGCAAGCATACAGGCAGGTAGAACCAAATCCATGCCCAGCACTTAGAAAACAACCTAACAACCACTCCCTGCTGGGACCGAAGAGAGAAGGCCATCCTTGATATGTAGCTGGCCCACATCAGAGGAAACGTAAACATAAACTGCCACTGCAGGGGACCCTGAGACAAGGAAGTTCCACTCTCCTAAGACTGGCAATACCAACGGTAGCCATTAGAGTGTGGTTATTGTTTCCTGTATAGCAAATTAAGTACACAACTTAGGAAGTATGGGAAATGCAATCAGAAACTACCACTGGAGGAGACCCTGAGACGACAAGAAAGTTCTACTCTCCTAAGATTGACAATTCTACTGGTAGCCATTAGAGTGTGGTTATTGTTTCCTGTATAGCAAATTAAGTACACAACTTAGGAAGTATTAGGGGTAAAATAAATGAAAAAATATATGATCTCTTATTTGCATTGTTAAGAAGGGAGATCTGTGAGGTAATGGAGCGACACCTGAAGTTAGCTACACTTGAAATAGCTGCATTGCTTTATATCAGAGGGGATCCAGGGAGCCAGGGTGCAGCTAGTGATACGGTGTATGTGAAATTAGTATGCAGAGCTGGACAGTGATAGGGGACGCCTTTAATTCCTGCACTCGGGAGGCAGAAGTAAGCAGATCTCTGTGAATTCAAGGCCAGCCTGGTCTACAGAGTGAGTTCCAGGACAGCCAAGGATACACAGAGAAACCCTGTCTCAAAAAACAACAACAACAAAAAATTAGTACGCAGGAGACTCCATCTCCAGTCTTACTTTGCAAGGAAAAAATAAAGTGATTCAGAAAGAAGTAGAGTAAGGAATGGCTGAGGGTAAACAGCTGAGGAGAGAGGAGATGGAAGTGGGCAAAGAGACAAGAAGCTTGAAGTGAAAGGGTAATGTTTGGGAAATATTGAGCATTTGGAAGAAAAACACAATGCGCTATACAAGATAAATCCTCCCTTTGCAGCTGACGTAAATAACATGATCTGTCTCTTACCATCTTATGTGGCAAGAACAATGTTGCAGCATGCGTTGAGAGCCATTTGTGATAGTCTGACTTTGAATGTAGTTTATATGGATATTTAAATTTGGGGCATGTCCTTGCAGGGGCCTCCCAAACAGTAGCTGAAACTGAAGTCAATAACTGGCCTATGGGACTGCAGAATAGAGGAATGTACCAGACATACTACCAAGAGCAGAAAAAAAAAAAAAAAAAAAAAAAGGTGGATACTTCCAGTCCAAGCTCTAATTCCAGTCGCAAAGACAAATTATCCAGATTGGTGCTTTGGGTTATGATTGAATAGCTGCCCATGAGTGCCCATGCAGGACTGATCAGGGCATGAAATGTGGAGCTTTGACTGGTCTTGGGAGTCCATGATGCTACCGGCATGCATTTCTTCTGGCCTGAGCAGCTATGTGGAATCCAGCTACAGAGTTAACAGGGAGCAGGTGCAGAGGAGGTTGTTGGAGATCACTAGCATTCAGATCATGATGGTAGGTGAAAAGACATGTTTATACGGGCAGGTGTAGTTTCATGCAATGGGTAAAAACCCCACTTCTGGTCATAATACATCTACATCAGTGAAATCATGTAACTTTCCCATAGTAATTAAGGGCAGACTGGGGCTTGGTATTCACTGACTTATTCTGAGACCTAGCTTCTTGTTGTTGACCTTGCACAGACAATTTAACACCTCTAAGCATTTATTTAATTTTTTTAATAGGAGTTTTAGCATTTACATTAAAGGGTCAAGGTGAAGTTAACAAATGTTATTTTTCAGCACAAAATATGTTATTGGTGATGATGGTTGTTGTTATAAAACCACTTCATTATATATATGTATATATATGCATACATGCATGTATACACACACATGCACACACATATATGATTAACAGCTATACATAGGTGAGGCCAACATTAGGTTCCTGCTCTTCTTTAAAAAAAAAAAAAAAAAAGCTAGGCAGTAGTGCGATATGCCTTTCATCCCAGCAGTCGGGAGACAGAGGCAGGCGGATCTCTGTGAGTTCACGGCCAGCCTGGTCTACAGAGTGAGTTCCAGGATAGCCAGTTATTAGGACTTTCTTTTCCTAAATGGTGGGGAAAATACATGGTTTAACATTCTAACTTCCATTGGTTTCGTTTTCAAATCCCCAGCGTCAATAATTGATATACTTTTACACTGGTGTGAATGTATATAAAGTGGGTATACATAATGTTAGAGGTTTATAAAATGTTATGTGATAGGCTCTGTGTTATAAGGGCAGCTCATATTAGAAAACAATTAAGATGAAGATAGTCTGGGTACAAGGACAGACCTGACATTCCTGTGTGATAAGAGGGTCTTGTGGAAGGCTATGAAACCAGCCAGGCACAGCCTTCAAGATGTTCTGTCTCAGAAAGTATTCCTGCGTGCATTCTTTGCTCTTTAAAAATGCTGCCCAAGGCCCGCTCTCTGCCCTCTTCCCTTCCTCCAGCAAACTCAGAAGGTTGCCATACATATTAACCCTTTGCTGCCCCTGCTGCACCCTTGGCTCACAGGTGCCCGAGTGCCCAGGCCATGTGTGCCCTCTGTCCCACTCTGGCTTGGCAGTACCTAGTCAAAACAGTGTGAGGGTGGAAGGCAGAACCTCAGCCTCGGCCTCTTGGCTTCTGTGGGTCTCTGCCAGACTCCAGGTGTTATTTTAGTATAACTACAGTATTTAATTTGAGGATGTGTGTGGACCAGAAGGAGGGACCGAGACATAATGTTTTTCCTCTTGACCAAGTGATTAAATTTGAAGGTCTAAAAAAAAAGAAAAAAAATCTAGCTTGTTGAAAAGTTGTATCCAATTGGGAAGAGAGAATTGGCTGGAAAACCTCTTCTAGGCGAGGGGGCCACCCCTCTTCTGCCACCATTCACCTCACAGGCCCGTCCACTTTGGGTATCACCTGAGCAGTCTGTGGCCCTGTGCGATCCTTCCCCTCCTAAATATGTCTATCATACCTCTGCCGGAAGAACATTCTACAGGTGTGTTTCGTTTCTTTCAGTCCTGAGAGTACCACCCCCCTGCTGCCGCTGAGCCATGGCTGAAGGGGAGATCACCACCTTCACAGCCCTGACCGAGAGGTTTAATCTGCCTCCAGGAAACTACAAGAAGCCCAAACTGCTCTACTGCAGCAACGGGGGCCACTTCCTGAGGATCCTTCCAGACGGCACAGTGGATGGGACGAGGGACAGGAGCGACCAGCACAGTAAGCAGCTATCTGAATTGCACCCACACTTTCCTGTGTCTTCCCTAGTCCAGCATGGGAAGACAGCAGGGAATAGGGCACAGGTTGCCACTTTCCAAGGCTCTATGTAGGCGGAATGCATTTAGAAATGAGATTAACATACACACACCAAGAGGCTATCTTTGGAAGACAGGGAACTGTGGGCCACCACTTGGCTAATTACATCTTATTGCAAGCTTTTGGAAGGCTTCTCTGTTGGCCTGATATAACCTTTGCTAGGGTCCAGTCACTGCCCCCTGCCCCCAGGTTTCTATAAACTAACAAAAGATCAGCCCCCCCAAGCCAGACAAAGGCCTGCTGGTCCACGATGGGAAGAACCTGATGGGCAGGGGCGGGAAATCCTGCACAAAGATGCGGGCTCCATTTCAAGCTAACAGACTCTCCAGGTGATGTCTCCGCTGGGCTTGATTTGAGAATCCCCATCTCTAAGCATAGCCTAACACATCATAAATTATGCAGCTTTCCTGCAGCACATTCTGCAGATGTGGCTGCGGTATGCGGAAGGGGTGGAGTCATTCTCCAGACACTAGTGGAGCCAGAGATGGGAGCCACAGAGTGAGCAGCTGACAATTCTGGGCTTTCCCAGCAGCCTGGCTTTCAGACAATGTAGATAAATGGTGTTATGGCTTAGGGAAAATAATCTACCTGACCAGTACTTCTAGTGCTGGGGTGTGTGTGTGTGTGTGTGTGTGTGTGTGTGTGTGTGTGTGTGTCCAGTACTTCTAGTGCTGGTGTGTGTGAGTGTGTGTGTGTGTGTGTGTGTGTGTGTGTGTGTGTGTGTGTGTGTGTGTGACATTAGGTATCTGCTTTGTACGAAGAGATTCCCTCAGTACCACTAGGGTATTAGATGTTGTAGGGAAGCCAAAAGTCAGAAACGATCCCTGCATAGAGGAGCAGCAATTTCATGAGCCAAACAGGCTGCAAGCTGAGAGACACCAGTGAGCACAGGGGGAAGGAAGGCTTGGGACTGGCTTGACAAGGGGATGCCAATTGCAGATGTGATGGCTTATGTGTTAGATGTTGAATTACACCCGGTGTAGGCACCAAACTTCACAGACAGTGAGAAGATGGCTTCTGAGATACCCTGCTCAGTCTCAGATGCACACGTGACTGGGATGGATGTTGACGTTATCCCTCCTTCCCCAGAAAGGCGGGTGCTAGCTAGCGCCAGCCAGCTGGGGCAGGCTTATGATTTGGGGGCTCTGTTTGGATAACCTGTCTTCAAACGGGCCTCCTACATGTTTTCCACTCCACGAAAAACAGGGACCCAGGACAAGCCAAAAATAGAGATTCCAGAAGATTAAAAATAACCGACTTTGGGCTGAGCCTGTAGCCCAGGTGACAGAGCGCTGGCCTAGCACAGGAGGCCTCGGCAAATAAAAACTGAACGTGGTGTTACGCATCTATGATCTCAGCAGTCAGGAGGTGGGGGAAGAACAGTCAGAAGCAACATTATCCTGCAGCTGCACGGTGCAAGCAAGGCTTAGGACAGAGACCCTGTGCTACCAATCCACTTAAGATTTCAGTTCCCTGTATCAGGCATAGTCTACAATCCATGGGTCCACCCACACAACCCAGGGTGACAAGCTTCATTTTCTCTGAGTTTTAAATGTTTCTACTAAGTCTTCACAATTTCCTGAACTAATGGGAGATGTTCTAGTCCCCAGGATCCAAACCCAAAGTGATCATGGCGACATGTTTCTTAAGGTTTGCCTGGTTCTTGGAAACCTTAAGCTTCGGGGTAACAAGAGGCTACGATTTCTGGGTTTCTGGACAAAGGTCGTGTGCCTTCACTCTGGTCACTCTATCATTAGTAGCATAGGATGTCTCGGGGTGCATAACCCTGGGACAGCTTGTGGTGGCACTTAGCTACCAGGCTTCAGCTGTCAGAAGCCCTGGGAACTCAGCATAGCTCAGTAGGAGAGCTGTAAGGAATTACGTGCCCAAGGGATGCCAGGGTATTTATTATGTGAACTTGGGCGCTATCTTTCAGGCTTTATTTTTCTAATAAAAAAAAAAATGAGAATACTGATTCCAGGTGTCTTGAGAGAGGTAAATGAAATAATGTAGTAAACATTCTTGATACAGTGCCTCCCTGGCCCTCAGCACATGCTGGACAATATTGCCATTGCCATCCCAAGTCTCCAGACCCAATGCATCGTATGGGCATGCAGTGTGATACTATGGCGCTTCTCTTGGCCCACGAAGGGCTGGAGTCTGGATTCACGCTTCTCTACCAACATTCAAAGCAGTTCTATGTGCTTATTGTCTGCTTACTCTAGAACTAAGGACAAGGGCCAACAGGAGAGTCCTAAGGTAAATAGGCAGCAATCTGCCCTGTGCCGGTTGAAACCACAAAGGGCGATCCAGTCAGGGCCCTGGAATGCTGGTGCTCATGTCCTCCTCTGCCACTTTCTAACCAGACAACTACTAGTCTCTCTGTTCTGCATGAAGTACTCTGCTAGAGAAGCTTCAAGTTGCCCAGCCAATGATTCTTCCAATCTGCAGTGTCCCCAGGGTCCAGTTTTGGGCAGTCTTTTAATCTCACAGAGACTCAGCTTCCTCCTCTTGTGGTATTCCAGTGCTAGCTTCACTCTGAATCCCTCACTCTACCCATCAGCCTGCCACAGGGGGCCTCCCAGGCACGGCGATCTCCCAGGGTGTGGATCTGTCGCCATCTTCTGCCCAGAGGTGGCACTGCCGTTTTGAACCTCAGGCCTCAGAGGCAGAGTCGGCTTTGGGCAGCTTCGAGTGGAAACCCTGGAGAGCCGTGATCCACACACAGTCTGCCAAATGAAAGTTCTTGTTGTTGTTGTGTTGTTTGTTTTTTTGTTTTTTGGGTTTTTTTTTTATTTTCCAAGACAGGGTTTCTCTCTGTGTCGTCCTGGCTGTTCTGAATCTTACTCTGTAGACCAGGCTGGCCTCAAACTCAGAGATCCACCTGCCTCTGCCTTCCAAGTGCTGGGGTTAAATACAGGCGTGTGTCACCACAGCCCAGCTTGGAAGTTCTATTCTTTAATCATTGGTCCGAGTGTGACAGGCAGAGCCGCACCCCAAAGTTTCCTGAAGAAAGAGCACCCCTAAAAGACAGTCAGATACTTCGGTAAAGCATAAACCCCCACAAGACAGAACTTGCCTCAGAGCCTCGAAAGACTGTGCCCAAAGTGGGGAAATTATCCAAATGTGTCTGTCTTACCCTTGGGAGAAATAGTTTGCAGGTACCTTATCTGTGGTATCAACCTCTGGAGGACGCTGTGCACTAGCAATTCCAAAATAGACTTAAGTGAAATGTCTCTACCAGGTTCCTGTAGAGAGGCGAGGGTTGAGACTTGTGCCCTCACCAAAGCTTGGGCCACAGCTCGGGCCACAGCTCTGGGCAATTGTCCGTACATGATGTAAACCCTAGCTACAATGCCGTAGTACCCACGATAGAGACACACAGACAGTGAGGATTACAGGGGGCCCTGGAGAGGCAGCTTGTGAAAAGATTGCTTTTGATAGCAGAATGCGAGCCCTGAGAGACAAGTAGATATGCGACCGTGAGAGAGTCTAGGGAGAGCCACAGGACCAGGGGAAGGTGGCCAGTTCCATGCTATGGCACCCATGTGAAGGATGCCACACATCTGTGCGCCTCTCCCCACAGCTACACTTCTGCACTTACTTATGTGGTTGTCTACTGGACTTCTCCCCCGCAAGCCCCCGGAGGACCAGGACTCTGTCTCTTGATGCCCAGCACTGCAGCTCTTGTGTTCAGCATATTGCCTGTCACTGGTTCAGTGCCCGGGAAGCATTAATTTGATGAGCGGCTGACTTGTGCTGTTGGCAGATAAATTTAAACCCAACAGTATCTCAAGAAATGCCTGTCAAGCACTGATAGATGCCAGGCTCTGCAGAGATGGTCACCTCCACCTGACAACAATCCTCTGAGGTCACTAGACATCATCGCGCTGAAACCCCTAAAGCTAACAGGATGTGACCGGCCTCTCACAGGGACAGCTTCTGGAGCCTGTCCCCTGTTCCAATACTAAGCACATTCCCTGAGGATCCCAACACCACCCTGATACTAACACCACGACAGACAGCATTTTCACCCCACAAACTAAATACATTGGCAGACTTATCCTGTCACGTGGTGCAGAAAGGCAAGGACTGGTTGATGTCCCCTTTTGTATTTACCAGACCTGTGACACCTTGTGGCAGTTACTTTTCCTCTATGCCCCTAAGTTTCCTTGATTTAAAAATAAGAATGCCAACAGTTCTCTACCTCTTAGGAAAGTAGGAATGTGAAATGTGATATTTCTAAGAGAGTGCCCAACACACTGCCAGGCACCTGAATGTTCAAAACAGTGCTATTCTCCAGGGTCACCCTCCTCCTCTTTCTCCTCCTCCTCCTCCCCTCCTCCTTAGGTTCACTGGGCCTCCTCATTTAACCATCTGAGAGCTGGCCATTGAATAAATGTTAAGCTTGTTCACAGAACTGCTGATGACTTTACATCCTAGCTTCCCTGAGACTGTCTCAATTGGAGCTCCTGAGACCTGGCATAAAGCCACAGCCTGCCCAGGACCTGGCCCAGCAATCCCTTCCCATCTAACTTCCCTGGGACAGAGCCACAGCCTGTCCAGGACCTGGCCCAGCAAACCCTTCCCATCTAACTTCCCTGGGACAGAGCCACTAGAGAAAAGGCAAAGAGCTCTATGCCTGTCTGCTCTTCCTGGTAGAGTTTCCTCTCTGGAGAAGGCATGTCGGGTTTTCCTCTTCCATAAGGTCAACAGCTGGAACAGGAATGGCACACTCCTAAGCATCCCTTAATTTTCAGCCTCCTTGTGGAGCCTACAGCCCCCAGCCTCCCCAGCCCGTAGGAAGGAGGCTGTGTCAGGGAGGCGGATCCTCGGCACCACTCACCACACAGATGGAAATGTTCTTCAGCAGAGTGTGTGCCAATCAAATATTTATAAACCTAGCCACATCCTAAAGGCACCAGGGGAGTTTGCTGGTCCAAAGGATCTTACTGCATTGCCCTGGATCCAGGCAGACCACACTGCAGTGAAATCCCTCCCTGTATGCTGTTTGGGGGTAGTCCAGACTTCCGTTGTCTGGTCTGATGGGACTCCACATTTAATGGTAAAGGCATTATATTCACCACCAGCTTGGACTCCAAGTCAGGACAGCTTTCCAAAGAACCACAATGGGGAGGTCTAGGCCCTGCTGCCATAGACAGAGAGAGGGTCAGGACCACAGAGAGGAATGTCCTCCCAACAGGGTGTTCCTGCCTGCCATATGTGGTGTATCAGCCTCTTGGGTCCCCGAGTCTAACTCAAGACCCTTGTTTGATTATAGAGGGATTTTTCTGGAGAAACTACAGTATATATATGAATGCACACACATATGTCTCTCAGTCTATCTCTGAACTAAATAAAAAGTTTTCTGACTTTTTTCCAGACGTTAAAAGACAAGACACCTTTACAGATGTTAGCAAAAGTCTTTTCCATATGTACACACACACACACACACACACACACACACACACACACACACACACTCATGTACATTTCAAACCGCTGGAATTTTCCCCCTCTGGTCCATTTTTCTCCTTCTCCGTCTTTAATGTTTTGCAAAGACTGGTTTGTGGTTACACTTTAATTATAAACTCCACTGACATAAAACAACCTGGCTGAGTTCTGAATGAGGCTGACCTCACTTTGAGTAAACACAACCAAGGCCGGGAAGTCTCCAACCCAGAATAAACTGGGCACGTAATCTCTGTGGCCTCTCTCTGGGCAGCAGGCATAAAGGGCAGGCCATGCCACACACAAGCAAGGCCCTCCTCTTTGGCTTCCCAGCCCAAGATACCAGCTGTCACCTCAGCTGTAAAAATCCCTAGTGCAGGGTAGGGGTGGACATGGAGTGTGGGTCCCAGAGCTCACTGCTCTTGGCATTAGCCATCTTGGATTCTTTTCCCTTCTTTCTGCTCTAGAAAGTACGGGATCAAAGTGCCTCTCTATGAACAAGCTACTGCTATGACCTCGTGGAAGGTTATGGTCACAGAAAAGAAAGCAGATGCCAGCTACTCCTTAGGCATAAGGCAAAAGTACCCAGGTGGAAGCTGGTGGAGCCCTGGAAAGTGCTGGGCTCCTCTTCAGAAGGGGCTGTAAACATGCAGAGACCACAGGGCGATGAACAGTGAGCATGGAACACAAGAGCATGAGCCACCAAGGTGATTGTGTCTATTTTAGGCTATTTTGACTTTGTATTCTCAAACCAGCACCCTCCAGCATCCAGCTTAGCACGAATGAGGTCCTGGGTTCAATGCCCAGCACCAAATCAAAACCAGAAACAAAACAAAAAACACAGAAGTACAACCCTGGATTCTGTTAGAATAGTTACCATCACAGATCCACCAAATAGCTAGATATGGTGCCTCATGCTTACCATTCCAGTACTCGGGAGCCCGAGTCAGGAGAATCACTGCAAGTACCAGGTCAGCCTGGGCTCCAGAGTGACACACTGTCACTTAGAAAGAAAAAAACTACCACACAAGCCTTTCCCAGCCCTCTTCAAGTCAATTTTTATAAGGCTTTGGATTTCCTATCGACCACTAGAGTACCTTTCGAAAGTTGTTTCCTGTTCTGCTAAATCAAAATTCACTGTCTCCATTTCAGACCTGGGCTAAAGGAAGTACTCAGCTAGCTACAGACTTTGGTTTTCATTCATAAGCAACTTGGAATGCCCAGGGCTGCTGTCCTTCCTGTTCATAGATGTCAGGGTCTCCCTCCCAAGGAGGGTGTCATTCTCTGCTCAAGGTGCTTGCCTGGTGGAGGGTGTTGAATATGGAGAAGGTAGGGTTTTTGTGACCATGGTACTTTTGGTACTCAAACCTCTTACAAATCCCCCGCATTCAAGCCTGAGTGGAGTCACAGACCACTTCAGAGGTCACCAAGAGCAAGAATCGAGTCTTGGGGGCAGCAAGGTGGCTTGGCAGGCAAAGCACTTGCTTGCAAGTCTAAAACCTGTGTTTGTTTGTTTTTTAGAAGAGCCCACGTAAAGGTTTTGGAAGGAGAGAACTGACTCCAAGAAGCTGTCCTCTGACCTCCATACTTATAGTATGCATGCAACCTTCCACAGACATTTCATAGACACACAACAAGGAAGGAGGAAGGGAGAGAAGAAAGAAGGAAGGGAAAAATGAAGGAAGGGAAGGAGGAAAAGGAGGAGAGCCTTGGGTAGTTCTCAGGGCCCATTGACTAAGAACAGAGCTTTAGCTTGGTGGTGGTGGCACACGCCTTTAATCCCAGCACTTGGGAGGCAGAGGTAGGCGGATCTTTGTGAGTTCGAGGCCAGCCTGGGCTACGGAGTGAGTGAGATCCAGGAAAGGTGCAAAGCTACACTGAGAAACCCTGTCTCGAAAAAAAAAAAAAAAAAAAAAAAAAAAAAAAAAAAAACCACAGAGCTTTAAAATTACCACCCCTGGAAGGCAGGGAGAATTGTGGGGAATGGCGACTCTTTGATGAAAACTTTGTAATAGCTCATGTGTATACAGTAAAACCAAAAGCATGCAGTATATACATACAGACCAGAGACCAGCAAATGCCATCCACCCAGGACCCAGAGATGGCTGCAGAACTGATTTTTATAGAAATAGAGAGAGCATGAGGATGAATCAGACCCTCCCTCTATGGGTCCCCAGTCCTCTACCACCTTCTCAGCCTCCCCAGGGCAGCTGCTGGACACGCCTGACAGTGTCTAGTAAGTTTTACATTTTACGCACATCTGTTCATGAGCTATATCCACTAGCTCATGCTTCTTGCACATTTTTCAGCAGGGATTTACTTATTTCCCTACAATTTTCTTTGCTGTATGTTATCTCCTGCTTTTGTCTAGAAGAACAAAGGGAGACAACCGAGAGAGGGACAGAGTGACGGGGATGCGGGTGGGGGCGTGAGACGATATTTAATTGTGCTTTTACTCATGAACACAAATTTTAGCACACACGGGTAGGGGCGGGGGGGGGGGGGGGGGGGGCACCAAATGGCTTACAATCCTTTGCTGCTACAGGAGGAAGGAGCGTGCTGTGTGCCTCTTTCTGAGGTCACACTTCCTCCCCACCTTGAGTGTTCCCTGCAGCCAGCAGCTGGGAGGGCATAGGTCTACAGAACCGGAATGGAGTCTCCCATCAGAGGGTTGGACACCCAGTCACGGACATGCGCGGTGTAGGCTGGGCGTCGTGCCTTCCTGCCAGCCCTGCTCTCAGAAATATATGTGTAGGAAACGCAGCCAGAAAGAAATGCAGTGAAAATGAGCTACGAAACTTGGACATCCTGGAGAAATAATATTTATAGAGGAAACTCCCGAGCCGACGCTCACCAGCATACCATCCCTGGCTGAGGGCTGAAGTCATGTGCTAGGCACGCCCCAGCTCTTGTTTACTTCTGTGAGGCCTTTCCATGGCCATGATGGGATTTCACAGAGGGAAAGAACTTGCCCTCACCTAGCCCTGCAGCAAAAGACAGAGCTAGGAAATGAAATGCTTTAAAAAAACAAACAAACCAACCTTCCTCACGGAGTGTGGTGGCACGAGCCACTAATTCTAGTACTTGGGCAATAGAGGCAAGAGGATGGAGAGTTCAAGGTCATCCTGGGCTACATAGCAAGTTTGAGGCCAGCCTGGGCTACATGAAACCCTATCTCAAAAGAACTAATCTATTGTGGGATCCCGGGATTGAACTCAGGTCACTAGTTGGCACTGCAGAGGCTTTTAACCACTGAGCCGTCTCACTGGCCCTTACAATTTTTCTTCTTAGGGTTGTACAGATGTCTCTATTATTTTTAATTTTCAAAAGAGAATCTCCCAGGCTCTTAACCATGATTCTTCCATTAAGTTAAGAGTTCTCTACTCCAACTCCTGTCCAGCCTTGGGCTCCACAAATCTACTCACCGTATTTATATATTTGCTTATTCTGGGCTTTTCACGCCACTGCAACCACAGACTCACCTATGTCCTAGAATGCACTACAACCGCATTCCTTTATGTGGACATACCATGCCATTCTGTTCCCTGGAGCATCACTATCATACTTAGCCACATGCTTCACAGACTATCAAATCTGGAGAGAACTTGATAGACATGGAACCGAAGTACCCATCATTGTGCCCAAGATGGATTAAGTAGCCTGGCCAAGGTCACTCCACTAGTTGGGGGCAGAGTCTAGCCACAAGCCTTAACGCCTCTCCTCTTGACGCCATTAACGCCAGAGAATGTGCTGGGAGCACAAGTCAAAGACCACAGCTTGTTGAGGGTGGCTTGGCAGAACCATCTCTGCCAACATTAGCCTGATGACATCCACTCGGCTGATACCAACTGGACACTCGATGTAAGACCCTACACCAGGGACCCAAGGAGTCAAGATAAGACAGACAAAATTCCTTCCCTTCCTTTCTTTCTGCTTCCTGGATAAAGCTTTAAGTAATAAAATAATTATGTGCTGAGCATATGAAAGGAAATAACAAGGTGGATGAGGGAGGGAGTCTGGGGGGGGGGATGGGCAGGGGTTAGGGAAGGGGAAGACAGGACCCACTGGCAGAGGGTCACAGACACTTGAGCAGGCTTCTCCGAGAAGATATTTAAGCAGAAGCCTGAAGGAGGAAGAGAGTACTGTAGCTAGAGTTTTCCTGCCTGGCCCATGGTCAGGACAAATCTCTCTCACCCGCCAGTCTCGCAGCCGCTCAGACCCAACCGAGTAAACACACAGAGACTTATATTGCTTACAAACTGTATGGCCACAGCAGGCTTCTTGTTATCTAGTTCTTATGTCTTAAATTAACCCATGTCTATTAATCTATACTTTGCCACGTGGCTGGTGGCTTACCGGTACCTTACATCTCCCTTGTTATGGCGGCGGCTGGCAGTGTCTCTCCGCCTCAGCCTTCCACCTCCCAGAATTATTCTCTCTCCTTGTCCTGCCTATACTTCCTGCCTGGCTACTGGCCACTCAGTGTTTTATTTATTAGCCAACCAGAGCAACACATTTAACATACAGAACACCCCACAGCAGAGTACACTTTATAAATGTCTGGAGGGAGAAGATGCCAGACAGGGGCATAGGATGCGCGAGGCTCCTTAGGTACAAGAGTTTGGTAAGGGCTGGGGAGACAACTCAGGCAGGAAAACGTTTGCTGTGCCACCGTGAGGACACAGGGTCAATCCCAGAATGCACACGGAAAAGCTGGGTGTGGCCATGCATGCTTGTAATCCCAGCGCTGGGGAGGACGGAGACAGGCAGATGCCTGGGCTCACCGCAGCCTGGCATAACCAGTGAGTTCCAGGCCAAGTGAGAGAGTTCAAGGCCAACTGAGAGACCCTAGCTCAAAAAACCAGGTGGACAGATCCCGAGGAACAGCATCCATGATTGTTCTCTTATCTTCACACTCACAGGTGCACACTCCTGCGCTCACACACCCACACCCACCCACCCACACCCACACCCACACACAAGAACTGAAAGTTAACACAGGTAGAGCACAGTAAGCAAGTGAGTGATGTGAGGCTGGAGGCAGCAGCTCCTGGATGTCCTTTGGCCGACTGCCTCGTGACCATCCTCTCAGAGATGACCCAAGTTAGGGAGACCAGTAGGAATGGAAGTCAGTGGCTCCCAGCTCCCTTCCTGTAATTTCAATGAACTCTGCTCACCACAGGAAGCTGGGGGAAGTCTTGAGTCTCTACATCAGACTTCCGAGGATGCAGAGGTGCATCTTCTAGGGGTGATGTAACTATGTGTCACTCTTGTGTGAATTGGAGGATGAGGAAAGCAGAGGGGAAGGGGGAAACTCCAGCACATCTGTCAGGATGTGGCCAACCGTTAGACTACAGATAGCTACAGAATGGAGCACAAGTCAACTAGCAAAAAAAAAAAAAAAAAAAAAAAAAAAACAAGCTAGAGAGGGCAGAGAGATGGCTCAGCAATTAAGAGCACTGGCTGCTCTCTCACAGGGCCTAGGTTCAATTCCCAGCACCCACAGGACACCTCACAACTGTCTGTAAATCCAGTCCCAGAGGATCTGATTCCATCTTCTGGCCTCCAGGAGCACTGCACACAAGTGGTACACAGACACACACGTAGGGCAAACACTCATACACTTCAGATCTCAACAACAACAACAACAATAACAAAAGAACACAGCTAACTTGTCACACTGACAGTTGTTAAGAAAAACCAGGGGCAAAGGACTGTGTGAAAAGGATGCTAACACTGTTGTAGAGGGAGCCTAAGTACTTGGCCATCCATGCATGTGCTTGCTCTAGGAACGCACACGTGGACTATCTCTAGGGAGGCTTTCTATGTGCTTCCATCTCCTAGGATGAGGCACATGGACAGTAAGGGAGGGCCAGGACCTCGGCCACTGAAGTTGCATATCCATCACTGTACTGAAGCTACATATCCATCACTGTGCTGAGGGAGGGTGGGAGGGGTCTAAACGGACCCATAGAGAAAGCTGTCAAGTCTGTTGCCCTCCAACCCACCCCCTGCTTATTGGGCTGCCATTCTGACCCGATTTCATTTCGAATAGGAGCAAAGTAACACCCACACAGCTCTCAACTATATTTTTCCTGTCACAATCCTGACCCCTGCCCGGGCCATGGCCACCACTAATCTACTTTCTATACTTATTCTGGCCCTCTCACTCCAAGTCAGAATAACACTTGTGACAGTCTAGAGACTAAAGAAATTGTCCAGAGGAGTTCAGAATTCATTCTAGCTCCCAAGGATGAACCATTAACATACCTCCCTTCATAGGTGAACAAGCAAAACAATAATAATCCATTGGGTACTAGCCTCTAATATGTGTCCATCACTACCCAAGGCACCTTGGAAGAATCAACCAGAACACATGGTGATATACGTCTCAAGTGACTCGCAATCCTTGCCTTCAGTCGTAAGGTGTCTCAGCATGGGTTCCAGGACCTTTAGGGGTTGCTCTCTGCACTGGAGGATGTTTTGCAGATGCTTGGCCTCTGTCCACTAGGACCAGTAGCCTGCTCCTTCCCCTCCAGCTATCATGACACAGACAATCCCCCAGACTTTTCTAGGCATCCCTTGTGGAAGGAAAGGGGCCCCGGTTGAGAACATTGCTCTTGCCCCTGCGTGTATGGATAAAATGGGTAACTCCTTCCCCTTCCTGAGCACTTCTCTACCAGGGCCCTATCTGGGATGCCCTGGAGGTTGAGGGGTTCACTCAATTTCATTGTGGGTGAGCCCTGACTCCCTGGAACTCTCTCCTCTCCAGGAAAAGAACAGTGTCTGGGTTTAAAACATTAGTGCTCTGCCAGCATGTCCCTCTGCCTTGAAGGTGTGTCCCTATCTAGCAGGGTGACAGCCAAAGCTGTTGCCACTGCCCGCTCCACAGGACTCCAAGACCTCTGGGGATCAGAACTAGGGAAACCAGTATCACCTCTCCCTGTAATGACGTCCCCTCAGGGGACAGAGGGGGAGGACAGAGGAACTGGGCAGGTATGCACAGGGTAGATGGGCTGCCCAAGCTAGCCTTTGTCTCTCTTTTTCTCAGGAATGCAGCTCCCCTTGAACAGCCCTCCCTGGAGCAGAAAGGAACAGGAACTACCGTTTTTTTTGATTCACTGGGGGCTCATCCTCGGGGCGCTACAAAACGAACAAGCAGAATTTTCCATAGCTGGCTGTTCTGGCTGCGGGGCTCCTGGCCAACGTGCGGTGTTTGTTGACTTTTTGCTTGTGTTATTTTCATTCCAGTTCAGCTGCAGCTGAGTGCGGAAAGCGCGGGCGAAGTGTATATAAAGGGTACGGAGACTGGCCAGTACTTGGCCATGGACACGGACGGGCTCTTATACGGCTCAGTAAGTATGAGGCTGACGCCTCCAGACTCAGCCAAGGCTTGAGGTTTCCAGAAGTCTTGTTACACAGGGTGATGCAAATGACACACCATCAATTAGGCTCTGTTTGTTATTTTTTCCAGTACGATTCCCACCCTCCACCGTGCTTTATTTTAGGCACAAACATAAAAGAGTTTCTTGTGGTATTCTCTCAAAATACTCCGGTTATCATACAGGCAGGGAGGAAATGATGATTGGTACTTTGGCAACTTGTCGGGCACTCATTTCAGAATACCTAATCCTACCTTGTTCATTCAAACCCCACCCCCCCAAAAAAAAATGCTTCTTGAGTTGGGTGAGAACTATGTGTGTCTCTGAATGTCCTGCCTGTGTGTGGAGGTGTACCTGTGTGTACATAAGCATCTGAGGGCCACAGAAGAACCTCGGGTATCAGTCCTCAGGTGCTGTTGATCTTAAAAAGAGGGGAAAAAAAACCAGGGCCCCTCACTGGCCTGGAACTTACTGGCTAGCTAGAAAACCCCAGGGTCTGCCTGACTTCCAATACCCAGTGCTGGGACAAACATACCGCCAAGCCTGGCTTTTTCTTTCCTTTTTTTTTAAATATAGGTACTGGAAAATGAGGTCAGGGTTACTGAGTATGTTACTTTCTCTTAATGCCCTTTTAAAAATCAAAAATCAAAATTACAGTAGTTTAACATTTAAAAAAATGTATTAAAATTTTCAGATAATTTCTTCTGTTTCAGGATCACCTAAAATGTTAAAGCCAACTTGAAATGCTTTGGATTCTGAGATCCCTTCTCTGTATCCAAACACTTATAAGAATCTTGCCTGTAACTTGTGACCCAATCCTTCCCTTTGGGGAAGATGGCTAAAAAAAAAAAAAAAAAAAAAAAAAAAAAAAAAAAAAAAAAAAAAAAAAGGCAGGCTGGAAGGCAGATTAGTCTGGGCTGCCCTTTGGTGGTACCCAGTTGCCAAACTAGCATAGAGACACAAGAAGCCTGCTGGGTGAGAACAGAGTGCAGCTCTCCCACTGCCCACTAGGAGGCAGAAGATGGACCGCTGTCACGGGAAACACCGACTCCAGGGGATTGAAGTTGGGAAGTGAC
This sequence comes from Peromyscus maniculatus bairdii, assembly GCF_049852395.1. NCBI lineage: Eukaryota > Metazoa > Chordata > Mammalia > Rodentia > Cricetidae > Peromyscus > Peromyscus maniculatus. The sequence goes on along the minus strand of NC_134870.1, from coordinate 30,595,179 downwards.
TGCTGCACGGGAAACGGACTTTAAGGCAGTTCTTCCAGTTGCCCATCCAATCAGTCAACCATTCCATCTCCAATGAAGCTCACGCCTCTCCTAATCCAACAAGTCGGATGTCCACTGTGAGCCCTGTTATAGACAGGATCTACCTCACATAGGCTCAAGACTGTCCAAGGAGACAGCACACCGAACGTGCTCATCAGCTTCAGGCACCTGCGCGACACTTCACTGGTGACACCTTTAAGACAAAAGATCAGCTTGTGAGCCCCACATACTCAATGTGTCTTAGAGATTATGGCAAGGTTTTGGGTTTTTTCTATTTGAAATTCATTTTGACATGTATTCTAATATTTTACACTTAAATATAAATGTTGAAGGAGAACTGCCTTAAACCAGTGTTCTCAAGGCTCCAGAAAAAAAACAATCCTCTCCTACATCAACCATGGCCATCATTGTAATTCATCCGAATAAGATCTTAGCATGTCCTACTTAAGAATCTTCACATATACCACATTGACAAAGAAACATGCTAACACAGCTAAAAGCTCTGTCTCATGCTCTGAGCAAACAGGTCTTCATCCGTTCTAATGCAGATTTGTGGTCTGTGTAGAAAGGATATTTTTATTTTGAAAACTTTAGTTTGAAACACTGTATAACAAAGTATTAATATAGTTATCTACAGGGGTGGTAGGTGGGTGGGTTTATAACACACTAATGGCTTCCTGTATTTTCCAAATTTTCTACAATGAGTGTATGTCACCTAAGTAACTGGGGGGAAAGCGCGCTAAATATAAAAATAGAAACAACCACCACGATAGGCATGAATCAAGAGCCAGGGGACATGTCCCCAGCACTGTGCCAAGTGTGTAGCAAGTACACACACAGCCTGGCTCAGAGATGCAGTACCTGAGATGACTGGCCACCTCAGCCGTGACTCAGCCACTCTGAACATCGGCTGCACCACTATGACGAGGAAGAACAGGTTGGGAACAGGACCGTGCCCACCTTCATCACTGAATGCAGGCCGGACACCCACTGACGGCCATCATGGGGTAATCCCACTACAGGGTCACGACAACCCACACAGTCTAAAACCACCTCCTTCCTTCTTTCTCAACAATGTACCCCATTACAAGTGTCTGGACCAAGTTCCTCCAGAGGCAGAGTCATTCAATTAAATACTATATTTATATCCTATTTTGTTCCAGAAGGATCCACAATGTCTCACCCAGGTGTCATTTCCCTAGACTATAAATGAATAAGAAGTGGACACTTCCTGTTGCATAGTTCCTTGCTAATAAAAGCTAACTCTGAGGCTGGGATGTAGCTCAGTAGTAGACTGTTTGCTTAGCAGGAATCTGGCTCCTACCCAAGCAGGAAGAAAAAAAGAATTCCATTTACCCACTCACTAGGTAGTGAGCAGTCATCATCTGCAAAGCTGTGTCTAAGAGGAGATAAAAGACCATAGAGGTTAACAAGATTCCACCCTCTCTGTTTGGTAGATCTTATATCCTATTAAAACAAATAGGATGTCCACATATAAAGAACAGTGGATGATCTGATTAAAAACCATGAGACAGGGAATCAGAACTTAACTGTGGTTGAAGAGAGTCCATAGGGATCATGTGACTTGAAAAAGGCACAGTCTGATAAGGCAGGTCATCAAAAGGACAGTGTGAAGTATAAGAGTTTCCACGTCATTGCCTTAAACTGTAGGTAAAATGTAGCTGATAGACGTTTTCCAAGTAACCATATTATTAGTATGCTTGGGTATTTCAATAAGCCTACAGCTGCACTGGATTCTACTGTGAGGAGGGAACTTTATCTCCTCCAATGATCACCTTGCCACAGACATCTTCCACTGTATTGCCACAATAGCCAATACTTCAAACCCCACCCTCAAAATAGGACTTGACATTCATTCCACTGCCTCCTAAATGTAAAGTCCTAGACAGGAAATTGCTGCATTAAAGATAATGCATGTTTGGGGACTGGGGGGACTTGCCTAGCATGTGGGAGGATTTAAGTTCAATTCCCAGTACTGGAAAAGAGAAGAGAGAAGGAAAGAAGGAGAGAGAGGTAGAGGGACACAGGGGTAGGGAGGGGCGGTTCAGATTTGATACCTATCTTCAAGCCACACTCAGAAAGATAGCCTTACTAACAAATGATTAATAATATTTTCACTTCACTTTTCCTTGGGAGGGATATTGAATACACTTTCATTAGTTTATTGCCCAATGTTAAAACAGCAGATAAGGTGATGGCACACGCCTTTAATCGCAGCCCTCAAGAGGCAGAGGCAGGTGGATCTCTGTGAGTTTGAAGCCAGCCTGGTCTACAAAGCGAGTTCCAGTACAGCCAGGGCTGTAAGATATAGAAACCCTGCCTCAAAAAAGCAAAAAGAAGAAGCAAATAAAATAGACTAAGACCTTGATAGATTGTGACTCTGTATCCACAGAGCCTTCCTTATACATTCTACATGTACCTGAAAAGATAGGGGAGGGTATTCGTGAAGTGTTAACAGTTGTCTAGAATTGGGAACATAGTTCTGTGTTGGAGCATTTGCCTGGAATGTACAAGGTCCTGCATTTAATCTCTGGCACTGTACCAACCAACCAACCAACCAACCAACCAACCAACCAATCAACCAACCAACCCACCAACCCACCAACCAACCAACCAACCAACCAACCAACCCACCAACCAACCAATCAACCAATCAACCAACCAACCAATCAACCAACCAACCAATCAACCAATCAACCAACCAACCAACCAACCAACCAACCAACCAACCAACCAACGAACCAATGCCCATAGTTGCCTACATGTAGGTGGTGGGCTTTGGGTTTTTTTCCTTTTTCAACTGAAGTTGTGACCTTCCCTTTATTATATATTCACTGCTTAGTGGGGCTGAACAGAGGCAGATGTGTGCCATGGCGCCTGTGAAGGACAGATGACAGCTTGTGGACGTTGGCTCCCTTCTTCCACCACGTGGGTCCTTGGAATCAAACTCAAGTGTTCGGTTTGGTAGCAGGGGCTTTTATCTGCTGAGCCATCATCTCATGGCTCCCTTGTGATTTTCTTCTTTTGTTTTTTGGGTTTTTGTTTATTTGTTTCTAAGATTTGTTTATTTATTATGTGTACAGTATTCTGCCTGCATGTGTCCCTGCAGGCCAGAAGAGGGCACCAGATCCCATTACAAGTGGTTGTGAGCCATCATGTGGTTGCTGGGAATTGAACTCAGGACCTCTGGAAGAGCAGTCAGTGCTCTTAACCACTGAGCCATCTCTCCAGCCCTGTTTGTTTTTTGAGACAGGGTTTCTCTGTGAAGCTTTGCACCTTTCCTGGAACTCACTCTGTAGCCCAGGCTAGCCTCGAACTCACAGAGATCCGCCCGTCTCTGCCTCCCGAGTGCTGGGATTAAAGGTGTTCGCCACCACCATCTGGCTTCTTTGTGATTTTCTTAAGATTCATGACCTGGCTAGATGACTCCATGAGTGAAGAAGGTAGCTGTCAAGCCTGACAACTTGAGTTCAATCCCCAGGACCTACATGTAGAACTGACTCACACAAACTGTCTTCTGACCTGTGGGGGACCATCCACTACACTTATTTACCCCAGGAACTCTTGAGGAATCAGGGATAAGAGACTTAGTTAGAAATACAGAGGAGAGAGACAGATAACACAGGATAGATGCAGGTGGGCCTGGATCCTTATCCAAATGGGCCAGAGCTTTATCCCAAAGGGCTATTTATAACAATGCCAAGGGGTGGAGCAAAAGACCTCCCCCTTCCTAGTTAAAGTCTTACAAAGACCTGGTACCCAGACCCATGGTCCAATCAACCTCTTATGCAGTCCTGCTGGGTACAGCCACTAGGAAACCTAGTGGGCTCCAACACTGACCTCCACGAGTGGGTAATGGGAGCGCGCGTGACACACACACACACACACACACACACACTAAAATTTTTTAAAAGAGTATAATTCTTTTCACAAACAACTAAAATAAGTAAAATTATTTTCTCTTTTTCCAAATGTCCAGGCATGGTGGCACATGCCTGTGGAAGGCAGGGAGAAGAGGATCAGGAGTTCAAGGCCCATCTCAAAACAACAGAAATGTGTCAAAGCTCTAGTGTGTGCTTTTATGTGCAAAGCAAATTTTACACAAGTATTCGTGTTCATGACGATACTGGGACAAAAATGCCAGCCTTTTAGTGAAAAGTACCAGCGTGGGAAGGAATTTGAGATTTTCCATACAGCTGGTGAACAAAAGAGGAACCCTATTTCAATTTCACTAACGGTTCTGCCCCCCTCTGGTTTTTATCCTTTTAGCAGACACCAGACGAAGAATGCCTGTTCCTGGAAAGGCTGGAAGAAAACCATTATAACACTTACACATCCAAGAAGCACGCGGAGAAGAATTGGTTTGTGGGTCTCAAGAAGAACGGGAGCTGCAAGCGTGGTCCTCGGACTCACTATGGCCAGAAAGCAATCCTGTTTCTCCCCCTGCCGGTATCTTCTGACTAGAGGGATCCGTCTGGGTGCTCCCTATTTTGGTTGACCCTAAAATGTTCCCTTGACCATTGGCTGCGCTAACCCCAGCCCACAGAGCCTGAATCTGTAAGCAGTGCTTCTAATAGCCAGTTCACTTTTCTGCTGAGCCCTCCCCCCCCAACCCCGCAGCACAGTTTGGAACAGAGGGACCAAATTGCTTCTATGGGGCCAGCTGGCTGGTCAGCCTAGGTCTGGGTTTGGATATCCAGTTGCCTCAGGGTACCTGCTGCAGGCTGGACCTCACGACACAAAGATGGGGCCATGGGAAGCATCCAGAGGGGTCTGAGAAGTTGGTCCTCAGTTCCATGCTCTTTCTCCTACTGAGTAAGCCCTGGTTTGAGTACCCCAAGTACCTAGCAGGTCTACCCTTCCCCCTACCAGCACCCCACCAATATTAGTAAAGAAGTTGATAGTGAAACTGGAGGAATCCCATGATAGAGGCAGAAATCCCCCACCCCCACCTGCATGCACAGACTTAAAACCAAAAGGGAGTGGCATTTCCGTGGACAGTCTAGAAGCGTGGGGTCTCAGCACCAAGTAAAAGGTGAGGCTCAGCCCAGCAGTCATTCCCAAGTCACCGAGGAAACAGCTACAGTCAGGGGATGAGCCGTGGGTGCAGGAGCAGTGAGAGCTGTGGATGCTGGCCTCTCAAAAGGGAGATATCAGACATGAGGACAAGGAGAGAGAAAGCAAAGCCATGAATGACATGGTGTGCTGGGCCACCAAGAAACAGGGGCTTTGGGGTCCCAGTATGATGGCCCCCAAATCGTACACACATACAGATCCTCTGAGGGTTTGATTTGAATATAAAACCTGATTTGACAAGGCTGGTGTGGGAGTTCTGTGTTTTAAAAGGGTTCCCAGGTCCACGCCGGCTTCCCCACCATGCTTTCAAAAGAAGAAAATGTTAGTCAAACAAAGGTTGCTCAAACCGCACCCTCCTCTGCCTCCAACTGCCTGGGTCTCCCTGAACATTCAGGCAGTGTCCATGGTAGTTAAGCATGGTTTTAAGGCACTTTGGCCCAGTGCCCTATAAAATGCCCACTTAGAAGACATAGAAAGCATACTTCAAAAAAAAAAAACTGTTAAACCTCACCAATAGCTTTTCCCAAGAGACCATTTCTGTTACCATTATTTCTCCAAACAGGCCTCCCCTTAAAGTAAACTTGGCCCAAGTGGCCAGCAAATTAGAAACACTATTCATCTCTGACATATGACACAAATGCCATGAAAAGGCCTTTCATACGCCATTTCAATATACTGTGAGACTTTATGTTTTTGTCGCATTTTATATAGCTTGAAGGAATTAAATGGATTCTCATTCAGCCACAGAGAATGATAATAACTGCATAGGAGGTAAGCTACTTAGTTCTCTAACACACTACATTTATTCACGAGGCTTTTCCTCTTTGTCTTCTACTGTGCTTTAAAAACAGGTATCTAGGGGCTGGTGAGATGGCTTAGTGGTTAAGAGCGCATACTGCTCCAGCAAAGCATAGGAACTCAGTTCCCAGCTCTCACATCCCTGTGCTCACACCTGGTTCTAACTCCAGGGACCTGCTGCCCTCTTCTGGCTTCCAGAGGTACTGCATGCACATGTACAAACATACACTCAGACATGCACACTTTTTTTTTTTTAATCTAAAGCAATGATATGGTGGCTGTGGATTAAAACCAATGGCAGTGTTCACTTGTTTGACAAGGATCTAAAGGAATTATTCCTTTTAAAAAAATCCTTCTAACTACACTGTCATATTTAGGATAGGAAACAGATGATGAAACTCTTGAGAGTTCAAAGTGCTAATGGAGGAACTGAACTGAGTTATTTGACAACATGGTTAATGATAACGTTCTGCCAGACTAGTTGGTGCACACCTTTAATCCCAGCACTCAGGAGGCAGAGGCAGGTAGATCTCTGTAAGACTGAGTCCAGCCTGCTCTATACAGCAAGTTCCAGGGGTATATAGATAGAGTCCCTGTCTTTTAAAAAAAATTAATAACAATCATGAAAATGTTTTGCTTTCTTACAATAAGATGATTCATGACCTTTTTTTAGTCTATAACTTGGATAATATGATTCTGTTTTGTTTTAGTAAATCTCAGGCACACTAGTGATGATACAGTATGGCTCACCATGTCTTTGTATATATAACAATTTGAAGATTTGGCCAGTAAAAGTGTACAGAGAAGAAATCTACGAATCTTAGAATAGTCAATAGTTTTCATTATATGAACCAAACATAAGTATAACATTGGCCAAGACAAATTTAAAACCACTGCACACCGATGAGCTGGGGTCTGTGACTTCAGAGACTCAAAGCACTGCTGGGCACTGTGGCCTTAACAATCAACCAAGTCACTATCCGAGTATTTGCCCATTAGCTACTGCAGGCCAGGCCCAGTGTGTGTCAGGCATTGGACGGTGGCCCCTGGGGACCATGTCGGTCTGGTACCCTCTCCCTGGGCATGTATTTATAAAGGGAGATGCTCTGGATTCATTTCTTCCAGTCAAGTTAAAACGCGGACTACACAGATTCCTACTGAATCAATGAATCAATAGTATGTTCTAGAAACTCCCAATGGGAGATAACCCCCAACAAAGCGAGAGGGGATAAGCTTGGTGAAGGTAAACCCAGGACTTTCGATGTTAACCCTGTGTCTGTCTCACAGGGGGTGGACTAGTTTCAAATCAGGAAAAGAGCTGTCAGATCTTGCAGAAAGGGAGCAGTAAGCCGGTCCCCGGGCTGTCTGGGACACTGAATGTGGGAACGTTCAGTTATGCACTCTCTTCCATAGCTAAGTCCTGAAGCCATCTGCTTGTCATGTGCCTCTCACATGCACTCACAATTCCAAGCTGACTGTGACAAGGCATCCAACACTCCCTACACAGTGTGAGGAGCATATGGGCTTCTGACAGTAACATACTAGAAACGGAGCTGGGCATTTCCCCCCAATGGCCAGCAGCAGTGTGTCTGGACAGAAAACTAACTGGTGCCTCAGCTGCCATCGGAGACGAGGCCCCTGCTTAGCGTTGAAGGCAGTGAAACCCAAGTGCTCAGCTCTGCAGAGGCTACTGCCGAAAGCAAGCGCAGTCCGTGGCTGCAGAGCAGGCTCTGAGGAAGACGATGCCTGACGTTGTCGACTCCACCCAACCCCTCCCCACTGTATCACACTGCACCTTATAGATATTAATAAATGTTGTGTTAATGGCTGACGTGTCTCAGGTTTCTGAGCATCTCTCTGTGAAAGGACACTGGGCATCTCCGAGATGACATCGGGCATCCCAGAGAGTCAGCTGCATCGTCTTCTGTAGATAGGAGACACTAAAGGCTACTGAGAAAAGCTAAGGGAGAAACAGTTTCACCTTGTTTGGAAACAAGGCAATACGAGGGAGCTTCTAGGTCTCCGGAAGGGGAATCATCTACAAACTTGCAAGCACTCTTAATGACTAGGAGACTTTTTTCTCCCTTGGACACAGTATGTGAGATCACATTGCTATTGTCAAGCTGACAGGCTTCTGCTTAGGCAAAAATATTATGAACTGAAAAAATTAAGGATTTACTCAAAATTTTAGGTCAATGTCAAAGGACTTTGTCTTAAGATGGGATGTGAGAATTAAGAACAAGCACTCTGTTGCCTAGCATATGGCAGTTAATGTCCTCAAGTGCTCCTTTCTCTCTCTCTCTCTCTCTCTCTCTCTCTCTCTCTCTCTCTCTCTCTCTCTCTCTCTCTCTCTCTCTCTCATGCACATGGACCACCTAGCTGAGGGGACAGAGCTTCCCCAGCAAGCTCCAGGCCCTGGGTTCAATCTCCAGCACCACAAAAGAGCAGAAAGAAAACAGAGGGGCAGCCTGCACTCACTCTATCATTAGAGTCAGTCCTTCTCCTTCTAATACTGCATTAAGTTCTGGAAAGGTGACTCAGGAGTTAGTGGTACTGCTGGGCAAATCTGGCAACCCCAGTTCAATTCCCGGAGCTCATATAAAGGTGAAAGGGGAGAATCCACTCCATAGGGCTGTCCTCTGACCTCCACAAGTGCACCATGGCATGCATGCCCCCCAAATAATAATAAATAATAACAATAATAATACTGTAAGTTGTCTGGAGTGGTACTTCAGAGCTTTTTGGAGTACCCTCACCCCCTGCCATTATAACCCAGGACATGGAAACCCTTACACATACACCCGGCTGAAACACAATTTCACAAAAAGTATGGGGTACATTGTGTTCTTTCTGTGAACTAAAAGGTCAGGCATAGCTCAGTTCCAGACCACAACTTTAATGGGTCACAACCACAGTTTGAAAACTGCTAGCTTAAAGCAACCATTCTCCTTTCCAGAGATGAAGAGGCCCAATTATGATTCTGCACTATGACTGTAGTGTTTACAAAGGCATGGTTCATTCTCGAATAAATAGGACAAGGGGACATCCTGTGATACAGGCACCATCTGTTCCAAAGCTTAGTGAGTTCCCTGATCCATGAGTGATGCAAAATGAACAAAATGATGAGATGCCCCAAGCATCTGCTGCGGCCTCCAGGACAGGTCCAGCTCATTTCTGCTGTGGAAATCCTGGAGACTCAGGCCTACTTCCTCTTCCTTGAGAATTCTCACACTTTAGATCTTAAGATCATCCCCTCCCTGACTCTCACAGTCTATAAAGTCTCTAATTCTTGGCCTCAGAGTTCTATTTCATTATCATTTCTATGAAATGCATAAAAATAGCTGAGCCAGGAAAAGGTTATAAACCTAGGGACTTTAAATATCAATTTCTGGAAATGATCTTCTCACCTATCATCTACCTAAAACACACAAAAAATTTACCAGCATGAGGTAAATACCACTGCTGCCACAATGCAGCCTATACACAGAGTTTGTAATTCCCATTTTTGGTGAGCCAACTTTTAGAAGGCAACCCTGTGCCTTTTAAATGTTTGAGGGGTTAGGACAGTTGAGACTGCCCCTCTTGGGTGTGCACTTGACTACAAAGAGCAAAATAGAAATGATATAATCACTTTGGATGCTTATATGATGGACTTCCTGTTTTCTGAATGGCTGGAGAGAGGACTCACAGGCCCAAAGCACAGGGAGATTCTTGTCATATTGGTTAAAATAATAATAGTGGTCCATCAAACAACAGCAAAAAGGTGTCTTTGACTGTACTTTTCACAAATTAAGTTTTTTCTGTTTCCATTTTCATCTGTATATGTGTGGTGTGCACATGAGTGTGCATGTTTTTTGGATGTGTGTGGGCATACCTGGAGGGGTACTGTATTCACATGTGTGTGGGCATACGTGTAAAGTTCCAAGGTTGTTGTTGAAGATCATACTCTGTAGTAGGACAGGCCCATAGGGTCAAGGAAATTGGCTCAGACCAGTTGCCAAGGCATGCACATAACATACTTCCTTATGAGCCACCCTGGGGTCTGCCTGAGGGCCTAGCAACAGGAGCTGTCAGAATTCCTGATCGATGTCAGATTCTTGATCATGTCAAGCCAATGAGGGATGACCACACAGACTGGGCACTGGGAGGAGGGTATATAAGGCCTTCCCTGTTATTGATTAAATGAGTTCATTATTTGCCTTCAGTGGACTCCCAGTGTCTGTGTTGTTGATGCTGCGCTTTCTCACCCCCTCCTCTGAGGGAGCTGTTAGAATCCAAGTAACAATATTCTATCACTGCTGCATCTTAGTTATGGATATAAGGTCTCTCAGTCAACCCAGAGCTCATGGATATAGGTAGTCTTGCTAACTGGCTTATTCTGGGGGATACCTTGTCTTTACCTCCTGAAGCTGGACTTATTGCAAGTGGGCCATCAAACTCATCTGGCATCTGTGTGTGTTCTGGGGAATCAAACTCCATCCTCACACTTGCACTGTGAACACTTTAACCACTGAGCCATCTCACCAGCCCACAAAAGTTGTTAGGTATAGCTGAAGTTATCTCCAGTCTCGCCCAGGCCAGCAGCCACTCAGACTCAAATAAACACACAGACACTTTATATTATTTAAACTGTTTGGCCTAATGGCTCAGGCTTCTTGCTATCTAGTTCTTATATCTTAAATTAACCCATTTCTATAAATCTATATCTTGCCACATGGCTCGTGGCTTACGTGTTACTTCTCATCTTGGCAGCTGGCAGCATCTCCTGACTCAGGCTTCCACTTCCCAGAATTCTCCTCTCTCTTTGTCCCGCCTATACTTCCTGCCTGGCTACTGGCCAATCAGCACTTTATTTATTAACCCATCAGAGCAACACATTCAGAGCATACAGAACATCCCACAGCAGTTAGGAGCAATCATGACAGTACAGGGAGTGAGATTGAAGCCCAAATGAACTGTGAGACCTATGTGTGCTCCATCTCAAAAGCACTAGTGGTAGTTTCTTTCACCACCATTAAAATGAATGACATAATCCCCTTCCCAAACCTGTCCTCTGCTCCCTTGGAGGAACCTCCTTTTGCCATTGCACGTGAAACTTATTCTACATTTCAGCTGGAGCTGGAGGTATGGGGATGGGACACCCGGCAAGCACACTGACTCCACTGACATTCCCTCAAGCTTTGGAGGACCTCTGCTAGATGACTGCTGGAATCTCACTGAAACATTGGTCCCACTTTGCAACTGACATAGTGACCATGACATTTTACACCCTGGCTATTAAAACAAGAAATGAGGTCACACACTGCCTGAAGCCAGACGGGTTTGCCTCATCCAATCGCATATTATAGGACCAAATTTGGGGGTCTTCTGATGGGATATGAATGTTTGTGATGTGGGGAGGAGGTATTTCCCAAATTACTTCCTCCTCCTACCCCATTGCACCACACGGGCTAAATTTACACAGGCAGCAGCTAAACACTGGTGTCCGTTTTATTACACAAACAAGCAAAACCTCACCCTGTCCCAGCTGCGCTTTTCTCCCAGCCTTAATGAAGGGTTGGGTCCTCTCTGCTGGGAACTCTATTTGATTTAAGGAACTGATTCGCTTGGTCCAAGTGTTTGAGGATGTGAACGTAGAAAGGCAATTTATGCAGAAACAGACTTCATTGTGATTTTCACATTTCACATTTTCCTGTCATAGGAAAAACAATGTGTATAGTCTGGCCCAAGGACACAAAAGCAAAAGATAGATGTTAGATTCTCTTACCCACAAGCCTTAGCCAAAACACTTTCTTCTCCGAAGCAGGTGAGAGGAATATTCTTGTTCCTTCTTCTTCTATGTGAGGTGAAAAGGCAGGACTTTGAGAGCCAGGGGATACCAACTGCATCCAGCAGTTTCCTGTGGAAATGAATAGGATAATCTATGACACTCACAAAAATAGAACACCTGCCTTAAAAAATGTCCAGACAATGGTGTGGGTTTTAGAATGGGCCAGTCTTTCCGGACACTATAGGCGTTCCAGGAAGGCTATGAAGAGAGAGCAAATGAGATGGAAATGCGGTGCTACCAGACTGTCATGCAACATTTCCCTGACTGAAAAAGAGAGATGGGGTTTAAGACTGCTTGAAAATGTGCACGACACTTGGACCTCTGGGGCAAATCTGAGCGGGCAGAGAGCACCCCATGCCATCCTCAAAGGCAGTAACAGGAAGTAGAAGCATCTATCCCTGATGGTGCACTAACACATCCACTTATTAATCATTTACTGTCTACCCTCATATGAGTCAGCGTTCAAGCAGGAGACAGCATTCACATCAATAATGTGAACAGGGAGATGTTAATGGCTAAGAGAGGTAAAGAGATCCCCAAGGAATACTGGAAAGGCAGGTGCAAGGAGCAGCTACTATTCCCAGGGCTGAAGAGAGGAAGGAACTCAAGGAAGGAATAAACTTGAAACTGGTGTCCTCTCAAGGAAGAGATGTGGGCTGTACCGAGAAGATGTGTCTGGAGCCCACGGGATGGTGTTTTAGGAAGCTTCCGATCTGAGTGCTGGCGAAGCTCTGTCGATGCCGTTTTCTGGACAGTAATAACTTACCAAAGACTCTGCACCACCGGCCAGGTCTCTGTGGGCACTGCACCCAGCAAGAAGGGAAGTCCCAGAACCCAAAAGAAAAGCCCTTCTCTTAGTGTCCCTCCAGCGCCCTCTACTGGCAAACTTCACAACCCTGGTGGAGGAGAACCGTTTGCAGAGTCCTGCTCCGGCATCACCATGAAAGAAAGAGCAGAATAGAGGTGGGGGGGTGAGGTGAGGGGGTGGGGATGGGGGTGAGGATGGGGGGGTGGGGGTGTTAAGAGCAGATAGGTAATAAATGGACAAGGCATACTCATAGCTTACGCACTGTGCTAGACCTACAGTGTTTGAAGATTAAAAAAAAAATAGTATGGTCCTTCCTCTTAGAAAACATGGTACTGGAGAAAATCTCTATGAAAGTGATGTCATTTTTAAGTTCCTTCAAACTGAAGAATGTTACTGGCAGGTGGGCACAATGGTGCACACCAGTGGTCCCAGCACTAGAGGGTGCTGAGGCAGGAGGATTATGAGCTCAAGACTACATAGTGAGACCATGTTTTTAAATAAATAAACAAACAAAAAAATAAATAAATAAACGGCAAAAGTTATTATCTCTCTAATCCCTCTGATCATCTCAGAAGAGCCACTGGTGTGTTCTGTCTTCAGTTAGTTGTCACCTAATTTAAATAACCTTGGGGTTGGAGAGATGGCTCAGCTGTTAAGAGCACTTGTCACTTTTGCAGAGGACCCAGGTTCGATTCCCAGCACCCACACGGTAGCTAACAACTGCCTGTAACTCTAGTTCCAGCAGATCCAATGTCCCCTACTGAAATATACTATGGTGATTTGAATGAGAACGGCCTCAGAAGCTCATGTGTTTGACTATTGTGGTAGTTTGAATGCAATTGGCCCCCTTCATCCCAAAGGGAGTGGCACTATTAGGAGGTGTGGCTTTGTTGGAGTAGGTGTGGTCTTGTTGGAGGAAGCATGTCTCTGTGGGGGCAGGCTTTGAGGTCTCTTTTGCTCAAGCTTCACTCAATATGACAGACAATCCATTTCCTGTTACCTTCTCATCAAAATGTAGTCAGCAACATGTCTGCCTGCACACTGCATCCAACCATGATGATAATGGACTGAACCTCTGAACCATAAGCAAGCCACCTCAAATCAATGTTTTCCTTTATAAATTGCTGTGGTCATGGTGTCTCTTCATAGCAATAGAAACCCTAACTAAGACAACTATGTGGTTCAAAAGTGGTGGAACTACTTGGGAACAAATAGGAGGTATGTCCTTGTTGGAGAAAGTGTGTCACTGGGGCCAGGCTTTTAAGGTTTCAGAAGACTTGAGTCATTCCCAATGTGCTTTCCCTGCCTCCTGGTTGTGGATCAAGATGTGAGCTCTCAGCTGTTGCTCTAATGCCATGCCTGCCTGCCTGCTGCCATGCTCCCTGCCATGATGGTTGTGGTGGTTTGAATAGGAATAGGCCCCATAGACTCCTGTGGTTGAATGGTTGACCCTTAGGGAGTGGCACTATTAAGAGGTGCGGCCTTGTTGGAGGAAGTGTGTCACTGTGGAAGCAGGCTTTGAGGTGTGATATGCTCAAGCTAGGCCTAGTGTGGCACAGTCTCCTTCTGCTGCCTGAGGACTAAGATGTAGAACTCTTAGCTCCTTCTCCAGCACCGTGTCTGCCAGTATGCTGCCATATTTCTCACCATGATGATAAGGGACTAAACCTCTGAAACTGTAAGCCAGTCCCAATTAAATGTTTTTTCTTGTAAGTGTTGTCATGGTCATGGCTTCTCTTCACAGCAATAGAAACCCTAACTAAGACAATGGCCATGGATTCCTATGCCCCTGGAACCATAAGCCCCATATAAACTTTCCCTCTATAAGTTGCCTTGGTCATGGTGTCTTATCACAGTGAACGAAAAGTGACTAATACACATGCATTCAGGCAAAACACTCATTACACAAAATCAAAATATAAATAAATCTAAAAATTTTAAATCAATCTAGATCAAGAAGACTTTTTTTGAAATCAGACTGCCAGACATGAAATCTTGGCTCCTCCATTAACTGACTTTGTAACTTTGGGAAAGTTACTTATACTTAATCCACAGTACACTCAATCTGAGGTTACTCTTAATCCATGGGTGCTTCCAGTACCTTCTCAATAAAAGGCAAATGAAAACCGATCAACCTCACAAGGTGATGGGAGGATTACAAGATGGAGGATACAGGCACTTTGAAATAGTGTGTCTGTCTAGCACACCACAGGGATTGAACAGACATCAGATTTTTACTCTTTTTTACAACAAATCTGGCTATGGATGGCATGAAATAAAGTAAGGCTACAAGGGACCATTCAGCTTCTTTGTCCAGTGACCTTGTCGATAAACTTCATGAATCCACAGTTGAAAATGTTGAGCTGCAAACAATCTATGTGGAAAAAGACACGAGAATCTCAGTTGACCTCAAGCTTACGAAGGCCTAAGCCACGCTACTTCCCGTTGCAGTCTGACCAGTTAGTCCACATGTGGGTAATTCAAGATATCTCACTCTAGACGCTGCATAGTAAGTGGAGTTTTTCAATTTAAAAGACTCAGGGGAGAATGGGCTGGAAACGTAGCCTGGTGATAGAATATTTGACTGTCCCAGTCAAGGTCCTGGGTTCAAGCCTTAGTACCACAAAATGAGATGAAATGAAATAATGAGAGGAAATACTGCCCGAGAGTGGAGAAACTGGCTTTTTAAATAAAGTTTACTGAATTATAACAGATAACTAACTGCAGGAGGACCCGGAAAAAAAAAAAACATTAAAAAAAGAAAAACAGGCAAATAAATTAGGTTTGTTTAGTCAAGAAAGGCTATAAAAGGAAATACAGTTATATTCAGATAGCTCAAGTACCATTTAGTTTCTCTGATCTAGTATTTTAAATGAGAATTAGCAAGGATGTGTCTTTGATTTAATATAAAGTTTGCTTTAAAAAACAAACAAAAACCCAACTGTTTTGAGACAGGGTCTTACTGTGTAGCCCAGGCTGCCCTCTAACAGCTATGTATAGCTCAGACTGGTTGTGAACTTGCAGTAACACTCTTGCTTCAGCCTCCCAAGTGTTGGCATCACTGGCATGTGCCACCATGTCTGGCTTGGCTTAGCTTTTGTTTAATATAAAGAAAAAACTTTGATAACAGTGAAGACATTCTAAACCCAGGGAAGACACACCCACAGAGAGTGATGGACATCTGCCACTCCAAGAGACCCTCTCACAATGACAGACGTAGGCAAACTCTGTGCTGTGTTCCCAGCCCTGTCAGGAGTCACCCTCTGGCTGTTGGGAGCATCACACACAAACAGCCCAGAGATGACCCTTAAAAGAAGATCCATCCCCAAGGTCACACCTTTACAGACAGCTCTGAAAGATCATTCTGGTTTCAGAACTCTGTGGACATTAGCTCAACTTGCCCTGCACCCTACTTGTTACTTTCTCTTCCTCACCGGCCCAGAGAATTCTTACGTTGCTACACACTTACCTTCATCTCAGAGCTGGCCCCTCCGGGACCCAGTGTGTAGCAATACCTGTCCCCAACCAGGTCAGGCCAGAAGTACCTATAGGCCTGTGACTCTCCGAGACTTTTGGAATCTGAAGGCACAGGCTCTGCTTACCAGGTTCCACCTGCCTCCTCTGCGTGTAGTCCATATGGATGAGCTGCAGGAAAACCCTCAGCCTTCCAACTCCCTGGCCTGTCACCAGTTTGACATCATTCCAGGAGGGAGGATACTTGTGAGGTTGGTCATTCAATCACTTGTGCAGCCTTTCAATATTTTTTTAAAAAACAGTCTCTTGTTATATGGTCCAGACTAGTCTTCCACTCCCACTTTCTTTAACCCCTCAAGTGCTGGGATCACAGACATACAATACCATACTTCTTTTATTATTTTGTTTTGGTTTTTTGTTTTTGTTTGTTTGCTGTTTGTTTTTTGAGACCGGGTTTCTCTGTGTAGCCTTGGTTGTCCTGGAACTTGCTCTGTAGACCAGACTGGCCTTGAACTCAGAGATCTTCCTGCCTCTGTCTTCCAAGTGCTGGGATTAAAGGAATGCACCCCCACTGCCCGGAGTCAACACCATACTTCTCAATAACTGTTAGTTATATATCAAGCCTGGAGATGACAGTGGAGCCCAATGAAGTTCTTTGCTGGAACTTATTGGTGAGTGCCTCATTCCCCAAATCTTGCCCAATTTCATACTGCTTCTCAAAGGCTTGTTCGACACATTACCCCATTATCTGAGGATGGAACTTGTAACTCAGGCAACTTATTTATTTATTATAAATTTATTATTTAAGATAGAATCAGTTACATCTACTGCAGGGCCATAGTAAGAGAGCCTGCAATGCTCACAAAGAGTTATTAATTGCCAGTAGACTATGCACATTTTTAAAAGCATCCATTAGGAGACCCACAGCCCATAAGCTCTCTTTGTGAATGAGCCACCTTTACTGGGTTGAGTGTAGCTACCAAACCTCATCAAAGAGGCTTCTCCTTACAGCAAACAGAAAAGCACAGCTGGACACAATGCAGAGATCAATAGATGGTGGGGAGTCCATCCCCAAGAGATGTATCTCCATAACGGCTCTGCAGTGCAGGTTCAGGGAACATCCAGGAAGAGGAGGCAGAAAGAGTGTAAGAGCTGGACTACCAGGAAGTCACGGTGAAACGGCCTCTCTTTGAAATGGCTGCCTAAACCAGACTGGAACAGTGGCAATATCAATAGACATGCTATCGTGGAAGGGGAAAATTTCACAGGGTCCTACCTGTAGACCAAGAACAACAGGTAACTAAGACTGCTGGGCAAAGTCTCTTCCAGGGATGAGTCCCCTTACTGGTTGTCCAGTGCAGTGTGGTCAGCCTGGAAACCACATATACACCAGCAACAAAAACTAATTCAGCGGGTATATTTATATATTTGTGACTGTATATACATCTGTATGTAGCAATCAAAGAAAGAGAGGCTATCAATTTGAGGGGGATGGGAAGGATTGAAGGGAGGATACCTGGGAGAGGCTAGAGAGTGGGAAGGGGGGGGGAGGAGAGTGATGAGTTCTATTTCAATTAAAATATGAAATAAAATTATACATTAAAATAAATATATAGTTAATAATAAAACAAACATCTGTGTATCATGTGTCCCACATAGACACTCTGCTTCAGGATGTAGTTTATACAAAGGCTCATACAGAGAAATACATCCAACATCCTCAGGCCATAAAACAGGGGGTTTTAACTTACTCAAGAGATGTCCTGAGGAAGTAGGCTGACATGGAAGGCAGAGCAGGAACTGACCCAGATGAAGAGGTATGAACAAGGCCCGTGAAGATCATTCCAGACAGAGGTAGCAGCCAGGTCAAGTCTCTGCGGCATAGAGAACACACTAACAGTAAGACTCAAGTGTGTAAAAGCCAGGGGTGGGGAACATGGTATGAACTAGACTGTCCAGGGAGATAAAGACCAGTAATACAAAGAAGAAAGTTGAGGCGGGGGGGGTGAGGGGTGGGGTGGTGGGGGACTCCACCAGCAACATCTGTAAATAACTGTGCACACAGCTGAATTATAACACGTCTCTAGACCTTCTGCCAAAGAACACAAATAATCAGGATCTGTAGGCATGTATCTGGCCTGGGTTCAAATCTGAGAGTCTGTGAAATGTATTCCAGGCTTGAAAGCTTGGAGGCTGAGGTTACATTTGCTAAATATTTAGATCTTCTGCTGAGGCTTTTGTACATTATATCCAGCAGGTGGAGTACAGGAAGATGCTTTTCGTTCATAACAAAGTCCCTTACACGCAAAAGCAAGACCAAGTTTGCGCCCACAGCCGTGGGTGAGGGTTGGAAGAAGGAAGAAGTACGTGTAAGTGAAAACATGGCATAATTGGCTTCTTACTGCTATGCCTCCAGAGAGTCTGCATTTGATGTTTTTGTCCAAGTTTGGGGAGCTTTATTACTAACCAATCCAAAAAGAAACGAAGCAGCTTGAAAAGAATCACACATCTAAACCCACATTCTTAGCAAGGAAGGAGCAGAGAGGCAGCGGGGAATCTCTTGGAGATGGTGAGATGGTGCTCGCTCCAGAGCTGGGGGAGGAACTGGATGGATGGAGACATCTTTATCCGGGTATGAAAACAGAACCGCAAGCCTTTGCACAGAAGAAAGAAAACACAACAACTTGGAACCCACTGAAGAAACTCTCTCCTTAAAGCCTCTAGGTCACGTGGTGCGCCCCCAGGGAGAACCAAACAATCCGTTAAGGATTGAGTGGAGAATTTTTTTGATTCTCTGGTTTCTGTAAGAAATATGGCAGATTCTTTTTCATAACCACTACGAACTGATCTTGTTCTTTTCAGTAACAGGATGGAGACCAGCCTGCTTCACAATCAAACAATAAAATAGTCCCTGCTAGGGCGGAGGGATATTAACAAACCCTGAAGAATCAAACAGAAAACGCTAACTGAGGCGTTCACGTTGCTGGAGAGTGTGATATACACACGTCATTAGAATGTAGCATGAGGATGCTGAAAGTATGTGCAGGATGCTACAGGAACACAGGTGGGGGGAAGCATTCTGCCCGGGGAGCTAGAGCAAGCTTCCCAGGGGACTAACTTGGAACTATGTCTGAAGAGATGAACAGATGCATGGCTTGGCCGTTTATACATCCCTAAAATGTGCTATGCTGAAGCCTCCTCACCGAAGTTACAGTGCTGAGCGGTGACTGGGTTATGAGGGCACTGTCCTCAGTGGGATTTGTACCTATATGACAAGGAGCCCAAAGACTTGCCTTTTTCCTGCCATCAGAGAATGACATGACAAAATCTCAAAGAGCTACTCTGTAGTCAGTGAGGGGAAGGGCTAGAGAAATATATATCCACCTAGAGCTAAGGCCTCCCTGCATCAGGAGGAAGGAAGCTCTCTATGCGGTTATAATCACCACCCTGTCCTCAAGAAGACTGGGGATACATGCGTGTGTGACCTGCCCAATGCAGGAACTTAGCCTGAGAGACAAACACAAAAATTTGCCTGGGGTATTCATAGAACACCAAGCAAAGGCAGACAGAAAACTGCAGACTCAAATCAGGGCTCAGAGTTTACTGCGCGTCTAATCAGTGTTCACAATCCAAAAACTACTTAGAAAAATGCTGAAAGAGATAATTGTGGAAAAATAGCACCATTGAATACTCAAGATCTTCAGGACCTGAAATAACTAGATATACACAAGTCCATTTTTCTGTCTTCTTTTCTCTTTCGCCCTACTCCCATCCCTCCCTCCCTCCCTCCCTCCCTCCTTCCTGCTGTGGGATGGTCTGTATGTCAAATCTGTTACTCTGATTGGTCAATAAATAAAACACTGATTGGGCAGTGGCTAGGCAGGAAGTATAGGCAGGACTAACAGAGAGGAGAAAAGAAAGAACAGGAAGGCAGAAGGAGTCACTGCCAGCCACCGCCATGACAAGCAGCATGTGAAGATGCCGGTAAGCCACCAGCCACGTGGCAAGGTATAGATTTATGGAAATGGATTAATTTAAGATATAAGAACAGTTAGCAAGAAGCCTGCCACAGCCATACAGTTTGTAAGCAATATAAGTCTCTGTGTTTACTTGGTTGGGTCTGAGTGGCTGTGGGACCGGCGGGTGACAGAGATTTGTCCTGACTGTGGGCAAGGCAGGAAAACTCTAGCTACACCCTCCCTCCCTCCCTCCCTCCCTTCTCTCTCTCTCTCTCTCTCTCTCTCTCTTTGAAATAGAGTCTCATGTCATATTCCCAGCAGGCCTCAAACTGACTGTGTAGCTTAGGCTACTCTTGAACTCCTGATTCTTCTTCCTCAACCACCCAAGTGATAGGATTTCAAGCACAAGCTATCACCCACACTAACATAACTAACTTTACAGTGACCAAATATATTTTTCATAAGAAGACTTAATTGAGAAGAACACAGAGGTTATCATAAAACAAGACAGATTTAACTCAGAAAGGAACTAACTCAGGCTTCATTGGAAAAATAGAAACAGTAGAATTGTGAGCCTAACAGGCAGAATTTCCAGAAATGGCAGACAACTCAAATGGTCATGAAAGATATGACAATAAAATACAGGATAACTAAAAATAAAACTAGAAATAGAAAAGCAACACTAAAGATGACCAAGATCCTGGAGAGATTCTAAAATCAAGCAGAAGCAAGGGGGGCAGAATTAATCTCAAAACCACCACAGTAAGGAGTAAGACTTTCGAGGTGCCATCTTCCTGGCCCACGAGTGACGCCCAATCCTCACAGACACGGCTGTAGAGAGAGGAGAAAAGCCACCGTCTGTCTCCGCTGCTGACAGTGCCAGGGAGCAGAGTTCAAGGCTGGAGATGACGTAGACGGAACCTGCAGGAAAAACACTGGCAGCTGCAAAACCATGGAAGAATAGTAAACTCGTGAGCATAAACTGCCCAGATCCCTCACTAGAAGCTAAACCATGCAGATGAGGTGGAGATACTGAAGGTCCTCGTGAGAAAGTGGACAGACACCAAAAATAACTCTGATCCTGGATAGCGGAAGGGTGTGCCTTCTAAGCCAAGTACAGATCCCACCTACGAGCAAGTTGTGTGGCAAAAAAAAACCCGGAATCTTTAAAAAGTCTATTTATTTGTATTATTATTAATTTATGTGTGTATGCGTGTTCATGTGTGTAAGTGCATGTGGAGGTCAGAGGCTGACACTGGATGTCTTCCTCTGTCACTCTCCACCTTTAAGAAAAATACATTTATGTCAGGCTTTGGTGGCACACACCTTTAATCCCAGCACTTGGGAGGCAGACACAGGCAGATCTCTGTAAGTTCGAGGCCAGCCTGGTCTACAGAGCAAGTTCCAGGACAGCTAGGGCTGCACAGAGAAACCCTGTCTAGGAAATCTAAAAAAATAAATACACACATGTATGTATGTGTGTGTGCATGCTTGCATCGTGTGCAGCACAGCATGTGTGGAGGTCAAGAAATAACTTGCATCCCAGGGATCCACCTCGGGCTGTCAGGCGTGGCAGCAAGCCCCTTTACACACTGAACCATCTTGCTGGCCCTTCACATTATCTTTTGAAACAAAGGGTCTCACTGAACCTGGCACTCACTGATTGGATAGGCTGCCTAACCAACGAGCTCTGGAGATCCCCATGTCCCCACCCCCCACCGCCACTCGCAGCATTAGGGTTACAGATGCTTACGCCCTTACCCAGCTTTTACGTGGCTCTTGGAGATCCAAACTCACGCGTGCATGGCAGATAATTTATCAACTGAGCTGTCTCCCAGCTCTGAAAAAATAAATCCTTTAGGTTTAAAATAGCATAGATAGAGCTCAAAACTGCCCAAAAAGCTGGGGAGGCAGGGTACCTTAGAAGCAAGAAAATCAGAGAGTGACCTCTCTCACTGCTGAAATCCTCGGCTCACCAGCAAATGATGCAGAAACAGGTGAACCACCAAGGAGTCAGGCTGGGATATGAAGCCATAGGACAAAGCCATAGTACAAATGGGCTGTTGTACACCACAAGTGTGATCTCCTGCTCTACCAGAAATGCAGTGATCCTCAGAAGAATACAACAGAATCTAGAGTTGCCATCGTATATTATCTACAAGGCCCAATTTTCAAGCAGAATTACTACATACACCATGACACGCCAAACTGCACTGTACTCAGGGGAAAAGCAGTCCACGGAAACAGGCTGTGAGTAGTTCCAGATGTTGGATTAACAGGCAAAAATCTTTAAAGCAGTTATTAAAACCATACTCAAAAAAATAAATTGAAGGAAAATATGATGTATTGAATAGACTGTTAAGAACTCTAAGCACAGAAATAGAAGCTTTAAAAACAAAACAAAAACAGTAATAATAATAGGGAAAGCAAGGATTAAAACAAACTAAACTGAAATTTTAAAAGTCCCCTATATGCACTCAACCAAGAAACTGGGGGCAGACACACAAAGATACTAACAGACATGGCCAATCCAAACAGCCAAAAGAGCATCTGGAATCCCAGCACTTGGGAGGTGAGGCAGAAGGGTTGCTAGGCATCCAAGACCAAGCAGGGCTACATCATAAGACCCTGTCTCAAAAAGAAATCAAGAAAAATAAGGAATAAAGTTGAATAAAAAAGTGAAGAAAGCCTAGGAGACCTAGGGGAACAATATCTAAATGTCCAAGGCACAGATGATTCAGATTCCAGAAGGGGTGGGGGTGGGGGGGTCTCAGAGGTGGCTCGGTGGGTAAGACACAAACTACATCATTGCGGCGATCTGAGTTCTATCCTTGAAGTCCATATAAAAGAGAAAAGAGAGAACCGACTCCTCAGAGTTGCCCTCTGACCTACACACATGCACATACACACAAATCCACGCCATGAACAAACCTGCAATAATAGGAAAATTAATTCATTAAAAAAATTAGAGAAGCCAGGTGTGATGGCACCCACCTTTAATCCTCAGGAGGCAGAGACAGGCAGATCTCTGTGAGTTTGAGGCCAGCCTGGTCTACACAAAAGAGTTCCAGGACAGCCAAGGCATTACCCAAAATAAGGTACAAAAGATTTAAAGAAATGTTTCCCGAAAATTTTCCCAAGGGACACAAGGAAACAGGGTTAGGGGTGGGGGCGATGATGAAAGTGTGTGCTTTGAGTATAGTAGTGGTTTACACACTCATTAAAACCCCCTAAGTGTATAATATAAATAAATATGTGAATAAAATGCATCATATACCTTATTTTAAAAGGAAAGTGGTGGCTGGAGAAACGGGACTCAACAGTCAAGAGCACTTCCTGCTCTTCGAGAAGATGATTCCCAGTAGGTCCATTGGTGGCTCACACCCTCCTGTAACTCCAGCTCCAGGGAGACCCCACACTTCTGGCTTCTCTGGGTACCTGCACTCACAAGCACATATCTACACATGGGCACACACAAAATTAAAGTAGAAAAACGAATCTTTTAGAGGGGAAACGAAATATAACATTGTCTGCCACTTAAAAATCCTAAGTATGTAATATCTAAAGAGACTATGAGTGGACATAAAGAATAGCTCTGAAGAGAGTATCAGAACGTGGCATGGTCAGCTAACGGCAGGTGCAGAGGCATGAAGATGAGAACGGGGGAGGGGGTGTGCCGAGGTGCAGGACGAGGAACCAACAGAACAGATTGCAGAGAGGTGGGAGGTGAAAAGCTCACACACTGAGGATACCAGTTTGATAAGAGACAAGAAGCTCAGGAATGCCCTGCACAGGAAGTGCAGCCGAGGGACCACCCTGCCTGCAGCTGGAGGAAAGAATGGTCACCTATCAAGCGATGGTTACAGTAACAGCTGACTTTTCACTGCAATCATAGTGGCAAAGAAAGAAAAGACCTGTCTTCAAAGAGCTGAGAGAGCCTGACCACTAACCTCGCGGCCATGGGGACTCCGTCACCACAGCTGGCCACTTCTGCACTTCTGCTTCCGGCTTTCTCATTACCTCTCTGCTCCCAGCCCATCAAAATATGTACAGTCTTAAGCTGTGAAGGGATTTTATTTAAAGCAAACAGTAATAATGTGCTAGAGGTGTTAATGGTAGACTACTGTGGATTGACAGTATTGAACCAAGTCTTTTTTTATAATATTACTAAAATATGCAGAAATATGTAAAACTAGGTATAAACTTCTTTTGCATATATTTTATACAACTATTAAAACTAAACAACTGAATGAGATATAAAAGACTTGTTTATAATTTTTTTTAATTACAATGCCAATAAAAACAAAATATGAACACATAGACGGCAAAGCGTGCTCTCTACCCATCTGGGGATGGTCAGGTGGGCTGCTTCCAGAGTCTCAGGCACTGGGGACACAGCACAGCTGTGCACTTTGTGTAGAGTTCACATACAATAGCGTAGCGGCTCTGAAGGAACCAGGGTCTAGAGTCAGGCTTCTGGGGTTGACACCCACATATGACATGGGCAGGTGACTTAGGGTCCTGATTGTCTGCCCATTGTGTGGTAAAATGGAGAACATACAAGGACCTATGCACAGGGCTGCCATGAGGATTCAGTGAAGAACTGGAGGAGAGCGCTCAGCCAGCACCCAGCCCATACAAAAGGGCTCGGTGTGTCGCTGCTGTCTGAGTGACATCTGTGCATCTCTCCTCCTGTCCCAACTCTGCGTTTTTTTGTTTGTTTGTTTGTTTCAATTTTTTTTTGTATCAGGAATTAACTCCTGGGCAAGCATTCTACCACTGAACTATATACCCTAGCCCTGTTCCATTATTTTGAAAAATTAATCAACTTTAAGAGGCTCTCCTCCGCCCCCAAAAAATTCCATTTAAGGAAAAACTCTCAATGCAGCCAGGATGAGTGGAACTACTCTATGCAGTGAAATGTCAGTGTCCAAGTGCCAGGCTCTCCACATAGGTATATATATACATACACACACATATATATAATTTTTTTTTTTTGTTTTTGAGGCAGGGTTTCTCCATGTAGTTTTGGTGCTTGTCCTGGATCTTGCTCTGTAGCCCAGGCTGGCCTCAAACTCACAGAGATCCGCCTGGCTCTGCCTCCCAAGTGCTGGGATTAAAAGCTTGAGCCACCACTGCCCGGCTTCCACACAGCCATTTTATTCTACAGAAGTCTCTTCCATTTACTTTGCAATGAGAAGCCCCTTGGTCCTTATGGGAGCACACACTTGGGACCTACAGGAATGTGGCCGGAGTGCAGCAGCAGGAATTCAGGGTAAGTTAACAGTGCTTCTCAAAGTTTCTTCCTGAAACACCACCACCAACAACAACAATAACAACACACACACACACACACACACACACACACACACACACACACACACACACACACACACCATTGGAAATGTAATCATTTAAGCCAACTGAATCACTTGGGCTGAGATTCTTCAACTTCATAGAAAGTAAGGGTTGGATGTGGTGAAAGATTTGTTACATTTAGAAACAAAAGAATACTTTTAAACATTGAAAAGGAGCATTATTTAGTCTACAGCGGGGACAAACCCAACTGTACAGAAGAACTTTATAATTTTAGTGTCTGTGGGGCTGAAATTTATGCTGGGAAAGGCTGGACAGAGCTCCTACCATCTCTGCTTGGTTCATCAGTGAAGGGGATTCACGAGGGAAAGGAGCAACAGAGCAAGAGAAGCTTCCCATTGTTTAAAGACATAACTAGTCGGTTGACGCGTAGCGATAACCATAATCTATTTGCGACAGGGTCTCGGGCAATTCAAGATGGCCTCAAATTCATTATGTGTCCAAGGATGACCGTGACTTTCTGATCCTCCTACATCTACGACCCAAGTGTTAGGATTGCAAGCTCGTGTCTCTGGACTTAATATTCGTGATGCTGGGGATCGAACTCTGGGCTTTGCGCATGTCCGACAAGCACTCTGCCAACTGAACTCCCTCTCCAGCCCTCCCCAGCCCTCCCCAGCCCTCTCCAGGCTCAAACTGTCCCAGCTTTCAATTACTCTAAAGGGTGAGGAATGACCTGAGCTAGTGGGGAGTGGGTGGGTTCAGACAGAGCTTCCAAGAAAGCGGGTGCTGCAGCATGAACAAGGTGCTCCCTGCTTGGTACTTCCTGGCCCCTACTTAACTCTTGCCAATTTGGCACACTCTAGCATAGCACAGGCTGGTACTACATGCAAAATACTTATCAAAGGTCACCTCTAAAGCCAAGCAAGCAAGCAAGATAGCACAGGCTGAGGAGGCAAGCACAGAGACCAACATCACTGTTGGCCTTCAGCCCTTCGCTGACTGTCTACTGAACCCACATCCACCCTGACGGCCTCCTTCTTCTCTTTTGGGGAGACTGGGGCAGCTAGTGAAGGAAAAACTAACAGAATTCCCCAAATCTTTATGAATACAAAGAACAGTGACTAGACTCAGACAAAATACCAGATTTTTAGAAACTGGAATCTCCCTTCTTCTAAGAGTTTAAATTAAAAAGTATCGGTGGAGAAGAAGCTGGAATCAGGAACTCTAATGAATAAATTAATATAATTAATTATTCTATTAACGTACATAGCAGCATTACTCACAATGGCCAAAAATGGAAACAACCCAAGAGGCAGAGGAATGTATAAACAAACAAAAATATAAACATACATGACATATAGAATTCAGTCTTTAAAATGAGTGAAATAAACCTGGCTTCTTGGTGCATACCTATAATCCCAGCACTTTGGAAGGAGAGGCAAGAGGATCGGGACTTTAAGGTCATCCTCAATTATATAGAGAGTGTCAGGACAACAGGATGATGTAAGACTCTATCAAAAGGAAAAATTTTTTTTTGAAAAGTGCTAACACAGACACATCTCAAACACATGAGATGAAATTTGAAATCATTAAGCTAACTGCAAGAAACCAGACCCACAAGATCAACTATTGCACAAGTCCATTTATATTGGGTACCTAGAATGAGCAACTTCATGGAGTAAGAAAGACTACAGGCTGCCAGGAGCTGGAGGAAATGCTAACATAATAATGCTCCATGTTAGCAGTTTCTATTTGGGTGCAGAAAAAGTTTCAGAAACCCAACAGCCATGGTTGCACAACACTGTGCCACAATCAGTGCCACAAACCATACACTTAAAATGGTTGAAGAAACAAATTTAGGTTTTAGCTATAACATAAGTGTGTGTGCACATGCATAGGAAAATATGTTTATGTGGATAAATATGCCACACATTTTTTTCAAAGAAGCAGAGCCCCGACTAACTGGAAACAGTGCAAATACCCTTCAACCTGTGGACGAATGCAAAACCAACACATCTGGATGCTGGAATAAAACGGAACAAATCATTGACACGTAAGGAAAAAGACGCATTAAACACAAGGGCATTAGATCGAGCGAGTCGTGTTCTCAAAACCGGACAGAGCCCACATTGGTGGCAGCCAGTGCATCGTGGGGGATGGCAGAAGGGAAATGCTTTGGTGTGGTGGGACCTGACTGCAGTGGTAATAAAGATCATGAATTTATACCGAGATGAAAATGCGTAGGAACGAGTCACCAGAATTTCTAAAGTCAAGTTCAAAAAAGGTGTGGCAGAAGACATGACAGCTGTTGCTACTGTTGCTCCCATAACTGCCCGTCGGGGCTTCCTCTCCCAAGCCACTCTGTTTCCCACGGACTTCTCTATCTCTTAAGATTGGCCAAAGATCACTATCTGGGAAAACGCCTTGTAAAATTGTAACAAAGGGTCTATATTTCTATCCTTAGAAGGGGCCCATTTCCCTGCACCTCATCCATCTGCAGCCACAGTTTGTCGTTTTATCTTTGATGTTTTTCCTGAACAAAAGTTTTTCACTTGGGAACAAGAAATGTGGCTATATCCCAGAGATAATGCCCACAGAGTCCTGGGAAATACCAGGACACATATCCATCACAGCATGAGCGGGTGCCCCATCCTTCTTCGGAGGTAAAACTTGGAAGATGTGTGTTCTCACAGCTCAGTTATCCTAGGAGTTTAACGACAGGAACCCTGAAAGCCTCGTTTGTGACCGTGAAGACCTGGAAATAGCCTGCTCCTCACGATCCCAAATAGGCCGGGTGGAGGTGGCACATGCCTTCAATCCCTGCACTTGGGAGGCAGAGCCAGGCCGATCTCTGTGAGTTCAAGGTCAGCCTGGTCTACAGAAAGAGATCCAGGACAGGCACCAAAACAACAGAGCAACCCTGAAGGCCAAAAAAAAAAAAAAAAAAAAGGATAGATTCACAGCTCTGATCTCAAGAACAGAGCAGCCAAAGCAGGCTCCCGGCTATCTTGTGTATCTGTGGTAATTTATGCTGGACTGGCTTCTCTGGCCTCTGGAAGCCCTGTAGGACATTATTTATGGTGGCTGCAGGCAGCTGCAAGACTCTGAACTGGATAAACGGGGAAGAAAGCAGGCCAAGCATCCTGCTTTATCTCCGTGTGTACTTCCTCACCTCCCCTGGCTGTGTTGAGGTGTCACCCAGTGAATGAGTATTTTACAAGCAAGTCATTCATCAGAGCTCCTAATTAGGAAGTTGGAAGGCGGACCGCTGGGGCCTGTCTTACCATCTTCTCACACCTCATTAACCTCATCACTGGTCTTGTTGAGGGTGGGAGGCCCAGGAACAACTTCGAGGGATCCTTCCTTACGCTCAAAGAGAAAAAGAAACAGCAGCACGCTGCTGTAAAGCTGATCCACAGCCTCGCCCCTTTTGACAGCGAGCTGTGCCAGATCAGGAAGCAAACGGGACAGACATGACAAGGAGAGGAGGAAGCACAAGGCTTTCCTCAATTTAGGAACATCCACCTTTACCCAAAGGAAAAGAGAGAAAGCAAGAGAAGTGACCCATTTTCCACAGGCCTTTTAGGAAGGATGACTTCCAACTTCTCCCTGCACAAGACACCCACAAATAAGTCGCCAGGGACTGAAGCTATCCCGTGAGCCAGTGACATAAGATTCACATGTTTTGTGAATTTTGAAGTGAGCCCAAGTATCCCTTTTTTACTCAACTGAAAATTATGTGTGGAGTGTGTGCGTGCATGCGTGCGTGCGTGCGTGCATGCGTGCGTGCGTAAAACCTTCATTTTAAATACATAAATACACCTTAGTAATATTGTTCACGGTAAAGCCATGGCCATTTATCCCATGACTGGTGAACCCAAACATTAAACTATTCAACCAACTAAAGTTTTCTCCCCGCCCCACACACACCCCCCAAGTCTGACTCCAGTATTCTAGAAATGGAGGAAGAAATGAGACTTGACTGAAGAAAGGAATTTAGCTCCTGGTGAGCATTGAAAGAAATGGGCCCAAAGCTTCGGATAACATTCAAAACTAGATTTTATCTGAGTCCATGACACTCTTGCTGGCCCACAGGGACCAAGGCCCCATCACTTGCTGATCACCTGTTAAAAGAAAGGTACAGATTGGGCTGGCAAGATAGTTCAGTGGGTAAAGTCACTTGGTACTAAGCCAAGAGCTGAGCTCTGTAGATGGATGAGATTCAGGTCAATGGGTCCCTTCTAGTCTCAGAAATGTGGACCTTTTACTATAATTTTACAAGACATGTTTCCCGCCTAGTGACCTTTGGCCAATTTTAAGACATAGAAAAATCCATGGGAAATGGAGAGGGTCTTGGAGATGGGTGTAAGGGAGGGAGCACTTATGGGGTGTTATAAGTGCGTAATTGCTGTCATTAAAAAAAGTGGACCCCAGAACCCACATGGTAGAATCAGAGCACTAACTCCTGCAGCTGTTCTCTACACACACACACACACACACACACACACACACACACACACACACACTCACTAAATAAATAAATAAACGCAATAGAAATAGTTTTTACAGAAAGATATGGAGCTTATTTTTAAAATCAAATGGACCACCAAGAAGCTAAAAGGTGGCTTCTCAACCTTGCCTATTTTATTTGGTCTAAAGCAAAGTTAGCAGGGCTATGTTATATCTGTTTATGGATCTCTCCAGAAGGTTCTAATAGGCACTTCTGTGGTCTAACAGGATGAAAGGAAGCCAAACATGTCAGAAACAACAAGGGTAGACATTTCATTTCACTTTCTTAAAAATTCATCATGCACTTGGGCAGATTGCTAGACAAGCAAGAACATTAATGTACGATGGAAATATTGATATTAGAGATGAAAAAATGATGAAAAGCAGAGATCTGTGGGCCAGGCAGAGAGCATGTGCACAAACCACAGGTTGTTCCATTGGGGGACTATGGAGCGATGCAGGCCTATGCCCCCACCATCTTGCATAATCTCCTTAGGTGCGCCTTCCTCCTTAGGATCCATATGGACCTCTTCTAGTCACCATGGGTAGCTGTAGTTGCTCCCCTGCCTTCAAGGAAACTTCAAGACTGATTCTCAACCTGCATCTGAGCTTCTGTAGAGAGCTGAGGGCCAGCTGGTTCAACCAACTGCTTTCCCTTTGCTCCCTATCTGTTCCCTTCCCCATGTTCACCATGAAGATTCTGAACCCCAAAGTACAAATCACTACAAAATATTTCCTGTGCCATTTTCTCAGTCTTAGGAGGCCAGAGACATGCCCGCTCAGGGCCCCTGAGTTGGGAGAACAGGCATGGGGAAGGGCATCACCTGGTGGTGGGGATGATAGGGAGCAGTTTTCAAAACACAGGAAGGGGTGGCCTAAGGTTAGAGACACTGGTCACAGGATCCTCCAAGGATCTTAAGCTCTTTGTATATAATTGCTTGCAAGACCTGCTCTGTGTTTACAGGATATAGTTGCAAAACATACATAAATTTTGTTTAATTCATGGTATCATGTGGCCTGAACTGGCCATCTCCTGTTGTGGGATATTTGTACACTGTGTGAAGATGTATTGCTGTGATTTGTGTAATTAAAAAGCTGAATGGCCAATAGCTAGGCAGGAGAGACAGGCGGGACTTTCAGGTGGAGAAAGGAAGAGGGGATAATCGAGGCACACAAGAGACTCCACTGAGATCCAGATTGAGTCAGACACACAAAATGGGAGAGAGGTAAAAAGCCATGTGGCAGAAAGTAGATTAATATAAATGGGTTCATTTAAGCTATAAGAGCTGGTTGAGTCAAGCCTAAGCTAAAGGCAGAGCATTCATAATTAATAATAAGTCTCCGTGTCATTATTTGCCGGCTGGCAGTCCCAACGGAAAAGTGAACTACAATCTCCTGGGATCAGATTGGTGACTTCCCCAAGTGTCATCAGAGAACCTTTATCCAGTAACTGATGGGAACAGATGCAGAGACCCACGGCCAAACATTAGGCCAAGCTCCAGGAATCCTGAGGGAAGAAGGATTGTAGGAGCTGGAGGGGTCAATACTGTTGCTACCACCACCCATTCACCATGTCCAAGTGAGGGGCTGTGGATTAAAAACAGAGACAAAAGACAGCGGGTCATTCACCCCAGCAGAATGCCAAATGCCAATTATTGGAGGGAGGAAACCTTAAATACAGGCTTACAGCACAATGGAGGATCCCCCGAGGGCAGAAGTTCACTACCCAAGGTTCTACATTCTTGCATCTAAGCTGTTTACACCAAAAGCAGGATACACAAACAAAGAACCTCCGGTGAGCATTCAGGAAGAAGGAATTAGCATAGGGAGGACATCTGGTCAAGGTCGGTAGGCAAGGCTGCAGTTACTCAAAATGGGAGAGCCAGGGCCCTACACAATACACCACAAGAAAACCCACAGAATCAACTAACTTAGCTCATAGGAACTCACAGAGTCTGAACTAACGATCAGGGAGCCTGCATGCGACCAACCTAAGACCTCTACATATGTGTGACAGTTGTGTAACTTGGTCTATTTGTGGGACTCCTAACAATGGGAGCAGGGGCTGTCACTAATGCTTTGGCTGGTTCTTGGGAACCTATTCCTCATACTGGATTCCTTCCCCAGCCTAAATACAAGGGAAGGTGCTTAGTCTTATGGAAACTTGATATGCCATGCTTTGTTGATATCCATGGGAGGCCCAACCCTCTCGGAACAGAAATAGAGAAGGAGTGGATTAGGGGGCAGGAGAGAGTTGGGAGGGAAGGGAAGGGGAGGAAGCAGTGCAGTTGGGATGTGAAATGAATAAATTAAAATGTAAAAAAAGATTAAGAAACTAAAATGGAAAAAAAAATCCATGGATTGACTTTCAATGAGAAAAAAAAAAAAAGAATTCATGGTATCAGTTGGGCTTGTTGGCAGGGGATTATAATCCCAGCTATTTAGGAGGTTGAGGCCATAGGATCAAAAGTTGAAAGGCCTACCTGCTACTTAGAATGAGTTCAAAGCCATCCTGGGTAGCTTGGAGCATCCTTGTCTCAACAGTGAAAAGTAAAAAAAGGGCAGAGACTGAGGTGCTCACAGCAGCTGTGGCTGTCTGCCTAAGACCTGCGAAAGAGCAAGCCAGCCGAGAGTCCAGCATGAGGGCAGAGAGGCTCACAAGCTATCGAAGCTGATGGCTTCAGGAGGAAGGGGACTCAGTTTTCTTTCAATTTATTTATTTTTATTTTATTGGTGTTTTGCTGTGTGAGGGTGTTGGATCCTGGAGTTACAGACAGTTGTGAGCTGCCATGTAGATGCTGGGAATTGAACCCAAGTCCTCTGGAAGAGCAGTCAGTACTCTTAACCACTGAGCCATCTCTCTAGCCCCGTCAGTTTTCTCTCATGGTGAAACCTCTGGTAGATGTACCATGATCCAATCGATGGAAGACCCCACACACTACCAGTATATAGACAGCCCAAACTGGATTCCATGTGTTAGAGTAAGGAAGGAAGGAAGGAAGGAAGGGACAAAGGAAGGGACGAAGGAAGGAAGGAAGGAAGGAAGGAAGGAAGGAAGGAAGGAAGGAAGGAAGGAAGGAAGGAAGGAAGGAAGGAAGGAAGCAGGCAGGCACAAAGTTGGAAAGAGATGGGAAGTGGGCTAGATCTGAGAGGAGTTAAGGCAAGGGGTAAGGATGAATATAGTCAAAATGTATTGTATGAAAATTTCAAATTAATAAATGACTACATTAAAAAATATTCCATCACTGGGTGTGGTGGTGCACGCCTTTAATCTCAGCACTCGGGAGGCACATGCAGGCAGATCTCTGTGAGTTCAAGGCCAACCTGGTCTACATAGTGAGTTCCAGAACAGCCAGAGCTACATAGTAAGACCCTGTCTCAAAACAAACCAACAAATATACTCAAACTCTTCTAGAGAAAAGTCGTCTAGAAGAAACAGATAATCAGCCATCTCTGAGTCTTCCACCACCTCCAATTGAAGCCAAGATAAATCCCTTTCTCTGTGCTGGAAATTTTATAGAGGATTATAAAACAAGTAAACAAAATAAGGAACAGCCATTTCCTCACGCTCTTATTTAGGACCTGAAATCTAGACATAATGTAATCATCAGCCTCCTTAACATTTCTCTTATGAATGAGGAAACACATTTATAGGGTTTTTTTCCCCTCCTCTTTCCACACTGGGAAAGGCATCAAACCCAGAGCCCGAGAATGCTAGGCAAGCTCCGTGCCAAAGAGCCACACCTCTGATCCTTTGTTTATAGTTTTCAGAAAGGAAACATCCAAACAGTGTAGAGGAAGGACCATCATCACAAAATAATTGCTCCTGACTGAAAGTACGTTCCTCCTTGGGTCTGCACTGCTGGGTGTCCTGGTATCGTCTTGGTTCTGGTACCATCAGCTGGCAGCTCCTTTATTCAAGTCTTGTGTATTCAAGTCAAATTCCAACTCTGCTAACAAATGAAACCGTCTGTGTCAGAACTCCTACCTGCTTTGGCTTTCCTGTCTAAGCTACATGATTGGTTTATAGTGAAGTCACCAAGTATGTAGGGCTGACATCCATAGGCTGACACAAATGGCCACTCCTTTGCTAACTTGTTTCAGCCCCTTTGGAAGTCTATTGTGAGGGTCTCAAAAATGTGTACTACACTGTCGACCTGTTAATGCCTTCATCAAGCAACCATTGTAACTGTATGTGAACTCATTCTCTCTCTCTCTCTCTCTCTCTCTCTCTCTCTCTCTCTCTCTCTCTCTCTCTCTGGGGGGGGGTCTCAATACAGTAAGAATCAGAGCAATTTACTGATGATATGATGATTCTTCTTACAATGTTTAGCCCCAAACACTAACAAGTTGTGGATATAGCATCATGTAGCTTCAGTCCTGGGCTGGAAGTCATCATAATGTGTTCTTTGTCCCAGCTTTGCTAGTTCAGACTTCCAAGATCCTGATCTGCATGCCAACTCAGAAGAGCAGAGAATCAGCCTTGATCCACAGGAATTTTATTTCCTGGGAGGCCCCCAAACCTCATAAAACAGTGGTTTTCAAATATCTTGGCTATCTCTATGGGATGGGAATGAGAGACAGTCTTTCTATTTATGAACAATAAATGGTTGAGGAGAAACATTATATGATGTGCAAGATTCCTTTTCTAGAAATTTGTGTATGAAACTAAGTTTTCTTTGGTTTGTTTTACCGGCCAACTTTAAGGAGAAATTCACCTTTTTCTTTCAGTGACTTTCCAGGGAAAAGTAAAGTGCTCCCCTCCCCACATTCCACTCAGGTAGAGCCTAATTTGTCTTCTGGAGGTCTGAGCAACCCTCCCTCTCTCGATGCTTGCTCCCCTCTCCCCATTTCTGCTCTTAGAAAGAAGCTGAGTTGTTGGTGGCTGAGGCCACTGCTCTGTGAAGCAGCAGAAGCAGCCAGACTCAATAGGGTGGCTGAAATTCTTTACAAGGTCAAGGCTTAGGAGTTTCCGGGTATAGTGTTTGAACATCTGTGCTCTGTTGGCACGCCATGTGCTGAACAGGAATGGAGAATAACTGTGAAGCCACAAAACTTTCAGAGTAACGCCAGGGGCTTCTACACCATCCCGGGGCCTGTAGAAACACTCTAGGGAAGATATCACTGGCCCTCTGGGGCAGTGATGCCCAACAGACAGCCAAGAAAAACCACTCACAAGTAGCAGTAAATACCCCCCCCCATACTTCTCCACTCCACTCATGTGGCCTGTAGTACTCTGGTACCCAATGGAGACAAAGCATCATAAAACATGAAGCTTGGAGGCCGAAGAGATGGTTCAATAGTGAAGAGGCACTAGCTGCTCTTTTTTTTTTTTTTCTTTCAAGACAGGGTTTCTCTGTGTAGCTTTGCGCCTTTCCTGGTAGCCCAGGCTTGGCCTCGAACTCACAGAGATCTGCCTGGCTCTGCCTCCCGAGTGCTGGGATTAAAGGCATGCGCCACCACCGCCCGGCTGTACTTGCTGCTCTTGAGGAGGATCTGAGTTCAAGTCCACCACCCATATCAGGCAGCCCACAACCATCTGTAACTCCAGTGCCAAGAAAGCTGAGGCCCTCTTCTTCTGTCATCCACAGACACACAGAGACACATAAAATAAAAATAAAAAGTAAATTAAAAAAAAAAAACTAAAAGAGAAAAAAAAGACTACTGACTGATATATATTCATTAATGTAGATGCCAAAAAAACCTTAGATATTAGCAACTTTATTCTAACAATATATAAAAAGATCATCATGGTATATTCAGCTAATGGAAAACTACTTAGCAACAACAAAGAACAAAATACCAACATGCATAACATCATTCACAAAACACAAAAATATTAATACTACACTGAGCCAAAGAAACTGGATTGAAAAGTATATGTGCAAAAATAGAAATGTGTGGCTCTGTTTTCATGCAGCCCTGGAGACAATGAATCAAGTGACAGAGGCCGACCAGAGTGCCTGAGGTGGGGAGAGGGACAAGAGGCGAGGGGGACCGTGACCATGAGTGGGAAGTGTGCATTGACCACGTCGATTACACAGAGGAGGCCACCCTTTTCAGAGTGTTCATCAAAAGGAGCTAAGCAGAGATGCTATTGATGACATGTAAACTGGCTCAAAATTCATATAAAAACTCTTCAATTAAGGGCTGGATCCACAACACAGTAGTAGGGCACACACCTGGGATATAACGAGGCCATTGGCTTGCTCTCCAGCACCATCGAAACGAAAAACCTTTGAAACCAAGCTTGCATAACGGGGCCCTGGCATTTAAAAAATATTACAATATTCAATGCAATTGGCTTGAAGAGATCTGACCACTAAAGCAAAAACTTACTTCCAACACCAGGATTCTCTGATGTGGCCACAGGGGAGTCTTAAGAAAGGTATGAACAGCATAAAATAATTAACTAAACCATGAGAACTTTTATATACCCAATAACTACCTGGAAGGTAGTTAAAAAGCCACAGGCATGAAACTGGGAAGATAGCTTAATGGGTACAGGGTAAAAAGGACCTGTCCCACAGCATGAGGACCTGAGTTCGGATCCTCAGGACTGACATAAAAAACCAGGAACCAGTGGTGTGCACCTAGAAGCCAAGCTGGGCTCAGGAGTGGGGGGAGGGGCACAAGGATCCTTGGGGTTTTCAGGACAACCAGGCTGGCTGAAGAACTGGTGAGCTCCAGGTTCAGGGACATGCCTTGTACTGGAGGTCAAGAAGACACCTGATATCAACATCTGGCCTCCATATATATATATATATATATATATATATATATATACACACATATACATATATATATATATGTATATATATACACACATATCTGTACACACATGTACACTCACATATATTAGTGTGGACACACATATTCTCTCTCTCTCTCTCTCTCTCTCTCTCTCTCTCTCTCTCTCTTTCTCTCTCTCTTTCTCCACAAGCATGATGTCCTTTGGTGGCCCCGAAAAACTTAGACTTCATGGCTTATAGGAGCTAAGAGCCCTTTTTCAAGTCTGACTAACATTTTCTTTTCTTTTTTTCTTGGCAAGGCTACCTCTTGGAAGCTTCTGGAAGCTGAATGAAGTTCTCAGATGACAGACAGCAAGGAATGGGGGGACTTGAGTCCTATAACCAGTGGGGCCTGGGTTCTGCCAGCAAGCTGAATGAGGCTGGGAGGCTCCAAAAAAGGGGGGCTTGGCCCACCAGGCACCTGAGGTAGGCCTGTGAGACAGATCAGGCCAGCTGGCCATCCGCCTTCAACCAAGAGGACGGCCCTTGCCAAAGTGGAAAAAGAGACTGAGATTAGTCCTTTGGAGATGTTGGCATGTTACTCCCTTTGCGACCCCACTTGATAAAGACTTGTCACACAGAGGGATGGGAGAACACTAGACCAGCATTTAAAATAAATCCCTTTGTTAGACTTGCATGGCGCGCTTACATTTGCAAGCCGATGGCTCCAAAGAGTTAGCCGCTTCTTTAGCTATTCAGCTTCTTCCCAGACAGTGCCTGAGGCTGTGAACAGACAGAAGGATACGAATTGGGGGAGAAAAAAAAAAATGGAGCTGTGAATTAGCACGGTCTCCCAGCAGAAGTTGGTTCTAACGTTCTACAACCCAAGGGGAGAGCAACCGGGGAACCACGATTTTAAGAGGAAGCTGCCCATCCAAACAGTGAGAAGTAGATATGTTTTCATGTGTTTTCTTTGGAACATTTCTGTTGGCAGCTGCACTCGTTTGGTTAATGGAATATTCTTGACTCATTAAACAGCCTCCTTTAGGGGAAGGAACCACAGCAAGCAGGGAAGGAAATAGAGCCAGCCGCTCTCCCTTGGCATAGACTCCAAAAGTGGTACCTTGTCAACGGCCCTCACAGATAGTATGTTGACATGATGGATGGTTGAATCGTGATGAAAGACATCGGAGAGAGCAGCCTCAGAGGAAGACTGCCAGCCTCCTGGGAAGGAAGTTGAAAGGTGGGGCCGCTGTTGGGCGCCTCCTTGGCACCTTGGGCTGAGGGGCACCGGTCAATGCCAGGTCCCACCTCCAGGCTGATCGTGTTTGCACTAGGCCCTGGCACTAGCTCCGCACACCTCGTCGGCCAAGTCTGCTCACTCTGAGAACCACCCCCAGCCCATCTCTCAGGACATGGCTTTAAAAGAGAGTGCTCCACCTCCAACCTTCATCTCAGAAATGTGAGCGGGGCGAGTTTCATTATCCCCCAAACTGCTTGAAGCATGAGTTCAAATCTTGGATAGATGAGCACGGCAGTGGGAGCAGCTTACATCCCAGTGTGAAGCGGGGCCCGGCTACAGACCCCAAAGCCTGTCCCTAGCAACCACTTCTTCCGGCAACCTCCTTGGACAGCGCCACCAGCTGGGAACCGAGTGTTCAAATGTATAAGTCTTTTGTGGGCACGTCACCACATTCAAACCCCCTTCCTACCACCACGCACCCAATGCAACAGAAACAGTTTTAGCATCTTCAGTACCACCAATCCGAAGTTCTTCCCAAGACTGCTATTTATTCATGGGTAATATAAAATCGGTCTCTCAACTTAGAGTGGAAAGAATAGTAACTGCAAAATGTGAAGGTGGAATTTAGGTTTTCCAAAACTAATCAACTCCCAGAAATACAAACATAAACAATTCCGTTAAAGAAAACTATCTTGTTTTCCCTCTTCCTACATGTGAGCTCCCCCCAACAATATTATAAACAATGGCAAGGCATCCAGGAGAAGGCAGGGGGACTCTACACAGGCTTTGCCATTTCCTTGTTTTGTTTACTCTACTCCAGAAAGCGGGACATGAAGTCACATAAACTCCTGCAATCTAGAGGCTAAACCGTGTTTTATAAATTGCACTTTATGTTAAATAAACAAGCTTTCTAAAGCACTGTGATTTGTTAAGGAAGAATGTAAGGCTGGATTTAATGAGCCTCAGATGTCCTGTCCTTGAGGCTGTCTGAACTTGACCATGAATGGAAAAGTCTAAAGCCCTGGAAGGTATTCATTCACATGTGTGGCCGTGGATCTGTCTTATGGGAGACTTTCTTCTTCCTTTAGAGATGAATT
Organism: Peromyscus maniculatus bairdii; assembly: GCF_049852395.1. NCBI lineage: Eukaryota > Metazoa > Chordata > Mammalia > Rodentia > Cricetidae > Peromyscus > Peromyscus maniculatus. The sequence goes on along the minus strand of NC_134870.1, from coordinate 30,556,275 downwards.
CCCTGCCCTGGCACTTGTAGGGCTACCCAACAGGGACCAAGAGGACCATCGAGATGAAGGTTGATGGGAAACCTTGAGATGTCCTCTAGACATAAGACATAATCCCCATGCCCAGGATTGCCCCCAAACAACTTTCCCCTAGGAATGTCCATTCCCTACTCAGATTCCTATTCTATCCTCCATTGACAGATTTCATCTGCAAATAGGTTCATCTGAGAGGCTCTTCCTCCCTCAGAGGGGAGGGCACCTGCCCTCTCACAGCCTGATACTATTGTTACAACATACTCACTCAGCTAGCACACACAACACAGAGCTGCAGAGGACGTTCAACATGTACAGCTCCCTGCTTTCTGTTTTCAGGCTCAGAAGTCTCTGGAACAGAAAAGCTCCAGACTATGGAACCAGCATGGATTCGCTACTTCCTTTGGGGATTCCAGAGCTTGCAATGCTAAGGTCACAAAAAACAAGGGAAAACTGACCTATTCTCAGAGCAGAGCGGTCTGGGAGGCCTGAAAGGTAAGGTGGCTCCCTGGACCAGATTCTGGAGCCTCCTTCTTAGTGTCTTAGTTATTATGAATGTGCCATGGTAATGTAAGATGTTAATGATAGAGTTTGGATGAAAGAGATACAAAGTCCGTCTGCAAAGGACAGAGATGTGGCCCAGTTGGTACAGCCCATGCTTAGCATGCATGAACCCTGGATTCAATCCTTAGCACCACATAAACAAGGCGTGATGGTGCATGCTGTTATGCCAGCACTCAGGAAGCAGAAGCAAAAGGAATCAGAAGTTCTAGGTTACCCTCAGCTACCTAAAGAGTTCAAGGCCAGCCTGGGAATACGTGAAATCCTACTTAAAAATTAATCAACAACAAAATCCCCTTGCAACATTTTTTGCAACTTTCCTTTAATCCAAAAAATTATGGCAAAATAAAAAGCTTTAGAAATGTGACTCTGAAAGAACTGGAGTCCAGCCTGGCACGGGGCAGAATAAAACCCAGTTAACAGCAGCAGAAACTACTAAGCACCCTGGCGTTTCTGACCTGCTACACTGGGAGCCAAGCACTGCCCCCCCCCCCCCAGGACTGGAGTCTCATGGCAAGTGCACCGCATGACCTACCAGTTTCAGCCAGCTTCTCTCAGATGAGGGAGCAGAAGCATAAAGAGGCGAGACAACTGGCCTGAGGTCACGCAGCTGGTAGGGGCGGAAGGATTCAGGCTTTAAAAGAATAACTCCAAAGAGTGTTTCTTATCTGGTGTGCAGGAGCAGCTGCCCCCTCTCCTCCCAGCCCCCCCCCCTTTTGAAAGCCATTTCTCCCATTTGCACGACGGGAAAAGGTTTCCTTGGAAGGTAGCCCAAGGGGATAAAACAACATCTCACGAAGGAGTGAAATAGCTCTCATTCGGGAGGCTGAGAGATGAGGGTTGTTCCTGCATCCTTTCTCACCCTGCATCCTTTCTCGTGGTTGTGAATGATAGACGTAATCCTTGAACACAAAGAAACAGTAGAGAAAATCAACCCCTCTTGGTATACCCAGCCTCTAGCCCACTCCGAGACAAAAATACAGTTTTGTTCATTCAATCTTTCCATTGTGGAAACCGTGGCTGCCTCTGGGACTTTGTGCAGTGATTACAGGAAGAAAAAGATATGAAAGCTGAAAGCCGAGCTCCACGTAGCAGGCAGAGAACCCTCGAAGCTTCCCCAGAAAAGGTTAAAAGGACTCAGGTGGGTTGGAGATGTGGTTGGGGCTCACGGTCCCTAGCAGGCTGTGGAGGCTAGACAGGTTTATCGAAGGCATCCTAGTGTCTTTATTTTTAAGTGGGGGGGGCGGGGGGGGGGGGTGAGTGGTAGGGGAGGGCTGGGGGGATCACCCTGAAGCTGGAGTTCCAGGCATTTGTGAGCCACCCTAGGTGGGTGTTGGGAACCAGAACTCAAGTCCTCTACAAGAGAGTTAGTCCATGCTCTTAAGCGCTGAGCCATCCTCATCCCGAGTGTCTTATAGTTCACGAGAGTCAGGCTGAGTTAGTATGTTCTTAGCATGTACCTGGCCCTGGGCTTACTCTCCAGCATCACATACATTAGGCATGGTGGCTCATGCCTGCAGTCCCAGTACTCAGGACCTATAATCCGTGTCTCAAAAAAAAAATTAACATGAGACAGATCATCCATGCTCTCTCTGAGAGTCAGTGAAGAAATAATGGAGTTCCAGAGTGGCTAGACATGCTCTCAATCACAGGCAACAGCAGCAAACTACTATAAACACTGCCATAACAACTATGAAAAATAGTATCAAAAATATAAAGACATATATCCGCCCACCCCAGTGTGTGTGTGTGTGTGTGTGTGTGTGTGTGTGTGTGTGTATCCAACCCAAGGTCTCACACATGCAAGGCAAATGTTCCACCACTGAGCTATAGCCCCAACCCAAAGCATTTATTCTTTTAAAATATTTATCTGTGTGTGCACATGCACACATCTGTACCACTGAGCATGTGTGGAAGTCAGAGGACAATCCATAGAGTTTCCTTCTACCATGTGGGATTGAACCCAGGTTGCTTTTATTGCTAAGCCATATGCTAAGCAAGATCACCAGCCCAAGAAGATATTTGTTTGTTTTTATTTATTTTTATTTTATGTGTATGAGTGTTTTGCCTGCATATATGTTTATACCACGTGTGTGTTTCATGTCCCAGGAGGCCAGAAGAGGGCATTGGATCCCCAGGAACTGGAGTTACCGACAATTGTGGGCAGCCGTGTGGATGCTGGGAATTGAACCCAGGATCTCTGGAAGAGCAGCCAGTGCTCTTAACTGCTGAGCCATCTCTCCAGCCCCAAGGCAGTATTCTTTACGAGAAGTCTGAAATTGGAGAGTTTCGGGATTCATTCAGGAGCTCATCCCTTTATTGAAAGGGGAGGGGGATAACCGTGCTTGGCCAAAAGGCTTCTTACACTGATAGACATTTGCTTCAGATCACAAGATAACTAGGGCAGCTTGGGCCTCATCATTCCTGGAGGCCGAAATGCAGCCATGAAGACAAAAGCTCTTTCTTCACAGGGGCCTCCTGATGTGAAAAAGAAGTCCAGCTCAGGACTCGGTGACTACACTAGGCTCCATCTCCGCTCCGGGCTGCTGTCCCTCGTGAACTCTTTAAGGCTCTCACCGCTGAGCCCGGAGACTGCATTTGCTTTCAGGGCCTTTAAAGAGATTGGCACGAGGTTGTGAGGATGGGCCCTTTCCTAGTTGGCTTCTCTGTCGCTGTGATAAAACACTGATCAAGGCCGGGCAGTGGTGGCACACGCCTTTAATCCTAGCACTTGGGAGGCAGTGGCAGGCAGATCTCTGTGAGTTCAAGGCTAGGCTGGTCTACAGAGCGAGATCCAGGAAAGGCACAAAGCTACACAGAGAAACCCTGTCTCAGGGGAAAAATCAAAAAACAAAAAACACTGATCAAAATTAACAGGGAGGAAAGAGTTTATTCCATCTTCCAGGTTACAGTCCATCATCCAGGAAAGCTACAGCAGGAGCTGATGCAGAGGCCATGGAGGGGTGCTGCTTACTGGCTTGCTCCCCCAAGCTTGCTCTGCCTGATTTCTTATATATCCCAGGAACACTAGCCCAGATGTGGGCGTAGTGGGCTCCACCCTCACACACTGATGGTTTTACTGTAGGAAATGGACCACAGATATCCCCGCAGGTTAACTAACTGATGGTGGCCATCCCTCGGTTGACAGTCCCTCTTCCTAGGTGACTCCCATTTGTGTCAAATTGACAAAAACTAACCAGAACAGGCCCTAATCCAACATATCTGTTGTCCTTTCATTAGAGGGAATCTATGAAAAGTACTGGGAATATGCATGAACAGAGGACAGTCCCTGCGAAGACAGCGAGAGGGTGGCTGTCTGGAAGCCAGAGTGTGGTCTCATGAGAAACTGACAAAGACGCCTTGATCATGGACTTTCAGCCTCCAGAATGGAGAGAAAACTCATTTCTGCCATACTCTCCACCAGTCCGAGGTCAGTTACCGCAGCCCCAAACTAACGCAGGCCCCTCCCTGCAAAGGACAGTGTGAGAGGGGACTTGAGCGAGGCGAGGGGTGGGCAGCTGCCTTAGACTGGGTGTTCTCCCCTCATTCAAAGCCAGCACTCCTAACAGAAGGGTAGCTGTTGGGAAGGTGACCACAATGGTCACCACAACTCCTGAGTATAAAAAGCTAAACACAGTCTAACCCTGCCACTTATGGGAACCAAGGACCAAGCACGGAGCTTCATTTCAATAAAATGAGCATGGTAACTCACAGCTGTCCTTTGACTGGTGGCTCTGGGAATTTACATGAGGTGCAGGGGGGCCCTCCAGAAAGAACCTTTGAGATAGGTTCTCACTCTGAAGCCCAGTCTGGCCTGGAGCTCACTATGCAGGATGGACTGGCCTCAAACAATCTTCGTGTATGTTTCTCTCAAGTGCTGGGATTATAGATGTGTACTACCATGCCCAGAAAGATTCAGGATTTAAATGTTAAAAGAAAGTTAACTAATGATTAAAAGAAAAACTTAGCTTACAGAAGGGAATATAAACATACTTGGCAGTGGGGGCAGTGGGGGCTGTGGGGGCCGTGGGAGCTGTGGGGGCCATGGGGATGGTGGGGGCCATGGGGGTCATGGGGATGGTGGGGATCATGGGGGCCGTGGGGATGGTAGGGGCCATGGGGGGCCATGGGGGTCATGGGGATGGTGGGGCTGTGGGGACAAAGGGGGGTGGGGACCGAGGGGCGGTGGAGGTGGTGGGGGCAGTGGGGACAGTGGGGGCCACGGGGCCGGTGGGGGCCGAGGGGGCCACGAGGGCAGTGCAGGGGTATGGTGTTTAACTAGCATTACTGAGATCTTGAGTTTGATCTTCAAGCATCAGAAAAACAAATTATTTCAATAGAAAATTGATCTTTGTTTTGGTGGTGCTTGGGAGCAAACCCAGAGCCTTATACACATGCGCAAAGTGCTCTATAGCTAAGCTATATCTCCAGTCTCAATTTTTAAATTGTTGATGGTAAAAAAAAATTCATAAAAGCCAATGACAGTGGCTCAGGTTTGGAAGCGACGACAGCACCTTTGGCACAAAGGGATTATTTCTCTTTATAGAGGCAAACAGATTTTCAAATCAGTAAGATGCAGACAAAATAATCATTTTTAAAATTGTGGGAGGCCAGCTGGGAGACTGGCTCCCACATTTTACCCCAGGGTACTCTTGAGGAGAGAGGGATAAGAGATTTAGATAGAAGGATAGAGGGGAGAGAAACAGAAACACAGGATAGCTTCGGGAGGGCCTGGATTTTTATCCACTGGCCCCTTCTGTCGCTTCTAAAGGGCTATTTATAGGAATGCCAAGGGGTGGAGCAAAAGACCTCCCCCTAGCTCAGCCAAGTGTAGACCCTTCCAATCATCTAGAAACCATGCACATGGTCAAGCAATCCTCTAATGCAGCTCTGCTGGGTAAAGCAAGCTCAGATCTCACTAGGAAACCTTTGTGGGCTCCACATAAAATGACCAAACTTACTTGTGCAGGAAATTCTTAGAGAACAAAAAGTCATTATTATTTAGGAAGGTTGGAGCCCCGAGGCAAGTGGTCCTCTAGTTACTGCCCAGCCTGCTGCCCGCCCCCCAAAAAAAAGAGGAAAGAGAGAAAGGGTTGGAAGTTAATATTTCCACCTTAAGGAAATATTAATTTAAATATCAAAGCTGTCATAAGTCTGGTAAAGGTTTGGTGGCGCACGTGTTTGTGATGGGGCCAGCAGCCAGGCGCTCTTACTGGAGTCTGAGGTGGAATAGCCTTTCTGAGGCACTATTTGTTTTCTCTCAAAATTGTGACCGTCCAGCTGCTTTAATTTCAGAAGGGAAGCTATCATAAAAATACAGGACGTACACATAAACGTCAGACACTCTGAGCAATGTTTGCAATAAAGCAAAGTAAACATAAAATTTTTATTAATAGCGAGTTGGTTAAATACATTAGTATATTCACACAATAAAATACAAAAGACTAATTTTTACACACATCTAAATTTATTGATATGGCAACTTCTCAGATGTGCTAAAGGGAAAACATCAAGCTGTAGAAAAAGGTACATAGAAAGATGCTCTATTTGTGTAAAAAAAAGGGGGGGGGGCTTGGTGGTACCAGCCTTTAAACGGCACTTGGGAGGTGGAAGCAGGTGGATCTCTGAGACTTGGAGATCAGCGTTGTCAACATATTGAAATCCAGTCTAAAAAAAGAAAAGAGCGCCGGGCGGTGGTGGCGCACGCCTTTAATCCCAGCACTCGGGAGGCAGAGGCAGGCGGATCTTTGTGAGTTCGAGGCCAGCCTGGGCTACCAAGTGAGCTCCAGGAAAGGCGCAAAGCTACACAGAGAAACCCTGTCTCGAAAAACCAAAAAAAAAAAAAAAAAAAAAAAAAGAAAAGAGCTACAGTGGTATGCTGGTCTGCTCACAGGACCTTCCTGGAAAAATACACAAAATGCTGTTACTGTGGTTTCCATCTGGAAACGATCTTGTTTGAATTTTTTACTGTGATTGTGAATTTCTTTAGTAATAAAAAAGTATAGTTAAAGTATAAAAAGCCACAGGCTGCTTCCTCGGAAATTCCTCAAATGGGGAAAATTAAACTCAAAACGTTAGAATTTAGCACTTCCTCCTCAGAATCAGCTTTTGAAGGAGAGGGAAGAGAGGAAGAGACACAGAGACAGGGAGAGGGGGGAGAAGAGAGAGAAGGGGAGAGATCCAACGAAATTAAGAGTCTCTGGGAAGAATATTTGAGAGCTGGGTTTTACGAAGGAACAAGTCTGGAACAGGCCTGGTTTGGTCATGGAAGGGGTAACAACAGAGCCTTGAACTCGCGTCCCACTCTCTTCCTGACCTTAGGGGCAACAGCAGCAGGGGAGGGGGAGGGGACAGCCTGGGAAGGGGGAGGGAGCATCAAACAGATGCAGGGACCTGGGGGTCAGGATGTTGGCAGCCAGAGCCCACCCGGGGCGCTGGAAGCCAATTGCGAGTGATTTAGGAAATCGCCGGCCTGGGGCTGCGGGCAGGAAAGCCGTGATTAAGGACGAGGAGAAGGGAGGAGCACATTTGGGACGCAGGCCGGAAGGGGGCAGGAAGCTGCGCTCATAAAACAATCTGACAATTACGTGTCAGTGGAGGAGAAGGGCTCTGGAAATTAGGGGCTGCCTCGGGCAGCAATGAGCTGCGGGAGGAAATTCTATTTGGTGCCAGGTGTTGGTCCCTCTGCTTTGGGGTTCAGCTTGGGACTATGGATTTTACGCTCACATGCTGCAGGAAGCGGTTCCCCGGCGCCTTTAGAAACGCCCCCTGAAGCCCTGGTCCAGCTGGACCTGTGGTTGGTGGTGTTATTACCATAGCCGCCCCACCCCCAAACCCCATCATTGCTGACCCAGCCCGGTGCTCACCTGCAAAGCTCTGCAGTGTGCCCAGGCCCAGACAGGTGAGTAGCTAGACGTGGCGGAGCAAGAATTAGAACCAAGATGTTCTGTCTCCAAAGCCTCACAATTCCCAGTGTCCCTTTTGTTTGAATCCTAAGGGAAAGGCTTCCTAAGCAGCCTGTTCTCCCAAATCAGGAACTCTTTTCACCTCGTCTGTGAACCCTACGAGACCCACCCTTGCTCTTGAAGATCACTGGGGGATCTGAGATACAGGCTTTTATTCCAGATCCACCTGCAAGGCTCTCCTGGATCTTGGCATGACTGCTTTTGGGTTTGCCTCGGGCAGACACATTCCCCCCAACCTTCAGGACCAGGAGTATTTCCAGCTACACATTTGACACAGTCCTAGTGAGATCCTACCCTTCCTCTGGCTCCCCACCCTAGCCAGGAGGATCCTCTGTGTAGCAGGAGAATATATGTTCAGAGGCCCAGAGGAGAATCTGAAGGTCCTGGGGGTACCTGAGAGGCCACAGGGGTGCTCCAGTATCTTGACCGTATCACAAGCACTACCTGTGAGGCTTTGACAAGTTACTTCAGCGTTCTGTAAGGGGGGGGGGGTTGTCGTGAGGAGCAAATGACAGTGTGGACCTGACTTTAGTGCCCTGCCTAGATGGCAGGAGCATCAGAACAGTCAGCCCTGCTTTGCTCTCAGAAGCACGCCTGTTTTCCAATCCTCTTCCTTTAGTGGAGCTCTCCCAAGGTGTGGAGAACACAGGGCTTCTACCTACCCTGTCTGTCATGTCTCCAGCTCACTTGACTCTCATTCAAGGGACTACATCTGCTAACGTAATGCTCTCTGCTAGATTTTTATAAGCGTAGGTGATCTCCTTAGCCACTCAATTACTGCACATTCACTAAAGACTCATGACTAAGACAGGCAATATACACAGGCCCTCCAGAGCTAGAACTCCCAGCTCAGATTCTATCTGTAATGTTGGTGTGTTACTTGACACCTTTGAATCTTAATTTCCCCTTCTAGAAAACTTAGCACAAAGAGAGATATTCAGATTATTCAGATATCTATCAGAATAACATATAGTTGCTAGGTGTCTAGATTTAGATAAAGACTGAGTGACAGCTGTTATTATATTTTTATTGTTGTTATACTACAGTGTGAACAACCAAAATCGACACAACTTCTCACTTACAAATGAAGACGTGCCCATGCAGTCCTTAGAAACAGAGGAAGGGTTAAAGAAAGCGGGTGTCTATGTGCCCGTGACAGGAAAGGTTTTGATGCGACAGAAACTGGAGTGGTGAGTAGAACTGAGGAGGAGCCATTGAAAGTCTTCCTTTGTGTAAATGTCATTGAGAAGCAAATGCCTGGTGGGTGAAGAACACAGGAGGTGGTTGGAGTTGGAAGGCAATCCTAAAGGCTGAGGCTATGCAGTCTCTGTTAACTGGTACCATAAAAGAACCTTCTAGTAACTTCTTTCCAGAGACTTCTGGGGAGTGAGTACACACTTTTATTCCTTAGGCAATTTCTTTCCAATATCTGTCGCTACATGAAAAGACGTCTAGGTAAGGGCACCACCCCTGTGCCCTAAGATCTTTGCCAAATATAGAGATTCCCATCAACCCCTACAGTGAAAATAGTTGTTTGAAACAGTATTTCATGTACAACTAGGTATTCTTTCTTCATGCTTCCTACTATAGTGATCATGAGATCTTACTGTTTTTTAATAATCACAACCCTACCCTGTGTCTTCAACACAGTATTCAAATAAGTTCTTGATTCCACACAGATCTTCCTTAGAGTCTCCCATGTTGAATTCTCGTTGAGTCCAGTGAGGCATTCAAATAAAATATAGAAGGGGCCAGAAGGGGGCAGTGATGGGGCAGGGCTTGCTAGAGAAAGACAAATGCTGGTAGTTATCCTAGATGGCTTCAGGACACACAGAAGACATTTGGATTGAGCCCAGGAGAGGGTGCTACCTCCTTCCAAGATAGATGCGCCAGGAAAGGCTGGCAGTGCCTGTCACCTGAATGAGGCTCGAGCCAGGGCTCCCAGGCAGCCCTTGTAGTACCGCAGACTACATGCCACTTGCATGAACCTCCTCTGATACAAAGGGCTTCTCTTCTAATCTAGATGGGCAGCAGGCAGGAGTCTTGGGAGCGTGAGAAGGGCAGCAGAACAGATGTAAAGTGGACACAAACACAGACTTCAGGCGAGGATGCTGGGCCTTGGCAGTGGTGTGGGAAACCCTCCATCACCTATACCAGCCCCAAAGCATGTCCTGCAGCCATTGTGTGTGTGTGTGTGTGGGGGGGGTTGCTTTTTTTTTTTTTTTTTTTTTTAATTCAGAGCTAGAGGGCAGAAAGTAAGCCCTAACTTTTTACTTTCTCCATGTCTGGCACTCTCCCTAGACGCCATGCTGTGTCTAGAAGAGTAGTCTGTCCTCTCTTTGTGACATGCCTGATGCTTCTTCCCCCCAAGAGCCTCAGCTACACGCCCCGTTTCTCAAGACTGTTTACTTTCTGTCCATACCTTAGCTGCCAACTAATCATGACTATCTTTACAACAATAAGATGGAAATTTTTGCCCCAAATGCATACACACCATAAAACCACAGAAGCTCACCACCCACCGCTCTCTCATTTGTCTTCTGAAAGGTAAAGTCTTCTGTTCTTTCTGAACAGAAACTCAAATAGCCAAAGAAAGGTGAGCAAGAAGGAAAGGGAATGTCTAGCTGTGGTCCACCTGGGAATGTGAGTTAAAAGCGGCTTTGCCTGTGCTGCCCCGAGGAGTCAATTCAGAAGGGCCCTGCTTCTATAGTTTGATGTTCACATACAGAAAACACAGCCATGTGCCTGCCTCTTACGTGTGCCCTGGCAGCCACCCAGAGTGTAAGACGCATCTGTTGCAGCGATGTTTCTAGCAACAAAACTGCCAGCAAATGTCTACTGATGGGAAAGCAGTTAAATAAATTGTGGTGCACCTACCACACAATGGTCTACTATACACTCACATAGTCATGCACATTTATACTATTTTAGAAGGATAATTACAATTATAATTAAAATTAAAAATCAATGGAGTGTGGTGGTATACACCCGTTATTCCAGAACTAAAAGGGTCATTGAAAGTTCAGGGCCTGCCTGGTCTACTTAGTGAGTTACAGGTCCACAGCAAGACCTTGTCTCAAAGCAAAGTGTAAAATATATATTTGTGGTGCTAGAGATGAAACACAGTCTTGTACATGCTAGGCAAGTGCTCTACCATTGAGCCACACACACCCAACCAAAGAGGTTAAAATATGTAGCATACTCTCCTTTATATGATATATTGCAATTTTCCATAGATGATAAATGTTATATAAATGGAATGTGTTTTGAAGAAGGGCTCTACACACAGAAGATTTTCCAGCAGACATCCTGAAATCTGGAATCTTCTACCCATTTTACTTCTGTAATAACACAAACCAGCCTCCAGGAGTGGAAGGCACCTCCCTCGGCTGTCATTAAGAGACTCTGTTGCATCCATTCATCCTTGTCTAGCTTTGTCTAGCTTCCAAGAAACAGAAACACAAGTGTGGAGGACAGTGATGTGAGCAGGGACAAGCCCCTGGGGTGGAGGGAACTTGCAGGTTCAGGTCACACTAGCTATTGAAACACCCTTCCACCATTCACTTGGTGCAGATGACAACAGACCTCCTTGAAGAAGCTGCAGGGTCTTGGGTCAACTAAGTGTGTGCCCTCGATGGCAAGTTAGCCAGCTGTGGTAGCTGGGGTTAGGGTCATTCGTGAAGACTTGCAACCCTCAAATGAAGCAAAATGAATAAATGTTCCTTTCCCTCTTGCATGAAAGGCCTTGGTAACAGTTGGTATGATGACTCCAACTGACCTCTATGTACTCCATCATTCATAAATTCAACTGAAAAGGTGTATCTGGATTTCAGACATCAGGACAGAGGGGGATCAAAGTATACACTCAAGATCTCTTCAGAGGGGGCTGCTACTAGGCAAGTTCATCTACTTGCATTGGTCAGTAACCAGTCTCAGCCTACCTAGCTGCTAGAGAAGCTGAGAAATGCAGTCTTAGTACCAGGTCTTAATACAGGACCAGATCAGCATGGGAGTCCTGTTATTATTCCAGAGGGAATAGGGGAGTACTGGTTCTCTATAATATGGATCTTACAGACCCCATCTTCTTCCCCACTAACCAGCTTTCTAAAGATTAGCTTGTCATCCTACCTTCTCTGCAGATGGCAGAGGTCGGAAGAGCATCCTGCTTCGTCATAGATGTTAATGAGCCCAGGAATAATTTAGAATTTTGCTAAAACACCGACACTGAAGACAGTGTGACATCCTGGAATTTTCCCCGGTGCTCTTCCCACGCTGACACCGGCTCTAGAATCTTGAACATAATAGGTAGGATATACTAACGATGTGGGACAGGAACCATGCCATTCCCACAATGGCTCCATAATAAACGTCAATGGGATACAGTAGAGCTAGTCTGTGATGTCATTCACACACTATTTCCTGTGAATGAGACAATATGCACGGGAATAGCATGCTATTTATGCTATGGGAAAAGCCCGCGGGGCTTCAGACTTAGGTTCCTTGCAAAAGGAATTTGCCAACTGATTATACTGGGTCCCTGGGGGCTGCCAAGGAAGAGTTAACAGTCATAAAGGAATTGGGCCTGCAGAACTCCCCGAGGTTAGGAAGGTCTGAGACTCTGCTCCCAAGCAGACAGCGGCTGGCTGTCCAGGTCCAGCCTGGAACCAGCCTTTAGAGCCACCAGCCCCGGCGCTGATAATGTCTCAGCAAAGGGGATTTGGGCCTGTCCTGCCCAGGCTGAGGCTAGCATTCTTTGACAGCCTTCCTAGACATTGAGGGCTGTCCCTTGGGCATATGGAGGAGGGGATTCTTTTATGTTTCCTTGCCTGCAGACCCGCCAGTCAGCAGTAAAAAGCCAAACGTTTAAACTCTAAAGTTAAACTTTCATGTTGTCCTCTCCTGTCTTGTTAAAAGGGGGGGGCACGCGCGGGGGGGGGGGGGAGTACTTTATGGTTCTTCGATCAATAAATAGCAGAGGGTACAGAATAAAGGGGAAGAAAAACATCAGCAAGAAGGCAATAGACTAAACAAGGCCCTTGCAGATGACTCAGCGGTGGGATCTCCAAGCTCGCTGGCAGATTTCCCTGGGAACCACACAGCACAGCACACATGCTTCCGGCCGGGGGGGCCATGGCCACTGGGGCTCAGCATCTTTATCGTTTGACATTGACCCCCACCTGGCCCTACCCTCTTGGACCTCGGCTACTGCGGTGGCTGTCCTTGCCAGGGAAGATCACAAGCTAGCCCTTCATCTTCTCTATGCATCGGCCTACATGGGCACCGGAGAAGTTCCAACACGCCCCAACACCCACTCTCCTTATACCTTTTCCACACGCCTTCTGCTCCCACCTTCTCCCTGGCTCACTACATGGCCAGGGTGTCTGTGAAATGCTCAGCCTGAGAATCTCCTGTCCTTACATCCCACTTCAATCCTCCCGCGCATCCTACTGACCCTGACTGCACAGCCGCTTCTAGAATCTGCCACTAGCCCTGAGTCACTACACATGCTTTTAAAACCACGCTCACGGACTGGCGAGACGGCTCCACAGTTAAGAGCACTGGCTGCTCTTCCAGAGGACCTGGGTTCAAGTCCCAGCACCCACATGGCAGCTCACTACTGTCTGTAACTCCAGTTCCAGGGGATCCAACACCCTCATACAGACATAGATGCAGGCAAAAAACACCAATGCACATAAAATAAATATAAATAAATAATTAAAATGGTCCTCACCAGGGGCCTTGGCTCTGAACACCTCAAAGACCTCCTCATTTCACAAGAAGTAAAAGCCAAAGCACTGGGTCTCACTTGTCCCACCTCTCTGACCAGTCCTACTACCACCCCCCACTCCCCCACGCCTCCACCCCACCCCACCCCCACACACTCTGCTTGCTGGCTTCACCTCTACCTTCCTGCCAGGGCCAACTAGGCAATGTGCTTAGGGCTGTGTATTGAGTTATGGCCCCTGCATGCAGCCTTGCAAGGACAGCCCCACACTGAAGTTCTCCCCAGATTTCCTTCAGCAGAACCCTCCCTGGACCCTTCACCCTGCTTTCCTTCCTAGGACTGTACCCCACTTGATAGAGAGTGCATTTCCTCTTTCCAGTCTGTCCCTCTCCACTGGAATGTAAGATCCACGGATACAGCACTTTTTTTTTTTTCACTTGAGAACTATGCCTGGTACAGAGCAGACAAATATTTTAAAAATGAATAATGTTGTAACATGGCCCAGTTAACGTGCAGCTTACGGCAAAACAAACAGCTACAGCAACGGAAAACCAAGTCACCTACGAGGACATGTGCCGTGTCTTTTTCATAACCGACCTTCTGAAAACCAGCTGTGGGGCTGGGAAGCTGGCTCAGAGGGTAAAGGTGCTTGGCACCCAACCTGATGACCTGAGTTGGATCCCTGGGACCCACAAGATAGAAGGAAAAAACAAACGCTCACAGGCTGTTTTCTAGTCTCCACAGGTATACCATGGCAGACTTGACCATACCCCCAATAAATAAATATAATTCTAAAAAAAAAAAAAAAAAAAAAAGTTAAGGAAAGAAAAAGAACCGTGGGTGAAAGGGAATAGGGTGTGCACTGGAGGATCAGGAGTTCGAGCCCAGTCTGGCCGCACAATTGGTAAATACTAGCCTGAGCTACACATGGAGACATTGTCACAGAAACCTAAGGTCCAGGGATATATTTTAGTGGCAGAGAATGCTTGCTTGACATGTATATAGAGAGCCCTAGGGTTGATCTCCAGCACTGGGGGTTAGGGGGAGATGGCAAGAAAGAGAAAAAAGGCAAGAGTGTGTTGCAAACCCCTTAACTGTTGGATGAGAAAGCCATCAGTTAAGTATCTACTTAATTAGATACATTAGTAGATACCTTAAGTATCTACTACATCTTGGGCACCATTCCAGTTCTGGAGATAGAGAATCAAGACAAACAGTTACCAAGAAGAGGGGTAGGGAGGGAAGTTAAAGGAGGAAGCAGAAGTTCTGTAAGGAAATAAATAAATGAACGAGATAATTTCAAAGAGTTACTAAGAACATGTATTTTCAAGAAAGCTTAATGAAAACTGCCAATGAAAATCCACCTGTTTTGTATGTAGGGACTTCTGAGTCTCTTGCCCTTCCCCATCCTGCCTGCCAAGTCTTGCATTCTGTATCAAATACATGTACTTCCATTTTTATATATTATTACAAGTTGTGTATCTTAGATGAGCTAACTTATGACATATTAAATCACAGGCTACATTTTTTGTGTGTGTGCATTGTATATACATTGGTACATGTGTGCATGGGTATGATAGAAGTTGGCGCCCAGTGTCTTCCTCTATTGGTCTCCACCTTATTCTTTGAGATATCCTCTAACTAAACCTGGAGTTCACAGATCCCCCTAGATTGGCTGGCTAGCAAGCCCCAGGGACCCACGGCTTCTGCCTCTCCAGGGCTGGAATTAGAGATGTACACAGTCACACCCAGCCTTTTATATGGGGACTGAATACAGATCTTCAGTGTGGCAAGCTCTTTACCAAATGAACAATGTCTCCAGCCCTAAATGAGGAGCTATACATCAAAGATAATATCTGGGCCTGAGGGTGGAGCTCAATTGTAGAGCCCGTGGTTAGCATACATGCAGCCCTAGCTTGACTTCCCAGTACCAGGCAGGGTGTGGGGTCACCAGGTTGGGGAGGAGACTGCTGCACATGGATTTAATGACTGATCGTTTCCTCTGCTGTGTGTCCAGGAGGCTCCCATTAGACATGAGCCGATGAATTCTCACAGGTCTTCAAAATCAAATGTCTGTGCTTCTTTCTGACCTACGCTTGAATCTGTGGCCGTCTCGGGGCACCACTGGCAAGGAGCACGCTTTCATTTTCTTGGAGCTGCTGGATGTCCCATGTGCATTCCTTGGTTCACACAGCTGAATGAAAACACAGAGGCCCTTAAAATAAAAATAGATGTACTTGGAAATCACAGGGGATGCAGCTTCTGTTACCCCTCGTGGTGGGAACCCACACTGTTACTCCAGTTTCCTATACACTTGGCAGGACTCTGCGTCCATTTGGAATAGTAATTCCCCAGATTTCAGTTTGGGAAGGAAGGAAAAAGTCACTGCATTCCACCAGAGTCGCTCAGCGAAATCTCAAAAATCCAAAGCTTAAATGTCCATATTCTCCCAAAAGGAAGAAATGGTTCCTGATGACTTTACCGGGTTAAGAACCTGCCAGAGCAGACTCTCTTGTTCATTGCATAAAACTCTGGTTCCTACATTAGGTGTCCTCTCTGCCCTCTTACACATCAATTTTTCAAAGTCCAGGCCTTTCAGCCTAAAACTTCCAAGATGTGCACATCCTCTCTCTTCCTCCTCTGCCTCTGCAGACTTCCTGGTTTAGAACCTGGAAACTGCAAGGCAGGCCACCAGCTCACCCTCAGAGACCCGAATCTGCTGTCACAGTCAGACTGAGGGCAGGATTCTGTTAGGATGGAGACGAAAGGGGGGAGGCGGAGGCTGTCTCTTAGGGGTTTTGAAGTGGCCTGGGTGAGAGGCGTGTCATCAGGGATGGACACAATCCCAGGGTGGCTGAAGGCTGACCAAGTCGTGAGTCTGTGGATTTTACTTCCCTTGCCTCCATTTTTGGCTGGAACAAAGGGAATTGCGTGCACACAGTTACATTCCACAAGCAAGTCATTTCCTCTTCCTGTGGGAAGGCTTGGGAGGAGAAGAAGAGACACACCACAGAAATTCAGGACTGTGGTGAGACCGCCATCTCCTCCCTCCTTCCTCCCCTCCCCGGGCTCCTAGCTTTCTCCACTTAGTGCAAACATTTTACAAAGCTCCCCCACCCCTTGTAGAGAAACCCTGTTTCCTCCAACAAAATTATGGAAGGATTTCAATTGCAACTGTAATGTGAGGTGCTAAAGATAGGACCCAGGTTTTCACAAATTCTAGGAAGCTCTCTACCACTGAACTACATCCCAGCCCAGAAGAATTTTTAAATTCTCCCCTCCAAATTTACTTGGCTCCAAGGAACTGATGTCTAAGCAATCCTTGGGAAATGAGAAAAATCTAAGGTACAGATTGTTTTCACATGCAATAAAGCTTTAATGAACAATAAACGTAAGAACTATTTGAGCAAAAACAATGCTAGCCATTGTCAGCATCTAGACATTCACTAATTTAAAAGCTGCAAGTTTATTTTCATACACTGGAAAATATATTATTTCACAAAAACATTATATTTATAAATATCCCGTATTTGTAATATTTTTCCCAAGATGAAATATGTCCATACGTGCTTAAAACCAATTGGCTCTGAGCTCTGTGCCCATGGAACCTCGCCGAGACAGCAGACTGGGAAGTAGCTCTCTCTAAAGCAACTGTTATAGAGCCTAAAAGGCCGCTGCAAACCCCAACTAGTGAATGGACCCTGAGCAGAAGGTCGGTTCCTGTGGGCCACCCTTACCAGCCAGCTGACCTGCACCCTTCCCACCTCCCTGCTACAGGAAGCAGTAATCCCACCACAGTGGGTTATATTTCAGAACTGCTCTCCATCCCTGGGGGACTCGCCCCAGGCTGTCCTTCCTAAACCACTTGAATCTCATTTCTTCTGCAGCTGATTTTTTTTTTCCCCCAAGATGTTAACAATTTCTGTGGAACCATCTGGATGTTATTAAGAAAGTGTCCCGAGTCCTCTGAGGCAGCTGGCTGTGGCCTCTTGCCTTGTTTCCTGTGTCCTGGATGTCTTAAGTTGACTTTCATAAGAAATTTGGAATATTAACTTAAAAAAAGAAACAGTCGGTATTTTTCAGCCACGAGCTCTTGCAGCTTCATTTCTCCAGTTGGGACTTCTCATTCCGAGTTCCCATCTTTGGCCCCCGCTCGGGGAAGGATGAAGCTCGACTATTTTAAAAACAGAAGGCGCCCGTGGTCAGGGGTGAACCAGAAATCCAATCTTCTCTGCTTTCCCTACTTAGCTTCACAAAACCCCATTATGTTCTTCTTGCTTTACCGTCCTCAACATCCACTACCTCTGCTCCAAGCCGAGACCCCGGAATCCCCGGCTAAAAAGTAAACACCAGCTGGTTGGGCCCTAAAAAGCTTTCTTGTAGCATATGAGGGAAGATCATGGGAAGGGAGGGAGGGAGGGAGGGAGGGAAGGAAGGGATGGAGGGAGGGAGGGAGGAAGGAGCAAGCCAGGCAGGTGACAGGTTCCTGGAATGTAGTGCTAACATGAGAAAGTGAGAGAAGGGATATGTTACTTCTTTTCTACCCACTAGCTGAGAGCACCTAGATAAAGATGTGCCATGGTTCCAGCTTGCAATTTAGAGTCTAAAATGGAGCCAGGCGGTGGTAGCGCATGCCTTTAATCCCAGCACTCGGGAGGCAGAGGTAGGTGGATCTTTGTGAGTTCAAGGCCAACCTGGTCTACAGAGCGAGATCCAGGAAAGGCGCAAAGCTACGCAGAGAAACCCTGTCTCAAAAAACCAAAAAAAAAAAAAAAAAAAAAAAAAAAAAAGAGTCTAAAATGGAGTCTGGGCATTGGCTTGCCTCATTATTGTGTATGTATTCATCTGCTAGGCCTTGAGTTTCAAACCTTGAGCACTGGCTTCCTCCATCCCTATAAGATACTCATGACCATTCATCTCTTCCTCTGCCATTACTCCCAACCAACTCTTCAGCCTTGAGTTCACTAACAAAGACAGTAGTAGCACTCTGTGAGGTTTCGTTGGTTGGTTGGTTGGTTGGTTGGTTGGTTGGTTGGTTGGTGTGATGCAAATTGAACCCAAGGCCTCATGTACACTAGGCAAACATTCTACTCCTGGAAAATTGTGTCACACAGTCAATGCTATGGAGTCACTAATGAGCTTGGAACAACCACTTTACTTTGAAGCATAAGACACAGAGTAGCCTTCTCGGAAGACTGCCTGACTCTCTCTTTCTGATGCTGGTGGGACCAAGTGAATTTCACAAGGGAAACATACAGCTTACTCTCCATTTTGAGTCCCTCAGAAGGGAGCTACTTGGGGCTTTGACTTTCCTCGCTTATTTGTGACAATACACAAGAATTTAGTGTCTCCTATAAGCTTTGTAATGGGTATTTGATAAGTGGTCTCACATCCAGTGTTCCTACTTTAAGATAATTCAAGGTATAAAAGGAATTAAAAGAATAATGAGTCAGTTATCAAAATATTGTCAAATTTGCTTGCTCCTAATATATTTTTCTGATCCACTTGAAATAAATATAAATATGACACTTTTTCCCTAACTACATCCTTAAATAATCTCTAAATATTTCCACAGTATTACTGTCAAATCCAAGAAATTTAATATGGAAAGAAATTACTTAATACATAATTCATTCAAGTTTCTTCAATGGTCATCTCAATTAACATCGTTTACAGTGATTTGTGTATTTGCATGTGTGTGCAGGTGTGCTTCATCTGTAAGTGCCCGTGTGGAGGCCAGAGGTCCACTTCAAGTGTCTTCCTTAATCACTCTCCACCTTTGAAACTGTAATTTTGATTTGTGCATGTGGAGGCCAGAGGCTGATGCAGCTGTCAATTTCTCAATTACTCCCCATCTTACCTTTTTGAAAACAGGGTCTCTCACTAAACAACACTCACTGGCTGGCTAGAATGGCTGGCCAGTCAGCTCTGGGATCCACAACTAGAGTTGTGGATGGTTGTGGGTGCTGGGGAGCTGAACTTGGGCCCTCATGCGTTTCAAGGAAGGCACCTTGCTGACTGAGCCATGCTTCCAGTTCCTACCTTATTCTTTGAGACCAAATCTCTTCCTGAACCTGGTGTTCGCCATTTCTACGAGGCTTGCTGGACAGTGAGCCCCCAGGATTCTCCCGTTTCTACCCTCCCAGTGCCGGGCTGCAGGTGCACGCCGCCATGCCTGGCTTTTATGTGGGTGCTGGGCAATCTGAACCCCATGTTTGCACAAGGAAGCACTTCACACACTAAACCAACTCTCCAGGCCTACAATGCTTAAAAACCAACAAACAAATCATATACTTCAGGTACAATTCTTCTCTCTTCAAGTGGACAATTCATGTTTCTAGCATGTTCACAAGGTATGCAACCAAAACATTCCACAACTCCAGGAATAAATTCTGCACCCCACTTTCCTCTTCCTGGTTACTTGGCATCAATAAATCTACTCTCAGTCTTTGTGGACTCGCCTGTTCTGGACAGTGCCTATGTATGAAACACACATTCGGGGTTCTTGGCATGGTTTCAGGGCTCACCATGTTTTAGCCAGTGTCTGCTATTCATCTCGACTTCTGGTTGTGATTTTTCTCTTTTCCAAGAAAGAGGATCTCAAGCTCTGAATTGCTAAGTAGCCAAGGATGACCCTGAACTTTGATCCTTCTGCTTCTACCTCCCAAGTGCTGGCATAAGAAGCATGAACCAGCATGCCTGGTTTTATTTGGTACAAAGATGGAATTCACAGCTCTGTATGGACTAAGCCAGCCCTGAGCTAGATCCTCAGCCCTGCATGCCTACTTCTCACTAAATAGTATTTCATGGATATGTCACATTTTATCAGTTTATCACTTGATAGACATTTGGATTGCTCTATACCATGCTTGGTGGTTGTTGTTTTCAATCAGGATCTAATGAAGAGCTACATACTACATTTAGCTGTCATGGCACTAATTTCCTTTACTCTAGATTCCGCATCATTGATTCTAGAACATGAATTCGGACCCTGTAATATGTTCTTATCTGTCTTCCTCTTTAGCAGTGCCACGTTGGAAGAGCACAGGCTGGTTGCTTTGGAGCGTGTCCTCATAGGCTTGTCTGCTTTCTGTCCCCTTATTCAAGTTGCCAATTCTGGCAACAACGCTACATGGGTAAAGCTTGTACCTCCAATTGGTCACATCAGTACACATGTGGCATCTAATCAGTGATCCTAAGCTCTGCCATTGGTTAGACAGTCAGCCACATATCCCACTGGGAAGACACAGGGATGAAGGAAGATGCTAATGAAGCTTTCTAGCATTGCTTGTAGTTATCATCAGTTGTAGAGATCACGAAGCCAAAAGCAATGTACTCCATTACTCGGCTGCTGACAGCATCCCTGCCCCTGGTCATGATGGTGATGCTTGTCTGAGCTGTTGTACAGGAACTTGGTAAGTCAAAGCAGTTGAAATCCTTCTCTTGGGCCTCTGAAAGTGTCCAATGGATAGCCTTCTCATGTCAAAGACCCAAAGTCTAACTACCCTCAGAACACACTGATGCCACTAACTTCTGAACATGGGTCCTAGAAGAGTCCTAAGATTGGATTGCACATGTGCAGTCCATCAGGGACTCCACTTTTTCTTGGCTCCCATCCCCTTTCCTCACACCATAGGCCACCCATAAATAACCCCAAACCCTATTCTTGGGAAGGCAGATTGGAGAACTGGGTTTCCCATTTCCTTGTACTTGGCCTCTTTGTGAATAAATTCACTTTTGTGGTGATTGGCATACTATAGGGTAAACAAAATGGGCTTGGTTCAGCAACACACATTTATTTTCTTGTGCATAATAATAATCCAAGCAATACTGTATGAATATCATTTTCCCAATGATTTTTATTACCACCACCACCACTACCACCACCACCATTTCCATAGGTAAGTACTCTAGATAAGTACTTTGCCACTGAGCTAGATCTCCAACCCTCCAGCGATGATATCAGCACGCTATGATGAGCACTGTCTGAACCCATTACCATCATAAGATTCTGAGAAATAGGGATACATTCATTGTGCCAACATCATGGAGTGTACTTAGACAAATCAAGGGAAGTATGATGTCTCTAGGTATTCTCTCTTTCCCTCCCTTCCTCTCTCCCTCCTTTCACACAAGAGCTTGTTGTGTATGTCGTATCAGTCTGTCATGAACCCATGATCCTCATGCCTCAGCCTCCTGAATTCTGGATTGCAGGTATGCCCCTCACGTCCAGTTTCTGGGCAATATAATCATACGGAACGTCCACCATACATGTGGACCTGTTATTAACAAAAGCGTCATTTTGCACCCCATAACTGTATTATAAAAGCTCTAAAGCCAGTAATCTGACTTTGCTGTTCTATACATTCTTTCACATATAGCTCCTGATATTCTATAAAAGGAAGAAATAAGAAAGAGGGGAGTCTCCCCTAATCCATCCCCCCATCTTTTTAACCACTCTGAACTCCAAAGATGTTTTCCTTGAGAGTTGGTCTTGCTGTATAGACCTTGCTGGCTTAGACACTCTAGCCCGGTCTGGCCTTGAACTCATAAAAGATCCAGCCAACTCAAGAGATTCTTAGGCACTCAAATGCAAGCCAGATGTAGCTGTGTACACCTATAATTCTGTCTGATCCTTCCTTCCTTCTTCGCTCCCTCCCTCCCCTGTACCAGGGCTCAGTCTGGGGCCTCAGACATGTTCAGTTCCACCACTGAGCTACACCCTCAGGCTTTTCTCCCTCTTCTTTTCACCTGTTCTCTAGCCTTCGCTCCTACCCCAATGTCCCTTCACCAGGTTTGCCTCCCCCAAGGCCATGGACACAGCCAGTCCCTCCCGTGACCTGTTCCCAGCATATCCCGTGATTCTCCACAGAACACAGCAACCTGACAATTATGCAACTTCAGTTGGTAATTAGATGCTCCGCGTGATCCTCCCCTGGTGGGATAGAAACACCCGGGGCAGTAACCAGAGCTTTCTGCCACATGCCTGGTGCCAACAGAATGCATGCGCATAGTGGGCAATCAAGAAATGTCTGTTCCTCAAATGCACAAATGAAGGAATTAAAAGGAATAGCTAACTTTATTACTGAACAAGACTGAACAGAACGCAGAATTCATACATAAATGAATACAGAATCAAGTTCATTACGGACATGAATAATTGGAAACCCCATTTCCTGTTCTCATCATCTTTCCTGGGGTCCTTGAAAAAGATAGTTTGCATAGAGGAAATTGCACTTTTAATGACAAATTTGGGGACAATCTGCTCAGAATAGGCAGGAATTCATAATGAAATTAGGCCTGCTCAGACCACTCTCCTCCCACTTCTTTCCCTCCTGACTTCAGCTGGCATCTCCCTCAGCAGCAGCAGCAGCAGCAGCAGCAGCAGCAGCAGCAGCAGCAGCAGCAGCATCCTCTCCATGCTGTCTCTTGCCAAGTTCATCAAACTGGCACCGAGCAGGAGAGCACCTGGCTGGGAGAGAGACAGGGTGCTTCCCTTGGGCCATCATTAAAAGATGTGTATCCCAAAGTTATGGGCATTTGTTGTCATCCGAAATGGGTCTTTAAACCTCCTTCACCATCTAACCTTGGGCCAAAGAAGCATCCAACCACAGATCTAATCACAGCCAGAGCCTATGCACTTGTGTGTGTCTGTGGCCAGGTCGGAGGTGAGGTTGGGTCGTTTCTCACTATGTTTTTCTAACTTGGCTGCAGAGTCTGTCCAGAAAAACCGAAAGGAGGCATGTGAAGAACAGCGACCTCTCTACAAACACTTCAAGGACTGGACAGTCACCCAGAACTTGAGGTGGCACCACAGAACTGAGTGTGGGCCCTGAGACCTCGATGTCCCCAGTGATTCACCCTGAGGACATTAGGGTACAGGAGGACAGACATATCAAGAAGTTTCAACCCTTGGATTATAACCAGACAAAGGGACGTCCTAGCGTCTGAAACATCTTTGCATCTTCAAAATCAAGAGCAATCTACAGAAAGCCCTCACAAATCTGCTCAATCGTATTTGCTTATGCAACTCTGGTTTTGGCATCACCCCAAATTCAGAACTTTGACGGGACAATGACTGTGGTGACCTGGCACTGAGTTGGGTTTTTAGTCCCCTTTGCAAGGTGCAGAAAAGCGCTGTGGCTCACTGGGTTCAAGTCCCTGCTCCACCACTTTCTAGCTGAGACATGGAGGATACACACCCTCTATTCTGTGCCTCAGTTTGCTTAACTAGAATATGGGCATATGAATGTACCCTAGATATAATATTTGGTATCTCATGATTGTACCAGAGGTTTGGAATGGGTGTGGGATTCTTACTTTCAACAACAAAAAAACAACAGTAATAAAAAAAATGAAATGGCCGGGCGGTGGTGGCGCACGCCTTTAATCCCAGCACTCGGGAGGCAGAGCCAGGCAGATCTCTGTGAGTTTGAGGCCAGCCTGGGCTACCAAGTGAGTTCCAGGAAAGGCTCAAAGCTAAACAGAGAAACCTTGTCTCGAAAAACCAAAAAAAAAAAAAAAAAAAAAAAAGAAATGGTAACAGTGGTGGTAGCAACTCCTAACATTTATTGATTGCTTATTGTGTGAAAGAGAATAAGCTAAGCCCTTTACATGAATTATCTGAAACTTCAAAGTAGCCTTTTAAGGTAGGTGCTATGAATACCTCCATTTTATAGATGAGGGGACCAAGGTGCAGATTAACTAATTGGCCAGTATACCAAGTAGGGAAATGGTAAGGGTATGGTTTGAACCGT
Source organism: Peromyscus maniculatus bairdii (assembly GCF_049852395.1). Taxonomy (NCBI): domain Eukaryota; kingdom Metazoa; phylum Chordata; class Mammalia; order Rodentia; family Cricetidae; genus Peromyscus; species Peromyscus maniculatus. The sequence continues at coordinate 30,532,246 of NC_134870.1, read as the reverse complement.
GAGAGTGGGGGGCAGGGGGTGTCAGCAAACTGGGGCAAAGCTTAGTCAGTCTAGTTGTTTTCTGAGCTCTGAATGCTGACTGCCCCTTTTATGAGTTCTCAGTCATCTGAGAGTGAGGGGAGAGACCAGGAAAGCAAGCAAGAGAAGATGTGAAATCTGTGACTGCAGAGCTTCCCACAAAATTCTAACATGGAGGACACCGTGAGAAGGAACTAGGAAGGGCAAATGGCCCTCCATGAGGCTCACCGGGAATTCCGGGAAATCTAGAACATGGATGGAGAAAGAGAAAGAACGGGAATAGGAGTGCACATAACGTCCCATGCAAAGAGGCGAGGAAGTGGGAAATATTAGACCATGTCAGGGGAGCAGCAAACTCCAGGAGCAGAGTCGGAACAGGAAACACAGAGCTCACAGGACAGCGACAGGGAGGAGGCAGGTGAGGTCTGGATTTCCATGAGCCTGAGAACCACACTAAGAACAATGCACTTTATCCACTGAGCATTTAGTGCCTCCAGGGTCATACATGGAGGGAGGAGGTGTGAAGGAGGAACAGAGAACCAATGCAAGTATGATACCTAAACTGATGAGACCCGAGGAAAGGAGACAGTGTATGTGGGGGAGCTTCTAGAACAGTCCAGACTGGACACTAGGGGAACCAGAATAAAACAATCATCAGAGAATGGAGAGAAAAACTTTGATCTGGATAACAGTGGAAAAGGTTGAAAGGCTCAGTGGTGAGTCAGGGCTGGGTTAGATGCCCATCATCACACAGATCCCTCCCCAAAGACCTTTAAGATAGGTACCATCATCATGGCAGCGTCATAGAGTGGAAAGCAGCTTCTGAAAGAAAAAGTAGTTCTCAAGGGCCAGGGTAATGGGGGAAGCAGAGCCGGCACTGGAAGTAGATCTTGTCTCACTGCAAAAGATCTGCCCTGCTACTGAGGGAAGAGGGGGAGCAGGAGAAGAGACGGGAAGATCGGGTTTCATGCTCAGGTGAGGCCATTAACTGAGCTACAGATGAGCAGAGAGACGGAGAGGGAAAGGTGGCAGGCTCTGAACTTGACATTCTTGAACAGGACACCCTGCTGGCGTCACTGAGTACCTACTGGAGATATGGGAGAGGCTGAGCTGGGAACGTAGAATAACCTTTCCGGTCAAAGCCACAGGGAGAGATGAATTCAGAAAGACTGGGAATGGAAAGAGCCTAGCCAGGAACAACAGGGGCCCCCAACTGGTAAGGGCTCACTAAGGGACAGGAGGCAGAGACGGACCTCAGAAACGCTGGGGCAGAAGTTCACGTGGAGCGAGGGTTCAAGAAGGGCAAATTGGTCAACAGAGTCTAATGGAGCACAGAAGACCGGAAAGACTCACGGTGCTCCCAGAGGTTCGCCACCAGGATGTCACCAGTGGCCATGGTGAGAACTCAGTGAACTCTGCCCTTCAGCAGAGGCCACCTCTCCAAAGGCTGGCAGATGGAGGAAATCAAAGGCCCCATGAGACTTCTGCTAGCTTATTTAATATGTGGAGCACAAACGTGTTTATAGGTGGAGAGGAAGGAGCCCACAGAGACAGAGGGACTTAATCAACCGGAAGGACCTGGAGTTCCGGGGAGAGGATGAGAGGAGGAAAAAAGAAAACACTAAGATCAGCAACTAAAATGTATTCAATAGTTAAAGTGAACAAAGACATTATGATGTTGTAATTAACTGTCATATAGACGAAGAAAACAGATGAAAATCCCAGCGACTCTGTGTGTGCGCACATGCAGGCATCTGAGTACATGTCAGTGGAGTCTGAACTCGAATTCTTAGAGTTTGCCTCAGTCCGGTCAGTGGGTGAGCTCTGATGGCTGGTAGGTGGGGGATGGGTAGAGCAGAAGTAGACTGGGCAATCTGACTTGCCTGGAGGTAGAAAGGCCTGCAGGGAGAAGTTGCATCACTTAGAGTAAGGTGGCAGGGAGAAATTAACAGAAAGGCACGGATGGAAATAGACAGGGCAGTGATGAGGCATAAAACCTCCCAGCCCCAAAAGATATAAGAGAAGAACGTGAAGCATAGTGACCAACCATGGCCGTCACATGCTGGAAGCGGCTCATTTATAGGAGGCTGCTCCCACAAATAATAATGTAGTTAACAAATGACTCGGAGGGAAGATTTTGGTGAGACCGTGGTAGCATCGTAGTCTTTGAATTTCCCCAGATCCCCACATAAGAACATTTCTATTCTAAAAATGGAAGAACAGGAGGATAGCAAGGAAATATTAGGCTAAAGCAAGACTGAAGTCCAACAATGAAGATGCTCAATCCTGGGGCTCTGGTGGTGGTAGCTCTGGGGCAGATGGCGTCATGACAGGAGAGCCAGTGAGTGGGCTTGGGTAGCCCTGTGGCTATGCACTGTTCTTAAGGCCACTCCACTTGGTGCCTGAAGCTTGCTTCAGCAGATATTCCATGTTCCTGGCATCTCTATCTTCCTGGGGTCTCCACTGCAATTTAGGATTTACCCTAAAAGCTTTATGCATAGACTATTCAGGGACTCCCCACAGGGAGTCTGCTGCTGCTCCCTGCCATCTGTACTCACAGGCTTTTCTTAGAACCTTGGTGTTGGCCTTCATGACCTCACCACTTTTTCATTCTGCATATCTGCAAAACCAGCACCAGGAGGATCATGCTGTCTTAGTTACTCTTCTATTGCTGTGATAAAACACACCGTTGTTGCTGGAGGGCTTCTCTCCAGCTTCCACCAAGCCCCACAGTCCCACAATCTGCGTATAAAATAATCACTCAGACGCTTATAATACTTATAAACTGTATGGCCATGGCAGGCTTCTTGTTAACTGTTCTTTTATCTTAAATTAACCCATTTTTATAAATCTATACCTTGCCATGTGGCTGGTGGCTTACCGGCGTCTTTACATGCTGCTTGTCCTGGCGGTGGCTGCAGTGTCTCTCCGCCTCAGCCTTCCGCTTCCCAGAATTCTCCTCTCTCCTTGTCCCACCTACTTTCTGCCTGGCCACTGGCCAATCAGCATTTTATTTATTGACCAATCAGAGTAATTTGACATACAGACCATCCCACAGCACACTGTGACCAAGACAACTGATGAAAGCATTGAATTTGGCTTATGGTTTCAGACTATGGATGCCAGTATGCATGTTCCTCAAAAAACTAATATGAAACACCTTTGGAAATGCCATACGGAAAACGGCTACTGTAGAAGCTTCTTAAAGTATTTATGCATGCCTATCTAAAACAAGTTACCCTATAGAAGGGAGAACAATGCCTCTCACAGATACCATAGTGTGGGGAATGGATGGAGTCCTGAATGAACGTGTATTACTAATGTGAGTGTGGCCATGCCAAGGACTCTGATGCCTCGGAGTCATAAATCAGGCTGTGAGAAATGGCAAAGCCTTTCCCTGGTCTGAGGATGTTGATGACCATTGATCTTTAGCTAAAACCAGTGTGTGGAGAAAGTATTAACTGAAGCTTCCTCCTCTCAGATGACTGTGACCTGAGGCTGCTCCGTACAGAGACCTCCCACCGAGACTAGTTTAACCCACTTGGTTCAATGTAAATGATAATTCCACTAAGTTTCCCAACTGCTGTTGGTACATCACCACCAGAGCCCACATCCACTTGATCCCAGACTTTTCTGTATGTGTGTCTATCATTTCTTCATTCCCCATTGCCCCAGTTAGGCCAATCCCTAAGCCATGGAGGTCATGGCACCATAGACCATCAAATGAAAAAGCTCAGTGCCAGGTATGGTTACCTCTCTTTAAGTTACTGGTCAGTGACATTCCCTGAACATTACAGGACGTGACTTGGTTACTCTCTAGAACTTGATAGTAAGATCCAATTGCTGAAGACATCACTTTAGTTATAGGATGTGGAGGAAATAAGGAAAAGTTACTAACCTGGAAGCTTCATCTGTACTGGTGAGCTTTTATAGTATTAAAAGATTCCATGCGTGCTAGGCAGGCAAAGTCATCAATAGTCTCGTCCAGCTGTGAACCTTGCTATAATAGTGACTGGCCTATCAGAATATGCCTACCTGTGCAATAGTAGCATGAATGTTATTAGACCAACCATTTTCTGATTTAGATTGAAAGCCTGCTCCACAAGATAGAATTCATGGTTGGTACTGTTAAGCAGGCCAAAATCTCATGATCAGCTAGGTCATGGGCCCCAACTAAGACCCTAATACTACTACTCTACTATATGGACATAGTATTAAATTGCCCTCTAAGTTCCTATCTTCACACCCATAGATTAGTGCATCTTATCCCTTATTAGAGAAGCTTCAGAGACCTAGAACTAGTCAGTGCGCAGAGAATAAAAGACTGAAGTGTTCAGATATATATGTGACCTCAACATCACACTCCCTCCTCACGAGGGGCCGAGGTCACTGCAGCAGGTGAGGTAGCAAGACCGCAAGATGCAGAGGCCGTGGGTGGCTATAGGGAAGCCATGTTCTCCATGCACGAGGCAGTTGCACACGTGAACTCACAGTGGTTCTGACAGCATGCACAAGATCTGCGCAAGCTCAGGCCAGACCAGCACGGAGTGGAGAGGTGAGCACAAAGCCCCGCCTCTGACTGAGGAACTCCTGGCAACTGACAGCTGCTAAAAGGTGGAAGAGTCCATTTTCTTGAAGAGCGTAGGCCCCTGCTACACTTACCATACCCCAAGAGAAAGCCACAAATCCAAGATTATATGGGTGGCAGAAACGGGACTTGATAGGTTTAAAAAAAAAAGGTACAAAATTTGATGGGCAGGGGAAAATGGAGTTGAACTTGGAGAAGGGAAGGGAGGGGGTGAAGATAAACACATTGTGTGGTTTTCGAAGAACTAATAAGAATATACATATGAAAAAGGGAAGTAATCAGCATAGAATATATTTTTCTTAAAAGTATCAGGCAAACCAAATTAATTATTTTCCATCAGGTTAACTTCATCTTCTCTCTGTGTGTCTATCTTCCTCTCTGCCTCTCTCCCCTCTCTGTCTCTCTGTGTGTGTCTGTCTGTCTCTCTCTCTCTCCCCTCTCTGTCCCTCTGTGTGTGTGTGTCTGTCTGTCTGTCTCTCTCCCCTCTCTGTCTCTCTTTGTGTCCTCTCTGCCTCTGTCTGTCTGTCTCTGTGTGTGTCTGTCTCTCTATCTCTATCTCTGTGTGTGTATGTCTGTCTGTCTGTCTCTGCCTCTCTTTGTCTCTCTCTTTCTGGAAGCATAGTTAGTTTATTGAGGCTATTTCACAGTAGCAGGTTGCTCACTGACCCCAGTCTTCCTAATGTTTCCTCAGGTTCAGTCTTTAAGGGACACAGCTTAGTAAACTGGCCTTGGAGCAGCCCTGGATCCCCAGCCTCCAAATTCCAGTCCCACCATTAGGGTTATCCAACACCCTTTCCTCCAATTCAGGCAGGTTCCCTGATCCACCGGAAGCCCATTAGGTCACTGCTTTACTTCCAGGTTACTGTCTTCCAGGTATGGAAAACAAAGAAAAGCTAACGTGGACATTCCTGTATGTGAGATAGCAGCAAAGGGCCGGCTTTGGTTCACTTTCTTGAAATCTTCTGAGAAGAATGAACGGAGAGACTTACCACTCTATAGTTTAACCCCCAGCCTCATTGCCCTCCGGGTATTAGGATAACTCCAGTTCCAAGAGAATCCAGTGCTCTCCCTGGTCTCTGCTGGTACTGCATGCATGTGGGACATAGACATGCAGACAAAATACCCATATACTTAAAATAAAAAATAAATAAATCTTAGCCGGGCGGTGGTGACGCACACCTTTAATCCCAGCACTTGGGAGGCAGAGCCAGGCGGATCTCTGTGAGTTCGAGGCCAGCCTGGTCTACAGAGCGAGATCCAGGAAAGGCACAAAGCTACACAGAGAAACCCTGTCTCGAAAAACCAAATAAATAAATAAATAAATAAATAAGTAAATAAATCTTTAAAAAATATATTATGACATTTCACATAAATGTTACTACCTTACACCTGTAGAATTCCATTCTATCTTCATTAATTAATAAATATTCAACAATACTAAACTCCTACATACAGTGTCCTCATTTAAAGGAAGAAGGGAAAACTGCCTTTTGTTCAAACATCCATGTCCAGAACTCTTCAGCCCCCTCCAAAGAGTCAGATCTCTCTAGTCTCGTTTCTTACCAACCTTAAAAACAAACAAAAAACAAACAAACAAAAAAACTCCTCCTCAGCATTCCTTGTAGCATTGAGAGCAGGCCATGAACGCCCTTCACTTTACTGACCTAAAAAAGGTCCCCCTCCAACACCTTCCCCTCTTTTCTTTTCTAGTTTTTGTTTGTCTGTTTTCTATAAAACGTTGGATCCCAAACTCAGGGCCTTGGGGGATGTTTTGCCAGCCCACTCAGTCACACTCCCGGCCTGTCCTCCTCATTCTTTTTTTTTTTTTTTTTTTAAGATTTATTTATTTATTATGTATACAGTGTTCTGTCTGCAGGCCAGAAGAGGGCACCAGATCTCATTACAGGTGGTTGTGAGCCACCATGTGGTTGCTGGGAATTGAACTCAGGACCTTTGGAAAAGCAGACAGTGCTCTTAACCTCTGAGCCATCTCTCCAGCCCCTGTCCTCCTCATTCTGAGAGGCATATGATTCTGGGCTAGGGTGGTAATTTTTTTAATTTCTGTACTGAAGTTATTGTTGGCTGTTTTCACACATCAGGAGATAAGGAAGTCCACGGCCACTCTGCCTTCTCTCTGCCAGTTTTACCCTTTTCTTTGTGTAGATGGCCATGCTACGGGTGTACTTTTCTTTCTTAGTCCTAGCTGGAGGTCACCCAATTTCACAAATGGTTAAATGAATAAATTTTACTAAATATAAGCCATAATTCCTTCAGTTATTTTTTCCAGTTCTTAGTCTCTGATTCTTCAAAGTGTGCCCTAGAGATTGAGAATGAAGTACAGAACCTTCAGACACTAATATTTCTCCATGTAGTATATGCCATTATCTTATTTCAAGATCTTGACTTGAATGTCTAAATTCCCAGCTCTGTGTCCCCTAGGAGGCAGCAGCAGATGGTTTTGTTGGGCTCTGAACACCTGACTCCAGCCTGCTTGGAGACTGTCCCATACACGCACAACTCAGAGAGCTGCAATAATTTTGTGTAGAGTTATAGAGCGAGTTTTGAGCACTTCCTTTGATCTATTCAGCTCTGTAAGTGTGGACTCCCTTCCAATCATGTCTGCCAACCCTTGTCAATATATCTCCCCCGGCCCCGAGTCTATAGCTGTTTTCCGTGTAAGTTGATGTGAGCAGAATTAGTTTAGTATTATTGGAAATGTTTCATCATTTTTTTAGTGGGGTCACTGACAGGCACTTACAGAGATTATTTTGGCTGCGGGGTTAATAAATGTTATCAGCGGTCAACGGGGGCAGCAAGGAAATCAATCATGAAGCCGCCACAATGTGCCAAGAAAGAGTTGGCCGCATGGCTTGTACAAACGGAGAGGAGATGGGGAGAAGTAAACAGGGATTAGATTTGAGTGTGAAGGTCAAATTATTGGGATTTACTAAGTGACTGGATGTTGAGGGAAAGGAAAGAGGACTTTAAGACACCGGGGACACACACACACACACACACACACACACACACACACACACACACACACACTTAGTCTTTCAATAAGCTCCAAAAGATTCAGGGAGAAGCAAGCTGGGGTGGGCTACATTGAATGACAGATACTAAGTTTTAGATGCCAATTAGACATTAAAGAAAAAAACATCAAGAATGTGCATAGATCCATCTCCCAGAACTCCAGAGTTCAGGGCTCTGGAGATGGAGTCACGGATCTGAAGTCTTTATATATAGTATTGAACAGAGGGAGGTTTTCAAAGTTTAGTGGATAAAATTAGGACTCAATGGTAGACGCAATCCTAGCACATCCAAGGCCCTACATTTGGTTCCCAGCATAGCAAATAATAATATACTATCATCAGCATCATCATTATATGAAAGGACCGGGCCCTGCTGAGAAAAGTGAAGATGAAGAAACGTGGTACCAGGAATTCAGTCTTGGATTTGCCAAAATGTTTGAGCTGAGAAGAGGTCAACGAAAGAAAAAGCCAAAGAAGACCCAGTGAACTCGGAAGGAAAACCCCAGCAGGGAAAACGGTGCTGAGGAAGAGCAGTGCTGGTGTGTCCTCAGGTACAGTAACGACTACCATGAGTCCTGCGTGGCTGACGGGTGCCGAAGGGGGCGGGTCAAGACAGCAGAGAAGGAGATCATTTTGAAGTTTTCCTGTGAATGGGGGGAGATGTGGACAGTGGCTGAGCGGGGCCAGGAGAGAGGAAGCTCCTTTGGGTGAATATCAGAGCTACCAGGACATGCCTGTACACTAACAGAGACCTCCACCCCATCACCGTGCCGTGTGGGCACAGCTGGAGCTGCACACAGCTGCCTGTTCTTGGCTCCTTTTTTCTTACTCCTTATGTCCCTAAAGAGGAGAAAAGGACACAATTGACTATCTTCACAGGAAAAGGCTCGTTAACTATGCAATCACCAGTGAGAATGAAAAAATCCCACCATTATCTGATCCTAAACCAGCACCCTGTGAGGCTACATTTAACACCTGGGTAAAATTTTAACCCTCTGTATCTACAGCAGAAGCCCTACATAATGAGGGCATTTCTTCTGGGTGAGAGGATAGTCAATCCTTTCAATGGTAAATTACAAAGGACAGCTGGGCTGTGGTGGCACACACCTGTAAGCCCAGCACTCGGGAGGCAGAGGCAGGCCGATCTTTGAGGTAGAAGCCAGCTTGGTCTACAGAGCGAGTTCCAGGACAGTCAGAGCTACACAGAGAAACTCTATCTCTAAAAACCAAAAAACAAACAAACAAAATTACAAAGGACTTTCCCAAAGGTATCACTCATACCTAAATTCACATCATCTCAGTTTCTAATAATACTGAATGTATTTTAAAGATTATAAAACACAGGCCATAGCTTAAGATTCTAGCATCTTTCAGGCTTTGTTAAGATGGCGCATCCGGCTTTCCAATCTTGTTCTCAAGGACCACTCTAGCTAATATGACCACAGCCGCTTTAAGATCTACCTCCACACTGGGAAATCGTGAGCCCAAGTGACCTGAACTGGCCTCGGTATCTCTGTTGCGGATGTGAAGATAGCCCACACCTCCGGCAGCTTCCGGCTACCAGGGATAGCTAAATTGCCTAAGCCAGTGTCTGTGCAAAGTCCAAGAGGTTAATAATGAACAGCTCTGCTTTATCTTCGGCCAGGGAGGTGGACTCGGTATTGTCAGCACCAGGCAAACACACAGCAGAGCGTTTCCCAAGAGAGATAAGTCGGAGGGAGGTGTGCCTGCTAGAAAGCTGGCCCTTCTCCTGTCCGCTGCTTTCCCAGGAACTGGCCTTATCTGGGCACAACAGTCACTGCCTGTCCCCCTGTTGTCCGTATGTGAACTAACAGTACTCTAAACAAGGGCAAAAATTAGACATTTAAACTTCTTCTGAAACCTGGCAAAGGATGGGCAATCCTCCTAACCTATGGACCAGGCCTGGATATAAACTAGCGTGGAACACTGGCTTAGCATGCAAGGCCTTGAGTTCAACCTCCAACACCATCAAAAAAAAAAAAAAAAAAAAAAAAAAAAGGATCAGATTTCCCACCTGAACTCAAAGCTTTGAGAGCTGTGACACTGGTTTATAGACATGGCATGGAGAAGCATTTATTTAAAGGCCAGACTCCCCATTGTTCTCACTTGAGGGTCTAGAATTTTCCCAGTGATAAAGCAACAAAGGGAAGAGATACTTCCTAGTGGGTTACATGATTGCGGATGCTGTCCTAATGGGCAGAAGCATCATAGTATTAACCCATTAAGACACTTGAAAATGAAAAAGAGCAAAGAGCACTGTGTCTACAAGTTAAAAAGAAATGAACCAGGTCAGCATCCCTGTGTTCATCTAGGCTTCCACCCTGCCCCAGGGAAGCAGAGTTTGGGTTCTCTTGCATAAAGTGATGTTTTTTTTTTTGTTTTGTTTTTTTTTTTCCCAAGACAGGGTTTCTCTGTGTAGCTTTGCGCCTTTCCTGGAACTCACTTTGGAGACCAGGCTGGCCTCAAACTCACAGAGATCCGCCTGGCTCTGCCTCCCAAGTGCTGGGATTAAAGGGGTGTGCCACCACCACCCGGCTAAAGTGATGTTCTTTTTCTGGTTTTCTGGTCCCTTTGTATGTGTGTGCATGTGCGGGGGTGGGGGGGGGCGGTGGGGGGGGGGGTTGAGAGGGTGCTGATGTTGGGTACTTTACTCAATTGTTCTCAACCTTATTTTTTGAGATGGGGGGTCTCACTGAACCTGGAGCTCACCGACTGAGCTCCACTGGCTGATAGCAAGCCCCAGTGGTCTTCCTGTCTTCATCTCCCCCAGAGCTGGGATTATTATGCACAGCACTATACCTAACTTTCCCCCTCTCCACTTTGGAGACAAGGCATCACTATGCAGCTCTGACTGTCCTGGAACTCTCTATGTGTGCCAAGCTGGCCTTGAACTCACAGCCTCTCAAGTGCTGGGATTAAAGGTGTGCACCACCTCACCCAGCACATACCTGGCTTTTCACGTGGATACTGAGGATAGAACTAAGGTTCCCATGTTCGTTCAGGAGGCTCTTTCCTACCTGAGCCATTTCCCCAGGCCCTTCTCCAGCATCGTTACCATTTGAACTAGCAACTCCTCCATATTGGCCTTTCCATGTGTATGCATACAGGGCAAGTATAAGAAAGCCACCTGTCCAGCGTATAAAACATAAAAGGCTGCCTGGTCCCACCGTGCAGAGGAGTCAGACTACAGGGGAGTCTATTTATCTCAAGAGAGGGCCTGACTCACAGGCTACCCAGGCCCCCCTGGAAGTACTGGCAAATAATAACCAGAGCAGAGAGGCACATAATAGGAACAAGGTCTGGGCAAAAGCTAAGTCCTCATTTTCCATGTAAAAAAAAAAAAAACTAAATTCCACCATAGCCGACATACACAACAAATTCTTTTTCATTCTTTATGACTGAAAAATCTACCTGTGAAAACCCAATCACCCATTTCCTCTAGAAGAAAAGAAATGATATGGTACTAGGTAAGAATCTCTCTCTCCTCTCTCTCTCTCTCTCTCTCTCTCTCTCTCTCTCTCTCTCTCAAGATTTATTTATTTATTATGTATATAGTGGTATTTATTATGTATAAGTATTCTGTCTGCATGTGTCCCTGCAGGCCAGAAGATGGCACCAGACCACATTACAGATGGTTGTGAGCCACCATGTGGTTGCTGGGAATTGAACTCAGGACCTCTGGAAAAGCAGGCAGTGCTCTTAACCACTGAGCCATCTCTCCAGGCCAGGAAAGACTCTCTTAAACAAACTAGAAGAACCACAACAGACAGTCAGGCCTAGTGGTACTGGTCTGCAATTCCAGCTACTCGGGAGGCTAAGGTACAGCCAAATGTTTGAAGTTTGCTTGAATTCAAGGCCAGGTGAACAGCTTAGTGAGACCTTGTGTCAAAAGTTAATTAAAAGAAAATGTTTAAGAAGGGGTTGCAGAGGGGTGCAACTCAGTGGTTGAGTTCTTACTAGTGTGCAGGAGGCCCTAGGTTCAATTCTCAGTACCGGAGAAGAAATAAAGGCAGGTGTGCTGGTGTACACCGTGAATCCACACTCGGAGGTAGAAGCTACCCTAGTCTACAAAGTGAGTTCTAAGCCACCAGAGTTACAGAGTTTCACCTCAAAAACCAATCAACCAAACAAAGAACAAACAGGACAGTGTATAAAGGAATGGTATATTAATTTGACCACATGAAAATTTTAAATCTCTTTATGATAACTTGAAATATAAAAGACATGCAACCAAGTAAGGGGCATGGAGACTGTGACCTTGCTAGCCACAGCTCCTCAGGAACTACAGACCAGCAGGAAATATACAACCAAACACAGACCTGAGAAAGTTACATAAACTAGCAACTTACTGAAAACACCAAAATGTCCTGTGTACTAACGAAAAGAAGCTTAATTTTATTAATAATCTAGTAAATGTAAGCATTTAAAAAACGTATTTATCGCTTAAAACTAAAAAATATTTTAAGTATTATAATATTAAGTGCTCATAGAAGCATGGAAAATTGTTCAGTTTAATTGGTTTGGAGAACAGTTTCTTAATCCTTGGCCTGCTGAATCCACAAGGCAAAATCTGCAATGCATAAAGTCGAAGCGTGCTTCTAAAGTACACACAGGGCTGGGGTGAGGACCCTGAGCAGAGTGCTTGGCTAGCATGCAGGACGCTCTGGGCTCGACCCCACCGCTGCATGAAGGGGCCATGATGGCACACACCTCTAATCCTAGCACTCAGGAAGTGGAAACAGGAAGAGCAGGAGTTCAAGATCATCTTCTGACACATAGCAAGTTCAAGGTCAACCTGGCTAGAAACCCTGTTTAGGAGGGAGGGAGGAAGAGAGGGAAGAAAGGAAGGAAGGAGGGAGGGAGGGAGGGAGGGAGGGAGGGAGGGAGGGAGGGAGGGAGGAAGGGAGGGAAGAAAGGAAGGAAGGAGGGAGGGAGGGAGGGAGGGAGGGAGGGAGGGAGGGAGGAAGGGAGGGAGGGAGAGACAAAGAGTGCATGTATACAATAATGCTATCTAATAAATTGTTAAAATAAAAATAGTATTTTATACTGTTATGGATTAATCAGCTGTAATAAACTGCGTGCACATAAATGTCACCCAGTAACTTGTTTCTTCTGGGGAAAGAGGAAAAAGGATTTAACTATAACACTTCATGTCTAAGGCTCAGAAATGATCACAAGATGTTCATCCAAACCATGAAAAAAAGAAAAAACACAGGTATTTCTGTGTAGGCGGAAATATTTTACAACTGGAAAATGTCAAGCACAAAATGTTTCTGAGTCTGGTGAGCCTGATGTAACCAATCCCCAGTTCTGTGTGCAGGACAGTGCTCCAGGTAAATGTGGACTGACCACTCTGTCTGTCTCATTTGTAGTTCTCACAGTAACTGTGGGAAGTGCAGGAAATGTACCATCCTATGATAAGGAGCCGGCTGATACAGCCCGGGCCCTGTTCCAGCCTAGAGACAGGATGTCCTCTAATGCTTTATCCCAGTGACTCATACAGCCCTGGGGTAGAAAACCCATGCCAAGCGGCTTTCTGGGTCTCTTGCCGATATGGAAAAGGGACACGTGCAGGTGAGACTCCATCACCCCGGGCATCTTTTCGGAGCCTTAATGGACCAGTGCATAATGAACTCTAGACGTCTGTGGTCCTTCCACACTTATCTTGGATAATAAATGCACTTCGTGTAACCCACTGTATGCATGGGTACTCCGTCTCACTGAAGAGAGGCAAGCTGGAATCTGGTGTCTGAGGAGGCCTCATGCTGAGATGCTCAGAAAGCACAGGGTGGTGGTGGGGGTTAATTAGGTTTTTCAAGGAACGACACAGAGGAGAAATAAGACACAGGCAAGGGCTAACTCCTGAAGGACTTGGCTAAAGCAAAATATAAGAAAGAATATTTACTCATGCTTAGCAGACGGAGGTGCTGCCAACCTCAGGCAAAGGGCGATTTGCAACTAAATGTTTTCAGCAAAGAGGAGCTGTGATCAGACTTTTTCTTGCTATCTAGATGTGTCAAGAAAACAGAATCAAAGAAACCAAAGAGATGAAGACAATAATTGACATGAAACACTAGGGTAGTCTTTGTGTTACCAGAGAACAGCACATTTGACCGGGATTATGCTGTCAAAGACTGGGATCCAAACTAATCATATTCTGAGAACCAGCAGGTATCATCCTCCCCTGGGTATACAGTATACTCCTAACAAAAGCATATCTAACCTGCAGTGGCTAGGTTTTGTTTGTTTGTTTTGGTTTTGTTTCTTGTCAATTTGATATTTGCTAAAGTCATCTGAGAAGAGGGATCTTCAACTAAGAGAATGTCTCCACCAGGCTGGCCTGTGGGGGTTATTTTCTTGTACCCCACTGTATATGGTGTCACCCCTGGGCAGGTGGTTCTGGGTCAAATAAGAAAGAAAACTGAAAAAAAAAATGGGGAGGCTGGGCACGGTGTCACACACCTTTAATCCTAGAACTTGGGAGGCAGAAGCAGGTGGATCTCTGTGAGTTCAAGGCTGGCCTAGTCTACAGAGTGAGTCCCAGGACAGCCAGGGGTACATAGAGAGACCCTGTCTCACAAAACAAAAAAGCAAACAAGCAAGCAAACAAAAAACATGGGGTACAAGCCAGGAAGCAGCATTCCTTCGTGGTCTCTGCTTTAATCCCTGCCTTGATTTCCCTCAGTGACGGCCTTTGATTGGGTTATATAAGCCAAATAAACCCTTTCCTCTCCAGGTTGCCTTAGGTCAGTGTTTTATCATAGCAACAGAAAGCAAAGACAGAAATTGGTCAATGAGTAGACCTGACCTCATGTTGTTTTGGAAAGGACTGTGGAAGTGTTCGAAACTTTGAGCTGGGAAAGCCACAGGGTGCTCAAAAACTTAATGGGATTACCTGTGAGAGCTTGGAAGATAATGTTGAGAGAAATGTAAATGATGGAAGCCTGGCTTAGGAAATTTCTGAGAGAAGCAAAAGCCTCTGCCAGGGCCCTTTGTGTGATATCTTGTTTTAACAGTCTGTGGGTTCTGGTCAGCTGGGGCTGAAGAATCACTTGTGATTAACAAGAGACCAGTATGTTTCCTCGGAGTCAGCGCGGAGAAGCTGTGATCTTGAGTGGTCAAGGCTGCATCTCAAGTCAACAGCTGAATTTGGTAATGTGTAAGAGTCTTGCACATGATACCGGATTTGGCAGCATGAAAGCTGTAAAACTGAAGGCGTTATGGAGAGCAGCTGACTCTTGGCACCGTGAAAGCCGTTAGTTAAGGTTGGGTGGGACTCAGTTGCAGTGGGACTCCAGGACTGAGGAGGTCATGGAGAGAAGCTGAGACTTGGCAAATGGGCAGGACTAGGGTCCCTGAAGAGAAACCTGGAGAGGTACAGCCTAGGCCCCTGTTGTAATGGAGGCTCCAGGATCGTGGGGGTGCCAGGGCTGTGACAAGGACGACAGCAGGTATGGAGTCACGCGCATACTGGACATGCTGTGTGTGCCCTGAATGGCAGAACCAGAGAAATGGGACTGCCCAGGCCCTTTCGAGCCCAGAGGAACATGAGTCCCAGACGTTGGACACTGGGATCTTTACATTGTTGGATTTTGGTTTTGCTTTGATCTGATTGTAACCGTGCCCTAGGGGTCTTCCCTCTTGGAAGTAGAAAGCATGTAACTTACTTTGGATTTTATAGGAGCCCACTGCCGAAAGATTTTGGGTATTTTAAAGAGACCGAGCTTTCAAAGTGTTTGAATTTTTAAAGAGTATGGACTTTTACAAGTTGGGAAGTGTTTTATATTGTGATATTGAAATTAACATGAGCTCCTGGAGATGAACAAGAAAGGAAAGGTTTTGATTTGATAGTGATGTGTCTGTGTGTCAGGTTGACAAGGGGTCACTGCCCTTGAAGTCATGGACCAAGAGCAGCTAGTTAACATGAGCATCTCTTTTTCTGACCATCTTAGGTATGCTCCATCCCAGCATGGTGAACACCAGATTCCAGCAAGTGAGCTACTGGCCACGCCTGCTCTATGAGGAACACCCGTCAGGTTCAGTAGGTTAAGGGAAACTTACTCCGTAGAGATTTTCAGTCTTTCTTTCCCTGAGCAACATTTTAGAAAGTCCATTCTCCTGGTAAGCAGTCATTCACTCAATGAACAAGATTGACAGGCTCAATCCAGGCATGGGTACATGCCTGTGATCCAAATATTTGGAGGGTGGAAACAGGAAGTTCAGAAGTTGGAGATTATCCCTGGATACATAGTGAATTTGAGGCAAGCACAGAATGCATAAGATGTTGCCTAAAAAAAATAAAATAAAATAAAAGTAGGGCTGGGGATATGGCTCATTTGGTAGAGTGCTTGCCTAGGACTCAGAAAGCCCTGGGTTCCCCTGGCACCATATGAACTGGGCATGATGGTACGTATCTGCAGCCCAAGCACTCTGGAAGTGGAGACATGAAGATTAAGAGTTCAAGGACAGCTTCAACTACATACTGAGTTTGAGGCCAACCCGGACTATATATAAGACCCTGTCTCAAAATTAATATTAATTAAAATAAATAAGAAGGAAAAAGACAGAGCTAGAGCTCCAGGAAAAAGTCCATTGATCAAGTGTTGAGCAAATTCATGAATCTGAAGACTTCCAACAGTAGCAAATGATCTGAAGCCATGCAGCCGAGGGCATGATCAGCAGGAACCAGTGGGGTAGACACTTCAGACATCGTGGCGGCACAGGTCTATCTGAGAATTCACCAATGACCTAGGGAGGAATGATCAGGAGGAACTTGGTCAGAAAGTGCATGCATGTGGCTGGAACAGGAGAGAGGTGGGTATCAGTGGACGAGGATAGAGAAGTCGGCAGGAACCGGGTGGGGTAGGGTGCTGACTGCCGTGGTGTCCGGGTGCCATTCTAGAGGCAAAGGGAAGGCATGGAACCAGTTTTCAGCAAGGGTACCCCCTTCTCTCTCTCTGTCTTTCTCTCTCTCTTACAGCAGGGCAGAGCCCTAAACAGAGAATCAGAGTGCCTCAAGACAGAGTGGAAAGAACAAAAGGGAGCCGGACAGTGGTGGCGCAGGCCTTTGATCCCAGCACTTGGGAGGCAGAGCCAGTGGATCTCTGTGAGTTCGAGGCCAGCCTGGTCTACAGAGCAAGATCTAGGACAAAAAAAAAAAAATTTTTTTTTTTTAAAGAACAAAAGGAAGGAAGCGGTCTCAATGCCCAAACTGTCTACTTGGTCCTGTCCTCCCGCAGGCCCTGCGGAGGCTGGCTCATCTCCATAAGGGACACGTGGAATCTGACATATTAAATAGTGCAGGAAAAAAAAAATACACACATACAAAACCCCCCACTTCTTCAAGTTCATTCCCTTGTTCAAGGCCCCACAGCAAGCAGCAAAACTTTCTTTTCAAAAAGAAAGAAAGAAAGTAGGTCAGGGCGCTTCAGTCTCGTAGCTGGGGGCACACTGGGCAGCCTCCAAAAGCAGCTGCCCCACTTGGAGGTCTCGATTGAGCAACTCGGGTGATGTCAGCAACCGGGGCCCCAGGAGCAGCAGAATGTCTGAACCTGCCCTCACCCGTGGTCTTCCTGGTAACTTTTTCAAACCATCTCTTCCTGTCCTGTGCTTTGTTTATCCCACATGTTTACCTTCTTTACAGCCTTTTCCCAAACAGAGCTCCGAGCTTCCAGGTCACCGTGTCCCACCGGGGCACACTCCACAGATGTGGGTTGCGCCGGAAGATAAAACAGGCCATCCCCCGCCACGGCTGAACACAGGCTGCCACCCACCCCAGGGATTCTCATTCGGCTGCCGGCCATGAAGAGTCTACAATCTGTAGGAGCCCATCTGCCTTCTGTGAAGGTCATGCCATGGGCAGGGCAGGTCCTCTCACCCTCTATTCCCAAGATGCCCCTTGCGGACACACACCACCCGGCAGTGGGGATCAAAACGATATCCGCAGACCCCGAGAAACTTGCTTCAGTTTCTCGTTTTTTTTTTTTCTTCTGAGGGCACCAGCAATTTCCTTCCATTGAATTCATTCTCAGGGTCTCTCCGAACGGTCTGCTGCTGTCATGGTAACGGGGACCAGCAACGCTGCCCTCTGAGGTTAGTGCTCGCTCTGAGGTTAGTGCTCGCTCTGAGGTCAGTGCTCGCTCTGAGGTTAGTGCTCGCTCTGGCCCACTGCCCACAGGGTTCTGGGCCCTAGCCCCAGGAGCTCTGCCTGATCCAGGCCAGCACCCTGGACACCACCAAAAACACAAGAACTGACTGAAGTTTCAGGCAAGATTGATGTCCCTCGTTCCTCTACCAGATCCCAACAAATTAGAAAAGCAAAAAGGCTCCCTAGAAAACCAAACCACAAACCTTTGAACTCAGCTTTGCTAAAACTAAAATTGATCTTTTATGCTTCTGAAACCACAAGCAAGAAACTTGGTCTCAGCTCAGGGCTTGATTTCTGTAGCCTCTTCCACAGGATAACTCATTCCTCAGTGTTGTGTCGGGGCACCCCAGGCCTACAAGGCTGGCATACACAGAGGTGGCCACAGTGATGTTGCTGAAGACACTGTTAATAAAATGTCAGGGCATATGCATGGTCAAGGGGAAAACCTCCTCTGTGCTCTCTTATTAACTTTTTTTTTTTTTTTTTTTTTTTTTAGTATGGACTATTTATTATATTGCTTTCCATGCACTTAGACCAAAGCACCTGGCACACAGTAGGCCTTCCATGCTGATTTGCTAAGTTAACCAACAACTGAATTTCCTGAGTTCTGACTGTGTGTGCAGCAGACACTGTTCAGTTTACACATACGGATCTCTGATTTTATAATAGGTTTGCCGTAAAGTACAGGAAAACATTCAATTTCCCGTTACTCTCCACAAGGCCTTATCCCAACCACCTGACTCAACATCCCTACAGCAGGACCTAAAACAATATGGACACAGCTTAACTGCTGGGACCTATGAATGACAACTTACCTAGACAGGAGAGTTCTGCAGATAGAACTAAAGGTCTCAAGCTGACATTTTCTTAATCAATTGTATCTTAAACCCAATGACAAGTATTGTATAGGACAGAAGAGGGCTATGTGAGGATCAAGACAGAGAACAGAGCGGAGCTTCCATGAGGTGACGGCCACCTGGAGCCTCTCACCTGCAAGAAACAGGAGAGCTCTCCCTGGAGCCTCCAGAGGGGATATGACTCTGCCATAGGAAACACAAATCCTATCCGCTTTCCCCGGGAAACTGGGCACTAAAGAGGAGGGGTTAGCTGGAGCACACATGGGTATCAGGGAGCAGATGGGAATCTGAACCCAGCACAAAGTCCTGGATCTTCTCTACTGTCTTCATTCTGTAATGTGTTTATTGAACACCTTAGATGCTAGAGATGTGGCTCTAAACAAGAGTTTAAGCTTCACATGAATTGAAGCTTATGGGAATGAATGAATGGGAATTGATGCTCCAAGGGGGTGAAGAATTTGTCTAAGGTTCTACAGTTGCCAGAGCTAGAATTTGAACTCCAAATATCTGCTTCCAGAGACTGCCTTCAACTCACTAAAGCCAAGCAGGAGCCAAAGATCTCGTAAATCACAATAACAAACAAACAAACCCAAGAAATGAGAAAGTGTAGTGCACACCAGCTATGACCTCCTGTCCTGCGCCTGTCTGCGGGCTCCATCTTGCAATGGTATAAGGAACGGCACATGACGGGGCGTCACCTGGCCTACCATGAGGCAGAGACGGAGACCCTCCTCTACCGGTGCCAGGATGGCCCAGCGTCTGGGAACAGCTCCAATGAATGGCTGGACACCAATACCACACTTCCAGGTGGAGAGCAGGCTCAGACATTTGACCTAACCCTGCCGGCACCAAGGGCAGGCCTGCTCCCTAAGTTCGTCCAAGACCAATCTGTATCCCACCTGGAAAACAAAATGACTTCTTAAGTGAAAACAGACGTCACTTTCCAGCTCCACGGGCTAAAGTTTTGAGTAGTCTATCTGTATTTTCAATGAAGCAGAGATGTTGGGTCCTGGGACTTCCGACACCTAAAGACAAAACACATTTGAGAGGATGGAGGTGCCAGAAAGAACCAGAAATGTGTGTTTTTAATTTATTTTGCTTCCTCCGAGAGAGAGAAAAAAAAAAGTTACATGAAAAACGGAAAAGAAAGAGAAAAAGGTAGCTTAACCTGAACAAATGTATAATTTCCTTTTTTGAATTGAATTTTAACTAGGTCAGTTGTAAAAGCAAAGGGGACAGAGTGGGGATGTGTAAAAGAAAGGGGGGAGGGTAAAAACGTAGACAGAGGAAAAAGGAGAAATAAAAATCGGCCGTGATGAGGGCAATGACTTAAGGTAGGGAGGAAATGGTGGTGAGAAACTGAAAGTTACCACAAGCAGGCAGAGGAATCACCACAAGGCAGATAGTGTTTTTCCGTGTGCATTTTCCAAATGACCCTCCACCTGGGTTCTGGCACCCCGCCCTGTGGCCTCCACTCAGGGGACCGGCTCTGTCAGTCTACCAAAGGGGCAGGAGGCTATCAGTTTACAAGAGAGGAAGCAGAGCAAGGGGAAAGAAAGCAGACAAATTACTAAATGAGGAAGCCAATTACCCAGGGCACCATACTTCAAGCTGTCAGCAGGCCACCTTTGGACAGAGCGGATCAGAGACTTCTGGACTCTGTTGCCATCTGGACAGTCCAATGAGACAGCCTAGCAGATATCCCCTGGCACAGTCACATCGGCTTGCTAGCATCTTTCCACACAAGAGGCCAGCATCACAGCGCCACAGGGTTCCAAAAGCAGAGGGGCCCCCAAAAAAGAGCCGCCCAGGAGCTGCTCTCACTTCCGATTCGAACAGCTACAGGCTGATCTGGAGCTAGCTCTGATTTCTCTAACAGAACAAAATGTCAAAGATCAAAAGCAACAGATGTCTGGGCCACGAAGCTGAGGAGGGTGCAGACCCCATCAAGGGCGCTCTCTGACTGCTGAGGACTAAGTACATGGAAGTACTCAGCACTTGGTACCTTTTTTAAAAATATTTTATTTTATATATTACATTTCATTTTTACTATTTATTTATGTCTGACCATATCCATATGCAGGAACCATCAGAAGTGAGAAGGCAGCATTGGATTCCCTGGAACGGGAGTTCCGGGTGGTTGTGAGACACGATGTAGGTGTGGGGACCGAACCCAGGTCTTCTGCAAGAGCAGTGAGTACTCTTAACCTCTGAGTCCTCTCTCCAGGCAAAGCACTTAGTATCCTATAAACAGAGGACCCTTTGCTTCCAGGAAGACTCTGACGGTCATCGAGGCAGAAGAAATCAATGCCTACCTAGTCTAGCCACACCAGCCAAGAGGACACAGCCATACACCGGCAGCTTGGCATGGCAGGATGGAATGTGAGCAGTCAAGGGCAGACAGGATAAAAGTCAGGCAAAGATTCCTGCTAGCCAATGGCAGATCTCACCTTAACAGAGTATTACTTAGAGCGAAGAGTCAAGAAGCAGACACCAGACAGCCATACGCTTAAGTAATACCCCCATCTTGAATGTGCAGCTAAACCAATGCCAGCAGTAAAGACCCCAAGTTTACACTTAGGACACACCATATTCTCTAGAAGAAGTCACTCGCTGTGCTTGTCAAAGAACCTTCAGGAAAGATTAACCGTCAGGCTTACAGTGAAAGGTTGCCCAGGGATAAAAGACGGAGCCCTGTCAGTGGGTACCACAAGCCCTGGTTCCAAAGGTGGGGTCTGTTCCCTCTGATCCTGCCCAGCACTCTGCCTATTTCTAAAACCAACACTCCTGACACTTTAGAAGACTTTTATACAGACACACATCCCCTTCTTGTTCAGCAGGGTAACTGCTGCGTCAAGGTCACAACTAACCTCGTTTCTCAGGGTGACACCCGGGCCACCTGCATCAATCACCGGGCCCAGGTGTCACCAGCAGGAGTGTGCCCAGGGTGCTGGCAGCCCAACAGAAGTATTTCAGGAATGGATCGTAGGAATCAACTTTCAACAACCACCCCCTCAACCCCCCACCCCCGGGAGCTGAGGACCGAACCCAGGGCCTTGTGCTTGCTAGGCAAGCGCTCTACCACTGAGCTAAATCCCCAACCCCAGGAATCAACTTTCTAAAAGCAGTTTTGGTGGAGACTCTCACACCCTGCAAAGTTTGAAAACTACTGCTCAGCACATATCACCTAGAGAGTCTTCCCTCCTTGACTTCCCAACTCCCTCTGCCAGGATCTTCAGAGGCAGCTCTGGGTTCAATGGCCAAGGTGTGGTGGGCAAGGCTGCTGGACAGAACGGAGCTCACCCACCCACCAGATCTCACTTTAGGGATGTTTCGTTTCCTTGACGTGGTCTCTTGAGTTCTAATTATGGTATCAGACTGTCCTGGGCTCAAGTGAGCCTCCTGCCACATCCTCCCAAGTAGCTGGCACGACAGGCATGTGCCACTGTACCTTGCTTCATTTACAGAGAATTCTTTACTTCACACTTGACGAGGTCTAGAGAGATGGCTTAGTGGGTTAGGAGCCCTTGTGGCAGAAGCACAAAGGCCTGGGTTCAAATCCCCAGTATTTATATGTCATAATCCAGGTACGGCTATGTGCATGTTAATCCAGCACTATGGGGGAGGGGGTGGAGACGGGAGCAATGGAGCAGGTGGCTGCTAGTCCAGCTCTGAGTTTAGTGAGGGACAAGGGACAAAGGCAGAAAGTGACCAAACAGGCCTCTGCACGCATGTGTGGATGAGCACACTTACTCACAATGTGCGTATATATCCACTACAAACACCAACACCCACAGACCCACAGACACACACACACACACACACACACACACAGAGAGAGTTCACACACATAGAGTTAACACATGAGGTTTGAGAAATGGCTTAGTCTATAAAATTCTTCATGTGAAGGCTTAAGAACCAGCTGGGTATGGTGGTGCACACCTTTTTTAATCCCAGCACTCGGGAGGCAGAGGCAGGCGGGTCTCTGTGAGTTTGAGGCCAGCCTGGTCTACAGAGTGAGTTCAAGGACAGCCAGGACTGTTACACAGAGAAACCCTGTCTTGAAAAACCAAAAAAAGAAAAAGAAAAGAACCTGATATCAGATTCCCACTACATTAGTCCATGCAAGCACTCCTTGGACTTTCTGTGATAAACTGGAAATCTGTGATGAACTGTAAATCAACAATCACAAGCAAGACTGAGTCACTATCCTAGACGATCTGGGGTAGGAACTGTGTGAGCATGACACATTTATTAAATTCGCCCA
This sequence comes from Peromyscus maniculatus bairdii, assembly GCF_049852395.1. NCBI lineage: Eukaryota > Metazoa > Chordata > Mammalia > Rodentia > Cricetidae > Peromyscus > Peromyscus maniculatus. Next base: position 30,509,316 of record NC_134870.1, on the reverse strand, counting down.
TCGTGGTTTGCTCCATATATCACCTTTACTGAGTGTGGTGGTCTGAACCAGAATGGTCCTATAATATACTTGAATACTTGGCCCCTAGTGGGCGGAGCTGTATGGAAGGATTAGGAGAGGTGTCACTGGGGTAGGTTCTGGGCTTTCAAAAGCTCATGCCATTCCTAGTGCCTGTCTGTCTCTGTCTCTGTGTCTCTCTGTCTCTGTCTCTATCTCCGTCTCTCTCTCTCTCTCTGTCTCTCTTTGTCTCTGTCTCTCTCTGTCTGTCTCTCTCTCTGCAGACAGATGGAAGCTCTCAGCTGCTCCAGCACCATGCCTGCCTCCACACTCCCTGCCATGACGGTTAGGAGCTCTAACCCTCTGAACTGTGAGCCACCAGTAAGCTCTCCCATCTCTAAGTTGCTCTGGTCATGGTATCTCTGCACAGCAACAGAAAAGCAGCCATGGCCCTCGGTTATTGGATGTGCCATAAGGAACATGACCATCTTCCCTCGGTGTATGTACCTAGTCAGTGTGAATGTGTGCCACGGGTAAGCACCTGATTGCTGTGAGTTCACTGCTGGCAAGACAAGACTTGCCGTTCGGGCCAGTAGTCCCTCCTACCTGGCCAGCGGTCCCTCTTGAGCCTGCCGTGATTCACACAGATGGAACGGGATGATCAGGGTATGGTTGTGAGACAGTTTGCTCATTGTCTTTTTGTATTATACCAGCACAGCCCCTGGGGAGACCATATCTAGACTTCCTAACCCCAACGCCTCAGTTCAGGTAACGTAAACTCAACGATCGACTATTTTGATTGAACTCATGGGTTAAAAGGCATGTTCCTTCTCTCATCCCAAACGTCTCCTTGTTGACCTCCACTTTCCCACGACATCCCAGAAAAACCTCTAGTCACCTTCCATCCGCTCTCCTCTGCTCTCCGTGACTTCTAGAATCCCTCACTGTTCTTTCCAATAACCCGTCTTCCATTACATAGCTGTGCTCTGGACCCGCATCACTTTTCAACCATCAAAAGCTTTCGAATCAGGATGATGCAAACTCCCTGTTCAAGCTTTCTTTGCACATGATTTAACTCCGCAGCTAGGGGCAGGAAATAACTGGAATCAAACCCCATTGATCCTAGAACGTTCTCTTGAGGAATCCTAGTTTCTTCCTAGACAAGGCAAGCACAAGAGCACAACTAGAATGCAGTTCCTGCGCTGTGGAACCAACTTCACCAAGAGTGGAGTGGCCAGGGGGAAATCCTGTCTGACGGCTAGTAACAAATCCAGCTGCGTGTTAAGAAACAACTGACCTTCCTACAGGTGGAGGCTGTGTGCAGCATCAGTCGGGTTGTACAGCAAGCAGGCTGTGGGAAGACTCCACCGGCCCTACAGGCAGATGCTGGCTGGCATAGTTCTCATTTGAATAGGGAGCAAAGCTACCTTTCATACCGGCTTGCTTGCTTGCTTGCTTGCTCCCTCCCTCCCTCCCTCCCTCCCTCCCTCCCTCCCTCCCTCCCTCCCTCCCTCCCTCTTTCCCTCCCTCCCTTCCTTCCTCTCCCCTGATACTGTTTTTCACCTGGACTCCACAGTCATCTTCAACATGAGTCTGTCCTAATACCTCCAGACCCTTCCTATAGATTGGGATTTCAGATCATGAAAATAACTATCAGTAGGTGTGCTTCGTGGTGCACGCCTATCTGATAGCACTTGGGAGGCTGAGGCATTAGAATTGGCATGAGCTTGAGGACAGCCTGGACTATAGAATGAGACATGTCTCAGAAAAACAGAGCTTTCCTCTCAGGCTGGGGAAACGGCTCAGTTGGTTAAATCCTTGCCATGCAAGCTTAAGGGGCTGAGTTGAGATTCCAAGGACTGAGTTTAGACTCACAAATCGGAACAAGGTGGCACATGCCTGTAATCCCAGGACTCTAGAGGCTAAAACGGCATGGTGGAAACTTCAAGGTCAGCCTGGGCTTAGGTACAGGCTCTTTATGTTTTTATTTTAAGATTAAAAAAAAAAAACTCACTAAATTGCTCAGGCTGGCCTTGAACTCACAATCCTTCTGCTTCTGTCTCACAAATATCTGGGATTACAGGCCTGAGCCCCACAGTCCTCTTTTGTCCATACCCTGACCCTGTCTTTTAAGTAAAGGGACAGGAGAGCTGGTGGCGAGGTGGGATGGTTCAGGAGGTAACGGGCTCACAGGGTGGCAAGAGGGTCACCTTCTCAGGCTGTTCTCTAACCTCCACACAAGAGCTGTGGTGTGTGAGCCCACTGCACACACAAAATAAACAAATATAAATATATAAATAAATGTGTTTAAGGAAACAGAAATAAAAGGAAAAAGAAAAAGAGAGAGAACAAACAACACCAAAAGCCACCGAAAATTTCAAAACCACTGTGACAGCCATCATAGTGTTCTGGGTTTTCAAATACTTAGGCCAAGGCAGAAGCTGAAAAAGGAAAGGGAGAGAGGAAATCACTCAGCCCGGACGTGGCTCACTGTGGACCACAGCAAGTCAGCTCGAAACCTCCGAACAGCTTATGTGGGCTCTGGGAGTCATGAGCCCTGGGGCCAGGGTGGGCTGCAGAAACGCCTTTGCGGAGAGACATTTCAACCTCTCTCTGTTCTCCTGATTTATAGAAAGTAATTTCTTAGAATAGCCCCAGCAGCTGATACCAACAGGAAGAAAACCCTCCAAAGGCTGAGATGCTTGTTAGCCAGGGTTCCATCAGAGACTTCGCAGGTCTTACGTCCTGTGACTATTTTTAACCACCTCAGCTGGCCATCGCTGTCACCTGTCACAGACAGCGGGCTGTGTCACTTCAGTGAGGGACTGATGAGCAGGTGGACTCTCCAGTCTGTTCGACTGAAACAGAAGTCCCAGGGAGCTCCCATACGGATACACTGTGTGGTTTCTCAGCACAGACATGGGGTGGGGCCTCAGGGGGTTTACTCTAAGAGATGGGGACAGGTTCTAAGTGGATGTCGTTAACTCAGAGCCAGGACACTTTCTCAGCAGGGGGACAGGCCTGGGTCCTGTTTATCAAAGGTGACCAGGAGGAGGACAAAGGAAAGCACAGGAAGATGCGAACATCTGACCTCTACAGAAAGCTAGGGAGAGTCAAACCCAAAGATACAGAAATGTACACAAGGGGCAAATAAAACCGGGAACTGGTGCTATGGGGCAGATACGGTTTCCGCGTGTGTTGTGGGTGCACATGTTTTGGAAACTTGGCCCCCACTGTAGAACTCTCTGTGGTAGAACTTTTAAGAGGCAGACTGTGCTGGGACCATGGGACTGAGATGGAGATGCAGTTCGGTCAGGAGAACGTCAGGTGTGATGGGGAACATGTACGTGTAATCTCAGCACTGTGGAAGCAGAGGCAGGAACATCAGAAGTTCAAGGTCATCCTTGGTGACACAGTGAAGTTGAGACCAGACTGAGCTATAGGAGATAATGCTTTAAAAAAAAAACTGTAATAAATAAATAAATGAGGTGGGGGCTACTGGAGTGGAACAGATCGGAAGGGGTAGATGCTTCTCTTTGTCATTTCACAGTAAACTACTTTAGGGGAGAACACTTTTTTACAGAGAGGCTACCTCCCATGGCCCCTTCTGCACATAGCTGCTTCCCATATTGATGTCTATGGTGTATTGGTAGAACCAGAGGAACCTCGTGAAGATACCAGCTCCATGTTCGTGGACCACCACAACAATTAGCTAAATAAATCTCTCGGAAGGAAGGAAGGAAGGAAGGAAGGAAGGAAGGAAGGAAGGAAGGAAGGAAGGAAGGAAGGAAGGAAGGAAGGAAGGAAGGAAGGAAGGAAGGAAAATCAGCTAGCCAACCACAGGTGTTTTGTTATAGCAACAGAAACGAAGGCACTGAAAGGCTCCCCTGGCGGGTTTGTTACAGTAAACTCAGCTGCCTAAGAGAAGTCTGTGAAAGACTACCAAAGATAGGAAAACCAGTATCAGCACAACCTTGGATGCTATCTTTGAGACTCTGTCAACAAAGGCCGGGTATTGTGGCGCATGCCTTTAATCCCAGCACTCAGGAGGCAGAGGCAGGCAGATCTCTGTGAGCTCCAGGCCATCCTGGTCTCCAGGGTGAGTTCCAGAACAGTCAGTGTTACAGAGAGAGACCGTCTTGGAGGAAGAGGAGGAGGAGGAGGAGGAGGAGGAGGAGGAGGAGGAGGAGGAGGAGGAGGAGGAGGAACAAGAAAGGGAGAAAGGGAGGGAGGGAGGAAGGGAGGGAGGGAAAGAGACCCGGTAAATGGTACGGTTAAAAGTGATCCTAGCAGAATTGTCACAGACAGTAGAATAATCGAATCTGTTTACCCTAGTCTTTCCTGTCCTTGCCAGTGACCTCTTAGCCTTGTCCCTTCAACACCAGCTCCCTGGACCAGGGTACCAAGCCCACCACATACCCATTCATTATCCACAGGGATATGTATGGGGAATGTAGTAAAGAGAGTGAGGATAGTTGAGACAGAGTTAGCAACCTGGACAACGAATGATCTACCGAGCTATCACTGGGCAGCACAGAGGCCAGGACGGTCTGGAGGACTGTATGGAACACAGCGGCTCTGGGTTGACCAGAGATCAGCAAAGAGCCTTCCTAAACCTAAAAACAGAACCACAGTCTCTATCCAATGGCGTGAGAGAGAGTTGGCTCTCCCTGATGACAGCTCCGGCTGGAATGGGAAACCAATTCCACATCATGCAAAGGAGTTGAATGCCTTCAGAAACATTCCCCAGAACACAGAGAGTGAGCACAGACAAGGAGATTCAGGTTTTCAGGATAAGACAGTATCTTATTCTGTCTGTGTGGCTGCAACAAACCACCACAGACGGGCTCATTTCCAAACAACAGCAATTTGTTTCTCTTGTTCTCAGGGCAGGAAGTCCACGATAAAGGTGCCAGCAGGTTTGGTGTCTGGTAAGAGCTGGTCTCTGTTTCCAAGGTGATATCCTGCTGCTACATCCTCTAGAGCAAAGGAAGGGCGGGCTACATCTTCACTGGGCAGAGGGATGAAAGGGTGAACACATTCACTTAAGTCCCCTCTCATCTCCAAAGGCCCTCAAACGCTGCTGCACTGAGGAGTCGGTTTCAACATTTGAATTCAAGGGACAACATTCAGGCCACAGGACACACACGCATTCACTGCCATACACAGACACACATAAGCACCCACCAGCCTCAGCAATGTCCCATGTGTCATTCCGAGTTCAGCGTCAGGGCGGCGTGGGACTAGAAGGAAGCCAGCTGGAACAGAAGCAGGGATGAGAACACAGCCTGCTAATGCACTGCTCTGTGGCCCTGCTCACAGTAATCCATACTACAAACCCCTCAAATGTGTGGTAACACACACATGCCCCCCAGCTCTGAGCCATCAGCAAATGCTACCAGGGCTACATCACTTTCCTTCAAGACCTGAGCCTTAAAGTTGCTATTTTTCTTTCTTATAAGTTCTTGATTTTGTTCTTTCCTTGTACAACCCTCTTATGGTCAGTTGCCAAAGTTTAAAACTATTGCACTAGGGAGAGCTAAGCATCTCAGGATGCCAGCCTTAATCCAGATGAGTATTGTTTTTTTTTTCAGATGGGTAATTAATGCAATTAAATCCACATGCATGCAAGGAGGCATGTACCGGGGTATTCCTCACTGCACTGGGAACAGCCTAAATGTCCATCATGTACAAGTGGTTCAGTAAATGGTAGACCAGTAAGCCCAAAAGGCACTGCGCAGCAGTTAGAGAGAATAAGGTACATTTGGACACAATAGCAGAGAGAGGTCTCCAGGTCACTTTGCTGAGTGACAAAAACAACTGGCAGAATAAAACTGTGCCATTAACATATTCCTCACCAATAAACAAAATAATGCTTTATGTGTCTAAATATTCTTGTACATCAAAGCTGGTCAGGCGATACATCAAACGAGGAAGCTAAGGCTAGAGAGGAAGAAGGGTCCTGGGACTCAGGCTAGTCACAAAATACTTGAGTCTTTCTTGAAATGTTCTGGTATTGCTTATAGGAACAACGTGTGGGGCTGGGGAGATTACTCAGCAGATAAAAGCGCTTGTGGTGTAAGCCTGAAGACTGGAGTTCTAATCCCCAACACCTATGTTTCTTTTTTTAAAGGCCAGGGATGACTGCACATGCCCAGAAACCCAGCATTCAGGAGTGGACACAGCCAATGTTGGGATCTTGCAGCCCAGCCAGCCTAGCCAAATCAGTGAACTTCCTGTTCACTGGGTGACCCTGTCTTAGGGCAGTGAGGCAGACATTGATAGAGGAGAAACTGGCTATCTTCCCCGGGCCTTTGTGAACACACATATGGGCACGTGTGCCCACACACTAGCATGCATGCAAAATACACACAAACAAATGTATTCAAAAATAGCTTATAAAATTAGAATAATTTGAGATGTTAAGACATTTCAAGAAATAGTGTTGGTGGTTTGTCCTAACAATGGGTTGCTCCTCCCAGGATACACAAAAGAAACAACAAAAAAGAATCTCATTAGTTCTCTATTCATTCATTGATTCAACAAATATTTCCCAAGGACCTACTATGTGCCAGCACTGTTCTACAAACTCTGGACTGAACTACCTGGTAGTTTCTTTGTTCTCAGAGCTACCCCGTACCCCATATCCTGACCCCAGGTTCTCTTCTACCAGGGTCTCTCAAACTTGTGGACTCAGGTTTCCACACTAGTGAGGCCCCAACCCCCTCGGGGTGTCATCCTTCCAGACACTGCTCTTCTTCAGCTACCACAATGCTGAGCTTCTCTATCACTTCCCTACAGATCCCTTACATCACCCCTTATCTAACGGGAGCACCTCAAGGCCACAGGGGCTATAAATGAGGAGAAGCATTCCTTACAACCATCACAAGGTCCCACTGCAGAAAAAATACACCTTAAAAAGAAAGTTTGTTGTGTGAAAAAAAAAAACACCCCCACACCTGTCAGGAACAGAAATGGAGTAGGATGCTGAGGCCAGGGCTCCCAACTGCCTCATCCGACCCCCATGCTGGAGTTCTGCTCTGACTACAGATGGCTGGAGAAGGTCTAATGGTCTGGGTCTTGTCTCTACTTCACTCTCCAGATCCAGAAGTGAATTCACACTGATTTTTCTTTCTTTCTTTCTTTCTTTTTCTTTTTTTTTTGTTTTTGTTTTTGTTTTTTTTGTTTTGTTTTGTTTTGTTTTTCGAGACAGGGTTTCTCTGTGTAGCTTTGTGCCTCTCCTGGGACTCACTTGGTAGCCCAGGCTGGCCTTGAACTCACAGAGATCCGCCTGCCTCTGCCTCCCGAGTGCTGGGATTAAAGGAATGTGCCACACTGATTTTTCAAAAAGGCTGATGGACCTATACTGAATGCTCAGTTTCTTTTTATTTTCTTCCTTTCTTTATTTTTATCTTTCTTTTTAAACAAGGCCTCGTGTAGCCCAGGCTGGCCTTGAAATCGCTATATAGCCAAGGATGACCTTGAACTTCTGATCCTCCCAAGTGCTAGGATTCCAGGCATGCGCCACCGGGGCTATTTCATGGTGAAATAGCTTCCATGGTGCTGTGAAGCCAGTGCCTTGTGAATGCGAGATGAGCGCGCTACCTAAACTGCTCTGTACCCGCAGTTCCGGGAAGCTCAGTTTCTATTAACTTCTCTCTCCAGTTGTCTCTCAGACCAAAAGAAAAAAGAAAAAACCAAAACCAAAAACAATGCTGAAAAGCAAAAGTAAAACCCCAAACTTCACGGGGGTGGTTTGGCAAGCTTCGATTTCCTCCCAGGGAGAGGGAAAGCACCAGGGGAAAGGGTTAAATATTAACACACTCTCCTGGAAGGTCCTTGCTAGCTTGTTAAGGGAACCCAAGCCAAACCTTGGCAGGGATCAAACATTAGCTCATGACAGGTGTAGGCTTCATGCTGGCTGCTGCAGCATTTCCAGCAACAATGTCGGGGACATGGGGACCACTCCATGACACAGCAGGCTGGAATGGATTGCTTTGCAGAGAGCTCTTCCGGCTGAAATAATTCTCTGTAACAACTTCCTTGACACGCTGTCAGATGGCCTGTTTCCAAGGTGATGGCCGATGCCTGGGGACATAATAGACATCATCTGTGTTCTTCCGGAGATGCAGTCCCCAGGACGGCCCCGCTGCATTCTTCTGGCACTCATCAAGTCGCAGTCTCTATGTAACTGGGGCCCCAGGCCTGGCTCCCCAGCAGTCTCTGGCTGTCTTCTCACCAGAACATTGTTCACTTTGCCTGCAATATTGGATCGCAAACTCAAACGCCTTTGGGAGGCAGCCAGACAAAATAAATGACCGAGGTTCTCTAAGTGACAACTGGAACACACCTGCCTGTCCAGGGAGAGGCCACTGGTGGCTGTGGTTCACAAGCGTGAGCTTCAGAATGTTCTTGAACAGAGTTTCTTTGCAGATCTCCTCTGGCTGAAATAATTCCGTAAACAATGTCCCCAGTTTGCTCTGTGTGCTGGATCTAATCCTGTCCACCAGGAACCTCAGAATATGACCTTACTGGGGGCAAAGAGTCATTACAGAGGTAATGAGTTAAATCAAGATGAGATCATCCTAGTCTGGGGTGGGCCCTAAACCAGTGACCAGTGGACAGGTAGGAGGTACAAACACAGAGAGGAAGAGGCCACGTGAAGACGGAGGCGGCAACTAGAGAGTTATTATCTACAAGCCAAGGAATGCCAAGGACTGTCAGCAACTGTCGGAAGCTGAGAGGAGCAAACTCTTTTATGAATGGAACAAAAGCAAACATGCTTAGGAGCTTTGAATGGCGAGGTCTTTCATCTGTATAGTTAAAGGCACCCTAAATCTATGCTGGACCCTTTCAAATCACTGTAGCCAGAGGGATATTCAGAAAGTTCAAATCCAACAGTGATGCTACTCACCACCCTAAACTCCCTCACTGATGCCCCACTACTCTTTTAACAGACATCATCACCAAAGCGTCTGGGCCCTGCAGACCCTGTCTCCTGCTTCTAAGCCTTACTCTGACCAGATTCCTCTGGAGCTTCCTGGGTCCTCCTCAGCCTCACTCAGGACCTTTGTATATACTGGTTTCTAGTTCTCAAATATTTTCACTTTTCCCCCATGAAACACACACACACACACACACACACACACACACACACACACACACACACACACACTCTTCCTCAAAAACACTTGTCCTGACTCCTCATCCAAAGTTAGCCAATAATCTTTTAGATACTTTCATGGTACCATCTCCCTTTGAAACTGAGCACCTACCAAAGCGTATGCTCATTTGATTCATCCCCATTGGACTGCAAGCTCCTTCCCCTCTTGCTGAACAGTCAGGTCCCGCAGAAGGCAGGAGGCAGTCTGGAATTGTCCTTCCTTGAAAGTCTGCAATGTTCTCAATAGCCTTTGCTCTAAGCGTTGATTGGTTTGTATGAAACAAGGAGGCTCTTTTACTTCCTGTACTGTTCTCTGAGGCCCACACCTGTTAAGCCTCTGACTGTTGGCCACAAGGTAGGCAGGAACCATGGCATTCAGTTCTGTATTTTCCAATTGATAGTATGAGGTCTTTTCATACTTGATAAGCATCTATTGGGGCCTTAAAGACATACTAAGCTCCTCTGTTTAAAAATGGTACCTCTGGGATGTGGTGGCGCACGCCTTTAATCCCAGCACTCGGGAGGCAGAGGCAGGTGGATCTCTGTGAGTGAGTTCCAGGACAGGCTCCAAAGTTACATAGAGAAACTCTGTCTCAAAAAACCAAAAAAAAAAAAAAAAAAAAAAGTATAGAGATTTATTCATTGTAGGGACAGTATTAGACATCAGAGAAGGAGCCTGGAACCATGGTTGAGTCCAGTTTGTGCCAGGCACAAGTCAGGAGAGGGCAGCTTTGCACAAGAGGGCTACAAAGGCAATAATAGTCCTTCAGTTTCATAAGTCTTCACTACAGACGCCATGTTCCTATCACTACAGATGCCATGGTCCCATCACTACAGACGCCATATTCCCATCACTACAGACGCCATGTTCCCATCACTACAGATGCCATGGTCCCATCACTACAGATGCCATGTTCCCATCACTACAGATGCCATGTTCCCATCACTACAGACGCCATATTCCCATCACTACAGACGCCATGGTCCCATCACATGGATTCCCATCTCTGACTTCAAACCCTGCTCAGATGAGTCTAAACTCAAGATTCTATCGGTTGTTCTCAAACAGGAACAATTCCCCAGCCCAGCTTCCCAAAACATTTGACACTGTTTGAGGACAGTTGTTACTATTTGCACCTGAGATTTGGTGGCAGATGTGGCCTGCTACTGGCCTCTCCTAACTAAACCAAGGATGCTGAGGAATGTCCTACCATGCACTGATGACAGAGCCACCTCTTTCCCCAGCCATCAATTACCCAACTCGCAGAAATGGCACCACGAGGAAGCAGTATACCACTGCCACTCATCACGCCAAGGGCCTGCCCTCCCACTCCCAGATGCCATGCTATGGGCTTCGGTCAATTCCATCTCCAGGGCATTCCAGTTTGCTCTTCTTTCCAAAGAAGAGCCTTTAACCATAATTAATGTGCTTTAAAACTTTGTAGACCACAAAACAGTTTGCTCTGATTCCAACGATCTCTTGTCCAGGCAACCCAAAATTCCCTGTCCTGACCATTGGCCTTCAGTAGGAACTGCATGGCCTCAAGGGACTCCCAGCAGCCCAAAGAACGCAGGAAACGTGTGGTTAATCACTTCAACCTGCTTCAACAGCGACTCTCTGAGGCCTGTTTATTGTTCCACCGTTCAGCTGCCCTGGAGTTATCCAAGACCAAAGTCTTACATTTATTTGTAGAGTAGAAGAAGGTATATTTTTACTCTCACGTCCCTTCCAAGTCCCTGAATTAAATTAGTGTGAACTTTCCAGAATAAATTCACCTTTGAGCAGAAACGAAGCATGGAAAGTTCCAGCCCAAAGGACACCTTATTGGAAAGCCCGAAGGAAGGCTGCCTCCCAGCACTTACAGTCCCAACGCATAGAGCATTTGCTAACACAAAAGAGCCTCTTAGTGGGGTGAATGTCAGCAACCCAGGACTGACTTCCAGATCTTTCTTCTGCAGATTGTACACACACACACACACACACACACACACACACACACACACACACACACACACATGCGTGTGTGCAAATGGGAAGGAAGAGGCTGGAAAAAGTAACACATATGGATCTAATCCGCACCATGTCACTGCCTAAGACACAAGGGAAGGATGTTTATCAGAATGGGTAGGGAGAGCAACTAATAACACAAGGAAGACCTCAGAATCTTTGGCTCCACGGCATTCTTGATGGACCACAACTGTGGTCTGATAGCATATGTCACCGATTCAAACTGCACATGTTTTGTGGATGGCCTCCTTGGGTTTTCCTACAGAGAACGACTCAGAACTGGCTTGGCGATCTGTAGTGTGAGAAGGGAGGCCACTTGGAGTGTGTTCCCTCCCTTAATACTCAACATGGAAAAATATTTCCCCGACCACTTCCAAGCCCTGTGAGGGTCCAAATGCGGGCAATTCTGAGACATGCGCCTTTTCACCAAGTGCATCCGTCGTTGTAACTGTGCTCGGCCTACCCAATACTGTTGACTAAGGAAAGACAGTAGTAAGACAGTGTGGGCTATGGTTGTATCTGTGATATACTGGCCTTGCTCAAGCATGTGCCAGAACCTGGGTTCCACCCCCAGTGCATTGGGTGGAGTGGAAAACATTCAGAAAACTATTGCAGCACAACCCCCTCCCCACTACCAAAAAATGCTTATAGAACACTTCGTCATTAAGTGATAAACATCTCTGCAAACCCAAGTCAGGTGTGAGGGTTCACCACCGTTCTCCCAATACTGGGGAGACCAAGGCAGGAAGCTAGCGAGTGAGTGGTCATCCTGAGCTACACAGTGAAAGCCTATCTGAAGACAACCCAAACAGACGGGTGTGCTGGTGCATTGCCTCTCATCTCAGCTCTGAGAGGATTACCACAGATTTGAGGCCAGCCTGGTCCACAGAGGACGCTCTCAGTCAGAGCTACATGGTGAGATCCGATCTCAAACAAGCCAACACCTTGCTAGAACATGAACTTTCCTCTAAGCTGTAATTTTCAAAGGTTTTAGCCGCACAAGGCTGCTTTCCTCCTCCTAACGAGACACACCGCCGAGTCTCGGGCCAAATATGAACATGAAAGGTGGAGACAGGAATTGCTCCGGTATCACCCGGGTCCCAGGAGCCAGCTGCTTCTGTCCCAGTCTGTGTCCTTCCCAACACTTTTCTATGTCTCCTATGAATCTCTGGAAAAACTGGTTTCAGAAGGAATCTCTTCATCTCTCCACAGACATGGCATCTTCGTGAACACGTCATCACTGAGCCCAATCCCTTAACTGTAATGACTCACAAAATAGCAGTTACCAGGGACCAAATGTGGGGGGCTGACGTTCACTTTGCTTGATTCTGAGTTATTTGCTCTCTATTTGCTTGTTGTTTTAATAGAAACATCTTTAAAAAAAAAAAAAAAACTCGCTGGGCAGTGGTGGCGCACGCCTTTAATCCCAGCACTTGGGAGGCAGAGCCAGGCGGATCTCTGTGAGTTCAAGGCCAGCCTGGGCTACCAAGTGAGTTCCAGGAAAGGTGCAAAGCTACACAGAGAAACCCCTATCTCGAAAAACCAAAAACCAAAACAAAACAAAACAAAAACAACAACAACAACAACAAAAAAACCAACGTATGAGTAGGAAGCTCCTCCAACTAATACAGTGGTCCCCAACCTTCCTAATGCTACAACCCTTTAATACAGTTCCTCATATTGTGCTGACCCCAATCATAAAATTATCTTCATTGCTGTAATCCTAACTGTAATCTTGTTACTGTTATGAATTGTAAATATCTGTGTTTTCCAATGGTCTTAGGTGACCCCTGTGAAAAGGTCATTATTCAACCCCCCCTCAAGGGGTCAGGACCCACATGTTGAGAACCACTGGACTAATACATAATATGATGCTATAAATGGTCTCGGGTATCACCTACTGTTCTCACTGATATCCTTTGTAAGAATGGAAGAAGGTTTCCTGTGACGATCGTCACCCAATGAGGTTCCAAGTTCAAGTACTTGCTGAGAATGGCTAGTCAGAGATCCTATCTCCCACCATGTCCCTAGACATGTAGCTACCACCTCACATCAAAGAAACCCACAGGAAGCTCTTCTGCTGAGGGCAAGACATGAGCTAATAAAATTCCAACATCATAACCCAGAGACAATTAGTACATTGGGTAATTTAGACTTGTTAATAAAAGCATTTAGTTACATCCACAGAGTCTTTCATTTAGTTTATACCTGCGATGGGAAGGCATCTTTAAAGAGGCTTTCTTCATCACAGAATGGCCCCCTGAATGCATGTGATCACCAAAGCAATGACCACCAACAATTCTGTTACCCTGCCAAGGAAGCCCATGTGATAGGAACCATTGGATATTTCTGGAAGCTTGTCTTCCCTAAAACATCCTTAGCATTCTCCCTTAAAAAGCACAGGGGCAATTGAAGCAATTGAAAATGTGGCTTTTTCCTGGCCAACACTGAAAAATAATATTCCAGAGCCCATGCATCTTATCTTCCAGCCCACATTTCAGCAGGCCGAATACGGAAAGCACATTTGGGCTGGCACAGGGGTTGAACTATTTTACTTTAGAGAAAGAAAAATTGAGCAATCTTGGAAGAACTCCATATTCTTCTTTTCAAAAAAAAAAAAAATGTAAGTTCCTCTTGAAAACTAGTTAGGACTTCAAGCAGGAAAGAAGGGTTTGGAACAGATGTCCCCGAGCGAGTTGGGAGAATGTTAATCACTGTCCCTTCTCTCCTTTGCTCTGAGACTAGCTCACATCCCAGGCCCCAGCAAAAGGAAACTGCACACACTTGACTTTTGAGACGGTAGGAACCTATCAGCCAGATCACTCCAGTCCAGAAACGTACCCCAAGGCCTCGAGAGCCCAGAGGGTCAGCAACGGACTGACTAGACATTTGAGAAAGTCATTTAGTTTTTGAGCAAGGCTTCCCAGGAAAAGAACAACTTAACAAAACAGAGCAAAATGAAATTTCCATATACACAGGCATCTGCAACTTTAGCCAAGCAGAGTCTTTGGCAAAGCGGACCAATACATACGGCGCTGGGTTGAACATAAATGAAATACAAAGACTTCTGAATGCTGTCAAATAAGAAGGCCAAGATACGGAGGAGCAGACACTTTGCAGATCTATCTTAATAAGATAAACAATGATTCCCTGTGATGGCTGTTCTTGGTTGTCAACCTGACTATATCTGGAATTAACTAAAACCCAAGCAGCTGAGCACACCTGTGAGGGTTTTTTTTTTTTTTTTCCTTAATTAAATCACTGGAAGTGGGAAGGCCCACTTCTAATCCTGATCTTTTGAGGTGGGAAGATCCACAATTAATCTAATCTGGCCCGCACCCCTGCTGGCAGCCTATGGAAGGACATGGAAGAAGGAAGCTTGCTCTTTGCCTGTTTGCTCTCTCTGTCTCTCTCTCTCTCTTGCTGGCAAGTCCATTCCTTCACCAGCACTGGAGCTTTCTTCTTCAGGATTCCAGCATCTACTGAAGACCAGCTGAGACATCCAGCCTCATAGATTGAGTAACTACTGGATTCTTGAACCTTCTGTCGGTAGACAGCTATTGTTGGACTAGCTGGACGACATTCCGTAAGCCACTCCAATAAATCCCCTTTCTAAATATATACAGGTTCATTCTATCAGTTCTGCTCCTCTAGAAATCCCGGACTAACACAGATTTTGGCATCAGAGGTGGTCCAACAGCAAGGAAAGGATAAGGGTACATTTTTTAAGTATCTGGAATAGGCTTCCCACTTTGCCAACATCTACAGTTACTGAAGCCTCTTCTGGAAGCCCATAGTGTGAACTACTTGACAAACTTAGGGAGACAAATGCATTTGATTATCCTGAGTCCCAGTTGTTAGAGACCACAGATTTGGTGAGTCTGGTTATAAACCTTTTGACAATTTGTGAGAAAATTAAGGAAAACAATGCTGTTTGGTCGGTTGCTCCTAAACATCTCTGGACAAACTAACAAAGGAAAGGAATGAGCTCCATGATAAAATTGACCAACTTCTATCTTCTCACAAAGGACAACAATGAAGTCGGTAATAAAATTGACTGGCTCCAGATGCGCATAACAGTCTAAAGATTTCTAAGTGTGCCCTGGAAGAGAACCTCCTCTTCAGCCCAAGAGCTCAAGTTTCAGGGAAATTACACCAAAGCCCTCAGAAGGTTGGCTGGGCCAGGTGTGGGACACACCCTTTAATCCCAGAACTCGAGAGGGCAGAGGCAGGCAGATTTCTGTGAGTTCAAGGCCAGCCTGGTCTATATAGTGAGTTTCAGGACAGCCAGTGCTATGTGGAGAGACCCTGTATCAAAAAAGAAAAGAAAAGAAAAACAAAAGAAAAACAAAAGGAAAGAAAGGTTGGCTAAATTACCTTAAAAATTCAAGTCCCAGCCTTGGAGGGTGTCCGCAGGTACAGTTAAAGTTAGGGCATTAGTTGGTAAAGAATGGGCTCCTGTAACTTGGGTTGGAGATGTGTAGGAAGACCCTATGGAGACTGAGAACTTTGAACCTCAGATTCCCAAGGGTTTACCTCACCTGAGGAAGTGGTCTCTCCACCCTCTGCAGATGTAACTCCTATCCCCACCCCCTGAACTATTGCCTATTGCTCCTTTGACTGAGGAAATTAATCCTTCATTGTCCGCTACATGAGCAATGACTTTCTCTGAAGAAGATGTCAGGCAAGACAATACTGCTGTCCCCCAGGACCCACCAATAGTTGTCTCTAGACCCATAACCAGACTTCAGGCTAAGCAGGCTCCTAGAGGGGAGGTAGGAAGTGTAGGCCATGAGGAGCTGAGCTACGCTACTGAAGAGCTTAATGAGTTTGCTAATTCATTCAAGAAGTCTGAGGGATATGTGTGGGAATGAACTTTAAGGGTGTGGGATAATGGTGGAAGAAACATAAAGATCAGGCTGAGTTTATTGATATGGGCCCTCTGAGTGCAGATTCCAGGTTTAATATGGAGGCTTACACAGTTGTTGGTTTGTTTTGTTTTGTTTTTGTTTTTCTTTTTAAGGTGCCAAAAGTTTGTTTGAATGGTGAGCTGAAGCGTTTACCAGAAGATGGCCTACTGAAAAGGAGTTGCAGATGCCTGCTATCCCTTGGCTTAGTGTTGACGAAGGGATTTTAAGGCTCAGGGAAACTGCAATGCTGGAGTGGGTACTCTGTGTAAAACCACGTCCTCCACAATGGGAAGGCCCAGAAGACACTAACTCACTAACCTCACTAACCCTGTGAGATGCAAAATGGTGAGAGGGGCAGCAGCCCATTGGAAGAGCTTTGTTGTGGCCCTTTTCCTTGTGCCGGACCTTAGGGTGGAGATGCTGCTGCTCAGTTGGATAAATTAAACGCATGGGTTTAATTGGGCCCCTGGGGTGGTGGGGACCAGGTGGCAACACTGACTTTGCAAAGGCAAGGCGACTGTCCTCATGGTAATGAGCAGCACAGCAGAGTAATGTCCACAACGGCCTAGTCCACAACGGCAGCACACGTAAAGTGATTCTATGGTGTTGTGACTCGTGGGTGGACCTTTGGTACTGGCAAATCAATCATGGTGTTTCCAGGCATGAAAGAGATAAGAAGCCTACTGCAGTTTTATTTGATCTGTATAAGCAGAAAAATTCTCAAACAAAAGAAAGAAAGGCTGCATTGGATCACAGCAAAAAGGAATCTAGGCCCGTGAACTGATACCTAGACTTGAGCCAGTTTGCAAACCTCAAACCCCTTGAATGAAGGGGTGCTCAGGTTCCCCTGAAAAAGGACCTTGATAAGACAGCTGAAAGTTTTCCTGTTAGCCTTTCTCCAGTCCTTCCCCAGAGGGACCTATGGCCTTTTTCAAGTGTAGCTGTACAGTGGGGGAAGGGAACAATCAGATGCTCGGGGTCTATTGGATACTGGGTCTGAATTGGCACCAATTCCAGAAGACCCCAAGAAACATTGTGGCCCTCCGGTTAAAGTAGGAGTTTATGGAGGCTAGGTGATTACCGTAGTTTTAAATGAAGTCCAACTCACGGTAGGTCCAGTGGGTCCCCAACCTCACCCTGTGATTTTATCTCTCGTACTAGAAATTACAGAAATTAGTGCCATCATCAACAACTTGAAAGATGCAGGAATAGTGGTACTCTCCTATCTGGCCAGTACAGAAGACAGACGGACTGTGGAAAGTAACAGCTGACTATAGAAAACTCAAGTAGTGACTCCAATTGCAGCTGCTGTACCAGATGTGGTGTCCTTACTTGAGCAGATTAACACATCTCCAGGTATGCAGCTATTGATCTAGCAAAAGCCTTTTTTTTCTCAGAATCTGTCCATAAGGACCACCAGAAGCAATCTGCTTTCAGTTGGCAAGGCCAGCAAGTGTACCTTTACAGGTTTACTTCAAGGACATAGTACCTCTCCAGCCTTGTGTCATAACTTAGTTCAAAGGGATCTTCATTGCCTATCTCTTCCGCAAAATATCACGTTGGTTCACTATGTTAATTACATTATGCTGTTTGAACCGAGTAAGCAGGAGGTAGCAACCACTCTGGTCTTGTTTCTAACACGTACGCACATCAGAGAACGAGAAATAAATCCAACCAAAATTCAAGATCCTTCTACCTCAGTGAAATCCTCAAGAGTCCAGTGATGTGAAACATGCAGAGAGAGAGAGATATTCCTTCCAAGGTGAAGGATAACTTATTGCACCTGGGCCCTCCCACCACCAAGAAAGCAGCAAAATGTTTACTGGGCCTATATGGATTCTGAAGACAACACATTCCTCACGTGGGTGTGTTATTCCTGCTCTTAAACTAAGAGACCTGGAAAGCTGCTAGCTGTGAGTGGGGTCTGGAACAGGAGAAGGCTCTTCAACAGGTCCAGGCTGCTGTGCAGGCTGCTCTACCACTTGGAACATATGATCCAGGAGACCCTATGGTACTCAAATTGTCAATGGCAGACAGGGATGTCCTGAAGCCTTTTGGCAAGCCCCTATAGGGGAATCACAGAAGAAACTTTTGGAAATTTTGGAGCAAGGCGCTATTATCATCTGCAGACAGCTAGTCTAACTACAAGAGACTGCTCTTGACCTGCTATTGGGCCTTAATAGAAACTGAATGTTTGACAATGGGCTACCAAATTACCATGTGACCTGAGCTGTCCATCATGAACTGGGTGTTATCTGACCCACCAAATCATAAAGTCAGACGTGCACAGCAGCAATATATTATAGAAATGGTGCATTACAGTATTGGGCCCAAGCAGGTCCTAAGGGCACAAGCAAGCTGCATTAAGAAGTTGCCCAAATGCCTATGGTTTCTGCTCCCCTTACAATGCCGTCTGCTGACAATCACGCACCTGTAGCCTCATGGGGTGTGCCCTATGATCACTTGGCTGAGGAAGAGAGGACAAAGTTTACTGATGGTTCTGCAGAACCACCCAGGATTAGACAGCTGCAGGATTACCACCTCATTCTGGGACAACCCTGAAAGGCACCTGTGACATCTTCGCAGTGGGCAGAACTTCAGGCAGTACCCAGGGTCATACATTTTGTTCCGAAGGAGAAATGGCCAAATGTGCAATTATCCGCTGAATGGTCAGAGACTTGGAAAGAGCATGATTGGAAATTTGGTGGGAAAGACATGTGGGCAAGAAGTATGGGTGGATGGAGCTCTCCAAATGGGCAAAAGGATGTGAAGCTATTTGTGTCCCGTGTAAAAGCTCATCAAAAGGTGATTTCAGCAAAGGAGGAGTTCACTAATCAAGTAGACTGGATGAATGTGGACATTCAGTCTGTTTCCTAAGCCATGCCTGTCATTGCCCAATGGGCCCATGAACAAAGTGACTGTGGTGGCAGAGATGGGCTTGACCACATGGACTGTCACTCACCAAGGCTGACCTGGCTACAGCTACTGATAACTGCCAGATCTGCCAACATCAGAGACTGACAATGAGACAAAACCACTCCCCAATCCAAGGTTATTTTTTCCATATGGTTGTTTTTGGCCATGGTGGTAGGTGGACAGGGATACTCAATGAGGTGCTACTGTTTATTACAGGGAAGTGGTCAAAAAAAGGAGGGAGGGAGAGACAGAGACAGGGAGTTGTTAGATAAGAAATTTTGCCTGGCATACACCGTGGAAAATTAAGAATAACACTGTTTCCCCCCACCCCCAAGGATGTCTTTTATGTTTAATTATGTATCAATTTGTATGTGGCTGTGTGTGGATATCTGCACATCCATGCAGATGCCTTTTGAGAACAGAGGTATCAAATCCCTTAGAGCTGTATTTATAGGTGGTTGTGAACTACTTGGCATGGGTGCTGGGAACCAGGCTCTGGTCCTCTGAAAGAGCAGTTTGTATTCTTAACCTCAGAGCCAACTCTCCGGCCCCTCTCCCTATTGTTTTATCCCAAATGTGCAAACACTGAATGTGTAGGTGAACAAAAATGAGCAAATGGCACGCATGGATTGCTTTGGGGAGGGGGTGTGCAACTCTTGATAATTTTGTTAAAGCAACTGCCAGGAGGCATCTTAGAAATGTGGAGTACGATAGATTCTCTCTGCCTCCCATCAGCATCCTTAAACAAAGCATTCCTCAGATACGGGACAGCAAGCCAGGTTGAGAGCTGTTTATAAAGAGGGTTGGGAAGATAGACACAGTGCTCTGTGGGATCCGAATGCATCAGATAGGGCCCGGGAGACTCCAGCCATGCACACAATCAGGACAAGAACTGGAACTGTTTCTCGGGAAGATGGGTTTCCTCGGGCATCTGGGTGTCTGAGGCCCGTAACCTCCAACTCCACAGAACAGCACCCCAGAGCTGCAGGGCACTGAGGGAAAAGGTCCCCTCCACTCAACAATACAGCCGTGAGATGCATGCTTTAAATGGTGGGTAGGAAACTGATCAGAAAAAAAAAAAAAAAAAAAAAAAAAAAAAGAACATTAGGAAATAAAATATTAAAAAATGTAAATGTGACGGAAATTGTAAACAGCCTAAAGCTCCTCTCCCTCCGGGAACAGCTGTGTCTGCTAATCCCTGAGGAGTCCTCGCTGCCTTCTCCCTTCCTTCCTTCCTCCGTCTCTCTCTCTAATAGCTCCCTTGTTCCTGCTGGACAAAACTAGCCCTTTGTGGCTGCTCTCAGCACATTAAAAACAGGAATAGGGAAATTGTAAACAGGAGGCTTCTGGCCTACAGGCGAAGACACACACAAGCCTCTGAGGCCTACTTCATGCTAAGCAAAGAAACAGGTCTTTGTTGCTAAAGGGATTAGGACTGTGGGCCTCTGGAGGCACCGCTGAGGCATTCAGCTGGCCTGAAGCAGAGGCTTTGTAAAGAGACACCTCCGTTAGAGGTCTGGGAGCCAGCGGAAATCATTCATGCTCTTTACACAATCTGGGTAATGTGAGAGTGTTGGACTGCTAAACGCCTCTGTTGAGGAGGGTCCTATCTCCTTGAATGGTAAATTCTTTAGCAGCTAAATAGAGGGTGGTATAATTACCTTCACTGACTTTTTTTTGGGGGGGAGGGGGGCGTAGGGGATGTCTTCTACCTTTAACCCTTGCGGGGAGGGATGCTTAAGAATCATGGGACACCAGCTCCAAGATATGCTTTGGCCCGACCCGTCCTGGCCCAGCATTATCCAAGATACGAATCTCTCTTGGCATCTTAACATCCGATCAGTGACCACTCTGCCCCTGTACTTGCTAGGATGATGCCCGTTCCTGTAATCACCTCATTTTGTACCTCTGGTTTGGAGGGCACCAAGTCTGCCTACCTGATTTCTATCTACCCTGAGTTCATTTTCACCTTCAGGAGGGGCAGGTCCTTCCTGAGGTCTGCAGGTCCTCCCTGAGGTCTGCAGGTCCTCCCTGAGGTTTGCAGCCTCCCATTTCTCTCTTCTGCTGCTGCACCATGGCCTGTGTCTGCCTGGCCAAGGAGTGGCCACAGGGTAAAGGGTTACCTACTTTCACAGGTGTCCAGGGTGGTCTGTGCCCAGCAGGAGAGGGAAACTGGTGTGTGTGTGTGGGGGGGGGGGGGTCAGACTGGTTTGAAAAACAGTCCTTATGGCAGCTAAGAAGACTATATCCAACTATGCTTCGATGACTTTGAAGGATTTATTTAAATTTTATTTTATGTGCATTGATGTTTTGTCTGCATTCATGTCTGTGTGAGGGTGTTGGATCCCCTGGAACAGGAGTTACAGACAATTGTAAGCTGCCATGTGGTTGCTGGGAACTGAACCCTGGTCTTCTGGAAGAACAGACAGTGTTCTTAACTGTTGAGCCATCTCTCCAGCCCACTTTTAAGTTCATCAGTGAAGCCTCCCAGTGACCTCATCCAGACTGGCCTAAGGGTAAGTCTGTGGGATCATTTCCTTGATTGACGATCAATGTGGGAGGACCCAGCTCACTGCGGTCTGTCCCGGGTTGGTAGTCTTGGCTTATATAAGAAAGGAGGCTAAGCAAGCTAGTAAGCAGGGCTCCTCCATGGCCTCTGTTTCTGTTCCTGCCTCAAGGTTCCTGCCCTGACTTCCTTCAATGATGGACTGTAACATGGAAGTATAAGTTAAATAAACCCTTTCCTAGCTGAATTCCTTTTGGTCATTGTCTTTGTTGTGAAGAGACACCATGACCAGGGCAACTCTTACAAGAGAAAACATGTAGCCGGGCGGTGGAGCACGCCTTTAATCCCAGCACTTGGGAGGCAAAGCCAGGCAGATCTTTGTGAGTTCGAGGCCAGCCTGGTCTATAGAACGAGATGCAGGAAAGGCGCAAAGCTACACAGAGAAATCTGCTGGCACTGGAGCAGTAGCTAACAGCCCATCCTGATCAGTAGGCAGAGAGAGAGAGAGAGAGAGAGAGAGAGAGAGAGAGAGAGAGAGAGAGAGAGAGAGAGAGAGAGAGAGAGAGAGAGAGAGACTGGGCTTGGCATGGGCTTTTGAAACCTCAAATAGCACGCCTAAATGGACATACTTTTACCAATAAGGCCACACCTACCCGAACAAGGCCATACTTTCTGCTGCCTGATGGCTAAGCATTCAAATATATAAGCCTATGGGGGACATTCTTATTCAAACCACCACAGTCCTGGTGTTTTATCATATCAATAAAAACCAAACTAGGACTTAAGTACATAAATGATGCTAAGGGCTAAAACACTGCACTGGAAAAAAGAGAAGGCAGGTAGGAATTAGTCAGATAAGGACTGAGGGAAACACGCTCCAGGGAGAAGGGATGGCTGGTACAGGGGGTTGCAGGTAGTGGCTGAAGTACTCGGTAAAAGCGGGATCTTGTCGCTCATGTTTCTTTCTGTAACCCTACTGAACTGCTCCTGGCACACAGTATCATTTCTATAGAGATGTTAAACAGTATCATTTATATAGAGAGATGTTAAACAGTATCATTTATAGAGAGATGTTAAACAGTATCATTTATAGAGAGATATTAAACAGTATCATTTATATAGGGATATTAAATAATATCATTTATAGAGAAAACAGAAACAGATCAGACTAGAAAAGCCATAAGGTTTGCGTTAAGGAGCAAGAACCAATTCAGGTGCCAACACAGGAGACCTGGTCAGGGAGATCTTTACACATTCTGCCAAGGTCCTGAAATTTCATCCTGTGGGAACTCAAAGTGACAAGCAGGGGACAATGGAGGCAGGTTAGTGTCCAGAGGGACCACCCCAGCAGGCCTGGAGGCAGGAGGCAAGGTGACCAGTCAGGGCACTTCTGGGTTTCTTAAACACGAAACACTAACTTTCACTAACTGAATTTATCATGACACATATTATCCCATGTGGCTACAGTTTCTGAGCCAAGGGCAGGAGAAGTGATGGGTTCAGGGCCTGGATTCTGACGCTTGTCCTCCATTATCCTCTCACCCAATACAGGCTGCCTTTCCTTGTTCTCAGCAGAAGGCTGAAAGAGCCCAGAGTGATAGCCAGACACCAATGACCACAGACAGAAGTGAGCTGTTAGGTACCTCTATGCGTGGCTTTTTCTTTTCTTTTCTTTTAAACAATAGCTTTTCTTTTAAACAATAGCAAACATTCCCAGAAGCTTCCCAGCAAACATCCCATCTTATTGTGTCCATTGGTCATGAGACCACTTCAAAATGAATCATTGTCAAGGGTATAAGATTATATACTTGGCTCTAAATAATACTTTTTTTTTTTTTTTTACATCAAGAGAGTCAGTGATGATGTATCACCACTTGAAGCCCTTTAAGAGGCCTGAGGTCAAGGCCAGAGATGCTAGAAGCCTGAACAGAGGTGGTGGAGGTTAGGAATGGAGAAGTGAAAATAGATTCCATGCTTGTTTAGAAGATAATGTTATTAAAATTTGGAGCGGAGTGTGTGTGGTGGTTAACACTGTCCCCTTGACAGTATCTGGAATCGCCTA
Organism: Peromyscus maniculatus bairdii; assembly: GCF_049852395.1. Taxonomy (NCBI): domain Eukaryota; kingdom Metazoa; phylum Chordata; class Mammalia; order Rodentia; family Cricetidae; genus Peromyscus; species Peromyscus maniculatus. Next base: position 30,485,754 of record NC_134870.1, on the reverse strand, counting down.
TGAGACAAACCCCTGGGCATGTCTGTCAAGGCATTTTGAGACTGGATGGACTGGGACGGGAAGACATCTAAATGTAGGTGGTACCACTCCATGCCCTGGACACAAAGAAGAACATAAGCAGAGCATCAGTGCTCGGCTATCTCTTCCTCCAGACTGTGGGTGTCACATGACCAGCTGCCTCATGCTTCTGCCACCAGGACTTGCCACCATGGTGGGCTGTAAACCCTCTAGGCCCTCCAGCTGTGAGCAAAAATAAGCCCTTCCTCCCTTGAATTGCTTCTCAGGTAACTGAACACAGCAAGGAGAATGAGCAATACAGTGTCAGAGAGGAGGAAAGAGAAGGGAGGAAGGACACCCTCCTCCTCCTCCTCCTCCTCCTCCTCCTCCTCCTCCTCCTCCTCCTCCTCCTCCTCATTTCTGGCCTGGAAAAGTGGATACCAGGGGTCACGAGTCGACATAGAATACACAGAAGGAAGGGTGGTTTTGGGGAAAGCTGGTTGGCAGGCTCAGTTAAAGGGACAAAGTTATCAGGGAGTCAGCAGCATCTACCTGAGTCAAACATCATCCTAGAGCGCCACTTCACAGTCACGGGTCTCAGGCTTTAGTAGAAACATTTGTTAATCTTCGAGAGACTCAAAACTGGAAAATTTGACAACATTGTTTCTGAATACCTATCAGCAACAATTGGCGGGAGCCCAACAGTGACCTGTCCAACTCTCCCCTAGTTTCCCGGAAGGCATTTCCATCTGACACGCCTTCTCAGAATCTTGGGAAGAGGTGGGAGATGGAGATATCCATCAGAGACTCACCATCATCTACCAGGTGGTCCCAGCTGTTAGTGTGGAGCTACCCCTAGGGGGAATGTGCAGTGAGATGGCATCAGGGAGGCATCCCTGCCCTGGCTGGATGGAAAATTCTTGCAAGTTACAGAAACAAGAGAAAGCGGGATGGGAAGAGAGAGCCTGAAGTCTCAAGTGTTCTCCCCAGGTCTAATTCAGCAGGAGTCTCAAACCACAAGAATCCCAAAAGAAGGTGCTGGGGAGTTGGCCTGGGGAGTTGGCCTGGGGTGCCTCGGGGAGTCCTGTTTCAGGACATGGTACAGGGAAGGGGCCAGAGAGCAGGTAAGTGAATACAGCATGAATAGACCCCCCTCCCTCCCTCAGAGGGAGAAGAAAGGTTGGCCGGAAGTCAGAGGGGGTGAGAGGTCAAGGGATGTTGACATCACCCTTTCCTGGAGAAAAAAGCTGGCCGGGAGAGATGTAACAGGGTCCCAGAGAAGATGGGCAGAGCAGATGCAGATGGGTGGGTGCATCGTGTATACAAGCAAGAAATACTCAGGTCTGCAAGGCTGTCACACAGGAAGGGACAGGAAAGCTGTGCGTAGATACGCACGTTAAGAGATCTGATGGGGGAAGGGTAGAGGCTAAAAGGGTGACTCCGGGTTCCTTTCCTTTTGATAACGTGAGAAAGGGAGTGTGGGCAGGTTACCACAGGCCCCCAACTTACAGGAAGCAAGTGTGCTGGGCAGAGCAAACCCTGGAGGCCAGCAAAGGGGGAGAATGAGATGCCTTGCTGAGGTTCATTCGCCCCCTGGCACTGTTGTGAGCAGGGAGGGGGGGGTGGCCACCATCTCCCATGAAGGCTGGAGAGAGTCAGACAACTGCCCCCCCCCCCCGTCTTCTCCAGTGCACATTCAAGCTTGAATGCCCACATTGCACAACCCCGATGCACAACACACTCCAGACACATCTGCCATGACCAAAATGGCCGCCAGCACAATGCTATCTTGCAGAGCAACTCACAGATGGAAGGGGGTTCATGAAAGCTGGGCTGGGTGGGGCATTACTGCTGCACCCAGCCCTGAAGAGAGAATGAGTGGGCTTTGCAGAGCACAGCTGTCACGGTGTCTCCTCTAGCCAAGGCCTCGGGCTTCCTGTGGGGACATGCTTAGCAAAGCAACTTTTGTAAATTACATTTAGTTAGTTGTTAGTGTATGTTTGTGTGTATGGCCTTCTCCATTTTCCCACCCATACTTTAGTGAACTTCCTGATCCAATAATTGTCTGATTATCTCTCTTCTATGTCTTATTCATTTATGATAAGTAATTATGATAAAGTAATTTTGAAGCAAAAGAAACAGGGAGAAAATTTTAACGTGGGGAAAGTGTGTACAAAAAGTACTCTCCTCAACAGCCAACGCTGCTGCAATATCTAAAGTTTCCATGTCTCAAAAGTTTCCCCTGATTTTAAAAATAATAGAAACCTGGGTGTAGCCCTTGCACTAGAAAAATCAATATGCTTTAATTTCTTCCAAAAACTGGGGGCAGTAGGAGAGAACCAGGCAGATGAGGTAGGCATGCTGGCATTCTCTCACCTGTTTTGAATTACACGGTTCAATCCAGCACACATCTCCCTAGAGGGGATGTGGGATCTTCTTTAAAGAAAATGCTAAACACCCATCTGTCAGAAACAATTTTGGGGTACTGAGGTGTAGAGATGGAGAACGGAACAGACCCTCCCCTGAGGCTGCTGCCTGTGAGGAACAGTCCTGTCTCTGCCAGCTGCGTGCACTCATTACCCTTGATCAAGGGCACGCTGCTCAGCAGGCAGAGCCACCCACACAGGGGACGCAGCAGTCCGCGTCCTCAGGAAGCTCATGCTCTTCTGCAAGAGCTGTTCTTAAACATAAGGAATGGGAGAGGGAGGGGCTAAGCAGAGGCTACGGCAGGGGCCCTGGTCTACGTCAAGTGTCAAGCGCCAGTTGGAGGAACAAGCCTTGCATCCTATCATCCTGGCTTCACTGCCCCCCGGACAACAGTTCACTATCTGAAATCACATCTGTGAGTTTATCTACGTATCCATCACATCTGCTGACAGACTATGAGCTCTCGGAAGACAAAGGTGATCTGTCCTAGTCATGACAGATCCTCGGCATCTAGAAAATGTCTGGCACAGGGAGGGAACATCCTTCACGGTCATTTAAGAGTATATCATGACTGGGAGGTGGTGGCGCAGGCCTTTAACCCCAGCACTCAGGAGGCAGAAGCAGCCTGGTCTACAGAGTGAGTTCCAGGAAAGCCAGTGGAACCCTGTGGGGGAGGGGGGAGTATATCATGCCTGATCAGCACTTTTATGCATTATCTAGTTAAGCACGTACCACGTTCAATCACTAAGCTTAGAATAATTATGTTACTTCATTTATGCCTCACAAAAACTCTTAGGGTGGGTAGTATGATGGTAGACTTTGACTGTCAGTTTGAAAAAATAAGAAACACTTGGGTCAAATAAGGCATTTTGTACATTGTATGAAAACAAACATTCATGAATGAACGAGAAAAAGAAATTGGGGGGGGGGAGAAATACATAGATCTTCACAAGCCAGTATAATTCCATAAAACGGACATGTAAATGTTGACATTAAAGACCAGAGCAGAGTGGGGGGAAAAAGGAAGGGAGGGAGGGAGGGAGGGAGGGAGGGAGGGAGGGAGGGAGGGAGGGAGGGAGGGGGGAGGGAGGGAGGGAGGGAAGATTGATGTTGATTTATGTATGACTGGAACAATTATCTCGACTGTAGAGTACCTGCAGGATTGCAGGCCAGGTTCCATCCACAACACTGCATACGCTAAACACGAAGACACACACAATGTAATCCCAGCACGTGAGAGGTGGAGGCAGGTCACTCAGAAGTTCATCTTTGGTTCAAGGCCAACCTGGGCTACATGTGTCCCTGCGGAAAGTAAGAAAAAGAGAGGAGGGGGTCATGGAGGCACAAGGAGGGACAGGGAGGAACAGGGAGGGACAGGGAGGGACAGGGAGGGAGCGTGGGAGAGGAAGGAAGGAGGGCAGACCTAGGGGGTTAGTGAAGAACACCTCTAGGTACATCTATGACAGCATTTCTGCGGAGATTTGATAATCACAGCTCTGCCCTCCTCAATGGATTAATTTCCTTGGTGGATTTAAATACACATTACTGGGAGGCGGGGAAAGGTGGAGCTAGCTGGAGGAAGCTGATCACGTGGTATGTCCTCCAGATGTACCTCACCCTGTTCCCCTCCTGTGTCCCCTGCCTCTCTGTCACCTGTCCATCAAGGAGGGAAGAACAGCTTCTGTCTGCCTCATGCTCCTGCTGCCCAAGAGGATGAGGTCAAGTAACCAGGGCCTGAATGCTCTGAAACTAGGAACCAAAAGAAATCTTCCCTCCTGGACGTTGCTCCCATCAGGAATTTGATCACAGTGGTGTGATCTATTGAAAGCAGGGAGGTACCACCGTTTCCTCCCGTTATACAGACAGTAAAACGAAGGTGACTCAATGAACTCTTGATAGAACAGGGAAATGAGGGGCTGGAGAGATGGCTCAGCAGTTAAGAACCCTGGCTGCTCTTCCAGCGGACCTGAGTTCAATTCCCAGCACCCACACAGTAGTTCGCAACTGTCTGTACCTCCAGTTCCAGGGCATCTGGCATCATGGCACAGACATACATGTAGGCAAAACCTCAGTGTACATTAAAAAAAAAAAAAACAGGGGGGCTAGAGAGATGGCTCAGAGGTTAAGAGCAATGGCTGCTCTTCCCGAGGTCCTGAGTTCAATTCCCAGCACCCACATGGTGGCTCACAACCATCTGTAATGAGATCTGGCACTGTTCTCTGTATACATAATAAATAAATAAATAAATCTTTAAAAAAAAAAAATAAAAAATAAAAAAAAAAAAAACAGGAAAATGAGGCCAGATCCTATCCTTGAACCAAAACATCACTCTGCTCTCGCTGAGCTTAGTGTGGCCAAGTATCATGCACATAGAGGATCTCAACAGTCACTGGACTTAATATGTTCAGTGCAGAAGAAGGAGCATGACAGAAAGACAGAGCCTAGCATGTGTGGATAAGGCTAGACAGGGGCTCATTCTGATCAATGTGGAAGCACCCAGGCCCCTCCCAAGCAGCTGCCCAGTGGGTCTACTCATGTTCTCTGGGAGTTACTGATAATCATCCACCAGATCCATTCTGCTCTTCTTGGCGCACTGAGAATGTGGTGAGCCATCCAGGGCCCACATTTCCCAGACTCCTTTGCAGTGAGATTGCCCAACCGTGGGAGGAAACGGTGCATGAAGATGCTCTATCACTTGCTTAAAAAGAAATGACGTCTCAGGATAGCCTCTTCTCTTACTCCCATTATTTTGTGAGTGCCCATGAAGATATGACACGTGCCAGCTCTGACCAGATGAGCACAAAACGTAAGGGAAGGCGAACGACCAGATGGACGGAACTCCAGGCCCAGATTCTGCAGAGTAGAGTTGCCTCCCAGGCTGAGGTCACTCTAGCTGCCATGGTAAAAAGAAAATACAGAGCAAGTAGGCCAGCAGCAGACAGCCAATTAGGTCATCTACTACAGAAACTCCTGTGAGCTTCCAAAACATGAGATGCGATCAAACTCTAGATGTAGTTTCCAGATATAATTCAGTGGATTTCTTCATAAATTCTACTTAGAGTATAAAGCAAAAAAAGATGCCAAGGAGACCAACCAACATTTTAGCCTGACTACCTGGCAGGATGGAGTGGCCATGAGCTGAGGTGAAGCCAAACAAGGTAGTGCATGTCTATAATCCCAGCACTTGGGAGGCAGAGACAAGGTCACAAGCCGAAAGTCAGCCTGGCCTAGGTAGCTAGGACTCCACAGTGAGATCCAGCTAGGACTCCAAGGTCAGACCCAGCCAGGACTCCACAGTGAGATTCAGCTAGGACTCCACAGTGAGTAGAGTGAGAGCCAGCCAAGACTCCATGGTGAAATTGTCTCAATGAGCAAAAACCAGGGTTGGGAAGATGTTCAAGCATGATGATGTGAGTCCCATCCCCAGGAACACTCATTGTAAAAATCCAGGCACGGTGGCATACATTTGTAAGCCCATTCCTGGGGAAGGTAGACACAGGCAGATCCCTGGGACTCGGCCAGCCTAACCTACTTGGCACAGTTCTACACCAGTATGAGACCTTCCTCAAAAAGTAGAGTACACCAAAGCCTCCATATGTACATGAGCGGCCATAAACGCGCACGCGCACACGCACACACACACACACCTGTACATCCCAACAAACAAAAAAGAGAAGTTAAAGGTTAAGTCTGTATGGGATTGGGGTCTATGTTTGTTAGTTTGTTTGTTTGTAGACAGAGTCTCACTATGTAGCTCCAGCTGGACCAGTTGGTCTCACTATACCAGTTTCTCTAAATAGCTCTGTGCTGTATAGATTAGGCTGGCCTAAAACTTGTAGCAATCTTTCTACATCTGCTTCTCAAGTGCTGGGATTCCAGGCATTCAGTACCCTACCCAACAATACAACCTAGATCTGAATCCTGACCCTGGCACTCCCCCAAGACTCTATTCAAATGACGTGGACCGTCCATGAGTTAGTGTTCTTACCTGTAAAGCAAGAACCACCTCAGAGAGTTGATGGTAAATGAAACACACTCATTCCAGATTCTTATGCTGTCTGATTTTGCAAAAAGGCTCAGAACATTTAAGACTAGGAAGAAATCTTGCCCTATTACCATGTCTGCTGATCTCATCTCAAATCACACACCAAGATTTTCAAAGTGGGGACATGGTTGTCAGCTGCAGCCTAGGGGGCACCATGCTCAGAGTTTCTAACAATGTTCACATTTCAGAGCATTATATAATCAGGAGTAAAATTAAGAATCATGCAAAACAGGCCCCAATTCTGTCTCTTTTTCCACATTTGGTATCAATACCTCAATGCAGGCATTGAGGGTTTGAGCCACGAGAAGTTTGAACCCCATCCTCTCCCTTCACAAGTTTGGGTCAGGGTAACCCCCTCAAGTCAAATAATCTTATGCTAACCACATTCCCTAACTTCATCCCCCAAACCAATGTAATCAGTTCCTTGATTATAAACTGTTCATTGAGTGTAGTTGGCAGTTTCTTTGGGCTGTCAACCTGCTCCCAAATAAAGATACAGAGACTTATTATTAAATGGGAATGCTTGGCCTTAGCTTAGGCTTGTCCCACTAGCTCGTTAACTTACATAATTTAACCTGTTTCTATTCATCTATGTTTTGTCTCAGGGCTTTTTATCTTTCTTTCATTCTGTATGTCCTACTTTCCTGCTTCCTCCATTGTCTGGCTGACTGGCCCCTGGTGTCTCCCTGTTTTATCCTTTTCTTTCTTCCTTTCCCTCTCCCCTGGGCCTAAATTCCTCCTCTAATTTATTCTCCCTGCCTGGAAGTTCCACCTATACCCCCTCCCTTGCTATTGGCTGTTCAGCTTTTTATTAGACCAATCAGGTGCCTTAGGCAGGCAAGGTAACACAGCAACACATCCTTACATAGTTAAACAAATGCAACACATCTTTACATAGTTAAACAAATGCAACACATCCTTACATAGTTAAACAAATGCAACACATCTTTACACAGTTAAACAAATGCAACACATCTTTACATAGTTAAACAAATGCAACACATCTTTACACAGTTAAACAAATGCAACACATCCTTACATAGTTAAACAAATGCAACACATCTTTACACAGTTAAACAAATGCAACACATTTTTACATAGTTAAACAAATGCAACACATCTTTACACAGTTAAACAAATGCAACACATCTTTACACAGTTAAACAAATGCAACACATCTTTACACAGTTAAACAAATGCAACACATCTTTACATAGTTAAACAAATATTCTGCAACAGTTCAGTTGTAAAGATTGACAAATAGAAAAGGTAAGTTGGTGCTATTCAAACCCATAAAACAGAAATCAAAGTGCGTGGAAAGCCCTAGCTCTCAACATGGGGGTGCAGTTAAGGCAGAAAACACAAAGGGGTAGTACCGAGCAATGTTTTGGGGTATACTTTCCAGCTTCAGCTTGTCTCTTTTAAGAAATAGGGGTCAACCACAGAGAAAAATGAGTCAATAAGATAAAAGGGCCACAGTTAGGAAGTTAAATTCCTATTTGCAGAGAGCATGCTCATATATGTAAAAGAACCCAGAAGATGCCATTGAAAATTGCCACCACCATCCCCCCCACCTCCCTCCCCAACCCAATAAGCGCTTCCAGCAAAGAAGCAGGATACAAAATCAGCACACAAAAATCAGTAGCCTTTCTCTATACCAACAAGGACGTAGACAAGAACAAATTCAAGAAGGGATCCCATTCATAATAGCTTCATAAAGACAAAACACATGGGAATGTAACTAACAAGGAGGTTAAGGATCTCTGCTGTGAGACCTTTAAGACATCGATGAGAGAAATTAAAGGCAACATTGGAAGATAGAAAGACCTCCCCTGCTCACAGAGTGGCAAAATTAATGCTGTAAAGAATGGCCATATTGCTTCAAGTGACCTGCAGCTTCAAATGTGATACCCCTCCAAAATCCAATGGCATTCTTCACAGAAGTAAAACAAAACAAAACAAAACAAACAAACAAACAAACAAAAAAACCACTAAAATTCATATGGAGGCCCAAAAGATGCCAAACAGCCAAAGTAATGCTAAATAGAAAGATCTGCTAGAGACACCACAGTGCCTGACCTCAGATGACACCAAGAGCCCCAGGGACCGAAAATGCCTGGGGCTGACATAGAAGATGGGACAAAAGGGGGGAGCCAGAAATAACTGGACCACAGGGCTCCAATTGCCTAAATTTTGGCAAAAATATTAAAACTATACGCTGGAAAAGAGACAACCTCTTCAGCGAACGAGCCTGGGAAACCTGGATATTCGCGTGTGGAATGAAACTAGACCCACCGCTCTCATCCTTCATAAACTCAAAATGGGTCAAAGATATTTTGTAATGTGTCTGGATGTGGTGGCCCACGCCTTCAACCCAGCGTTTGGGAGGCAGAGGCAGGAGGGGCTGGCAGACAACAGGTCTACAAAGTGAGTTTCAGGACAGCCAGGAATACAAAACGTCAGTCAGTCCGTTCGTCCGTCCAGTGTGTGTGTGTGTGTGTGTGTGTGTGTGTGTGTGTGTGTGTGTCTGTCTCTCTCTCTCTCTCTCTCTCTCTCTCTCTCTCTCTCTCTCTCTCTCTCTGTGTGTGTGTGTGTGTGTGTGTGTGTGTGTGTGTATGAGCTTGCCAGAGTTTTTGGGCATCACATGCAATCAGGAGTCTCAGAAGCCAGAAGAGGGTGTTGGATCCCCTGGGACTAGTGTTACAGAGGTTGTTAGCCACCATGTGTGTTTGGGGGACCAACCCCCGGTCCTCTGCAGTAGCAGCAAGAGGTCTTTACTGCTGAGGCATCTCTCCAGACCAGGTCAAAGACCTTACTGTAAGACCCCAAACTTTGAAACTGCTAGGGGACATTTTAAGAAATAACATGGGCCGGGCAGTGGTGGCTCATGCCTTTAATCCCAGCACTCGGAAGGCAAAGCCTGGGCTACAGAGTGAGATCCAGGACAGGTACCAAAACTACATGGAGAAACCCTGTCTCAAAAAACAAAAAAAGAAAAGAAAAAAAAGAAATAACACTGAACAGCCTTTCTGAAAAGGATTCCAAGAGCACAGGAAATAACGCCAAGAACTGACCAGTGGATTCCATAAGATTCAAAAACTTCTGCACAGAAAGGCAGAATGGGCGCCAGGAAAAGCTTCACCATGAGACAATGTGAACACAAACACAGCTCTCACCTCAAAGGGAAGAAGGGATGGTTTATTCTAGAGCCAAATATGAGTGGCCACGGCCCTGGAACACTGATTCAGGTTAGACCAAATACCATGTGCCGATCTGGTCGTGGTTTCAAGTTTTTATAGGAACAGAACAAAGAAAATCACAAATCAAGGCACTCTCCAAAATCTACTGGTGGAAACAGGGGGATGAGTAACAGCGGGGACACCTCTGTACAGGCCTCAGATGCTGCCTGATGCTCAGGGTGTATTTGTACATCCCCAAAGGATTTACCTCACAGTCACAAGGACGTTGAGTCACACACAGAGGTGTTCAGTAAATGGCAATTTAGGGAACTAAAGATAGCCCAAGATAATTTGGCTTCCAACATGTAACATCCAGCTCTCCACCACCACCGGTTTTGAGTCTATCAATAGCTTTGTAGAGTTTAGCACTGGTTTTTCTGAGGCCCTGCCCCTGAACCTCAGCTCGGAACAGGTAATTAACATCTAGAATATATCAAGAGCTGGAAAAATTAAATAACAACAACAACAAAAAAAAAATACCCAAAGAACCCAATCCAAAATGGCCTGGTGCACTCACTAGATGGTTCTCAAAAGAAGAAATGTAAATGGCCAATAAATACTTAAAACGTTTTCACCAACCTTAGCCATCAGGGTCACGGCACATGAAACGCCTTTGAGGTTCCCTCTTAGCCCTGTTGTGATGGCTATTATCACAAACACAAACGACAACTGCTGGGTGTGTCGGACCCTTAATCTCTGGAGGCAGAAGCAGAAGGATCACAGAAGGGCCAGCCTGGGCTACATAGAGAATTTCAGGCAAGAAGGACTATGTAATGAGACTCCGTCACAAAGAAAATACACCACCCAGACAACAAACGCTGATGAGGAAAGAGGAACTCTTACACACAAATGGACTGGTCAGAATCAGTATGGAAGTGCCATTAAAAAAAAAAAAAAAAAAGCACCACAAAACCATACCATTCCCAAAAGACCCCAGCCAACACAGCACTAGCACATCCATGTCCACTGCCGCACGATTCACAATAGTTAAGAAAGGGAACCAAAAGCCGGGCGGTGATGGCGCACGCCTTTTTAATCCCAGCCCTCGGGAGGCAGAGGCAGGCGAATCTCTGTGAGTTTGAGGCCAGCCTGGGCTACAGAGTGAGTTCCAGGAAAGGCACAAAGCTACACAGAGAAACCCTGTCTCAGGGGGGAAAAAAAGGGGAACCATCCATCCATGGATGAATGGATAAAGAAAACGTGGTACATAGAAACAGCAGAAGTTTATTCAGTTGTAAAGAAAAAATGAAATCGCAACTTTTGAAGGAAAATGGATAGAACTAAGGATCATCAGCCAGTGAAATAAACCAGACTTGGAAAAATAAGAAAAACATCACTTGTCTTCTCTCCTGCTGAATTCGAGCGAGTGCACACGTACTCATGCGTGGGTGCATTTGCGTGTGTGTGTGTGTGTGTGTGTGTGTGTGTGTGTGTGTGTGTGTGCTGAAAGGAAGAAGGGAGAACCTAAGGAAGAAAAGGGGGAAAAGAGAGAATTATGGAATAGATGAGACTTGAAAAGCTGACAGGGGGGGGCTATAGGAAGAGCAGGGAACCTGCAAGAAGCAGGCAGGGGAGATAGGGCAGTACCAGGTGTGTGTGTGTGTGTGTGTGTGTGTGTATGTGTGTGTGTGTGTGTAATGAATACAATTAAAATGTAATGATATATATATGTATGAAAATGTTGTAATGAGACCCGTTACTTTGTATGCTTTCAAAATTAATTAAAAGGGAAAAAAAGGTGCCAGGATTAATTAAACTACAGCCTTATGCAGCTATGTGCCTCTGGGAAACCCAAATCAACATCCCAAACTCCTGTCAAACCTTAGGAGACATTTTTTTTTTTTAACTTGAGTGCACATTTCTCAAGTCATGAAGTTTGTAGACGGCAATGCTGTCGTGTTGTTATGTCAAAGGATGGGACACATCTGCAAACAGAGGTTGGACACTCTCATCGACAGACTCAGACACAGACTCATCGACACTCATTCTGACTCAGTCCCCTTCTTCCTGGGCCCATAAGACCACACTTCCCATCTTCCAGACTATCAGCTGCACCCCGAGACTGGCCAGAGGAAAATGGGCTGAGGTGTGGGCGTCACTGAAAGGCCTTGGCCATACATCTCCTTGGACTATGAGCACCACGCTCTTCTTTGGATATGGCTTTGGAAGCCACAGCTTGTGGATGGCAGAACCATAATATAGAAGGAACCTGGGGGTGGGAATCACTGCTTAGAAAAGAAGTGTGTACTCATGAAAACAGTCCTGAAAACCGATGGTGGATCAAGCTACTGGAATTTTAATGTCATCTGTAGATGGCACAGCTCCAATCATAGCTCATCTCTTCCATACAGCCTCAATTTGACATTTACAAACACTTAAGTTCTCACAAGACCAAGTAAAAGGCTAAATCAGTGAGTGATCAGTCATTACAATCAACAGATTATGCCTGGGTCAATCCTCAAAGTGTCACCCACTGTTGTAACTAGAAAGTATCACTCTTAGTGGAAAGACGTTACTTCATAAAGCAGACTACACAAACAATATGCTAGCATTTTCTGAAAAGGATAGATTGTATCCAGCAAGACAAGAGCATCTATGGCAATCACTCCAAAATTAAATAATCCCATAGCCTGCTAAACTATTTCCATTGGGAGAGGAATGTGCTTCTTTCAGCCACAGGACCTTTGCATGTGCTGTCTTGTTTGGTGAAATGCTAAAGCCCTCCTTAGTCGCTGCCTCCTGTAACAGTGCACGTCCCATGGACTGTTCTCAAGTAATGGTGAATGATTCAAGTGTAGCTGAAATTTTCTTTGGGCCGCCAACCAGCTCCCAAATAAAGACACAGAGACTTATTATTAATTATGAATGCTTGGCCTTAGTTTAGGCTTGTCCCACCTAGCTCTTTTAACTTCATTTAACCTGTTTTTATTCATCTACATTATACCTCAGGGCTTTTTACCTTTCTTCCATTCTATATGTCCTACTTTCCTGCTTCTTCTATGTCTGGCTGGCTGGCCCCTGGCTTCTCCTTTTCTTTCTCCCTCCTCGAGCCTAAATCCCTCCTCCTACTTACTCTCCCTGCCCAGAAGTCCCACCTACACATCCTCCCTTGTTATTAGACGTTCAGCTTCTTAGAGACAAATCAGGAACCTTAGGCAGGCAAGGCAACACAGCAACACATCTTTGCATACATAGTTAAGCAAATATTCCACAACAATCAAGTGCATCAGACATCACTGTTCTCATTTGTTTAGCTGTTTATCCAGCCAGACCAAACATGGCATTGACTTTACTCATATTTTGTGTGTGTGGTATCTACATGTATGTGCACACACACGTGTGTGTGTGCAGGTAGATATAGACATAGACATGAAAGGAGGTATCCACTTCCATCAGTCTCTTGTAGCCCCTTGTGACAGGGTCTCCCATGGAAGCTGGAGCTTGTGGGTTTGGGGATCAGGTATTAGATAGACAACAATCCCCAGGAAGCCTCTAAGCTTCATCTGCCTCCCTAAGCATTGGAGCTGCAAATACCGCACCTGGCATTTTTATAGGGGATCTGACTTCAGGTCCCCAAGCTTGCACAGCAAATGCTATTACACACTAAGCCATCTCCCATTCCCTCTATTCAGAAAGTACTATCCCATACAGATAGACAGATATCTATTAATACAGATGAAATGGGAAACTGGATAAGATGCTAAGAACCAAAAGAATAAACAGGCAGGCATCCAGGGCCTTTCTGTACAAGGCACTATTTCAATGACCCAAGGAGATCCTAGGATGAAGTCTATAGGGGCCTCCGTCCTCAAGCAATTCACCAAACTTATCTGGGGAGATACTGTCTCTGGGTTTCCTTGTAGATACGATGCTTGTGCTCTCCTCAGCAAGACCAGTCTGTGCTTCTCAGGGAAGGGATGAAAAAATAGGGAGAAAAATTTCTTCAGAGCTTCCCACCCTGTTGGGACTGAAATGGACTCTGGTAATTAACACTCTGGGTAAATATACCAAGGAGAACACAGCTTCCTGATACTACATCAGACCAAAGTCACCCCTACCACACCCTCCACCTCATCCCCCTCCCCACATCCCCAGCACCCTCCACCACACCCCTGAGGCTTTCAATAGGATGAACTCCAGGGAAAAGGAAGCATCAGAGAAGATTCTAGGCAGGTTGGGAGTACCTTGAGTAGGGCAAGGGATCCCCAGAAGTCTAAAGGAGAGAAGCAGAGCTTCTGAAATATGTGGACCAAGGCAGACACTGCCCACAGGTCCTGTAGACAGAGACTAGACTGGGTGATGTCCATCCTACAGATGCCCTCTTACAGATGCCCTCTGGGGACTCGATATGCCACACTAAATAGATACTGCCCTGGGGTTGAAATGTGAGCTGAACAGGGGACAGGTTAGTTTACAGTTAGCCCCTGACTTAATGACACATGTAGTGGGTTGAATAGGAATGACCTCCATGGGCTCCAATATTTGAATGCTTGGTCTTTAGAGAGCGGTGCTACCTGACAGGGACTGGAGGCGGGGCCTTCTTGGAGTAGGTGTGGCCTTCTTGGAGTAGGTGTGGCCTTCTTGGAGGAAGTGGGTCACTGGGGGTGAGCTTTGAGGTTCCAAGGGCCCAAGCCAGGCCCAGTGTCTTGATCTCTTCCTGCTGCCTGCCGATGAGTAGAACTCTTAGCTTTTCTCCAGCACCACGTCTACCCGTGTGCCGCCATGCTTCCCGCCATGATGATAATGGACTAGACCTCTGAAACTGTAAGCCAGCCCCAATTAAAGGTTTTCCTTTATAAGAGTTGCCACGGTCATGGTGTCTCAGCACAGCCATAGAACACTGATAAGACAGTGTGTGAACTTAATTATTTTCAACTTCACAGTGGTACAACAGCAACACATATTCGATAGAAACCATATTTAAATTAGAACCACTTCTGGACACCACCTACACACGGTAGGATAATCTCACGACAGGTGGCGATGGCTGTAAGCCACAGTCGCTGTCCACTACAAGACTGACCAAAACTCTGCCATGTGTTGTGCTGCTAAGCTGTTATGGACAGTAGCACGTCAGACACACAACGGCCCTGGGGGTGCAGCTGGAACAAGAGCTCTCTGTGCAGCCCTACCTGTCCTGGAACTTACTATGTAGACCAGGCTGGCCCTGAACTAAGAGCTCTGCTGCCTCTGCCTCTCAAGGGCTGGGATTAAAGCCGTGTGCAACCACACCTGGCTCCTAATGGCATTTTGACTTATGATATTTTTAACACTTTTTTAAAAAGACTGATTTATTTGTTTGCCTGTTTATTTACTGTACATTGGGGTTCTGCCTGCATGTGTGTCTGTATGAGGGTATCAGGTGCCCTGGAACTGGGAGTCACAGAAAGAACTGCCATGTGGGTGCTGGGAATTCAACCCGGGTCCTCTGGAAGAGCAGCAGTGCTCTGAACCACTGAGCCTCCTCTCCAGCCCCGATTTATAATATTTTTGATTTATGGTGGGTTCATCAGGACATGAACCCAGTGTAAATTGAGGGGCTCAAACAGAAACTGGATTAAAGAAAATTAAATTGAGCTAGGCACATTGGGGTACATTCATAGTAACATCCAGTTACTGAGGAGGCTGAGGTGAAAGGATTGCGTGAGCCCAGGAGTTCGAAGTCAGCCGAGATCACACACACACACACACACACACACACACACACACACACACACACACACTGACTTTCAAAAAGTGAGAATTGTGTGTCTGTGACATTGAGAGTGCAGTTGCCTTCCCTATCATGTACAGAGCTAAGTCTACTTCTAACACAACTCCGATGGGCGAGAGCAGCCAGGCACCGTGCGGGAGCCATGGACGGCTTTGACGGGCGAGGGCGGCTCAGAGGTAAGCAGGGATCTCGAACCAGGAAAGGTTCTGAGCAGTAAAGACAGGAGCTAGTAAGACCAGTGGCGATGGGGGCAAGCAGAGACAGGAAAAGCTTTGTGTAAACCAAACAAACAGCTCGTGGCTGGCAGTGTGGCTCAGTGGTAAGTGTCCTGCCACGTGTAAGCTCAATCTCCAGTCCCACAGACTGAAAGGACGTAAACTGATAGTGGCTTACCTGGCTTGCCCACAGCTCAGGGGCTGTGCAGGTGGGAGGGAGCACTCACTCACACAGAAGGAGTTTAAGACGGGTCGAGGAATCTGGCTACCACATGGGAGGTAACAGGATCGCTGAAGATAACTCAGTGATGTGAGAGATGCCTTCAGGACGCAGAGCTGGCAGGGATGAGTTGGAGGCGAGAGAATGAGCAAGAGAGGACAGCAACCCCGACCCAGGAAAGACTGAAAATGTAGCAAGAGTCATGAAGAGCAAGAGGGATGCTACGAACAGACGGCAGGGGAGCGGGCATGGACAGCGGGTAACAGCTGACGTGGAGGAGGCCAGGAAGGCACCAGGATGGATGCCAGGGAGGTTCCCAGGCCAAGACGGGCCCAAGCTGGAGCGGAATGTGTAGTCTGGAAATACAGAGTTAGACCTTGGGAAGAGAGAGAGAAATACCCATTTAGCACTTGTTATAAGAGCTGGAAGGTATTCGAATGAGCCCCAAAACATGAGGTTTGCTTCTCCAACCTGGAAAGTACACAGGGGAGCTGCAGGTGGTAGCATACTCCTATAGTCCCAGCACTCAAGAGGCTGAGGCAGGAGGATGGAAGAAAAAAAAAAGGAAGGAAGAAAAAAATTATACATGTGAATGTTACCTCAATAAAAATATAAATGCCCTCTAAAACATATATTAATCAGTTGAAATTCTTTTGTAAATGCAGACTCTGAGCTAGAGAGATGGCTCAGTCATTAAGTGCTTGCCTTGTCTAGGGGACCAGATGCCAGCACCCATGTCAGAGAGTTCCCAGAAGTCTGTAACTCTGGCTTCAGAGGATCTGATACCTTCTTCTGGTCTCATTGGGCATCTCTCTAGGTACGATGCATGAGTGTCTAATAGAACATACAAGGGTCTTGTGTAACTTGTAATCATGTCATTTTAAGAGTTATACAATTTTCACTTGCAAAAGCAGGCTGAGGAACTGGAGAGATGGCTCAGTGGTTAAGAGCACTGGCTGCTCTTCCAGAGGACCCAGGTTCAATTCCCAGCACCCACATGGCAGCTCACAACCATCTGTAACTCCAGTTCCAGGGGATCCAAGATCCTCTTCTGGCCTCTGTGGGAAGCAGGCATGCACCTGGTACACAGACATACATGCAGGCAAAGTACCTGTACCAGAAAATAAAATGCAAAGTGAAGTAAAATTTTCTTTTCCTGTTTACTTATTTATTATTTACTGTTTATTATTTCTGAGACAAAGTCTCAATACGGCCTCAAATCCATGTTCCTCCTGCCTCAGCAACCCAAGTTCCAGGACTACAGATGTTCATCATGAGAAGCTGTGAAGTTGGGTTTGTTTTTTTTTTTTAATGCACTGAAATATTAAAAAATGATCTGAAGAAATAGTAATACATACCAATAGAGGAGGCTGGCAGAAATTGGACAGATGGCCTAGAATTACTAAAGAATGTATACCTGTGGGGAATGGCTGAGCTACTACCGAGGAAAAATTCCAGGTTAGAACAGGAACTGTGGTTGTACGGGGAGAAATGTTGCAGATGGGTACAGCACCTCCCTTACCTGGAAGCTCGGTGCTGTGCTGGGGTCATTTACTCTCCCTCACGGTCCCAGTGAAGACACTGTGACTCAGAGAGGTTGCCCTGGACCACACAGCTTAGGCTTGTATAAATAAGTACCAGAGCCAGCGATCCCCGGTCTTCGTGGCCAGTGGGCAGCTCTCAGAGAGCGTGCAGCAGGCTGGGCGATCCGCGTTCTGTCCTCTCTCTGCTACCGTTTTGTTTGTTTGTTTTTCCTCACGGAGCTCAGTGCAACGTCCTTGCCAGGAGTATGAGAATTCCAATTCGCTCAATTCTGTTTTACAAATCTGGTACGTGCATACCCATTTCCAAGAAGGCAAACTGAGACTTTACCAGAACTACACAGTCTGGATTCAGTGTTCACGTTTCCCTGACTCCAGACTCAAGTCCATCTGCCCCTGCTTCTCACTGAGGAACCATCGCTAATACAGACCTTGCCTCGAGGCTGAGTAACTTCTCACCATTTGCCAAACACATGCCCCCTCCCACCACCCCCTCCACCACCCCCACCCCCACCCCCGCCGCTCTGCTCTCAGTCTGGTGGACACATGCTACAGTTTAAACCAATTCAGAGTTTAACCTGTAATCTTGGTGTCAGTTGGTGGCTAATAGCTGCCATGTAATTGTAAGAGGTGCACCAGACCTCCGGCAGGTGTAGACAAGCCACAAAGAAACATGCTCCACATCTTGGTCTTCTGGAACTATCCATCCCTAGATCATACACCAAATTGTACGCAGAATGCCGCAAAGCCTTCTTAAGACCAATCTTTGTTTCAGATGTCACAGCAAAGAAGATACCATAAATAACTCCCAGCAGCAGCTAATCAATTGTTTTGTTTTCTAGCCAAGATCTGTTCATACAGCATTACGACCAACACCTAAAATACTGTTATTTTACAAGGAGAGAATTCTAGAAACAAGGAATTACGTGTCCGACAAATAACACTCCAGATTCCAGCCGCCATCCCCTTTCATTTATTTAAACACGGTATTTTAAGTCATCACTACTTTTATCTCCCACTAGAAGCCAGATTCTCTGACCTCCCTTTCCTGTCATTTCCCACAGCTCTCTCCTCCTCCCCTTCCTGGTTTCCTGGGTGATTTCCATGCCTGTTTTTTCCTGCATCCCTCTCTTTCCTGCTTCGTAGGACATAACAGGAGAGCAAGATCCTCCTGTCTCCCGCACTGGAGACTCCAGGCCTGTTCCCTTAACAAAGCCTGCCCATCTCACACAGGCAGCATCCCAAAGAAGAGTCACAAGGCATTGACAAGGGACACAGAAAAAATTCAAGCTCTGCTGTGCTTCCGAGACCCCCTCCAGGAGACCCGAGGGACGGAGACACACAGAAAAGTACAGCAGTGTAAAGCCACACTTTTTGACTGGGTGGCTTTAGCTCTCAGCTTTGAGCAGAGCTCCGACACCAGAGTTCTGTTGGGATCCCTGGGTGGGGGGAGGGGCGATGAGCCAGCAGTGCTCAAGTGAAGGCCCTGAAGGCCCCCTCCCAGGTCCAATCAGAGCTTCCAGCAAGGGCCAGGCACCATCATCATACACCAGTGAAATGTAAGCCAGAGAAATGAGGGAACACCAGGATACCTCCCAGACCATCTCCAACCAAAGACGGAAAGGGGGCCACTTGAATGAATGAATGAATGAATGGCTCCTAAATAAATGGCAGTTAGCCAGGCGGTGGTGGCACATGCCTTTAATCCCAGCACTCGGAAGGCAGAGGCAGGCAGATCTCTGAGTTTGAGGCCATCCTGGGCTACAGGGTGTGAGTTCCAGGACAGGCTCCAAAACTACACAAAGAAACCCTGTCTCAAAAAACAAAACAAAACAAACAAACAAAAAAATGGCAGTCAGTCAGTGTGTTCAGGTCTCAGCTCAGACAACTCCTCAGCCTACTGGGAGGGAACTCTTGATACAGCAAGAACAACCACTTCTCTGAACAGCCCCCCCACCTCCAGCAAAAAGTTTGGAGAGAACAGGAGAGGGAAGGTCCCCTGACCTTCAGGGCAATAGGGATCCTGGTTCTGGCCCCATAAATGGAGACTGAGAGAGGCCCATCCAAAGCTTTGAGGACCTTATGGTGGCTTGAACTCTGCACCCACCTCCCCTCATCATCCCACATACCACACATGGGATGAGTGCCTGAGGAGCAGCCACACTCTTTACTCACTTCCATACCTAGAAGAGTGCCTGGGGGAGACAAAGGAGCGGAACCATCCCAACTCAACCCCTTGGACAACACAAGTCTCTGGGTCTCTAAACTTTAAACCGATCTGTTTATTCTTTTATAGCTTCATTGGGGCTTCGCTGAAAAATGTAACTGTATATATTCACAGAGTCCAGGGTGATGGCTTAATGTATGTACACGCACCGTGAAATGAGGACCCTGATCGAGTCACTGAGTACGTCCATCACCCCGCACGCTTTGCTCTCGGAGTAAGAAAGTCCATTCACTCAGCCACCTTCATCATAACAACACGGTTAAATGCAGTCACACCACTGTGTATCACACGTGCGCATTTACTCCCCCAGAGCAGAGAGTACCCACACTTTCACCAACATCTCCCCATCTCTCACCCCCACTCTGTAGCCCCAACAACCACATTCTACTATTTCTGAGTTCTTTTTTTTTTTCCTTTGATAAGGTCTCAGGTAGCCCAGGCTAGCCTCAAACCTGATATACAGCCAAAGATTATCTTGAATTCCTGATCCCTACTATTGAGACTGCAGGCTTATGCCAGCATGCCTGGTTTGTGGACCGCTGGAAATAGAACTGAGCTCCATCCACAGCACTTTGAATCTCCTCTAAGCCTTGAGTTAGGATTCCGGCTTTGCCCAAAGGACCTGAAGAAAACTCAGCCTTCCTCTGCTTTCCTTCTTCCAGGCTATTTCAGTCAAGCAGAACCAGGGGGCCAGGTGTAGCAGTCTGCCTTAGATCCTGAGAGCAGTGAAGTCCCTCCTCCTGCTTCCCCCACAGCTGCTAGCCCTTGTCTGTCAAAACAAATCCCAAAGCCTCTGTCACATCAAGACAGACCCACATAACAGCACATGTGGGGTGAGGCTGAGGGACAGACAGCAGGGACATAGCCACCTCAAAGGCAACAGCCTGCTCAGGCACCAGTGGTTGTTTTCACGGAAGGACATGACCCCAGAGTCCCTGACATGCCACTCAGAGCGAAACTCCACATCGCCTCCCTCCTTCCCTGCCTAGCCGGCTATGATAGTTTCCCCCAGGGAAACATTGCCTCTCCTAAGCCACCTAATGTCACTTCCTCACACTCCTACCTCCAAAGACGACTCTGGTAGTTGCCAGTGTTTGATGAAATGCTGCGTACAGAATTTTCAAAAATAGCAACCAAACAGAAATGTATACCTTGAACGGATCATTCCAACAGATGCGACTTACAGCATTTATTATCCTTCTCTGGTCTGGGACTTTTCAAGCACTCCGGCTTCCAGCGGGCCAGGCTGGGAGCTGTTTGATGGTACCTCTCTGACCAATTACATACTAATTAAAAGACCTTGGTGTTCTGGAGGTAGCAGCTTTGCATATGGATTTTAATTACCGGGCCCTAGTTTTGCCAAGAAAACACAAAAGGCTTTTCTGGCTGGATGCTGAGGTGTAGAGGGAACACATGGCTTGCATGGGAGGGAGGGCAGGAATCCAGAGCAGGAAGCCCAGCAGACACCCCCCCTCTACCCCTTAGCTCCCCCACCTCTGTAATCTCTTTCGAGGCCTGTGTACCAGCCTTATCCTAAGTCCTTCATTCAATGTCTCTGGAACAAAGGGCATTCTCAGTAGACATGGCACAGCCATCCTGGACTGCACATAACCCTGGGCCTTCTCTGAATTGGCCATTTTTTTTTTCACCCCTGTGGCCTTCCCTTGATTTGAGATCAAAACCTTTTGTCACTTCCCCTACTCACAGATCTCACAGAGCTGGGGTGGGGTGGGGGTGGGGGGCCACTCCAGAACCCATTCCTCCGTCTCTCTCCTAGTCAGGCCAGTGTGCAAAGCTGAGGCAGGAAGATGTGACCAGGCATGACCAACCTGCACAATGAACCCCTCCTGCCCTGGTGTTTGTCTCAAGCATGGGCACTTGATCCACTGTACACCTGGGCAGACATGTTATCTATCCAAGTCAGGGTGAAAAGTAGTGTTTGCAGTGGTCACGGAGAAGAAGAGATTGGAAAAGAGGCATCCCAGGGAAGACAGAACTGAGGGGGAAAAAAAAAAAAAAGAAGGAAGCTACAACCCTGGGCAGTTGCCCTGATGAATAAAGCCATTCCGGAATGAATCCACTCAGAACTTTTTTAAGGACTCTAAGTTATTAAAGTTATTTTTGTGTTTGCACTGGCTCCAGCTGGGCTATCAATTTACAAATACAATCATCCTGTCTGGCAAAAATAAGATCGGAGGCAAGAAATTAAAACGGTGCCACCCTACAAGGTACACACTTGAGGCAAGTCTCTGAGGGGCCCTAGAGATCTTAGCCATAGCCAAAGAACTCAGGGCTGGAAGAGCTAGCTGTTGGAGACAGAGCATCCACTTCAACCGCCTTCGCCGACCGTTCCTACCCAGGTGTGCTCGGGAAGGCCAGTAAAGGAGAGCGGAACGTCCCACCGCAGCCAAGTGACAAGATCTTCTTCCCTTTTGCTGGCTCAGAGTCTCATGTGTAGCTGGGGCTCCCTAAAGCCTTAACTGAACACTGCAGCCCTCCCTCTTAAATGTTCAGCTAATGAAAGCATTTCCCCTTCTCTGTATGCGGCAGACACCTCTTCCCATCCTTTCCTGCACGGATGACCTCCACCTCCCGCGACAGTCTCTTCTTTGGTTTGATTGACACCAGCAGCATCCCAGCTCCTCCTGCTCACGAGTCTGCCCTTTCAGATGCTCAAAACCTTTTCTTCTTCAGTCTGTGCCACCTACAGACACTGAAGAACTCCACACCACTCACCCCTGCATCCTTCAACTTCCTGCCATCAGTTACCTGACCAACCTTTCTATATTTTCACAAGTAGTTCAAATACATTAAAAACAGCTATAGCTTTTTTACACTCTGCCCCCAAATAATCTCTCTCTCTCTGTCTCTGTCTCTGTCTCTGTCTCTCTCTGTCTCTCTCTGTCTCTCTCTCTCTCTATATATATATATATATATATATATATATATATATATATATATATATATCCTCTAAAATCAATGTCTCAGAATTTAGTCATCTTTATCTGGTTAAACAGGTATTTCTTCCTATAGTTAGACCTTAGCTACCTGAAATATTTTTATGTGTTTTTCAGAGACAGGATCTCAGGCTGGTCTCCAACTCCTGGGTAGAAACAATCCTGCCTTGGCCTCCCAAATGGCTGGAATGCACCACCAAACCCAAGGTACCTGACACATTTCCAAACGGCTCAGGGTGGTCGTAGAAAGTACATTTAATTGTCTATTTCCTGCAGATTCCTTAAGCGACACGATCAGTTATTTTCGCTTCCTGTGACTAAATTCCCCTATTTCTAAGACAGATTAATGCCGTTTGCCAGTGTTTAATGTTAGCCAAGATCTGGTAACGCACAGACGGAACACTTCACGCGAACGTGAACCAAGGATACTACTCTCTGGAACCCAGCATGCAGTTGGAAGACCTCAAGAACGGCAATCATTATTTTTATATTCCTGCCAGAGTGTCTTGTGAATTTACAGGTTGTCAGAGAAAGAGCTGAATGAATCTGGGTGAGATTCACAAACTCATTTGTTTCCTGGTCCAGGTGAGACCGTTTATTAGAATGTTGGGCTGGGAAAGGGGTGGGGTGATTCAGAAATAAACAAATGATAACTTCATCATCTGAAGCAGCCTTTTGCAGAAATCTACAATTCCTCATGAGTATCGTTTGATTGGCAGTGTCTTCCATTACCAGAAGTTATTCTGGGGAGTGAGAAACAGGAATTAAAAATAAGATAGGTATTTATGATGGGTTCAAATTCTAGGAGGCTTCTCTTAGTATCATGATTAACATAACTAATTAGGTTATTTTCTCTACAAATCTTTCTTCTGAATATTCAGCTTCAGAATGACAATTCATTATGGACCAAACAGTGGACCTTTCTCAGCCTGGCTTCTCTATTCCACTGGGGAAACCTGTATGCCCTCATACACACCTCTACCATTTCCTTCTCTTTCTCTCTGGCCCGCATTGCATCTGTCCTGATGACTCTCTTCTCTCCTTCCAAGGGTCTTGAGATCTGGCTTCTAGAGAAGACAGGTAATCCCACCCTGAAAGCTATGGCTCTCAGCACCAAGTGTGAGTGTTTTACTGCTGCGGAAGAAGAGTCGGGAAAGAGTAAGGAGCCCAGACTCTCCACCGCCTTCTCTAACTAAGCTGAGATATCTGCTCCCTGAACATACATGCCTGGAGTCACATATTAGAAGACTGGGTGACCTTCAGGGCTCATTCAGAAACGGTGGCAACCTGTCAAGCCCGTGTGTCCCACCGCATTGTTCTACCCATCACTCAGCTCATCTTGCAATTTCACCTCCCAAACAAGAAGTGCTGCCTTAGCTTTGACGGGTGGCCCCGCTTTCTGAACAGTCAAAACTAAGAAGTGGACTTTCTCTACCCCAGAAATGTTCAATCTGTCATCTGTGGGCCACCTGGAGCAGACCTTCTGGGGTAGCTAATAGGAAGGAAAGTTCTGGACCTGCTCCAGTGTGGCTGTTAAACCCACTAAGACATAAGGGACACTGATCTTTAGATTTTTTTTCTTCAGTGTGCCCCAGGTCTAGAAAGGGCTGGGGAGGGGGTCTTCCTCTTGGTGCATCGTCTGCACCCCTACAATCCCAGTTACCCATGGGGCTCCGCTTTCACCTCCGAGTTCCCCAGCTAGCCTCCCCATTTGCCTTTTTCCTAAAATAAGATTAGATTCAGGAACCCAGCTGCATGGTTCCTGATTCCATGAGGAAATACATCAAGTGTGCAGCGAAATTCTACCAGATGTAAGATCCGGTGAGCCTTCGGGGAGACAGAAGCAGCCAGTGCTGGATTCTGATCCCTCTCATTCATTCCATTTAATTCTCACACTAAGGCCACACCCATATCGAGACAACACGGCCAGTGAATTCCACAAGGGCAGAGTGGGCTACCCATCTCCATGCAAATGTAAGACGACAGACAGCTGATGAACAGGAGGACAGGGATGTCAAACTCACTCCCTTTCTTTTCTCCTTTCCGGCCATCCCACACCTGTGCTGCTCGGTTTAATCCCCTGACTTGGTAAGCACTTGTACAATACTGTTTGAGGACTTTCTGCTCTCCCTTCTGTGTGACTTTGGCCAAAATCCTTTTGATTACACTTGTATCATTGAGTTTCTCTTTTGTGACTTTTTTTTCTGACTAAAGAGGTAGAAAATGCCCCCCCATCACAAAGGCACAATCTGTTTTTCTGAGATGTGACTGAGTTTCAACTGAACTTACAAGCACTTGCCGTGAACTACTCAATCTCTTTCCAGATATTTTCTCATTTAGTCTGCGTTAATTTTATAGCGGTGGTAGCGTAGTACGCCTTTAATCCCAGCACTCAGGAGGCAGAGCCAGGCGGATCTCTGTGAGTTCGAGGCCAGCCTGGGCTACAGAGCGAGATCCAGGACAGGCACCAAAACTACAAAGAGAAACCCTGTCTTGAAAAAAAATTATATATTTATTTTATGCATGTGAGTATTTAGTCTGCAAGTATGCCTGTGCATCATGGCCATGCCAGGTATCTGTGGAGTTCAGAAAAGGGTGTCAGACCCCCGAGACTGGAGTTACAGACAGTTGTGAGCTGCCATGTGTGTGTGCTGGGAATTGAACCTGGGTCCTCTGACAGAGCAGCTAGTATTCTTAACCTCAGAACCATCTCTCCAGCCCCTCAATCAAATCCCCTTGAAGGGGAATGGTCCTGGGATCCCAGGTGCTCACATCCTTGATGTAAAATGATGTGGTACTTGTGTGTAACCTGCATCCTTTCTTGTTCTAAATTTCTCATAATACCTAACATGAGGTAAACACTACTAAATTATTACGCTGTCTTGTTTAAGGAATAACAAGGAAAAAGTTGGCGTGTTTTCAGTCTAGATTTAATTTTTCTTTTCTTCTGAGTATTTTCCATCCACAGTCGACTGAATCTGTGATTGTGGGAGCCATGGATATGGAGGGCTGACTATACTATTTTTATCACCTACAGAAAAGTGTTGAGGGCTATCTGATCACAGGTCTACAATCAAACCTCTGGTACCCCTCTCTCTGCTGGTGATGGTGATTTCCCCCCACTGTGCTATCTGGTACCACACAAGTAACTGTCCCTAAGTCCACTGAACTCAGAGCTGACCTAAGTCCACCTACAAGGAGAGTGGGTATGTGGTCAGCCTCACCACCCTGGCCTCCTGCTCCCTCGACCTACCCTCTGCCTTTTGCAGGCTTAGCTCGGCAGGCCCTTTGCCACATGGTGCCCCGTATCTAGCCAACACTTCATTTCAGGATGATGCATGCCGTCTTCGTGTCTCGCTTTCTTACGAGCATCCTGGCCACATCAAGCCAGGAGCTCATTTCCCCCAATATTGCCTCCACAAACGTCATCCACGCCGTCTACCCTAAAGCCCTGCTTCACGCTTTTATCCTGGCATCTGAAACGTGTCCGAGAGCATCCCGGGAGACTCACAGTCCTCACCACAGAATCTCCATGGGGGCCTTCCACAGTTGTTCCTTTGAAGGCCTCCAATCCCCCAGTGAACACTTGTCTCTTCTTAGTAACTCTGTGCGGACTCTATTCCCTTCCATCTTTGTCCCGTGCTTTTCAAGCCGACCAAGATCGGGGCCAAGGGACGAGGTTCACTAATTGGCTTCGGCATGCCACTTGTTTCGTCGTGACGTGGGTCGAGCCCCCCATGTCGTCGGGCTGGAACCACCCCATGATGGTGCTCTCCCCATCCTAGACCCTTAGGTGCTGGTGACTTGCCCCCGCCCCAAGCTTCGCTTAACTTTTAATGTGAAGTTGGCTTTCCAGCTATCTCACTCCCCAGGCCTGCACATCTGGAACCATTCACAACGTGGTGGTTGAAATTTCCACTAATTCAAATGGAATGCTAGGGATGGAGGCCATCGGGAGGCCCTCAGCTTCCCTCGAGTCCCGGCAAGTTACTCCGCTGTAAGAAAGGCCTGTGTCAACAAACATCCTAGAAAGACCTCAGGAGAGCAGAGCCCTGAACTCAGGACAGTGGAGCACGGAGAAGTTCAGCCCTGGACACGGTGGCCCTGACAGAACGCTGTAGGCTAAATGTTGTCCCTTCGAAATTCACCTTATAAGATAGGAACCTGGCGGGGCAGTGGTGGCCCACGCTTTTAATCCCAGCAACTCGGGAGGCACAGCCAGGCAGATGGATCTCTGTGGGCTCGAGGCCAGCCTGGTCTACAGAGTGAGTTCCAGGACAGGCACCAAAACTACAGGGAGAAAAACCTGTCTCTCAAAAAACTGGAAAAAAAAAAAAAGAATAGGAATCTGCGGCGGGAAAGGTGGTTCAGAGCACTCACTCTTCCAGAGGATCAGAATTTGGTTCCCATAACCTATGTCGGGCAGCTCGCGAAACTGCCTATAACTCCAGCTCCTGGGGATCTGATGCTTCTGGCCTCCAAGGGCACCTCACCCACACGCACATACCCACATGCAGACAAACAAACCTACACATAATTAAAAATAATGACAGGAATTACATACATCTTTTTTGAATGACAGGAAGGTACCTCCTCCTTCCCTCTTCATTCCCCCCACTTCCCACCCCCGAATTCTAAAGACACCACGAGAAAGTAGCTGCTGTCTACTAGCTGCAAAGAGCATGTTGGCATCTTGACCTTGAACGTCCCAACCCCCAAGTGTGGGAAATAAAGCTCTGCAGCTGACCCCCCGCCCCCCCCCCCCCCGGCCTGTGTTCTTTAGTTACGGAGCCCAAGCTTACAGCACAGACGTCGAGCTCCAATGTCCTTTCCCATTTTACATGGTTCATAGGTACAAGCTAGAATCCAGACACATGCCCCTCTTGGTCTGCTCAGCCGCTGTGCCTAGGAAGGGCACAGGTTGGGGAAGCCAGCAAGGAAACTGAGGGGAAACACATACACACCCATTCATCCTCCCATTTTCCCAATAAACACAGAATGACTGTTTCATACAATCGTGACTACTTTCCAAAGAGCCTGCCTACCTGCCTGTCTGTAAACGCGTGGAATAAAAACCTGGGAAGGTCACACTGGAAGGACAGCAAGGGTCACCTCTGGAATAGACTGGGAAAGAGGAGGGGGAAGAACGCAAGGATGTTGATAAAAGGGGACTCTCGCTGATGGCAACTGTTTCCACGTGTTTGTCTGTCCAAGGAAAACCACACAGCCTTGTATTTATCTGCTGAACAAAGGAAGGCACAGAGGCCGCAGGCAGGACATGGTGGGCCTGCCTCTCCTGTTTCAGGTGGCATCCTGTTTTCTAGGCCTTTTCTCTGGGACAGGAGAACGGGAAGTTGGAAGGTTCTGAGTGTTTGTCCCATGAGTGTCATATCCCTAGTAGTTGGTGCCATACTCCTCACACGGTAAGCATGACTTAGACACATGTGTCCTGGTTAGTTTATTATTATCATTTTTTTAATTATTATCATTGGGTCAACTTGATACAACTAGAGTCACGTGAGAAGGGAGCTCCTCAACTGGGCAAACACCCCCACCAGACTGGCTTGTGGGAAAGCACGTGGTGCGTTGTTTTGATTATGGCTGATGTGGGAGAGCACAGGTCACTGTGGGCAGGGACACCCTGGACATGTAGTCCCAAACTGTATGAGAAAGCATGGAGAGCAAGCCAGTAAGTGGCATCCCTCCACGGCCTCTGCTTCAGTTCCTGCCTCCAGGTTCCTGCCTAGAGTTCCTCTTGACCTTTCGGTCATGGTGCTTCATCATGGCACCAGGAACCTAACTAGGACGGACAGTGTGCAGGTGTTCATGACTTAAGGAGCTGGGGGAGGGGCAGAGCTCATGAAGAAGGTTCTGTGAGAGCCTGGCCAAGAGATATAGGAAACATCGGGATAGGAATCTGGTGACTCTGGAGAAGCATGAATGTGGCACCAAAGGGGAAAGAGAGTCTGTATATCTTCCAAGTTTAGTTGGCTCCTGGGACTCTTGATGGCACCTGGAAAGGATGCTACAGGCAGAAACCAAGGTTCGGCATTTATGAGGGGGATCATAACCCCAAGAGGACATACATGTCCCTGTTCTTTCTGAGCAACCAAGGCCCATGTGATCCCCATAGAGCCTCTGCCCTCCTACAATATGCAGCGGTATTTAAGAGGAGACTGTGTCCCAATGCCACACTGAGCCCCCACAGAACATGAAGGCCGGGAGCACAGACTCAGGCTTCAGCTCAAGTCCCAGTCCTATCACTTGGTATGAGTTAAACAAAACCCACCTGAAGAGGAAGGTGGCCAGGTCACAATCTTGTGACCTCACCCACACAGAAGGTATCACCTAACATCTAGAAACAATATACTTCCACAAACACTGTAGTTGATCTTGAGGTCCATGGACTTGGCTAGACTCCACAACAAAGAGGGAAGGGAGCAGGCAGCCATTGTCCACCATACCCACCCACTCCCAGGTCTGCAACCCAGCCCTAATTACCATGCTGTTGGGAAAGGTTGTATAGATTTCATTAAAGGCCCTAATTGGTTGACTTGAACTAAAGAAGTTACCCTTAGTGGGCTCAACTCAATTAGGCAGAGGGGCTGAGATTTTCCTGGCAAGGAAGGAAGGAAGGAGGGAAGGAAGGAAGGAAGGAAGGAAGGAAGGAAGGAAGGAAGGAAGGAAGGAAGGAAGGAAGGAAGGAAGGAAGGAAGGAAGGCTGGCTAGCAGATGGGCCCACAGACAGACTGACAGACTCCATCAGCTGGTGGATCCCCAGCAGCTTTTCCCTTCTTCTCCTAAATGTCCCCCCTCAGGCAGCCATACACAGGCACAGCCATGCATTGTGATCTTTTCCCTGCAGATTCCAGCCATTTACCATCCAACCCCACAGTCACCTAAGCCTCCTTATAAGGCGGCTCTCAGCATATGCGATCTCCCACGGTTTTTGCCTCTCTAGATGAGTCCTAATTGAGACTATTTCCCACAAGTGCTCACTTGGGAGTAAAATAAAGCTACTTCCTCTTTTCCACATTAAATACTGTAAAGTATCCAAGAGCTGATGCAAACAGAATAGAGCTGTTTCTCAGTATTTGTAATAGTTCTGACCTACAAAGTCACTGTAAACCTCAAATTAGTGACTCCAGCCTCACTGCTTCTGGGGGAAAGTGTATTCATTCATTCGTGCGTGCACGTACTAGGCAAGTACTCGACCACTGACCTACATCCCCAGTGCCACTTTTAGGAGACATGTGAGTTAGGTGGTATTTCTATGAATGGCTATCGATGGAATAAGCCTCTGGAATGGTGGACAGGTCCTACCTCATAAGATAGGAGTGATAGTCTGGTACTGGGTAACCATAAAAGTAACACATATCCGTGGTGATCCAATCAGAAGGACTGGAATAAGGACTAGTAACGATGGCTCCCACTCCGAAGCACTTAACAGTGTGTAGGCACAATTACAAATACTCTGCGTGCTTTACAGTATTGACATGACACCAAATGCATGCCAAGGCTGTAGAAGAAAGCCAGAGGGAAATGGCATTCTCCTCGGGTGCCAACAGTCTCAGTCTGCCCAAGACTGATGAGTTCCCCAGTCAACACGACATTCAGTGTTAAACCCGGGACATCTTTAGGAAACCAGAGCAGCTGGTGGGTCAGCTTAGGCTAGTCACACCAACTTGGGCCCCAAGTCCAGCTGGTCCACCCGAGGAGAGCGACAATGTCATTGAACCTTAGTTTCCCCATTAATCACACAGGTTTGCCAGCAGCACCTCCCTCCTAAGAGTGTGGTGGGAGATCAGAAGTAGACAGCCCTTGACGAGACATTCCAGGCAGGTATCAGAGATGAAAAATGTCAGAAATCACTCACCCCAGAAAACGCGAGCTCTCCTAAATCTCGGCACAGGGTACAGCGGAGATGATGCTCCAGAACTGGACAGCTGTATTTGAAGTCCCTAAGTGTCCACTCCATGTTCATCCCGACGGTGGCTGCAGCTGTGGGAAGCCAGAAGAAAAGCAACAAAACAGAGTTCAATAAACTGGGCTAGGCAGGAGAGGTAGAGACAGGTGGGGAGAGGTAGAGACAGGTGGATCAGGAGTCTGAGGCTAGCCTCAGCTACATACGATGAATTTAAGGCCAGCTTGGGCTGCGTGGCACTCTGTCTCAAACAACAACAAAAGTTATGTCAGCTTTCAGCCATAAAAGGACAATTTTTTTTTCAGACATTAGGCAAGTTTCTGGACAAAGCAAGAACAAGACAGGGATTCCCTGAGAAAGGAGAGAAAAAGAAAGTGATCCCAGGAGCACCTAGTACTCTGTCTGGAGAGGGGGTCCAGGGCTACCTCAGGGAGAAATGAGTAGGCAGGTCAATCTGGGAGCCTGGTCAGGGAAGGAGTGGTTCGTATCCCACCCGACCAGATTAGAATGAACTCCTACCACAGAGAGCATCGGGCACAGCCCCTCAGAACAGATCTTTCCCTCCCGAGCCCAAATTAGCTCCAGCGAAACATTGGCAAACTTCTCCTTTAATACTAAGTATTTCCGGCTGCGGGTTACAGGGTCACTGCTGCAACGCCTCAGAGCTCTGTTGCCAGCGCATTAAAGCAGCCACAGACAAGATGTCAACAGATAGCCACAGTGTGTCCCAATAAAACTTTATTTCCCAATACAGGCAGCTAGCCTGGGGGGCCCAGGGCAGCAGCCTCTGGTTTAGATAAACACGATGCTAGACTTACCCCAACGGTGCTGAAAAGCAGGCTCGCCAAGATCAAACTAGTTCCAAGGAACTCGCTACATCCCAGACCAGCAAAGTTCAAACAATAACTAGAGAGGTGCAGAAGCCCAGCATGCTACAATACAGAACTCACAAGATCCAAATCCAGAGTTGTCAGCTCTGCAAAGAAGAAGGGAAATACTACAGCCCAGGGCGAGAGAGAAAGGGGAGCCAAAAGGAGCAGACCCGGGAAGGCCAAGGGTGACAGGGTCCGTGCACAGACACCAAAGCGGAATCACGGTGATGCGCTCCACACAGATAAAGGAAAGATGACCTGGGGGTGGTGGGGTGGGGGGTAGGGGTGGGGTGTAAGCCTCAGAGCCAATCAGAGAAAAGGGGTTAATGACTGAAAATCCCAGTAGTGGAGCTAGAAGATGGCTTAGCAGGTAAAGGCACTTGCAGCCAAGTCCAATGGCCTGAGTTCAATCCCCCGGGACCACATGATAAAAGGGGAGAACTGAATCTCCTGCAAATTATCTTCTGGATTAAACACACACACACACACACACACACACACACACACACACACACACACACACAGAGAGAGAGAGAGAGAGAGACACACACACACACACACACACACACACACACACCTTTTTTTTTTGCACTTACTGCTTTAGCTATGAAGTGAGTTCCTTAGTCAGAGGCCATATTGGATGAAATAGTGATCGGCCTGCCTTCAGGTTTCTGACCTGACTTCCCTCAATGATGGACTGTAATAACCTGGACTTAGAAGATGAAATAAACTGTTTCCTTCCCTACATTGCTTTTGGTCATGATGT
Organism: Peromyscus maniculatus bairdii; assembly: GCF_049852395.1. Classification (NCBI taxonomy): domain Eukaryota; kingdom Metazoa; phylum Chordata; class Mammalia; order Rodentia; family Cricetidae; genus Peromyscus; species Peromyscus maniculatus. The sequence goes on along the minus strand of NC_134870.1, from coordinate 30,453,611 downwards.
TTTATCACAGTATCAGAAGTGAAACTAGAACACCATTAAAATGTATTTTATAACATCAAGCTGCAATCCTTAGGGGGAAAAAAAAACAAATAAGCTTTTTGTTTTTGTTTTGTTTTGGGGTAGAGCCTGGTGGGGTGACTCATGAGTAGATGTGCATGTATACACACACACACACACACACACACACACACACACACACACACACAGTATTACTTTAGAGTTATACCACTGAGATACACTCTCAACTCTGAGGTGGGACTTCTCCCCTTGAATAGCTAAAAGGAAAAAACAAAACAAACAAACAAACAAAAAATGCAGGGCAGTGGCACAAGCCTTTAATCCTAGTACTCGGGAGGCAGAGCCAGGCAGATCTCTGTGAGTTGGAGGCTAGCCTGGGCTACAGAACAAGTTCCAGAACAGCCAGGACTACACAAAGAAACCCTGTCTCTAAAAACCAAGAGAAAAAAGAAGAAAAGAAACAAACAACAGTATCAGACTCAAGGGAAGAGAATTAGTTAGTTCTGTAAAGAAAATGAACAAGATTGACAAACTTTGGCCAAGTTAAGCAAAAGTGGAAGAAGTCAAAAACACTTCAAAACCAGCTACATGTGGTTTAATTTACATGAAATTCTCAAAAAGGCATGCAGGTGATGATGGTAACACACAACAAAAACCCGGTTGCTAGGTAGCAGGGGCAGAGTTAAGGGATTAACTAGATGAGGGGTGTTTGGGGATTATGGGATGTTCTATATTGTGACTGGGGCAATAATTACAAGGCTTCATATAAGTCAAGTCTGGTAATACACAGTTGTACTCTCAGGACTCCGAAAACAAAAGCATGAATGTGAGGTCAAGGCCAGTCTAGGGTACATGAGAGCCTGTCCCAAACCAAAAAAACAAAAACAAAAAAAAAAAAACAACCAGACTTTATACTTTGGTCTAAACCCATTGAATTGCATGCTTAAAACTGATTGTAGCTGGGTAGCAGTGGCACACGCTGTTAATCCCAGCATTTTGAAGGCAGAGCAAGTGACTCTCTGTGAGTTCGAGGCCAACCCAGTCTACAAGTGAGTTCCAAGACAGCCAGGGCTACACAGAGAAATCTTGTCTCAAAAAACAAAACAAAACAAAACGCTGATTGTAATGCTTTAAGTATCTCGATAAAGCTGACCCAAAAGAGCGTATGCTGGAGCTGAAGACATGGAGGGCGACTCAGGAATCAAGAGCACTCTGCTCTTGCAGGGGACCCTTCCATGAGTGGTTCCCAGCACCCACACCAGGGAGCTCACAATGGCCTGTCAAGTCCAGGTCCAGGAATCTCACACCTCAGCATTGGGATAGAGACCTTTCAGTGGGTGTGGGGGGTGCGCACTAATGTCCTCAGGTTTATGTGACAAGCACTTTACTGGCTAGGTCATCTCTCCAGCCTGTTTTTCCCTTTTGAGGCAGGATGTCTATTTTTGTTGTTTATTTTTGCATTTGCATGCATGTGTAGTATATATGTATGGTTGTATGTATTTATAGGGGTGCGTAGGTGCATTTGTATGCTTGTACTTGCATGCAGAGGTCTGAGGTTGGTATTATGTATCTTCCTCAAATCAGTCTCCACCTCTGGGTGTCTGCTTTCATATACATACATCCATACACAAACATATAATTCTTGTTTGTTTGTTTGGGGCTTTTTGTTTTTGTTTTTTGTTTGTTTGTTTATGGGTTTTTTTTTTTTGAGACAGGGTTTCTCTGTGCAGCTTTGTGCCTTTTCTGGAACTCGCATAGTAGCCCAGGCTGGCCTTGAACTCACAGAGATCTGCCTGGCTCTGCCTCCCAAGTGCTGGGGTTAAAGGCATGTGCCACCACCGCCTGGTTCATACATATAATTCTTAAGAACAAAATAAAGTAAACTGAAATCAGCAATGCAGGAGACTCCCCTCAGGAAAAACATTCCAACTTCTATATTTAACCCATCTCTTAAAGTATTTATTTTGGTTTACATTTTCTAGTACACATAATATGCTCATACATTAGTATATGTATATAATTTATAAATGAATATTCAGACATTGAGAGCTGTACTTGGTTTATTTTTGTTTTTGTTTTTCCTGCTGATAGAGACCCATTTAAAGCCCAAGGAAACTTCAGACTCTCCATGGTTAGGCCTTCTGCATGGTAGACGCAGAAGCTGGGTGGTAATAGCTACTGAGATGTGAATAACAAGCCCACTCCTTGAAGATGGAGAGGGAAGGTAGAGCCTCGGGGCTGGGAAGAGCCACAGGAAGGTGATTGGTTTTAAGGTGGGTCATTTTCGTTAAAAGGCAAGAATCAGAAACAAGATTTGAGAGAGAAGATAGCATGTGTTTGCAGGAGATGATCTAGAAGTCCCAGTGAAGAGCTGAGACAGAGACAGGGTTACAAAGCTGTCATTGAGAGGGGTGTGTGCGTGTGTGCATGTGTATGCACGCATGCGCACATGCATCCAACATGTGTGTACAGATCCAACAGTTTGACTGACGTGGGATTGTAGGATGTTCTTCTCTATCACTCTTTGCCTTACATTTTAAGACAAGTCTCTCACTGAACCTGGAGCTCAGTGGTTCAGCTAGGCTGGCAGCAGGCCCCACCTGTCTCTGTCTCCTCAGCAATGGGGTTACAGACATAAACCAGCATCTCAGCTCTTACATTCAGGTCTGTATGCTTGTGAGTATACGTTTATTGTTATGCCCAGATCGCAGACCGAATCCCCCATGTAAAAGCAAAGAGCCTTTATTCTCCTAGCTTGGTCTCTCTGTCCAATGCAGTAGTAGGAGCAGAGAGCCCTGAGCTCAGGTGAGGTGAGGTTTTTACCATTGCAGAGATTGGGGTGAGGGGATTTCCAGGGTTCAGGACCCTGATTGGTTGACAATTGTCTAGGAGTATCTGTAAAACAAAAACAGGTGTGTGCTAGACTCAGGGACATTTGGTCACCTTATCTAATGGTTGGAATGTTTGGGATGTTGGGTACTTCTCCATCCCTGGGTGGATCCCTGGGTGGCGTCAGCTTAAGGCTTTTCCTGGATCTGGGTGTTGCCTGCCAGTAAGCCTGTCACAGAAGCTGTGCCTGGGCCCCTAAGCCTGTCATGGTGGCTGTGTGGTCAAGCTGTTTTGGGGCCCCTCCACATTTGTAAGAGTACGTATAGGTGCAATTGTGTGTTTATGCATGTGGGGGCTCAGAGTTGGCATCAGATATCTTCCTAAAAATCACTCTCCACATCTGTGGGCATCTGGTCTCACACTCACATACCCACACACATATAATAATAATAAAAAAAAATCAGCAATGCCTCTGCCTCCTTTGCATTTTAATTACAAGTGGGCCACACACCTACTCAGCCTCCACATGGGTTCCAATCTGAATCTTTGGTCCTCAGACATATGCAGCAAATGCTTGACTCACTGCGCCATTTCCCTGGCCCCATGACTGGGTTTGCAGCCCAAACTGGTCTAAAATTCACAATCCTCTTGCCTCAACCTTCAAAGTGTTGGGTTGATAGGCATGTGCCATCGCACCTGGGTGATGGTCTCATTCTTCAATGCCAAGGTCATTAGAGCATGGAAGACGAGAAGGTGCGGGCGGAGAGACACGGGCTTTGGAACCAGTCTGTGGAACAGCATTTTGAATGATTTGACTCTTCCACGTTAAGGAGAAAGTAGCTAAGCCTCTAGCATCTGTTGTCTTTGTGGCACCAGGACCCACCTCACAGTCGTCTGACCTGACTCTCAGACGCTCAGCAACAGTTAGCACCAAAGGAAACGGTCCCTAACGCTGACTCTGGCACCAAACGCCAAGCAAGAGGAAGGTGGTGGGGATAACTGGAAACTAGAAAAGCAGTATCGGTCGGGGGGCGGCGGCGGCGGCGGCGGCGGCGGCGGCGGCGGCGGCGGCGGCGGCGGCGGCGGCGGCGGCGGCGGCGGCGGCGGCGGCGGCGGCGGCGGCGCACGCCTTTAATCCCAGCACTCGGGAGGCAGAGGCAGGCGGATCTCTGTGAGTTCGAGGCCAGCCTGATCTACAGAGCAAGATCCAGGAAAGGCACAAAGCTACACAGAGAAACCCTGTCTCGAAAAACCAAAAAAAAAAAAAAAAATTAAAAAAAAAAAAAAATAATATCAGTCTCCTTGGTAATTTGTCGTAGACTATGACTTCCATATTGTCTCTAAAGCTAATTTTGGCCCCAGTGGTCAGCACTAACCTGGGTGTGGTGGCTGCGTGGGTGGGACCACCGGGGAGTACGGCAGCCATGGGACTGGTGAATCAGGTCCAGGCCTGACTCACCCAGGACCTTGAGAACAGGGACTCTCGGGGCTGGTGGCCTCCTCTCTGAGCAGCACCAAGGCCTTCGGGGACATCATTAGTGGTTGTGACTGCTTGCCCAGCACTCCTCACAGGAGGGCTGCCAGGCCTGCCCACACGCCAGTTGGGTAATTATGTCCGACTTAGCCTCCTGCAGATTCAGGGAGCTGAGAGTGGACTTCCGGACTTCATCTCTCTGAGTAAGACACCAGCAGGGGCCTTCAAGACGCGCTTCCTCCCAAACAGTTCAACCCCTTTCCCTGGCGGCTACTTGGTGCAGGAGAACGTGTCAGGATTGAAGGGAGGGTCGGCTGTAGACCGCTTTCTCACTTAGCGCCACGGAAAAGCATCTTCTTCCGGAGAAATTCAGGTAGCCTCTCTGGCGAGAGCAGGCACCTCTCAGCTTTCCCCCTAATTGGTAGCAACTCCACCTACGGTTCGGAGGCTGTCCACTCCACCCAGCCCCAGGGAGGGCACAGGAACCATCTGGTTCACACTGCAATATCCCAGCCAAGCGGCTGTTTCAGTAATGAATGGAGTGTGACCTAAAATGTGAAGACCCAGTTTTGAGAGCTCTGTGAAACCAGAGAAAGACACTTGCCCGTCTCTGCTCATGTCACTGAGAGCACAGACTACAGGCTAGAAGTTGCTAGCCTATTTTCTTCCTCTAAAGATGAAATTAAATGATCCATATGCTGAGAAATGCCTTGAGTTCTGAGGAACATCGTTGCATCTAATTTCTCCACCAACCCTGTAAGTTATAAGTTCTTTTATGTGAAATGAGATGAGATATTCCAAAGGTCAATTGTACTAATCATGTGGCCTGGCTAGTAGTATTCTGGCGTTCTGTGCTCCTGGTTTCTTTACCTATAAAATGGAGCTAAATGAAGGTTTAATCTAACACCATCTAGCATGTTAGTGAGTTGAATATGGAAAAAACTGAGAAGAACATAAATTTTAGCTATGTCAATCATTATTATCATTTCCAGTTAGAAAAGAAAGAAAGAAAGAAAGGAAGGAAGGAAGGAAGGAAGGAAGGAAGGAAGGAAGAGAAAGAAAGAAACTGGGGTTGGGGATGAAGCTAAGTGGAAGAGCTTGTACTTAATACTTTGTAAAACCTTGGCTTCAATTCCCAATACAACAAAATTAACTAACCAATAAAGACAAGGAAAGCAAGCCTCCTTGTCTATGGCGGGCCTTGTCTGTGGTGGAGCCTTGTCTGTGGTGGTACAACTAATGAGCAATGGCGTGGAGCTTGGACCCACAGCTGTTGTCTAGCTTCTGAGACTTGCTCTTGACCATCAAACACAACTTCTTCCATATCTGCCACCCTAGGGGGCATTCTATTTGAAAAGGAGAGAGCTGAAAAAAATACCCAAGCTGGGGGAAAACGGGACCATCCTAAGGAATTGTGTGCACACCTCCCACCCTGAAATCAGCCAAGCAAAAAGTCAAATCTACCGCTGGTTTTCAATATTTAGTCAAGAAAACCCCTCCCATGTTAATCCAGTTTGAGTCAGGGTGAGCCTCTTGGGATTCAAATCCTCTGCAGACTTGACCTGTGCAACAGTTCAGCTCTCATCCCCAAACTGCCCTTAGCTCCTGGGCCTGACCCAGCCAAGAAAGACAGCCAGGAGAAATTCAACTCCAGGATTCTGCAAACAAAGTTTTTTTCAGATAACTTGTTCACTTCCCTCAAGCACCCTCTACATGTCAGATGCTGTGTTAACCTACTTCTGGGTGGGTTGGGCACAAGCCACATGAGAATATCAGTAGTGCAACCCCACCCCCATCCCCAGCATACCAATTAGGGCCACCTGCAGCCCGCAGCAGAAGCCCGGTTCTCCAGTTCATCAGAACAGAAGTCTCCGGCATCTTGTGATCTGTCTGGGTCAGGTCTTTCCCCAACTCTGCATATTCATTGCTGCAGATGGACTCTAGCTTGTCTTCAAATGGAAGAAGTAATGGGGAATCTCGGCCCAGATTCAATTATTCATGTCCATCGAACTACATAAACGGCATTCAATCTCTATCTCTGGACACAGTCTCTGCCCAGATCAAAATATTCGACCAAGGTCCAAACAGGAAATGCAGATATAAAATGGGTGACTTAATATACCCAGGCAAATCCCTGGGCCAGCAAGGTGGCTTGTTCCCTTTTCTGCATCTAATCTACTCACAGACAGCGTGCGTTCATGCGTGCATGCTTGCATACGTGTGTGTGTGTGTGTGTGTGTGTGTGTGTGTGTGTGTGTGTTGGGGGTACTTTTATTTTTGGTTTTTTGTTTTTTTACATCACAAGTATTGTAGAAAATATACAGTGAAAACCCCAATGATTCCTCGGAGAATTCGCTGCCCTCACTCATCTTCTTTGGTTCCCTTGCCTCCTCTCCACATCCTTTGAACTTCTAAAAAGGCACTTTGAAGGCATGACAGAAAGCAGTTTTTTCATTCATGCTCCTCTTTGATGATCTTGCTATTCATCGGAACTGTGGAGTCCACAGGATGTCGGTGGGGAGAGCTGAAAGTCAATACTGACAAGGAAAAGGCCAAGGGAGAGCCTGAGCCGCTTTGGTCAATGGGATGGAAGGATAAAGGAATATGGAGAAAGACCAAGGGATGCAAGCAGAATTTCTGGCCACTCTTGCACAGCTCATCTTCATAGCGGCAATTCAGGAGCCAGGCTGAGGATGCAGAGCCCAGGGGCAGTGAACAGCCTGCAGAGGCTCTGATGAGACACTTCTGCTCTGACCTCCAAACCCAGAGCTCTTTGTCCAGCCTCAGATTTCTACCATAACCCACCTCCTACTTAGAGAAAAGCATTGGGGGTTTTGACGTTTCCACCTTTCGCTAGCTTCCCCGGTGAATGATTCATTCAGTTCTGTGTTAACACAATCCTGAGGAGGGGCAGGGGACTGGGTGTGCTGAGGAGGGAGGGGAGGAGGCAGGCACTGAATAAATTATTGGAAACAAAGGCTTTTATAGATGACTCTCAGGAAGCCTCAGGCCTTCAAAGCAGCAACCCTGGTCACCCTGGCCTAGGGTTAGGGGTGCAGTGGGAGCCAACTGAGCTATGCAAACCCAGACGGAAAATGCACTGCGTTGTCGAAGATGCTGTGGGACTAGTGGTACTGAGAAGAGGTTATGAGCATTGGGAATGGAGAGAAACACCCTCACCCAAGCACAAATACTAACTGCAGCACATTCTACTACTCTAAAGGTTTTTGTTTTGGTTTGGGTTTTTTTGTTTTGTTTTGTCTTGTTTTTTAATGTCAGCAGGGAAGTAAAAGAACTCATCTGCTCACAAATATTTACTGAGCCCTTGTCCTAAGCCCTGGGAGGGTTATAGTGAGTAAACAAGATGAAGTATCTGCCTTCGCCAAGAGTTAAGACGTCAAAATATAAAGCGGTCCTCCTTGCTATGTATACTATAAACTGTGACATATGTCTTGAAGGATATTATGAAAAACATATAATCTAAGCACAACAGCATTTACACATGGACAAGTTACATGCAGATAAAAGCTCAGACTTGAAGTAGGGAAGGAGCCAAAAGGCACAGTAGGAATAGCATGGTATGTGTTGAGGGAGGAGAAAGCAGACAGCATCTTATGCAAAAGAAACAGCACAGAAAACAGTACAGTTTAAGGTGATACAGATTGATGGGGTCAGTGTAAGTGGAGAGCCCATTGGACGCAAAGACTCAACCAATGTGTACGGAGCCCCCAGTGACACCCAGATACAGCTCTGAGAACACAGCCGTGAACTTGGCACACAAAACCCCTGGCCTCCTGGCGTTCATGCTCCAGATGTTAACCTAGTTGGGAACCAGATGTCGGCAGAGCCACCAATAACTCAAACTACAAAGGTGCAGTGAGGGATGGCCCCACTTCCTACAGTCTTGGAAGAGTCCGTAGCATACGCCTCCAAACTTCAAGAGAGGAACGACCACTATCCTTTATCTTCCCAGATGTAGGCTAGATAGACACCACCCACGGGAAGGCAGCAGATGATAGGTTAACCTGAGTCAGACTGGGAGGGATCCACCCTCAATGCTTGGAATCCTGCCCCATCAGGGCAAGGCCTACAAGTACCCAGTGGCTCCTCTATGGGCCAGTGGAAGCTTGGAAGATCATTCCTCCATACAGTTTAGGGCATGGGGTTTTAAAGTCAAACAATTGGGCTCTCTTCTCTCTGCTACTCACCAAATGGGCCCAACACACAACCTTTCTGCTCCCCAGCAACTTTGGCCTACACAACATGGTGACTAGAACTTCATTCCAGAGAAGTCGCCCAAGATTAAAAGGTGAGGGCATATGGAATGCCTGGTGTGGTGAGGGCACCCAGGGAATGCTAAATTAGCATCCGCTACTGTGGCTGATAGAGTCTATCCCGACCGGAGGCGCCTGCTTTAATGTAATTTTCATAAATCACACAATTACAAGTCGGACAATTGAACACCATTCGCAACCCTCTCCCCTTTATTCATCCATTGCCAGGGGAGCCAAGGCATAGCTCAGCATCCACCCGGCATAACCCCGGCACTTCAAAGTCATGAATGCTCATTTCTGAGAACAGTGGAGCAACCACAGGAAGCATGCTGCAGCAGGGAACAACTGGCTGTATGAGTCCCACAGGACTCCCTCGGAAATATCTTCCATTCAGAAAGACTTTGTGAATTTTCCATTGCAAATATTTAATATCGAATTGGGTTCTCTCTTCCGCCTCTGCCAGTGGAGTGCTCAAAATAATTTTAATATTAGCCTAAGCCAAGGAAATTAGGGAAATAAATCTGAGACTTTTCCTCCCCCCACTCCCATCTCCTACTCTCTCCCTGCCCATAACATATCCCAATGCCCACATTCAATGATGCGAAATCAAGCATCTGGAAAAGTCACTTATAAAAACAGATGGCATGGCTTACAGGCTGGCCCTGCTATTTTTACCTTACGTTCTAGGCTACTGCAAGAGGCTTTAGGCTTCAGTTTCTTGCTCCTTAAGATCAGAAGATAAAACTGGACAGTGGTAGAGAACTCCTTAAATCCAAGCTTTCAGCAGGCAGAGGCGGGTGGCTCTCCATGAGTTCAAGGCCAGCCTAATGTGAGCAGCAGAAGACCAAGAAGAAAAACATCCTCAGCCAGAGTTGGGGTGAGCAGGCTTTGCTTCTTCCTTGGAGAGCAAAGATGGAAGGAAAGAGGTGTGTAAAACTGAATCTACGAGAGAACAAACTGAACTGTATTTAAATGACATGTTCTTTTGTATTTGTTTGTTTGTTTGTTTGGGGTATGTTGCAGGCCAGAAGACAACTTGCAGAAATTGGTTCTCTCCTTCTACTTTGTCAGTCCCTGGGATCAAACTCGGGTCTTATGACTTAGCAGCAAGCTCCTTTACCCTCTTAGCCATCCCACCAGCCCTTTGAACTGCTTTTCTTGAGGACTCCAATCCCCAAGTCAGAGTGGACAACAGATCACAATCCTAGACTTCACTAGAACATTCAACAACCTCTCTAGACATTTCTCTCTTCCTTTTTTCCTCTATGTACAGAGCAATGGAAAGTGTCAGGACTCCTGGAGCTTTCAGCCTGGGAAGAAGATTAAACCACAGTGTCTCAAATAGCAGCAAAGGAAACAGAGTGGGTGGTGAGGTAAAAAGCTGCTAGAGATATGCCTCCGAGGTAGGGGTGTGTGTGGGGGGGGGGGTTGTGTGTGTGTGTTTCCCTCTCCCTCACCCTCTCTCTCATGCATACAGTTCTACCACAGAGTAAAAATCAGACCTAGCAAGGTAGCAAGGGAAGGATGACTGAGTCTTCCCATCTAAGCAGTCTTCCCTAACCCCATGAGAAAGCTAGCATAACACAGACTCCATATGTACACACCCCCAGAAATGCCCCTAATGTACGACCAGAAACACATAGTTTTTGCTGGAACCACCACAGACGAAAAAAAATCATGGCAGCAAAATCTCTGCAACCATGGAGATGAGGATGCTGTTAGCACATCTGCATTTCACTAACAGGGAAACTCAGAGCTCAGACACAGCAAGCCCAGCTCTGTCCCACTCACAGCAGGACAAAAACGATGCGGGTCAGAAGCATCTCCCCTACCACACACAGCTTCCCTGCAGCTCTCGTGGGGACACAAAGCTGCTCTCATTTGCACTGGGATGCTAGGCATGTCATCTGAAGAAGTGGAGACATTCAGATGACCCACTTGCACCAGCCCAAGGACTGCTAAACTCAAGGCAACATTTGTTTGGTATAAGACAATTTTTTTAAGGGGCTGGAGAGATGGCTCTGTGGTTAAGAGCACTAGCTGCTCTTCCAGAGGACCCAGGTTCAATTCCCAGCACCTACATGGCAGCTCACAACTGTGTGTAACTCCAGTTTTAGGGGATCTGACACCCTCACACAAACATACATGTAGGCAAAACACCAACACACATAAAATTCTAAAAAGGCAATTTTTAAAAATGATTTATTTTTACTTTATGCATATTGGTGTTTCTACAGACAGTTGTGAACTGCCATGTGGGTGCTGGGAACTGAACCTGGGTCCTTTGGAAGAACAGTCGGTGCTCTTAACCACTGAGCCACCTCTTCATCACCAACATAAGACAATTTTTAAACAAGGATTTGTTGCTGACATTTAAAAATTGGAAGTATGTACTGCTGAGAATATGGCCCAATGATAGAGCATTTGCCAACTTAAGCAAGACTCTGGTGGGCTCAATTCTAGCTAGATAAATAAATAAATAAATAAATAAATAAATAAATAAATAAATAAATAAATAAATAAATAAATAAATAAATAAATAAGGAGAGAATAATCATGACTCATATAAATCTAAACACCTAATTTCTCTTCTTGAAAGTACTACAGGAACCAATGAGATGGCTCAGTGGGAAAGGACACTAGCTGCCAAGCCTGATGACCTGAGTTCAATCCCCAGGACCCACACGGTAGAAGGAAAAAACTGACTCCAGCAAGCTGTCTTCTGACTTCCACTCATGCATGCTCCCACGCCCAGGAAATGAATAAATATAACAAAAGTTAAATATCATAAATTACTGGGATGAGAACATAGCTCAGTTGGTAGAGTGCTTGCCCAGCATGCACAAAGACCTGGGTTCGATCCCCAGCACTTCACAAAATTAAGAAGGGTGGTACACTCTTCTCAGCCTAGCACTCAAGATGGGAGTTCCAGTTCAGGCCATCCTCAGCTACATAGCTAGTTTAAGGCCAGCATGCGCTATATGAACCATGTCTCACAAAATAAAATAAATGGGGTAGGGGGGAAGGTATGATTATCACCAGCTGTGATGACCTGTGCCTAGACTCCCTGCCACTCAAGGAAGCTAAGGCAGGAAGAACTCATGAGCCCAAGAGTTCAAAGTCAGCCTGGACACCATAGCAAGACCTGGTCTCAAAACATACATATATGGGAGGGGAGGGGAGGGGAGGGGAGGGGAGGGGAGGGGAGGGGAGGGGAGGGGAGGGGAGGGGAGGGGAGGGGAGGGGAGGGGAGGGGAGGGGAGAGATTTGAGGGATGGGTCAACAGATAAAGGCACTTGCCACCAAGCCTGACAAGTTCAATCCCCAGATCTACATGGTGGAAGGAGAGAGCTGATGACTGCAACTTGTCTTTTATGTGTGCACATGTATGTGATGTGTGCACATGTATGTGATGTGTGCACATTTAATGTGCACATTCATACACACATTGTCTTAGTTACTGTTCTATTGCTGTGAAGAGACACCATGACCAAGGCAACTCACAAAGGAAAGCATTTCATTGGGAGCTTGCTTACACTTTCAGAGGGTTTATCTCTGGTCATCATGGCAGGGAACAGACAGGCATTCTAGACAGGTACTAGAGCAGCAGCTGAGAGCTGTATATCCTGATCCACAGGCAGCCAGCAGAAAGACTGGGCCTGGCATGGGTTTTTGAAACCTCAAAGTCCATCCCCAGTGATACATTTCCTGCAAGAAGATCACACCTCCTAATCCTTCCCAAACAGTTCCACTAACTGTGAACCAAGCATTGACATGTATGAGTCTATGAAGGCCATTCTCATTCAAACCGCCACACACATACAATGAATAAATAAATGAAAGTAAAAAAAAAAAAGTCAAAACACATGGAGATCCTCTGGTGCCATTGGTGCCATGTCACCACACAGCCTCAGTGCCCTGAGCTGAGACTCTGCCTCAGGAACAAGATAGAAGAGACAGACAACCCAAAGCTATCTTCCGACCTCCACATGCATGCCATGGCACTCTCACACCCTCACATACAAACATGCATACACATTACACACACATAAAAATCAATACTTTAAAAATTAAACCTCATCACGCTGAGTTTATTGCCTGCTGTCTGTCCATCCCTGGGACATACCCACTATGAGGGCAAGAACTGGGTGGTCAGAGCTGAGCCCACTCCTAGCTCACAGAGGACGAAGCTAATGAACCATACTGGCTTTGAACTTCGTTGAAATAGCTAGCTTAACCAATCTCACTTCCACTCAGTGCCCCTCATATACTCTGGTATTCTGTGGATCCATGCAAGAGCCCTCAGCCCCAAGGCCCAAACCTTGGATGACTCCTGGGGGACAGGCAGCCCCTGCTGTGGGATGGTCTGTATGTCAAATTACTCTGATTGGTCAATAAATAAAACACTGATTGGCCAGTGGCTAGGCAGGAAGTATAGGTGGGACTAACAGAGAGGAGAATTAAGGGAACAGGAAGGGAAAGGGAGTCACTGCCAGCCACCACCATGACAAGCAGCATGTGAAGATGCCGGTGAGCCACGAGCCACGTGGCAAGGTCTAAATTTATAGAAATGGATGAATTTAAGCTATAAGAACAGTTAGCAAGAAGCCTGCCATGGCCATACAGTTTGTAAGCAATATAAGTCTCTGTGTTTACTTGGTTGGGTCTGAGCGGCTGTGGGACTGGCAGGTGACAGAGATTTGTCCCGACTGTGGGCAAGGCAGGAAAACTCTAGTTACAAGTCCCAATGACATAAAATTGTCTCTAATAAAACTTTTCTTCTGCCTTTGGGAGAGGACGCGTCCTACGTCACTGTTTTTCCATCTTGTGCTGGTATCAAAGGCTTGACCAAGGGAGTTTCTGAGTGAAGATCAGGGACCCTGAGCCCAGCTCCCCACCACCTGCTAAAACAGTACTTGGCCTCACTGCCAAGAAAGACACAGCACACCCTTTATTAAACAGTAACAGAACACTGGATGGGCACCCCACCCAGCCTGCAGCTCCGGGGCCAGCTTTAGAGTCTCATCAGGGTGGGACAGGAAGGGCCTCACAGGCGGGAGGAAGAGATCTTCAGGCTAAAAAGTCTTTGGTTTCTGGATTTGATTGTGGGATTTGTTTTGTTTCCCCTCCAGTACTAGGAATTGAACCCCGCTCTTCATGCATGCTAGGTAAGGAGATTTTTCCAATGTCCCAGCCCTTCCTAAGAAACAAGCATCTCCTATTGGTATCCAGGATGGAAATGACAATTTCACATGGTGAGAGAAAAACATTGACTTTCTAGTCAGAAAATGCAGTACGGACTCCCAGCTCCTTCCCTCCACCAGCCAGCTGAGGCATTTAACTGAGGCATGGAGAGCCACTATGCCATCCGCCATGGATGGAGGACTCTCATTATCCACAAAGGATATTGCCCAATACCCTCAGTGGATACTTGAAACCACAGATGAGTTCTAATTCCATATACATACTATGGCTTCCCCCCTACCAACACACCTATGATAATGTTTTATTTATAAACTGGGCAAAATAACAGACAAAAGTAGCAAAAGTATAACTGTAACAACACCTACATAGAAGCAACTAAAAGCATAATGTGCTTATTTCTAGAATGTTCCATCTATTAATTTTGAAAGAAGCTCACAGCAGTTTACTGAATACTGGAAAGCAAACCCATGGATAGAGGGGGACACAGTACTTTCTAACTCAAACCATTGGGCACACCATAAATGATACTCGTTACACAAAATCTGTTCTAACTTTAGGCATGGAGTGCTGTGGCACTGTGATGGGAAGCGGGGAGACCACTCCTACAGAATGAGGGGGGAGCAGGAAGGGCCACAGATCATCTAAGGAACAGACTTGCCAAGAAACTGCAGACTTCCCTGAACAGCCAGCATGCAGACACCCGCTGGGGGAGTCAACACACTTAGTGGAGGGTTTCAAGTTTGGTGGGGCAGAGTACAGCCAGAGGAGGGTCAGATGCTGAACATCCTTTGCTTGTCTCTCATACCTGGGTCCCAGGTTTTCCAAAGTCAAATTATTTATATGTGATGGTCTTCTCCCTGGGTCCAGCAGACAGCGGTCCAATTTGTTTATTTCTGTGTCTGCCAACCAGAACTCAACACCAGACTCCGTTTTTTTCCCCTAGATTGATTTATTTTATATTATTTTGTGTATGAGTGTTTTGGTCACATGCATGTCTGTGTACCATGTGTATGCCTGGTGCCTGTGGAGGTCAGAAGAGAATGCTGGATTCCCTGGAATTAGAATTATATATTGTTATGAGTTACCAGATGGGTGCTTGGAGTTGAATCTGGGTCCTTTTCAAAATCACATATGGGGGTCGGGGATTTAGCTCAGTGGTAGAGCGCTTGCCTAGCAAGTGCAAGGCCCTGGGTTCTGTCCTCAGCCCTGAAAAAAAAAAAAAAAAAAAAAAAAAAACCACATATGGTCTTAACACTGAGCCGTTTCTTCAGCCCCCAAATTCCAACAGTTTTTGTTTTGTTTTGTTTTAGACAGGGTCTCACACTGTAGCTCAGACTGGCCACAAACACAGTCCTCCCGCCTCAATTCTCTCAAGGACTCAGAATATAGTCATGAGCTACCACTTGGTGTCTTAATTAGAGTTTCTATTGCTGCGATGAAACACCAAGACCAAAAGCAAGTTGGTGAGGATAGGGTTTATTTGGCTTATGCTTCCACATCACCGTTCATCACCCAAGGAAGTCAGGACAGGAACTCAAGCAGAACAGGTACCTGGACGCAGGAGCTGAAACAGAGCCACAGAGGAGTGCGGCTTAGTGGCTTGCTCTCCATTGCTTACTCAGTCTGCTTTCTTATAGACCCCAGGAGCACCAGCCGAGGGATGGCACCACCCACAATGGGCTGAGCCCTCCCTCATCAATCACTAATTAGGAAAATGCCCTATAGCTGGATCTTATGGAGGCATTTCCTTAATTGAGGCTCCCTCCTCTCAGATGACTCTAGCTTGTGTCAAGTTGACATAAAACTATCCCGCACACCTGGCTTCCACTTTGTTTCTGCTGAAGGGACCGTTGGCCAAGTTCACTCTGCCAAAGAGTGGGAACACTTACTGACCCTGTGCAGGGCCAGCTTAGCTTCTTCCAGTGTCTCGGCGCCTCCTCAGACTCTACCACAGGGTCCAAATGCCACCACCTCAGGTGGGCCTCGCCTAATGATCCACTGTAGGCCTTTCCTTCCTACAGCATCTCCATCATTGGCACAGAGGAGTGCTCGGAGGGCAGGCGCACAGAAGAGCTTCACTTCCTGACTCCCTGTCCTTTTCCTGACCATCAGCACCACCAGCATGGGCCTTGGGTGCTGTGTGCACATGGCAACAAAGTGCTCAACTAACGCTTGGGGCTGAGCGACAGACACACCAGGGAATGAAAAAGGGCAGGCTGAAGCCAGGGAGGAAATCAGCCCACAGCCTCTTATCCCTCGGAAACACATATTCATTAAGAGAGTAGTTTCTGGTGGGAAAATTTGAGGCTAATCTTCACAATTATAAACCCAAGCTTTTAACCAATTTAGAAAAAGTGACATAAAGAATTTTAACCACTTCATGTGTTCCGGCCGGCGGTTCATACAAACTTGAACTTTGCCTTCCAGAGAGGCAGCCCTTGGAGGGAACGCTGGGGCTGATCAGGCCTCTGAGGGAGGCCCTATGTGGCCCCGGCCTAACGTCCCCATTGCTATCTGCAACCTTTCACCTAACTCTAACAGGGAAAGGGGAGTCCACACTTCCAAAGCCACCACTCTCCAGGGAACACACGCTCACTGAATTCCCATGCCCTGATGACAGAGCCACAGCTCTGAGCAATCACCATCCAGACCTGTGCAGAATGGCAGCCACAGGGCAGGAACCCGGATGTGTGGCCTCTGCAGAGATTTAACAAACACAGCCTGAAGAAAAGGTCCACAGAAAGAATCATGGAAAGGGGAGGGTCATTATGGAATAAGAGCCAGAGCCATAGGGTAGAAAGCTCTCTGCCCTCACCCCTGCGGGTCATTAGTATGGATGAGATGGAATACCGCTTTAACATCCAGACTGAAGAAGGCCTGAGGGGAGAGAGAGAGACAGAGGAGACTTGGAGTGGGAGGGGAGTCCATATTTGGAGCAAAGCTGCTCTGTGGGGAGTCACCTCACTGTAGGGTGTTGTCACTCTGTTCTAGAAAACTCTTTTCTTATGCATGTTTTTGTTTTTCCCTTTGACAATTAGGTCTGGGTCTTCCCAGCACCTCTCTCTCTCTTTCCCTGCTTTCTTGTGGTCCCTCCCTGGCCTCCCACACCTTCTGGCTTCCAAGAGCACCCTGAGGGTATCTGCCAGTAGGAAGCCAAACCGGGAGGGACTTGACACAATCCCTGGATGACATAAGCCTCCTGACAGGCTGCCAACTCAGCCTATTGAACATGCAACTGAAAAAGCCAGCAGCATTTCATTCAAAGTAGGTCACCTCCAAGGCTGGGAGATGGCAGCTGGCAGGTCACCACAGACCTAGAATGCCGAGCCAAGTAGTTAGTGGTTTTCCTTGGGGACAAGCTGAGGTCACACCAAAAGATGAAAACTAAAAGGGGAGCTTGTAAGAATGGGTAAAGCAGAACGGAGTAGGTTGTGAAGGTGTGCCTATCAAGCTCTGCACACTCTGTGGGTACACATCACGTGACATCTGGCACTCTGACTCCACACATTTGCTTCTGTTCGCTGGATGTGTAGTAGAGTCTCCACGGAGGTACAAATGCCCCTTCAAAGAGCAAGCAATCTATTTTGCTGATGTCCTCATTTTTCCCAAGCACTGTGTCAGACCCAAAGCTGACATGGAAAAAAAAAAAAAAAATGCCCGGAGACTGCACAGGTGTGGAAAAAAATGCTAACAGTGAATTCGTTGAGTACATGACTCTGGGGTCACTTAGGTCTGGGCTGGATACTTGATTCTATTTCCTGTTCATCATGTCCCTTAAGGAACTTTCCTAAGTCTGGCATGCTGAACTTCTTTAAGAATCATTGTTGTCCAGCCTGAGTTTCTTGTGAGGATAACCAAGATACGCCAAGTTCAATAATGGGGCTGTTATAACATTCCAATTCCTACTACTACTGGGAGCACTCACAGGCTTGGGTTTCCTGGGAGCTTGAAAATATACCTGAGTTTTGTTCATAACATAATACCTGAAGAGAACCCACCCAGGGGACCCACGCTTCACCGACAGACTTAGAAGTCTTACCCTTCCTGAGGGGTAACTGGCAGGACACACTGATTTTCACCAAGGTGGTTTACACCCTCTGTAACTTTCCCATTCTGGTCAATAAACAACAGAGGACTACGGGCCACAGACTAATATCACTAAATAGGCTGTAACGAGTTGAACGTCCACACAAGCTCATCTCAAATTCTGCTTTCTAGAATACTAATCTACAGATTTTACTTACCATTACTAAGTGGTCTGTGGTAGGAGAGGGGAGGAGACCCCTTATGGTCAAATGTGTTCAGAAAACTACGTCTGACATCACCTTTTCTCGACTTTTAGTATGCACCGATAATCTGTGAATCTTGAAGAAGAAGCTGTGGTATGGAACATTCTCTCTCTGCATATCGGGGTCTTGGATCTACTTTTGAGGAGCGCCCTGCAGGATGCTACCGTAACACAAGCTTTGAGAAAAGCTCATCCATGTTCAAAGACATTGCAGTGTTGGTGTCTAGAGGCATGCTGTTGGTTCTGTCCTTGATCCCCTATGTTCAAAATCATTCATTTATTGTCATCCTGATCAGACATGAAAATGATGCTAGGCTGCATGGGGAACTCAAGAGGAGAGGCAGGACCATCGGTACTGTGGTCTAACTGTAGGAACAGCCCATGAGGACACAGAGCAAAGAGCAGGTCTTGCATATGTCACATGAAAAGCAACACAAAGCACTCAGGATGGGAGAGAATGAGGAAAAGGGCAACATCTGGAAAAAGAATATTCAGGCCTGTAATCTCAGATGTGCAGGAGGCCAAGACAGGGCGAGCAAAAGTTCAAGGCCTGCCTGGGCTGCAAAGTTAGGCGAGCCTGGACAACCTAGTGAGATCCTGTGTCAGAAGGAACTGTGAACTAACGGCACAGCCTAGTTGTAGAGCCCTTCTTGAGAATGCAGAAGGCCCTGGGTTCCATCCCCCACATCACAAACGTAACTATTAAAAAAGGAAGAGAAAATGAAAGGGAATGCCATGCATGGCAGCTTGTGCCTGTGATCCTAGGATTCGAACTCTGGGTCCCAGGACAATCTGGGCTACAAAGTGATAACCTATCACAAACAAAACAAAACAAAACTAAACTAAACTAAACAAACGGACCTGAGGGCCTCTAGTGCCCACAAAAAGAGAAGAAAAAACTGTCCATTGTTATGGTACCTGAACCTTTGGATTATGGTTTGTTCAAAGCTGTTACTAGTCCCTTACCTCCAGCCCAGTAAACATATGTGAATAGTCCTCTAACGTCCACTTGCTAAAGGTTTGATCCCAGGGGATAACTACTGAAAGATGCTATGAACCTATGGGAAAAGGGATTCTGGGAGGTTCTTTTTTTTTTCAAGACAGGATTTTTCTGTGTAGCCCTGGCCATCCTGGCACACACTCTGTAGACCAGGCTGGCCTCGAACTCACAAAGATCCACCTGCCTCTGCCTCCAAAGTGCTGGAATTAAAGGTGTGCACCACCATGGCCTGGCTTCTGGGAGGTGCTGAGGTCAATGCCCTTACGAAGAAGGGACTGTGGGACCCTGACTCTTTTTTTGGTTTTTTTTTTTTTTTTTTTTTTTTTGGTTTTTCGAGACAGGGTTTCTCTGTGTAGCTTTGTGCCTCTCCTGGAACTCACTTGGTAGCCCAGGCTGGCCTCGAACTCACAGAGATCCACCTGGCTCTGCCTCCCGAGTGCTGGGATTAAGGCGTGCGCCACCACCGCCCGGCCTTTTTTTGGTTTTTTTTGAGACAGGGTTTCTCTGTGTAGTTTTGGTGCCTTTTCTGGATCTCACTCCGTAGACCAGACTGGCCTCGAACTCACAGAGATCTGCCTGCCTCTGCCTCCCAAGTGCTGGGATTAAAGGCGTGCGCTGCTGCTGCTGCTGCTGCTGCTGCTGCTGCTGCTGCTGCTGCTGCTGCTGCCGCCGCCGCCACCCGGCTTCCCCTGACTCTTTCTGTTGTTTGCTTGCCTGCTTCTTGGCCATGAGGCAAGCAGTTCACTCCACTGCATGCTCCCATCATTACTAGCCAGCACTGTCACCAGAGGCCTAACACAAATGGGTACGCAGAATCAACGACTCAGCAGTTCAGAACACTGGCTGCTCTTGCCGAGGAACTGGGTTCGATTCCCAGCACACACGTGGCAGCCAACTACCTGCAACTCTAGTTCCAAAGGATCTGATGAGCTCTTCTGACCTCCATGGTCGGCACCAGGCACACATGTGGCGAATATACAGGCAGGCAAAACATTTCTACACAAAAAAATATTAAAAAAAAAAAAAATGGGTATACTCAACCATGGCCTGGAACCTGAGTCAAGCCAAGCATACTGATACATACCCGCAGTCCCAGCACTGAGGAGGCTGAGGCAGGAGGTTCATGAATTAGAGGCCACTCTGACTGTGTGTCACAAATTTAAGCCCAGCCTAAGGTACATAGTTAGATTCCCGATAAAAAGGGGTGGAGGGTACAAAGAGCCAAAATACATTTTTTTCTTTGTAAGTCCAATATTTCAAGTATTTTGTTATAGTGGTACAAAAAGCAACAAATTTTGTGTGTTTCTTAAAAAAATAAAATCAACCACAAAAACCTTTTCTTTAGTGGGCCTTGGTGGCTCACTACTTGGATAGCTGAAGGCCGGCTGTGGCTACATAGTGAGACCCTGTCTCAAGAGAAAAACAGAATGGGGAAGAGGAAAGGGCTTGCTGCCAACCCTGATGACCTGAGTTCAATCCCTAGGGGACCCACATGATGAGAAAGGAGAACCAATCCCCACAGGCTGTTTTCTGACCTCTACATGCATGCTGCCCTGCACCCACGCCCACCCATCCCCATACACAGAATAAATGAATACAAGGAAAAAAAAATTAAACGATGTCACCCATAGTCCAAACTGGTAGTATTATCAAGTAGACGAAGGTTTCCAAAGATGTGGCACTTTTAAGAAGCTGGGTGGGGGGAGCCTCAGATCGAATCAAGAAGAGATCTGTCACCTTTCCTATTGAGAGACAACTCCTAGAAAGGGGCCTATCCATGGTCTGGGGTGCCAAGCTTAGAGGTACACAGATAACTAAAAAAAACCTGTTATGATGACAAAGGTGTTCCAAACCATGTCCCACGGTGTCAGGGAATATCTTTACACTCTGTGAAGATGTGTCACTGTGACTGGTTTAATAAAAAGCTGAACGGCCAATAGCCAGGCAGGAAGGTATGGGTGGGATTTGCAGACAGAGAAAGCTCTGAGAAGAAGAAAATGCAGAGTCGCCAGACAGAGAGGAAGCAGGATGGGGAGGAGTTCAGAGCAAGAGTAACCAAGCCACATAAAAGAACGTAGACTAAAAAATACGGGTTAATTTAAGTTATAAGAACTAGTTAGGAACTAGCCTAAGCTAAGGCCAAGCTTTCATAGTTAGTAGGAAGTCTCCATGTCATTTTTTTGTGAGCTGGCAGCCCAAAGAAAAAATCCATCTACATCACAGAGATTACAGAAGATAAATAAACAGATGTACAGAAACCTGGGAGAGTCTAGCCTTCTGTTGGCACAACGCCTTCCCCGGGAAAGATGTAAACAACCTCTACTCCTCCTCCTAAGATCCCAATGACAAAACAGGGTACCATTCCGCGGATGCTCACTCTGGAAAACCAATGAGTTTATTGGATGAACTTGCGGAGCAAAGGTGCCAGAGTACAGGCAGAAACATGGAAGGCTTGAGAGCAGCCACACTGGAAGGTCTGCACCCAACAGAGATAACATCTCCCCTTGTACTCCCCCAGCAGTGTGAACTAGCCCCTCCCCAAACCCCAAGGCCACGTGCAAGGGGAGGGCAGAACGGCACACAACTCATTGGGAGGAGTTGGGAGTGGCCCCAGGATGCTCCCCAACCCTTCTTCTATGATGTGGGGTCCACGGTCAACAAGCCCGGCTGGGATGATCTTTTGCAGGCGAGCACAGCTGTTCTAATGAAGATGGTGGCAGTTTGGTTAGGAGGAGATTCAGGTACACCCTCCAAACAGACGTGTGAGGGAACACAGACAGCATGCCGTGGAGACAGATCCAAGGAGAATTCACCGCTTCTCCGGCCTCATGTGGGCGCGTCCAACCTTCTGACGCTGCAACACAATATTGTTCGCACGGAGAACTGTACACCTGAGTCATCAAGAAGAAATCTCAGTTTATAGTCAGTATGTGGTTTTGTGCCAGGCCACATTCAGGGCTATTCCGGATGTATGTAGATGCCTTTGAGGAGATGGACTCCCAGGAAAAACTGCTATAAGCTACAGGAACTCTCCAGACAAGGAAATGGGCAAAGGAAAATCTGCAAATGTTTTCAGAGACTGCTAACCCTTCACAGCCACTGTAGAACCCCAGCCATGGATGTCTCCCATAAAAAGCCAAAAGCAAGGATGTAAATGCCTACTATGTGCCAAAGTAATCAAGTAGGATCATTGGAAAGATGCTGCAGGAAAGAAGGTGGCCTGGGCTTGACCAAAGGACACCATACCCTCATCCCTGCCATCAGGAAACAAAGGCTACTTAGCCAGTGAGGTGCCTTACAGCCAAACACTAGTTGAGTATTTTCTAGGAAGTGAAGAAGTCTGTCTCAGCCACAACACTAGCTGCCAGAGGGTCATTCCGAGTCAAAAATGTGGTCTCACAACAAGAAGCAAAAGTGTCACATGGGAGCTTGCTAGAGAGGTAGGTTCTTGGGTGGCTCACAGTCCTGGAAGAAGTATTCCTTTGAGATATTCAAGGTTCTGTAAGGGAGGAAATCAAATATCGTGGTCCCCCTGGGGCAAGTCTCTCACTTCAACGTCAGAGAAACGCCTGGAAGTTTATGTGAGTCTGGATTTCAAGGCCCTGGCTGTGAGAATCCTGTTCTAAAACTTCACCTCTAGCCAATGGCCTGAGTTCATTCCATACCCTGTCCATGGTTACTTGTGGAGAACAAAGTAGAAGCCATGTCCAGAACGCAGAGAGGGAAAAACCAAGACACAGCTATTGTTATATTGTCACAGCGGTAACTGACAGGAACCCAGAACCACCTAGGAGGCCAGCTTCTGGGAGCTTCTGGGCATGTCTGTGAGGGGATATCTAGACTGTATTCATTGAAAGTGGGGCATGAAAGAGCCATGGGCAGCACCACCTCCCGGTCCAGAGTCCCAGGCTGAAGGGAAGGGAAAACACAAGTTCTAACACCAGTGTTCATCTCTGTTTCCTCACTGTGTCAGCCACCTCCCGTCCCACTACCTTATCTTTCCTGCCACCGTGAACACACCCCAAATTGTGAGCCACAGTAAGCCCCTCCTCAAGCGGCTTCTGTCACAGCAACAGGACAAGTAACTAACACAGTGATCACCTTCCATTTTTTCCAATTTTTATTACATTTGTTTATTTGTGTGTATGTGCCATGGCGCCCATGTAATCAGAGGACAACCTTCTGGGTTCAGTTCTCTCCTTCTACTATGTGGGTGGGTCCCAGGGATCGAACTCAGGCTGTGAGGCTTGGCAGCAAGCGCCTTGACCCCCTCAGCCATCTCAGCCGCTCTCCCTTCCCCCAACCCTCCTTCGGTGCTGGTGAGCACACACAGGGCCTTGTTACCATTGGACACACACCCCTAACCCCATGACCGTATTCCTTAATCACAGATATATTTATCACGTACTCAAGTGTAGTGCCAAGTACACTGTAAAGTGCTTTTTAAATCCCCTGTCTTACTCAACCCTCGTAATAACCCTGTAGGGTAAGTGCTATCATTTCCTTCTCCCACTTTACAGATAAACCTGAGACTCCAGCATAAGTGAGCTCATGTCCGCACAGTTAGTAAACGGGGCACGGGGTCTCTGCGCCCTAGTGGTTCAAGTTCTCGACCGCTAAGCCCCACGCCTATCCCCCACTGAGGAAATGACTTGCTTCCTACCCTTGCAGCACACAGACAAGGCAGTCTGAAAGCTTTCAGGTCCCCACCAGCCAGGCTCACCACCTTATCTAGGGACACGGCCAAGCTGCTGGCGGGGCTCGCTCAGACACAGGTGCACCCGGGGCTCAGGTCTCAGCCCTCCATTAGGCTGTGCTCATTACACAGGAAGACTCCGAGGTCATGCTTTCAAACCCTAGCCCTTGCCTCATTATCTGCCCCTAGCATCAGCGTTCTTCCAAGTCCTGTATTGACTCGCTGTGCTCCTGGCTGCCGGCCCATCTCCATTAGATCCCAGGCATTTGAGCAAAGCACACAGCTATCCAGTTCTGACTGAACGGAATTGACTCGCCATCCCTCCTCTATAATTTTGGGCAGAGTCTGAGAGGATTTAGAAGGTGTCATTGACTTGGAATTACAGTTCATTGTTACAGAACGAATTTCCGGACTCTGCTGAAGAGAGCTGGGCACCACCCCTCCCATACACTTACACAAGCAGCTTTGTTCCCATCAAAGTGTCCTGTGCTCACTCGCTCAGGACGGTGCTGATTCTCAAGGCAGAGCTGTATCAAAGAAAACTCGCCTTCCTATGGCGCATCCCATCTGCACCTTCACGTGAGCACCCATCTTGGCCTGTTATTCTCACTCCAGCTTCTAACTTTTGTATATCTACACTACAAACTCTTTGCATGCCTTTGTCTGATACAGGCGGCCAAGTCTTTAAGTCCGGCTATTTTGCACCGCAGAATGCTAGGCTCTTTGTCCTGTCGAGATGACATGAATCACCACGGACAAGGTTGGCCGCTGACTGACTGTATTTTCCATATCACTCATCTGTCACTTGCCCAGAGTGAATTCTCTTTTCCAAACATGAACACTTATTGGAAGGGGAGAACTGGAGGAAAGCTCTAAGCCTGTGGAGATCTTGAAGCAGATGGTGTTGAGTTTAAAAAAACCAAAAAACAAAAAACATAACATTCCGGCTTCAGCCTCAGAAGATGTGACAATAAAACCCACTCCCATGAGGTTGGCCTAAGCCGCTAATCCCCTGGCACAGCTGGAAACGCAAATGTCTTAGAGCTCAGGGCCCCCAACTCACCTGGCAGGACAACAGGCCCCTTCCTTAGCTACCCTGTTACCTCTCACTCCATCTTGCAAACCGCTTAAGGAGAATGAATGTTAGGGGTGTTCAAACAAACCTGCCTGAGAATTGGATAAAATCATACAATTTTCTTACAATGACCATAACAATAAAGACATACCAAAAAAAAAATCCTTGGTGATCCTGGCTAGAAAAAGCAAGGCATTTCCTCCAAGTATTTTTTTAAACAAAAGTTGTTCAAAGTTTTTAATTTTTAAAGCCAGGCAGTGGTGGCGCACGCCTTTAGTCTCAGCACATGGGAGGCAGAGGCAGGCGGATCTCTGTGAGTTCGAGGCTGGCCTAATCTACAAAGAAGTTCCAGGACAGCCAGGGCTGTTACACAGAGAAACCCTGTCTTGAAAAACCAAAATGAAAAAGAAAAAAAAAGTTTTAACTTTTAAAATTTATATTATGCTCTGTGCGTATGTGTGTATGCGTGCGTGCGTGTGCTCATGCAGAGGACAACTTGAAAGAGCTGGTTCTCTCTCTCTACCTTATGTGTGGGTCTCAGGGACCAAACTCAGTCTGAGTTATCTCACAAACTCATAAAACACTTTTTAAATTTGTAGGTGCTAATAGAGTGATTATTATTATTATTATCATTATCATTATTATTATTATTATTATTATTTAGCAGTCTTTTAACCCCAGCACTCAGGAGGCAGAAGCAGGTGGATTTTTGTGAGTTCCACGCCAGCCTGGCCTATGATAGGATTTCTAGCCATGACCCCATGACCGCACATGTGCTGGTGAGACGCAAGTAGAGATGTACAGACAGAGGGGAATACAGTGTGACTTGTTGGTCCCACTGCAGCTTCCATGACAAGATTATTAAATCCTTCCCTTTTTTTAAAATTTTTCTCATTTTATTTTCTTCATTTTTTTTCTCTGGAATCTTGTTTTATTGAGGGAAGAGTGCAGGGGTGGAGGGCAGATGTGAAGGGATGGGGAATGAATGGGTTCAAAATACATGATGTGAAAAACACATAGAATAATTTTATTAAAAAATATACATAAATGTGTGTGTGTCAAACAGTGTCCAGCACATGGAAACACTATATAAGTTTCTCTAACTATTACCATCTGTGGAGGTTTGAATAAGAATAGCTCCCACAGGCTCATATATTTGAATGCTTTGGTCTTAGTGAGTAGCGCCACTTGAGAAGGATTAGGAGGTGTGGCTTATTGGAGTAGGTGTGACCTGGCTGGAGGAAGTGTGTCACTGAGGGTGAGCTTTGAGGTTTCAAAGCCCAAGCCAGGCCCAGTATCTCTCTCTTCCGGCTGCCTGCCGATCTGGATGTTGAACTCTCAACTTCTTCAGAACCATGTCTGCCTGCATGCAACCATGCTCCCTGCCATGACAATGGATAAACCTCTGAACCTGTAAGCCAGCCCCAATTAAATGTTTCCTCTATAAGAGTTGCCATGGTCCTGGTGTCTCTTCATAGCAATAGAACACTAAGACATAATCGTTACTTTTTAAGCATGGTGTAGAAAAGTAGTTCTTAACCTGTGGGTCGCAAGCCCTTTGGGGTCCAATGACCCTCTCACAGAGGTCACATATCAGATATACTGGATATCAGCTATTCACATTACAATTCATAACAGTAGCAAAATTACAGTTATGAAGTAGCAACAAAATAATTTTCTGGTTGGGGGGTCACTGCAACATGAGGAACCGTATTAAAAGGTCGCAGCATTAGGAAGGTTGAGAACCACTAATATAAAACAATAAATGCTTCTTCTCAGAGGGTCCCATCTAAGACAACACTGAAACTACTCAGCCTGGGATACAGTCATAGGCCTGTATACCTCAATCCCCCTGGCTGTGAAGACTGCGTAAGAAATCTGTGTCCAGCTTCCAGCAGCCAGACCCATGTGGGCGCTAGGTATGAGGATCCTCAAAGGCACACCCTTTGCCACTCTCCTCTCCCCCTCTCCCTCCCTCCCTCTCTCTCCATTTCCCTGCTCCATCCTCTTCTCTCTCACACATGCTTACACCAAGCTCACACACACCCTGAGGATTTTCTGCCAGGCAGGTGGAAAAGCCCAGGATGCCTTCTTAGTCTGCACTTTTGGTCAGAGACATTCTGGGCACAAAGAGCTGGGGGGGGGGTCCTGACTCTGCTTGGAAATTCAAAGCATTTTTGGCCTTGGGGCTATTGTGATAGCCCCATCCATAGCAGGCCACAGGTTCCTTAGGGTTGGCATGGCTGGGTATGTTCACACTAGTAAGGCAGCCCAGAGCTGAAGGGTTAGCTGAGAGGCAATGACTTCCTGAGCTGATGCAGGTCTACAGAGAACAGCCTGGTCCCTTGTTCCGTGACTGTTTCTCACCAGTCCATGCAAGCCCCCTCCCTATTCTTCCACATACTGCAGAGCATTGCCTCAGGCCCTTCCTCCCGTTCCTCCTGAGCTACCACTTATGCATCTGCTAGCACTTAACAACAGGAGACTTAATTAAAAGAAAGAAAAGAGAGAGAGAGAGAGCTAGAAGGCGGAGGGAGACAGTGACTAGGAAATGGAATTGTATCTCCAATCCGTAGTAAACTCTTCCTTTCCTCGTTGACTCCTTTAATCTACCCTAATTCCTTCCAGCTGCTGGGCTGTCCTTCCCATAGAAATAACAAAAAGGAACAGTTACGAAGCACTGTCTTTGGGGCCCTTCACATCCATACCTCTCAACAATCCTATGTACAGATGTGACTTAACCACTTCTGACGGTGATGAGAAACACCCCGCAATCAAAAAGGGAGGTTACGAATATTCCCAAACCAGCCAGTCCGTGGTGGCACACACCTTTAATCTCAGCACTCAGGAGGCAGAGGCAGGTGGATCTCTCGTGTTCAAGGCTAGCCCACTCTATAGAGCGAGTTCGAAGTTTTTGGTTGCTCAAAAACCAAACCAAACCAACAAACAAAAAATCTTGCCCAAGATCACACAGCTTGTGGCTGGTAAAGCCAGGAGTCAAAAAGGCATCTGTACCTCCAAAGCCCATGGTCTTAACCACCTGAAGGAATCAGCCTCCCTTCCCATGGGCCTGAAATTGGACTTTTCTAGGATGTACCCTGGGTTAGAAACCATGGGAATGAAACCCCTGTCTACAACAGTCTCTGACTCTTAGTGGACACTGCATCTTGCCTCCCTGGACTCCAGTTTCTGTGCACTCTACCTCTAAAAAGGTATTTGAAGATAAAAACCAGACCAGAAAGGTGAAAGTGACACATTTTAGGAAAACACTACAAAAATCCGCAAGGATCCATTTTTTGAGACATCTGAAACAAATTCATACAGTAGTCTTTCCCGTCAGGTGTGTCTTCTTAATTTCTATGGTGCTTTTTAAATTACAGAAACAAAGCAAGCTCATAACAAATAGCAAAACCTTCTCATTTGGGACAGGAAGAGATGGCTCAGCGGTTAAGAGCACAGGCTGCTCTTGCAGAGGACCCAGGTTCAATTCCCAGCAACCACATGGCAGCTCACTGTTCCAGGGGAGATCTGACCCCTTCACACAGACATACATACAGGCAAAACACCAATGCACATAAAATAAATCTTAAAAACAAACCAAAAACACAACTCATTTTGCTCAACATTGCATTTATTTATGTATCTCCACATTGATCTGCCCAGAGCCATCTGTCTCTTAAACTAACACAAGTAACTGCATTATATGCATGGATTGAGATCTACTTACCCAGTTTCCTGTCGAAGAACATTTGGCTCATGACTCTTTGATGTTGTAATGGCCGTGGACTATGTGAAATCGCTAAAGGCAGCCAGCCTAGGAGGAAAAAGTGAAAATACTTGTCACTTGTGTATCTGGTCAGGGGTTAATTTCCAAAACACGTAAGGAACTTCTACAATGCGACAACAACGACGACGACGAAAATAACAACAAAAAGTAACAGTCCAACTTAAAAGCAGACATTTCTCTAATGGAGACACACCAAGAGCCAAGAGCTACATGAAAAAATGTTTGTTAGGTGGGTGTCGTGGCCCACACCTACAACGCTGGCGCTTGGGAGGTGGAGGGAAGAGGATCCCAAATTTGAGACCAGTTTGGGCTACACGTAGAGACTCTATTAGGATGAGGAGGTGGGAAAGAAGAAAAGGGGGGAGGGGAGAGAAAGAGGAGGAAGAGAAGAGGCAGGCAGGAGCAACAGCAGCAGAAGCCACTGCCTTACCAGAACCTATCAGCACAGCTATTTTTTTTTTTTTGAGCTGAGGATCGAACCCAGGGCCTTGCGCTTGTTAGGCAAGCACTCTACCACTGAGCTAAATTCCCAACCTCAGCATAGCTACTATAAAGGAATAGAAAGCAGCAAGTTGGCAACTTCCCAGCAGTTAGGGAGCTGGGAAACTGCATTGCTGGTGAGATGATAGCAGCCACCGTGGAAAATGGCATGGCAATGCACAACCCTTAAAGCTAGACTACCTGTCTACCCAACAAGCCCGCTGCTGGGTATAAATCCAAGAGCACTGGAAGTGGGACCTGGGCCTGGCAAGATGGCTCAACAGGAAAAGACACTTGCTTTTGCAAGCCTGACCTGAGTTTGATCCTTGGAAGCCATGTAAATAAAGACGGAAGGCGAGAACCAACTCCACAAATTTGTACTCTGAACTCCACACATGCACTGTGGCGCGCGCACACACACACACACACACACACCACCCTACATCACATACAGATACACAATAAATAAATAATCTCAGAGAGACAGTAAAAGCACATCATATTTTCAGCACTATTTGTCATAGTAAAAACGTAGAGAACCACACACCTGCACCTACAATCCCAGCACTCAGGAGGGTAGAGGCAGGATCAGGAGTTCAAGGTCAGCCTGAGCTCCATAAGACAAGTCTCACAAAATCAAAATTAAAGAGATCTGGGGACAACCTAAATATTTATTTAGGAATGAACTGATTCTTCTGGATACACTATACAGATAAAACAGAACTTTATTCAACCTCACACTTTTAATCCCAGCATTTAGGAGACAGAGGTAGTCAGAGCTCTGATCTACATTATCTGCATATCAAGTTCCAGACCAGCTGAGGAAAAAAAGAGACAATGGCCAGGCGGTGGTGGCATATGACTTTAATCCCAGGCAGAGTCAGGCGGCAAAGTGAGATCCAGGACAGGCACCAAAACTACACAGAGAAACCCTGTCTAAAAAAAAAAAAAAAAAAAAAAAAAAAAAAAAAAAAAAAAAAGGAGAAGGGAAGGCAGGCAGGCAGATAAGAAAGCAAAAAGAAAGTCAGGCATAGCAGTGTACACCTGTAATCCCAGCACCAGGGAGACAGCAGCAAGAGTTTGAGGCTAGCCTGGGCTACACAGGAAGATCCTGTCTCAAAAACAAAGAAATTAAAAAGAAAATCTCTAATCTCTAGCTAACAGTACATATGATGACTATTGTTAAGTCCACTTGACAGAAGTGGAATCACTAGGAGACCAGGCTCTGGGCATGCCTGTGGGGGGCTCTGAGGTGGGACAATCCACTCACTCTGGATGGTGCCATTTCCTGGCTGGAATCCTGTACAGTGTGGAGATGGAAAGCCGAGCGAAGTACCCGTTCTTTCTCTCCTGCCTGACTATGGATGCAATGGGACCAGGCATTTCAAGCTGTGAGCCAAAATAAACCACTTCTCCCCTGAAGTTCTTTTGTCGGGTATTTTTGAAAGCAGCAGGAAAAGTCACTACAATAGCATTTGTCCCAGTAACCTAGAAAGTATCTGAGTTACAGCTGTTGGTGTTATTACTGAAATAGAACATACGTTCAGCTTAACAAAAGAGCCAATTCATATAATGTCATAAATAATAAAAGCTGTTGCCAGGCGGTGGTGAGGCACACCTTTCTTTAATCCCAGCGCTCTGAGTTCAAGACCAGCCTGGTCTACAGAGCGAGCGAGTTCCAGGACAGCTAGAGTTGTACAGAGAAACCCTGTCTCGAAAAACCAAAACAAACAAACAAATTAAAAGAAGACGAAAGAGGCCGGGCGGTGGTGGCGCACGCCTTTAATCCCAGCACTCGGGAGGCAGAGGCAGGTGGATCTCTGTGAGTTCGAGGCCAGCCTGGGCTACCAAGTGAGCTCCAGGAAAGGCACAAAGCTACACAAGAGAAACCCTGTCTCGAAAAACAAAAAGAAGACGAAAGAGGAAGAAGAGCTGTGAGGGTAGCTCAGAGCCAACGTTATTAGTCACTTGTCTTGCTGCGGCTAGAAACTAGCCGACAAAGACAACTGAAGAAATGGAGGCGTGCGGAGCTGGAGAGATGATGGCTCAGCAGTTAAGAGCACAGGATGCTTTTCCAGAGGACTCAGGTTCAATTCCCAGCACCCACATGGCAGCTCACAGATGTCTATAACTTCTCTTCAAGGAGATCTGATTCCCCCATACAGACACACATGCAGGCAAAACATCTATGTACATAAAATAAATAATTTTTTTTTTTAAGAAAGGAAAGAAAAAGCAACAGAAGGCTGGACTGGAGAGATGGCTCAGAGGTTGAGAGCACTGACTGCTTTCCAGAGGACCCAGGTTCAATGCCCAGTGCCCACATGGCAGCTCACAGCTGTCTGTAACTCTAAGATCTGACACCTCGCACGGACATACATGCAGGCAAAACACCAATGCACATAAAATAAAAAGAAAAAAAAAGAAATGGAGCATTTATTTTGGACCACAGTGCAAGGGTACAGTCCATAATGTCAGGATGTCAAGGAGGCAGGAGCTTGAAGCAGCTGGTCCCATCAGATCTGAGGTCAGGAAGCAGAGGGATACCGGTGTGCAGCAGGCCTTCTCCTTTTTATTCAGTCCTGGACCTTCATTTAGGGTGTCTCCTTGAACCTCAAAAAACCTAATCTAGAGACTCCCTCCCAGACATGCCCAGGTTGCTTCCACAGTGACTCTAAAGCCCATCAAGTTAACAATCAAGATTAAGGGCCACAGCTAGCAGGCTCTGGGTTCAAGTCTCAGCATCCCATAGGGGAGAAAAATCCACAGAGTAGGCATCTCCTGCCCTTGAGGAATGGCTATTTCTGTGAGCAAACACATTCATAAACGCGTTATCCATCATGCTTTCATGTTAAGAACTACAGTGAGACTCACAAGACCACCTTACTCTGAAGGGCAGGCCCTGACAAGAAATACCCGAGCACAGACTAAGAAGGAATGGGCCAGGATGAGAAGCTGCCAGAACGGAAAGGGCAACCTAGGCACGGTAACAAAATCTCCAGAAGTTTCATCTCATAGAACACATCCAGGGGGCTCTAGGAATTCATAGAGCTCAATACAGGAGTAGGGATGGTGACATGGCTCAGTGAATTACATCAGTTGCTACCAAACCTGATGATCGAGGTCAATCTCCAGGACTCACGTGGTGAGAGACCCAACTGTTCCAAGTTGTCTTCTGACCTCCACATGCATGCAATGGCACACAGAGACAGACAGACAGAGACAGAGAAATACAGAGAGCGAGAAACAGAGACAGACAGAGAGAGAAAAACAGAAATGGACAGAGAAAGAAAGAGGGAGAGAGAGAGAGAATATCCAACAGGGATGTACCCGAAAGAGTGTGGAAAAAGGCTGGAATGTGTCTGCTAAACATCCTGCCTTGAAGATGAAGTACAGAAACAGAGACTGCGTGTTCTCATAGAAAGCGTCTTGGCTGCCCCTGCGTGTGCATTCAGCCATCTATAAATGGTCACTCGTGTTACCTCTGGGCCTCAGGTTTAGGAACAGAGCTGCTGTGTGTGAGCAGACACGCAACCTGCTTCCTCACTTTCTTTCCTTTTAGGCATATATTCAGCAATGGAATGGCTATAGACTATAAGAGATGGATGCTAAGTCCTTATAGAAACTGCTTTCCAAAGTGGTCGCACCAATACGAGATGGCAGGAAAAGGAGAACGTGCGAAAGTGCCTGATACGCGTGTGTGAAGATGTCAAGGAACACTCTTTTATGCTTATGTAAAAACTGAAAAGCAAAAAGGTGGTTGAGTCGTTCTACATTCTTGTCAGTACTGCATCAAGATCAATACCTTCTCCCTTGTCAACACTAGTAAAATCGGTCTCTTCAATTTCTGTGCATTTTTTTTTTTTTAGTTTATTCATTTTTATTTTATGGACACTGGTGTTTTGCCATGGTTGTCAGGTCCCCTGGAACTGGAGTTACAGACAGATGTCAGCTGTCGTGTAGGTGGTGGGAATACAACCGGGGTCCTCTGTAAGCACAGCCAGTGCCCTTAGCCTCAGAGCTCTCCCTGCTGTGGAATAATGTGTTGCTCTCATTGTTAATAAAAGCTGGCCAATAGCTAAGCAGGATTTTGGGGGCAGAAAGCATGCTGGGAAGAAGGGCGGAGTCAGAAGAGTTGCCAGGAGACACAGAGGGAACAAGACATGCTGGAGGAAAGGTAAAGCCATAAGCCACGTGGCAGAATATAGATTAATAGGA
The DNA here is from genome assembly GCF_049852395.1 of Peromyscus maniculatus bairdii. Taxonomy (NCBI): domain Eukaryota; kingdom Metazoa; phylum Chordata; class Mammalia; order Rodentia; family Cricetidae; genus Peromyscus; species Peromyscus maniculatus. Next base: position 30,420,267 of record NC_134870.1, on the reverse strand, counting down.
ATGGGTTAATTTAAATTTTACGAGCTAGTTAGTAATAAGCCTGAATTATCAGCCAAGCATTTATAATTAATATTTAAGTCTCTTTGCGGTTATTGGGAGCAACTGCCGAGACATAGAAAAACTCCACCTACATTTCTCCTGCCCCCACTTATAATAACATTTAAAAACAAAACAAAACAACGACAAAACCAATGGAAATCCTTACATGAAAAACAGCCAGGCGGTGGCAGCGCACATCTTTAATCCCAGCACTTGGGAGGTAGAGGCAGGCAGATCTCTGAGTTCAAGACCAGCCTGATCTACAGAGCAAGTTCCAGGATAGCCAGTGCTACACAGAGAAACTGTCTTGAAAAGCCAAAAGAGAAAGAGAGGGAGAGGGAGAGGGGGAGAGGGGGAGAGGGGGAGAGGGGGAGAGGGGGAGAGAGGGAGAGAGGGAGAGAGAGAGAGAGAGAGAGAGAGAGAGAGAGAGAGAGAGAGAGAGAGAGAGAGATTTAGCTAGGCAGAATCCGCCTAATCTTTCTCCCTACCAATGATGAGGTTATAAGCACACACTTGCCTAGCTTATACATGGATATGTGGGGGGCCCAAAATAGCTTGACCACACAGCTGCCATGACAGGCTTAGAGGCCCAGACACAGCTTCTGTGACAGGCTTACTGGCAGGCAACACCCAGACCCAGTAAAAGCCATAAGCTGACCCCACCCAGGGAGGGCCTACATCTAAGGAGAAGTACCTGATATCCCAAACAGTCCAATTATTAGATAAGATGGCTAGATGTCCCTGTGTCTAGCACACACCTATTTTTGTTTTACAGATACCCCTAGACAAATATCAGCCAATCAGGGTCTTGAACCCTGGAAATCCCCTCACCCCAACCTCTGCTACGATAAAACCTCTACCCCGCCTAGGCTCAGAACTCTCTGCTCTCACTGCTGCATTGGACAGAAAATAAAGGTTCTTTGCTTTTACATATAGGATTTGGTCTCTGTGGTGGTCTTTTGAGGGTCCCCGTGATCTGGGCGTAACAGGTACTGGTGCCGACTTAAACTTGGGCACTTAGGCTTGCCTAGCCTTCAGAGCAAGTGTGCACATCATACAGCACACACACACACTGGAACACACGAGCTGCTACTGAGAAAAACTAATGAGGATCTGTCTAAGTGGAGAGGCATACCACTCACATTTAAAGGTAGCTGTGTGTGTTATAGTATATGTGTGCTATTGTATATGTGTGTTATTGTGTGTGTGTCATTGTGTATGTGTTATTGTACAGCTCAGGCTAGTCTTACTCAGCTAAAATGGTCTTGAACTCCTTATCTTCCAGTCTCTATTTGTCTAGTGCTGGGATTACAGGTGTGTACTACCAGACCTGACTTAAAGTTTTGTTGTTTTATGGTTTGGTTTATTGTTGTTGTTGATCATTATCTCCTCTGCCTCCTCCTCTTCCTCCTTCAGTGCTAGAGGTTGAACGCATGGTCTTGCCAAGTTAGACAAGTTAGATCTTTATTCCTCCATACCTTTTTTGCTGTTGTTTGTTTTTGAGACAGGGTTTCTCTGTGTAGCTCTGGCTGTCCTGGAACTCGCTCAGGCTGGCCAGGAACTCACAGAAATACACCTGCCTCTGCCTCCTAAGTGCTAGGGTTAAAAGGTATACCTTACTATGCCCAGTAAAGAATTGTTCATTATTTTTAGATTTAATATATCAAGAACTCTCTCAGGGCTAGACAGATGACTCAGCAGTTAAGAGAGCACTGGCTGCCAGAAGGATCTCTGTGAGTTCGAAGCCAGCCTGGTCTACAGAGCAAGATCCAGAACAGAGAAACCTTTTCTCAAAACAAAAAAAAAAAAAAAGAAGAAAAGAAAAAAGAAAAAAGGAAAGAAAGAAAGAAAAGAAAAGAAAAAAGAGCACTGGCTGCTCTTCCAGAGGTCCTGAGTTCAATTCCCAGCAACCACGTGGTAGCTCACAACCACCTCTAGTGGGGTCTGATGCCCTCTTCTGGCATAAAATCATACATACAGATAGAGTGTGTTTGTGTGTGTGTGTGTGTGTGTGTGTGTGTGTGTGTTTTAGGGCCTCAGCATGTATGAGGTTCTGGCTTTAATCTCCAGCACTTCAAAAATAAGTGTTTAACATTTCCTGTGTGATGGGTACTACTTTAAGATGTTCATAGTGGATGGGTATTTTACCTGCATGTATGTCTGTATACCACATGCATTTACTGCCTCAGAAACCAGAAAAGGGCATCAGAGCCCCTGGAACTGTTTTTTTTTTTTTAATTAGATTTATTCATTTTATTTTATGTGTATTTTGCCCACATGTATGTGTGACTGTGTACTACATGTGTGCTTGGTGCCCATGGAGATCAGAAGAGAGCATTGGATCCCCTGAAACCGAAATTATAATTGGTTGTGAACCACCATGTAGACAATGGGACTCCAACCCAGGTCCTCTGCAAGAGCAATAAGTGCTCATAGCCACTGAGCTATCTCTCCAGTCCTGGGCACTATTATAAATGCCAGGAGTTTATCGGTGAAGAGGGAAAGAATTCCAGGTGTGGTACTTGGTAGCACACACCTCTCTCTCAGCCTTGGGAGACAGGGGCCAGATGGAAGGAAGCCTGAGCTACTCAGGGAAATCCTGTCTCAAAGAAGAAAGTGTTGGTGAGATGCCTCAGTAGGTAAGAACATTTATATTGCAAGACTGGAGACCTGAGTTCAAATCTCTATGACCCATGTAAAAGTTAGTCATGGCTCTCTGTGCTCATAACACCAGCATCTTCTGGGGCAGAAACAGGCAGATCCTGGGAGCTCCCTGCAGGCTTGCCTAAAAGGCAAGCTCAGGTTCAGGGAGAAACCCAGCCTCAAGGTAGTAAGGCAGAAAACAATGGAAGACACTACTACACACAGATACTATCACACAGACAAGGAAGAGGAGGAGGAAGAGCAAGAATTCCTGCTCATCCAGAGCTCACCTTTAAAGGCAAGATAAACAAGGCAAACACTGGTGTGTGCCCTGGCGATAAGTACAAGGGAAGAAGAATGTCGGGGAGAGCATCGGATGGCCTGGGGAAAGGAAGTAAAAACGTAGGTGGGGATGCTCCAACAAGACCTGATAAGGAAGTGGAAGAGATGCTGGCTGAGATGGGGCGGGGGCGGGGCAGAGGGGAATAACAAATTCTTTGAGGTCTGACTGTGGGGTGGAGCTCCCGGGAGAGCCCAAAGAGCACAGAGAACGAATTCCTTAAAGTAGCAGCCAGGAGTGCTCTAGGAACGGGAGAGCAGAAACGTCAGCGGGGTGGGGCTCAGTGCGAGAGAGCTTTGTGTGAGGATGTGGAAGCCCTGGGTTCTGATGAGTCTGAGTGCACCCGAAAGGGGGGTGGGGGGTTGGGGGGTGGGGGACACACGGGAGAAGGAGGAAGAGAGAACAAGAGAGTGAGTAAGAGAGAGAGGAGATGAGGTCAAGAGGTAGTCCAAGTAGAGCCTTGAGGAAGGGAAGGAAGGAAGGAGGGAGTGTGAGGGTGTGTGTGTGTGTGTGTGTGTGAAGGCCAGCCATCAACCTCTGGATTGCTCTCCACCTTATTTTTTGAAACAAGGTCTCTCATGGAATCTGAAGCTCACGCACATCTGGCCAGCAAGGCCCCAGGATCTTCCTGGTCTCCCCAGCTCTGGGATTACAGGCATGACATGCCGTGCCTGGCATTTTTATGTGGGGAGCTGTGACTCCAAACTCAGACCTTTATGCTCAGCAGCCAACACTAATACCAGCTGAGCCAGCCACCACCACTACGGAAAGACTCTGAGCAGAGGGGTAGCATTTCAGAAGCTGAACGGGGCAGGGTCGGGCACAGGCGCAATGCGAACTGAGATAATACAGGCGAGACATAATGGTCGGTGAGATCAAGATGGCAACGAGAGGCATACGATGTGGACGGATTCCACACTGGTTTGCTGGTGGCACTGAATAGGAAGGGATTGGAAGACAAGGGTCAAGAAAGACTCCCAGGTCTGAGCCGGAAGCATCTGGTAGGATAGTTACCTCCCGAGTCTGAGAAAGAACGAATCAGACCTCACTAAGTTTGAGATGTCGGGGCTGAAATGGCGAAGCCGTGAGGGGGGGTGGGCACGGTGCGGAGCCACCGAAGCCGGAGATGTGGGGTTGGGGAGGTGGCCTTTCAAGCTATAAGACGGGGATCGTCAAGGGAATGAGAGAAGAGACACTTCAGCATGGACGGTCAGAAAGAAGACACAAAGGAGAGCTGGGAGGCTGCAGGAGGAGAGGGGACCGACGAAGTGAGCTCTGGGAGCCAAGTGAAGAAGTAACCGGCCATGCTGATAGGTCAAATAAAGTGAGCCTGGGAAGTGGCTCTTGGGTTTGGTAAGGCCAGCTGAAGGGCTGGCAGCCGCTGGACTCTTTATTTAGGGAGGTGTGAGGAGGGACGGGGACAGCTCCTCTCTCCCAGGGTCTCTGGGCTTCTGCTCAGGGCTTGCTTTTTCCATGTGTGGATCCCTCTGCCTAGAAGACTCCCTCCACCCCTCTTAACTGATCGCCACACACTCTAATCCTGGTCTTAGGAAACCTTCCCATTCAGGCCACCTCCTCACAAGGTGGGCTCACACTTCCAGGGGCCTGCTCGCTTCCCAGAAGAGGCCCTTGGTACTCCCCGCTTGGGTCTGTATGTGGGCACAGACAGCATCTTTGTCTGTCTGTGGACCTTGCTTGGGGCGTGGGGTGGGGGCAGAACCTGTGTCCTTTTAGCTGTGGGTACAGCACCTGGCATGTGGCCTGGGGTGGAACAGGCACACAGAAAACAAGGAAGAGGCTGGGAAAAGGAACACTCGGGCCCTGGTGTGAGGGGACCCGAGTCTGGGGGCCAGGGATGAGATCCCAAGAGGAGACAGGGGACACTGAGGTAAAGAAACAAGTCCTCACTGTGAGGAGGGAGGGAAAGACGGCTGAGATGCACCTGACGACCTGCAATCCTGCAATCCTGCCCGTTTAGACTGTTGCTTCCAGCAAAGCACGGGTGGACTTTGTGATCAGAGACTGGGAAAGCCACGTGGCCAGGGCGGCAGAACAGCAAATGTCTGGCTCTCGTGCTGGTCTGGGGGAGGCAGGGGACGTCATCTAAAGCTCATTTTAAAAAGCGAAAGGGTCGCCGGGCGGTGGTGGCGCACGCCTTTAATCCCAGCACTCGGGAGGCAGAGCCAGGCGGATCTCTGTGAGTTCGAGGCCAGCCTGGGCTACCAAGTGAGCTCCAGGAAAGGTGCAAAGCTACGCAGAGAAACCCTGTCTCGAAAAACCAAAAAAAAAAAAAAAAAAAGCGAAAGGGTCATAGAGAGAACGGTGACCCTCAAAAGAAGACTCCGAAGCCGATTTGTAGTAGCTGGTGTCTGGAGCCAGCTCCTTCCCACCCCAGACTCCTTATCTCAGGCCCCTCCCTCCTGTCATTTATTCCCTTCAAAGCACTGATCATCAAAGTTGGCTGTTTGTAAAATTCTTTTCTGCTTATCATCTGCCCTCCCCATAGCAATTTCAGTCCCCTGAGGTCAGGAACTTTGTCCTTACGTCACACCCCTCTCTGGCAGAGGGCCCAAATGCTTATCAGGAAAGTGTCCAGATACCTGCCATTTCACGGGATGCGGTCCTCAATTTCAGCGTCGTCTGCCATAGTGTTTAAACCTTAAAGCATTGCAAGTTTTTCTTGCAAGTTTCTGCAGTGCTGGGATTCACACCCAGGGGGCTCCTGTATACTCAGGAAGCACTTGACCACTGAACCACAGCCACAGCCTGGAACGAAGCCTGGAACACAGTGTTTGAACTGGAAGTGTGAGTCAATGTGTGTGTGTGTGTTGGGGGGGTGGGGGGAGACGCTCTTCTCAAAAGATCTGGGAAACATTCTGTTCCAAGTCTCTCTCTTCTAGCATTTGCTGGAAATCCTCATCCTTAACATACCCTGGCTCACAGCTCCAACCTCAGCCTCCTTCACATAATACTCATATGCCTAGTCATCTTATCTTCATGTAAGGACCCCTGCCATGAGGACTAGTCTACTCTTGTATGACAATGCGCCCAATTAAGGGTCTATTCAGAGGCTCCGAAGTTCAGACTTCCTATCCTCAGCTGGAGAGATGGCTCTTCTAGAGGACCCAACTTCAATTCCCACCATCATCCACATCAAGCAGTTACCACATGTAACTCCAGCCCCAGAGGACACAATGCCTCTGGCCTCTGCAGGCACCTGCTCTCACACACACATACCCACACACAAACACACACATCTACACATAATTAAAACATACTAAAAATATTTTAAAAACCTGTATATCCCTTGCAGGGGTTACAATTCAGCCTATAACTACCATCCCCCAAGGAACTGGCTGTAGCCTATGTATGACCTACTTGGCTCACTTAGCACACTACGCTGGAATTTACTTGTTTGCGTATCGATTTATTTTGAAGCAGAGTCCCACTATGCAGGCCCTGCAGGCCCGGAACTCAGAGATTCACCTGCCTCTGCTTCCCCAAAGCTGAGTTGAAAGGTGTCTACCACTGTGATGAAAAGTGCTAAGATTAGCCCGGCGGCGGTGGCGCCCGCCTTTAATCCCAGCCCTCGGGAGGCAGAGGCAGGATCTCCGTGAGTTTGAGGCCAGCCTGGTCTACAAAGTGTGTTCCAGGAAAGGCGCAAAGCTACACAGGGAAACCCTGTCTCGAAAATGAAAAAGTGCTAAGATTACTTTTAAATTCTCTCCCATTTTAACAGGAATGACAAAGGCATGTGTCAATTCAACTGCACAGTTACCGGGAAAATTCCTTGACTAGTGATGTGGGTCATTTGGTCATGGGAAGAAGAACAAGCAAGGCAGGGTGGACTAGCCCAAGGCTTCCCGACACCAGTGCATGCCAAGCCCTGGCAGAGCCATGACAACGCCAACTCCGGTTCTGTGAGTTGAGGCCAGACCTTGGATTCTGCATTTCTTTTTTCATTTTGTTTTGGGTTTTTGTTTTGTTTTGTTTGAGACAGTTTCTATGTGTAGTCTTGGCTGTCCTGGAACTCACTCTGTAGACCATGTTGGCCTCGAACTCACAGAGATCCGCCTGCCTCTGCCTCCTGAGTGCTGGGATTAAAGGCGTGGGCCACCAGTGCCTGGCAGATTCTGCATTTCCAACATGCTCCAGGGGCCTGAAGCTGGTGCTAGGCCTTGACCTACCCTTCAGGGTCATGTCAGTGACACCTTTGTGTCATACAGGGTGGAGTGGCGCTCACAGAATAAATTGCAAAGACCTACTTTAAAGAACGGGGCAGCGGCGGGTGCACGCCTTTAATCCCAGCACCCAAGAGGCAGAGGCCATGGATCTCTGTACATTTGAGGCCAGCCTGATCTACAGAGTGAGTTCCAGGACAGCCAGGGCTACACAGAGAAACCCTATCTTGAGGAAAACAAACAGGACAGCCGAATTGCTATGTTCTTCCTTTGAAAAGCCCCTCTGTCAGGCCTGTCTGACCATCACACATCACCTACAAGTTCCTATCTATTGCCCACCTGTTTGTTTAGGGAGGGAAGCTGCTCACTCCCGCATACCAGAAGTCTCTGCTGAGGCCTCGGCTTTGTGGAGTTAAGGAAGGACAGGCCTAAGGAGGAAGCCGATTAATCCTCCCTCCTCCCTCTCCTGCTGACCCAAGGGGTTTCCTGTAAGGAAATGCATTCTCTCTGCATGCCTCAGAGGGCAGGAGGGGACAGGGCCCTGCACGTAATGAGGCTGGAGGTAGGGATGCCATTTAGCAACCTTGGCTTCTGGTGCTCCTTCTAATTAATCATCTCCAAGTCGTGACCATCCCAGGCACAGCCCCAGACCTTGAGGTCAGCTCTCCACCAAAGGCAACCAAAGGATTGAGCAAGTGAACGTTTGCTTCCAGCTGCTCTTGAGGCCCATGCAAGAAAGTCCAAAGACGCTATCACATACCTAGGCACATACATGTACAGGGTCATCCAAGAATGACATGGAATTTCTGAAGTGGGTGACAGGAGGCCACCACAGCCCTACGTCCCCACACTTTCTGCACACACGGCCCTTGAAAACCTGGCCACAGCCACTTCAGAGACACTGGTTACTTACTTAAAGGAACATTGGACTGGGGGATATGCTCAGTGGTAGGGTGATTCCACACAGTATGCTTGAGTTCCTGAGTTCAATCTCCAGTAATACACACACACACACACACACACACACACACACACACACACACACACACACCTGCCTTGCTCCAGTTGCTCTGTGGCAAGGGGAGCACACTGTCGGTTTTCTTTAACAGGAGGCTGGGACGGCAGCTACAGCTCTGAAGGGAAGTGAATGGGCAGGCAGCAAGAGGGGCAGGGCTGGCCAGAAAGAGACAAAAACGGCTGAGGGGCAAGAGACAAACCTTCTCCACTGAGAACTTGGGAGAAATGTGATCTGCCAGATCGTCCCTACGCACGGGGCTTTTTCTCTTGGCCTTGGCAACCAGCCACGAGGCACAGAACTGGGAGGATGAGACAAGCTCCAGAAGCTGGTGAGGATGAGCTCCAGGGGCTCCTGCTGCACCCATGCACATGAGGGACCCCAGTGAACGCAGAGCCCAGGGGCTGGAAGCTGGACAATGAACGACAGACACAGCTGGAGGAGAGCTGGGAAGAGGCACCTAAGACGACCGACGGGGTGGAAGATTTATGGAGAGCATGGCCCAGTCCCACCCCCACCCCCGGGGGTGGGGCGGGGGCCAGCCGGCCGGGCCAACACAGGACACAGCAGATGGCCTCTGCGCTGACCTAATTCTCCTCTACTGAATGAAGAGTTGGGCTAAATGCCTAGCCCCTGAGGTCTGACTCCTGCCGGCTCCAGAGATGGAGGAGGACAACGTCGATGCACAGCCTGTGCACGCCTTGATTCACACAAATGCACACATTTACATGCAGAGCCTCAGCCTAGAAGAAGCGTGTGGGGTTCACAGAGGTGGCCTTGGAAGCCCAGGGCTGGTGCGTCCCAGCTGGGAAACCTACAATAGCTGTGTGAATGAGCAAGTGACTGTTTCTTCTTTTCCCTGCTGGCTGGGGAGAGAACGCAGGGTCTTACACATGCTAGGCAAAGTAGGCAACTGTTAGGCTGCTGAGCTGGGCTACACCAGCTCTGAGAGGATGACTTAACCTCTGAAGACCTCAGGCTTCCCCTGCTGAACTGTGTTGAGGGGATCTAGCGAACCACCTCCACTTACAGCCTCCTGTACATAAACAAAAACAAAACAAAACCCAAAACACTCCATTTATTAATTGTGATGTTTTAAGTATTTACTTAAAAAAGTTTCTAGCAGATGCCTTCAAACCCAGCACTTAGGAAGCAGACAAAAGCAGATCTCTGTGAGCTCCAAGCCAGCTTGGTCTTTATAGCAAGTTCCAGAACAGCCAGGGCCATATAGTGAGACCCTTTCTCAAAATAAAACAAAAAAGTTGGTCAGCTAAAGACCCTGACATTAACCCACACACATATGAACACCTGATTTTTGACAAAGAAGCCAAAACTATACAATGGAAAAAAGAAAGTATCTTCAACAAATGGTGCTGGCATAACTGGATCTCAATATGTAAAAGATTACAAATAGATCCATATCTGTCACCATGCACAAAACTCAAGTCCAAGGGGATCAAAGACCTCAACATAATTCCAGATACACTGAACTTAATAGAAGAGAAAGTAGGAAGTACTCTTGAACGCATTGGCACAGGATACCACTTCCTAAATATAACACCAGCAGCACAGACACTGAGCACAATAATTAATAAACAGGACCTCTTGAAACTGAGAAGCTTTTGTAGGGCAAAAGACACGGTCAATAAGACAAAAAGAGCCTACAGAATGGGAAAAGACCTTCACCAACCCCACATCTGACAGAGGATTGATCTCCAAAGTATATAAAGAACTTAAGAAACTAGACATCAAAATACTGAACAACCCAATTAAAAAATAGGCTAAAGAGCTAAACAGAGAATTCTCAAAAAAAGAATCACAAATGGCTGAAAGACATTTAAAGAAATGCTCAGCATTCTTAATCATCAGAGAAATGCAAATCAAAACAACTCTGAGATACCACCTTACACCTATCAGAATAATCAAAAACACTAATGACAATCTATGTTGGAGAGGATGCAGAGCAAAGGGAACACTCCTCCACTGTTGGTGTGAATGCAAACTTGTACAACCACTGTGGAAATCAGTATGGCGGTTTCTCAGAAAATTGGGAATCAATCTACCCCAAGACCCAGCTATACCACTCTTGGGCATATACCCAAGGAATGCTGATTCATACCATACCACAAGGACACATGCTCAACTATGTTCATAGCAGCACTATTCGTAACTAGCCAGAACCTAGAAACAACCTAGATGCCCATCAACTGAAGAATGGATTAAGGAAATGTGGTATGTATACACAATGGAGTACTACTCAGCAGAGAAAAACAATGACAGCATGAAATTTGCAGGCAAATGGATGGAACTAGAAAATATCATCCTGAGTGGGTAACCCAAACCCAGAAGGACAAACATGGTATGTACTCACTCATAAGTGGATTCTAGATATAAAATAAAGAATAATCAGACTGCAACCCACAGAACCAGGGAGGCTACATAGCAGGGGGGACCCTAGGATGACTGTGGCTTATAATAAGTTTTGATTTTACTCAATTACTGGACAAGCTTCAGTGAAACATTTCACTGTTAGGATAAGGATATGTACTATATCAAGCTGATAATAGAAAAATAAATTAATTAATTGAAAAAAAAAGTTGGTCAGTTGTGGCACACGCCTTTAATCCCAACACTCAGGAGGCAGAGGCAGGTGGATCTCTGTGAGTTTGAGGCCAGCCTGGTCTACAGAGCAAGATCCAGGATAGGCTCCAAAGTTACACAGAGACACCCTGTCTCGAAAAATCAAAAACAAGGGCTAGCAATGTAACTCTGTGGTAGAGTATCTGCCCATCATGGGCCAAGACCTGCATTTGTGCTGGGCTCATGTGCAAGCACACAAAAGACATAGATAGCTTCTAGAAACTCTCTGGAGAAAACAGGTAGAGAGAATCTACCATTGATAGAGGACAACAGTGGATCCTACCTTCATCTACGAGAGAGAGTCTGAGCTCTGCGAACGTCTTAAAGCAACTTGCTGTGCCTCCCTTCAATGCACAGCTCCCCAAAACAATGCACAGTGTACCCACACAGGTCACTGATGTGCCAGATGTATATATTCCTAACCATGCACAGAAGTCCACGTTCAAAAGCACGTCACTTGGAGATGGACGTATTACCAAAGAGAAGAGGATGTAAGTGCAGGTAACAATCAAGTCATGGAACAACGTGTCCTGGCCAGGACAGCAGAGGGCACAAAGACCTTTCTGTGGATTCCCCACGCTAAGGTTCCTATGCATGTTCCACAGCACGGACTGGTGCCTTCCTTCCCAGAATGGCTGCCTTCCCACTCCCGCCTGCCACCTCCTTCGACGGCGGCGGCATGGGCTGTTAAAACACCTTAGGTTTAAGCACATGACAAGCCACACAAGCCTGGGGAGAGGCCAGGCATCCTGCTGCTCACCTTCCTCTTGGCTTACCCAACAGTCACCAGGGCCGTGTGGTTGCACATGGCCCAAAGCAATCCCCTCACTCCATGGGCAGGGCCCTGGGCAGGCTGCCGCTGGAGAGCTGCCCCTGCTCCTTCGGGCCATGTTACATGGAAATGAACACCAGCCTGTTCAGGGGCTTGCCCGGCACATTACGGAGAGGAAGCTATAAAAGCTGCCAACATGGGTTGCTTTAAGTATTTCCCTCCTCAGACACACAGGGAGTGAAGTACGGCCTGCTACCCGCCACCCAAAGGCTCTCTGTGTCCTGCCCGTGTTTATTGACATCCCAGACTCCTGGCTGTCCTAACTCCACCAAAGTGATTCTCCCTCCTCACCCTTCCAAGTAGCCCCTGATCCAACCAGCTGCCCATAACGTGCTCCCAGACCGTATGGCCCACTGTCTTCTCAAAGTCTGGCCCGGAAACCCTATAAAAAGCTTTTCATTGACGCTCAGGTTTATGTGGAGCAGCTCAAAAGCCTTCTTTTCATGTCTCACACAGCTCCCATCTGAAGACATTTAAGTGCCACCCTCTACGCTTCATGTAGAACAGGGGAGCTGGGAGGGGGTCTGAGGGACAGCCCCTTGGACTCGGAGGGACTCTACAGGGCAGGCAGAGATGCAAGGTGACCCTAAGAGACCAAACGAGCCCAAGAACGCCCAGAGCCTTGGCAGCAGACTGCACTGCGGAGCCTCCCCCAAGCAGCTGGAGGCCATGGGGAGTACACGTTTTTCTTAGTTGAAAGGTTGGAAGCAAGACCCTTACCATCCTGGCTAACAGTCGGGCTCAGCAAGTTCCTGGTGGTGCGTTATCCTTGAAGTACAAGACAGGTTGGAAACCTGTTTCTTCATCCATAAAACCGGGGAAAGATCTCAGAGAGGGGGTGGCTACTGCAATGAGCTGAGGAGATGTTTCCCGTCATGACTGGACATAGAAACCCCCATCCCAATGGATAACACTCATTACTACTAAGATAAGCCACATGCTAGCCCATTCTGGGCTCTGAGAATAAAGCAGAATGGCGTTTCTTTCAGACCCAAAGAATTCTCAGGGTGATAGTAAAACAGACATGTATATTTAACATAGTTGAAGTCATTGCTACAAGGACTGTGCATGCATATGATCCGGATCAACACAGAAGATCGAAAGGCTACTTGGTGGTGGTGCACACCTTTAATTAATCCCAGCACTCGGGAGGCAGAGGCAGGCAGGTCCCTGTGAGTTCGAGGACAGCCTGGTCTACAGAGTGAGATCCAGGAAAGGTGCAAAGCTACACAGAGAAACCCTGTCTCGAAAGAAAAAAAAAAGAAAAGAAAAGAAAGACAGACAGACAGGAAGGAAGGGCTATACAGAGAAACTCTGTCTCCAAAAACAAACGAACAAAAGGCCCTATGTGATCTCATAGCTTTCACCCTGCCCTCTTCTCTCACCTACCCTTTGACCCCAGTCATGTGATGGGATCTGGCCCCCAACACTCCTATGAGTGACAGGCTCTCTTTACTGGGGCCTCTGTTCACATTCACTCCCCGAGAAAGGCCTTCCTGACCACCCAAGGACTTCTCTGTCCCCCACCACTCGGCATGACTGCTCTTCACTCCAACATGATAGCCCAATCTCCTTGATTACGTGTTTCCCATCTATCTTCCCAATAGAAAGGGACCTCTGTGATGGTGAGAAGCTTGTTTGTGCGTAACTCTGACCTATGCGTCTAACAGTGCCTGAGTCTAGGGCTGTAGGTCAGTGACTGTGTGCTCACCTAGAAGGTAGGAGATCCCTCAGTTTAATCCCCAGAAAAACCCAAATCAAAGCAGTGCCTGAGTCAACAAAGAATGAGTCAGTTAGAATGTGGACACACGCCAGGCCAAGGCGGTGGTGGCGCATGCCTTTAATCCCAGCACTCGGAGGCAGAGGCAGGCGGATCTCTGTGAGTTCGAGGCCAACCTGGTCTACAGAGCAAGTTACAGGACAGGCACCAAAACCACACAGAGAAATCCTGTCTGGAAAAACCAAAAAAAAAAAAAAAAAAAAAAAAAAAGAAGGGAACAAGACCTATCTATTACCTATCCTGTGTGCCCCAACCCTGCCCATACGAACTGCCTCTGCCTCCTTGCTCACCCAGGGAAGAGCAGAACAGAAAGCATGGGCTCTGGAACCAGACAGGCCTGGGCAACGCTCCTTGCCTTGTTATATGCTTAGACAGATGCTTACAGTCTGGGAGCTGCGACTCCATCTGCACAGCAGGACAAAGGTTCCTACCTCAGAGGCAAGAGGAGAACCAAGATCCCTGCTTGCTGGGCACCTCAAATACTGCACAGCTCCGGAGTGGCAACCCCAGACTCAGACCAGCGCAGTTGGCCCGGCATTTCATCCACTGACCACTAGGCTCCAACTCCTGTCTCTGAGTCACAGGATACCTGCCCTCAGAAGACAGAACATGGGAGTGCACCAGCACAGCCCCACAGACAGCGTGCCCCCCCCCCCACACACACACACGGGGTTGGGGAGGTTAGAAGAGGACGGAGAGGGTGATAGTGACACCGTGTCTCAGAGATAAAGAGAAGGGGTGGGGAGAGAGGATGTTAAGCATTGACAGCTACGCCTGGCACACAAGAAATAACTCAAAAACACTAGTAAAGGCCTTCATCCAATCTCATGGCCAAGGGAACAGATAACCAGAGAGACAGCCTGCCAGCCTGCCCAGAACCTTAAGCTGGAGGTGCCTCTTCAGGTATCTGAACCCAGCCTGCCTGATACCAGTCCATCTTCCTTCCCTGCTGACATTTCACTACATACATTTCAGCTCATGACCCGTGTTGAGAATTTGAGAGATTTGATATACTAGACAACTATAACATACCCTTGTGGTTACCAAATTCCAGTTCTATTCACTATTTGTGAGCTATTTTTTTTCCCCACCTACTGGTTAATTACATTTTACGTGTGTGTGTGTGTGTGTGTGTGTGTAGGCACACTGTCTGTGGGGCTGTGCTGGTGCGCACTCACACTCTTATGGAGACCAGAGGCAACATCAGGTCTTCATCTATGGCCGTCCATCTTACTTTTTTGAGGCAGGGCTTCTCATGGGACCTGGAGTGTCACACACTGTCTAGAACGGCCAGCCACTGAGCCCCCAGAATCCCTGGTCTCCACTCTCCCAGTGCTGGGATGACAGACACAGGGCCGGGCTCCTCACTCAGTGCCTCACGCAGCAAGCAGTTCACCCACCGCTCGATCTCCCCAGCCCTTGGTTTACTGACCAGACCCTGCACCTTTCAATCCAATTCTTACCAAATATCAGGAGTCCTAGTTTCCCATCTTTCTCCCACCCTCCTGCCATACTGTTTCTGGGAAGTAACAGCACATCATCCAGATGCTTATCAAAACCTTCCAGGCTGCTGGGCAGTGGTGGCACACACCTTTAATCCCAGCACTCGCAAGGCAGAGGCAGGTGGATCTCTGAGTTCGAGGCCAGCCTGGTCTCCAAAGAGAGTTCCAGGAAAGGCGCAAAGCTACACAAAGAAACCCTGTCTCGAAAAAAAAACAAAACAAAACAAAAAAAAAAAAAAAAAAAAAAAAAGAACTAAAATAAAACCTTCCAGGAAGACCTTTAGACCTGAGGACCTAGTAGGCTGCAGCTGGACACCTTGCTATAAATGGGAAAGGGCTTAGCACCACAGCAGGCTGGAATCCCTCTTGTCAACCTCACATAACTTAGGAGAAGAAAAAGTCTGTTTGTCTAATGGTTTGGGAAGTTCCCCTCCAGGACTCCATGCCAGGGCCCTCTGAAGAAGCAGCGCCTTGTGGAGCTCCCCCCACCAGGTAAATCGGGAATCTTGAGGAACAGACATCTCCACATATTGGGAAAAGAGTGTGTAGCCTCCCTAAGGAAGCTTCAGAGAACCAGCGAAGGTCAGGGTCAAAGGGCAGCTTGTGGGAGTTAGACCTCTCCTCCCGCCACGAGGGTCCCGAGGACTGAACCGGAGTCACCAGGCCCGGCAGCAGGTGGCTGTACATGCTTGAGCCATTTTGCCAGCCCTCGTTTTTCCTCTTAGATGTCTCATTTACCACCTTAAACAAACATCTGCACATACCCCCAGTGCTCTAGGACCGGTCTCAGGCAGTAAAACTTTCTCATCATTTCCCTAGAGCCTTTTGCCATTTCAATCACCTAGCTGCCCCCTGTTTTATTCCCAAACAATAGTGGGAATGCACAGTGGGGCAAACCGTTCATCCCCGGAACCAGGAAGCAGAGAGAGGAAGGGACCTGCTGCACTAAGCTTCTTTAAAGACAAATCCCAGGGACCTAAAAATGACTCCCAAAGCTCTGTGTCCCAGAGGCCCTAGCACCTCCTAACTGTGCCAAATTGTGAAAAAAAAAACACATTTTTCAACTAAAAAAAAAAAAAGTGAGATAGCTTCTCCTATATAGCAGTTAGCAAGGTCCCAAAACTCCAGTAACGCCCAGGAGTACCTCACACACCTTCACACACCAGTAGCAGGAGAGCAAATCAGAACTAGTTCTCCGCTGTTTGGTGGCAAACTCCTGCAATGCCAGCGCATCAGACTCAGAGCAAAGATCACTGCAAGTTCAAGGCCACTTCCGTACACGGAAAAGTCCAACGCCAGGCAGGGACACATAGCGAGACCCTATGGCAACCAATGGATCAATCAAACGAAAAGAAGACTTCTCTTCTCCAGCCAGTGTTGGCGTATCAATACAAAAACTCTTGTTTATTTTTTATCTACTTATTTATTTATTTTCATTTTTCAAGATAGGGTTTCTCTGTGTAACCGTCCTGGCTGTGCTAGAACTCGCTTTGTAGACCAGGCTGGCCTCGAATTCACAGCGCTCCACCTGCCTCTACCTCCTGAGTGCTGGGATTAAAGGCATACACCACCACTGCCCAGCTATAAAACCTTTTAAATGGACCTCCCAGTGATGAGGGGGTAGCTCAGTGGAAGTGCCCTTGCTAGCATGCAAAGCCCTGGAGCCAATCTTCAGCACCACAGACAATTGCAAAATAAATAACAGACATCCCATTTGACCCAGTAATCCCACATCTAAAGCTTTTTTTTCAAGACAGGATTGAATTCAGAGATCCACTTGCCTCTGCCTCTCAAGTGTCAGGATTTAAAGGCATGTGCTGATACCACCCTGCAAGGTATATCTTTAAAGATTTAATCACACTGTTCTAGGTTATTTATTCAATAAAAGGGATACATATTAAATGGTGAGATGATTTAAATTGTTTGATAACAGCGAGAAATCAGACTATACAAAAAGATAGAAGAGGCCAGGGGGTGGTGGTGGTGGTGGTGGTGATGGTGGCGGCGGCGGCGGCGGCGGCGGCGGGGGGCGGCGCAAGCCTTTAATCCCAGCACTCGGGAGGTAGACGAAGGCGGATCTCTGTGAGTTCGAGGACAGCCTGGTCTACAGAGTGAGATCCGGGACAGGTACCAAAGGTACACAGAGAAACCCTGTCTGGGGGAGGGGGGGGGGAGATAGAAGAAAAAAGATAAAAGTGTTTATATTATGTATTAAGTACAAATAGAGTCAAACCAGGCTTGGTGGTGCACGCCTGTAATCCCAGCACTCAACAGGTGGTGGCCAGAAGATCAGAAGTTCAAAGTCATCCTCAACCATGCAGAAGGCTGAGGCTAGCCACAGCCATGAGATCCTGTCTTTAAAAAGTCTGAAGCTATACATACATACAAATCAAATTTTTCTGATAAGCCATCTGTCATAAAGTACATAAAAGACACATAGGCATGGTGAAGTACATAGTGGAAAGATCCATTTTTTAAAAAAATCGCCAGTGTTATTATCTTTAGAAGTTGGATGGTCCTGAGTGGCTTACCTTTCCTGTCACAGATTTTCTATATCTTCAAAATGCTTAACATGTGTGTGGCACTTCTGCATTCAAAAACCTCTGCTATCCTTTTTCAAAGGCAGGCAGGCAGGCAGGCTCCCTGTCTTTCCAGTAAGTCAAGTAAATAGTACTAAGCTGACCACTCAGCCAGAGGCTGCCCTGCCCGGCCCCTCAGGATCTTGCCATCCCCATCCTCCACTGCCCAGGAGCTCAGAGCCCAAGGCCGACACATGAGAGGGAGGGCTCCTCTCACCAGCCTTTGACCTAAGACACATAGCTGGGATGCGTGAGAAGCACAGCAGATGATGGCCTAAGTTCCACAGGACTCTGGGGGCACTTTCTAGACCTCGTCATCTACTACAGCCTTCAAGGCAATGACAGAGACGAACCTCCCTACTGACCTAAGTCCTGAAGGTCTTGAAGGCGTCGGTGGCTGGGTTCACCATGGGCACGGCACTTAGGTTTGATGAAAAGGAAAAGCAAAGGGAGGCTCAGGAAGTCACACGTAGACACCGGACAGCAGCCCATGGCTGACGTGCAGTGACGAACTCTCTCTGGTCCAGATCCTGCTGGCTCCAAGCCCTCCTTGGTCATCACCGGAGACCCCCTTGCTGAAAGGAGACTGGGGGGCCTTGGCATCCCCTGCCCTGTTAGGCCAAGGCCATGCCTGTCCACCCAGCCTTCAGTTTCTCCAACTTATCTCCATCACTCCCCTCTACACCTGCTCCAGTTCCCGTAATAAAAAGGTCCAGAGAAATCCTGAGAGGCTCCTCTCGAGAGTCCCTGGTTCAGCTGTCTGCTCTACCATGCCTCTCTCCTAGGCCAAGAAGCTCTCAATTTTCACTCAAAATTGTATAGGTCAGAAGTCATACTGCTGTAAAAACATCTGTAATTGATAGAAGCCCAAGTCAATCTGGATTGTGGGAAAATAGCAGGAGGGAAGGGGAGGGGGAGGGGAGGGGGAGGGGTGGAGGAGAGGAGAGAAACAAGCTGGGTATGCTGGGATGTGGGAGGTAGATTCAGGATGATCAGAAATTCAAAGTCACCCTTGTCACACCCACTTTAGGGAGTTCAAGGCCAGCCTGGGCTACAAAAGATGGTCTCAACAAACAAAAACAAAATGATATGTTGGGCACACACATTCCCTGGCAATATTGTCACTCTGTCTCAAATATGCTGGGCATGGTGGCACACAGCTTCAGGGAGCAGAAGCAGCCAGATTTCTGTGACTGTGAGGTCAGCCTAGTCACAGAGAGGCAGGCAGGGTGGGGCTACAGAGTGAGACTGTGTCTCAAAAACAATGGACAAATAAGAAATGTCAAAATATGACTCCAGCAACCTAGTAGGGAAAGAAATTCCTTGGTTAAGTTTATTGTGGTAAGATTTATATGCAATAAAATTCACACTTTTTAGTGAAATGTCCTATGAATTTTAATAAATACTTACTAAACCACAGTCAGGGTAGAAAATGTATCTATAGTGTTAAAAACTTCCTTTGGGGCCTGTGAGTAAAGATGGTTGGAAAGCATGCATTCACACACACAATCATACGTACACACATATGCTGGGAAGGTCTTTCTCTAAGCTGCGAATGTGTTGCTCGGATTGATTGATTGATAAATAAAGCGCTGATTGGCCCGTAGCCACGCAGGAAGTATAGTATAGGTGGGACAAGCAGAGAAGAGAATTCTGGGAAGTGGAAGGCTTAGTCAGGAGACACTATCAGCTGCCGCCAGCCAGACACAGAGGAAGCGAGATGTAAAAGTACCGGTAAGCCACAAGCCACATGGCAACTTACAGATTAATAGAAATGGGTTAATTTAAGATATAAGAACTAGGGGCTGGAGAGGTGGTTTAGTGGCTAAGAGCACTGACTGCTCTTCCAGAGGTCCTGAGTTCAATTCCCAGCAAACACATGGTGTCTCACAACCACCCATAACGAAATCTGGTGCCTGTAAGGATACATGTAGGCAGAACACTATATATATAATAAATAAATCTTTTAAAAAATGAATTAAATCAATTTTTAAAAAGAGATATAAGAACTAGATAACGCCAGGTGGTGGTGGCGCACGCCTTTAATCCCAGCACTTGGGAGGCCGAGCCAGGCAGATCTCTGTGAGTTCGAGGCCAACCTGGGCTATCAAGTGAGTTCCAGGAAAGGCGAAAAGCTACACAGGGAAACCCTGTCTCGGAAGAACCAAAAACAAAAAGAACTAGACAACAAGAAGCCTGCCACGCCATACAGTTTATAAGTAATATAAGTCTCTGTGTGTTTACTTGGGTCTGAGCAGCTGCAGGCCTGAGCGGGAATGGAGAAAACTCCAGCTACACACATACCTGCACACACACACACACACACACACACACACACACACACACACACACACAGACACAGACACACACACTCATATATACATACATACATACCCACACAAAATAAATAATATAAAAAACTTTTTAAAGAAAAATTTTCATGGTGGCACACACCTTTAATCCCAGCACTCAGGAGGCAAAGGCAGGCAGATCTCTGTGAGTTCAAGGTCAGCCTGGTCTACAGAGTGAATTCCAGGACATCTAGAGCTGCTACACAGAAATATCCTGTCTCAAAAAAAAATTTTTTTTTTCCTTCAAGGAAGCAGAGAGACAGGAAAGTCGTAAGTTAGGCTACAGATCAAATCTGTGGCTAGCCTGGGCTACAAAGAGTCTGTCTCAGACTTTCCTTTGTGTCCTTTGTCATCAGCCATTCCCCTCACCCCCCTGGAAAGCACTGGTGGGGTCTAGGACCTTCCCACTGTCCCCTCTGCAGACGTGGCAGGCACTGAGTGAGGAGCCCTTGACTAGGGTTTCACAGACATGTCAGAGTGCACCTGCGATCCATCTGTTTGTGCACACAGACAGATTGTTCCTTTCACTACTGAGCAGTGCTGATACGATCCCAGGGCTTTACAAATTTATCTACAGCAGGGCACAGTGGTACAAGCCTGTGAGCCAGCACTCAGGAAGCTAAGGCAAGAGGATCTCAAGTTGGAGACCAACCTGAGTCAACAGTGAGTTCCAGGCCAGCCTGAACAATCTACTGGAACTCTGTCACCAAACACATGAGGAGCCAGGCATGTTGGCCCACATCTTGATGCCAGCACTTGGGAAGCAAAGGCAAGTGGATCTCTTCATGGTCCAGGCCAGCCAAGGCTATACAGTGAGACCTATCAAAACAGGGGGAAAAAAAGGTGTGGGGGGAGACAAGGGAAACAACTCAGTTGGTGAAATGCTTGCCTTTCACGGTAAAGCACAAGGACCCGAGTTTGACCTACAGGACACACGTAGAAAAGATGCACATGCTGGAACTCCCAACCCTGGGAAGGCAGGGACAGGCAGGTCCCCAGGGCTGCCTAGACTAGTTGGTGAGCTCCAGGACAATGAGAGACCCTGTCTCAAAATAAGGTAATACTATTCCTGAGAAATGACATCCGAGGTTGACTTCTGGCTTACATACACACACACACACACACACACACACACACACACACACACACACACACGCATGCACGCACCTCCCCAAATAAATAAATAAACTGTAAAAAAATGAATCTATGAAAGTTTTCCTGTTGATATTCATGGGCTCAGAGGTCAAGGGCACTTGCTGTTCTTCCCGAGGACAGCGGTTCTATTTCCCAGCACCTATGTGGCAGCTCATAAGCATCTGTCGTCACTCCAGTCCCAGCAGATCTGATGCCTTCTTCCCACCTCCGTGGACACTGGACCCATGTGTAGCACATAGGCACACATGCAGGCAGAACACCCATACACAAAAAATAAACATTAAAAAATTTTTTCAAGTGCTCCTGTAGCCCAGGCTGGCCTCAGACTCACTCTGTAGCTGAGGATAATGTTGGACTCCTGATTCTCCTGCCAAGGACTCCCAAGTGCTGGGATTACTGATATGTCCCACCATGCCAGGCCCAAGCTCTGTCTTGAGGCAATTTCATTTTAATAGAAAGAAACTAAAATTAAACAATTAAGTGATAATTAATATACATGATTAATCTTTAATTAATTAACACAAATAATTGGTTTATAACTAATAAATAAAAATTAAATACTTCACATGTCGGGAGGTAGGAAGGAACATGGAGAACCCAGGAGGGCAGAAGATGGGGAAGGGGAATGCATGAGGAAGAGTGGACCAGCCGAAGGGGATGCAGGAGTCGAGTCTCTAATACTTAAGGGTACAAGAAGCATGTGGGGAGCGGTTGCAGGACAAGGGGCTGCCGCAAGCCCTTACGATGGGATGGAAGCGATGTCACACGCCATACATTATACACAGGTCAGGCACGATGGCACAACGGAGCACAAGCTGGGAGGAGGACCAAGTTCAAGACCAGCCTGCTGCTCTAAGTGAGATACGAAGATCGATGATGTCTTTTGCAGAAGCATGTATCTCACAGCACAAGGAGTCGAGTGAATTAGATTTTTGTTCCACTGACAAATCTCTGCAGATCTCAACTGGGGGATCCTAGCACACCACCACTGAGTACCTCTATCTCCCTCCTTGTAGAGCGTGATAGGCTGCCTCAGCGCAGTGTCCACCCAGGATGTCCCACAGTGCAACTCTCCAAACTGTGCAGCATGCCCCAAAAGACCTGGAGATGTGCTATCCGTCTAGACACCAGAACTTAACGTCTACTTCAAGAGGGAAGGATACTGCCGGGCGGTGGTGGTGCACGCCTTTAATCCCAGCACTCAGAAGGCAGAGGTAGGCAGATCCAACAGGTGAGTTGGAGGCCAGCCTGGTCTACAGAGTGAGTTCCAGAACAGCCAGGGCTACACAAAGAAACCCTGTCTCAAAAAAGCAAACAAACAAAAGGAAAGACACTCCTTTCAAGAAGGAAAAGCTCTAACCCAAGTTGAAAAAAACAAAAACAAGGAAAATCGAAGTCTCCCCTTTCTTCTCAATTCGGCCATGTTCTCTTTGGAGGACTGCTTCAACAGTAGCTGGGGAGCTGGAGAGATGATTCAGTGATTAAGGACACTTACTGCCCCTGCAGAGGACTGAGGTTCAGTTCCCAGCACCCACATGGTGACTCACAATCCCAGGTAACTCCCGTTCCACAGAATCCTAACTCTAGTTCCAGAGGATCCAATGCCCTCTTCTAACACCTAGGGGCCCATGCATGCATGTGGGGCACATACTGATACTCAGGCACACATACACATAAAATAAATAAATTAGGAGCAAGATAAAGCTGCCAGCTATCTCCACTGCCTGAGCTATTTTGGGTTCAGGGGACAGAGGCTCCGCTCTGGATATTACCCAGCAAAACTGACTGGCTTTGGCTGAAGGGCCAACCTCTGGCAGCTGCCTGCAGACATAGCGCCACCAGAGACAGAGCTGCAATCATTTGAGTATTCCATGACCCCTTCATGAAAGATCTAACCCTTCAGGCTTACACCCCACAAGCCCCAGGAGAATAAAGAACTAAAAGGAAAACTAGTTCCAAGGGCCACCTGACTCAGCCATTATTCAACCACCCCTGCCACAACGTAACAATGGAAAGAGATCTCTGTTAAGAGATGTGCTCAGCTGTAACTGGGATAATTGCAAGTGTTCCAGGAAAGACTAATGTGACCTTTGTGTAAACTCCACTCCCACCCTGATACCCCGCCCCCGCCCCCCCCTTGAGGTTTCGGAAAAAATGTGCATGCGGACGTGACAGTACCCACCCTGTGATCAGGCCATGATCTTAAGAAATTAGCCTCTAGACATAAATCAATCGAAATGAAATTGTATGGGAATTGTAACCTTATGGCTTTTGTGGGTTTTTCCTATAAAAGTACCCATGTGATTGCAAAAGGCGCAGCTCTTGCTCTCTGGAGCTGAGTTAGCCCGACTGCGCAGCCGCAACAATAAACCTCTTGCTGTTGCATCAACTGGACCGGAGTCTGAGTTCTTGGGGCACCCACCTGAGAAGGTAGTACCCTGGGTCTGGGGTCTATCATTCATACTACTGTTTTTCTTTTTGTTTGTTTTTGTTTTCTCTATTTGACAGGTTCATCATATCCCAGACTGACCCCCCAAATTCTATCCTCCTGCCTCAGTCTCCTGAGTACTGGGGTTACAAGTGCACTACACCAGGCCTGGCTGCCATCTCCTACTTTGATGGTCTTCTACAGTTAACCCAAGCTGGGGCCCAAAGCCGACACCTTCAAACTGAGACAGTACACTGTTTTTCTTCCCCACATGGAACATTTCAGAACACTCCTCACCTTGTGCCCAGCAACCTCCTCCCCCACCTGACTGGGGTCATTCCTCTCCCTCTCCTTAGAACAGAGAACACTGAAAAATCACAAATTAAATCAATTTTCAAGTTCGTTTTCTATCTTTGGACCCAGAGGAATTCGTTACAGTAAAAGCCTGAATGGAGCTTCTTGGAGTTTTCCTCTGATTTGGCTGCTGGGTCTCACTAGCATAGCTCTGGCTGGCCTGGAACTCCCTATGTAGACTACATTGGCCTTGAACTCACAGAACTCTGCCTGACTCTGCCTCTTGTGTGCAGAGATTAAAGCTTTCACACCCAGCCATGCAGCTGGATTTTTTAAAAATCTGTGTGATGGGGGTTGGGGATTATGCACGTGGACATGTTTGTATATGGGGAAGCATGTGAACATATCTGTAGGTGTGCATGAGGAGGAGAGAGGTTGGTACTGGGTGCCCTCCTCTAGCTGTCTACCCGATTTCTGAAGACAATGTCTCACTGAAACTGGGGCTCATTGATTCAGCAGAATGAGCAGGCCAGCAAACCCCAGAGATCCTCCTGCCTCAGTCTCCCTAGCACTGGAATTACAGGTTCTCTCTGCCATGCCTGACTAGTACTCGGGGACCCGAACTTGGGTCCTCACGCTTGAGCGGCAAGCACTTTACCGACTGAGCCGTAAGAGCCCATCTACAAGATCTGTTCACTCCTTTTCCTCCTTTAACTTCACTAAACGGGGTAGGGAAGACGTTTCTGGCTGAAGGACAGGGGAAAATTGTGGTGAAACAAGCAAATCCAGCGAGGCTCCCCTGGTCCCCATCTGTTCTAAATCTTCCCCTCACAGGATGCCATGTCTAAAAAGCAAGAAAAATATTCCTTCCTCTTCCAATGTTCGGCAGGAGCTTGCATGCAAGGAAGAATGTCTGGTTACCCTGTGGGTTTTCATCTGCCGTTTAACTCACGTGTTGCCGAGTTCTACTAGCCCCTCCATCCACCCCATCCCCCACCGCCAAAACCACAGTGGTGGCATGGGCTCGCCCCCAAACAGGGGACCATCCCTGCTCTGGCAGGGAGCTGACCTCCTTCCTCTCTTGTTTCAACAGCCCCCTTGCAATGGATTAGTTCTCCTAAATCAGGCCAATGACTTTTACAGATTTCTCTGCGGAAGCCTCGCCAGCGAGCTGCCTGGGCCCCCACAGGAAGTGAAGGCAGCCCACCAGGATTAAGGGAGTGGTCTCAGAATAACCACCTTCTGGTACTGTGCCCACCCTGCTGGCTTCTAGGCACTTGTGTGCAGATGTGTGCAAGCAGTCAACTCCCGGACACTGGACCAGGAAGGATGTTCCTCAATAGCTCCCAATAGCCCTGACTGCCGAGTTTCCAGGCCTGGGAGGCTGGTATTTATAGGAAGGGCAACCAGCCAAGCTAGGCCGGCTCCAAGTTTATCTGAGCTAACTCTCTCTTCTCGTCTTCTGGAGTTCGTAAGTTAAACGGGAAGGCATTCTTCCCTTTATGGCTTGACTTTTCAAAACACAAGGACGTAAGCTCTGAGAAACCCTGCCTGAAAAGATGAAAAAGGACCTGTGTGACCCACCCCATCCTCTTTGGCAAGAGCTCCTAGCCTCTGCCCAACTAGTCACTTCTACCAGCTTCCTCCTGACACAAGCTCCCTGGCACACACCTCTTTGCATCCCCTGGAACACAGGGCCTTTCTTATCCTGCAGATGGGCAGAGATCTCTTTTACCCCAGTTCAGATTGTCCTTCCCAACTGTCCACTCATCTCCTTCTCATAGCATCCTACAAGGCCTTGCAAGATACTGCCTCCCCACCACACACACATACCCACCCTCCTACAGCTATCTCACTCAGATCTCCCTCTACAAACTACCTCCTACTTACAGTTGTTCCAAGACATCCTCAGTGACTTTTCACAGGCACCCGGAACACCTACCTTCTGGGGTATTTAAAATCTAGGTCTCTCGTATCACTGGGGTTCTGCCCTCCAGAGACCTTGCTAACACTTGCTATTAAAAAGCATCCCTGGGGCCAGGGACATGGCTCAGAAGATGAACTGAGGTGAACACTTCCTGCTTGAGTTCCATCCCAGGGACTCACATGGTGGAAGAAGAGAACCACTCTAGGGTTGTCTTCTGACTTCCACATGCACACCAGAACACAAGTACACACGTATGTGCTCATGCACACACACACAATCATACATCACACATGAACAAAATAAATGGTTTAGAAAAAAAAAAAGGTCCTTAAGCTAGATGTAGTGTATCAAACCTGTAACCCCAGTACTTGGGAGGCTAAAGCAGGATGGACATAAGTTCTAGTCCAACCAGAACTACTACACACATAGTTTCAGGTCAGCCTGGGTTACAGAGTAAACTTGTCTTAAAAACAAAACAGGTACCCTGCTAGCCATGGTAGTATATACTCTTTTAACCCCAACACTTAGAAGGCTGAAGGAGATCTCAAGTTCAAGGCCAGCCTGGGCTACATAGTAAGAGTCTGTCCACTGCCCCCTCCCCAACAAAGGGCTGAAGATGTAGCTCTGGGCAGAAAGCTTGCCTAGCACATACTGGTCCTAGGCTCAACCCCCGTGCCACAATAGAAACACCCCATCACTCTGGGGACTCACTAGCACGGATGGTTTTTTCATAGCACCCACATACTTATTGCTTAAACAAACCAAGTGCGAGCACGTGCGTGCGTGCATGCGTGCGTGTGTTGGGAGGGCATCACAGATGCTAGGCAAGTGCTCCCCCGCTGAGCTCTGACCTCCAGGTCCATACACCCTTCTATTTCTCTTTCTTCCTCTTCCACTAGACTGAAGTTCTACAAAAGAGGAGGATCTTACATTCTACTAGATCCCTAACTTCTCTTTTGAGACATGGTCTCAATGTAGCCCAGACTGGCCTCAAACTCACTATGTAGCTGAGAATAACCTTGAACTTCTGAACTTCCTGCCTCTGCCTGCAAAATGCTGGAATTACAGATGTGCACAGATGTGCACTACCATACTCAGTTAGTTGTATGTGATGCTAGGGCTTAAACTCAGGACCGTATGTATGTTAGGCAAACACTACCAGATTAACTATATCTCTAGTCCAGCAAGTATTGCTTGAGTGAATAAATCTAGCCTCTACTTGTCTGTGGGTCTCAGGCTTACTTGTCATCACTTCTGGGAAGTTAATCTTGAAACTTCAACCATCAGACTAATCTTGGGGGTAATTCTATGTAAATCTTAGGGGTAATTTGAGTTATTAAATATAGAATACATAGTTGGGTGTGGTGGTACATGCCTTTAATTCCAGCACTTGGGATCCAGAGGCAGGAAGATCTCTGTGAGTTCGAGGACAGCCTGATCTACAAAGAGAGTTCCAGAACAGCCAGCACTACAGAGTGAGACTCTGCCTCAACAGAAGAAAGCATGCAAAATAAATAAGTGAATACAGAATACACTCATAAGCAAACTACAACCAAAACCTTTTGTCCTCTTTCCTTCTTTACCTCCATAACGCCCACCCAGACTTTTGCTATGTCTACACATCCATTCATACAATCTACATCCATGACCATGACCACACATGCACACATTACTTAAATCCTTCCAGGGCTTAATTTTAAAGGAAGAAGAACCACCACACTCCAGGGACTGACAGCAGCTCCAGGCTACTCAAAATTGGGTCCATGAGCTGGAGAGCAGCTCAGTGGTAGAATCTAGAATCGGGGCCTTCTTAGCATGCCTGAGGCCCTGCGCTCCTCCCGGGACAAGATTGGTAGCAAGTCCAGCTTTGCCCTCTCTCCGGACCTCTCTCCACCCTCAGGGAGGAAGAAAGCAATTGTGCTAACACAAGCGCCCAGCCAGCCCAGCATGTATCCCCTAATCCCCACCCAGCCTTCTAAGAATCCTTCTGGGCAGCAGAAGGGTCCACTGAACCCCCCAAAGCTACCGAGCCAATGGCTAGTGAATGTGGACCGCCCAAGCCCCGGGGCCAGGCAGTAGGTTGGAGGAAGGGTAGCTGGTTATAGAAACAGCCCAAGGAGGTTCCATATAAAAGAAAAGTAAACAGATGTAGGCTCTTCCTCAGCCTTTGAGCCTCTCAGAGGAGGGCAAAGCCTCAAGTGTTTTTCAGAACACTAATCCGATTTTCCAAAATGCCTTGAATGAACAAACCACGGAACTACCAGCTACTCCCTGGGCTGCAGGTAAGTACTGTTCCCCTCCAGCACTAGCTCCACCCCAAGTGAAGTCTAGAGCTATTAAACACAGAGACCCAGGGGACGGAGGGGGGGGGGGACGACCAATCTTTGTCCCCAAGGACCATTCAGCATTCAGCAAGCTGGTCAGAACAGGAAGAGTTGCCTTCACTGAACCTCACTCCAGGCAGCTGGCATGTGACACCCTCGGAATCGAGACATACTAAGACATCCTTGCTCTTCCTCTAGAAGTCACTTTGCTAACTCCTGCCCACCCCACCCACGTGAGTCAGAATCTTGTAGCCGATCCGTTCCCTGAAAAAGCAGGTAAGAGGGGCTTCCACAAGGATGTGCCATACAGTGAAAGGAAAAGCAAGCCTTCACCAGGCCTTCAGGGGGTTCCTTCTCTCCCTTGGATCTTTCCACCAGATCCCATCACCCTCTGTCACCATGCTAGGGGGTGACTGAACTCCAGGGTGTGCCAGGAACTGTCATGGTTTAGCGCTGATAACACCATGTCCATGGGGCGGTGGTGGCACACGCCTTTAACCCCAGCACTTGGGAAGCAGGCAGGCAGATCTCTGCATTAGAGGCCAGCCTGGTCTACAGAGAGAGTTCCAGGATAGCCAGGGCTACACAAAGAAACCTGTCTCAAAAAAGAAGAAGAAAAAGAAGGAGGAGGAAGAAGAAGGAGGAAGAGGAGAAGGAGAAGGAGGAGGAGGAGGAGAAGAAGGAGAAGGAGGAGGAAGAGAGAAAAAGAAAGAACAGAGTTGGGGAGTACTGTTAGGCTCCTTCCCAGGTTTGGGAGTGATGGCGTCTTTTTAGAAGGGGAGTCCTGCACTTCTCATTGGTTTTTTGTTTGTTTGTTTTTCGAGAAGGTTTTCTCAGTGTAGTCCTGGCTGTCCTGGAACTCTGTAGACCAGGCTAGCCTTGAACTCACGAGATTCACCTGCCTCTCCCTCCCGAGTGCTGGGATTAAAGCATGTCACACAACAACATATGGCCACCACTTAGCACCTTCTCTGCCACATATAAAATACCTTGGGGCTGAGTTGTAGCTCGGAGTACAACATTTGCCTAACGTGTCAGAGGCCAGGGCTTTCATGGTCAGCACTTAAAGGACAACAGCAACAGAGCCCTGAAGCCTCAAGAGGGTAGCTGGAGCTGCCCAATATCCCGCTGGTGAGAAGAAAGGGTCAGAACTGAGATTTGCCGGAACCCACCCCATGTTCTAACCGGCCACCAGGCATTGTACGCACATGCAGACAGCGGCCTATTTGACTTAGTAAAAATGACTGGTGGCTACTACTGTGGACTTCCCCCATTGCCAAAACTGTCTGAAAGGTTTTACATCATCAGTGACTTTTGTTTGTGACAGGGTCTCACTCTGTAGTTCAGGCTGACCTTAAACTGTATCGCCTATATTAGTTTCAAACTCAGCACAATCCTCCTGCTTCAGCCTTGTGCCACACCACACTCAGCTTCTCTCTCTCTCTCTCTCTCTCTCTCTCTCTCTCTCTCTCTCTCTCTCTCTCTCTCTCTTTGTTTTTGTTTTTGTTTTTGTTTTATTTTTTGAGACAGGGTTTCTCTGTGTAGTTTTGGAGCCTGTCCTGGATCTCACTCTGTAGACCAGGCTGGCCTCGAACTCACAGAGATCCGCCTGCGGCTACCTGCCCGAGTGCTGGAATTAAATGTGTGTGCCACCACCGCCGCCGGGCCCCAGCTTCCCTTCTTCAACAGGGTCCCCCACATTGCCAGGCTAACCTCCACCTCCTGCACTCAAAGCGCTGCTCCTGCCCCAGCCTCTTAAGCAGCAGGGCTGAGTCACTACGCTCAGCTGGAGCTTCCCCACCCCACCCCCCACCCCCCAGCGCTGAATGGGGAAACAATAAACAAGAAAGCAGCAGCTTGGAAGGTGCTCCCTTCTATCCAAATTCAAAAGCCCTCCAGTTTGGCACTCGCTGCCCCTCTGGTTTCACTTCCCACCTCTCCTTTCCCATGGCTGGGAAGACACTAAGCAAACCTATTAGGTGACATGGCCGCATCTACTTTGGGGAAAAAACAAAAACCACCGCTGGCCTGGGAGAGGATTGCTGCTGAGGGTGGGGGAGGCAGGAGGAAGGGATGTAGAGAGGGAGACAGTACCTTAGGGCTGCACCTTGCTGGCCCCAGAAAGATGAACAATAGGGCCTGGCAAATGGGTCCCCCACGTCCAAAGTATGGGGGTG
Source organism: Peromyscus maniculatus bairdii (assembly GCF_049852395.1). Classification (NCBI taxonomy): domain Eukaryota; kingdom Metazoa; phylum Chordata; class Mammalia; order Rodentia; family Cricetidae; genus Peromyscus; species Peromyscus maniculatus. Next base: position 30,390,060 of record NC_134870.1, on the reverse strand, counting down.
GGGTGGGGGGGAACATGCAACCAAGGTGCAGTGGGAAAGCCAGAAGCTGGGCATGCTCCCCATCGCAGGCCTTCTGGCTGCTTCTCCAGGGGAACCAGAAGACAAGGAGGCCATCTCCCGTCTCGGCCACTCTGGGACATTCAGGCAAGAAGGCTAAGAATGTTGGACAGGCAGCCAGCCTCTCTGGGCCTGGCCTCTCCTGTGGTGGTGGGGTCTTCCCTAGCGAAGGAGAGAGGCACTTGAGAAACAAACTGTAGAGGGTTTCTCCTAACTTGGCTGCCATCCCCCAGTGGCGTCACCAAGTGTGAAAAGTTGCACCAAAGCCTCTCCGATTTCACCGGTTCCCAACCCCTGCACACCAGAGCACTTGCAGGGTACAGGGGGCATGTCATCACTGGAGGCAGCGGAAGCTGGAAGGATGGAGCTGGCTGACGATGATTCTCGGCCCCTACCTGTGGCCCTTGGGACCACAGTGGGATGGGGCTGGGTTAAAACACAGGTCTTTAAGCCCACCCTCAGACGTTCTGATTCAACAGATAGCTGCTAGGACTTAAGCACCCACATTTGTAATAAAACTCCCCCAGGTTGCTGTTGAATCCTCATCTAGTAAAGGAACTCTAATTTACAGCCAGGCCTGGTGGTGCACGCCTTTAATCCCAGCATCTGAGAAGCAGAGGCAGGCAGATCTCTGTGAGTTCAAGGCCAGCCTGGTCTACAGAGCGAGTTCCAGGATAGTCAGAGCTACTACAGAGAAAAAAAAAAGAAAACCCTGTCTCAAAAAAGAAAAGAAAGAAACTCTTAATAATTTCCTAACTGGGATGGTAGTTCAACCCTGTTATCCCAGGACTTGGAAGGCTGAGGCAGGAGGATTACCAAGAGCTTGAGGCCATCCTAGACAAACAGTTCAGGCTAACCAGGCTACAGTGTAAGACCCGGGGTCTCCCTACTGCATATAGGTACACTGCCTATCACTGAACTACTGCCCCTACTCACTCACTTTCATCTTGAAAAGAAATGTGATATAGGGGCTATGAAGATGGGTTCAGCTGAGAGGAATATTCACTGTGCAAATATGAGGCCCTGAGTCTGGATTCCTAAAACTCATGTAGAAGCTCGGCATGGTAGCACATGTCTGTTACTTCAGCGCTGGGGTGGGAACGAGACAGGTAGACCCTGGTAGCTCACTGGCCAGCCACTCTAGCCAAAATGTCAAACTCAGTGTTTAGTAAGAGACCTTATCCCAAAAAATTAGGGTGAGGAAGTAACTGAGGACAGCCTGACCTAAAACTTGGCCTCCCTGCACACACACAAGTATGTAGTTATCTTTTGGGATAATGAAAAACGTCTTGGAACTAGACAGAAGACAGAAAATGCCACTAGGGGCTGTAGAGATGGCTCAGTGGTTAAGTGTAGCTGGAATGTTTCCTCTCCAGGTCCCGCCAAGCCCCCGTAGTCCCACAGCCCACTTATAAAATAATCACTCAGACGCTTATATTACTTATAAACTGTATGGCTGTGGCAGGCTTCTAGCTAGCTGTTCTTATATCTTAAATTAACCCATTTCTATTCATCTATAGGTTGCCAGGTGGCTTGTGGCTTACCAGTATCTTAACATGTTGCTTCTCATCACGGCGGCTAGCAGCGTCTCTCTGACTCAGCCTTCCACTTTCCAGCATTCTCCTCTCTCCTTGTCTCGCCAACACTATCCTTCCTGCCTGGCTACTGGCCAATCGGCGTTTTATTTATCAATCAATCATAGCAATATATATTCACAGCATACAGGACATCCCACAGCAGTTTAGAGCACTGGCTATTTTTCCAGAGGACCGGGTTCAATTCCCAGCACCCATATGATAATTCATAACCATCTGGAACCATCCAGTTCCAGGGGATCTGAAGCCCTCTTCTGGCTTCCTTGGGTATCAAGCACGTACATGGTACACAGACATACACACAAATAAAACACCCATACACATAAAATAATTGTTGTTTTGTTTTGTTTTTCAAGACAGAGTTTCTTTGTGTGACAGCTCTGGTTGTCCTAGAACTCACTTTGTAGACCAGGCTGGCCTCTGCCTACTGAGTACGGGGATAAAAGGTGTGTGCCATCACAGACAGAACATAAAATAATATTTTTTTTAATTAAAATAAAGTATTATAAATAGGCATTGTGGTAGTCAAGTGTAATTCCAGCACTCAGGAGACTGAGGCAGAATCTTAAGCTTGAGGCTAACTGGGGCTACATACAGTGAGACCCCGTCTCAGAACACACACACACACACACACACACACACGGTGGTGTGAATGGTGAGACCCCTGTCTCAGAACACACACACACACACACACACACACACACACACACACGGTGGTGTGAATGGCACTCTCAGAATAACTGATCACAACTCAAATTATCACAGCTCTTTTGAAACTGAGCATGGTGCCACACACCCGTCATCCCAGCACTTAGCAGGCAGAGGCAGGAGGATCTGAAACTCAAGGTCAGTCTCCTTTACTCAGTGAGTTCCAGGCCAGCACTGGATACAAGAGACAAGATCTCATAAAGAAAATAAATAAGACTGAAACACACACACACACACACACACACACACACACACACACACACACACGGCTCTTTCCCAGAGTGGTATGCGCTGACAAACGTGGACACATCAGCCCCGAGTGATGCTCTCGGGCCTATTCAATTTCATGTCCAGGACTCTCTCCAAGGACACCACTCTCCTAACAGTGTGTGATCTTTAAAAAACGACATCAAGGAAGGTGGTTACCATGATGACAGTGAGAATGATACACGAGGAACAACCAAAATAGGATCGAAACATTTCACTCACTCTTTGACGGCCAATTTGGGTTTTTGCGTTTCATTTACACAAAGCAGAGGAAATAACCCTGAACTGTTAGCTGTATGATAGGTGTATTGTTGTGACCTCCCTCACCCCCATTTTTTCCCCCTCTGTGGAAAGGCTCAACACTTGGACTTTGTGGACAGAGACAGGCAGATGGGGCTGAGATGAAGAAGTCCATCTCTCACTTCTCCTCCACAAAACATGGACGATCATTCCCACAGCCTTTGGTCTTTTACAGAGATTTTTTTTAATGACCCCTAAAGAAAACAAATAATTTAAAAAAGGACTCCCGAAATTTGACTCAAGAACAATAAGAAGACACAGAAACACAGATGCTTTTTCATCTGACACAATAAAGCAGAGCTATTCCCCTCATTTATTTTCCTTTTAGTGGGTGATGGGTGTTTTCCCACATGTATGTCTCTGCACCATGTGCGAAGGGCTTTGGATCCCCTCGAACTGGAGTTATAGACGGTTGGAAACCACTATATGTGGGTGCTGAGAACCAAACTCACCTTCTGCAAAAACAGCATTTGCTCGTAACGGTCAAGCCATCTCTGCAGCTCCGACAGTTATTTTATTTATTTATTTATTTATTTGTTTATTTATTTATTTATTTATTTATTTATTTATTTATTTATTTGATACTCTCTCTGATGTGATACCTCAGACATCAGTATCTAAAGATGGGGCGGCGCCTTTCAGCAGTCAAGGACTGCGGGAAAGGGGCTTTGAGGTATAGCTGAGTGGAGGAGCGCTGGCCCGGCATGCTCTGGGCCTGGGCTCCATCTCCAGGGATGCAAGAGTAGAGAAGGGGATCTGACATTTTGATAGCCTTCCTATTCATCATCTAAGCCTCTCCTAAGCCCATGCGCATCTTAGCTCTGAAAGAGAGGTTGTACACGGTGCATTAGAGGGACAGGCCCCATCCCCAGTTAATTAAAATGAAGATTAGGAATAAGATTTGTAAATTGTAAAGAACCTAAAAATGGAATGCCTAAGGAATCCATTTTTGCAGAAGTGATCCTGAAGGAGAAAGGGGTTTTAACAAAGACCCAAGTTGTAGCAGGAATCTTAAAAGTTCTTGTTAATAAAAATCAAACCTGAGGCCAGTTATTGGGGTGAACTGGAAGATCAGAGAACCAGCACAAGCCACAGCTACCTCACCTCGCCGGATCCTCAGCTGGTCTTGTTTCCTCAGCCTGGAGGCCTCTGAGTCCTCATCCCAATGGCTCTCAGCTGAACTGCTGCTCGAAAGCCTGAAGCTTAACCAGCTAAAAGCTTAACCAGCCAAATGCTTCTAGTTCCTGGTCCTCACGCCTTATATATCTTTCTGTCTTCTACCATCACTCCCTGGGATTAAAGGTGTGAGTCACCATGCTTGGCTGTATCCTTGAACAGATGGATTTCTGCCTCTGGAATGCTAGGATTAAAGGCGTGTGCTACCACTGCCTGTCCTCATGTTTAATATTGTGGCTGTTCTGTCTCTGAGCCCAGATAAGTTTATTAGGGTGCACAATATTTTGGGGAACACAATACCACCTCACCAAGTTAACCTGGATGATTTACACTAGGTCCAACACCGCATTAAGCAAACAAACTGAACTCAGGGGTGTGGGGGGGGACTAAAGAGGGGATGTGGAGGGCTGTATGTCAGGAAAATCACTGTCACCAAGGCTTCCCAGTGGGGGCATGACTTTGGAGGACAAGAACAGCAGTCATTAGCTCAGCCACCTTTAGCCAATCAGAAGAGCAATCTCTCTGCTCCCTTCAGGTGACTTAGAACCATCACTCCACGGGACATGGTGCCACATTTTACCCTGGAGTTGATGATGAGAGTCATTCCCAGCCCCAGGATTACAGAAGTCTCTTCATTCTAATAGGCTTTTAGACAAGGAAAACTCCCCACCCCACCCCCACCCACCCCACCCCGCCTCTGTGTGTGTATATGTAGGGGGGAGGTTCTTGGCTCTATGGGTATGTGAATGCACATGGAGACCTGAGGTCTAGCTATGTGTTTTTCTTCTACTGTTGTCCACCATATATTTTTGAGACAGGGTCTATCACTGAACTGGAAGTCCTGCTAGGCTGGTTTACCAATGAGCTTTTGGGATCTGTATATATATATATATATTGAACTGAGGACCGAACCCAGGGCCTTGCACTTGCTAGGCAAGCGCTCTACCACTGAGCTAAATCCCCAACCTCCCTCTCAGATTTTTGTTTCTGGGTCCAGACTCAGACTGACAGAGGCTTCTAAGGCAAGTCCTTTAACTGACTGAACCATCTCCCCAGCCCTAAGTTATTATTTTGTTATCATTAGTGTGCTGGCTAACTTTTTGTCAACTCCACACAAGGTATAATTATCTGGGAAGAAGAACCTCAATTGAGAAAACACCTCCAGAAGTCAAACTGCTGGCATTTTGTTGATTAATGATTGATGGAGGAGGGCCCAGCCTACTGTAAGCAGGGCCACTTCCGGGCAGGTTGTGCTAGGTGGTATAAGAAAGCAGGTTAAGATAGCCATGAAGAGCAAGCCAGTAAACAGCATTCCTCATGGCTTCTGCGTCAGTCCCTGCCTTGACTTCCCTCAACGGACCGTGACCCATGATACACAAGGGAAGTGAACTCTTTCCTCTCCAAGTTGCTTTTAGTCAACTTGCTTTTTCTTTATTACAAAAGAAAAAAGACAATTAGTATTACTTGAGTTATTTCGGGTTTTTTTCTAAAAAAAACAATTGTTCAAGAAAATACGGAAAGCTGGAGACATAAGCTTGCCTACCACTGTTATATTAACCAGTTCCTCCGAGATTGAAACATTCCATTTTAAAGGGAAGCTCCTTAAGCAGGAAAGTAAACAACTCAAAATAGCCCCCAGGAAGTCCCTGAAACTGACCAGATTCAATAGGCACGGCCCTGCCATAGTAAACAATAAAAGCTGAGCCACCCTCATACCCAGCAAAGCCAAGCTGCAAAGATGACTGAGACCAGACCAGCTGTCTGGAAAAAAACAGAAACCAGCCAAGCTGCCTGGAAGAGGTTTAGACCAACTGAGGTTCCTGGAGCTGCCTGCAGACTGTGTGCTGTGTGCTCCAGGTTCTCAGTTTTGTGAGCCTCTAAGGAGCCAGGTTTCTGCTCCTGTAAGTAACCCCTAATCCACATTCATACAGATAACTCCAATAAAACTCATTGGTTTACCAAACTGGATTTGGTGGTAACTGTACTTTGGGTCTATAGAGGAATTTCTGTCTGGGATGAGTAGACCTGTGTGTTGCATTTCCCCAAGAAAAATTTTGCCACACAACAACCATGCATGAGGCCCTGGGCTTAATCCCCCACACTGTATAAAGGGGGAGGGGAATTACAAAAATATAAACGTCTAGTTAAAAAAAAAAATCTTCTAAATCCTCTGCATAGAGCTCACTTCACCTCCCTTCCTACAAAGAATTGTTAAATCACTGTGTGTTCTTCCAGACTGCTCCTTTTATAAATACATGTCCACGTGTACAGTTTCTTTTCCACATTCATAAGGCCATGCCCTCTGTCTCTGCTACCTGCATCTTTCACTTCACGGCACATCAAAAGCATGTCTGCGTAGGCACTGTAGAATGGTCACTGTCTCTGAGGCAAAGGCTTTGATCCAAGTCCTCTACTCAGCGGTGGTGGGACCCTAGCTAAGTTACAGAACATCCCTTTTCCCCATGAGGAAAGAAAAAGTTCTAATAACAGAAACCAAAGTATTATTAAGAAGGCTCAATTAATATTAGAAGTGAGCTAATTTCCTGAATGATGGCCCTGGGAATCTAAGTACCATCTGTATGTTGCCCATTGTTTTTAGTTCCATTTTGCTTCTTTAATTCCCATAGAGTGGTCCAGTGCTTGGATAAACTATAACCTACTGAACCTGTCCCCTTCTGATAGACTCAGGTAGGTCTCTATTTTTTTTATTGCTGTGAGTCCCGTTTTTCCCAGTCCCAGGGACTGAACCCCAACCTTGAACGTGGTACGCCAGCAAGCACACTACCAGTGAGCTACGTCCCTGGCCCTGCAGCAAGCACTTCTGAACACAGGCCCTTGCGTACATGTACAGCCACTACAGTAGGACCATTTCTAATGTGTGAATCGCTGTATCCAAGGTCAGGCTCGTTTGTTATGAAACACGCTGCCAGCGTTTCCCCCCAAAGGCCACACTAATACATATCCCTGCCAACACCTCATGTGTGCCTGGTTCTTAACATCGCCACAACACTGGCAGCCCGGATCTTTGGCATCCTCTCTGCCCTTGCCTTTCCTAAATGAAACCTAAATCAAAACCACCAACAATGCTCTGGTTAAAGGCCCAGGGACACCTAATCCCTTTGTCTCTTCTGAACAGAATTAGGCTTTTCGGCTCTTTGACAGGCCTTCAGTTGCCTAGACACGGTTCTGGGGTGACTTTGAAAAACATAAATAAAACACACTTGCTGCCTCCTAACACCCTCCAGAGAAGCCTGAGCAGGCCTGCATGAGGCCCTGCTGTCCTGCTTTCTATCACGCGCAAAAAGATTTGCAAAAGCAGCTGGTGTTTTCCTGGGTGGAGATCAGAGCCAGCAATTGTATATAAACATTATCCCAGGACTGGGTTTGATGGGGGGGGGGGGGGGTAGTGAAGGCCGAGGCCGCAATATCCTACTGGTGTCTTTAAAGACATGAACACCCCCCCCCCCAGCCCGTCCCACCGGAAGCCTCATGAAAAGGGGAGGCATTGCAGACCCAGGCCAGCCCTATTGAGGGCCGTCAACACAAAAAGAACCAAGCTGGAAGGTGGCACAGAGCTGAGCTGGAACACCCCCCCCCAAAAAAAAACACACACACACACACACACCAGGCATAGGAGTACCCAGACAGGTCTGGGAGACCAAACTGAAATGTTTGTCACCTGCTTGGCAAGGTGACACCTGATCAATCCCTAGAATCATAGCTGCTATCATATATTGACAAGGCTCACTCTGGCTTCATCTCCAGGGATCTGAGACACAGGGTGACCGTCTGTCCGTCCATCCGTCTCTCCCCCCCCCCCCCCCCCCCGCGTCATTTGTGGTCCCCTTGGAATAGAGGGGAACTGTGGGAAAGGCCTCTGAGGGGGTCAGGCCTCTGGGAGTCCCAGGCAGGAATGTCAATAATTCTCAGGGCTACCTCGGCTAAGCTCCGCAGACTCAAGGCCATTCATCTTCCAAACTTGTTTTTCAGGCTGTTTTATGGCTCCAAATCATTCACCTTTGATGTTTCCGCTGTCTCCTCACCTCACAGCAGCTCAGGTTGTAGAGCTGGGAGGGGAGGGTTGGGGGTTGGGGGGGGGTTGTTGAGACGATGATGATGATGACGATGATGACGATGATGATGATGACAGAGTCTCCGGAAGGGATGATCAGAACCAGTTCCAGAGACAATACCCAGGGGCCTCCCTTCATAACCCTGACACAGGGATAACTCAGATGGTCAGTCCAGGACCCTTAAGGCAGGTTAGGTTAGACCCTGCCCCCCTTCTATTTGGAAGGAGAGGCAGCCCAGGCATCGGCTGACTTTGAATACAGACACTTCCCAGTGTGCCCTGAGTCAAGATGGTCCTTTTCTCCAAGACCTTGGAGTTGGCTTGCTGACATATTCCAAGTCCCATGCTGGACTTAGGATTTCCTGTTTTAGACATTAAAGACAGTCAGCAGAATCAATCGCCTGCCCCTGAGGGGCTCCCAGTGAGGGATACCCTGTTCCTGTGTCTTTAACACACCTGAGTAACCCACATGCCACCCTAAGTGGGCTCCACCTTGTTCAGGTGTCTTAACACACCTGAGTAGCCCACATGCCACCCTAAGTGGGCTCCACCTTGTTCAGGTGTCTTGTTTAACACACCTGAGTAGTCCACATGCCACCCTAAGTGGGCTCCACCTCTCTCTAAAAAAGTACAACACTGACCGGGTATGGCAGTCTGTCCCTCTCATGCCATGGCTTCAGAGGCTGAGGCAGGAACATGGCATATTAAAGTCCTGCTTGGGCTACACAGTGAGATCCTGACCAAAAAAAAAAAAAAAAAAAAAAAGTCACTTCTGTTTGTTTGAGACAGGGTCTCACTGTGTAGCCCTGGCTAGCCTAGAGCTCACCATGTAGAATAGGATGGCCTCGAACTCTGCCTCCCGAGTGATGAGATTAAAGGTGTACACCACCACGCTTGGAAAGAACTTGCTCTTAACTGTGGATACTAAGAAGAGCTAATCAGGTCCACTGCACAGTTCTGGCACTGGAGCTACAGGACCTGTTCTTGAATTGGCCCTTTCTAAGGCCCTGGGAAGAACCTGGGGGGGAAAGGGGGTGTGTCTACAATCCTGGGCTTCTCCACCATTTGCCAGCATCAAATTTTTTAGTTGCCACAAAGTAAAGACCAGTGTCTCCCCCACTGTGTTCTGTCATCTGTTACTCCGCCCTCTCTACTGTTCACCACTGGCATTCTGGGAATGGATGCACATGAGGGCTGCCCCGGTGATACAGTCAGTTTAGCAGGGCATAGCTATCTGGTCCACAGTCACCTCCATAGAGAAGCGACATCACCAATCACCGTCCAGTGCAGGCACAGCACCCAGGAATAAGTATCTGGGGATCTTGTCACCACCTCTGCTAGGGGATTACAATGTGACCAGGCATGTCCCACACTGTGTGGTGAGGGAGAGCGAGGAGGTGAAAAACAGTCAAGATGTTTCCTTCAAGAAGTGTTTCCAATCATCAGACCTGCATAATTTACATGAGAGGACTGACCTTCCCTAGTCAAAAGAGAAAGCCTCATCCGTCAGAAATACGTTCAGTAGCGCATCCATTCCATTACCCGACACCACAGGTTCTTTTTTTTCATTTTCAGTGGAAACTGCACAAAAGAGAATTTACCAAAACTCTGTAAGACACAAACGCAGTAACACTAATAATGCTTAGCTCTACATGGGAGTTTGCCCATGGTATCCATCTAAACGGTCTTAGTTAGGTTTCTATTGCTGCAGTTGGGTTTCCACTGCTGTGATCAAACACCATGACCAAAAGAAACCTGGGAAGGAACAGGTTTATTTCAACTTACCACTCCCAGGTCACACTCTGTCACTGAGGGAAGTCGGGGCAGGAGCTGAAACCGAGGCCAGGGAAGAACACTGCTTCCTGCTTTGTCCACCCTGCTTTCTTATACAACTCAAAACCACCTGCCCAGGGGCAGCACCACCTACAACAGGCCGGGCCCTCCCACATAATCATTAAAGTGCTCACATGGTTGCCCATAGACCAATCTGGATGGGCATTTTCTCAAATGAGGTTCTGTCTTCTCAAATGAATCTATCTATGTCATGTTGACCATAAAAAAGAAAAATCAGGACAAATGACGTTTTGTCAACTTGATACACCAACTCGTTACTTCTAAAGCAAAACCTTTCTTTCCTTTATTGTTTATTCCCAAGAGTTCATATTAGTAACAATTATTCCAATATAAAACACATTCCAACTTTTAAAGTCCCATAGTCATTAAAATTTCAAACACTTTTTGTTTTTGTTTGTTTGTTTGAGACAGGGTTTCTCTGTGTAGTTTTGGTGCCTCTCCTGGATCTTGCTCTGTAGAACAGGCTGGCCTGGAACTCACAGAGATCCGCCTGGCTCTGCCTCCTGAGTGCTAGGATTAAAGGCGTGCGCCACCCACCACCACCCGGATCTTGATTTGTTTTTGAGACAGGGTTTCTCTGTGTAATAGCCTGTCCTGGAAATTCACTTTGTAGACCAGGCTGGCTCAAACTCACAGAGATCCACCTGCCTCTCTCTGCCTCCCAAGTGCTGGGATTATAGGCATGCACTACCACTGCCTGGCAATTTCAAACACTTTGAAAATTCAATCTCACTGTGCAGGGGTGATTCACACCTTTAGTTCCAACACTTGAGAGGCAGAGGCAGGCAGATCTCTGTTAGTTCAAGGCAAGCCTGATCTACAGAGTGAGTTCCAGGACAGCCAGAACTCTTACACAGAGAAACCCTGTCTAGAGAAAAAAAAGTTCAATCTTGTTAAAACATCCACAGTCTCTCTAAAACATCCACGATCTCTCTAAAATCCCAAAGCCTCTTAACTGCAAGATGCTGCAAAATAAAAATTAAGTTACACATTTCCCATTTCAGGAACAGCCAGGGCACAATTACAATCAGATCAAAACAAAACCCAAGTTCAGCAATGTAAAACACTCGGTGTTAGATACCTGGGCTTCAGTCATAAGCTGCTGAGCTCCAAAGGGCTGAAGAGTTCCGCTTCTCTGGTTCTACTACACACAGCACATGAGGATTGTCTCCTAGGCTCAGGCCAGCTCCACGCCACAGCTGCTGCTGTCCTTGCTGGTCACCTCATGGGACTGGCCTCTCCAAAAGGCCAGGACCCTGCTGTAACTGAGGGGCACCAATAGCTTCTCCTGGGCTGTCTTCAGGGACTCCGATCCCGCCACATGGTGCAAGCTTCAACTTCTCTCCATGACCCCTTCCATCCTGGGGTTTCTACTGTGACCTTCACTAATGGCCTCTCCTAGTGCCAAGCCATAACCATTGCCACCTGGGAAACTCTCGTACATAACCAGGTTCAGCTGCCAGCCCGAGGAATGCTAACCTTGAAGAAATACTAACAAGAAGATTTCACCTCGATGATGCTGGGCTGTGCTCCTGCACGCCCCCCACCCCCATCTCTCTTGGAGGTGGGGGTGTATTTTCGGAGAAAGGGTCTCTTTATGTGGTCCTGGCTGTTCTGGAACTCACTATATAGACCAGGCTGGAATCCAACGCACATAAACCCTCCTGCCTCTGCCTCCCAAGCGCTGGGATTAAAGACAGGCACCGCTACGCCCAGGACCGGTCCCTTCTTAATCACAGCTGATGGTTCGGCTCCACCTGACGAGCATCCGCTATCCCAGCAAAGCAAAGGTTTCACTTACCTGGTTCTCTCGTTAATCACAGTCACTTCTTAAGCCACAGCTGACCGGAACCACAGGTTCTTAATCAAAATAACACACACAGAGCCTCACCAGAGTCTCTGCTTCCCCCTGAAACCTCACAGGCCAGGCCTCCATCATCTCCGTCACTCTCAACATTCTTATTTTCCAAGCTCCCACAGAACCTGCCCCCTGAGCTAAACATTCAATGGCTTTTCCAGCCCAAGGTTCAAATGCTACCACAGTCCTCCCCAAAACACACGGTCAGGTCTGTCACATCGACACCCCACTACTTGGTACCAATTTCTGCCTTGATTAGGTTTCCATTGCTGTGATAAAACACCATGACCAAAAGCAAGTTGGAGAGGAAAGGATTTGTTTCAGCTTACAATTCTCAGGTCACACTCCATCATTTAGGGGCATCTCGGCAGGAAGTGAAGCAGAAACCACAGAGGAGTGCTGTTTACTGGCTTACTCAGCCTCCTGTCTTATACAACCCAAGACCACCTGCTCTGGAGGAAAGGGTGGCCCTACGCACTAGAGGCATTTGGGAAGAGAAAACTTCAGGTGAGAAAATGCCCCCACCAGAATGGCCTGTAGGTAAACCTGTGGGGGCATTTTCTCACCTGAAGTTTCCTCTTGCCAAATGCCTCTAGTTTGGGTCTAATTGACAAAACTATCCAGGACATAAGTCGTTAACAATAAAAAAACAAAATTTGGAACCAACTCCTGAAATTGTCCTCTGACCTTCGTGTACTCAGAAACATACACATACATACATACATACATACATACACACACACACACACACACACACACACACACACACACACACACACACACTAAGCATGGTGGCACCTGCCTCTAATCCTAGCATTTGGTACAGGTAGGAAGATAAGAAATCAAAGCCATCCTCTGCTACACAGAAAGTTTATGATCACACTAGACTATGGAAGATCTCATTTCAAGGTTGGAGAGGCGGCTTGGAGGTTAAGAGCACTTACTGCCCTTACAGAGGCCCTGGGTTCGATTTCCAGCACCTACATGGTAACTCCCAACCATGGATAATTCCAGTTCTGGAGCATCTGATGTTCTCTTGGCCTCTGAGGGAACCGGTAATGTATGTTTTACACATTCATACATACATGCAAGCAAAACACTCACATGTAAAATAAAATGAATAACTCTAATTAAAAAAAAAATAAGACCTTCTTTCAAAAAACAGTTAAAAATTAGAATGATTTGAAACATAAAGAACAGGGACTAGGGAGGTGGCTTAGGCCATGGGCACTTGCTCTATAAAACTGACAACGTTGAGCTTGCTCCCCAGGACACAGGGAAAGATGGAAGAAGAGAACCGACTCCAGAGTCGACCTCTGACCTCCACATGTGCACCATGGCACAGGCACCCCCACATAATAATAATAATAATAATAATAATAATAATAATAATAATAATAGTAATAGTAATAATAATAATAAATGGCAATCAATGTTGAAAATGTCCTTTGATAAGAATAATATAAGCATAACAGTCAGGTTCCACAAACGGGAACACTTAAAAAACGCTGCCAACATGTGACAGCACCACCACTAACTCGTGTCTCAGGGTCCCCTCCCTTTTCTGGTAGTCCCAGAAGGATTTCAGAGCTTCTGCTTTGATTTTTTTCATTGCAAATGTATTAGTGGTTGCAGTAGCAAAGACTATATAGTATGAACTCTTAACGGCCCTTCTTCCTAAAAAACGATCTGCTCACGTCAATGAAGCCTTGACCTTTATCTGCACCTGCCATCTGTTTGCTCAGTGATATCGTCCACACAGAACAGGTCGGGCAACTGGTGTGCCGGCTAGGCCTGCAATCCCAGCAAGTGGGAAGCCGAGGGAAGAGGATTTGTTGCTAGTTCAAGGCCAGCTTAGTCTACTTACCAAGTTCTAGACCAGCCAAGGTAACACAGGGAGAATCTATCTCAAACAAGAATTCATTCATTCAGAAACAAGCAAACAAAAGACAGTAATATTGACCAAGCCTGGCATTTTTGTTGTTTTAATAAAATACCCTCCAGGAAAGTAGGAGACTCTTGCCTGGGGTGTCTGCAGCCATGGAGATTTCTTTCTTTTCTTTCTTTCTTTTTTTTTTTGGTTTTTTGAGACAAGGTTTCTCTGTGTAGTTTTGGTGCCTGTGTTGGATCTCACTCTGTAGATCAGGTTGGTCTCGAACTCACAGAGATCCGCCTGACTCTACCTTCCGAGTGGTAGGATTAAAGGCATGCACCACCACTACCCAGCTTATACATTTTTTGTTATTGTTTTTCTTTTTTTTTTTTTTTTGAGACAGGGTTTCTCTGCGTAGCTCTGCGCCTTTCCTGGATCTTGCTCTGTAGCCCATGCTGGCCTCGAACTCACAGAGATCCGCCTGCTTCTGCCTCCCGAGTGCTGGGATTAAAGGTGTGGGCCACCACCACCACCACCACCACCACCACCACCACCCAGCTGTTGTTTTTCTTTTAATTTTACTTGTGTTAGTGTTTTGCCATGGCAAGTTTCAGGTCCCCTGAAACCGGAGTTACAGAAAGTTGTGAGCTGGCATGCGGGTGCTGGGACTTGAACCCTGGTCCTCTGGAAGAGCAGCCTATTGGGGAAAATTATAAAGGCCACTCCACGTAGTTAAAAGGAAGATTTATTTAGTGGATGACTTACAAATGAAGGAATGGATAGGTTGCGGGGGTCTGGGGAAGGTGTATCGCAATCCAGCGGTGTTCTCTGGAGCTCTGCACAGTCAATCTCCACCGTCCAGGGTCCAGGCGCAGAGAGAGCGCGCACAGAGAGAGCGCTGGCCCATCCAGCTCTCGGGTTTCCAGCACCTCCCCTCGCCCCGCCTCGTAGGCGTGACAGTTGCCAGAGTCTCAATGGGGGTTGGAACTTCCAGATCCAAGCTGGAATGGCTACCCACTACAGCAGCCAGTGCTCTTAACTGCTGAGCCATCTCTCCACTTAACCCCTTACTGTCTTGAACAACCAAAAGAGAGAGAGAGAGAGAGAGAGAGAGAGAGAGAGAGAGAGAGAGAGAGAGACCATGATCAAGGTGAGAGGGGGAAGGGAAATGGAGGAGGGTGCCTCTGGGGCTGCAGTGCCTGCAACCATGTCAGAGGTGTGTCTGGCCCTGCCCTGTGGGGTTTAGAAGACAAGGCTGCGTCTCCTGTGTGGCTGACGGTGAAAGCTCATGTGGATGGAGTTTCATCAATGTGGTCCGACATCAGGCCTAAGAGCGACCTGAAACCTTCTCACCTCTCCTGTTCAGCCCAGCTGAGCTCCTTTTCCTCTTCAGTGGTGATACGATAACAGAGGGCCTCCCCTGCACCCAGAGCTGTGCAAAACATGGCACCCATCTTATTTCAGTCTCCCAACAACCCCATCATCACTTGGCACTGTTATCATCCCACTTGACACACTGAGAGGTAGAATGTCTTGCCCAAGGTGACAGGGTGGAGGAACCAGTAAACCAGGGTCCGTCTGGCTCCGGGGCTCAAACTCTCCATCCTGTATCTTCCAGCCCTTCCTTCCTTCCTTCCTTCCTTCCTTCCTTCCTTCCTTCCTTCCTTCCTTCCTTCCTTCCTTCCTTCCTTCCTTCCAGCTGTTGTGGGCTTGCTATGTAGTTAAGGATGACTTTAAAATTCTAATCCCCCTGACTATACCTCCCAAGCACAGTGCAGGCCTGTGCCACTATACAGTGCTGGGGGATCAAACTCAGGCTTTGCGCAGGCCAGGCCAGCATCCCACTAAAAGGTCTGCATCCCCAGCTCTCCATCCCACATCCTTATTTCCTCTTTTCTTGTCGCGATTGCTCTTCCCCTGTATGCTCAATGATTTCCTCCCCTTTTCCCCAAAGCAGTTCCAGAACCTTTGGTGGGATTGTGGGCCACTTGGGGAGGCTGAGCTTTCCTACTTGGGAGAGCACCAGGCCCTGCAGGTAAAGTAGACGATGCTTCTGATTTCTAGGGAACGGGAAACCTCCCTGGGCTGCCTGCCTATAATCAACCCAAGCCTCTTTGTGGTTTCTACTTGCCGCTCACACATTCGGAGCCTGTTTTCCTATTTGTCAAGTGGGCAGCTCCAGCCTCTTACAGGGCTTGCTGTGGACTATCTGGATAAACACAAAGTATGTGGAAAGTGATCTTGAAGAACGAACTCAAAACACTGACAGGTCTCTACTCCATCCTATAGCTTACATCCCAAATCAGCATCAGCATCTAATCCACTCCCATCTGAATTCTGGGTGAGAGTCCTTAGCTCTCCTGCCTTCCTGGTGTATGTTCAGACAAAGAATACTGGGGAGGGGTGGGGGAGCAGGCAATGGGACTCATAACCCGTTTTCCAACTGTCCTCAGTCCTTCCTTTGGTTCCTCTGTCAACCCATTATTAGCACTTACTAGGTAGAACAGCTTAACACTCACCCAGACCTTGGGTAGTCCTGAATAGGTGTCTGCTTCATATAAATGTTTTTTATATTATTATTACTCATTTTATTTCTTTATGAAGAATTCATAGTAAGATTCTGACTAGTAAATTAACAAAATTAAGATGCCGGGTGGTGGTGGCGCACGCCTTCGATCCCAGTACTCGGGAGGCAGAGGCAGGCGGATCTCTGTGAGTTCGAGGCCAGCCTGGTCTACAGAGTGAGTTCTAAGACAACCAGGGCTACAGAGAGAACCGCGGGGGGGAGGGGGATGCTGGGGGGGGGTGAAATCGTGAGAGCACTAGGAGACCACACTAGACTGTCTTTATAACAGGCTCATCAAAGCCACTTTTGCCAAACTACACCGATTCCACACTGGGGTTTACATGTAACTAAAAGCCGGATAGAAGCCCAGCATCTCTGCCTTCCTATTGTATCTGTCTCCTTTCCTGTGGGTCAGTCATCTGCTCATGACTGCAGGTAGGTGTATGACTCACTCAGGAATGTCTATTTAAAAACGCAATGCTTATCTAACCCACTCCAACCCCTCCAACGCTGAAGGCAGAAAGATAAGTAACTGAGGCATCTGACTGTCGGCGTTTCCAAAGCTGTGCTCTAGAAGGTCAAAAGGCCCGCACAGGTCTCCAGTCATTGTCCATGGTCACCCTGGATTCTAGGAACAGCAAACTTCACAGACCATCACCCTGTGAGGAGATCAGCCCTGGGGAAGGCATGATCATCTTCTGAGGTGCAGATTGCTCCCCTCAAACACTAAGGACTTCAATGTTCTTGCTTTAACAACAACACCTTGCAGAGCTAGAATGCACACCACACTCTGGCCAAGGCTGTGTAACTACACATACTTCTGTACTCTATAGCAAAGTCATCCTCCCTTATTCAAGCTGAGAGAAATCCACATGGTGGATGCATGACGTGTAACTACAGCTCCATTCCTCCAATGCCTAGAACACTTAGAACAGCTGTCCTGTAATAAACACTCAATAATTAGCTTAGCCCCTGAACAAATTAATTTGGCCGAACATTTCTCATCAGCCATTTCCAACTATCCCTTGTTCTAGACTGTAGATTTGGTACCTTATCTTTTCCCATTTCTGTTGGCTTATTCCTCAAGGCCACAGTTGGGAACAATGTTGTGAACACAGATGATAGCATCTGATCTTGGGAGATGCTCCGGGGTGGTCTGCTTTTGGAAGCGTCCACTCTCACTGCCTTGTCCCATGGTAAACGCGTGGCCAGGTGTCCAGGGCGGCTGGAGGAGGTCTGGCCCCTGCTCACCCTGGCCCTGGGTTCTGCTTTGGGCCTCTGTTCTATGCCACTCACGTGCAGCCTGCTGGGTTCTGGCTCACATTTCTCCAGTGTCCGACAGGGGAGCACAGATCTGTGGTCTTCACAAACCACACTGAACAGCAGTCGGAGCAGATACTTGGAAATAAGGAGAGAGGAAGGGTACCTAAACAGGGTGGGCAACCGTGTCAGGAAAACGCAAGCAAGTGGCAATCTGGCTATCTGCCTGTGAATAAAAGAGAGCCTGTCTTTTTCTCCTCCGGCTCCTGTTGGCCCTATAAATCTCCGTTCACTAATCCGCGTGTTTTAATTACCGCTGTATAATACAGCACGCTGAGTTGGGTCTATCATAGGGAAATTAAAATGAAGGTGGGGGGCTGAGGGATCCAGGCTACCCCCGTTCTCCATTTCTCTTGTTTACAGTAATCCAAAGGTGCTTCTCCCCCTTCTGCCATAAACACAACATGGGGTTTTCCAGAATCAAACATACTACTTCCCTTCCAATCAGAAGAAGGAACTGAGTCTTAAGCTGGTATCAACCATGCTTCTCCTGGGCTAGCAATCTCCTTGGCCAATGTGACACTTAAGCCTCCTAGAAACCAGAGGAACCAAATCGTGAATTAAACACAAGCGGATTTGTGAAAGAGGAGTCCCCAGTGTGTGGAAGCTTGCTGATTTAGAACAGTGGAGAAAGCCAGGAACATGCCTGGAACCCCAGCACTCAGGAGGTGAAGTTAAGACCGCCATTTAAAAATCACCTCCTCTACCTACCATACTAGCTGGCTGGTCACAGGCAAATCCCACGGCCTCTCTCAGCTTCACTCTTCATCAAAACCCTTGGCACAGTGACGGTGGCAGAGCAGGCGCAGCACGACACAGCCCCATCCCATCCGTTCCCCGCTGCCATCCCAAGTGCCTACAGCAATCTTCTTCCTAAAATCTGTGTGCCGCACTCTCTCCATTCCATCTGATCAGTGAGGCTTCCTGACCATCAGAGGAGAAACTGACTTCCACCCACACACACCGCAGCTCCCTTTCACTCTTCATTTCTTTCGTTCTTTCTTTTTTTGTTTGTTTGTTTTGTTTTGTTTTTCGAGACAGGGTTTCTCCGTGTAGTTTTGGTGCCTGTCCTGGACATCGCTCTGTAGAGCAGGCTGACCTCGAACTCACAAAGATGAGTTCTGACTCCCAAGTGCTGAGATTAAAGGTGTGTGCCGCCGCCGCCTGGGCTCACTCTTCATTTCTATCATAACCTAAACTCTGTCCTGCTCTTCCACAAATGCACATATATAGAGACACACGCACATATGTGCACGCACAGTATACAGATACGTACTTGGAGGATTTTGTTAACCTCCAAGCAGGATTGTATTTTATTGATTGCTGTTATCTCTAAGACCCGTGACAGTGGTACGTGGCATGTAATGGGTGTTTAATACATATTAACTCAGGTTTTTCAGAGGACCCAGGTTTGATTCCAGGCAAGTCCCTATGCCTGTAACTCCAGTTCCAGGGGCTCTGAAGTCATCTGACCCACACACACATGTGATGCACATAAACTCATTTAGGTGTATGTGTGTGCTTGCATGCACTAAACGCATATTAAAAATTAATTTTTTAAGCCAGGCATGGTGGCACACACCTTTAATCCCAGCATTGGGAGGCAGAGGCAGGTGGATCTCTGTGAGTTTGAGGCCAGCGTGGTCACAAAGCCAGTTCCAGGACATCCAGGGCTACACAAAGAAACCCTGCTTCGAAAAACAAACAATTTTTAAAAATAAGAAAAAATATTAACTCTGTGAGTACACAGGATCCATTTTTCTTGTAATGGCTGAAGGCCATCTAAGATCAAAGTTATTCTTAACCCAGGAAACTGATACCAGGAGGTATCAGGTGACCTGCCTTCGGGTTCCCACTTCCCTAGACCTGAGTAGTGGAGGGTGGAGACTCCGACTACTGGTAGCTTTGCTCTAGTTGGGGCCTACCTGATGAGCACCCCCAAGATACTGGTGGCACTCACCAGTTGGTACCCTCTCAGGCTGCATCTGGGGAATGCAATAATCCGACGGCTGTCTGTGAGACTCAGAACTTCCGTGCCTATGACTAGAATGCTATAAAAGGACAGGTGGAAACAGGGACCCCGTCTGGACATCCAACAACAAATGTGCTCCAAGCTGAGGGACGACAGCTGCAGCACACGGGAGCCAAAGCGGGCTGCAAATCTCCCCGCAACTCCACCAGCACCAAGGACCCTCTTGTCTCTCTGCCGTGATTGAGGACAAGCAACTGCAGTCCAGAGTGCCGGGGTGACTTCCTCCTGCACAGACCCAGGGGATCCTGGGAGTCCGAGTCTCACCCCAGCTTCACCTCCCCCAGTACCAACTGCTCATCTCTTAGGATCAAACGAGAAAAAAGGAATTTTAGCATCCTGCACAGAGCAAGGCACAACAGGGTAAATACCTAACATTAACTGTTGTTTACAACGCGACTGGTACCCAAAGTCACATCCCCACCCACCTCAATGACTCTAGTCACTGCCCCTAGGGCTGGGAATCTGAACTGTCTGACGGCATGGGGGCTATCTGACCTAAGTCCAGCCCCAGGCAACTGTTGAAGCGACTTCTTTTTTTCCGTTTAAGTAGAGTGGAAGGTGGGGGTGTACGGTTACATTGACTTGGCATACACAGGGCCAGGATGCTATTCCCAGCATTCACACACACACACACACACACACACACACACACACACACACACACACACACAACACACATCAAGTGTAGAGGCAATTGCTCAGATTCCATACAAGGTCCCAAGCCACTCAAGACCCACCTCCCCCCCTTTATGGCCACTCAGGAGACTTCAGAAGGCTAGAAAACAGTAGTTCCAGTCTGAGAGCCTCAACCCATCACAACAGCTCTCAGAGAGAGGCACAAGGGCTTGCCCAGGTCCCCCTGGAGGTTGAGGAGACAAAAGACCCAAAGCAGTATTTCCCTATAATCTGTTGGGCACCAATTTTAACAAGCTCAAAGGTACGGAAGAGGGACCCCACCAGTCATCAGAATGCAATGACGAAAAATGAATCTGGGCTGGGATCGCTGGTCCAGTTCAAGATTCTGAACCTCAGAACCTTTCTCGCCAGTCCATACAAATAGCGTCACCTACCTCTTGGTTTTAACACAAAGACTAAGGGCAACAATTTGGCTTAGCACAGTGCCTGGGGAATCAGCTGCTGCTTTTAATACTCTAGAAGTTCGGGGAAGACAATTCCAGAATAAACAGTAATTGCTCCACAGGAACACTATGTACAACTAAGGCAGCCCCTTCCTAGACCACAGAGCAGGCAGGTCCACGCCATTATGGGCCAGGTTACAGGTTGAGAGAGAGTACTAACTTAATCGGGCAATTACAGAAATCTTAAACTGGCAGCAACAAAGAGGCATGGGACCAGCGGAGGTCAAGTGGCAACAGGCACGGGCGACACTGAAACCCGAGTGGATCCTGAAGTAGAGAATGTCAGCTGCAAGAGCAGGTGTGTTCCCCATGATTGATGTATCCCTACTTTGGCTCGGCAACAGAGTACCACCACCTCTTGGGACCATTATTTCGAGAATGTTTCTCCAGCAGTGTAGCTCAGTGATGAGGCACATGAACTCGGGGGTGACCTGAACCAGTTGTGGGAAAGCAGGCGCCGGTAACTTTCAACTACTTCAAGTCATTTCCGCGTGCCTCAGTTTCCCTCGATATTAAAGCCAAGGATCGCGGCCCTTGATTAGGCTTTGGCGGGGTGGTACTTCCCGGGTAGGACACCCTGCGCTGCAGAAGCAGCAGCAGCAGCAACAATGCAATCCACCAGCGGCGCGCGCCCACGTGGGCTGCGGGCCATCCTTGGCTGCAGCTGCTGGAATAAAAAAAAAAAAAAAAAGCGCTCCACAGCAAGCAGCTGGACCGGGGGCTGGGACGTTCCCCCAAGCGTCGGGGGTGCTCCCTCCTAGGCTCGCAGGAGCCTGAGCAGAGAGCCCCGACCGAAAGCCGGAGCCGAAGCGGCCACGGGAGCGCAGACGCCCCGCTGTGCTGGGCCCGGCGGGGGCGGCGGAGGCGGAAGCGGGGGCGGCCGGAGCGCGGTGGGGATGTTTAAAGGAAATTTACAATCATTTCCTCTCTGTGGTTTGGTGACAAATCAACAACATCCTGTTCTTTTGTGAGACTCCGGGCGCCTGCGAGGCGGGGGCAGTACTCGGCTCTTAAAGAGACAGCACAGGCCCCTCCCTACCCCCCAGCCCTTCCCGGTGCACCCCCCCCCCCTCCACGCCCAACTCTGGACTTCCAGCCTCCCCTAGGCGCCGCCTCCGGGCAGGATTGCCCAAGCGGCTGCTCCTGGGGTGCCTGGCCACAGCCTGGATTGTGACCCCTCCCAAGGTCGCAGGGAAACCGTGGCCAGCCCCATTGATGGTTGTTGCAGCCGGGGTCATCTCCCACAGAGGGGATGTGCTGGGAGTTCTGGGTTGCCCTTTCCCAACCGGAGAGCAGTGCCTCAAGAGCCTTGGACCTCTGGGTACTTTTTATCCCCTTCTGCCAATCCCCTTTCCTCAGATTTTCCAGCCCCCAAACTGTGGATTTATGGTTAAAATGTCGATGTGCGCACACAAGGTTTATAAAACGCCAAGGCAGAGAGAGAGAGAGACTTTCCGAGCTGTGGAAGTAATGAGAATCAGATGCTTAGGATCAGGGGGTAAAAAAAAAAAATACAAAACGCAAAACACTCAACTGCCCTCTTGGGATTTTGTTCATTCAGTCACTTAATGATTATTTTTTACTAAGTGCTGGTCATCACTCCGGCCCACTGTACAACAGTAATGTAGCAGGGTCCTTGGCCTCAGGATGCTTAGAACTTTCCAGGTTTTAAGGATGGGTATGGGTAGGTGGAGTATTTCACACCTATAGACTAAAGCGCTCATCAGAACAGGTGTTCTCTGTCAGAACACTGAGCTCACCTGAGACTAAGACCCCAGCCCTAGGCTGGGTGGTGGCAGCCTACGCCTTTGATCTCAGAACTCGCACTCGGGAGGCAGAGGCAGGCGGATCTCTCTGTGAATTGGAGGCCAGCCTGGTCTACAGAGTGAGTTCTAGGACAGCCAAGGCTACATAGAGAAACCCTGTCTCTAAAAAAGAAAAGACCCTACTCCTAAAGAACTGTGTTGAAGCCGGGCGGTGGTGGCACCCTCCTTTAATCCCAGCACTCGGGAGGCAGAGCCAGGTGGATCCCTGGGACAGGCACCAAAACTATACAGAGAAACCCTGTCTTGAAAAACCAAAAGCAAAACCAACCAAACAAACAAACAAACAAAAAAACAACACAATAAACTGTGCCGAAGGGTCCAAGTGGTATTGTTAGGAGGGCAGTTAAGAGCCAGAAGGAGAGACATTACCTCAGCCAGGCCTCACCACCTGAAGGACATCCCCAGGATCTCCCAGACCTCTTGGTGCAGTCTCTAGATGCAAATTAGAATCCTGGAAGAAAAATGTCCAAAGCCCTGGTCCCCTTGGGCTGAGGCTGTACCCCAGACTGAATTTGCTTGGCATCGTTTGCTCTCTAGTACTGTTAACTGAACTTGATTCTGTGAGCAAGGGGCTCTTTGCCTCTTTTCCCAATGTGGCCATTGAGAATAAATCTTTTTTTTTTTTTTAAAAAAAAAACTGTTAATTTGACAGTTTTAATTGGCTTCTCAAGGACAACTTGCCTTCTTGAGGGTACAGACGTGGGACCCAAGTTAGTTCAATAGTACCTCAAAAAACAAAAAACAATAGTACCTCTCATTAACTCACCTGAGATCTAGGGAGTGAGAGTTCCTGGTAAGGAGGCCTAAGGCACTAAAATTTCAGGAAGGCTCAGGGACATGCTTAATGACTAACCAAGATCCCCAGTAGTGAAGTTGAACTCCTTTAATCTAGTACCCAGGAGGCAGAGGCAGGTGGATTCCCTGTGAGTTCGAGGCAAGTCTGCTCTACATAGCAAATTCCAGCCTAGCCGGGGCTACCTAGTAAGACACTGTCTCAAAAATGAATGAATGAATGAATGAATGAATGAATGAATGAATGAATGGATTCAGGACCGGGGACCTAGAAAATCTAAAGTTTGAGTTTCAAGGCAGCAAGGCCTTGAGTACTTATCATACAATACTCCATGAACATCAAATGTTCTAATCATCTAATTTATCGGAGGACAAGAAAACCGGCCCAATAAAACAGATATAATGATTATTCCTGCTTTGCAGATAAGGAAACAGGTACAGAGATAATGTGGAACTTGGTCAAGAGCAAGAGGGCCTCTAAGAAGAGGTGGGTTTCAGGTGACCAGGTTGTTAAGGACAGTGCAGGTGTAGAAGGACACAGGCCATGCGGTGTTGACGCACGCCTTTAATCTCAGCACTTGGGAGGCAGAGGCAGGCAGATCTCAGTGAGTTCGAGGCCAGCCTGGTCCTGTAGAGAGTTCCAGGACAGCAAAGACTGTTACACAGGGAAACCCTGTCTTGAAAAACTGAAGGAAAAAAAAAAAGAACACGGTGTCACTTGTCTCGGCCATTCCTACGTGACAGAGGCCAGAGCCTGGATGCCAGGGTGTTGGTCCCAAGTGACGACAGAGTGCAGCCCTAAGAAAACAGCCTTTTTTTTTTTTTGTCTTCTGCTGATTCTCTGGGTCCATCAGAGATGATCTCTCAAACCCCGAGGTCCTGCTGCAGTCAGAGAAACCATTTGGCAGAACAAGGAGGAAACAGCTGCCTGGGTGCCCCGGGAAGAGAACACTCCCCTGCCCTTCACATTCCCCCGTGTGAGGCCACCCTTACCCCTTTTACCCTGTCACACCACCTTCCCATTTGTTCAGTCGCCGGAAGCAGGGCCCGGGAGGGTGTGGTGTGAGTGTGCACCAGGGGAGGATGTTCCCTGGGGAAGGAAACGTTCCCGGAAAGCGGAGACTGGAAAAAAGGGAAGAACTGGCAGTAGATCAGGGTGGTCCTGCTAAAAGCCAAAGAGGGGCTGGGTGTGGCGTGCGCACCTTTAATTCCACCACTTTGGACTTTGGATCCAGCCTGGTCACTAAGTGAGTTCCAGACCAGCCAGATTTAAATGGGGGAGATCCTGTCTTAAAAACAAAAATACAGAGGAGGAATTCTGCTGACCAGAAGGAACCCAGGAAGGCTGAAACAGGAGGATCACGAGTTTGTAGCTAGCCTGAGCTATCTAGGGGAAGGCAGGAAGGAGGCCCAAGATATCCACATACAGAACAGGATCTTCTCCCAGTGTTTAGGACACATTACATTGCATGAAGGCAGGAGTACATAAGCCCACAAACATCGAAATCTCCTGGAAGGACAGCCTCTATGGGGTTGGCCTCAAACTCACAGTGTACTTTTACTCTCTGCTTTAATCTCCGTATTATTTAAAGTGTTGGTTATTTAAGGACAATGCCGGTCCAAAACGATGGCTTTTGTTAGAAGCATTTGCTTTGCCAACCGGATGACCTGCGTTCCATCCCAGGAACCCACAACGAGCTGGATGTGGTGGCATTCATCTGTAACCCCAGCGCTCCTGCAGAGAGCTGAGAAGCAGGGACCGGAGAAGCTGGAAGGCCAGCAAGCCTAGATAGAGTAGGCAAAGCCAAGCACGGACTCCGGAAACTTGTCCTTTGACCTCTACACTCTTGCATGCCAGGCATGCGTGCAGGCCTCACAAACACAGCACACACATAAATAATTCTTTTGTTTTGTTTTTCAAGAGGGCGTCTTTGTATAGCCTCGGCGGCAGTTCTAGAACTCGCTCTGTAGACCAGGCTGGCCTCAGATTCACAGAGATCTACCTGCCTCTGCTTCCTGAGTGCTGGGATCCAAGGCGGGCAGCACCACTGCCCAACTAGGCAGCTTGAACACCGATGTAACTGGTCTCCCTCCCTCTACCCACACAGTGCTAGTGCTACAAGTGTGCACCCCCACACCTAGTTACACGTGAAAGCAATGCCACTGCCCATCCCCCACCTGAAAGACATCCTGGGGCCTCTCAGAGCCCCTCAACGCCCCAGCTAGAAAATGTGAACAAAATCTAGTCATTCTCAAATCTGGGTGCAAATTACATTCATAAGGAATAGTGTCCAAAAACCACTGGGATTCAATCCAAGGTTTTGTGCATGCTAAGCAAGCACTCTACTATGGTGAAATAATTTTTTTTTTAACTTTTATTTTATGTATGTGTTTTGCCTGCATGTACGTCTGTGCACCACTTGTGTGCCCAGCTTTTAGAGACCAGAAGAGGGCATCAGATCCTGTGATGGGAAATTACTGAGAGTTACTGGCTGTCATGTGGGCAGAAAATTGAACCTGGGTCCTCTGGAAGAGCAGCCCGTGCTCTTAACTACTAAGCCATCTCTCCAAACCCCATCTACTATGATGAAATAGACCTTACAAAGGGAAGCATCCAAACTGAGGCTGCACCCTGGGACCATCATGCAGAGTTGACACCCCATAGGACATTCTCAAGGTCTTCAGCTGAGAATCATAGCTCCATTATGTCCCCCAGAGTTGCTTCTCAGACATCCTTCCATAGGTGATCTCCTACCGACTGTCTCACCTTCGTGTCCCAAGAAGGTTCTGGATTCCAGAAGGCAGATTTGCCAGCTGCAGGCTCCAACAGAGGAGAGATGACAGCTTTGTGGGAAAGGGGAAAATAGCCCAGACGGTCAGAACCTAAGACCGGAAATATAAAAAAAGCTAGAGTAGGGGGCCTGCTTATAGCATCACACGAAGGAGACACTCCTCCAATAAGGAGCGACTGATTCAGCAAGCACATGACCTGGGCCAACAGCAAAAGCCGCAGTGTTGGGTTCTAAGAGGACTGTCTGGTAACTGGGTGGTTTCTCTTATTTATGTTTTCTCCTATCTTTGATTCAGAAACAGTAAGGCATCCTGCTCCCGGAGCAGAGGCTAAGGAGACTGAGAACTCAGTGAGATGGCCAGTTCTCACCCTCACTAAATCTTCCTTTCCTCCTCTTGACAACGGAATTGACGGTGAGAGCTAAATGCACTAATAAAGCCAAGTGCTCAGCCATGCACCTGGCACACACAGTGTGTGGTAACTGCCAGCTTTAGAGTTGGAAGTACAAGACCCCAGGCCGTTACGGACCTCACCTACCATCTGAGGGAGGAAAGTGACTAAGCTAAGCAGCTCATCAGTGTTCACACACAGATGTGATCTCTGAGAATAAAAGTCATCCAGGGGCCTATGCTCGTCTCAAATCTAATAGTGACTGGGCTATGATTTATTCAAAAATTATCACCTTTGAGCTGGGAGTATAGTTCATTGGTAAAGCACTTGCCCAGCATGCACAAGGTCCTGGGCTTCATAACTAATACCGTCCCCCCACACCCCCACTCCCTACCCCCCCCCACACACACATGCAGGGTATGATGTGGCACACATCTTTAGTCGTCCCAGCACCCAGAGACAGAGGTAGATAGATCTCATGAGTTCGAGGCCAGCCTGGTCTACATAGTGAGTTCCAAGACAGCCAGGGCTACAAAGTGTATCCCTACTATTGGTAGTTTATGTACTGAATGCTAGCTGATACAGACTGACATATACAGATAAAATGCCTTCCTTGTGTTTTCTTTCTTAAAAACAAAACGAAACAAAAAACCTGCTACCCCCTTTCCAATATATTTTGGAGAGAGTTTCTGAGAATGGGAGGTTTAAACTGATGGACCATTAACAGCATAACAAAGCAAAAGCAATTTTCCAGGTCACTGGCTAACTCCAGAGCCTCGCTATTTAAAACTCTGCTTTTGGGGGAGGGACTCCAGGATGGTGGAGGAGAGGAGGGTTTGTTCCTGGCTGGTGGGGAATTGGATAGATTGCCCGTTTTTATGGCCAGTAAACCCAGTAAACATCATCACACCGCAGCCTGGCTTGTGCACACACATTTTTAAGGGTTTGGTGTGTGAAATGCAGATTTTGGAGAAGAAAGTGCCTGTCTGCCGAGATCATAGCCAAAAGGTTCTCTTTGGCTTCAGATTGAGGGAATGGATCCCTGCTCTGGCTTCAGTGGGAGATCTGCTGAAGTGTAAGATGCTCTTAAATATTACCTAAAGCCACTGAGACAGAGAGAGAGGGAGGGAGGGAGGGAGGGAGGGAGGGAGGGAGGGAGGGAGGGAGGGAGGGAGGGAGGGAGGGAGGGAGAGAGAGAGAGAGAGAGAGAGAGAGAGAGAGAGAGAGAGAGAGAGAGAGAGAACCTTTTTCCAGCCATGGTGCAGAGTGTTACTGATTCCTATCATTCCAGGTGATCTGAAGGCAGAGAGAGAGCCTGGGCAAAGGCAAATTGAAGGAGGCCTTTCTAGTATAAATGCTCTCTGATATCACCTTTGCTGTGAGGGAGACTGGGACAGTGAAGTGTTGCTGAATTTTTGTAGGGAGAGAGGCTTTCTCACCTCTGCTTCTTGTTATTATTATTGTCATTGTTGTAGACAGAGTCTCTACGTAGCCATGGCTATCCTGGATGATGATGATGATGATGATGATGATGATGATGATTGACAGAGTCTCTCTACACAGCCTGGATGTCCTGGATTATTATTATTATTATTATTATTATTATTATTATTATTATTATTATTGACAGAGTCTCTCTACACAGCCCTGGCTATCCTAGAATTCACTCTCAGACCAGACTGGCCTCAGAGACCCGCCTGCCTCTGCCTCCTGAGTGCTGGCATTTAATGGCGTGCACCGCCACGCTCTGCTCCACTTCACTTTCCTGTGTACTGCTCCAGGGTTCCCACGTCCCACAGCCATTGGGCACAGCCTCAAAATCCCAATAAAGTCTCTACTTTTATTTGGGCTTTCTGCATTTCCTTCCTTCCTTTTTTTTTTTTTTGGTTTGTTCAGGGTTTCTCTGTGTAGCCCTGGCTGTCCTGGAACTCACTCTGTAGACCAGGCTGGCCTCAAACTCACAGAGATCCACCTGCCTCTGCCTCCCAAGTGCCGGGACTAAAGGCGTGCGCCATCACCACCCAGCTGTTTTGGTTTTTAAACAGGTCTTACTACAAAGCTCTGATACTCATTCTTGAGGTAACGCGGAGCGGCTGCTGACTTACAGCAATCCTCCTACCTGCTTCTTGAGTGTTCCATTTAGGCGCATGGCAGCAAGGTGTGTTTTGCTTGCTTGCAAGCCAAATATTTCTGGTTTGCTTATTTGATTGGTTTATGTTCTACGATGCCCAGGCTGGCCTTGAGATCATAGTAATCCTCCTGCCTCTGCTTCTCAAATACTGAGATTTCAGGTGTGAGCTACCAAGTCCAGTAAAATTCCTTTAGCCTACTGTCTCGGCATCTCCCAGGGCCCTGCCAAACAAATTACACAAAGTTGCGAAAAGAACACAGATGGTCCAATGGGTTTGCTACAAACTGCAAAACAGTCCAAAGCAATATCCTAGCTCTACCAAACAAGTAGAAAACGCATTTCCTCCTTTCTGATGTGAATCTTCCCTGAGCTGTCAATATGCAGATGGATCTTCTCACGAAGCTAGCAGCATGCCAGGAGATAGGGAGTGCTACTGTGGTGGCCAGTAAGTTAGGTGTGTTAAGTGTGCTTTCAATGTCCAGTGGGTTTGCAGGGATGGAACCACCACCATAAACTGGGAGTCTATATATTTTTCAGTTTTTCTAAGTAACAGTGGTTTCCAGACACCCCCCCCCAAAAAAAGCAGTAGAATGCTTTTCAAAGTAATAAGACATATAAAAAAATATTAAAACTATTGTTTTTCTTTGTTAATGTCAATCACAACATTGCTGAAAAGGAACCCAAGAGCCAGGTGTGGTGCCCATGCCTTTAATCCCAATACTCCAGAGGGCAGAGGCAGGGAGATCTATGTCAGTTCTAGGACCCCTGGTCTACATAGTGAGTTCCAGGACAGCTAGGGCAACATAATAGAGAGACTTGGTCTTAACAAAAACAAACAAACAAACAAAAAGGACTGAAGAATTAAAAATTGAGGTGGAAAAAAAGGTCTCCATTTTAGATCATCATTCTATTATTATTGTTGTTGTTGTTATTACTATTATTATTATAATTATTATTACTACTACTATTATTTTGTTGATCTGGTTTGTTTGTTTTTTGTGACAGTATTTCTCTGTGTAATCCTGGCTGTCCTGAAACTCACTCTGTAGACCAGGTTGGCCTCGAACTCACAGAGTTCCACCTGCTTCTGCCTCCCAAGTGCTGGGATCAAGGGTGTGCACCAGTGCCCTGCCCATATCCTTATAAAAAGTAATTCTAACTTGCTAGGTGGGAATGTAGCTCAATAGAACTTGCCTTGTATGTCAAGGCCCCGGTCTGATTCCCTTCACCAGCAGAAGGGACTTTGAAAGGGGGAAAAAGACACTCCAGTGAAGTCCATGCCAGACTCCTTACCAGCCAATGCTTCAGACAGCTCCTGCCTGCCTAGCTCCCGCTGTCAGCCTCCTGGCATCCAATCACTTTTCCTGATTTCCTGTTTCCTTGGAGTAAATCCTCCACTATGTTCCTAGAAAGAAAAATTCAGGT
The DNA here is from genome assembly GCF_049852395.1 of Peromyscus maniculatus bairdii. Taxonomy (NCBI): domain Eukaryota; kingdom Metazoa; phylum Chordata; class Mammalia; order Rodentia; family Cricetidae; genus Peromyscus; species Peromyscus maniculatus. The sequence continues at coordinate 30,359,888 of NC_134870.1, read as the reverse complement.
GATAAATTTCTCAGACCTTACATATCTGAAAACTATTTTTATTCCTTAATCTTTATTTTCATTTCTTCTTTTTCTTTTCTTTTTTTTTTTTTAAGGCAGACTCAAGCAATCTGCCCACCTTAGCCTCCAGTAGCTGGGACACTGGGCTCACACTACTGCATCTGGAATTCTTCCTATTTGGATGGATAGTTTCACAAGGTATAAAATTCTAAACCTTTTTTTCCTGGCTTGACCAGCTTTGTTCCCAAGTAGTATGAGGGTCTCCAGTGTCCAGGTTGTTGAGTAACAAGTTTCAGGGCTGGGGAGATAGCTCAGTTAGTAGAAGGAATGAACAGTCTCTTTTGTGAGCGACCATGTGAGGGCTGGGAATTGAACCAGGGTTCTCTGGAAAATCAACAAGTTTAAGTACACTTAACCGCTGAACTATCTCTTCAGCTCCTCCTTTTGTACAAAACAAAATGCCCCCATTCTTACTGTCCCTTAATACCTGTAAAAACAACTGGGCCATTATCTTCATCAGGGAGATTTCGCTGCCAGCCACCACTGCCCCACCCTACCCCCAACCCCTCTCTCTCTCTCTCTCTCTCTCTCTCTCACACACACACACACACACACACACACACACACACACACACACACACACACACCAAGGGTGAGTGGCTTTGTCTCTTAGGAGCCCCCACAACACCTAGTGTAGATCCCCATGTTATCACTATTTGTTTACATTGCGGGCTCTTCTGACAGATTAGGAGCATGAGGAACTGGGAATTCAGAGCCATAGTGAGTGTCACTCCACAAATAGTGTAGTAAACAAGAATGAATGAATGAATGAATGAATGGTCATTGAGGATTTTTTAACTGTCTTTTATTTCTTTCTTTCTTTCTTTGTTTTGTTTGTTTGTTTTTTGTTTTGTTTTGTTTTGGAGACAGGGTTTCAGTGTAGCTTTGGTGCTTGTCCTGGATCTCGCTCTGTAGATCAGGCTGGCTGGGATTAAAGGTGTGCGCCACCACCGCCCGGCGTTGTTTTGTTTTTTAATGTATCTATGTCTTAATTAGGGTGACTACTGCTGTGCTGAAACACCGTGACCAGAAGCAATGTGGGGAGAAAAGGGTTTATTTCACTCACACTTCCATCTAACAGTTCGTCATTGAAAGCCTTGAAGACAGGAACTCAACCAGGGCAGGAACCTGGTGGAGGCAGGAGCTGATGCTGAGGCCACGGGAGGCCTGCAGTTTACTGGCTTGCTCCTCAGGACTTGCTCAGCTTACTTTCTTATAGAACCCAGGGCCACCACCACGGGGTGGTACCACCCATAATGGGCTAGACCATCCCCCATCAATCACTAATTAAGAAATTCTCTACAGGCTTGCCTACAGCCCAGTCTTCCGCAATAGCAGCCCATCTTATTTATTGAGGAAGGTGCCTCAGTTGAACCCAGAGCTCTCTGATACAGCTTGTCTGGCTAGCCAGTTTGCTCTGGAGACGCTGTCTTCGCCTTTTAGGAGCTGGAATTACAGGCAGGCCATCACAGCCACATTGCATTGAGGACACCGCTTCTCACACCTGTCACCTCAAATGCTTTAACCACTGAGCTACTTCCCTAGCATGTGTATATGTGTGTGTGTATACATATATATATACACACACATATATATGAATTTTATATGTATAAATGTTTTGCTTGCATGTATGTCTGCACACCACACATATGCCTGGTGCCCTCAGAGCCAGAAGGTGTTGAATCCCCTGGAACTGGAGTTACAGACCATTGTGTGCTGCCATGTGGCGGCTGGAACCAAACCCATGTCCTCAATTAGAACAGCCAGTGCTGTTAACTTCTGAATCATCGCTCCACCCCACCCCACTCTGGTTATTTTTTTATTGGCATATATTCAATATATACTGATGGTTTCATAAAGACATTTTCATACAAGTATACCATGTACTGTGAAGTTACTCTTTTAATTAAATGATACAATCAAGCGCCAGGTATGGTAGCACATGCTGGAAAATTGATGCTAAAACACTGTGAGTTTAAAGCCAGCCTGAGTTTAAAGCCACTTCTCAAAGCAAAAACTTAAAGACATAATCAGTGATAAAGTGTTTGATAAATGCCCTTGCCAGTTGGCGCATGGTCCTTCCAGATTCAGTGGTAGGGAAAAGGACAGCTCTGGGAGACAGAAATGCCACGGAGAGATCCAGGGCACAGAAAGAAGCCCTTACTATTTCTTGTTCAGTATTTACCTTCCGTGAGGACTGGGACCAAGTCTACTCACTGCTGTTCCCACCAGAAAGTAAAGATAGCTTAATAAAAACCTGATGAATGGGTGTGTGTGGGGGAGCACATGTAAGGCAGAGGAAGGCCTGCCTGGTCTACAGTGAGACCCAGGCTCAGAATAAGGAGGGAGGGAGGGAGGGAGGGAGGGAGGGAAGAGCTAATGAAGGAGTATATCTCAGTGATAGAACACTTAGTAACCTAGCCTGCATTCCAGGTACTAGGCTGGATTCACAGAACCACCCTCTTCCTCCAACCAAAAAAGTTGAATGAATACCTAATCCAAACAAATCGTATGTATTATACCATCAAGGAAACTGACAGCAGGGCTGAGGAAATGGCTAAATAGGAGAGCATAAGGCCCTAAGTCATCTTCTCCAGCCACTAAGTAGTCAGGTGTGGCGATGCACCTGTAATCCCAGAGCTAGTGAGGCACACAGGCCAATCCCCGGAGCCAGCCGGTCTAGCCGAGTCAACAGACTCAGGTTCAGAGAGACCCTGTCTCAAAAGATACAGTGAAGAGTGACGAAGGAAGCCCTCTCATGCCAGACTCTAGCCTCCACATATGAGCACAGATGCGGGTACATGCACTGGCATGTGTATGAGCACATATACAACAATAGACCACACCACACCACACACACACACCAGACACACACACAGACACACACACAGACACACACACACACACACACACACACACACACACACACACACACACGCACAGAAAATCTAACAGACAAAAAAGTTCCCATGATGTTTTACCACCCTGGGAATAAGAGGGGATCAACATGAAAACCTAGCTCACCATCTCTTCCCTCCCCACCCCTAAGTCCATCAACCAACCAAAACCTTCTTTCAAACTCCCCCACACAACCCCCAGGCGCGCCACCCCATTCCAGGCACAGGCAGTCTCCTGTGGATACTTGCATGTCAATCCCTGAGGTTATCTAGCTGATCTCCTTCAGGGTCTCTTTTTTTGGAGGTGGCTGCTAAGGATGGAACCAGGGTCTCCTGCATGTTGGGTAGTGCTTGGCCACTCCACTGAACTACAGCGCCAGCCTGAGCCTCTGCTCCAGTCTGTCTCCTCTCCCTCTATGGCAGATGTCATACTGGCCCACCTTCTTCCTCCTCTGGTCCTCTACTGGACCTTCCTCACCATACTTTTGCTTTATAGAACACTCTCTTCTCTGCTCCAATGACCTTGATCTGTTTTCTCTTTGAAGTATCACTTTTGTACCTTCTGTTCAATACCCAAAATACCTTCTAAGGCTCCTAATTTTTATTCACCTTAAATTACAGCTCCTCTGCCAGCTTTTAATTCAAGAATTATTATTAATCATCTTGCAGGGCTGGGGATTGAACCCACAGCCTTTTGCTTGCTAGGCTATATCCCAGGATTGGTTTTTTGAGATAGGCTATTGCTACATAGCCTAGGCTGCCCTAAAAGCTGCTATGTAGTTCAGGTTGCTGCTGCCTCTCAAATGCTGGGATTCTAGCCACGGCCCACCACACCCAGAGAAAAATTACTGCTAGTGCTGTCTACGTTCCCTCGTGGACACACCAGCTCCTCATTCTGCTGAGGCAAGCTGCCTCCGTGTCTCAACAGAACAGAGATAACTGGATGGACAGCAAATGCACCTTCTCCAGCATGTTTTCCACACCACTTGCTTAACCAGTCCACCATTCCAGTACTAGCTAAGATTTACATTTATTTATTTATGTACTTATTTTTGGTTTGTTTTTTGAGATGGGGTTTTCCTGTCTCTGACTCCCTAGTGCTAGGATTATAGGAGTATACCACCATGCCAGACCCAGATCTAGTTTAACTCTTTCTTCCTCTGAGTTACCTTGATTAACAGAACCAGGACTTGCTTCTCTTCCCAGCTTTAAGATCTAAGTAGTGCTGTGGAATAATCCTTCTGTACACTGTGAATATATATTACTCTCATTGGTTAAATAAAGAACTGACTGGCCAGTAGCCAGGCAGGAAGTATAGGTGGGACAGCCAAACTGAGAATGCTGGGAGGAAGAAGGGTGGAGTCAGAGGAGTCTCCAGGAGACACACAGGGAGCAAGACATGCTGGAGGACACGTAAAGCCATGAACCACATGGCAATACATAGATTAATGGAAATGGGTTCATTTAAGTTGTAAGAGCTAGTTAGTAATAAGCCTGAGCTATTGGCCAAGCATTTTTAATCACTATAAGCCTCTGTCTGGTTACCTGGAACTGGTGGCTGTGGGAAAGAAAAGTCTGCCTGCAAAGTAGTACTTATTGCACCTAATTAAATCATGATGGGTGCCTTATGCAAGTCAAGTTGACTTAGGTTGGCATGGTCTCCCTCCAACTAACCTTGGTATTTCTTGATGGCAAAGAGCATACAACGTCCTGTTATTTTATTCATTCATTTATTTGTTTGTTTGTGGGATAGGGTCTTGATAGGTGGACCCTGATGGCCTTGAACTCATTATTTGGCCCTATCGATCCTTGAACTCATGATCCTCCTTTTTCGACCTTCAAGTTAAATTCTTGGACTACAGGTGTGTGTTACCACCAGGCTTAACATTTATTGAGTGATTGATGGAGGCTTGCTGCATAGACTAGGTTGGCCTTGAACTAATGGGTAATTCTCCTGCCTCAGCTTTTCAAGTTAGAGGCATGAATGGCTAAAATGTCCTACTCTGGCACATTAAAATTCAAACATGATAGCATTCAGCAAGCGACGAGAAACAAACACATCTAGGAGAAATCTTGCTGTAAGTTTTTGACTATGTATTTTGGGGCAAGACATTTCAAACTCCCCAACCCCCAACCCCCACAAAAAAAAAGCTTCAGTGCTCTTCTCTATACGGTGGGCTGCTGCCAAGTTGGGTTGTTGTGATGATCAGATGAGCTCCCGCTGGGAAGGGGGATTTGTGCATCACTTTGATGCACACAGTTTAGCATTCACAACCTGTTTGAGGTACTCACTGGTTAGCTGGCAGAGACACTCCAATCCCTAATCTTAGATCTGAACTTTTGGCCTTGACTTTTTTTTTTTTTTAATTCTTTCCATTATGGAGTCAATTTTATGAATAGAGACTTCCCACGATGCCCTGCCTCTGTATCCACCCTTGGCTACTCAAAAGCATACCTCTACAGGCAACAGCTGGAGACCAGCTCTGCCATTCAGGTACATCTCAGGTCCCGCTCGCTCGACTGACCTCCTTCCTCAGCACTTCTGGTTGCAGTGACCTGTGGTCACTGTGCATGTTCTGTGAGCCTGCCTGAGCCTTTGTTTATTGTTGCCACGGCAGGACAGAGGCAGCACATGCTCACTGTTCTTAGGAGGTACTCAGGAGGTACTCAAGTACAATAGTGTAGAATAAAGAACAAACTAGTCTTTACTCACTACCCAAGTCACCATTCCTACGCTTGAGAAGCAGCCGGTTAGTAGTTTCTCCTGTGAATTTCCAGAAAATATCTATGATTTTAGAAACAAACGGAACACACACACACACACACACACACACACACACACACAGAGAGAGAGAGTTCAATGGGGTTTTTTTTGTTGTTCTTTTTTAAATTTTATTTATTTTTTATCTTATGAACATTAGTGTTTCGTCTGCAAGTATGTCTGTGTGGGGTGGGTGTTGGGTTCCCTGGAACTGGAGTTATAGACAATTATGAGCTGCCATGTAGGTGCTAGGAATTGAACCTGGGTCCTTTGAAAGTGGAGTCAGTGCTCTTAACCTTGGAGCCATTTCTGCAGCCCCTCAATGCCTTTTTTAAACTCCCTAAACAATCAGTCTCTATTCCTCCTCTCTCTATGTATGGTGTGTGTGTGTGTGTGTGTGTGTGTGCGCGCGCGCATGCGCGCGCACGCGCATGTGTCTTGTGGTCCAGGATGAACTCCCTTTGCTCCTAGATGACAAATGTGTACCACCACACCCCTGCCCTACAACACAATTACCCCTGAGCACTTTTCTATAGCCACATCTCACTGGTCCTCCACCCATTGTTTAATGGCCACAGATTTCATCAGCCCCCCTCCAGATGGACATCTATTAATAGGCTGCTAATACTAGAACATCCTAAGGAACATCCTCATACACAGAGCAATAAGTCTCCAAGGCCTCTGATCGCTGCATAGACTAGCCAGGAGGAGGACCTTGTAACTTGGTTCTACTCTCAGGTTCTGCCCCCTGGATCCAGAGTTCAATAACGCATCCACTTTCTCACTCACTGGTCAACAGTGGGGGGCCCCCCTCCCTCCTCACCTCAAAATAGAAGAAAAAGGTCACGGGGCGCTTCTTCCTGAACCTGCTCTGCAGGCTGTCCCAGAGGCAGGTTTCTGCCTTTCTCTGGAAGCATGGGGGAAATCCTGGACATGTGAGAAGAGCACTTGAGAAACCAGCTGTGTTCTCTCAGGTGACCCCGAGGAAGGCCCCAAGAAGGAAGGAAACACGGTTTTGCTTCATGAGACACAATCCCAGCTGTTTTGTTTTCAATGGGGCCGGGAGGACATAAATGTGACAACGAGAAGGGAGCTGTGACGAGCTTCAGACAGTGGCTGATAGGAACATACAGTCAGTGGTGACGTGGCATTACTGTCCCAGCCCACATCCGTCCACTACAACGTGTCCTTTCTCAGGCTAAGGACAGGATGGGCCACAGGAAGTAAGACTGTGATACTCAGCTCAGCCCGACTCACAATGCCCACCCCAATCCCCGCCCGCCAGCTTTGACCACACCCCAGAGAAGTTACAGGGCTGGGGCGAAGCTGGAGCAGGAGCAAGGGCTGGGTCTTAGGAGCACACTGACCACCCTGGGACCTTCAGCGAGTCATCAAACTATCCTGTCAATAAAAAGCCACACCAGCAGTCCTTGAGTGCAGGATGTACACTAAGTGCCCAACACAGGACATGGAATTGCATAAGCAGTCAATAAATATTTGATATTTGCTTCAGTGCTATTTCCTTCTGACCTCACACTGTACTAAGTCGGAGGAGGTGATCAGCAAGGCACTCATCATTAATTTACTCATTCACTGTTGGCCCTAGAACCCAGGGCGTTGTTGCATGCTAGCCATGAGCTCTACCATGGAGCTATATTCCCAGGCATTTTCTTCCTTTTATTTTGAGGCAGGGTCTTGCTAAGTTGCCTCAGATGGCCTTAGACTCTTGCACTCAGGGGATCCTCTTGTATCAGCATCCTTCATGGGGATCCTCTTGCATCAGCATCCTTCATTGCTATAACTTCAAGGTCCTGCTACCATATTTGGCTGTTTTTGTGTTGTTTATTTTGAGACAAGGTCTGGCTGTGTATCCCTGGCTGGACTGGAAAACTATGTAGAGCAGGTGTGGTCTTGAACTCACACAGATCCTCCTCCCTCTGCCTCCCAAGTGCTATGACACCTAGAAGTGTAGGTTTTTGGTTTTGGCTGTGTGCGCATATGTGTGTGTGTGTGTGTGTGTGTGTGTGTGTGTGTGTGTGTGTGTGTGTGTGACAGTCACACATAGCCTAGATGGCCCTTGAACTTGGTATATATTTGAAAATGGCCTCGAGGGGTTGGAGATTTAGCTCAGTGGTAGAGTGATTGTCTAGCAAGCTCAAGGCCCTGGGTTTGGTCCTCAGCTGAGGGTGGGTAGAGAGGGAGACAAAAAGACCCTGGGGGATGGGGTGAGGTGGGACACAAACAAACAAAAAAATAACAAGGTGACTGAAGATGGCCTTGAACCTCTGCTCTTCCTACCTCCACTTACCAAGTGCTAAGCTTACAGGCGTGTGCCACCATATATACCTAGTTTATATAGTGCTGGGGATCAAACCCAGAGCTTCACACATCATAGGCAAGTACTCTACATATATCATATACCCTCATATATCACAGACAAGTACTCTACATATATATCTTCACACATCATAGGCAAGTACTCTACATATATATCTTCATACATCATAGACAAGTACTCTACATATATATCTTCATACATCATAGGCAAGTACTCTACATATATCATATATCCTCATATATCACAGACAAGTACTCTACATATATATCTTCATACATCATAGGCAAGTACTCTACATATATCATATATCTTCATATATCATAGGCAAGTACTCCACAGCTGCTCAGTTGAGTTCTCCTGCCCCTGTCCCTCCTCCATCTCCTTCTTCCTCTCTCCCCTTTCCCCAAGAAGTAAGAATGTCTAGACACTCTTCTTGCCTCCTTTATTACTAGTTTTGAGTCACATAAGGAAAGTTTGGAGTCAGGGTCCCAGAACACAGACCTTCCCTCAGAGCTTCTAAAAGGAAGACCACGGCTTTGGAATATCAGAAGAATAAGGAAAAGAGGTTAATATGTTCTCTCAGTACCTTCATCGAGAGAATTCCCTGCATCAGAAAGGGAAGGCAGAGGCCTGGCCTCATTGCTCCCTCAGCTCCTCACCTCACTGGCTCATGCTCAACCCCCCAAAGCATGCCTGCCAGCTCTGCTGAAGCGGCCTCCACATCCAGTGTTCGGGACACCACTGAAAAGCCACTGTCCGCGTACGTGTACATTCCTGCCCTCAACACTCAACATTTGAATTCACTCTCTCTGTACACGTCTCCTTTGGCCTTTCTGGATTCTGGAACTCTCCTGTTAACCTCCTCTCTCCCATCTGTCCCATGGCCTTCATTTTATCTTCAAACATACGTGTTGGGTGGCTGGAGAGATGGCTCAGTGGTTAATAGCATGGGTTGCTCTTCCAGAGGACCTGAGTTCAATTCCCAGCACCCCCACAGCAGCTCACAATCATCTGTAGCTCCAGTTATGGGGATCTGACACCCTCTTCTGGCCTCTGTGCACCAGGCACATACATGGTGCACAGATATACTGTAGGAAAAAGACTCACACACATAAGTTTTTTTTTTTTTTTTTTAAATCCATACGCTGAATTCATATGTAGAAGTCCTAGTCATTTGTAATCTAGAATGTGGCCATATTTATAGGGGCTTTGGAGATGTAACTGTGCACTATGTTAAAATGAGGACACCAGGGTGGGCCCTCAACCAATATATGATTAGTGCTTACAACTAGAATGACTCAGGACACAGAGAGGGGAGGCACGGGAAGATACAAGAGAAGACAGCCATCTGAACCTCAATGAAGAGTCTCAGAGGAAAGCAATATAGTCGATACCCTTAGACTTTCATCTCCAGAAGTGTGAGTTAGTCGACTTCTGGGGTTTGATTTTTTTTGTCTTTTGAGATAGGGTTTCTTTGTGTAGCCTTGGCTGTGCTAGAACTTGCCCAGAGAGCAAGCTGGCCTCAAACTCACAGAGATCCACCTACACCTGCGTGTGCCGCCACTGCCTGGCAATTTCTGGGGTTTGAGCCTCTCAGTCTGCAAGGTTTTTTAATAGAAATCCCAGCAAAGTCACTCATCTCTAGAACACAGCCAGTGCTCCGAAGGTGGGCCCAACCTCCAAAGCTTTAGCTACAATTCTCTCTACAACTCCCATCTCAGGTTAATGTGTCCACACAGAAACCTAGGCACACCACCCACAATCCAGTTCCAGATAAACTGACAGTCAGACAATTCTGCCCCCTCCCCAATTGCTTTGCTAATCCTTAAATGAGAAGAGGTCTAGAACCACAGAGTCATGGAAAGCCGGGCCAGATCCCTGCTTTGCTTCAGGATTAATTTTTTTTTTTTTTTTTTTTTTTGAGCTGAGGATCGAACCCAGGGCCTTGTGCTTGCTAGGCAAGTGCTCTACCGCTGAGCTAAATCCCCAACAGATCCCTGTTTTGCACATGTGGAACCTTTACTAAAATGCAAGCCCCTTACCAGCGCCACCTGTGTGGCTCCTCTGTGGCTAACCTCTGTGGTTGCTTTGAGACAGGGTCTCCCTATGCAGCCGAGGCTGGCTGCAAACTTGAAAGCCTCCTGCCTCTGTTTCCCAAGTTCTGCAGATTATACACTACCACACCCAATATGAGCCCATCTTTTCTTCAGTCCGCTCTCCTCCCTCAGAGGCAACAAAAGGTAAAAAATCCCCAAGCAGAATTTTTTTTTTTTTTTGAGAGAGAGATTTACTATGTATTCTAGACTGGCCTTAGGCTCAAGATCTACCTGTCTTGGCCTTCGAAATGCTGGGTTTACAGGTGTAGATAACACCATGCCAGAAACAGAAATTTTAATGATTGCTTCTTAGGGGAAAAACTTCAGTAACTTATAAAAGTTAATATACACTTCTGAAGGGCTACAATTCCAACCTAAGCATCGGAGAATACCCGTGAAGTTCCCAGAAATGAGCTTAAAGTTAAAAATCATTGACCTTGGCCTGATAGCACAGGTTTATACCCTCAGCTATATAGGAAAAGGCAGAGGCAGGAGGATGGAAAGTCCAAATGCTTAGACTACAAAACAAGTTCAAAGCCAGCCTGGGCAATTTACTGAGACTGTCTCAAAGTCTGAAAAGTAAATAGGACTGGGTGGCGACTGCAGAGATAGCTCAGGGGTTAAGAGCACTTGTTTTGAAACCCACCCATCCTCCGAGACCTCAGCTGCTCCCTGAGATACAGACTCTGCCAGCTCCGAGAGCTGGACCGAGAGCCTTCAACCAGTAGCCGATGGAAGCAGATGCAGAGATCCACAACCAAGCACCAGGCTGAGCTCCAGGAGTCCAGTCAAGGAGAGGGAAGAGGGATTGTATGAGCAAGGTGGGGTCAAGATCATGATGGGGAAACCTACATAGACAACTGAACCAAGCTCAAAGGAACTCATGAACTTTAGACCAATAGCTGTGGAACCTGCATGGGACCGGACTAGACCCTCTGCAGATGGGAGACAGTTGTGTAGTTGGGTCTGTTTGAGGAGCCCCTGGCAGTGTGATCAGGATCTATCCCTGGTGCATGAGCCGGCTTTCTGGATCCCATTACCTATGGTTGGATACCTTGCTCACTCTTGAAAAAGCGGGGAGGAGCTTGACCCTGCCTCAAACGAATGTACCAGGTTTAGCTGTGCCCCGCATGGGAGAACTTACCTTGTTGGAGGATAGGATAAGGGGTAAGGGGAAAGGGGGGAGCGGGAGGAGGGATGAGAGGGGGATCTGTGGTTGGTATGTAAAATAACATTAAAACAGAGAGAGCACTTGTTGCTTTTCCAGAGGACCAGAATTCCGTTTCCAACACTCATATCAAGTAGCTCACTACCTTCCAGGATTCAAGCTCCAGGGGATCCAATGCCCCCCAGCCTCAGCAGGCACCTGCACTCACAGTATTTATAACACTACAAGCAAACTGAAGAGGACTGCTGTGATCCAGCAATACAGAGAAGCTGACTTTCCTCCCGCTGGGTCCAGCCTGTGGTCTCTCCACGGTCAAAGCCAATTCTGGTTGTTCGAGGGCAGTTTATGGACCGGTTTGCAGATAGGTGGGTAGAAGGTACCGAAGGGACACTGGCTGGGTTGGTGCGGTACTTGCCTAGCAAGCAGCTGGAAGCAGAAACGCTTGCCTGTTATCCCAGAGGAGAAAGGATAGTCAAGGTCATCTTTGGCCACATCATGGGTTTGAGGCTAGGCTGGGCTACATGAGACCCTTTCTGGAAACAGAAGGAAGGAGGGAGGGAGGGAAGGAGCAGATGAGAGGATAAGAGGTGAGGGAAAAGGAGGAAAGAGAGGTAAATACAACAACCTAAACTGGGAAATTCCATTATCATCCCTGGAATCCAAGGGCCAACGAGGGGTTACCAAGTTACCAGAACCTCTTTTGGCCCCTTCCAATCTCTTCCTTACACTGGCCCAAGTAAATTTTTTTTTTTCAAGATGGGGTTTCACCATGCAGCCTTAGTTGTCCTAGAACTCACTGTGTAGACCAAAATGGCCTTGAACTTACAGGGATCAAAGGTGTGTGCCAACACCATGGCTTTACCTGGGGATGGTATGGCTCTTAGCCTTCTCCTCTACAAGACTGAAAACCTTCAGGCTCTTCAAGGATATCAGTAGTAACAATAATCATGGTGTTTAAGATGGTTCTCTGCTTTAAGCTCTCCCAAAGACTTTCCACTGATCTTAAAAGAAGATGCAAACTATTAACCACAGCCTTCAAGGCCCTACATGACCAGGCCTCTTCCTATCCTGGGCCTTCTCTCAGAAAGTCAGCCTCCAAAGTCAGGGCATCACTTTCCAGTTCTCACACAGGCCATGCTCACCCTCCCTCTGTCCCAAGTGCTCCTCCTTCAGGTCTAGCCATTGCTGCCTGCCATTCTGGGCCGCAGCTGAGTGATCTCACTCTCCACCCCCAACCCCCTGTTCCGTCTCTGGACCTTGCTTTACAGTCTGTGTGTCACTCTGAACAAATCTTTGCAGCCAACAAATGCATCCCCTAACTGGAGCGTGCACAGCACCCAAACCAAGCCAGGGCTGTCCCACTCTTGACCCTCCTGCCTCCACCTCCCAACTGCCAGGATGACAGGCATGTGCTGCCACACCGGGTCTTCTCATGTCTGTTCTGTGTATGGGACCTTACTCAGAATTCTCAGTCCCGGAATGGACTCCATAGGCATCCCATACCACTGCTCAAATGTCTGCATGGCTGACAGAGCCTACGAGGCAAGAATTATTACACTAAGAGTTGGTATTATTGGCTAACTTGCCAATATGGAGAAGTTTGGAAGAGCAATCAACTCCAAACCGTGTCCTAGCTGGCTCCCAGAAGTCTCTTTTCTCCTTTCTTATTTTCTATGCTGGGTATTGAACCCGGCCTCACACATGATAAGCTAGCCTTGTGTTCTGGAGCTTCATCCCAGCTCTCAGGGTTTCAGTTTGGTTTGTTTTTGTTTTTGTTTTTTTGGGACAGGGTCTCTCTGTGTAACAGCCCTAGCTGTCCTGGAACTTGCTTTATAGACCAGAGTAGCCTCGAACATAGAACAGACCCGCCTGCCTCTGCCTTCTGAGTGTTGCTCAGGCATGCTCCACCACACCCGGTTTAGGACTAAGTTTTTGAGGCAGGGTCTCACTATAGATTACCCAAGCTGTCCTGGACCTCCCTGTGTAGCCAAGACGTACGCTCCTAATCCTAATACACACTGAGACTTGATCCAGGACAGTCACAGCCTCCCGTATACTCCCTCCATATTCCTTGGTTATTTCCTGTTTTGTTGCTGTTGTTTTTAACTAGGGCTGTACCCAGCAAGTTGCTCTCCCCTCCCTACCCCAGGAAAAAATACTGTAGAGTCAGATGCCCAGCTTTTTATATTGGTGTCAGGGGCTCAAAATCAGGTCTTCATGATTTTTCAACAAGTACTCCTAGTCTGAGCTCTCTCTCCAAATCCTTGGCTCTTCTTGTTATTTGAGATGCAGTCTCATGTAGTCCAGGCTGGCTCAAACTTGGAATATAGACAAGGCTAGCTTTGAACTCTTGAGCCTCCCACTTCCACCTCCCAATTGCTAGGATGGCAGGGGGAGTCTTCTCATCTTTGTTCTTTGCAGGGCCCTCATTAAAGCACCAGGCAGTTCAATAACACTGGAAATGTAGCACAGTCACTTTGGAACGCTGAGTCTGCACTCAACATACAACCACAGATACATGTGCAAGGTATATCTTGGGGGTGATGGGGACCAAACCCAGGGCTTTATACAAGTGCTTTATCACTGAGCCATTTCCTAGTCCAGAAGCAGTATTTTTTTTTAAAAGACTTATTTATGTGTATGAACGATTTGCCTGCATGTATGAATGGCTAGTACTTACAGAGGTCAGAAGAATGCATTGGATCCCCTGAACTGGAGTTATAGATGATTGTGAGTTATCACGTGGGTACTGAGAATTGAACTCAGGTCTTCTGGAAGAACAAATGTTCTTAACTGCTGAGTCATCTCTCCAGCCCTTCTTTTCTCTTTCTGTCTTTCCGTCCGTCCGTCCGTCTGTCCTTCCATCCTTCCTTCCTTCCCAGTGGCTGGGATGCCTTGAGGGCTGACGGAGTTTTGTTCATTTTTGGTTTGAGACAGGGATTCATGTTGCCCAGGCTGGCCTCAAACTGGTTGTGTAGCTACATATGACACGGTATCTGGTTCTCTGTGATTCTGGATCAAACCCAGGGTTTCCTGCATGCTGGGCCAGCCGTCTTCGCACTGAGCCACATCGCCAGCCTGGGGAAAGCTGTTTCTTAATTGGAACTGGCTACACAGCTATGTTCATTTTGTGAGAATTCCCAGGGCTGTACCCTTCTGAGTGTGCCCTACGCTGAATGCACTTATGTTGAATCACACGAAATTGGCATTTTTATACATGAAAAGTGGGTGGATACTGGCAGTCACATATGGTCCAACTTACACATTATACTTCAATAAAAAGATTACTTATGAAAGGAAAAAAAAATTCCTGCCTAGCCGAACTGCTTTCTATGTGGTTCTATAAAAACGGATTTTGAGTAAATCAGGTTTGGTCTCCCTGGGGCTCGTGGGGCTCCTTGGCCGGTGGCCAACAGGCTAAGGGTCAGTTTAAAATCTTCCCTGGGGCCCAGGGCTTCTGACTCTGCTAAAGCCCCCACCCCCTCCACAACAAGGCCCAAGTCCACTGAAGGAAGACAGAACATCCTAAATGTATAACTTGGGCCCCAGGCCTAAGGTGTCCAGGGGCCCAGAACATACAGAGTGACTACTTGGGGGGTCATGAGACTTAACAAACTCCTCTGTTTGGCATTGAGAGGCTCCTGGTCTTCAGAACTTCCCCTGGCCTTGAGCAAAGCTCATCTCCTTCCACCAAATCTGTGATTGCCTTTTTCCTCCAGGACTTTAACCCCTCCTGGCAGTCAGCACCAGGCACCAACTCTCCTCTTCTCACTAGACTAGAAATCAAGGCATTCCTCTACAGCAATGACTGCAGCATCCTCAGGCCCTGGCAAGATGCCTGGTTAGCTGATGTGGCATGAATGGAAGCCAGGCAGATAGAGGGTCTAAAGCACCACTGACCAGTCCAAAAGAAGTCAGCCAGCCCTCATTTCAATTTCTCTATAGAAAGTGAAAGTCAAGCCTAGGCCTTCAGAGGTGCTGACTCCTGGGTTCAGACAGCCAGTCTAGTCCTTTCTTAAGCCTGGGCTTCTGAGGGTCCCATTCTGCTGTGGGAAGAACTGGTTAGGAAGAAGACTCTTACTGAACTAGCCTGTGGGGTGGGGATCATCATGCATTCACACACATTACAATGGGGTTGTTGTGGCCAGGTGGCGGTGGTACACGCCTTTAATCCCAGTACCAGGGAGGCAGAGGCAGGTGATTTCTGAGTTCGAGGCCACCCTGGTCTACAAAACGAGTTCCAGGACAGCCAGAGCTACCCAGAGAAACCCTGCCTCAAAACACAAACAAACAAAAAAGGACAATGAGATTGCTGTGACTAGCTCACTTAAGACCACTCAGAAGCATGCATACCTCAGGCTAGTTCACTCAGCCATTATATCACCTCAGAGTCTGACGTTACTCTAAAGCTTCTGTGATTTGTAAGCAAGGGCTAAGGCACTATTCTTGGCTGGGTTTTGATTCTTAATTTTATTTATTATTATTGTGCATGTGTCCATAATTGTGTGTGTGTGTGTGTGTGTGTGTGTGTGTGTGTGGTGGGGGAAGTACATGAGCTACAGCACAGCACACATGTAGGGAAAAACATGAGACAGCTGTTTCTCTTCTTCCACCATGAGGCTTCCTGAGTAAAATCCTAGCACCCAGGAGGCTGAAGTAGGAGGATTGGAGGCCAGATAGTTTAGACTGGTCTTGTACTTACTCTGCAGCCCAGGCAAGTCTTGGATTGGGGCATCCTCCTGCCTTAGCCTCCCCAGTAGTTATGATTCCAGGCCTGTATCACCAGGACCAGCTAAAAAGAATGCTTCTTTACACACAGCATGCCACTGCCCAGTTTGGCAGAATGAAAATAAAAGTTCTTAGCAGATGCTAGGGGGAAAAAAAAATGGAAACTGTACTTTAAAAACGTTCTTGGGTTCAGCAGTTAAGAGTAGAGAGAGTCGATACCGGATTGGGTTTCCGGCACCCACCTCAAGTGGCTCACCACCATTGACAACTCCAATTCAGGGTACTCAATGCCATCGGGCCCCCTCCGGGTCCAGGCATGCACACGGTACACACACACTCATGCCTGCACACACATGAACACAGAAACAAAGACAAATAAATCGGCAGTTGTTTAAAGTTCTGAGAGAAAGGGAAACTAATGAACTACACCGTCATAACCAAGATCACCACCTTCAAATTTTGCTCCCTCCACAGAACAACTAGAAGATCGTAGAGAACCTATGTAGCTGGCTGCAAGCCAAGTCACCTAAAAAGCAGCATGCCATTTAGCACTCGCACGGCACTGGACAAGATTTAGTCCTGTCCACAGTGGGAGCCCAAGAGACTAATAAGTAGCCCGCATGTTGACACACACCAGCATACCCATCCTGGGGAGACTGAGGCAGGAAAATTCCCAGTTTGAGACCAGCCAAGACTATATAATAAGACCTTTTTTAAATAACCTCCCCCACCCCACTCCACCCTCCCCAAAAGAAAATTCAAGGCCAGGACTGGGGAGAATTTGCCTACTGTGTGCAGCATTGGGTTCCATTGGGGATGGGGTGTTTAAAGTCAACCGCACTGGTCTTGGACTCCAACTCGATCTACCACTGTTGAACCCGGCTCTCCACTAACTCTCCATCTACCTGCCTCAGCATCCCAAGATTTGGGACTACAGATAGTGTGGCACCAAGCCTAATAGTATCCCAGCCTGGCCTGCATTCTGGAGTTCCGGACAACAGGGACACTGTCCCAGGGCCCCAGGCTGTGGCGCCTCATCTGCACTCTGCACGCACGGCTGATACTAACTGCAAGCCCACCACTCTCCGATCGACCAATGAATGGCTTGTTTAATGTCTCTCCCCTATTTAACGATGCTAGCAGCAGGTGCAGGCACAGGAGCGTGTGCGCTCAGGGGGCTCTGCCTCTGTTGCTTAGGACTTGAGAGAAGCTGGAGAGATGTCTACTTAATACGAAACGGTGGGTAACGGAAATGACTATGTATGGCTCCCTCCTGCTCCTCTCTGAGTAGCGGCTCCATGAGGACAGAACCATGTCTGTCTCTTCTACTGTAACCTCAGCGTCTGGTAGTGTGCTTGACCTAAAGGCAATATGCAATCATTTTTAATGGAATTAACACATACATAAGACGATACCTCGGACTTCTTAGCTCTTTCTCCTTCTTTTTGAGACAGGCTCTCATTGTATATAGCCCAGGCTGCCTTCTATTTCACTACATAGCGATGTTGCTCAGGCTAGCCTCAAACTCACAGTCATTCTCCTGCCTCAGCCTACCCAGGGCTAAGAGTGCCAGGACTAAAGGGATGTGTCACAATGGCAGGCTGTTTCCCACCAGCCCCTCCCCACCTTTCTTGTCAGCACTAGGGGTTGAACCTAGGCCGAATGCTCTACCACTAAACTGTATCTCAGCTCTGTTTCAGTTTTTATCTGGAGACAGCATTCTCTAAGTTGCCCAAGCTGGCTTTGAACTCACCCCATAGCTTGAGCAGGATTTGAATTAGCAATCTTTTCCACTCTTAGCCTCCTCCCTAGTTGGGCATTACAAGCCCATACCACTAGCCTTGGCCAGGATATCGTTTTTTTCCAAAGAAACATTACCTGGCCTGGGGATTTTGATGAGTCTTGATTATGTGCAAGTGCAGTATTTGATCCTCGGCATCTCCCCCCCCCCCCCCAACAGGTTTTAAAGAATATTGATGAAAACCAGGCAGTGGCAGCACATGATTTTCATTCCAGCACTTGAGAGGCAGAGGCAGGTAGAGCTCTGAGTTTGAGTCTAACCTGCTCTACAAAAGTGAGTTCCGGATCAACTGGACTATACAGAGAGGCCCAAAAAAAAAGCAAGCCAGGTGTGGTGGTGGTGGTGGTGGTGGTGGTGGTGGTGGTGGTGGTGGTGGTGGTGCACACCTTTAATCCAGCACTAGGGAAGGCAGAGGCAGGTGGATCTCTGTGATTTGGAGGCCAGCCTGTTCCAGAACAGCCAGGGCCATTACACACAGAAACCCTGTCTTGAGAAATAAACAAACAAATAATATATAGCTAAGCATGGAGGTACATGGAGATGAGTTGAGGCAGAAGGATCCAAAGTTGGAGATTAACCTGGGCTACATAATAAAAAGACTAACCTGGGCTACATAATAAAAGACTCCCAAAGCAAAAACAAAAGCCAAAGTAACAAAAAACAAAGTCTAAGGGTGAAAACACTGACCACAGGAGCAGCAAACAGCAAGTGCTCCATAAATGTCTGACATTGACTGGAACTGCCGCCTCTCTTCCCTCTTCAAATGTATCTCCTGGATCCTTGATAAAAGGGCAAAGCCCAGAACTGAAGCCACTCCAGGGCCCTGTCCACCATCTGGAGGCAATGAACTGTATTTGTACCAGCGCTAAGTGGAAAGACTGTGCTCATCAGCATTGGCAGGAGAATGGTTGTTAGACTCTGATGCTAGCAAGAAACAAAACAAAATAAAAAACATAACAAAAATTCACACACAACAACAACAAAAAAACTCAAACCAACCAACCAAACAAACAAAAAAACAAAAAAAACAAACAAAACAAAAATGTTATTCCAGGGGAAACCACTAGGCATTTTGGAATGAGCAGTCAGTTGATTGGGGACAAGACTTGGGCATGTGCACAGCCTACCAGCTGCCCAACCGTACGAGTAAATGTGAGTGAGGTCTTTCACCTTCTAGGAAACAAATGTTTTGATTCCCCCACCATCTTTCGTTCTGTCTTCTTGTTCCCTGTATATCAGCCCCAGGGCTGCTGTTAAGTGAAATCAGGGTGTTTACACCTGCTTAACACCCCTCATCCTTGCACATCACATTGTGGCCAGAGACTTTCTGTTCCAGTTGTCCACATGCCAGGTTTCTGCCTATGTGTGGTGGAGCCTCCACCCATGACGCCTCTGCTTAACACATGCTCTAACCTTCCTTGGACTCATTCTTCAGCCCTCAGTTGCAATTCAAAACCACAGGCTCCTTTCTGAGACACTTCCTGATACCCAAATTGAAATCTGCCACCCATGGGGCTAGGAAGATGGCTCATTCGGTAAAATACTTGCTTTGTATGCTGGCTTGTTTTATGTCAACTTGACACAGGCTAGAATCATTCGAAAGGCAGGAACTTCAGTTGAGAAAAGGCCTCTATAAGATCAGGCCTGCAGGGTCTTAACTAATTTTTCCTTAACCAATTAAAAAATTGATTGATAGGGGAGGGCCTAGCCCACTGTGAATGAAGACACCCCTGGGCTGGTGGTCCTGGGTTTTATAAGAAAGCAGGCTGAACAAGCCATGAAGAGCAAGCCAGTAAGCAGCACCCTTCCACGGCCTCTGCATCAGCTCCTGACTCCAGGTTCCTGCCCTGGCTTCCCTCAATGGACTGTGACTCAGGACAGGAAAGTCAAATTAACCCTTTCCTCCCCGAGTTGCTTGTGTCATGTTCTGGGTTGCAAACCTTGAAATTCAGCACAATTCAGATAGGAACCCTAACTGAGACGCTCTGTAAGCATGAAGAGCGAAGTCTGGATCCCCAAAATCCATATAAAGAAGCCGCTCACATTTGTAATCCTATTGCTGTGGAGGCAGAAACAGGAGGATGCCCGGGGCTGGCGATCCACCCAGTCTAGCTAAGCAGTGAGCTCCAAATTGATTTCAGAGAGAGAGAGAGAGAGAGAGAGAGAGAGAGAGAGAGAGATCCTGTTTCAAAAACCAAATTGAGAGGCTCTGTCAGTGGTTAAGAGCACCTGTTACTCTTGCAAGGGACACAGGTTCAATTCGTATCATCCACACAGGAACTTACAACCATCTGTAACTCCACACCCAGGAATCCCGCACCCCATATTCTGACCTCCAAAGGCACCAGGCATGCACATGGTTTACATACATACATACATGCAGGCGAAACATTCACACACATAAAAGAGAAAATAAATCTACTTCTTTTAAGGAGTAGAAAGAAGACACTCAACAGGACTTCTGTTTTACACACACACACACACACACACACACACACACACACACACACACGCATGTGCACCCTTTTCCTTATACATACATACATACATACATACAAGCATACTCCCCCTTATATGCCTCATTTCCATGAACTCAGAGATGGCTGACTTCTCTCTCTGAGCACTTGCCAGAGATCAAATTGCACTCACTTTGTCTCCTAAAAGAGCTTCACCAGGGCAAGGAGGGACATCTGCCCCCCATGAGCCCCAATCACTGCAGACAGCAGCACACAACAAGCAAATGAATTCCTCTAAACTGCTGCTAATGCCTCTCAGGCATTCTGATCGAACAGTGGGGGGGGGGGGAGCACTGGAACTCCTCCTGATCCCCACCTAGGGCTGGGCATTCTCCCTCCTTAAAACAGGATCACAAAGTGGAACCCTGTCTTTTGGCTAAACCTGTTAATGAAGGAAACAGGGCAGCGTCCCTTCCCCTACATCAGTTTAAAAAGAGTCATTTATTCTCATCCTTGTAACTAGGCAAGGACCATGGGTGAACACCAGCTGGAAAATGTGTCATTGTTTAACTGCTTACATGACTCTAAGAAACCCTACGGTGGAGAGGGAGTTAGACTCAAGGCAGAGAGAACTGGGTTGCAAACCTTGAAATTCAGCACAATTTACCAGTGTTTCTGTTCACCAGATGAAGGACTATTGGCCTCAATTTGCAGATCTGACAAATGGGAATAGTGATAAGTACAAAGGGAAGTCCTGAAGATCTCCCTCCTTGGCTTTGGGTGGAGGTTTTGTCCCAGGAAGGAAGCTCCGTGGGAGAGTCTGTTCCGGCCCCAGGAACTGAGTAAGTGATCATTGAGACGTGAGTCCGAGTGGTAAGAAGGCATTTTACGATAGGACACAGTGACCTTGAGTTCTAGTCTGAACAGCTTGTGATGGGGCCCTAGCCCCAGGCCAGACCTCACCCGTGGGCTGAGTCTTTCAATTGGTTCCTCCGACTACAGCCAAGCGCAGCACTAGGATGGCGTAGGAGGAAAAAACTGCCTCACAACCCATGATGGCCAAACACCAGCAAGATATACCTTGCCGGGGATCCAGACTCAGAGCACCCTCCCGCTCCCCCTTACTGCATCAATTTCATCCCTACTCCAGGCTCCAAGGAGATTACAGGCTTCCCGGTTACTGGGCGGAGCTGGGCCTAATGCTGGAGCGCCCGACTTCAGGAGTCAGGCCTAATGGGGGGCTTCTCTTTTCACCGGCTTCGGACGCCCCCGCCCCCCTCGCCCCCTCCAGCAAAGAAAAGCTCTCTGGCTATTTCCATTCCCTCTGAGCTCAAGAGTCCTGTTATTTAATACCGTGGCCACCCCGGCAGCATCCTGCCGAGGCCTGCTCCACCCATCTACCTGGCCAATTCACCGCTGCTCCCTTTTCTTTGAAGGGGAGCAATCGGGAAAACTGCCTTCTGCAACAAAAGGCACAGGGCAGCAAGATTACAAAGAACAGCGACTTCTGAGGACTGGGAGACAAGGGCCCGAGTAGAGAAGGGGGCACCTAGCCAGGGCAGCAGAGGGCGGGCGGAAGCCCGGGGCATTGCGGACATTACTCTGGGGCGGGAGAGAGGCGGGGTTGAGAGGTGAGGGCCAGGCCTCTGGCTGAGTGGACAGAATCACCCCGGGGGGTACTGGAGCCGGAAGAGGCCTGGCCCAGATACTGTCCACACCCAAGAAATGGGAGGAGGAGTGGTCTGCACTTAGGGAGCCAGATTCACTCAACAACCCCCCACCCTACCCTTCTTTGAAATAGACAAAAGACATTTTCTTAATTTTTGGCAAATGAGGCTGGAAGGTCCCTGCCCCCGACGTCCCCAGGCGCCACTGATCTTGAAAAAGGAGAAGGTTCCCAGTAGGGGGTCCTCTCGCTCCCCCTCCCCATCGCCTGAGGCGACAAGAGATACGCTGATCGAGGTGTGTCCTCCCCCACCCTGCTCTAGGCCCAGAATCCCGAGGCCGCAGCGCCCCCCACCCTCTAGTCACACTGACGGTTCCTGCCCAAGCCCGCAGTGGCGTGAAGGTGGCCTTTACCTCCTCTCGCAGGCTGGGAGGAGGGTACAACCCACGCAGCTGAGCCAGCGGCAGCAGTCGCCGCCGCCCTCCATTCATTAAAAAGAAAAAAAAAAAAAAGGAACAACAACCTCCACCCCTCTTTGTAAAAGAACGACGGCCCCTGGAGGAGCAACAGCCGGCCCCAACAATCACGGGTTAAGCTCTTTTCCGGCCCCCCATTCATAAAAAAAAGAAAAAGGGAAAAAAAAAAAGCGCAGCGCATGCGCGCACGGGGTCGCTTGTGCCCACCCATTCATAGAATCGCGGGCGGCGCGCGTGCGCAGTGGAGCTCTCTGCCCTCCCATTCATAAAAAAGCCATTTTCCCAGGCAAGGGTTGCAACATCGCCGCTGAGGCAGCGAGCAGAGCTGACAGCGGCGGAGCTGGCGCTGCAGGACTCAGGGAGCCTTGCCGGCTCCTCTGACTGGCGTCTGCGAGTACAACAGCGACTGACCCACTCCGGTTCGGGCATTTACATAGACGTGGAGCGATGCTTGTGACTCTGCAGCTCCTCAAAGTAAGTCCATAGCCGATTGGAGATCTGAAAGTACCCCCTCGGTGCCGTGACGCGGCTCCCCACGGGCTGAGGCCAATGGTACGCTATTTCGAGCCGCTTCGGTGTTCCTTCCCTTGGTCTGCGCCTCCTCGAGTCCCTGCGGTACGCCGCAGCTACCAGGCGCGCCCGGCCGGCACGGCGCTGGGGGTGTTCGCTGCCTGGCACTGCCGTTGCCGACCCTGGGCATTGCCAAGTTGGGCTTCCGCGCCCTCTGCGACTCGGGAAACCTTGGTAGTGTCCGGAGTTTGCCTCTGGCCTGGCCTCTTTCCTTCTCCTGCCACTACTCCTTGAGCGCGGAACCCGCAGCCCCGGGCTCGCTCTGGAGCGACCGCTTGGGACTTGGGGGCGCCCTACGTTTGGGCGGCTCGCCCACCCCCGGGCTCCGTGCCCACGGTGCCAGTTGTGCCGTGGGTCTTCCCAGCCCTTCCTCAGGGGCCTATGCTCGACGTAGCTTTTTTCTTTCCCGGTTCCGAGCCGTGGAGGACTAGGTTTCCTCGGCTGCTTCCCCACTGGATGGTCAGCGTGGGGCCGGCCAAGGACTGAGCTTTTCTGCTCCCTCTCCTTGGCGAGGCGGTTCCAGACCGTCTGACCTTTGCTCGGCTGCCTCATTTTATGCTGTGCAACTACCTTGCTTCTTCTTTCCCTAGCCTCTTCTGGGCCCGAGGCTCCTTGGCCATCCGGTACCCCCATATCCTCAGACATCGATCTTTGCCAGGTCCGGGAGCCCCTGGGCCTCTAGTAAGGCTGTGGTGGGGGCTGAAGGTGCGTTTACATAACGCCGGGCGTGTGGGAGCTGGAGGAAGAGGTTGCATGCGTAGGAGAGATAAGGTGCCCACTTTGCCTCCTTGTTGGTATCAGACTTGACAACACGGAGAATAGAGGATAGAGACGGTATGTTCTGAAGAATTTGGAGTCGCCAGAGCCACGGGGGCATTGAGGGGGGTAAGGGAGAAGACGGGCTTGGCCAACCCGGGCAGCTGGAGCTTGGCTTCATCACTGGGGCCACGGCTGTGCCCAGTTCCCCCTCCAAGCAGACGATCAAAAAGCATTTACAGTAGCTGCTCTTGGGCAAGAAGACGGTTTCTCAATTCTTTTGATTGGGGGCTGGGGGTTGTGGGCAGAGGAAGAGGCGAGAGACAGAAAGATGGTTGCATGGCTTGAAGGGCTAAGGGATGGAGTTCTAGGCGACATGGGCTGGAAGGGATTGCATGCAGAGGGGAAAGCTGCTGGCTGGGCATCCATATTGTCAGGCCTGGCTCAGGGCAGAAGGCCTCCTACTGCGCAGGGAATAGGCTCCCCGGAACCCTGCGACGCTGCAAGGAAAAGATAGATTCCTTGGGGTCTTCAGATGCAATGGCAGTCTCCTCTTTAATGTCACCAACCAGTGGTTTGATGCTCCCCATTTTGAGGAGAGGCACGGGGACCTGGGGAGGGCAGGAGCTCGGGCACATCCCCTCTGTGGGTGACCAGTGCAGCAGCCTTCTAACAGGCCTCTACGCAGCACCAAGCTGGAAGGTGAGACCCAGAGCAGTTGGGAAATAGAGGTTTATCAATCTCTTAATAAGTTCCGTCTGGCCTAAGGCCCTACCCAATATTGCACCGCTGGATTTCACAATGTTTGGAGTTCTCGATCTTCACACAAATGGAGCACAAACATTCTGAGATTTTCTGCTTCTAACCCCACGTTAGTGCGGTTGTGGAGATCGTGGATGTGTCCTGAGAGGAAGGACTACAGCTGCTCAGGCTCTTTCTCTGAGGGAAGTTGTAGGGTCGACACCCCTGAGGTGGCATTTCCTCTGTTTCCAGGTCTTTGGGAGGGTCCCTTGGCTCCAGGAAAACCCTCTCCAGGCTGGAGCAGGTGAACTGTGTTAGTGAGCACTTAGATTGCTGAACCCTGAGTGGACGACTAGGTGGAGGGAGGCTTTAAGGACATCCCTTGCTTGTATCCCATCTGAAATTTTAGACCTGAGTTCAAGAGTCTCTTTCCTTCTGGGATATCCATGCCTTCTTGCTGGATCCCACAACCTTGTCCACATTGCCCTCTGAAATGGTAACCTCACCACAGCTTTGGTTCAGCCTGGTGGGAGGAGACAGCACAGACTAGATCCATTCAGGGCAGATGGGAGGCTGGGCATCCACCGTCCTTTCTGCCTGTATCACGTTCCAGAATTGGCAATTTGGAAATCACCCTTTGCCCAGTTCATACTTCATTTTCACTGTCTTGTGAACTTAGCACTATATGTGCCCAGAGGTTTGGCTGGCTTTCTAAAACAACAGAAAACAAATGAAGGCAAATAAGCCATCCAAAATGAAGGGAGAGACAAAACCCATGAACACGCTCCTAAGTGGCTTTTGAAATGTGTCACTCTTTGGATCAGGCATAAGGACTTTAAATTCCAGTCCCTTGCTGTGGTATCCTGCCCTGCTGTGGACTTCTATAACATTTTAAATTTAGTTTTAAGGCAGGTTCTCCTTATGTAGCCCCGGCTTTCCTGGAACTCGCTCTGTAGACGAGGCTGGCCTCAAACTCAAAGAGATCCACCTGCCTCTGCCTCCCAAGTGGGGATTAAAGACTTGTTAGCATGTTTTTTTGTAAATCCATGCCTGGTAGATAAAGCCTGCATGTTGATTACAAGATGGCCTAGGAAGAAGGGCCCTCTTTGGAGTTTTAATTTGGTTCTGATTCTAGGGTATCTGTACTCAGGTAGAACCAAGAGGGAGTTGCATGTGCCCAGCTGAGGGACGATTCCTGCCACCTACTCAGTCTACTAGGATGTTTGGAGCTTGGGGAGTAGACTGAACAGGGTTTCTTGTTTGCTAACTGGCTTGCTTGTTTTGAAACAGGGTCTTGATTTGTAGGCACAGGCTAACCCTGAACACACACACACACACACACACACACACACCTCCCCAGAGCTGAGGACCGAACCTAGGGCCTTGCACTTGCTAGGCAAGCACTCTACCACTGAGCTAAATCCCCAACCCCAATCCTGAACTCTTAAAATTTTACTTTATTATATGCATAAATCGAGTGCACATGCATACTTCCATGTGAATGCAATTGCCCACAGAAGTCAGGCATTGGATGCCCCGGAGCTGGAATTAACAGACTAAAGTTATCAGACTAAAGTTTTAACAGCTGCCTAAAGTTGGCGCTGGAAACTAACCTTAGGTCCTCTGGAAGACCAGTATGTGCTCTTAATAGCTAAGCCATCTCTCTGGCCCCATAACCTTACTCTTTTTTTTTCTTTTTTAGAGACAGGGTTTCTCTGTGAACAATCCTGGGCTGTCCCAGACCTCGATTTTGTAGACTAGGCCGGCCTCGAACTCGTAGAGAGATCCACCTGCCTCTGCCTCCCGAGTGCTGGGACTAAAGGTGTGCGCCACCGCCAACTAGCAGAGGTTCTTAATCTCCCTGCCTCCTGTAATCTTGAGTGCTGGCTTTACAGATGTGCCACCTTGCTGAGTTATGGCAGGGTTTTTGTTTATTATTGTTTTTGGAGACAAGGTCTTGGCTGGCCTGAAACCCGCCTGGGAGACAAGCTGCATCCAGCTTGGGAGTAGAGTCCTCCTGCCTCTGCCTCTGGAGTGTGGGCATTACAAGCAGGCAGGCTGCACCGTGCCCAGTTTATAACGGGGTTTTTAAATAAGGGGTGGCGCGAGAGTGGAGAAGAACACAGTGACTCGTGGCGATAGGTTTTGGTAAGGAGACAGCGACTAAAGCTGGGGAAACTGTTACGGGTCCTTTCGGACTAGGCAAGGGCTGGTAAGCCTGGGCCTTAGGGGTGAGCAAACTCCCAGAGCCCGTGGGACCAGGGGCAGCCAGTAGGGCTTGTTTGTGGCTAGGACCAAGGCAAGTTCACTGTTAATCTGTACTCTTAGGGGAGAGTCTAGTCTTAAGGACCTTTTGAATAAGAGGCACAGGAAGTAGAGGGTGCTGTGTGATTTAAAAGGTGGGGGGTATTGGTTCTCAGGGAGCTGGGGCTACCCTGCAGATCTGGACAGCTGACTAGGTTGGGGAATGTGTCGGCGACATGTGGCCAAGCTTAAGAGGCCCCGCTGTTCAGCTGTGATGGGGGTGGTTCTTTCCAAAGAAGGGCCTCCAGTCAGTGGAGGAAGCGAGGAAGCAAGGCGCTGTAGAGAGAGGCACAGATGTTCTAGGTCCAGTGGAGGAAGGGAAGGGGCCCTGGGGCAGGTGGCCCAGTTGCACCAGAGCCGTTTTCCTTACCCGTCTGTTTCTGGCTGGGAAAGGGGGAAGTCATTTCCTGTTCAATCCCAAGGGTAAACTAAAAATCTATTGTCAGTTCTGTCTCTTGGTGGAGGTTGGGGAGACAATAAGACCATCTTGGTGATGTCTAAAAGGCCTTTCAAGGGGCTGGGGGGGGGGTCTGCAAGCGTCTGGTCACATTCTACACTTTGGCCTGACCAATTCCTGAGTGGTGCTGCTGGTTAGCAGGCCCCATCTAGGGCCCTTCCTTTGTGGCATGGCTTCCAATCTCTCTTAATGGGGTACTGGGCAGACACAAGTATATGGGTGCACAGATAGCAAAGCAGAAGCTTGGAGCTGGTTAAAATTGCTCAAAAGACAAGGAAAGGGAAAGGGGCTGAAAACTGGTGATGGGTGATGGGACAAAGGATGACGGACCACTGTTTCCTTTTGTGATTCCCTAACATGGCCAGCTGTGAACTCGCTAATGCTGGTAAAGTAGGAAGTGGGTAAAGGTGTGTCCTCAAACAAATTCAGCTGCTCAGAGGCATTCTGCTTCCTTCCACTGGGCCTCCACAAATTGGCTTCCCCCATAAGGCCTGGCTTTCCCTACCCCCTTCTCTTAAGGGTCTTTTTAAAAGCAATAAGTCACCATCTGGCTATAGCTTAATTAACTAAACTGGGTTAGTGTCACAAAGGACCAGGCAATGGTGTTGCAGAGGGGCGGCCGGCTCTCGGGCAGCCTAAGGACCTTTATTGTGACTTTAAAGGGTTAAACAACCTTCTGTGGAAGAGCCCGCTAAGACTGAATGGGCAGCACAGAAACTGCCCATTCATTCGGAGCTTCTTGCCAGCTTCTCATTCGCTGACTTGGAGATTTTAAAGTACAACGGGCAGATTTTCCCAATATTTCCCAGCTGTCCTTCCCAGGGTAAATCCAGGGAAGGGTGGCCAGACTGTGTGGACATTTAACATTGCCTCTTGATTCTTTTCATGCAGCCTGTGTCTAGGTCCCTCCCTGCAGGCAGTGAGGGTCAAGACAGGCAGCTTCGAGCTGCCAGACCAAGCAGCCGCCGCAGATTGAGGGACTGTGCGATGGGAAGGGGGTGGGGTGGGTAGCTTGCTGATTCATCAGCCTCGCCAACTCCTTGAGCCTGGCTCTTCCCTCCTCTCCCCTCCACACCTGCACTGGAAACTCTATCATCAGAGATGCCCCAGGAACCCCCCAGAGTTGAACTTGATAGGTGAAAAGGGAGGGGATCCCGTTTCACACCAGGATTTCCTTTTCCTTTAAGGATGGTTACAGTGAAATCCTGTAAGGGAGATCCATTGGGGTAAAGGTGAAAACATTCAGTGACAGAAAAGATTGCCCAAAAAACCCTATCTGGAGTCATTTATCTGCTGGTTGGGTTACTGAACCTCTCAGCACCCCCACTTACCACAAGGTTGGTGGCTAAGGGGGGGGCACTGAAGGACCCATGGCTAGGAAAATGATTGGCACTTGTACATTTTCCATGGGTCCCTAGGGGTAGGGAAGGCTTCCACAAGTCATTGTTAGCTAGGGCTCCGTGTCTGTTTCAGCCACAGGGTCACAGGACTAGAGACGAGTCCTGCCCTGATCACTTGCTCTACCCCTGTGATCCTTTGTGTGTGTGTGTGTGTGTGTGTGTGTGTGTGTGTGTGTGTGTGTGTGTGTGAGAGAGAGAGAGAGAGAGAGAGAGAGAGAGAGAGAGAGAATGCATGTGTCTATGTATGCCACACATACCTGGTGTTCTTAGAATGGTTGCCATCAGATTTCCCCAGAATCAGAAATACACATGATTTGTGAGCTACCGTGTGGGTGCTGGAGACTAAACCCAGAATTTCTGCAAGAACAGCAAGCGCTCTTAATTAGGGAACCGTTTCTCTAGTCCATTTGCCTTGTCATTGGCGGTGGGCACGGGGTCTTTCCTTGAACTTAGTGATGCCCTAGTGGCAGGACTGGCCAATGAGCTGAAGGGATCCTCCTGTCCCCACTTTACCTTATAGATGTGACAAAACTGTGCTTTGGGGACCAGAACTTCAGGCCTCCTGCTTGCGTGGCAAGCAAGCACTGCGCTGACCGGTCATCTCCGTGGCCCTATGCTTGCATTTCTAACTCCAGAAGGGAAGCTATTCCCTATGGTGATGGTGAGGATCACCTGAGGATTAACTGAGAAAATAAAGCACTTTGGGCGCAGCAGAGAGCCTGGCTCCCAGAAGTGTTCCATAAATATTAGTCATTTCTAGTAATTAGCTGCTGCTGCTGTTGTTTTTGTTATTATTATTGTTGTTGTTGTTGTTATTATTATTATTATTATTATTATTGGAGGGAAGGTGAAAGTGTTCCTTCTTATGCTAATCCTCTGGCTGTGAGATCCTTCCTAGGCTTAAGTGCAGGGTTGGCGTCATTTCCATCCAGAATCTTCCAAATTGACCATCAAGTTCTTCCCCAGCAGCTTACGGAGGCAAAGCCTCCTGTCCCATTTATATTATATAAATCTCTTCCTTCCTTGGAGGAGAAGCGGAGGTGCCTATTAAAGTGCACTTAACACCTGCGGGGATGCACAAACTGAGGGGTGGAAATGTCCCGGGGTGGAGACTGATCTTGGAAGTAGAACTCAGACTGGGGGTGGGGGGCGGTGTTGCTGGGTGGGGAGTAGCCCAGGAGCTGTGCTTGAGGGGTTATCAAACAGGCAGTTTAGGAAGTTGTTTTTCTTTTTCGGCCACATCAATTCAGTAGAGGCTGGGGCAGGCCTAAGCAAGTGTGAGCCGCGGCTCTCCGAGCCAGCCCTTCGGTTTTGCTGAGATGGTGGCTGGAAGGGGTTCAGGGTTCTGGTAGGGAGATGCCTTTTGAAATGTGTCTTCTGGAACCAAATGTCAGATGTGCGTGTCCTGAGAGAGCTGAGTCACTGGGGGCCAAGATCCCACACTCTCTAGGCTGGCCTCATTTGCCAGCCCAGATGTTGACAGCTGCCTCTGGAGGGTGATGGGGGGGGGGGGCGCAGTAGCCTCCCTGCCTACTACCGTGGCTGCTCCAAACTGGCTTGCTGATGGGGCTTTTGCATGCCTTGGAGAGTCTGCTTGCTGATCCCAGGGCCTGTTAAACATCCTTGAAAGTTGCCTAAGGCTTTTTGCTTCATCAGCAAGAAATGCAGCTGTTTTTAAAGAGAATTGGTTAACCTGCCTGGCAAAGCAGAGTGGGGGAATCGGTTTGCCTCTGTCTGTGCCTAGCAGTACCTTTTCTTTCTCCTGTAGTCAGTCCTGGACTTGGTTCTGAGATAAAACTCTAGCTACAAGGGCCAATATGAAGCTACTTGAAGATTCCACATCTTTTTGTTGGCAGGTATTCCCAACCTGGGCTTTCTGGAATCATTGTCCAAGGAAGAAGGTTCTGACTTGAGACAATCCTTGGCTAGCACCTGACGAGTCTGATCTGTGACAGACACTTTATGCCAAATTAACAAGTTTTTCCTTTAACCAAAGACCCCACAACTAGAACCTGGGGCTTCTAACTTAACATTTTTTTGTAGAGGCAAGGCCTTGGGAACCTCTTGGAACAAGTGTATTAGCTGAAAGGTAGCATTCCTTAGAGGGATGCTCTCCACGATACTTCTACCCAGCCCTGATCACAGCAGTTCACTTAAAGCTGCCTTGACAAGGGCCTAGTTAGTCTTTGGTAGAAAGCCTGCCAGGTGGTTGAGGAGGCTTTCGACTCATAGGTGATGCTCTGAACTGTGTATAGGGGCTCATTCCTTTAATTGTAGCAATTGGTAAGCTGAGGAATGAGGACTTCTGTAGCCCAGCCTGGACAATTACATAATAAGTTTCAGACCAACCTAAGATGTTATATGAATGTCTTGTCTTAAAAAATAATTAAAAGGTTAAAAAAAAAAAGTTCTGATTTCACTGAAAAGAACTTTGTGGCCCCTGCCATTATGTAGACTCTTACCCAAGACAGACAGGGAAATAGTATACAAAGAAATACCTGTCGGGACAATAGTTAGTTCCCTGTGTGAATGGGAACTGTCTGGTGACTGAACCGTTGACCCTTGTAGAAAAGATGTGATGTTTTTTGCATTTAGCGGCATAGATGATGTACAGATGAATGCTGTGGATAACCTTCTTTCTATCCCTTTCATGAACTTTCTATTTAGAGCTAGCTGTGTTTATTTCATGCCGACTAGAAGCATCCAAGAAAACGCTTCAACTATTTGTAACCAAACCCTAGTCTCCAAGCAGAGGCAAGCACAGTTGTGCCTTCCCATCAGCCTCTTCTCTCCGCCACCACCAACACTTGACTCTAGTTTTACTTCCAGGGAGCCAAGTGTCACTCTCCTGTGATACTGAGATGGACTAACAGTCCCAGCAAGAGGGGTAAACGGAACTAGAAACCTATTTCACATTCCCTTGGCAACGCCTTTGATGCGAGATAAACTTAGTTGAGAGACATGAGCTCTCATTAGCATCTTGAAAAGGCATTTACAGAAACACCGCCCTTAACACTGAGGACCTCAGTGTGTGTTGTCTTGATGGAGACTCCTCTTCCCTTTCTCCATCCTTCCCGCCCCCAGTCCCTTGAAGTTCTTTGTGGAATCTTCCCAGAGTGTAATCTTTCCTTTGGATTCCAAATTGTGTCTCCTCTGGGCAGAGGTCCTGGCCTTCCGCTGCTATTTCTTTAAATTGA
Source organism: Peromyscus maniculatus bairdii (assembly GCF_049852395.1). NCBI lineage: Eukaryota > Metazoa > Chordata > Mammalia > Rodentia > Cricetidae > Peromyscus > Peromyscus maniculatus. The sequence continues at coordinate 30,328,016 of NC_134870.1, read as the reverse complement.
TCTCCATCCGAATTCCAAATGTAAAGGTCAGCAGGCAAGGAAATGGCACTTCTAATAGAAAACAATGTGCACTTTCTAAATTTGAACCAAGCCGTTTCCGCTCTTTGATTTAAGTGACTTCCTGGGTTTCCGTGTCAGGCGCTGCAGTTGAATCTCTGGCCGGATGCCAACTTAAAATTGCACTCTCTCAGTGAAATTAGAAACTGATCCAGGGTTGCCTTAGCTATTCTAGTAAATAGCATTTAGTCTGAATGTTCAGCTCAGCACTTGGAAATGGGTGATGTGAGTGCCCCTTGAGAGGATTTCCCATGTAGGTTGTCGGGAGCTCACCTACCCAAGGGGCTTATTGGCTGCTGGAGGTTACCACTCTTGGAAGCAGGAGTCATAGGTTAATAATGTCCCGGATGAGTGAGCATCAGATGCAGCCCTTCTCTTCTTAGTTCCCAAAATGAAGGCTTTTGCTTATCCAGCTGGTGAGCTCAAAGGGAGCACACAGGAGCTGTTGTATTGACCACATACATACACGGTCCTCGGTGCCCAGTCCAGTTCCTACGGGACTTAGGAAGTGTTTATGTAGGGAGTCAAAAATGGTTATATTTTGAGATAGTGATGGGTTGTTTAGTGCTTTCTATGTGTGCAGGTATCAGGTGTGTGTTTTTCCCTTTAGTCCTTGCAAGAACCCTCTTGACAGCCACAAAACTAAGGCATAAGCCATAGATGCAGCTTGGGCCCTAGCACTCACCACTGCAGAGGCAGGTGGATCTCTGTGAGTTCAACCTGTTAAATATCATGAGTTGAAAGCCAGCCCAGGGCTACACAGTGAGACCCTCCACCTGCACCCCACACACACACACTCGGGGGAGTGAGATGGCTCATTTGGTTGATACAGGCGCTTGTTCACAAGCCTGGGGACCTCCGTTCCCTCATTGTCACACACAAAGGTGGAAGAAGAGAGAGGGATTGTTCCCCGAGAGAAGTAACTCTGACCTTCACATGCATCCAAAATAATTTAGAAGGAAGTTGTAGTGTGTGTTCACAGCAGCACTTGTTAGGCCTAAAGTGTTCCGTTTTTTGTTTTGTTTTTGAGACGGGCTCTTGCTCTGTAGGCAGGCTGGTCTCAAATTCACAGCTGCCTCTCTGCTTCCACCTTCCAAATTCTGGAATTCTAGGCCTATGCTACCATGCCTGACCGACCTGTTCTTTACCTCACCCAGTGGTGCTGATGACCATAGCAAGAACCTGTAGCATACTCAGAGAGCGATCCACCTACCACCAAGTTGCCCCCCAGCCCAATAGATGTTACTTCTACTGCTGTGATTCTCTGTAGTAGTGACCATTTAAGCCTTGGGAATCGCTAGGACGTTTCGTTCGCTGAAGAAATTTGGTTCCATTTCATTTAGGGGCTCCCAAGGCCTGATATAAGATTGAGGGGAGAGGAGGTATTAACAGGCCATATTGATGCGCAGGAATCCATTTTCTCTTTTTCCTTCCTTCCCTCCCAGGACCCCTAGAAGCCTGTCTATCGGTGCAGTCCAGGACCGCCAGCCTCATGGAGCCCCCGATCCCGCAGGGCGCCTCCCCTTTGACTCCCAGCTCCGGCATGGTGCAGCCCCTCCTTGACGGCCGAGTGGCCCACAGCCGGCTCCAGCACCCACTCACCATCTTACCCATTGACCAGATGAAGACCAGCCACGTGGAGAACGACTACATAGACAATCCTAGCCTGGTGGCCCCTTCCATGGGTCCCAAGCGGACCCGGGGTGGGCCCCCAGAGCTGGCCCCCACCCCTGCCCGCTGCGACCAGGATGTCACTCACCACTGGATCTCCTTCAGCGGGCGGCCCAGCTCTGTGAGCAGCAGCAGCAGCACCTCCTCAGACCAGAGGCTGCTCGACCACATGGCTCCACCGCCCGTGGCTGAGCAGGCTTCGCCCAGGGCTGTGCGCCTCCAGCCCAAGGCGGTCCACTGTAAGCCACTGGACCTCAAGGGCCCAGCAGCTCCGCCAGAGCTGGATAAGCACTTCTTGCTGTGTGAGGCCTGTGGGAAGTGTAAGTGCAAGGAATGTTCGTCCCCTCGGACGTTGCCCTCCTGCTGGGTCTGCAACCAGGAGTGCCTGTGCTCGGCCCAGACCCTGGTCAACTATGGCACGTGCATGTGCCTCGTACAAGGCATCTTCTACCATTGCACCAACGAGGATGATGAGGGCTCCTGCGCTGACCATCCCTGCTCCTGCTCCCGCTCCAACTGCTGTGCCCGCTGGTCCTTCATGGGTGCCCTCTCTCTGGTGCTGCCCTGTTTGCTGTGCTACCTGCCAGCCACGGGCTGTGTCAAGCTGGCCCAACATGGCTATGACCGCCTGAGACGTCCTGGTTGCCGCTGCAAGCATACGAACAGTGTCATCTGCAAGGCAGCCAGCGGTGACCCCAAGGCCAGCAGGTCCGACAAGCCTTTCTGACACTGCCCTTGGAAACATGGTCCCTCCTGCCAGTCTCCTAAGGCTGACCTTGCTCATCTGTCCTCTCCTAAACCCTAGATTGAGAAGAAGCCAGGCAGAGAGACCACTGCCACCCAGCCTAGAGTCCCCAAAAGGATGAAGATGCACTTTGGGGTTTTCATGTTCTTGAAACTTTACGTCAAGCAGCAGTGATAGCATCGGGGTGTGCTGGTTTGGGATGTGGTTTTCCTATTTCAGAAGACGGAACACAGATGTGGACACAATCCGGAAGTTCGGCTGCTCAGTGGCCTTCCCAGCTCCTCCTCAATCTCTCCCTCCCACTTTGCTTTTGTCTGTGGCTCCTGCTGGAGCCTCCTGCCTGGGAGGAACAGTTAGTGGAAGGTGGGATACCTCGAGGAAGACCCTCAGAGCCTTGACTTCTGCCTTCTCTTCCTCTGTCCATGCCTGTTGGCCTTGGCCTCTTGGGAAGGTGCGCTGTAGCAATTCCTGCTGTATGGACTTTGATAGCTGAGAACAAAAATCACCCGGAGCCACAGGATGGATAAGGAGCCGCGGGGCCGTGTGTTCCTCCTAGCTTCAATCACTAACTTGGGGGTGTCCACTCATCACACCATCCTCTGCTTAACGGAGTCACGGACTGGCCTGCCTGCTGTGTGTCCCGAGCGCTCTCTACTCAGATTCTCTGCAGAAACTTGCTGGGTTAAGAGGGCCAGGGCGACACAAGCGAGACCAAATATCATTTTGCCAATGAGTCTGAGGCTGTGGTCTCTGGATCCAGTCACGATGTTTTTACATGTTTAATTAAACTAGATGCTAATGGTGTTTAAACAACAATAATAATACAACAACTTGCTTCCTTTTGGGCCACCCCCAGGAAGGGCTGATTTCAAAATCTGGGGGGCAAGCAACCTCAAGGAGCATAATTCCCCTTGCCCGTCAAGAATGGCGAAGAAGAGGCCGCACCTCCCATTGGCAGAATGACAGTTGAGCCGAGCTGGGGTTGGGTTTTCTTCGGATTCTGCTGCTTGCTGTCGTAGCCTTTTGTGTATAGTGATGTGTCTGTCTTTATGTAAATAGAGAGAGGATGAACAGAGTCTATTTTAGTGTTAGGAGGCCCCGGTGTGGAAGTCAGAGGAACTCAGAGAGGGTGGGGAACAGTTCTCCAGGGGCTGCTGGACTTTGAGCCCCACTTTTGTGCGCCGCACAAACCCCGCCCCTCCCGACAGCCCCCCAAAGACGTAGCAACTCTTTCTCTCACGGTGCTAAAGGACTCAGAAAGTGCAGCACGTCCAGTGGGTAGGTACTTGTTGCATGCAAAAAGCTATAGTTGTCTCTGGTCCTTGCCCCTCCGCTGTTGTGTGGGGTTTTTGCTTTGTGTGGTATTTTGTCCCCCATCCCTGCCTCTTAAATGATGCGAGAAATGGCCTGGGTCAGAAGAGGCGCCCCAGGGGCCATTGGAAAAGCATTAGGCAAAAATCATGTGTAGCGTTTCTGGCTCTTCGTGCGGGACCAGAGCTGCCCCCCGGGAAGGAGGCCAGCAGGCAGGTAGCTATGAGTAGCTTGTACCTAATGCTCTTTCTCAAGGATTCACCCCCCCCAACCCAACCCCACCTTGGAAACTAGTTGTAACACCTTATGATTTAGAATAAGTTAATTGTAACCATAGGTATTTATTGATTGGAGGAAGGGAGGGTTTTGTTTTCAGCTTTATTTATGTAACATTTACTGGCTTGTAAAAGGCAAGTATAAAATATGGCATCTTCATTCCCTGGCTAACCCATCTAGCTGCCCTTGCCACAGTCAGCTTGCCATGTTCTTGCACAGATCAGAAGGAAAGAAAATGGAAGACCGAAACACATTTAGCCAACCACTTACACTAATTGAATGTATTAGAAGCTTGCAGAAGGGGCTGCAGATGCTTGCCTCAGATGAGGCATGTGGAGGGAAGCCCCCCAAAAAAACGATAGCACACACGAGCACCCTTTCTAAAGCCTGGGAGCTTTGCCCGGGGTCCCTCCCTCAATTTGTCTCCACAGGACATTTGACCCAGTGGCAAGTTGCACTTTGGTGATCTTGGTCTCGACACCTCTGTGGACAGTTGAGTTAAATAAGCCGTGTATTGCGTACATGCACACGTGACACTTACACACTGACCCTCCACCACACAGACCCTGTTTCCTGGCAACCCCTCCCGGACCCTGACTTTGTGTACATAGCTGTAAACACGGATTTTTATGGGTTTTGGTTTGCTCCCCTCCCCCGCCTTGTTTTGGCTTGCGAATGATGTCTACAGAGCTCTCCCTCCCCCCCAGGAGTTTACCCTGGGGCCCACTTGCTTGGTGGTAAAGGGGAGGGCTGAAGGAAGAAGCATCCTTGATTTCCTCAGCTCTATTGCTTCTCTCTGGCTTCCCGGCAAACACCTACACTTGGCAAAGAATGCATAATAAAAAGTGGTAGTGTGCCCACGGGGCCCCACCCTCTTCCCGGGCTAGTCAGCTGGCACTGAGTCCAGGCCCTCGCTGCAGCTGCCTCAGACCGGTGGCTTGCTGTCTTTAGCAGCTTGCTTGGCTGGGTTATAGCTCTTCAAAAGGTCCAGCTGGTTCTCACTCACTTCTAGACCTGGGGTCAGTGACAGTTGTACCTGGAGCTGAGGATGTCATCCAAGACAGTTCCTAACAACTACCCTGGCTACTTAGGTTTCCACAGCAGTCCTGTGAGCACATTGGGCTAGCACAGCCTTCCAAGGTACAGTCAAGGCCCCTGAGGCCAGCGGGAACAAAGGGAACAAAGAACGGTCCTCACTGTTACCTTGGGCACTTGCCCACTGATGGAGTTCTTTGAGCTTGGTCAGTCTGCTTTGGTCAGTCCGCTTTGGTGGAGCCCTCAGCTGGATCACAACCCCGAAGGGACAACCGATACAAAGTTGGTCTTGGGCCGGAATCCAGGTCGTCACTTTGAAGCAACATGGTCTCCAGTGCTATTCCAAGAAATGTCTGAGGTGCGTGGGCAGCATAGATTTGCACTGTACAACTTACTAGAACGTCCGAGGCTTCACCAGCCTCCTGGTTTGTGCATATGATGAGAAGTTCCACGCCCTTCCTGCTCTGTAACAGTGGATGTCAAGCCCGTGTTTCCATTTTTGCTGTGGGTGCCTGCCGCTGCTTTCTTGGCTTTCTCTTGCTGTCCCATGGTTGATCACGTTAGCAGCAAGCAGTAGGGCTGTGCCCAGCACCCACTCCAGTGCATCCGTTTCTTTTCTCCCCCACTATAGCCCCTTCTCACCCCACCACAAAAGTTACCACAGAAGGTTTCCTTTGTAAAAAAATATTTATTTTGAAGCTCTATTTTAATAGTATTTATTTTAGAAAGTCTACTATTGTAAGAGTTCTTCTGTTTGTGAAGAAAAAACAAGTTAAAAACTGAATGTACTGATCTAGAAGATATCTATAAATATATATTGTTCAATATACATATGACTGCCATTCTCATGTGTTCCGTTGCCTGGCGTCCGCACTCAGCAGAAGTTCCCCGCATGTCAGAACTCTAAGCCACATGAGCACGTGCACACAATGGGCTGGGTGTCCGGACTGGGGAGACCCTCATCTACCTCTAGGATAATCTGAAGGCCACTGAAGAATGTTGTACTTCTAGTGAAACGTTGTGGATCACCTGTCCCCACGGGGTGTATGGGGTTTGGGTTTTCTGGTTACTTCTTGAGAGAACCTTGCTATATCAAGATAATGTTAGTTAAGTGTGCCATCATGCCCGGCCATTGGATATCTTAGTAATACAGTGGGCAAAAGCCAGAACTAGGAAGAGCTCGAGGTGGGGAGAAGACCAAAGATTGGTCCTGGTGCCCCTCCCTAAATCTACAGGCTTCAAGAAGCCGAGCAGTAGAGCTCTTAGCTTCCTTGTTTTTGATCTACTGAGGCCTCAAACAAGGTCCTTTGACCTCTAAGGCCTCCCGTCTACAGAACAGCTTCTCTTTGTCCTTTAGAACCTGGTCAAAACTTGGGTCCACCTGTCTGCCTCCTGAGTGCTGGGATCAAAGGCGTGTATCACCATGCCTGGCCTCGGGACTTTTTCTTGGTCACAGTGATGGTATCTTGGGCTTCTTAGTAAAAATCCAATCCTGTTCCTCTTTGAGGCTTTGGAACATATGTCAAGGACCCCCTGGTCATTGCCCAAAGGACACAAGACATTCTTCAGTGTGGCCCTCTGTACAATAAGAATTGAATAAAGATAGTCTCAAGCCCTCCTGTTTTCTGACCTGTCCCACCTCTACAGAAGTCCCAAGTAGTGACTGATCAGGCTCACTTGGCTGGTCGAGTTTGTTTTGAGTCTTAGGTTTTAGAGATTAGTAACGTTGCATTCTTAAAGGCCCACTCACTCAAAAGGCCTCTGGGGAAATGAAAAGCCAAGAGTATTCAGGAGAGAATTCCATCCACATCTACTATACCTGTCTGTCTCCATCCTTGTCCCTCCTTTGTTCCCAGTTACAAATGGCTCAGGGATGACCCCAGAGGTCAGTCAGCATTTGCTCCGTTACGTTTTGCCCAATGCGGTTTGCTTTGAAATGTAGAAATGAATGTTGGGGGGGGGGGAATTACTGCTCATACAGAATGTAAAAATGTAAATTGAGGGTTCTGTAGCTGTACTTGAGGAAGTACTGCAAGGAGGAGCTGGAAAGTGTCCCAGTGACCAAAAATATCAAAGTTGAATCAACCCTCTTCCTGTCCATAACCACATAGTACTCTTCGAAGAAGGAATGGGCTGGGCTTCAGGCTGAAGCTCAGTGCTAGAGTACTTGCCTGGCATGTGTTAGGTCCTGAGATCAGTCTCCAGCATTGCCCCCTCCCAGAGGGCTTGGCTTGGTGGGGGCATCTCTGACCCATAAGTAGAATATATCTCTGTTCCTGTAGCCTCATCCCCTGGTCCAGAGCCCCCCAGTACACTCCGCTCTCCAGCCATCTACCCAGTCTAGGTAACTAATCGCTTGAAATGAATCTGGCTTTCCAAAGCATGAACCCCCAGAAAGACCCAGGCAGCCTGCCCCACACTGGAGGTGCTGCCAGATAAAAGCCGGGAGGACATTTTTAAGAGACTTGAAGTTTATTCATCGGAACTTTAATAAAACAATATGTCCGAGGCCTGAGGCAGGTATAATTTTCATAATTTATGGGTCTCTGAGACAGGAAGAGAGCTCGGGGTTTTATTGTGTTTCGCACGATAAATGGCATTCCAATTGTCTGCCCGGTGTTCTTTAAGGCCGCTTGTCTGGCGGCAGTGCGGCCTTCTGGAGCCCACCTGGGCCCGGAGGCCAGAGGCAAGGGCTAATTATGGATGCATCTGGATGCATTAAGCAGGAGATGACTGAAAAACTCCCTGGGCTCTACTTCCTATGCCCACACGTGTGCTAACAGTAACTGCTGCAAGCTTCAGAGCCTGGCTCCTCTCCCCTCCCAGCCTAGCCCTCCCTGTCCTCTCTGCTGGCCCTGGAGACTCTCAGGCACACAGCAAAGGGCTCTAGGTGAGAGTGACTAGCGGAAAAGCCAGTAGACCAGATGCTGCTACGGAGCATCAGCTAACAGCAGGCCAAGTGGTCCTATGAAATACTGCAGAGGGCATCACTGGGGACCATAGAGGAGACGTGGTTGTTTACAATCTTGAAACTAAATGAAGTTACAGTCGGCCTCACCTGACAGAAAATCAAGGTTCAGTAAATCATGGGTGGATTTACTTACAGACCCTCAGCCCACCACTGAGAAGTGGTAGAAGGGAAATTGTTTAACCCAGAAGGTCTTCCAAAACCAGGGCACTAAATGCTAAAGTCACACTTTTAGACCAATGAGCACTGCCTTTGGGGTGCTTTTCCTTGTCCTCAGAGGCTCCTCATCACTGGTCCTTCTGTGACTGTGGGGTAGGCTGTTTTAACCAAGATCCCTTCCCAGCTGTCACTGAGACAGGATTTGAACTCAAGTCTCAACCAATGAGCCCAGCAGCCCCTGTGAAAGCACTAACTGGGCTGGAGAGCCGCCTCAGCAGTAAGAGGGCTTGTTGCTTTTGCAGAGGACCTTAGTTTGGTTCCCAGCCCCACATCTGTCACTTCCAGGAGAAACGACGCCCTCGTCTGGTCTCTGCTGGAACCGTGTATGAACGTGGTACACAGAGAATAGAGGCAGGCAGAACACCTGTACACCAAAATAAAAATAAAAATAAAAATAAAAATAAAAATAAAAAACGCTAAGCGCCCTTCAATAAGCCAGTTCTGAGAAAGAACCTCTGACCACACAGCGCCGCTCTTTCCTCTTTGGACATTGGCAGCCCTCTCCCAGCCCCCACTCTACGCTGTGCAGTGGCCATTTTCCAAGCACCCCTCCTCAGGGAGACTAAAACCCTCTGCTTCCATCTAATGGTACAAAGAACTGATCCCCCACTCGGCAAGGCCCACGGAACAGGGCCTTGGGACTCTGAGAAATGGCTGCCTTACACGGTAAGGACTAGGAACTTCCTGGTCTACCTGGTGGGGACTAGGTAGTTCAACCATGGATGGCTGTGTACACTGGAGAGGCTGAGGGTCAGCCCACAAAGCCGGATGCGTTAGTAGTCCCCTCCCGAGGTGGAAGACTTGGAAGTTCCAGCGTCTGGGAAGCTGGATTCTGATGGTACTAGAGTGCCCACAGCTGGCAGCGGTAACAGCGTTAGATGTGTTCATGGAGAAGCAGAAGCAGGCAGCCGATGTCATCTTTTCCGTGGGCCTTTTTAAAAATCTGGGCCACCTGTTTGGAAGGTGGGTCTTCGTTTTTTTCAGTAATTGTTTCTGGAAACATCCTCACAGACATGCCCAGGGGTGTGTCCTCCCAGTGATTACAGATCTCACCAAGTTGACAGTCAAGCGTACCTACCTATCCAAGCTGGAGACATGGCTCGGCTGTTAAGAGCACAGGCTGCTGCTCTTCAGAGGAGTCAAGATCAATTCCCAGTGCCCACATGATGGGCAGCTCACAGCTGTCTGTAACTGCAATCCAGGGGAATCCAAGCTGTCTTCAGGCCTCCCTAAGTACCATATGCATATGCTACACAGACATACAGGCAGACAATGTACCCCAATGCACATAATTGTACATAAAATAGATTTTTTTAAAAAAAGAGTATCCCTCATATGCGCATGGACAGAGTATCTGATATTTGGGTATTCAGTTCACTTCCTCATTATGCTGTGGCAGCCAGGTCATACTTAACTTCAGCTGGAGTCAATCTCCCCTAAAGATGGCTTCATTAGTCGGGGTGGTGGTGGTGGCACACATCTTTGATCCTAGCACTTGGGAGGCAGAGGCAGGCAGATCTCTGTGAATTGAGGCCAGCCTCAGAGCAAGTTTCAGGACAGCTAGAGCAACACAGAGAAACCCTGTCTGGGGGTGGGAGTTGGAGGAGATGGCTTCAGATCCCAACTTCTCTGTCACCTTCTGTCATCTGTCCCCAAAACTTTCATTCGGGGTTTAAATGCCTATATGAATGACAACATCAAGTACCAGATTTCATATCTTTTCTCAAGGAAAATTTTCCTATTCACATAGTTGTTTCCCATTGCCTGGGCATTCCAGGCTAAGTAAACTAATTAAAATAAAAATAGCCATCCTTCATACCAATCACAGACAAGTAAAGCATCTTCCAGTAGACACCTGCCACCTGACTGGTGTCCACTGGATCTTGCATCACAGAAGCTGAGCTGTGGGAAAAGGGCTCTTGGTGAACCTGGTGGCCTTACTGAGTAAGTTTTCGAGTTTGCACAAGCACTTTGTGATAGGAGCATGGGACACTCTTCACCAAACCTGTATTCGAGGTCGAGGTCGTGGATTCCACTTTTGTTCCCTTCCCTCATACTGAATGTATGTCTATTTCATCTGAGCTGTAAACACCACACCATCTGCAGCTTCCATTCCTCTAGTTACACTGTAACTGTTAGAGCAACCAAAACACATTTGCCCTGGGAAGGTTTACCAGATGGACTGAATGTAGCTGGTGAAAGCCTTCAACCAGGCTTGTTGCATAGTTTTTTGTTTGTTTGAAGGATTTGTTGTTGCTCCTGTTATTGTTTGGTTGGTTTTTGTTTTTGTTTTATTTTGTTTTTTCAAGACAAGGTTTCTTTGTGTAGTCCTGGCTGTCCTAGGACTCACTTTGTAGACCAGGCTGGCCTCCCAACTCAGAGATCTGCCTGCCTCTGCCTCCTGAGTTCTGGGATTAAAGGCATGTGCCACCACTGCCATCTTTTTTTTTTACTTCTGTCTTTGTTTGTTTTTTGTTTTGTTGAGACAGGGTTTCTCTGTGTAACAGCTCTGGCTGTCCTAGAACTGGCTTTGTAGACCAGGCTGGCCTCGAACTCACTGAGCTCTACCTGCTTCTGCCTCTCGAGTATGGATTGAAGGCCTGTGCCACCACTGCCTGGCTCTGTTTTTGTTTTTTAATTTTATTAAGAATCAAATGATCACAGGGCAGTGGTAGTGCACACCTTTAATCTCAGCACTCGGAAGGCAGAGGCAAGCAGAGCTCTTGAGTTCGAGGCCAGCTTGGTCTACAAAGTGAGTTCCAGGATAGCCAGGGCTACACAGAGAAACCCTGTCTTGAAAAACAAAACAAACAAACAAAAAGAAGTGGATGATCCTGGTTTGGTTTGGTTTGGGTTTTGAGAAGGGGCCTCGTGTAGCTCAGGCTGGACTCAAGTCCTGATCATCCTGACTCTCCCTCCCAAGTGCTAAAATGATGGGTATGTACCACTATACCCAGCTCCAGATTATCTCTTTTTAAAAAGAATGCAATTGTTGCAAAAAGGAAAACAACGGACCAAATGAAGCTGTGAGAGCATGAGAAGGCTCAGCAGGTAAAGGTGCTGGCTGTGTACAAGCCTGACAACCTGAATTCAGTTCCCAGAACCCACGTGAAGATGGAGGAGAGGAGATCCACAAAATTGTCCTCTGACCTCTACATATGAGCCATGGCTTGCACCTCTCCCAAGGCACACATTAATAATAAATAAAAAGTTCAGCCAGGCATGGTGGCACACAGCTTTAATCTCAGCACTTGGGAGGCAAAGGCAGGTGGATCTCAGTGAGTTCAAGGCAGGCCTGATCTGTGAGTTCCGGACAGCCAAGGCTATGTAAAGAGACTCTGTTTCAAAGGAAAGGAGGGAGGGAGGGAGGGAGGGAGGGAGGGAGGTTTGTCAAGGGGGTCAAGCATGCTGGCACAGGCCTCTAATCTCAGCACTCAGGAGGCAGAGGGAGGCAGATCTCAGTGAGTTTGAGGTCAGTCTGGTCTACATAGTAAATCCCAGGATAGCCAGGGCTACATAGAAAGACCCTTTCTCAAAGTAAATGGATGGATGGATGGATGGATAAATAGATTAATTTAAAACAAACCACTGAATAGATGGCTCTGTGGTTAAGAGCACTGGCTGCTCTTCCGGAGGACCTGGGTTCAATTCCCAGCACCTGCATAGTGACTCACAACCATCTGTAGTTCCAGTTTCAATGAAACTAATACCCTCTTCTGGCTCCCACAGGTACCAAGCATTCATGTGGTACACAGACATACATGCAAGCAAAACACCTACATGCATAAAATAAAAAATAAAATAACTTCTTTTTTTTTTTTTTTTTTTTTTGAGACAGGGTTTCTCTGTGTAGCTTTAGAGCCTGTCCTGGAACTCACTCTGTAGACCAGGCTGGCCTCGAACTCACAGAGATCCGCCTGCCTCTGCCTCCTGAGTGCTGGGATTAAAAGTGTGTGCTACCACCACCCAGCAAATTAAAAATATTTTTTAAAAAGATTAAGTGGCAGGCTGTGGGGGGAGGGATGGTGCTTGGACTAAAATGTGAGGCCCTGGAATCGAACCCCAGAACTGCAAAGAAAAAGAAAGTGTCCACTGTGTGCCAGGCATTGCCCTTCTATCTGTAAAACCACACACGGGAACTGGTAATAGCCCAGCAGGGAATGTTTGCCATGTACATAGGAGAACCTAAGTTTGATCCCCAGAGCACAACAGAAAGCCAAATGTGGTGCATGCTTGTAACCCCAGCTCTGGGGAGGCAGAGATTCATGGATTCCTGGGGCTCCCTGGTCAGCCAGCCTGGCCTAACTGCCAAGCCCTAGGTCGCCATGAGACCTTGTCTCAGAAACAAGATGGCCAGCTTCCTGAGGAACCACAGCTGATATTGACTTCTTCCTTCCACACACACATTATCTGCACATACACAATGTATACACAAATAAAAAAATGAATACATGGATATGTATTTAAGAGAAGATGAAGCTGTACCTGGACTCACATACCAAGCTAGTCTGCAAACTGCTTTTTTCATTTAGCACGTTAGCACTTGATCTCCTATGCCTCTCTAGCTCCACCTTCTCCTTTGAATGTGTGTGTAACTTCACGTAGTTCATGTGTGTGGCTGCACATGTGTGCCCTTAGATAGACATGTACATAAGTGCACATACATGTGGAGGCTGGAGGGCAACATTGGGTATCATTTCTCAGACATCACCCACCTTTGCAATGTCTTTTCTCTATATTTACTTGTTTAGTTATTTATTTAGTGACAGGGTCTCTCACTAGTCTGGAACTCTCCAAGCAGACTGGGCTAGTTGGCCAGTGAGATCCAGGGAACCTGCATGTCTTGTCCTCCCTAGTACTGTGATGACAAGCAGGCACCACTGTATCCATGGGTTCTGGGTCTGAAACTCAGGTCCTCAGCACTTCACTATCTCCCCAGCCTTCCGTCTTCTAATAGCCAGCATCCTCTCCTAGCTCATCCCAGACCTTCACCATCCCCTCTGCCTACCTCCCTGTGTTGTGCTCTGCTCTGCAGGCCACAAACCTCACCTGGACCACACCCTATTCCCTATGCTTGCCCTGCTGCAGGAGCCTTTGACAAAAACCAGGAGCAGTTGGGCGTGTGTGTGTGTGTGTGTGTGTGTGTGTGTGTGTTTGTGTTGGAGACATGCTGAAAGACTGCCTTTGAGGGGTACAGGAAGCCCTGGCAGATGGTGTGTGAATTAGAACAAGATCCTTGATGGATGGTATGGGATTCACCTGAAAGACAGCTAAGAAAGCCAACAGGAGGAAACAGAAAGGGCCGTTGTTCTTACGGACGGCAGATTTGACTGGGCGGTCACCGCCAGGTCTGTATAACTTAGGGCACTCACTCAGTGGTGACCATCACCTTTTCATCCAGTCCTTTCTTATCTCCCTCTTTAAATCTTACAGTTTTCCCTCCTCTTGAGTGTAGAATAGTCTTTTTGTACACTGTGAAGATGTGTCACTCGGATTGGTTTAATAAAAAGCTGAATGGCCAATAGCTAGGCAGGATTTGGGAGGCAGAGAGGATACTGGGAAGAAGAAGTGTGGAGACTCGGAGAATCACCCGCCAGAGACTGAGGAAGCAGGAAAGCAGGATGGGCAGTACACAGAATAGGTAAATGAGACTCAGGATAGCACATAAATTAAGAGAAATGGATTAATGTAAGTTATAAAAGCTAACTAAAAAAACAAGCCTAGCCGGGCGGTGGTGGCACACGCCTTTAATCCCAGCACTCGGGAGGCAGAGCCAGGTGGATTTCTGTGAGTTCGAGGCCAGCCTGGACTACCAAGTGAGTTCCAGGAAAAGGCGCAAAGCTACACAGAGAAACCCTGTCTCGAAAAACAAAAAACAAAAAACAAACAAACAAAAAAAAACCAAGCCTAAGCTATCAGTTGAGCTTTCATAATTGACAATAAGTCTACGTGTCGTTTTTGTGAGCTGGCAGTCCAAAGAAAACTCAGTTTACATCCTCCTACAGAATAATGAAGGGGAGGGGACCAGCCAATTCATTGTGGAGGCCCTTCACAAATGCAGCCTTAGCCAAGTGACGGGTTGAGTATCACTGGTCATAAGTCATGTGATCCTGCAAACTCAGAACCTGGTGCAAGAAGGACACGTCACCTCTGCTGTTCTTCCCCCAAGCTCATAACCCTGGTCCAATAATTAGAAAACAGCGAATAAGCCTAAGCTGGGGCGTGGTCTCACAAAACACCTTCCCACTGCTGCTCCAGTGTTATACGGTTCTGAAAACCAAGGAAAGACAGAAGCCAGAGAGTGGGGGAGATATGACAGTGGCGTGTAAAATGGTGTCCTGACCAAACCAGGCCCTGGAGCTGAGGAGAGCCACTGATGCGGAATAAAGTGAGGAGTGGCAAACGAAGCCCGTGCTGTAGTTAAGTTTCCTGTTTCGATGAATGTGCTGTGGTCATTAGGTACGGTGACCAGGGAAGTGGGTAAATGAAATAGCGAGTTTCCCTACTGGTTTTGCAAATTTTTGTTTGTTTGTTTTTGTTTTTTGAGACAGGGTTTCTTTGCGCCTTTCCTGGGACTCACTCGGTAGCCCAGGCTGGTCTCGAACTCACAGAGATGCGCCTGGCTCTGCCTCCCAAGTGCTGGGATTAAAGGCATGCGCCACCACCACCCGGTCTGTTTTTGCAAATTTTTAAAAATCTAAAACTGTTTCAAAATAGGGGCTGGGGAGATGATGGCTCGTATGTTAAGAGCACTGGCTGCGCTCCCAAAGAACCTGGGTTGAAGTCTCAGCACCTACATGTCGGGCTCACAACAGGGTGTTAACCAGGGGACCCGGCACCCTCTTCTGGCTTCTGCAGATACCATACACACTTGGTGCATAGACATACGTGCAGGCAAAACACCCATCACATAAGATAAAAATAAAAAATAAATCCCAAACCTTAGAAACTTCAAAATAAAAAGGAGTTTTAGAATAAAATAAAACTTTTGAGCTCCGTTGAACTTGATGTGCAAGTCAGGCTCTTTACCAATGTCCCTAAGACACTGTGCGGTGCTGCCCACCTCTTGCAGCCTGGCTGTGCCCTTCCAACCTGTTGGGGCTGCCCCCGCCCCGGAGTCTGGATACCAGCTCTTGCTCCTGAGAGCCACGCTCCTCTCTTCTTCCCGCCTCCCATACATCTCTGGCCTGGCTCAGTCTCTGCCGCCCCATCCTTCTCTTCTACTCTCCTATTTCACGTCCTCCTTCCGTGTGTGACCCAGAGTTTAAAGAGTTTCTTGCCTGGCCATGGGTGGTTATCAGTGGCTATACCACTGAGGAAAATGAAAACACTCCCAACAACCGTACATTGCCAACGGTCCCTCAGGGAGGCGTGGGGCTCCCACAGTTTCCCTCTCCTAACTACCTTGGCAAACAACTTAGCTGGCATCCATCCCCAGTTTTCGTTTGTTACGGGCCACCAGATTGGGGTAAAACTAATTCACGATTGGCAGGTCCAGAGCAGGGATTAACCAAATCCCATTGGCTCTGTGCCCCTTGCTAGTGATTGGCTTATCAATAGACACGTGACATAGTACTGGCCAATAGAGTGGGAGGGCAAATAGTCTACCACTGAGCGTTATAACCCCAGTAAAAAGTTTCATTATGTTGAGACACAGGAGAAGAAACGAACACTAAGTGCCGTGTTCTTGTAACAATAAGACTGTTGGGCTACAGAGCGAGTTCCAGGAAAGGTGCAAAGCTACACAGAGAAACAGTTTTGTTTTTCCTGTCTCGGAAAAACAAAAACAAAAAAACAACAATAAGACTGTAACCTTCTTAGAACCATGAACAAGCCCATGTGAAGACAGAAGCTGGCCTGGATGACAAAAAGAAAATAGGCGAGGCAGGGAGGGGGGGAGGGAGGGGGGAGGAAGGGACGGACGGACAGACGGACGGAAAAGGAAGATCTTGGGCTTTAAACAAAACCACAACAAAAAAACTTAACTAGTCTCCATGTCCTTAAACCTAGAGACTTCTAGGTTTACAAAGGAATAGATCTTTTGTGTAAGTTAAGCCATTTGGAGTTGGAAAACGTTTGTCCCTTGGAATCAAAGTCATTCTAGCTGATAAAACTGGCACATTCTCTACTTTAAAATTTTTAGGGCTAGGCATGGTGGTATACACCTTCATCCCAGAACTCGGAAGGCAGAGGCAGGTGAATCTCTGTGAGTTTGAGGCCAGTCTGGACTATATGGCAAATATGAGTGTGTGAGCATGCCAGGGCGCACATGTGGTCTTAGGACAAGTGTGGGAAGTCACTTCTCTCCTTTACCACGTGAGGCCCCAAGGATCAGGAGGCTTGGCAAAAACCCCAAAAACAAACAAACAAACAAACAAAAAAACCAAAAAAACCTCTCTCTACAGAGCCATCTCACCCACAATCTCTATTTCTTTACAAAGCCTGTGTTTAAAAAAAAAAAAAAAAAAAGCCTACGGTTGGGAAGAGCCTTAAAAACTATCCATAATTGCCAGGCGGTGGTGGCACGCACATTTTTAATCCCAGCACTTGGGAGGCAGAGGCAGGTGGATCTGTGAGTTCGAGACCAGCCTGGTCTACACAATGAGTTCCCGGACAGCCAAGGCTACACAGAGAGACCCTGTCTCAAAAAAAAAAAAAAAACAACAACAACAACAAAACAAAAAACAAAACAAACAAACAAAAAAACAAAACAAAACTATAGTCCCAGAATTTTGAAGGCACAGATAGAAGGACCAGGAATTCAAAGCCACCTTCTACTACATATTGAATTCAGGGTTAGGCAGGGTTACATAACACCCTGTCTCAAAAAAAAAAAAAAAAAAATCAAGTACTGTATTCCATCAAGCACTATCTATTACATGTGTACAACTTGCTACATGCTAGAATACATGCTAGAATACTGGCTATCATGCTAGAATACAGTTATGAGAAGTCATGCAGCTATCATCTCAACTGAATAAGGAATCACCTGTCATTCTCAACTCGTTCTGAGTGTCTTCCTGCAAGTGGGACTTAAGTAGGTCAGGGATTGTGCCCAGAGCCGTGTCCGCCTCTAGACAACGTCACAACATCCTCAGAACTTGGCTTCTAGGCTGCCTCCATGGGTAGTGGCTATTTCCACCTTCAAGTCTAAGGAATGAAGGAGGGAGGCTTGGGATTGTCAAAAACTATTCTCTTTCTTTAAAATAACCCCGTTTTCTTCAAAGATGGACTGGGAAGGACAAATAACTACATTCCCCAAGTCTTCCAAAGTGGATCACAGGGAATGTTGTCTCTAAAATCAAAATTTTATTTTCTTTGTAATTCCAGGAAGAAGGGGGGTGGGTGGGAGAGAGGCTCAGATCTTGAATAGATCTCAAATTAGAAACAGTCCCCGCCCCCCTCCCAAGCTACACAGACCAACGAATCTTTCTCTTGTGGACTTTCAGACTGGAGCCCTGCCAAAAAATGTGAACAAGAATTCAACCCATTGTTACTTTAAATATCCTGTGTCACAGGGCCATCTAGGAACGGCTAAGTATGGGAATTTTCCCTCTGAGGTCTGGGATATAGATATAAATAACTCATTCGTTAGATTTGGTCTCCATCCTGCCTCCCATAGCTTCAGTGGCTTGGATAAGACAGTCTTGTAAATAATGGTCCCCTGAAACTTGGTGGTGAGGCCAGTGGCATCTGTACCAGGAGTGTCCCTTGCTCTCTAAGACACCTTCTTGCCAGGCCAGCTGACAGTCCCAGGGTCACCCCAGACTTCTGCAAGTTTAGTCTGGCGCAGGCAATGCCCTATCGGCCTTCATAGCATAGGACAAGTTGAGGTTTTTCTTTCTTTTCTTCCTCCTTTCCTTTAAAAATCTTTCTTGTTTATTTATTTTAAAACAAGGTCTCATGTAGCAATGGCCGGCCTTGAACCCCTGATCCTTGTACCTCTACCCAGTGAGTGCTGGGAGTCCAGGCATTTGTTAGCTTCCGGAGCTGGTATCTGTCAGGTGGTTAAGAAAGGAAGAGCCCTATGCCTCCTGTCATCCTTAACACGTCTTTCCTTGAACTGGTGGCCTACTGAGACAGTTTGCACACACACACACACACACACACACACACACACACACACACACACACACACACACGCCATCTCCAAGGTTCTCTGGCCTGAGGGCACAGGCTGGATAGAAACCCAGGAAGTCTGGGTGATTTGGGAAGCTCCTTAAGGAAAGGGAGGGACCATATGGCTTATTCTGGCGGCACAGGATAGTCAAAGATCTACCATCTGGATCTTGTGCTGGAGATGGACTGAATGCTTAACCCAGAGCCCCCAATGCCTGCTGATAAAAGGTGACAGAGGTTCCATGATCTACAAAAGGACAGTCATCACACAGGAAGAGCAAGCACAGATCAAAGGACTTGGGTAGGGACCGAGTATTCCCTGGGCTCTGCAGCTCACAGCTCATCACTCCAGCTAACTAAGGACCTAGCAGAGGATGTCCGATCTCCCGAAACTGGAGTTACAGGGGACTGAGAACAGTCTGACATGGATGCTGGAACAGAGCTTTGGGGATGCGCTCCCAAAGCAGTGTGTGCTCTTAACTGCTGAGACATCTCCCCAGCCCCCACATATTTCCTACTGAACTCTCATCTGCTTCCTTCCCTCTACACCTGTGGGTTGTGACCCCTTTGGGGGGGGGGGAGAGCGCGTCGAATGACCGTTTCATAAGGTTCGCCTGAAAACACTGGAAAACACAGATATTTATGTTATGATTCATAACAGTAGCAACATTTCAGTTATGAAGTAGCGATGAGAATAATTTTGTGGTTGGGAGTGGGGGGAGGGGTCACCACAACATGAGGAACTGTATTAAAGGGTCACAGTGTTAGAACAGTTGAGAACAACTTTTCTACAACCTAAGGGGGTCTCTCCCACTGCATAGCCCCAAAAGCCTGGCCTGTAGTAATGTAGTACCCGCATGAAGGTACACAAACCCACAAGTTTACACACATAATTAAAAGTTTTTTTAAATATAATCTTTTTAAAAAAGAAAGTAAGAAATAGATGCTCAGGATAATTTTAGAGTGAAAAGTGATGCGAAGGCATTGGATTCACAACAGGACTGAGAATGGCTTTGAGTGGTGATCAGGGATGGCTTCTCTCAGAAAGTGGTGTTCGGACTGAAATCCTGAAAGAAACAGGACAATGCCTGGGCCACTTTGCATAGCATGTGAGAATCCCCCTGGGTAAGAGGGAGGAGGGAGGGAGAGAGGGAGGGAGGGAGGGAGGGAGGGAGGGAGGGAGGGAGGGAGGGAGGGAGGGGAAGCAGGGAGAGAGAAAGGAAGAGAAAGAAGGAGGAAAAGTTTGAGATGTGAACCTTCTAATAAAGAAATAGTCTTCTCCAACAAGTCTCCTATGACCAATCCTACTACACGTGAAACGGACAGACACACACACACACACACACACACACACACGCACACGCACACGCACACGCACACCACAAAAGGTGTTCAACGACAAATCTGTAGGAATGGGCCACCTAACACACGTAGCTGGGGTGAATTGGAGCTGCAAGCCCAGGATTTCTCAGAACGAAGAAAAAAAAAAAAAACCTTCCCTCCAGGGCAGAAGCCAGGGCAGGAAGGGACCCGGACTCCTGGGAAGCCCTCAAAGGGAGGGCACCAGACAAATGGTCCAGATAGAGATCTCTCTGTGAGTGTTGTTTTCTTTCCTAATGGCAGTGCCTCAGCTCCCGCTTCAGCGGGGCTTCCTTTGACAGCAGGGGAGACTTCACACTCCCAGCCCCCCTGCCCTCAGGGACCACCAGGATGGTAATCTACAGACAAAGAAATGCCTGAGGTGGGGAGGGGTTAAGGGGAGCTGGACAGAAAGGTCAAGGCAGGAAGCTTCCCCTTGACCCAGGAGGACCAGGGGAATTGAAACTGCTGTCTTTAGGTCAAAGCTGCCAAAACAAAGTTTAAAGTGTGAAAACAGAGTGAGAAGGTCACGCTGCCCAGGGCCTCTCTCTGGAACCCAGGCCTGGGTTAGCAGGGAAAAGACTTCGCTAGAGTGATTTTTTTTTTTAAACTGTCAAAGTTCTCAGTAGCAGGAGCATAAGAAGAGCCAGGAGGATTCCCAATTCAGAGCTAGCCAGGGCTGCAAAGTGAGATCCTGCCCCAAGAAAGCAGGATGGACAGGTACATAGCATTCTCCAGCCGGTTCCATCCATTCTTGAGACATGGTTTTGTTTGTTTGATTTTTAAACAATCCAGCCTTGGGGCTGGAGAGACGACTCAGGTTAAGGGAACTGGCTGCTCTCCCTGAGGGCCTGGGTTTGATTCCCAGCACCTGCATGATGGTTCACAACCATCTGTAACCCGGGAATCTGACGCCCTCCTCTGGCCTCTGCAGATACTGCATGCATGTGGTACATGGACATACATGCAAGCAAAACACACTTTTTAAGTTAAAAATAATTGTTTTGCTTGAGACAGGGTCTCACTATGTAGCCCTGGATGGCCTGGAATTCACAAAGATCCACCTGCCTCTGCCTCTCTGGTATTGGAATTAAAGGTGTGAATCATCATGCAGGGGTCAAGATTTTGTTGTTGTTGTAAAAGCTGGTCCTGGTGGCAAATGCCTTTACTCCTAGCATTTGGGAAGCAGAGGCAGGTGGATCTTCGTGAGTTCCAGGCCAGACAGAGCCACACAGTGAGACCCCCAGCTCAAAAAACAAAAGAAAAACTTGTGCTTATTTATTCTTGCCTCTCCTGTTTCCCAACTTACACCTGATTTAGCAACCAACTTATACTGAAGAATTATAGGGTATGCATTCAAATATGCCCAGGATTTTGTCTCTTCTCACCACCTGTGTTAAAATAGATCAGAATTCCGTGTGTTAGCAATCCACGATCCATCCTCTCTCGCCTACATCATTCATTCCTGATGCTCTCCCTACCTGCGGCCTCCTTCACCGCTACAGACAGCATCTGGTCCAGCGAAAGGGAACAAGGACCATCCACAGCTGGGGAGCCGAGGTGAGGTTGCCTTGTCCCTCTGTCCTGGGGTCTCTGCGTCTGAGAAAGCCCAAGCTCCTTCCTCAGGAGACACAGTGAAGCTGAATGGAGCAGACCTGGCTTCCCAGGGACCCTGCGCATGGTCTCAGCACTGGAATCTATCTGTCCATGTCACTCATGCTGGGTTGTAACTGATTATTATGTAATGTTTCATCTCCTTTGCCGCAGTTTCCATGTTAGTGTCCCTTCCAAAATTCATGCTGAACCTTAATCTCCATTGCCATAGTAGTAAGAGATGGGGCCTTCAGGAGAAGGCGGGGTCCTGAGGGCTCCTTCCTCAAGAGTGGGATTAAGGCTTTTTATAAGAGAGGCTTCATACAGTGTTTAGCTCTCTTTGCCCTTTGGTCCCTTCTACCTGTAAGATCACAGATTTTCAAAGTGCCATCTCAGAAGCTAAGCCTGTCTGAGTTTGGGGTTTGGACCTCCCCTGTCGTCCTGGTCGTCTTCCCCCCACCCCACCCCCCCCACCCCCCCGCAGCCATAAGAAATACACTTCTGTTGCTTACAAATCTAGGTGTTTTGTCCTAGGAGCACACTCCCTGTTAGCTGTTCCTAGAAGGCGGGATGGTATCTGACACCCAGCACAGTGGCCATCGGCTGAGCCAGCTGTAGTGATAGAGAAAGCTTACAAGTCACCTGTGTTCCTTATGTGTATCCCGCCAGGTACCAAACTCTTGAAATGCAAGCCTCTCCACGGACCAAGGAAGCATTGGGGGTTTGTCAGTTTATAGATAAATAAGGCTTTTGAAGTATGGACAAACCGCTCCCCCAAATAGTCAGTGCTGAATTCAGCTAGAGATGAGCTAGCCTCACCGGAAGGAAGGAGTGGAACAATCAGTTTGACCTTACTATTGGCTTAGCCCACTCCGGGCTCAAGGGGATTAGTGTACATTTGTGTAGAAAAGGGCAGGAGGGGCCAATAAACTTGCAAATCGCCCACCCAATCCTCACCTCCCCCTGGCTCCAGCCTAAATAATACAATGGCAGTTAATTGTTTCCTGCTGGGACACTATCTCTTTGGCAATCAGGCACCCGGCCTGGGGTGGGGGGGAGCAAACCTCATTTTCCTCCTGAGATTGTCATTGTTCACTTCTGGGTGAAGTTGGGGGTGGGAGATAAGAGCCCATGGGTTTCCTTGAGTCTCCACTTCCGACTCCAGCGAATTCCTGCAGTGCGTGTTCCACAGCAAAAAGCCACCTGTTGAATAAATCATGAAGCCCCCGGGGAGCTCTGCCTGGGCTGTCACCCTGCTGTTATTTCAAAATTAGAAGGGAAAGAGAAAAAAAATTCCATCTCAGAACGCCACACTGGGGGAGGTTTCCACTTGCTCTGAGTTTCAACCTCCTTCAGGGACTGGACCTGGTGCTGGCAGCACCCGGTGAAAAGTGGTTTGGAAACAAACCCTGAGCCTGCCTGGCCCTTTTACTGGGGTTCTCCTGGCCAAAATAAGTTTAACAGATCCTTAGAAAGACCTGGGGGACTACCCAGCCAAGGCAGTAAGTGTGGGTGATCCAAAGAACATAGATTTGCGTGGCAGCCATGGGTTCAAATCCCACTTGCACTTAGACCCATCACTGGGCTTTGTTTCAATTCCCTCATCAAAAGAAGGCTTCATTGTCGTCTTTCATGATCGGGGCTGGCGTGGAGAGGATGGTGGCCGCACGAAGCTAAAGCTGAGGTCCTGGTAGGCACCCTGTAATACGTTCCATCCCTGGAGGGGGGGCTACCCTAATAAGGCACCCTCTTCTCTGATACGAACCTTTTCTTGACTTGCTGTTCTCCAGGCTACCGGACTGTGGTCCCCACAAGATGTACTCAAGACGTACTCAGTGGGCTTGGCCTCAGGCCCAGAATCTGGGAGACTGCCCTTGGGAAGCCTGGCCTAGGGAGACAAGGCAAAAGTGTGGCTGAGGGTAAGGTGGCCAGGTTCACTACACTGGCAAGTCCTTGATGACGGTTTTGCAGAGTCCCCTGCTTAGAGACGACATGAAGTAAGCATACATTATCTGTGGAAAAGAGAAAAGTACCTGTGATGCCTGCCCCAGAAGGTGAAGCTTGTTCGTGGTATCAGCTTCTCAGAACAGCGACAGAGTAGGGGGAACGCCGCCTCATGGGCAGGAATGCTGAGACTCAGTGTAGGAGCCAGGCTTCCAACACTGGCTTTCCTGTGGCCCGCTGTGGAGTGGGAAGGAAACACCAGTTTTTCCTTTCCTCTGAGGGCTTCAGAGTGAACTGTGCAAGGCACCCGAAGACTGAGCCAGAGCTGAGGAATTTGGGGATCAGACCTTAGGGGAGTGGTTCTCAACCTTCCTAATGCTGCGACCTTTAATACAGTTCCTCATGTTGTGGTAAACCTCTCTCCACCATAAAATTATTCCATTGCTACTTCATAACTGTAATTTTTGCTACTCTTATGTATTATAATGTAAATATATGATATGCAACCCCAAGGGGTCATGATCCACAGATTGAGAACCACTGCCTTAGAGGCTCTTGAATGCCAAAATGACAGTATTTATTTATTTATTTATTTATTTTAAAACTCCCTCACATTTATTCTGTGTATGTATGTGTGTGTGCATGTACCATGGTGTTATTTATTACACGGTGCAATGTTATTTATTAAGCAGCGCCCTGGGAGAAAAGACAGTGCAGGAAGAAAGGGAAGGAATATGTGGAACCTGCTTTTATAGGGTACCCCCCCACGCCCCGCACATGCGCTTATGGGTTTACGTAGCTATGCCGTGAATGTGTATAGATTCCGTGATCACACAGCACATGGATTATGTAGGATGTAAGGCCCTGGGATTGACTAAGCATCTTGCCTGGCTACTGGACAGTGCATGTGCGGTCATGTAGTTGAGGGAGTGGCTAGGATTTCTAACACATGGAGGGTAAGGTCAGAGGGCAACCTGTAGGAGCCAGTTCTCTCCTTCCATGGTGCGGGCTGCAGGGATGAAACCCAGGCTATCAGGCTTGGTGGCAAGTGCCTCTACCAGCTAGCCATATCACCATTTAATTTTGAGCCAGGCAAATGGCAGACTAGAAGCTGTGATAAGAAAGAGAATGGGCCGGGCAGTGGTGGTGGCAGTGGCGGTGGTGGCAACGCATGCCTTTAATCCCAGCACTTGAGAGACAGAAGCAGGAGGATCTCTGTGAGTTTGAGGCCAGCCTGATCTACAGAGCTAGTACCAGGAGAGCCAGGGTTACATACACAGAGAAACCCTGTCTCGAAAAACAGAGAGAGAGAGGTGCTAAGCCGCAGTTTTTAAGAATATCAGTTACAGTTGCCGAGGCCTGTGCTCACCCCAGTCTGCTGTTATCAGACTCCGTGAACACAGAGGGTAAGCCTGCTGCTCCAAGTCACATGGCCAGCAGGACGGATTTGGATTCGAAGCATGCTCCTGGGCAAGAGGCAGTGAACTAAAGAAAAGGATGTGGGGTGGGAGGGAGCTGATGGATGATGTACAGTAAGGGGCCTGGGAATGGCGGAAGCCAATAGGGAATGAGGCGTGTGCCTCACATCTCTGCTCCGGGCTAGACTACCTTTGGCTCCTTGCAGACAGACCACTGAAAGCTGAGCCAGCCTTTCTCTCCTTGGTACGTCTTTCCAAGCCACCATCAGTATCTAGTTCTGTCTTTTCTGTTCTTGTCCCTGAACCTCAGTCTTCACATCAGTTACAAGGATACCCTGAGACCTACCTCACTGGAAAATTCTAAGAGCCAAATTAGAGGCAGCAAGGAGGGCTGGGAGTGGGAGGGTGGGGATGGGGGTAGGGACCAGTTAGTACAGTGCTTGTCATCTGAGCAGGAGGACCAGAGTTTGATTTCCCAAACCACATTAAAAACAAAACCCGCAGAGGCACAACTCTGTTCCCAGCGCTGTGGAAGAGGAGATAGGCCAATTCCTGCGACCCAGACAGTCGGCCTCGCCCACTCCACACCTTCCAGGCTGGTCCTACATAATGTCCAATACCCCCTGTCCTCCACAAAATAAAGACAGCCTGAGGCGTGACACCCATTGTCCTCTGGCTTGCGCATACGCAGGGTACACGCACGGGCTCTGAGAATGTGAGGTCATTTCTGTGTGAAGAGAAACAAATTTGCTGCCTCCACCCCCTGGATGACTCTATTGGGACCTGCCACACAGAGCCGTCACTCAAGACGTCGGCTAGGGGAAAATCCAAAAAGCAAAAAGAGCCAGCATGGTCAAAGTGCTGCCCTGCCCTGCTGTCCACCAGCCCCTTCCTGAGTCCCAGGCAGCTGAAGCTACACAGTCTTAAAATTCACTCCTTTCCCAGAACTGAACCTATTTCAGGATTAAGCAGTCAGGAGGTCATAAAATGCAAAGAGGAAGAGGAACGTCCAGCCATTGTAAGAACCCACCATCAAGGGAAGTAATGTGTCTGTAAGTCTGTCTGCCTTTGGGGGAAATGGGCCATAAATCGCTGCCTTAAGGGCTGGTGAAAGGCTACAAGTTATTTCCAAAAAGAAAGTCTTGGGCTTTTGAACTCTTGAAGAGGCAATAGCCTTCACTTGGATGATTGGGCTGGCTATCTATCAGGAGTGCAAACAAGCCCATAACACCCAGCTGGGAGAGTGAGCCCTACAGCCAGGCCTGGCTACCGGGCAGAGGATCCTGTGGTGTCTTCCCAGGCTCCTTTAAAAGCGGGTGTGTGTCGTGGGCCCCCCTCCATGGCCACTGAGCATGCACAGATCTACTCCATCTGAGGATTACTGGACTGTAGCGTAGGAGGCTGAGAGGTGAGGCCTGGTTAGTATTCCTTGAGGCTAACGTGAATGCTTTGCCTTTCCTGTCCCTTCTGCCTTGGGCACTGTCTTGCCTGGTTCTGTGTCCCCGCCCCCCCCCCCCCCCCCCAGGGTTTCTCTGTGTAGCTTTGCACCTTTCCTGGAACTCACTCTGTAGACCAGGCTGGCCTTGAACTCACAAAGGTCCACCTGCCTCTGCCTCCCACGCGCTGGGATTAAAGGCGTGTGTCATCACCACCCAGCCGCCTGGTTCTGTCTTAACTGTCACTTCATCCCAGGGGATGCCACTGACCACCCTGGCACCTCAGCACACATTACTGAGTTTTACTTATTTTTTGGTGCTCGGGATTCATTCCAGGGCCTTACTTGTACCAAGCACAGAGTCATAACCCCAGTTCTCAGTTTTACTTTATTTGAGGGACTCCCAACTGTCTGGGAGCTGGGCTTCCTGTTGCCCACTGGACCCTGAGCTCTAGAACCTGTGTTAGCATGGAAGGATCTTCTTCAGTATTCATCGTAGTCAGAGGGTGCCTGGGGGAGACCTCAAAAGGCAGCGTTTGGCTAGGGCTGAAGTGACATGGAGGAGGATGGCCAGGCCTTGCCAGAGCTTGGCTTCTGTGGTGGAAGAAGCTCAGGCCACCTCTGTGCCTTGAGGTGTGGACAGAGCATGGGCGAGACCAGTAGGGAAGCTTGCAGTCAGGCTAGGAAAGACTCCCAGAACTGAATACAAATAATTCTGGCTGGGAAACTGTCTCATTGGGAATAGAAGTGGGGGAGGAAAGGAAGGAAGGGGTAAGTTTATTTATTTACTTATTTATTTGTATTTTATGTGTGCCTACATGTATGATGTATGTATGTATGTATGTATGTATGTATGTATGTATGTATGTATGCCATATGCAGGGCTGTTGCTCAAAGAAAGACAGAAGAGGGAGTCAGATGCTCTGGAAGGGGAATTACCAGTGTCTGTGAGCTGCCGTGGGTATGCTGGGAACCGAACCTGGGTTCTTTGCAAGAGCATGAAGCGCGCTGAACTGTTGAGCCATCTCTCCGGCCACTCTGAGGATTTTTAGGACAATGAAACTTCTCTTTATTATTGTTATATATTCTCTGCGTGTGTCTGAGTATACACGTGTGTACGCATGTGCACATGCGTGCACGGGCAGACATGCCTTTCTCAGCTCTTCCTGCCCTTTCACCTGCAGAGGCGACAGAACAAGACAGTCATAGTCAGCAAAGCTTTGCTGAGCTAATGGCTCCTGGGTTCACTGCCTCACAGCCAAGGAGACTGAGAGACACGGACAAGGGGTGGACAAGATGAAAGACGTCGGTTTGTTAAGAGAAATCGGGAAAGCTTCCCTTTTCCAAACAGAAGTTTAGGGCTGGGGCTGCCTGCTTGGGGAAGTACTTGCTTAGGACACACAAGGCCTTGAGTTGACCCCCACACAGAATCAACTGGATGTGTGAGATGATCCCAGCACTTGGGAGCTGAATGAAGGATGATCAGAACTTCAAGGTCATGGGCAGGTAAGATGGCTCCATAGGTAATGATGCTTGCCACCAGGCCTGATGACCTGAGTTCAACCCCAGGACCCTCATGGTGGAGGGAGAGAAGTAACTCCTGCAAGGTTCTGGTGCATGGGTTCTGGGAATTAACTCGGGTCCTTACCCACACACAGCAAGGGCCTTCTCAGCTGAACCATCTCCACCACCCCTGAAGTTCTGTTATTTAAAGAAAGGGCCAACAGTCTGGCGGTGGTGGCACATGGCTTTAATCCCAGTACTGGGGAGGCAGAGGCAGGTGGATCTCTGTGAGTTTGAGGCCAGCCTGGGCTACAGAGCAAGTTCTAGGACAGCCAGGGCGACACAGTGAAACCCTGTCTCAAAAACAAACAAACCAAACCAAACCAAAACAAAACAAAAAACCTGAAAAAAAAAAAAAAAAAGAAAGAAAGAAAAAAGAGAAAAAGGAAAAAGAAAGGGCCAATAAGCATAACTCACCAGAAATAAGCAGGCAGCTTCCTGTGCAGGTCTGCTGGGCTCTCCTTCAAACACTGGCAGCGGCTGTAAGCAGGATTCTTCCTCTCTCTACTTTTCCTGGCCATACATGAAGCACTTTGCATCCTTCATCCCACTCACCCAGCCCTGGATGCCTGGCATCCCATCCCCAATCTCAGGCTGGGTCTCAGGGACTCAGAGCCTTAGTGAAGCAGGTGTTCATACCCAACTCTGTCTCATGCCCAAACCACAGGTCTCAGACCTCCAAAGAAACCCCCTACCCCACACCCCTGCCAGACAGGGGTGCTAAACTCTCAACCCATATTCTCATCTGGTCCATTCTCTGAGACCCAGTGAGCTGAGGAGCCGTTATCTAAAGACAGGATCAATGTTGCTGATTTTTCCTTCTGCTTCAGGCTCCATTACAGCCACAGGGCTTCTTTTTATTTAAAGTTTTGGGGTTGTGTTCATCATGAGTTGTTGGGGTTGTTTGTTTTATTTTGTTTTTTACATTGGCTTTGATTTTCTAAAGGTATTACATTTACATTTTATTATTATTATTTTTTGGCTTTTTCGAGACAAGGCTTCTCTGTGTAGCCTAGGGTGTCCCAGAACTTGCTCTGTAGACCAGGCTGTAGTCCGTGGCATGTAGTCTGCCCTCTCCTGCAGTGGGTCATTTCTGGATTTGACTTACTCTGTCTTCCTAGGTGACCCTTGCTGAGGCCAGTACTACCAGAGAGATTTCATCCTCTCCTGGTTCAAATGCCCTCCTGCCCAGCGTCACGTTTCTACTCAGTGTTCAGAAAACTGGGTGTCAGGTCCAGTTAATGAGCAGCGCGCACACGCAGTACCCAGGCTGGCTGCGTTAAAATCCTGCCACTTATTAGATGCATGACTTTGGGCAAATTCCTCAGCCTGTTTCCTCACGTACAACATGGTGATAATCCGGGAGACCTTAATGTAATCTTCTAGGGCATTTGAGTCATAGAACCTGCTCACTAAATGCCAACTGTGATTATCAAGTCCTTAGTGAAGGTGGTAATTGTTGTTAGGAAAATTAATGTCCTAGGCATTTAAGAGATATGTTAGAGAGGTCACAGTCAACGAGGCACTGAGCCGAGGGTGGGGAAGGGGACAAGATAGAGGGGGTGACATGATAGGAGGTGACTGGATATAAAAAAGGCAAGGAGTCAGACTGAGTGAAGGCACTGCTCTATGTGTGTGTGTGTGTGTGTGTGTGTGTGTGTGTGTGTGTGTGTGTGTGTATGTGTGTGTGTGGTCCTGGGACCTGTTGACACTATTTCTGCTTTATGGAAACCGTAGGTAAAATCAAAGAGGAAAGCCACAAAGAAAGCACCTGGAACTTCTCCCCAGGCCTGGCAAGTCAGGGGCTTCCTGACTTCAGACGCTCTGTTTGTTAGAGGGATGTGGGACAGTCCTCTAGGTCTTGGGTCCGGTGCTGAGTACGGAGTCTCTAGTGGGATGTGTGGCAGGTCCTCCAGGTCCTGGGTGAGGTGCTGAGTGCTACGTCTCTTCTCAGGATCCAGAGGAGGCTTGAGCAAACACGGGGTGGCTGGGCACAGCCTCCCTGCAAGGAGCGCATCTGGTCAAGGCCCACGAGAAGGTCATCCTGACCAAGGGCCTCTGGGGATGGACAGGAAACCCAGGACCCTGTAAACAGGGGCCTCTCCTTGACACGAAGCCAGGGAGAGGGTGAACTGTCCTTTCCCCGTCTTGTCACTGTCTGCCGGCCCCCAGAGCCTCAATCTCCGTCTTCTCCACAAACTTGGAAAAAAGAGACCTTCCCACAACAGAAGACTCTGGATATAAAGAGTCACCTCCCAGGGTGATGGGGTGACTTGAGGAACCAAAAGGTGGCTCCATTTGGTCCCTGCTGCTCTCACCCTGAGGGACCACCTGGCTCCAGCCCTGGGAAGCGCCATTATCACCTATTAGCATCTGGAGTGAGTAAGTTTTTACTGTTTGGGGAAGGGGCCTTTTGGAGGCTGCCAAGGCTGAGAGGCCCTAGGGAGGCCTGGGAAGAGGCTTCAGAAGGGTCACCTAGGGTGTAGAGAGACAGGAAGGTCTTAGACTAAAGTGGACTTTCACAGATTACCAAACACTTCCTGTCTCCAGAGGAGCTAGGATGTGGTGCTTCCTGGCCCTTCTGTGCCTTGGCTTTGGGGCCCAGAGGGGCCCAGCCAAAAGATGGCTGTGGCTGTGATCACTGTGAGCCAGCCATCTTCCTTAGTGCCACGGCTCCAATTTTGTTCTTTGGCAAGACAAGGTAAATCAAACCTAAGAGGGCTTCTCTCTAGCCCTCCAGGGAAGAGATGCCACTGGGAGCTCCAAGCTATCTGCAACTTTTATTTTAATTTTAAAAACAGATTAACTCCCGATCCTTCTGCCTCTTCCTCCCAAGTGCTGGCACTCCAGGTGTGTGCCAGACAGTTCTAAGTCAGTGGTGCCTGTTGGTGATATCTCAATGCCAGACATCTGCACCACACCAAACTGCTTCAGCACTGGGAGAGCCTCAGACCGCCCCTGATGCTGACGACTCCTTCTTGTTGTTGTTGGTTTGTTTGTTTGCTTTTCAAGACAGGATTTCTCTGTGTAGCCCTGGTTCTTGAACTCCCTCTATAGACCAGGCTGGCATCAAACTCAGAGATCCACCTGCGTGCTGGGATTAAAGGTGTATGACCGACCGCGGCCTGGCGGCTGTAGGAAGTTTCAAAGGATGACTGGGAGCATGAGGGTGGGGTACCAATCACCATGCAGCAGCTCCTGGCCACGTTGGGCCACACTGGCTGTTGCTTTGGCTCTGAGGAGCTGAGTGACCCTAGTTGAGTTTCTTGATCATTTTGAGCCTCAGTTTCCCCTGCTGTCCAGTGAGAGGAATAGAGCAGCGGCCTGAGAGACCAAAATGCCCAGCTCGCCCAGGAAGCCCAGTGGCTGCTCACTGCCCCCTGCCTGGGCCCCCAGCCATCTCATCTTGTTTTGAGTGCCACCCTACTTTTCAGTCTTTGTATATGTGTTTGTTGCATGAGCATGTGCGCTCATGGATTTATTTGTTTGTGTGTGTGTCAGTGAGTGCGTGCACCAGCACACATTTGTGGAAGACGGGAGACAACTTTGGGTATTGTTGCACCTTGTGTGAGACAGTCTTCTGTTGTTCTCTCCTGCATACACCAGGGAATTCTCCGACTCTGCCTTCCATCTTTCTGCAGGCGTGCAGGCACTGTAGACTGCTACTACACGGTTCCAGGAATCCAAACTCAAGCCCACTGTGCCATTTTCCCAGTCCTGGCCCCACTAGTCTGAGACATCCGGCTGAGTGCCCAGGGGACCAGTGTCCTGGAAAACATTTCCCCTCGAGTGACTCTTGTCTTGATTTCTGCCCCATCCAAATCAAGCTCCAGGATCATCTGCTACACCCTCCTTTCCCTTCACAGCCCAGGACAACACCCACAGGGAGACCTTGGCTTGACCAGAGGTCAACCCGTTTCCCCAGAAGCTTCTAGAAGATGGGGGCTCCTATGTGGCCTCAGTGCCCAGCCCACAGCAGGTGTTTTAGAAATCACGGCTGAATGGAAAAAGGAACTAAGATGAGATAAGATAAGAAGACACATTCAAGATGCCAGGCGTGACTCTAGCAGTGGTGGGTGGGGTGGCCGGTCCGCGGCTGCTGAGCTAAGACCCTTCCGGGGAGAAAATGAAGCAGAGAGGCTACTTACTCCCTGCAAGTTAAGTAAAGACAAGCCAGGAAGACAAGATGCACCAGCAGGGAAATGTGAAGGACAGTATTGAGTTGAAAATTCCATTTTGGGGGGTCATTGCTTCAAAGGCGTGGTGGAAAGGGAGCTAACGAGTCTGGAGAAGAAAAAGAAAAAAAAAATCAGAAAAAAAAAATAGACCTAAGCGGAGGGAAAGTGACACCAGAACAGCCAAGGGGACAGGACACTGTAGGAGGGGGGGGGGGGGAATGTCCATTTGCCTTCAGTACTATTAGTGACCGTCACCATCACCGTCTCAGCAAGTCAATATTCACTTCAGCATTTATGATGGAGCCTTTTTCTTTCCTTCTTTTTCATCTTTTAAAAAAGATTTTTAGCCCAGGAGAGATGGCTCAGCAGTTAAGAGCACTGGCTGCTCTTCCAGAGAACCCAGGTTCAATTCCCAGCACCCACATGGCAGCTCACAGCTGTCTGTAACTCCAGTTCCAGGGGATCTGGCACCCTCACACAGACATACATATAGACGAGACACCAATGCACATAAAATATTATTTAAAAAAATCATTTAACAAACTTTATTTTATTTTTAATTCTGTGTACGTGTCTGTGTGGGGGTGTATACACATGAATGTCAGTGCCTGAGGAAGCTGGAAGAAGACACGGGATCACCTGGAGCTGGAGTTGCAAGCAGGTATGAGCTACCTGGTGTGGGTACTAGGATGTGACCTGGGTCCTCTGCAAGAGCAGCAAGTGCTCTTAACCACTGAGTCATCTCTCCATACCCAGGTCTCCCTTTAAAAAAAAAAAAAAGATTGTAAATTGTGTGTGTGTGTGTGTGTGTGTGTGTGTGTGTGCGCGTGCGCACGTGCGCGCGCTTGCGCTTGCTCTTGCGCTTGTGGGTTTGTGTACATATAAGTGTGGGTGGTTGCAGCATCCTGCAAAGGGTCTTGGATCCCCTGGAGTTGGTTTACAGATGATTGTGAGCTACCTGATATGCATGGGTGCTGGGAACCAAACTTCAGTCCTCTGCAAGTATATTCTCTTTTTAAATGTTTAAATATAATTTAATTTTTTGAGATAGGGTTTCACTGTGTAGCCCTGAATGGCCTGGAACTCACTCTGTAGACCAGGCTGGCCTCGAACTCACAGAAATCTGCCTGCCTCTGCCTCCTGAGTGCTGGGATTAAAGGTGTGTACTATGATGCCCAGCCATAGTATTATGTTCTTAACTGCAGAGATCTTTCCAGTCCCAACAATGGGGCCTTTTATGGAATTCTGTTCCTTAATCCTTAAACCAACCCTAAGAAAGAATTTTTGTTTGTTTGCTTTTATTGTCACCATTTTAGCAAAAAGTTAGGTAAGTCTCAGAAAGTATTTCCTAATTTACCCTTTAAAAAGAGCATAGTTGGGGAGGTGGGCTGATGCTCACGTGGGGACCACATCTGGGCTGAGCAGAGCACATCTGTCTGAGGGACAGGAACAGTCACAGCATTTCCAGGGGGGTGGGATGATGTGAAGGAAATCTGTAGCCACAGGACAGCACAGGTGGAGCAGTGTGATGTATTCCCAGCTGCCTAACGGGTGTCCTGCCTAGTCCTGAGTAAGTGGGAGAGGGCAGAGACGAGGAAGAGTATTTCACCTGACAATTTGAGCCTTGGTGGACAAGAGCAGGGGCAGGACGGGGTGCACTGGCTGTTTTGAGGAAGGTATAGAGCAGAAAATATGTGGGTGCTAGGCAGGAAGAGATGTTAAGGGGTATTATTTTAAGAGACCTCTTCAGGAGTTAAAAAGATGGCTCAGTGGTTAAGAGCACCACTGAATGACACTTAATTGCTGGGAACTCTAGTTCCAGGGGATCCAATGCCCCTTCTGGCCTCCAAGGACCCCTGAATGCACATGGTCAGGCATACAACATATACACAAAATAGACACATAAATCTGTTGCTGGAGGGCTTCTCTCCAGGTTCCCCAAGCCCCGCAGTCCCACAATCCACATATAAAATAATCACTCAGACGCTTATATCACTTATAAACTGTATGGCCGTGGCAGGCTTCTTGCTAACTGTTCTTTTATCTTAAATTAACCCATTTTTATAAATCTATACCTTGCCACGTGGCTGGTGGCTTCCCAGCGTCTTCACATGTTGCTTCTCCTGGCGGTGGCTGTAGTGTCTCTCTCCTCAGCCTTCCGCTTTCCAGAATTCTCCTCTCTCCTTGTCCCACCTACTTCCTGCCTGGCAACTGGCCATCAGTGTTTTATTTATATATAGAGCAATATCCACAGCACTTCCCCTTTCTTCTTTTTTTTAAAAAGGTAGGTTTTAACTTTAACATGGTAAAATTACATATAACAAAACAATTACCGAGTAAGAATTATAGTTACAATATTAAAGAAGATGTCTTATCTATCTTATATTTGTGAGTTTAAGGTTTTATAGCTAACTTATCTTTTATCATAACTGAGGAAATTACAACTATCTAGTTTTTAACCACATCAAAGACCTGAGAAGGAACATAACGGTACCTGAGAAATGGTAGATGGATGCAAGCAACTTTCGGGAATCTTGCAAGAGTAGACCAAGACAGCTGGCAGCCTGGACAGTCACCTAATGTTTCTCAGCATTGTTGGTGTATTTAAATTGGCTACAGGCCTAGAGTATCTGACAGACCATTTTCAGAAGCAGGAATTCTGAGAGACCATCTTACCCTATCTTGGCAGAGTACAGTGGTCGCTTTCCTTGTGTCCCGCTTGTCCAGAAAGGACAGCATTGCATTTGTACTGTCAGCCATCAAGGCAAGGGCAGTTCTTTGCCCAGTAGGCCATTTTGTGCCAAAAAGACAAACTTCCAAATGGAAATGTCTTAGAAGCCCAACATTCTCTCGGGATCAATTGGTGCAGCCAGGAGCAATTGTGTCTCACGTCAACAGAATTCTAAGTTATTTAAATGCCATATTCTCCAGGTCTATGAAGTGTTTGAAGATTACCTATCTATCTGAAATATATCTATGTATACCTAGAAGACTTAACTAACATGGCTACAAATATGATTACCATAGATGACTAATTATTAATCTATTTCTTAATTATCCATTACAATTTTAAATGAGTTACATAAACACAATACCTCAAACAAGAATAGAAATATATATATATATACAGTATAACAAAATTAACTTTAAGTTTGTATCAATAAACTAAAATTTATACCAATGTAAAACATTTTAAACATAAACTAAAATCTATACCAATGTAAAACATTTTAAACAAGTTGTTCTTAAAAGTAGGTTCATTAATCTACCCTTTTATCTTATCATCTCTATATCCTATATATCTATATCATATCCCCTTTTCTTTTTTAGAAAGAGATCACATTTATAATCAACCTGTTTTAAATAAAAATATTGGTTTTTCTCTGTCCCGCACCAGAGGGCTCTTCTGATTTGGGACACAAGAATCTCTTAACCATTTTTTTTTTTTTTTTTTTTTTTTTTTTTTAGCAATATGTCTGGGTTTAGAGGAGGAGTGAGCCAATTCCACCTCTAAAGCCAGCTTGGTATATTTGGGAATTTGGACGTAGCATCTCTTACTACTTCCTGTTGGAGGGGGGCGCTGTATCTTATGGGGATGCAAAGAAAATTTTAGGCCTATGGGGTAGTCCGTAAGGCTGTATTGTGTGAACCAGTTGCCTTGAAACCGCTCTGGATGTTGGATCATCTGGGCCATGGTGTCATCGGAGATCTTTCAGGGGGTCTTGGCTGGTGAAACCTGATGTATCTTAATCTGGAACAAATCCACAGCCTCTGGCTTTCTGTGGAAACAAAAGCAGAATCTCTTTTCCAAAGCAACATATCCTTAAATCCAAATTTTGAAGTCAAGGTACCTTTAAAATATACAATTTGGCATAACTCAACAGCTTTTGCAATCAAATGTTTTTCTTTAGTTACGAATATCAAAGAGAACATAATCCAGATTGTCTGTGTGGTAGCCATCTTTACGTGGCTTATTTTTTATATTACCTTAGCCTGTTGCTTTAAACTGTACCTTTCTAAGACTGAAAGCGGTGTGGCTGGTGGCTCCGCCCACTTCAGCTTCCCAACATGGCGGTGGTACGTTTTCCGCCAGCTCTGGGAATCATCAAGTCTCAGAAATAGTAGGTCTACGCTTTTATCAAAGCAGCGTGTAGCCCAGAAACCTTTTTTTTTAAATACTAGTAAAGAATAAATCTACCACACAGCATAATGTGCTGATGGCAGACGCCTCATTCCCGCCATACTGTTGGTCAAATGCACACGCCAGGAACCCACCAGTGTTCAAACCTGCGTTTTGCAGCGTCTAGCTGCCCATATGAGACAAGAAGCAGGAACCTGTTTTT
The DNA here is from genome assembly GCF_049852395.1 of Peromyscus maniculatus bairdii. Lineage (NCBI taxonomy): Eukaryota > Metazoa > Chordata > Mammalia > Rodentia > Cricetidae > Peromyscus > Peromyscus maniculatus. Next base: position 30,291,782 of record NC_134870.1, on the reverse strand, counting down.
GGCTCTGTTTAGAATTGGTTATTAAATATTCTCAGGTTTAAGGTGGAAACTCGAGCCGTTGGGCGCCATCAAGGACTTAAATAGTCCAAGAGAATTATCACCTGAAGCTGAGAAAGAATTAGCCTTGGTAGAAAAGAAAGTGCATGAAGGACACATGAATCATATTGATCCAAAGCTGGATTGCATTTTGGTTATCTTACCTTCTAGGCGTTCTCCTACTGGAATATTAATGCAGAGGGAAGATATTATATTGGAATGGATATTTTTACCAAATAAACCAAATAAAAAATTAAAAACTTATGTGGAAAAAATCTCTGACTTGATTTACAAAGGAAAATTGAGACTTCGTCAATTAGCAGGCATAGACCCAGCAGAAATTGTCGTACCATTAACTAAGGAGGACATTGAAAAATTATGGACAGAAAGTGAACCTTGGCAAAGAGCTTGCAGTAATTTTTTGGGAGAAATTAACAGCAAATATCCCAAAAGCAATAGAATTGATCTTATAAAGAGAGCTGAATGGATCTTGCCTCGAATTGTACGGCAAAAACCCATATCTGGAGTTCGTACATTTTATACAGATGCCAACAAAGAAGGAAAGGCAGGTTACAAATCAGAAAATTTAAGTAAAGTGGTTCAAAGTCCGTATAATTCAGTTCAAAAATCAGAATTGTATGCTATTCTGTTGGTATTAATGGATTTTTCAGAACCTCTCAACATAGTAACTGACTCTCAGTATGCTGAAAGAGTGGTGTTACATATTGAGACTGCAGAATTTATCCCTGATGCTTCAGAATTAACTTCACTATTTATTCAATTACAAGATACAATCAGGAAAAGGAATCATCCTTTATATATAACTCACATTCGATCCCATACTGGTCTGCCAGACCCTCTAGCACAAGGCAATGATGAAATTGATAAATTATTGATAGGAAATGTGCTGGAGGCCTCAGAATTTCATAAAAAACATCACGTCAATAGTAAAGGTTTAAAAAAGGATTTTTCCATAACCTGGCAACAAGCCAAAGAAATAGTAAAGAAATGTCCTACTTGTTCCTTCTACAATCAGACGCCATTACCAGCAGGATGTAACCCAAAGGGTACTCAGAGAAATGAAATCTGGCAGATGGACGTGTTTCACTTTGCAGAATTTGGAAAATTGAAATATGTACACCACACTATCGATACTTATTCAGGATTTCAATGGGCAACTGCTTTGAGTTCTGAAAAAGCTGATTCTGTAATCACTCATTTGCTAGAAGTTATGGCCATCATGGGTATACCTGCACAAATCAAAACTGACAATGCTCCATCATATGTCTCTGTTAAAATGAAACAGTTTTTTGCTTATTACAATATAAAGCATATTACAGGCATACCACATAATCCTACAGGTCAAGCAGTTATAGAAAGATCAAACAGAACTCTAAAGGATATGCTAAATAAACAGAAATGGGTAACAAAAACCCCCAGAAATAGACTGCATAATGCTCTTCTAACTTTGAATTTTCTGAATGCCAATGAGAAAGGAACAACAGCTGCAGAGAGACATTGGATAATAGAAAAAACTACAGAATTAAATCAGCCTATATACTTTAAGGATGTGCTGACCTCAGAATGGAAACCAGGGTATGTATTACATTGGGGACGTGGTTTTGCTTTTGTTTCTACAGGAGAAGATAAGCTGTGGGTACCATCAAAATTGATAAAGGTTCGATTTGAACAAGAGAGACCTCTTAATTAGAGGAGGTGATAGTTCATCAACCAGCATGAACATCCAATTTAAACTAACTTGTATCAATAAAACATGCCTTTTCATTTCATCAGATAATAACTTGCCAAAAAGGAACATCCCCAAAATTAGTCTTGGGGAAAGGTTTTTGTTTTTGTCTTTTAGGAGAATGAAGGTTAAGGAATCTGAAGAACACTGGACAAATGAGACAACTGAAGAAAAGGGACAAATCATCTATCCCAAGAAACAGAGTGAAACGGTGTATGGGTATATATTATCTAAAAAAAATTTTATGTCTTCCTAAATGTTTGTTTCTGCTTTTCTCTAAAGATTTAACACTCTTGGTTTTCTAATAGTCCCAGTTCAATTAAAATTTAAAGCTGACTTTGGAGTTGGAGAATGGCTCTCTCCTTCTTTAAAATCAAGCATGTTGTTAAAAGGAAAATGCAAACTCCCTGTATCATGCCAGAATAAGAGCCATCTTCTGCTATGGTACAGGACAAAAGCAAAATTAATTAAGGGACTATTCTATTACTAATCTCAACTCTTTGATTCTATTCTGATTCTTTAAACTTTTCTCAAAGTATAAATTTTATATCAAAATTTACAAGATTAATATATATATATACATTTTAAACTTTGTTAAGATATGAATGGTCACATAGAGTACTAACTAATTCTAGAAAAAAGGCTAGCTGCATATATATGTTTTTGTGTTCGAGTCTCTTATCAGTTTTCTGCAGGAAATCATGGCCAGGCCTAACATCAACTGAAGTCTCCAGAAAGAAGATGGGGCCCCACAACAACAACAATTCCACGTGGACAATAATAATATCATTAAGCTGACAAACATCATCCATAGATCAGCTTTGAACTACAAGGTGCTCAGAGCAAATTTGAGATGACTAGCTGAGATGATCCAGTCTCAAAGACTACTTGAATAAGGACTTGAGATAAACCCTCAACTTTGGCATTATACACAGACTGGATAATGAAGGATATAGTTACCTCTCCTAGAATTTGACAATTAACCTAAAATTTTTCTTTCAGGATAAAGAAAACTTCGCCCATACCCAGCAGGAAGCAATTTTAAGAATACGACGCCCACATTCCCAAAGAGGTGGTGTGGGGCGGGTGGTTTTTTGGTCTTTTTAATGGGTTTTGGGTCTGGGATAATTTTCAGTATTTAGGGGGGTTGGTTACAAGTTATTGTCAAGGGTTAGGAAAAAGGCTAAGAAAAGGAGATTAGATTTAAGGTTCTTGTTTAAAAAAAAAAAAGAGAAAGAAAGAAAAGAAAAAGACAATTACTAGTTTTAAATACTTTACATTGGATTGAATTGTTTTATATTGTACACAAATTTGAAACTGATATTGTTAGAAAATGCTATATGTATATTTCTAATTGTATTTATTCCATCCATTTAACAATGTAATGCAAATTTCTGATCCTTGAATGTTATTATTATCAACTATTAGGATATAAAGAAATGAAAGCTAGTAGTTAGACATTATCATAGAACTTGTAGTCATATTAGATATGTTTTAAAAATTGAGCAGAGATGTTTTAGACAGGTCATCTTCAAACCCTTCAGAGATCTACAGAATATGGCATTTAAAATGTTTTAATAACTTAGAAAATTTTTCTTTTTTGAGACATGTCGGCTCCTGGCAGTACCAATCTACTTTAGAGAAAATATGGGCATTGAAGAAACTGCATATGGAGTCAACTTTCATTCTGGCAAAAGTTAGCCACTGGACAACAAAGTATCCTCGAATCAACAGGACAAAATGAACAGACAGATCACGAAACAAGGGACTACTGATTCTTGCCAAAACAAGTGTGGTTATGGCTTTATCAAAAGGCATCTTCTGAGGCCAGGACAATATGGCCCCATCCCTGAAGTGGCCTTCGCATCCGGAAAAGGTACGGTGCCCTTTTCTTCGAAGGCAGCTTAACAGGCAGAGGGCCGATGGATTCTGTTGTACAATGGAACAGCAGTGGAAAGCTCATGCCTCTCAAAAGTAGACTGGCATTTAATAGAGGGATGTGGAGAAGAAGGGGATGCTGAGATGAAGCCATATATACACAGCCAAGAAGAATGGACAGCTGAATTAAAAAACTGTCAACAATTTCCAGAATTTAAAATCCTGAATCATGACAGGACACTAGTGGAATTCAGGTGTTTCTGGTACGTGGACTGCTCTCACCCAATGTGAGGTTGAACTGTTGACCTTGTGTACATCCTACTTCACAAATGAGTCTGTCAGATACACTAAGCCTATAGGCTGAAGATGATGCCCCAACACTGCGGAGAAACCTCAGGTGACTGCCCAGGCAGCTGGCTGTTTCTGTCAACTCACAAAATTTTTTGGAAGTTGCTTGCATGCACTTCCTGTTTTTATTTTTGTTAGCTAATATTATTCCCTTCTTGGGTCTCTGAGGGAGTTGAAGATTAGTTAGTTATGGTTGAAGATTAGTTAGTTATAGTTGAACATTAATTAGGATAGAAAGTACATTAGATACATCTTGGAATTACCAAAATAGGATAGATAATGGAATTATTTTCTCTGATTTGTCAAATACCTGTTTAGGTATTTATTACTTGTATATATTGTATATAGTTATTGTACTTTTGTATATAGTTTTTCTTTTGTTAGTTATAACCTTTTGCTTTCTTTTTCTTTTTATTAAAATAGAAAAGGGGAAATGTGGTGATAATCTAATTGTACTGAATTATTATTTTGATTGTATGTTAATAAATAAAGTTGTCTGGGAGTCAGAGCTATTAGAGCCATAGCAAGAGTGTGGCGGTGGTGGCACACGCCTTTAATCCCATAGATATCTGTGTGTTCAGGGTCAGAGCTATTAGAGCCATAGCAAGAGTGTGGCGGTGGCGGCACACGCCTTTAATCCCATAAGATCTCTGTGTGTTCAGGGATACAGCCAGCATTGGAGACATATGCCTTTAAGACCTAGGGGGCTGTACATTCAGACAGTGACGAGGCAGTCATGTGTTTGGGTTTACAACCAATGAGAAGGTAGAACAACATACTTTAAAAATACGAACCGACAGGAAGTAGGTCTCTTTTCGCGAAGCTGGGACAGCAGGAGGAAGGGTGAGATTTTAGCTCTGAGCTCTGACTTCTCGGCTTTCTCTTTTACATTGTTTCTGTGTTTCTTATTTAATAAGACGGTTGGTTACATCTACATAAATCTTTTTTAAAAAAAATAAAGAAAACGTGTGTGTGTGTGTGTGTGTGTGTGTGTGTGTGTGTGTGTGTGTGTGTGTGTGTTTCATACAGATACATGGACACGTGCATCTGTATACCTGTGGAGGCTGGAGGTCAACCTTGGATCTTGTTCCTCAGGCACCAGTCACACATCTTGTTTTCTGAGACAGCATATCTCACTGGCCTGGGACCAATTAGATTAGACTGGCTGGCTTTCCAGGGAGCATAGAGATCTGTCATGTCTGTCTGCTTCCTAGCTCATACCCACATGGCTAGTTTTTATAATGTAGGTTCTGAGGATCAAACTCAGGTCCTCAAGCTTATGTGATAAGCACTTTACTGGCTGGGTCAATCCCAGTTTGAAGTCAAAGCACTGGTAACTCTCTCTCTCTCTCTCTCTCTCTCTCTCTCTCTCTCTCTCTCTCTCTCTCTCTCTCCCCTCCCTCCCTTTTGTTCTTTCTTGCTTTCTTTCTTTTTGTTTTTTGAGACAGCATTTCTCTGTGTAGCCCTGTCTGTCCTGGAACTCATTCTGTAGATCAGGCTGGCCTCCAACTCAGAGACCTGCCCACCTCTGCCTCTGGAGCACTAGAGTTAAAGGCGTGCCCCACCACACTTGACTTCAGCCACTGTCTTCCAATTGTGCATACCCAAATGTGCCATTGTAGAAGACAGAAGGTCTTTCCAGAGGCTCTTGCACAGTTTGAGATGGTTGGTTCAGATGGGGGACACATGCCCTTCCCCAGGCAATGATCAAAGTCATGGGCTGGTACCTTAGGTGACTTTGGTCAGTCAGGACCCAACCACTATGGAGGCAGGCTCAGTGCCAGTTCCACCGAAATCTGAATGTGGAAGACACATGTGGCTCCACCGAGGACTACCAGAAGAAAGTGAATGGAGTGGATACTTCAGACAGCCAGCAAATGCCCACTACCCTGGCATTTCACCTAGAGGTGCATATCACCCCTGGGACTCAGTTATCTCCAAGGGCATCAGGGCGGTATCAGCCTTTGGTGACAGTGACTGTCCCCTTTATTAATTGATCCCCAGTGTCTGGTATAATACTACCACACATACCTGCCTGCTGAACAAGAAAGCATCCAACCTGTCAGAGAACTCTTCATTCATAAGTTTTGGTTGTTGTTGTTGTTGTTTGTTTTTAAGTAGGGTCTTACAATGTAGCCCTGGCTGGCCTGAAACTCACTTAGGAGAACAGGCTTCCTCCAACTTGAAGAGATCCTCCTGCCTCTACCTCCCAAGTGCTAGGATTAAAGCCTTGTGTTACCACATCCTACTACATAAGATTCTTAAAATACCAAGTGACATCTGGGGAGCAGTCTGAGGAATCAGGTTAACTGCCTCCCTAAGTTTACATGGGGCAGCGCCAATGGTTAGTGGCCAGGCATGTTATTTGAGGCTGTCTGCCTTCCCAGGAACCTCTGTGGGCTAGTTACCCTCAGCTGCACTTCCAATCGGAAGGTGACGGTGTGAGTCACAGAATTGGGTGGGAGATGGGGTATCAACACTGGCTTTGCTGAACAATGCCCTTCTGTCGAAGATTCCTAGTCACTGAGTGTGACTCATTCTGTCTTTATCAAACAGGCATCCGGTCTCCTTTGGGTCTTTGGGGCTGCGTGGTACAGGCTGTGTACAGAATATTATAAAAATGACAATTAAAAAATGGGAGTGGAAGGGATGAAGGGCGAGAAGGCTTATGAACATGAATGGCTTCCCTTTCTTCCCTCTGGCTCACAGGAATTCAAAGTATAGGTCTCTAAGCAATCTCAGGTCTTTGAGACAGGACCCTCATACCAGGAGAGAGAGGATATTTTCCCGAAGCATCAACATTCGTAGGATACCTCTGCCCCAGATTGAACTGTTCAGAGAACTGTAAAGTCCACAAAGACCCTGGGCCTGCTCCTTGGAAAGTTTATCTTGTAATCAACCTGACACATGTTTCCACTCTTTTTTCTGTTGTTGTTATCATTAGTTTGCTGTAGACATTACCTCTAATTTAATTGGATTTGTTCATTATTATATTGTTATTGGTGGTGGTGGTGGTGGTGTGGGTGTATGATGTACATGAGGGCCAGTACCTGTGTGACAGAGCATGCGTGTAATCAGGGGACAACTAGTAGGAGGAAGTTCTGTCCTTCCACTGTGGGAGTCTTGGGTATTGAACTTAGGCCCTTAAGCCTGACAGCAAGGCTGCTTTACCTCCTGGGCCATCCCACCAGTCCAATTTTATTTATTTTGTGAAACTAGGGTTTAAACACAGGGCTGTGCACTTACTAGGCAAGAGCTCTACCACTGACCTATATCTCGAGCCCTCTTTTTAGTTTTTGGGACAGAATTTTACTGATTTGTCCAGGATAGCCTTGAATTCATTCTGTAGCTGAAATGGGTCCTGAACTTTTGATCCTCCTGCCTCAGCCTCTGAAGTAGCTGGGATTACAGACTTGCACAACCATGCTCATCTTGGAATGTCTTTCTTTCTTTCTTTTTTTTTTTTTTTTTCGAGACAGGGTTTCTCTGCGTAGCTTTGCGCCTCTCCTGGGACTCACTTGGTAGCCCAGGTTGGCCTCGAACTCACAGAGATCCGCCTGCCTCTGCCTCCCGAGTGCTGGGATTAAAGGCGTGCGCCACCACCGTCCGGCGGAATGTCTTTCTTTTTTAAGAGACGTTTTGGATGAACAGAAAAATTGAATAGGAGGCTCCCATACAACCTTTCTCTTTCAGTAACAAAATACTCAAGGCTGGGTAGCCTTAGAAGGGAAAAGGGTTTATTTAACTCCCAGTTCTGGAGATTGAAAGACGTGGCACCTGCATGGTCTCTAATGAAGACCTCACAACAGTCGGTCCAAACGTGGAGGAACATTGTGACAGTGACAGTTCTCATTGCTAGACAGAAAGTCCAACAGGCTGGGAGTGTCTAGACCCGTTTGTTCCTAACAGCCTCCTTATGACAAGTGACTCCTGTGTCCCATGAGACCTATGCTCCCAGCAACCCAAGGACCTTCAAGTAGGCCCCACCCCTGGAAGTGCCCCCCACCTGTTAACCACACTGGGAACTCCAGACACACAACCCCCTGGAGGAAGAACCAACTCTACAGCATGGAACAGCAGCTTTCTGTGGCTAGCATCCACTGTCTGGGTAACGGAAGGATTAGTGGAAGACAAAACTGGAGACATGGCCTAGAGAGCTGAGCAAATAACACTGGAAAATAAGAGCTGTGATAAAAAAAAGAGCCGAAGGCAGCAGGCAGTGGAGCACATGCCGTCAAATCCAGCACAGGCAGGTCTCTGAGTTCGAGGCCAGCCTGGTCTACAGAGCGAGTTCCAGGACAGCCAAGGCTACACAGAGAAACCCTGTCTTGAAAAACCCCAAAAAAAGAAGAGCAAAGGGCCCAGGAGGTGGACAACTGTGGATGAATAGAACAGAGACAGTGGGGCAGAGACCATGAAGGCAACAGCGTGATGGGGTGGGAACGGAAGCAAGTCCGGGGATACAGGAGAAGGACTTGCTGTTGTCTGTTCAAGCAGAGAGGAGTCCAGAACCTACGCACACTGGTGGTGTTGGTTTTTTTTTTTTCTCTTTACTCTTTCGGGGCTCCTCACCCAGCTCCCAAATAATTACATGGAGACTTATTCTTTCTTACGAATGCTCAGCCTTAGCTTGGCTTATTTCTAGCCAGTTTTTCTTAAATTACCTTATTTACCTTTTGCCTCTAGGCTTTTATCTTTCTCTATTTCTGTATATCTTTTCTTTCCTTCTTATTCCATGTCTGGCTGGGTGGGTGGCTGGCTGGCCCCCAGCATCCTGCTCTCCTTTTCTCCCTCCTCCCTCCTCTGGTTCTTTCCTTCTATTTATTCTCTTTGCCTGCCAGCCCCACCTATCCTTTCTCCTGCCTTGCTATTGGCCATTTAGCTTTTTATTAGACCAATCAGGTGTTTTAGACAGGCACAGTAACACAGCTTCACAGAGTTAAACAAATGCAACATAAAAGAATGCAACACATCTTCGCATCATTAAACAAATATTCCACAGCATAAACAAATGTAATACATCTTTAAGTATTTACTCTACAACACACTGATAGTCGGGAAGGAAAGGGACAAGGTGGCCCTTGAGAGGGTGCACTGGAATCCACACGGTTTACAAAATTTTTACATTAGTTACCTATTTTATGTTTATGGGTGCTTCGTATGTCTGTGTATCACATGCATGCAACACCCAAGGAGGCTAGAAAAGAAGAGGGAATGGGATTCCCTGGGACTGGAATCATAGATGGTTGTGAGCTGCCTTATGTGCGCTGGGAATTGAACCCTGGAAGAGCAGCCAGTGCTCTTAACCTCTGAGCCAGTTCTCCAGACCCTGGGATCTGTATTTTTTGGGACCTCATGTTTGAATTTTGTGAGACCCACAGGAGAATCTGCACCGGTCCCCACCACAGACCCCTGCACTGGGCAGAGCAGAACCCTGGGGCAGCTGAAGCCACAGCACTCACGAAGTTGGGCGTGCAGTGCAGCCCACGGCGGCTACAAGCTACAGACACCACGGGGTGGCCACTGCTTGATTTCTGCCTTTCAAATCTGGCACAAATGTCCTTTGTGGCCAACTCTGGCCGGACACTTTGCCGAGAAGGGACTAATGGGGGGGGGGGGGTTGTAACTCCAGCTCCTAAGGTGACAAAATCAAAGTCACCATAAGGAAAAGTCAGTATAAGCCAGGGGGCAAGTCCCTCTGCGTCCCCAGCACTTGGGAACAAAGGTGGGAGCTCAAGGTCATTGTCTGCCACAAAGTGAACTAACTCAAGGTCAACCTGGGCTAAGTGAGAGCAGGGTGGGAGGGTGGAGGGTGGGGGTGAGATGAAAAAGGAGGGGAGGAGAAGAGGGAGGGAAGGGGATTCAATTATCACAGGGTGAGATGAGAAGTTTTTGTTTGTGGTGCTGGGATTTTGAACCCACAACCTCAAGCATACTGGACAACACAATTAGCTACACTTAATCTGGAAGTCATTTTCTTTTTCCTTTCCAATTTCATGTGCGTGCACGCTTGTGTTTTTGTATGTGTGTGAGCCCACCTATGTGCACGTGGAGGCCTGAGGCTGATACTGGGGCTCACCCTCAATCCCTCTTCCACCTTATTCACTGAGGCAGGGTCTCTCAAGCAAATCCGAAGATATGAATAGTCTGCTTGCTCAGGGGACCCATGATCTCTGACTCCTGAGGCTGGAATTACAGGCAGGTTGCCACGCCCATCAGGCCTTTTGTTTTTTGTTTTTGTTTTTGGGACAAGGTTTCACTGTGTAGCTTTGGCTGTCCTGGAATTCACTTTGTAGACCAGGCTGGCCTCGAACTCAGAGGTCTGCCTGCCTCTGCCTCCCAAGTGGTGGGATTAAAGGCGTGTGCCACCACTACCCGGCCCCATCAGACGGTTTAATGGTGTTTTAGTTAGGATTTCTATTGCTGCAATAAAGCACCGTTAACAAAAGGCAAGTTGGGGAGGAAAGGGTTAATCCTGTTTACACTTCCACAGCACTGTTCATCATCAAAGGAAGTCAGGACAGGAACTCAAACAGGGCAGGAACATAAAGGCAGGAGCTGATGCAGAGGCCATGGAGGGGAGCTGTTTACTGACTTGCTCCCCATGGCTTACTCAGCCTGCTTTCTTAGAGAACCCAGGGCCACCAGCCCAAGGATGGCACCACCCACAATGGGCTGGGCCCTGCCCCCAACAGTCACTAATTAAGAAAATGCCCTACAGGCTTGCCTACTGCTCGATCTTATAGAGACATCTTCTTAATTGAGGCTCCCTCCTCTCAGATGACTTCAGCTTGAGTCAAGTCGACTCAAATGAGCCAGTACACACGGACTCAGGGGATCTGAAATCTGATCTTCACCCTTGCCCGGTTCCTAACCCAAGCCATCTTCTCAGCACTCAACAGATATTTTTAACAAGAGGAGTCCACAGAGTATTCTGAACAATGAATGAAAATAGGTTCCCATCATAGCGCATTGCTGAGAAATTCCAGAAAACTGGGGACAAGAAGAAAATAAATTTAAAGATGGCGGAGGGGGGGGAGGGATGGGTTTCAGACAAAGAGTTCTAACATGAAACCTTTCGACAGCAGCTCTGAACATTTGAAGAAAACAAAGATGGGACTTGAGAGTTCTGGGGGAAAAACAATTCCCCACCCAGACCTTCTCACTGACAATAAGGACCGAATGAGGCATCTGGGCACAGACTGAGGAACCACCAAACACGACCCACGAGGCAGTGGAGGATCCAACAGCACAGGGAGAGAAAGAGATCCTGGCCCGAGGCTGGGACCAACCAGGCTTGCAGATGGCTGGAGGCTTCACAGGCACTTCTGGTGCCTGTAGGTTTCTGCGCCCCTAAGTTGAATTTCCTAGCATACCCACAACAGACAGGACAGCGTTACCTCCAGAGGAAACACAAGTTAGCCGGGGAAGAATAACATTTTCGAGTACCACGTGGCTCAGCCGAGAATAGCTTCCCACAGCCATAATGATCTAAATGCTGCCTACTGAGCTCATGAACAGCAGAGCAAACCACACTGATAGGTAGGAAGGGGTGGATGAGAAAGGACAGAGAGGCGAAAGGAACAAGCCCCGGGTCCCACGCTACACTTCTACACGCTATTTGCCTGTTGCTGTAGTCCATGTAAAAGAGTGATCTAGGGATGGGGTATAGCTTAGAGGGAGATGTCTATCCAGCACATGCAAAGACCTGGGTTTCATGCCCAGCGATGTAAAAAAAAAAAAAAAAAAAAAAAAAGCATTGTCTGACAGAAGAGAGAATGCATGCAGTGTTTATAATGATGTATATGGTCATATTCAAGAGAAGGAAACCAAAGATAATGTTCAAAATGGAATTCTTTTCATTGTAAGTTCAGGGCCAGCCTGGTCTACAGAGCAAGTTCCAGGACAGCCAGGGCTACACAGAGAAATCCTGTCTCAGAAAAACAAAACAAATTGAAAATCAGAAAGTGGGAATCTGTCTTATTATTTAGACATACAAAGCTAGTGGAGAAGAGAGAATCTGGGGTTGGAGAGTTGGCTCAGTGGTTAAGAGCACTTGTTGTTCTTGCAAAGGACCTGGGTTTGATTCCCAGCACCCCCAGGGAGGCTCACCACCGCCTTGGGAAACAGGCATGCATGTGGTAGATAGACAGACGACATACATGAGGCAAAACACACCTATATACTAAGTAGTAAAATAAATTTAAAAAAGAAAAGTAGAAGAGAGAACTCACCAAGTAGTAGCTCCTGGGGAGGGAAATCTGGGTTTGTGGGAGCCTAGGAAGGGGCCCGGCATTTTACGGCACATTTAACAGGAATATCGTGGTCCTTTGATTCAAACCAAATGTAAAGCATAAAGATGAAGGAAGAGAGAGGGCAAAGGGGAAAAGAAGAAAGAAAAAGATGTTTCCTATCTAGTTCTCCTCACTTAATGGTGGGTTCTTGTTATCAGTGTGGGAAGGTGTTGGAGCGGGGTGCCTGGATTTGAACTCTGGCCCTGACACCTGCACAACCTTAAGTAAGTCACCCCGTGCCTCAGTTTCCTTATCTGAAAAATGGAGGAGAAGAATAGCACCTTCTATACAAAGCAATTCTCTCTCCAGACCCTGGCAATTTGCTTGGTACCAATAACAGTCAAACTATCACTACTACGGGTGTTGCCAGCGTTTGGTGGTTTCTGGTGGGACTGTTTAACTTCAAAGACAGAACAAGGACAGGCTTGGTGGCGTGTGCCTTTAATCCCAGCACTCGGGAGGCAGAGGCAGGCAGATCTCTGTGAGTCGGAGGCCAGCCTGGTCTACAGAGTGAGTTCCAGGCTAGCCAGAGCTACACAGAGAAACCCTGTCTGGGGGTGTGGGGGGGTGTATGGGGGGGTGAGAGTGGGGGTAGGGGTATGGGGGTGGGAGGGGGCGGGGTTAAGGAGGCATTTGCTCTCTGGTGGATGCATAAGAAATTAGTTTTCTGGAGATCCTGGGAGAAAAAGTGACAGGTGTGGGAAGGAGGCTGAGTCGGTCAAGGTCTACGCCATGCCAGTCATGTTAACAGCAAGAACTGCGTCCAAAGGACAGATGTGTGTGTAACTGAGGGGGGGAAAGGGAAAGCACCCTAATTTTTCATGCAAGTAGCCACTTCAGGAAGCACTTAACATCCCTAGTCCAGGGGAACAAAGAAAAGACTTGGAATTAAAGTATTAAAACTTGAAGGGCATTGTTGGCTGGTATTGGCATTTTTGAAGGGGCACAGTGAAGCAGGGATCAGAGAGGACACACACACACACACACACACACACACACACACAGGATCCAGCCGCTGGTTCGAGAATGTGCTGCTGTCCCTGGATGAAGATGTGTGTAGGATGCTGCTCATATGTAGGAGCCAGGTGTGTGTAGGGGGATCCCCAGGTTCTCCTCTCTGCTCTGGCCTTACTTCCTGGCACTGGGAGAAAGTAGTTGGGTGCTGAAAGAAAGTACAATAAGAAGCAGCCACCGACTTTTACCGAATACCTATCTCACCTGTTTAATTTCATTCCATTCAGAGAATCACTCGATTTCTAAAAATACATACAAAACCCAGGAAATCTGACGTTGGTCATTGAGATTGACCTGTGAATGAATGGAATGAAGAATTTGTGCACGGGTGTGTTTACAATCATTTGTTACTCTGCACATTCTTCCAGACGTCTGGGGAGTGGGACAGAAAAGAAACCCAGTCCCCACTTCCACAGTGAAGCAAGCGGTGTGTCTAGGCCACAGACCCAGTGGCAGTGGCATTAATACAGGAGTGTAGTCGAAGATCATTCTGGACAGGGCAGGTGCTTGGTGTCTGTGACCAATATTTAAGCGACCTAAATATTTAATTAATATTTAAGCGACCTAAAGCCTGACAAAGGGGACTTCTCGTAGATCTGGAGGAGGAGTGTCCTCCACAGAGGGAACAGAAATTGCAAGGACCGGAGGTGTGAGGGAGCATGGTGTTTTCTGTGAAGCGTCTGCACCTGTGAGATGCGGGCAGGGCTCCATAGACAATGTAAAAGGTTTGTGGCTTATTCTGAACGCAGTGAGGCTGGTGACGTTCCGTAGCAGTCACGAGAGCCCGTGTGCTCCTTTGAAATACTCCTTGGATTGCAGGGAGGAGAAGGGGTTGACCACAGTGTGCCAAGTGAGGAGGGGGCAGCAAGCCATCTCGTTAGGGTCGCCATGACAAACCACCACAAACGTGGGCCTTAGAACACCGGGAACTCATCCTCTCACAGCTCGGGATGGCAGAAGGCTGACATTTTGGTGTGTGCAGGGCCACCCTTCCAGTGGCCCAGGGCCCTCCTGGGCTTACAAAGCAGCAACACTCTACCACACACATCTGTCTGCATCTGGCCTTCTCCCTGGGTACCTGTGTTCCTCAGCTCTCAGTAAGGGATTTAGGACCTGTCCCCTTATGTGAGATGATCTCATCTCCGGATTCTTGCCTTAATTATGTCTCCGAAGACAAGCTTTCCACAGAAGGTGACATTTGCAGTTACTGGGGGTGGTGAGCAGGAAGACGTATCCTTTGAGGGAGTGTACAACCCACTGTAGAGATCAATGGGGAGTCCCACAATGCGTGAATGACAGAACACAGTGGGCTGGGGCAGGTGTGACTGCAGGAATGGAGAGAGGTGGACAGGTTGAGTAGATAGTATGTTCCTCAAGGTTCTCCACAGAAATACATACCTACAATTGTACATCTATACATATACACACATACATGTGGGCATATATTTAGTCTGTTCTATTCTACATGTCTGTGTGTGTATGCACATATACTATACACACACGTCTTAGTTGCTGTTCTATGGCTGTGAGGAGACACCATGACCAAGGCAACTCTTATAGAAGAAAGCACTTAATTTGGGCTTACATACAGTTTTAGAGGGTTAATCCATGATCGTCGTTGCAGGAAGCAGACAGGCAAGTGGCTGGAGCAGTACCTGAGAGCTTCACATCCTGATCCACAGGCAGCAGGCAGAGACATAGAAAGAAAGACTGGGCCTGGCATGGGCTTTTGAAACCTCAAAGCCTACCCCTAGTGACACACCTCCTCCAACAAGGCCACACCTCCTCCAAGTAGGCCACACCTCCTCCAAGGTCACACCTCCTCCAACAAGGCCACACCTCCTCCAACAAGGCCACACTTCCTCCAACAAGGCCACACCCCCTCCAAGGCCACACCTCCTCCAAGAAGGCCACTCCCACTCCAACAAGGCCACACCCATTCCAACAAGGCCACACCTCCCCCAACAAGGCCACACCTCCTCCAAGGTCACACCTCCAGTTCTTCCCTGACAGCTCACCAATTGGGGACTAAGCACTCAGACATATGAGTCTATGACGGCCATTCTCATTTAAGCCACCACAGCACATATAAGAAGAAATTGTCTCAGGTAATTATGGAAGCCGAGACTCCCTAGAGCTGCAGTTGGCAAGCTAGACACCCAAGAGGGCGTCAATATAGGTCTGAAGGCCTGAGAACCAGGAGACCCTAGAAGAGTTAATGTTTTAGCTGAAGTCTGAAGGCCAGAAAAGACTAGTTTCCCAGGCAAGCAGGAGTCCCCTCTTAGGCAGCTTTGTGTTTTGTTTGGGCCTTTGAGTGTCTGCACAAGGCTCAGCCACACTGGGGAAGTGTGATGACTGATCTTGGTTGTCAACTTGACTGGATCTGGAATCAACTAAAAGTCGCACCCCTGGGTGGGTCTGTGGGCATATTTCCTAGAAAGATTCGCGGAGGAAGGAAGACTCTCCCCTAGTAAGAGAAGGACAGCAACCCAGAGAGAAGGAGGGCTGAAGCGAAAGCTGTTACATTTTGCTTGCTTGCCTTCACCTCCTGCTGATAAGTACATCTGCTCTACCGCTGCTGCAGCTGCTACCACCATTCACTGCTGTCAGTGAACCCAGCTTCTTTGGCTTTCTGTCATGGACCGAAGACTAGCGGCTCTCCAGGAATCCCCCAGGCCTTCAACACCAGCTTGGGACTGCTGAGACGTCCAGCTTCATGGACTCAGAAGCTGCTGGATTCTCAGCACCTCCTGTGTGCAGACAACCACTATGTACCAAGGAAGCCGCTCTGATAAATTCCCTTTGTGTATTCATTGGACTGGCTCTGTGTCTCTAGAGAACCCCGCCTAACACAGGAGGACAATCTGCTTTACTCAACCCACAGATCAAACATGGCTCCCAACCAGGAACGTCCTCACAGACACACCTGGAATAATGTTTGGCAGCCTGTGGCCCCTCCAAGAAGGACCCCTAAGATTAACCAAGTAGGGCACACAAGAAGAAAAAAGGGGACCGAAAAGCTCCTTCTTCCAGGAAAAGGTATAAACTGAGTGGCCCGATATCGGGTCACATGGTGGGGGTGGGAAGGGAACATGAGGATGTGAGAGACCAGGGACACTGGCCCGCTGGAGAATAGCCAGGTGAGGCTTCAGTAAAGCTCATCTCCTCCAGCTTCCCTCCTCCCCGGGCCCTTGAAAGCATCTCTTGCTAAATGCAGGGGGCTGTCCTCTGCTGGGGATAGCACCATTCCCAAGCACATAAACCAGGACAAAGCCGGGTCCTAGACACTAATGTCTGCCGTGGGAGTGGAACCCTCGGCCCTTCCTCTCTCACTCTCCTCCAGGTCAGGCATTGACAGTGAATAGCCGCCTGGTGCTGGTCGGCAGGATGTCACTCTGAACGGGTAACTTCTGCCCCAGTGAGACTGTGAGCCCTTTGGCTACCCTAGGGGTCTTGCAGAGTCCCTCACCCTGATATTTTCTTCCTGTGTGAAGTCAGGGTGCTCTGAGAGGTGGCTGTGTGAACACATTCTGCAGACTTTGACCTCAGTCTTTGGAACAGTGATTCCAGCAAGGTCTGTCCTGGGTAAAGGCGCTATTGCTGTTATCCATCGGTGTGTAATGAAGAACCTCCAAAAGTGGTTTAAGTAGCAATCATTCATGCTTTCAGAGTTTTTGTGGGTTGGGGTTCAAGAAACAGCTCTCAGTGGGGTCCTAGCTCAGTCTGTGTCAGGTTGTAGTCTAGATGCAGACAGGGGCTGTAGGCATCTGGAAGCTTCCATGACGGCTCACTGTGAGGATGGTTACTAAGAGAGCTTTGTCTCTTGATGGCTGTTGGATGGAGGCCTAGATTCTTTTCTTCTTCTTGTTGTTTTGTTTTTTTGTTTTTTCGAGACAGGGTTTCTCTGTGTAGCTTTGTGCCTTTCCTGGAACTCACTTGGTAGCCCAGGTTGGCCTCGAACTCACAGAGATCTGCCTGGCCCTGCCTCCCAAGTGCTGGGATCAAAGGCGTGCGCCACCACCGCCCGGCGGCCTAGATTCTTTACCATCCGAGCCTCTTCACAGGGCTCCTTGAATGTTTCCACAATGCGGTGGTAGGTTTCCCCTAAAGAGAGTGACCCCACCCTAAGAGCCAGAATGGCAAAGTGTCTTAGGTTCCGCCTTTGATGTCATACCCCACCATCACCGGCCATGTTGTAGTAGAGTGAGTCAGTCCATCAGAGAGAGTAAACAACACAAGCCTAAGTCGAGGAGCCTCAGATAATCGGTGTGTGTGTGTTATGTCCGGGTGCTCTGGAAGCTTGTCTCCGGCTGAGCGGGCTCTCGGAACCGTCACCATGCCACCGGGAAGACTGCTCAGACCATGCTTGCCCAGCAAAACTGAGGAGCCCCGGGTTAGGCTTGTTTGTGTCTGTCTGCCTCCTCATGAGTTGGGGGGTGGGAACATTTGTAGCAGACAGCGTCAACAGTGAGGTAAAAGTGGTGCCTGATATTTGCTGAACACACTGGAGACTACGAACATGTTGAGGGCAGGGCCACCGCCTGCCTCGTTTCTAGGCTGTTTCCATTACCTAGAAGCAGGCACTCAAATATTTGCGAATGGGATCGGCACACTATGGTGTGTGTGCCTGTAGTCACAACACTCAGAAGGCTGAGGTGGGGGGATTTGAGTCTGAAGGCAGCCTGAGCTACGTGGCAAGACCCTACCTATCTCAAAATAACTTTTCCTTAGGAAGAAAGGAATGTGTTTCTCATTTTGAGCTCATAAGAGCCCGATAGTGAAAGTATCATGATTGTTTGTCTCAAACATTGTTTGAGACAGGGTCCCTCTATGTAGCCCCTGGCTGCCCTGGTACTCACTGTGTAGATCGGGCTGGCCTCAAAATCCCAGAGATCCACCTGTCTCTGCCTCACTCGTGGTGGGGCTAAAGATGTGTGCCACCACACCTGGCATAGATTTTATTTATCTATATTTTATGTGCATTAGTGTTTGCTGAATGTATGTCTGTGTACCACAATCAAAGGATCCAACCTTTGCTGGATCTGAGCGTCCCTGAGCGAATTTATCTGATCCACCGTTTCTATCTCTTTTCTTCCTTCAGTCGCACACATCTTGGTTTGTGAACAGCGTATTTCTTCCTGTTACGTCCTCAGGAGGACATATTCTTTAATTCAACACAGCAACTCATGATTCACAACAGGGTGGTTCCATGCCCAGCATACACTAGAAGGGAGAGCTGAAAGCCAGCACGTGGCCGCATGGGTTCCCGACTCACGCTCTGACTTAGACACCCCGAGCGCTGCTGGCTTCTTCGCAGAGCCTCTTCCCCACACTAACAGCCACAGATGGATGCCACCGCGGAGCCAGCGGATGCGTGAGTGAGCAGAGAGCAGTGCTGGCGAGGCCAGCTTCGACTTCCCACACCTGCCAGCTTCCCGTACGGCTACAGCTCAGCTCTGTCCCTGCCACCTGGTGCACACTGGATTCCCTTTCCATCGCAAGAGCTCAGAGATCACCACGGGATTCTTCACTGAGGAGCCAACCGGACCCCAAGCAAGCTCAGTCCAGTGTTTTTATACCTTGTCAAAGGACAAACTGGTCCTGTGGGTTGAATCTGATTTTATGTTATTGCCCGTATGTCTTGTATGGTATATGTGTGCACATATATGTGTGGTGCATGTGCCAGTGAATGTATGTGTGTAGAGCAGAAATCAACTTTCTACCTTATTATTTTTATTATTATTTATTTATTTATATTGTTTTCGAGACAGTCTCTCTATGTAGCCCTGGCTGTCTTGGTACTCACTCTATAGACCAGGCTGACCTCAAACTTACAAAGATCCACCTGTCTCTGCCTCCCTAGTGGTAGGCTAAAGGTGTGTGCCACCACACTTGGCATAGAATTTATTTATTTTTGTCTTATGTGTATTAGTGTTTGCCTGAATGCATGCGTACCACATGCATGCAGTACCTGTGGGAGCCATAAGAGGGCATCAGATCCTTGGGACAGGAGTCACAGATGGATGTGAGCTGCCATGTGGGTGCTAGGAATTGAACCTGGGTCCTCTTGAAGAATAGCTAGTGTACTTAAAAACACTGAGCCATCTCTCCAGCAGCCCTTCCATCTTGTTTTTTAAGACAAGGTCTCTTCACTGAACCTGGAGGTCACTGATTGTCTAGTATGGCTGGCTGGGAAGCCCCGGGGACCAACTATCTCTTTCCCAATCCCTCACTGTTTGGGGGTCCTAAGTACACACTGCTGTGCTCAGCTTTCACATGGGTCACAGTGATCCCCAACTCAGGTCTTCCTGTTGTACAGAAAGCACTTTTACCCCTTCAGCCGTCCCCTAGCCCCTCTGGTCATTAACTTAAAACAACAATTCCCCCCCCCCCCCCCCGACAGATCAACATTACCAATCTTAAAAGGGGGAGGGGATATTTCCATCTTGAAAAGTTCAGCTAACTAAGAACTGGAAACGTTGACATCAACCAGATCCCCAAAGAATAATGAACAAGATCTGAGTCTAGCCAGGTATGGTGGTCCACACTTTTGATCCCAGCGCGCGGGAGGCAGAGGTAGGAGGATTTCTGTGAATTCAAAGCCAGCCTGGGCTACAGAGTGAGTTCCAGGAGAGCCAGGGTTACACAGAGAAACCCTGCCTGGGAAAAACCAAAACAAACAAACAAACAAATAAATAAATGAATAAAATGTAAAGAGATAAAGATCTGAGTCTAGGTTGTCACCTACCTTACTCGAATGAGGCAGGATTTTTACCAGACTGCCAGTTTCCAACACAGACCCGTGTTTTGAACTCTTGTCCCTAGTGTATTATTTTGAAGACCAGGGAGCCTTTTAACAGTGGGGTCTCCTGGCGGAAACAGGCTAATGGAGGCAGCTCTTGCCTTAGTTCAAGCCATTCTCTGCGTTCTGGTCTGCCACCACATGGGAGGTTCCACGTCGTGTGTGCCACCATGGACTCCTCCAAGCCCCCTCACCACAATGGACTAAAATCCTTCTGGAACCCTGGGCCAACGTCAATCTTTCCCATTCAAGCTGTTCCTTTCAGACATTTGTTATGGTGATTTAAAAGAAAAGAATGTGGATTTTTATAATACGAACCCCCTTGTGCATGATGCAGTGGTGAAGTTGCCTTTCAGTTTTCCTTTTACGGGGGTGGGGTGGGGGGATGATTTTCTTATTCATGTGTGTGAGCGCAGGTGCGCATTCTTTCAGGGATCAGTTCCTTCCTCCCACTGTGGGTTCCTGAGATCAAACTCAGGTTGTCAGGCTTGCTCAGCAAGCAATTTTACCCACACAGCTATCACACCTCCCCGCTTTCTTTTCTGTAAACTGCTGCAAGTTCATCTAACCTGAGCTTAGAGGATGCCCCGGCCTCACAGATACCTTGCTGTGCTAATCTGTTGGCTGAACCATCTGGCACTTTGGATTTGGGACGTCTTCCAGGATTCAGGGGTAGCTGGTCAGCCAAAGATGAACTTTTTGAGAACAGAGAGTACCTAGGAACATATGACCCATAGTGTATACATCCTTATCATGAAGACCCACAGCCCGATGAGATCTGGACTGGACTTAAGGAGACTGGGGTGGGATTTGCAGTCTAAAAGCTTCAACCTAGCACAGGACTTGGTAAAGCTTCGCTGGAAAGATGGTCACTTGCTTTGGGGAGGAGTTTTACTGTTACAACGTTGTGCTGATGTCTCTATGTATTGTCTGTGGCTGCTTCCCCTCTGAGAAGGCTGCACTGAGGAGGGTCGGGATAGACCATGGGGCTGGCAAGCCTAAACTATTTACAATCTGCCCTTTATGGAAAAAGTTCCTGTGCTGGCGAGTTTTATATCAATTTGACACAGGCTCAAGTCACTTGGGAGGAGAGAACCTTAACTGAAAAAAATGATCCCACCACATCGGCCTTTGGGCAAGAATGTGGAACATTTTTCTTGATTGATGATTGATGTAGGAGGGCCCAGTTCACTGGATTGTGCTACCCCTGGGCAGATGGTCCTGGGTGCTAGAATAAAGCAGACTGAGCAAGCCAGTAAGCAGCATTCCGCCATGGCCTTTGCACATCAGCTCCTGCTTCCAGGTTTTTTGTTTTGTTTTGTTTTTTCGATACAGGGTTTCTCTGTGTAGCTTTGTGCCTTTCCTGGAACTCACTCTGTAGCCCAGGCTGGTCTTGAACTCACAGAGATCCACCTGCCTCTGCCTTCCGAGTGCTGGGATTAAAGGCATGTGCCACCACCGCCTGGCTGCTTCCAGGCTTTTGCCTTGAGTTCCTGCCCTGATTTTCCTAGATAATGAACTACAAGATGTGAGATGAAATAAATTCTTTCTCTCTAAGTGTTAGTTTTGGTAGAGCTATTTTATCAATAGCAACAGAACCAAGACAGATCCAACCAAGGACAGGAACCTCAGAGAAGTCAGACATCAGGAAAGCACAAGGTATGGGGAGGAGACAAGGTGGAGGGGAGGGGAGAGCTTTACTTGGGCTTTACCTGTTTCTCCCTGATTCTTCTGTCAGTTTCTTTCCTGGGATGGCGCAGACCCATTCTATGTTATGAAATCCCAAATAGCCATTCACCTTTGATGTTATTTTCATTGTTAATGCGCTCTCTCTCTCTCTCTCTCTCTCTCTCTCTCTCTCTCTCTCTCTCTCTCTCTCTCTCTCAGTTTTTCAAGACAGGGTTTCTCTGTGTAACAGCTCTGGCTGTCCTAGAACTTGCTTTGTAGACCAAGTTGACCTCGAACTCGTAGATATCCTCCTGCCTCCTTGAATGCCGGGATGCATGTGTCACCAACCACCTGGCTTGTTAATGGTCTTAATCTTTGAGTTTCCCAGTTCTAAAATCTCAGAAAAGGAATCTGGTTGGCCTGGGTCATCTTTTCAAGCTGATGTTTTGGAGCCTCCAAGCCAGACTGTAGCTGTCCATTGCCGCCTCCCGCCCCCCATCCTCACCAATCAGGAGGCTGTCTCTGGGGGACACTGGCACCTGGAGCAGAGAGTGTTGCTGGTCAGCAGAGGTGATATGGAGCCCTGGCTTAGAGGGGGACAAGATGGCAGGAGCCAGAGTCTGGCTACCCCAGCTTGTGAGGGGTCTGGACACTTCTTAGAGCTCAGGACAATCCTCCTAAACACTATTATTCACAGCAGAGGAGAAAGCCTGCATCTGAGTGCTCAGCATTTTGAGGGAACTAGAGCCTGGGAGCTGTGGGGAGTTGGGGGCGGGCAGGAGAACCCCATCAACTGTGGCCCGTGGTGGGATGCAA
Source organism: Peromyscus maniculatus bairdii (assembly GCF_049852395.1). Taxonomy (NCBI): domain Eukaryota; kingdom Metazoa; phylum Chordata; class Mammalia; order Rodentia; family Cricetidae; genus Peromyscus; species Peromyscus maniculatus. The sequence goes on along the minus strand of NC_134870.1, from coordinate 30,269,179 downwards.
AGACATGATCATCTGAACTAGGAGAAGAGGCAGGAACCAGCTTGATAGAACATGTCTGTGTGAATGCTGCCACAAAAAATTAGTCATGAGTTACTTTCCCTGTCTTCCACCCCAGACCTCAGTTTCCCCCACCGAGTGATTTCCCCACTGACTGGGCTGCTTCTCAGAGTGGTCCCCAACCCATGGCTTTCTTAAGGACCTCCTGCTGGGCCACACCCCAGAACCGCTGATTTCACGGGGCTGGGTTAAGGCCTAAGAATATGTGTTTGTATTAGGAACCAGCTCCCAGGAGATGCTGATGCTCTGTGGCTGGACCACATTTTGAAGGCCTTGAGTCCGTCATCGTCTAGACTCCTTCCAGGTGGAACAGGATGAGCCTAGTGACTCCCGGCGTTAGGTTGGATGAGCTTCCTTGTCAGTGTGGAGAACGTGGATCATGGGACAGGGAAAGCTCCTCCCTGACTTATCCCTCCCCCTTTGAGCCTCATAGAGGTCAGACAGCGTCCCCACCACCACCCCGTCCATGCCTCACCCCAACAAGGACCATGCTACCAGAATCCCGAGCTCCAGAGCTACTCAATCACCTTCTCAGCCTGCTGGAAAATGTTGACTTTCTATTTTTCCCCTTGGCCAAATTTTGTGGGTAGCGTGGCTCCCCGACACGTAGGCCGCACAATTGGCTCTCTCAACTCACTTCCTCCAAGGTGATCCCATGTTGGTCCGCTGTCCATGATAAACAGCTCGCACTGGGCAGCCCTAACCCAAGGGAAGCCAGCCTGCTGCGGATCTGGAAAGTTCCCTTTGTGCAGATAGGGAGGCAGCTGCTCTACTGGCCCAGGCTGAGGCCAAGCCACAAGCTGGGGTGGGGGTGGGGTGGGGTGGCAACTCAGAGCTTAGGTCTCCGCTAATGCTGCAAATTGCCCCTGCCTGCAGGGCCCTGCCAGCCCGGAAGGAGCCCAAGACTGGAACTCTGAGGGACAGCTGAGCGGGGAGACACCCCGCATCATCTCACTAAGGCAGTAAGAGGTTTCTGAAACAGGTGGTTCAAATTTCCTTGAAAACCCAGAATAATCCCCCATCTGAAGTGTGTGCGAATCTTGTTGTCACCACCTAGTATTAATGGGCAGGCGTCACCAAAGGAAAAAGGGCTTTTCGGCTGCATTTTTTGCACACTGGCTTGACAAGCTCAATAAAAGCTTAAACAAATATTAAAACACACACACACACACACACACACACACAGAGAGAGAGAGAGAGAGAGAGAGAGAGAGAGAGAGAGAGAGAGAGAGAGAGAGAGAGACGGAGTGGTTTAAATTAACTTCCCAAGCACTTTACCTACCAGAGGAAGAAATTATAATAAAACGTCAGAGCAAAAATAAACCTCATGTGGAAATAAAAATAGAACATAAAATGCCCTCTTACAACTCACTGCTCAGTACGATTTATTTCATAACAACATATCATTGTACATGAAGTTTTCATAGTCCTAAAGTGTACTTGGGCATTAGGAATGTTGACTTTGAAAATTTCATATTTTATACGTTGGGAGCCCGTGTCTTTCCCAGAAACCTTTACAGACCAGCATAAAACAGCCCCCCCCACTTCCCCCTGAAAATACTTTCTTAACTTTGACATAATTCTTCCAAATAGAATGTGTGGCTTAACATGTGACCCAGAGTTCCGTTTCTCAAGGCATTCGCGGCGCTAGCCCACTGCCTGGGCTCCAGCCACAGAGAAGGAAAAGACTGGGGGGAAAAATGGAACCGATCCGCCCCGGCCATTCTCAGAGCCCAGAAGTGGAGTTAGAGAAGGAGACTCTGGTCCTTGGCCTGAGGCTTCTCAAATCCTCCTGTCTCCGGCTTAGTTGAATAGGATAGACTGAGATTGTCGGGGAGGGGGTGCTTGAAGATTGCTTTTATGCACAAAATAAAGAGAAGGAAGGCAGGGGAAGGAGGGAGGAAGGAAAGAATGGAGGGTGAAGGACAGGGCTTGGGGTGGGCGCCTCCCGTCCAGATGATCTCGAGTAAGTCTCCCCCACACTGATACATCCTGGCTTTCTAAGCAGAGGTGCAGTGGGAACCCAAGGACCTTGGGAGCCTACACGTCCCCGCTTCATTGCAAGATTTATGTCGCACCTCAAAGGCAGTTTGCTGGGAAAGGCTTCCCTGGCAGGGTCTGGGTGGAGCTGCCTGGTACAACTTCGGATCTGGCTCCTAGCAAGAGCTTCCAGGGGGACCTAAGCTGGTCTCAGAAAAGCCAGCCTCCCCCTTTTCCCATGCCATGCCGAGGGCTCCTATGGAGTGCTGTAGCACCAAAGACTGGAGCCCCAGGACAGCCACGGGCTAGAAGCCAGCCCCAGTTCACACAAGTGTGGACACACAGCTAAGCGTGTAGGCAGGCAGTTCCGTATGTAGACACATGTACAGATGCATGTGCATCTTTCTTGGCCAGTTAATCACGACCTCCCTAAGAGACTCGGAGGTGACTCATCAGCTGGCAAGGCCTGGACAGCCATGGCAGAGACACGAGCCCAGGAATCTCTCCAGGGTGCCAGGGGCTGTCATAGAACCCCACAGACCGAGTGTGAGGAGGTCCAGTCCCGAAGGCAAGCCCAGACTGAAAAATGCAACTGATTTCTCTAATCTGCTTGTGCTGGTTGCAAGAGAAGCAAATACCAGCAGTCGTGGAAAAAAATATTTCTGTTCCTTTGAGTCGGCTCTGAGCCACCCGCCCCAAAGTGGAAGGAAAAAGAAAAGGAACAGATTCTGGGGCTGTTTTGTCTGGCTCAGTGGATCCTTCGCCTCCTTAGCCTCTGGGAAGGAGGTGGGGGTTATCTGGGGGGCCCCTCTCCACTCAGGACCTGAAACACTCCCTTCAATTTCCCACCAAAAAAAAAAAAGTTCCAGAGTCGGAAACTGGCCTCGGTTCCCCAGGGCAGAAATTGAGAGCTCGGCTCTAAACCACTTCCTTTGCCTGGTAACAATGCACGAAGGAATTTCCACAAATCCCCTTAGCTGTCATGGCTTCCGCTCCTGGACTTGGGCAAAGACAGCCTGGGACATTCCAGCCCTGAGCCGGCACCGCACGCCGTTTGATCTGTTTGGCTCGTGAAGCAGCCTTGGAGAAGCTCAGCGTTCATTTCCCTGCTCTGTGTTTCCTCCAGGAGTGAGACACCAGGGCCGACCAAGTGTGGGAAGCAGCCCAGCGCAGCCCTTGCAGAGGTCCCTTCTCCAGCTCCGGAGAATTAAGAGGCTGCAAGGGAGGACCCGGCAGGACTGGGTGGACTCAAGGCTGGCTTCTAAAACTGGGCTACACCACACTTGTGGCTGTTCTGGTACCTGAGATCCCCGAGAGGCAAAGCTCCCATGCCCTAAGAGCCAGAGGCAGGACAATCGCGAGTTTGAAACCTCGGTGTCCCCCGTTCCTCACGAGCATTTCTCAGGCCTGTGTGTGAAGACCACACTTTCCAAGTGTGTTCCAGTTCATCTCCTCCAATCTAGTGGAAAATCACATTGCCAGTCTGCGTGCTCCCCAGGGTGCTCTGGGAGATCCCTGCCAATTCCCAGAGCATTGGAGCCTGGAATGCTGGATCTGAGCAGAGGTCAGGGGAATGAAGTCTTGGACCTCACTCAGCGACCAGCAGAGTTTGAGCTCAGAACCACATATTCTGTTTGGTGTAGGCTTAACCCCAAACTTCCAAAAAAAAAGAGTGCGAGGAGGAATCATCTTTTTTGGAGCCTCGGTTTCTCTATGCAAAATAAAAGGAGGGGATGCATATGAACTAATTTGTGTACCCTCAAAATTTGTTGAAGTTCTGACCTCTAGTGTAATTATCCTTGCAGTTTTTAAAAAATCTTTCTTTCTTTTCTTTCTCACTTTCCCTCCTTCCTCCCTCCCTCCCTCCCTTCTCTCTCTCTCTCTCTCTCTCTCTCTCTCTCTCTCTCTCTCTCTCTCTCTCTCTCTCTCGGTTTGAGCTTGTGTTTCTCAGTGTGCTCGTGAGATCCCCTTTGCGGAGTTGGTTTTCTCCTTCCACACACACTCGGGTTCAGAGGATTAAACTCAGGTTGTCAACAGTACTTAGCAAGCACTTTTGTACCCACTGAGCCATATCTTAGTGTGGCCATACTAGGAAACAGTGTGTGAGGAGGAAACAGAAGTTAAATGACGTCACAGCAGAGGGGATCAACGGCGAGGTATCCTTGAGAAGGGGCTTCAGGAGGACACAGCAAAAAGGTGGTCATCTGCAAGGCTGGAGAGAGGTCTCACAGGAAACGACCTCTGCCCACACCATGGTCTTTCTTGGACTTTTAGCCTCCAGAACTGTGATGAAATAAGTTTTTGCTCTTTAACCAATGCAGTCTAATGTATTTTGTTACGGTAGTTCCAGTGAATTCATATACAGGGGATAGACTGAGTCAGCACTCTGGGATGTGAGTGTGCAGTGTGGTGCCTCAGGGACTGGGAGACCTGGCATGTTGGGGAGAGGCTCTTGTCTTTTTGTCCTACACTGTGGTACCAGCACCTGCTTTAGCTTTTTTTTTTTTTTTTTTTTTTTTTTTTTAATTGGAGCTTAAGGGCATTAAAAAAAAACAAACAAAGAACTTTTTTTGAAGGAAGTTTCCTCAGTGAACAAAGCCGGAGCCTGCCATGCTAACTCTGTTGTAGTTGCAGCATGAAGGACTATGGAGTCCCAGAATTCAAGAGCTTGCCCAGCTTTCAGGGCTCACGGTTTGGGAATGGTCTTAGGTGCCAACATGAATGTTGCATTTAACAAGTTCCAACGTGTCTCGCTCACCATGCAAATCACATAGTCCCCCCAGAACCCCACAGGGGTGGGCTCCTTATTTCTTCACGTTTCTGTGGCTTTCTCAGAAGCCTTTGATTCTGAACTCCATGAATCTCAGAAAAAGGGAGAGGAAGCTGCCAAGTCACCTACCTCTCCACACTCCTTATGGCCAGAGATTTGCTTACAGAGCGAGGACGCCACATCTACCATCTGGGCACTGAAGATAATGGACGGGTTTCTGAACTCTCCTCAGAAGAGATGTATAGACTCCCTCTCACAAATGGAGTTCAGATCTGTTATTCTACCTTATTTTTGTGTCTTCTGGGTATATTTGGACTATGACCACTTAAACACTACAGTGAATTAATATAAAATGGGCGCACAGTTATTTTGAACTCAGTATTGCATACTATTTTCTTTCTGGACCTGCAGGGCTAGAATTGTCCCATTGTACACCCCAGATCTTCCAGAAAGGAGAGATGGAAGAAAGCACTGTTCTCAGATGATGAACTGGACAGAAACCCCAAATAATGTGCAGCTTGAGCATTTGAACTAATGAGAGCTCTGTGAGACTTGTTGATGCTTGAAATAATTTGCTTTTCTACACAATTTCCATCCTACAGAATTTCTGTACATTTATAATAAATAACCAGTTAGGAAATAGAATTTGCTTATAAACATGGTCATATCTTTTTTGTTGCTATTTGTTTTTGAAACAGGACTAATTTATGTAGCCTAGGCTGACCTCAGATGAATAATCTTCCAGCCTCCATCTCCCAAGAACTGGGAATACAGGCATGTACCACCATACCTGATTTAAAGATTTGTTTTGGTTTTGTTTCTTTTTTATTATTACTTAAATTTTTTCATAGGAGATATTTTAATCATATGCTCCTCCCCAGCTCCTTCCCATCTCTCTACCCACCTAGCTTCATGTTCTCTCCTGCCCACCCCCCAAAAAGGGAAAGGAAATAATAATAGATGTAGATGTAACCAACCGTCTTATTAAATAAGAAACACAGAACCAATGTAAAGAAGAAAGCCAAGAGGTCAGAGCTCAGAGCTAAAACCTTACCCTTCCTCCTGCGGTGGTCCTACCTCTCCAAAAGAGACCTACTTCCTGTGTGTTTGTCATTATATAGTCTTTCTGTTCTGCCTTCTCATTGGTTGTAAATCCAAACACATGACTGCCTCATCACTGCCTGTCTGTACAGACCTTCAGGTCTTCTATGGTATTGAGATTAAAGGCGTGTGTCTCCAATGCTGGCTGTATCCTTGACCACACAGAGATCTACCTAGCTCTTCTACGAAGTGCTGGGATTAAAGATGTATGCCACGAACGCCACACTCTTGCTATGGCTCTAATAGCTCTGACCCCTGGGCAACTTTATTTATTAACATACAATTAAAATCACATTTCAGTACAAATAAAATACCACCATAAATAGACAACAAAAGGACTGTAAGACAAAAAATACCCAAACAAAAAGCACACACACAAAAAAACATGGAGTCCTTTTGATATTGGCAAACTACTCCTGGGCATGGGGCCTTCCCTAGAGTGTAGTTGGTATATCTAGTGGCTATGAAGTGCCATTGGAAAAAAACTGATTTTCCCTTTCCCAGCTAGTGTCAATTGTAAATAGCTTCTCAGTTGGGGAATGGGGAAATTGTGTCCACTTCCCCTTCTTTGTGCTGGGATTCTGTCTGGTTTGAACCTGTGTAGGCCTTGGGCATGCTGTCCCAGTCTCTGTGGGTTCATATGTGTATCAGCTCTGTTGCGTCTGGAGGGCACTATTTCCTTGGAGTCCTCCATCACCTCTGGCTCTTACAAACTTTCTGCCTCCACTTCCACATAGATCCCTGAGACTTGAGGGGAGAATTTTGTTTTTACCAGACAGGGTTTCTCTGTGTAGCCCTAGCTATCCTGGAACTCAACTCCAGACCAGGCTGGCCTTGAACTCACAGAAATCCATGTACTTCCACCTCCGAGTACTGGGATCAAAGGAGTGCTCCCCCACTGCCCGGCTTGAGGGGAGGATTTTGATTATTTTTCTCTTCCAGGAGAGCAGAGAGTACTTTCCAGAACCATTAACACTGTTCTGGAAGGGGTGAAACTTCTCCCTGGACAGCAGCTCAATTTCTCATGTGCTGTGACATAATTAAGCGTGGTCTTCGACAGTAGGACCTTACCATCAGGTTGTGGAGAGTAACCCACAGCCTAGACAACAGCCTTCGATGTTTGAAGACATCTACGGGATCCCTTTGGTCCAACAAATCAACAGACTGTAGCCCATTCCTGGCACTGGGGGTTTTACTTGGGAGCATAAGATGCCTAGTTGGGGCCTTGTCTCCCCCATTATGCGGTGACTCGATTTAAATTCCTTTCATCTATCTATCTATTTCAAGGAGCTTCTGTGGTGTTAGTTGTCCCTCCTTTACCCTTCCCTCCATCCCCCTCCTCACTAATCCTCCTATTCTGGCTTCCCCTTTATCTCTCTCTGCCACCATATTGGATTTCACCTTCCTTGGAAGATTCCCTCCTCCCCACTGGTCCCTGACCAGCTACTCAGCCTCCGTGGTTATTCTAATTGAAACACATATATCACATATATCCAAAGCTTAAAAAGCCAACACTCACATATAAGAAAAACATGCAATATTTGTCTTTCTGGATCTGGGTTGCCTTACTCAGGGAGATTGTTTCTAGCTCCATTCATTTACCTGCAAATTTCACCATTTCCTCTTTCTTTCTTTTCTCCCTCCCTCCCTCCCTCCCTCCCTCCCTCCCTCCCTCCCTCCCTCCCTCCCTCCCTCCCTCCCTCCCTCCTTCCCTCCCTCTCCCTCTCTCTCTCTCTCTCTCTCTCTCTCTCTCTCTCTCTCTCTCTCTCTCTCTCTCCCTCTCTCCTTTTTGGTTTTCCGAGACAAAGTTTCTCTATATAACAGTCCTGGCTATCTTGGAACTTGCTCTGTAGACCAGGCTGGCCTCAAATTCACAGAGATCCACCTGCCTCTGCCTCCCAAGTGCATACACCACCACCTCTTGGCAATTTTCTTTTTCTTTCTTTTTTTTTTTTTAAATTTTTAAAAAAATTTTTAAATTTTATTTTTCTTAACAGCTGAATAACAATCCACTATATAAATGTACAACATTTGTATTACCCATTCATCAGTTGATGGATATCTAGGCTGTTCCCAATTTCTGGCTATTATGAAACAGAACAATAATAAACACAGATGAACAAATATTTCTATAGTAAGATGTAGAGTCTTGGGTTGGAAAGATGGTTCAGAGGTTAAGAGCACTGGCTGCTCTTCTAGAGGTCCTGAGTTCAATTCCCAGCAACAGCATGGTGGCTCACAACCATCTGTAATGAGATCTGATGCCTTCTACTGGTGTGCAGGCAAACATGCAGACAGAATATTATATACATGATAAATAAATAAACCTTAAAACAAACAAACAAAAAAATGATGTAGAGTCCTTTGGGTATATGCCCAAGAAGATCTTATGGTAGATTTATTTCCAGGTTCCCAAGAAAATGGCACACTGATTTCCTTAATGGCTATACTGGTTTGCACTCCCACCAACAATGAATGTGTATTCTCCTTTTCCTGAATCCTCATCAGCATGAACTGTCATTGTTTTATCAATGTTGGCCATTCTGACTAGAGTAAGATATGCTGTGGAATAATGCTTTTGTTCACTGGTTTAATAAAATGCTGATTGGCCAGTAGCCAGGCAGGAAGTATAGGTGGGATAAGCAGACAAGGAGAATTCTGGGAAGAGGAAGGCTGAATGAGGAGATGCCAGCCCACCATCCAGGGAGTAGCATGTAATGGCACACTGGTAAAGCCACAGAATGCGTGGCAACATATAGATGGACAGAAATGGGCTGAGTGTAAGTGTAAGAGCTAGTCAGTAGTTAGCCTGAGCTAATGGCCGAGCAGTTTTAATTACTATAAGCCTGTCTGTGTTTACTTGGGTCTGAGCAGCTGCGGACCAGGTGGGACACAGAAAACTTCCAGCTACAAAGATAAAATCTAAAAATGGTTTTAATTTGTATTTCCTTGAGGGCTAAGGATGCTAAGGATGTTGACTATTTTAAAAAGTGTTTCTTAGGCATTTGTGTTTCATCTTTTGAGAACTCAGTGTTTTGTTCTGTACTCCATTTTAAAATTGAGTTTTTTTCCTCAATGTTCAATTTCTTTGTATATGCAAGATACTAACCCTCTGTCAGCTGTAAAATTGGTAAAGAAAATTTCCCCATTTTGTAGGCTGCCACTTTGTTCAAATGATGGCATACTTTACTGGAGAGAAAGTTTTCAGTTTCATGAAGCCCATTCTTCATCTTCATTTTCATCTTCTTCATCATCATCATTTTGTTTTGTTTTTTGAGACAGGGTTTCTCTATGTAGCCCTTGCTGTCCTGGAATTCACTCTGTAGACAAAGGCTCACCTTGTACTCAGAGATCCATCTGCCTCTGCCTCCCAAGTGCTGGGATTAAAGTTGTGGGCCACCATTGCTCAGCAAAATCCCATTTATTAATTGCTGTTCTTAGTACCTGTGCTGTCAGTGTCCTGTTCAGAAAGTCCTTTCCTGTGCAAGGAGTTCAAGCCTATTCCTTATTTTCTATGAGATTCAAGGACCTTACATTGAGGTCTTTGGTCCATTTGGAGCTGAGTTTTGTGCCAGGTGATAAATATTTTCATTCTTCTACATGCAGCTATCCAGTTTGGCCAGCTTCATTTGTTGAAAATACTGGTTTTTCCTCCAGTGTGTATTTTTGGATTCTTTCTAAAAAACCAAGTATCCTTAGGACTTATATTTGCTCTTCAGTTCTATTCTATTAATCAACCTCTGTGTGTGTTTAATATCAATACCATGCTGTTTTTATTACCATAGCTCTGTGATACAACTTGAAATCAGGGATGGTGGTACTTCCAAAAGTTCTTTTATTATTCAGGGCTTTTTTTTCCTGTCTCCTGGGATATTTGTGGTTTCATATGAAGTTTTAGATCTATAGATTGCTTTTGGTAGGATGGACATTGTCACAATATTTGTCCTACCAATCCATGAGCATGGGAGATATTTCCATCTTCTGATGACTTCTTCAATTTTTTTCTTTAAAAAATATGGCTTTTATAAAATAATAAATTAATTAATTTAGTGTGTGTGTGTGTGTGTGTGTGTGTGTGTGTGTGTGTGCATGCATGTGTGCATACATACCACAACACCCATGTAGAGGTCAGGGGACAACTTGTAGGAGTCTGCTCTCTCTTTCTACCTATGGCTCCCAAGGCTTGAACTCAGGTTGTCTGGCTTGGTGGCAGACATCTCTACCCTTTGACTTTGTTTTTGAGGTAGGGTCTCTCCTTCTTTTTGCTGCTGCTTACACAAGCTTTGGACCAATTCTTCTGTGTCCACCTCCCATCTGGAAGTAGGAGTGCTGGGATTAGACAGGAGCCAGCATATCTGGCTTTTCCCATGGGCTTCAGGTCATCAGGCCTGTACAGGAAGCAATTTTATCAACTGAGCCAAAGACAGTCATTTCTAATTGCCAATTAAAAAATGTAATCAGGAGTGGTGGCACATGCCTTTAGTCCCAACCGTCAGGAGGAAGAGGCAGGCTGATCTCTGAGTTCAGGGTCATCCTGGCCTACCTAGTGAGTTCCAGGACAGCCAGAGATACACAGAGAAACCCTGTTTTAAAAAAAAGGAAGTGGAGCTGGGCAAGCGGCTCAGCAGGTGGAGCACATGCCTGACCAGAGGCAGGTCCCTGGAACTCACATTCAAGAGAAAAAACTGCCCTCTGACCTCCAAATATGAGCTATGGCAAGTGCACACATCACCCCCCAAAGCACATAAAATAACGAAACAAATAAATGTTTAAAAAGAGTTTAAAAATGCAAAATAATAGCAATACATTTATGAAAACTACATACATGCTTCATGGGAAAATGATCAAATTTTAGTTTGTTTTTACAGAGACAGGGTCTGTAAGGACCAAAGCTAACCTGTAAGACCCACTTACCCAAGGACAGATGAATTCCTGGAATGCTAGGGACTGAGGTTCTTGTGGGATAATAAGCTATATGTTTTCACTCCCCTAAACAAGTGTGTTTGATCCAACTCCACCACATGGGCTTGATTGGGTGTAGGTGGGAGGTACACAGGCAGGAAGTGTGTCAGGCTATATTCTTGCCCCTGATTGGATCTGATGGGAAATACAGTGGCCTTGTGGGGTTGGTTTTTTTTTGTTTTTGTTTTTTTGTTTTTGTTTTTGTTTTGTTTTGTTTTTTGTTTTTTCGAGACAGGGTTTCTCTGTGTAGCTTTGCACCTTTCCTGGATCTCACTCTGTAGACCAGGCTGGCCTCGAACTCACAGAGATCTGCCTGCCTCTGCCTCCCGAGTGCTGGGATTAAAGGCATGCGCCACCACCACCCGGCATGTTTTTTTGTTTTTTGTTTGTTTGTTTGTTGTTTTTTCAAGACAGGGTTTCTCCGTGTAATTTTGGTGCCTGTCCTGGATCTCACCCTGTAGACCAGGCTAGCCTCAAACTCTCAGACATCCACCTGGCTCTGCCTCCCAAGTGCTGGGATTAAAGGTGTGCACCACCACCGCCCAGTGTGGGGTTGGTGTTTTAAGTCTCTGCAAAATGTGATTTGGCACCATTTTCTGGAAGCCCCAGAATGGACCTGGCCAGACTCTATTATCCTGGTCAGTATTTCATTAAAGCTTGTTTCAAATTTATTTATTTATTTATTTATTTATTTATTTATTTATTTATTTATTGTTTTTCGAGACAAGGTTTCTCTGTGTAGCCCTGGCTGTCTTTGTAGACAGCCTCACTTGTCGATCAGGCTGACCTCAAACTCACAGAGATCCACCTGCCTCTGTCTCCCGAGTGTTGAGGTTAAAGGTGTGTGCCACAGCCTAGCCAAAACCCAATTCTATAATACTGTTCTGTGGTTTTGTTTTGCTTGTGGTTTTTTGTTTGTTTGTTTGTTTTATTGTTGTTGTTGCTTTGAGACGGAGTCTCACTCACTATGTAGTTCCGGCTGTCTTGGAACTCACTGTGTAGATCAGGCTAGCCTTGATCTCATAGAGGTCTACCTGCCTCTGCCTCAGAGTTCTGGGATTAAAGGTATGGGACACTATACCCAGCTCCAATTCTAATATTATTTTATTGAATTACCTCACATTTCCTCACACATGGTGAGGGCCCAGCTACCTTTCCCAGGTGAGCTCAAACTTCTCAGACCCAGGTTACTCCTGGTGTCCGCAGTGGCTCCCTTCTTCTCCTCTTCACCTTGAGGCCATGGAATAAAGCTTCTGGAAATGTAGCAGAGATGTGAAGAGTCCCCAAAGGGTCTTGGGCTTCGATGAGAGGTATTGGCAGAGAGCAGTGTCTTTTTTTTTTTTTTAAGATTTATTTTATTTTTAATTCTCTGTGTGCCCACTAGGAAAGGGTGTTGGATACCCTTAGACTGGACTTACAGGCATTTGTGAGCTTCTTGATGCTGGGAATTGAACTTGGGTCCTCTGCAAGAGCAGCATGTGCCTTTAACCACTTAGCCATCTTCCCTGCTGCTCAGAGAGTCATCCCAAAGAAGGAAAACTCAGGCCAGTGAGAAAGCTCACCGGGTTAAGACACTTGCCACCAAGACTGACCACCTAAGTTTGCTCTTGGGGACTACCTGGTAGGAGGATTCCAATGGATTCCAGTGGGTTGTTTCCCCTTCTCTCTCACATACACACTGTGTGTGTGTGTGTGTGTGTGTGTGTGTGTGTGTGTGTGTGTGTGTGTGTGTGTGTGTGTGTGTGTGTATGTGAATATAATAAGTACATTGAAAGAGAGGGCATTCCAATGACTTCTTTGAGACATTGGGAAAGAAAGGGGAACAAGTTTCAGTGTCTTAAACCCCAAATAAAATTCTCAGTGCCTTGCTTGTCTGGTGACACACAACTCTGAAAAAGCAGAATCACTAGGAGTTTGAGGCCAGCTTGGTCCTCATAGCAAATTCAAGGCTGATCAGGGCTACCTAGTGAGGCCCTGTCAAAAAAAACAATCAGATGAAAAGATAACAACACAGAACCCCAGAAGCCCCACCGCCTTGAGCTGGACTTTCCACACACCATCCAGCTACCAGCGGCAGAGCTCTGAGGCAGGCTGGGAGACAGCCCTGTGGGCAGCAGGATCAACTAAATGGACTCAAAGGGCTACCCTGGGGCTGTGGGTTCCACCACAATTCACAAATCCACCAGACCGGCCTGCCTCCAGAAGTCAGAAAAGGACCAAGTGACACGCCAGTGACTTAGCCCAACTTAGTGCCTTGAGACAAAAATACTCACTAAAAAGTCAGGAGAAATTCTGAAAAGATCCAGCTCCCCTCCCTGCTCCAAACCCATTGTCATCAGCTCTAACCACAAAGCCTTTTGCCCCTAGGGAACCTCAAGTGTCTTCCTTCCTTGTGGGGTACCACACAGCCAGTACAAGAAAGCATTCTTCTGGGTGGGGTGGGGCATGGGAAGCAGGACTCAGCGCTGGCTGGCGGTAAGCGAAGGTTGCGCTCCCATCATTCATTCTCCCAGACTTTGGGAGGAGTAGAGAGGCGTGAGAAAGCAGACTGGGGTGTCTGGCCAGCTGGAGGGCAAGGTATCTCCCCCTCTCTCTGAATATTTGTTTTCTCCCTTTCCTAGAACCCCCACTTCTTTTTACACACACACACACACACACACACACACACACACACACACACACACACACTTACTCTCTCTCTCTCTCTCTCTCTCTCCTCTCTCTCTCTCTCTCTCTCTCTCTCTCTCTCTCTCTCTCTCTCTCTCTCGGCATATGTGTGATATATCCATGAGAGTGTGTGTGTGGGTGTATGCACCTGAACATCCATGTGCAAAAGCCAGAGAAGGGCATCCAATGTCTCCCTTGCTCTCCACCTTTTTCCTTTGAGACAGAGTCTCTTTACTGAATCGACAGCTTACAATTTTAGCCAGGATGAGTTGACTGGTTTTGGGGATCCACCTGTTTCTACCTCTCAGTCTTGGGGTTATAGGCAAGTGCCGTCATGCCTAGCTTGTCTTTCATGTGGGTTCTGGGGATTTGAACTCTGGTCCTCAAGCTTGCATGGCAAGTGTCTTTATAGAACAAGCCACTTCCTAGCTCAGGACTGAGGATCCCCAGCCCCAATGCTTTCACTTATAGCTAGCCCTGCTTGTCTGGTGTGGCTCTCTGGAGCATTCCTTCATGCTCGCTGTAACCATGATCCACAGAAGTAAGATCTAAACATGTCTAAACACGGTCAGGTGACCAATGGCCACTAATAACAAGTCCTTTTAAGACAGGCTCTCAGGTAGGAAGTCAGGATGGCTTTGAACTCTTTATGTAGTTGAGACTGACCTTGAACTCCTTCCTACCCCTCCTGCTTCTACCTCCCAAGTACTGAGATTACAGGATGGGCCACCAAGCCTGGCTATAATTTGTCCTTTCATTTTAACGATGCCAGGCATTATTCTGGGCATCAGAACTAAGAACCAAGGTACTTGTGAAGCTTTGTCTGAGCAGGCAGCACCTTCCTTAGCTTTCTCTGCTCACCTGTGTGCCAAGTCTATGTGGCAATAAGATGATCCATCTTTAGCTTTATGGGCCAGCAGGGCAGCAAGTGGGGTATTTCAAACTAACTCAGACCTGAGTCCCATGTGCAAACTGTAGGACCTTAGGAAAATGTTTTCTTAGCCTTCAAGCTTTTATATGTCAAGTGGGATTTTACTGTTGAAATAAATTCTTTTGCTAATGATAATGTAGGCCATTGTTGCAAGGACGGTGCTAAGTGTCCAGTGAGAAGACACAGCTCCAAGGCTTGTCCCAGGGTCAGGATGTTGTAAGTAAACTCTCATTTGTGCTTGGAGAAATGGCCCAGTTGTTAAGAATGTGCACTGCTCCTGCTGATGTTCAGAGTTCAATTCCTAGCAGCCAATCAGGCGGCTCACAACTGCCTGTAACTCTAACTCTCGGGAACTGGACGACCTCCTCCACCCCTTTAACTGTCTTGTCTTTTTAAAAGAAGACTTAGCCAGGCGGTGGTGGCATTCGCCTTTGATCCCAGCACTCGGGAGGCAGAGCCAGGCGGATCTCTGTGAATTCAAGGCCAGCCTGGTCTACAAAGCGAGTTCCAGGAAAGGCGCAAAGCTACACAGAGAAACCCTGTCTTGAAAAACCAAAAAAACAAAAACAACAACAACAACAACAAAAACCCAGGACTCATTATGTAGCCCTGGGTGGTCTGAACCTGTGTGTATGGGAACCTTGATGTCACAGAGATCTGCCTACTTCTGCATCTGCCTCTTCTGGACTCGGTGTGCTCTCACATGTACACACACACACACACACACACACACACACACACACACACACACACACACTAATCTTCAAAAAATAAGTTAAAAAACAAATTCTTACTAAATGTCTTTTGGTAAGGTTTCTATGGCTGCGAAGAGACACCTTGACCATGGCAGCTCTTACAAAGGAAAACATTTTACTGGGGCTGGCTCACAGTTTCAGAGGTTTAGTCCATCATCATCATGGTGAGACATGGCAACATGCAGGCAGACATGGTGCTGGAGAAAGAGCTGAAAATTCTACATCGAGATCCACAGGCAATAGGAAGTGAACTGTGTCCCACACTGGGCATAACTTGAGCATACCAGACCTTAAAGGGTGGCCTCACAGTGACACCCTTCCTCCAACAAGGCCACACCTACCCCAACAAGGCCACACCTCCTAATGATGCCACTCCATATAGATCAAGCATTCAAATAGGTATGGGGGTCATACCTATTCAAACCACCACACTAAATGTTAGGTATCTCTGCCCCAGATGCTCCCTCTTCAGTGACCTTGTATCGTGAGCTAGTTCCCAAGCCATTGTGTAGTTTATTTTCCGTTTGTTCTTATGCTCACCATGAATGTAGAGAGGCATCTGGAATTGTACTCATACTCAACTGAAATTGCAACCTCAAAGCCAATGTGTGGCGCCAAGGGATGGGACCCAAGTGCAGACAATCTCTCCAGATGGTTCCCATTGCTGGGGTCCTTGAGAAGCACAACCCAGGAAGGCTTTTTTAATTTATGCCGTTGGACTATGTAAGAGAAAACAGTACTCTCTGAGAGAACCCACTGTGAGATACCAAACCAACTTAAGGTTCATTCATTATTTCCCTGGTGTTGGCACAAAAAGGTCAGGCCCTATCATGGATACCCTCCCCAAAGGGAGGACACAGAATGCTTGAACTCTTTCACTGCACAAGTTTGGTAGGACTAAGGTGGGAACTGTTTATCATTATTATGAATAGTGCCTGCCCACAATCTGTGTTCAAGTCTTCATGCTTCCAGGGGGCATGAGAAAACCGGTTTTAGAATAAACATAAAACAAGTGTCCCCATGTTCATGAGTCCAAGTTTCCCCAAAGGTCCTCACTCATTTGGGTCAATTGTTCAGATACTTAGAGACTATTTAAAGAAATGGCTGAGTAGAACACGACCTAATCCCATTGTCTCAGAGACGTGTTTTCTGAACTCTTCCCGGCACCAACTTGATGTCTCACGCTGCACAGGGCAGGCACCCTTCCACACATGAGCGAGCATGTTCGTGTGTTTGTTGTCAGTGTGCTTCACACACTCAGAGAGGCTCCACTGAACTCTCACACCCTTAGACATGCAGAGCAAAGAGAAGGGAGTACTGCCAAGGTGTCTGTCTGTTGGATCTGAAGGTGTGGGATTTCTTCATTTGTGTTGAGTGAATCGGGAAACAGGTGCTGGCCTGCTCCTCGGCAGACACTGGTCCTGCAGAGTAGGGAACTCAGAGTCATCCTGGAAAGCCTCAAGGGGACAAGTTGAATAAAGAATCAGCTCCCTAATGAACTGTGTAGGTGGACTTTTCTTTCCCACCTGTCTTCCAAAACAACCACAGAGAGGCTTAATATTAATTATCAATGCTTGGCCAATAGCTCAGGCTTGTTACTAGCTAACTCTTACAACTTAAATTAACCCATATTTTTTTTAATCTACCTTCTGCCACATGGCTCATGGATTGTTACCTCATTTTCTACATGTCCCGCTTTCTCTGTGTCTGCTGGCATCTCTCTCTGACTCTACTGTTCTTCTTCCCAGTGACCTTAGTTTGATTGTCCTGCCTATACTTCCTGTCTGGCTACCAGTAAGACAACTTTTTTTTTTTTTTTTTTTTTTTTTGGTTTTTCGAGACAGGGTTTCTCTGTGTAGCTTTGCGCCTTTCCTGGAGCTCACTTGGTAGCCCAGGCTGGCCTCGAACTCACAGAGATCCGCCTGCCTCCGCCTCCCGAGTGCTGGGATTAAAGGCGTGTGCCACCAACGCCCGGCAAGACAACTTTTTATTAAACCAATTCAAGTGACAAATCTTTATGGTGTACAAAAGGATTATTCCACAGTAGAACTGTACGTGTTTCATTAAATATGACACCTCCCAGAGCCTGGCAAAATTGTAGGCATAGAGTATATCATGTGCCAGCAAGAGTTCTGGTGAGCACTAGGTAGCTCAACAAGAAGTTCCATAATGGTTCTACTTACAAACATTAAAAGGAAACCACAAGGGACAGTGCAGTGTCCTAGGGAAGCCCTTACATTCACAGGCATGAAGGGACAGGATGAAGGAATGGTCATTCACTGAGGTGATTCTTGCTATATGCTTCCTCTTGCTTTAGTCCAGCTGGAAACCAGAGGGACTAGGTAGGATTCTCAATGTGCAAGCTTCCACGGTTAGCCTCCCAGGTCACAAGGGGGTATTATAGGGGCAAAGATTGGGTCTAGAAGCAAACAGAGGAGTCAAGCTCCGCCTTCAAGGGTAATTTGCTGATTGATGGAAAAGCCTCCATCAGAGGGTGAAGCTAATAGAGCAGTCATGTGGTATTTTTTTGAGTCATTGTTGTGGATAATGTCCACTTACTGTATACTTGTGATTCATTACAGAGTTGATTTCCTAAATCTCCAGAACATTCTTATAAGATTTTCATATAATAGATAAGAAAATTTAGTCACAAAATATTTATGCAAGCCAGTCATGGCTACTCATGCCTGCAATCCCA
The DNA here is from genome assembly GCF_049852395.1 of Peromyscus maniculatus bairdii. NCBI lineage: Eukaryota > Metazoa > Chordata > Mammalia > Rodentia > Cricetidae > Peromyscus > Peromyscus maniculatus. The sequence continues at coordinate 30,251,258 of NC_134870.1, read as the reverse complement.
AAACTTGGGAGGCTGAAGCAGGAGGATTGTCATGACTTTAGGGTAAGGCCATACTGTAGAGTAAGGCCATGTCTCAAGAAGAAAAAACAAAAAGAAAGTATGTAATTGCCTCACAACCCACAAGTTATCAATGGAGAATGGGAATTCAAGTCTCATTTAATTGCTCCTCAAGTTTTCATTATAAAAAGTATAAATATATAGAAAAATATAAAAAGGAAAAAAATTTGAATATACATATACCAATCACTTAAATTCAACAATTGTAAATATTTTGTCGTCTATCTATCTATCTATCTATCCACCTATCTATCATCTATCTATTCATCCATCCATTCATCTATCTATCTATCTATCTATCTATCTATCTATCTATCTATCTATCTATCTATCTATCATCTATCTGCCAGAAATGGGATCCTCCCTACGAGGTCAGGGAGGCCCTGGAGGCCTCCCAAACAGTACAGCCTCTTGCCACTGCTCATGGCTGTTCACCAGAACTAGATGGTTGGACCGTGTTGCTGAAGACAGCTCACACTTGGGTTACAAGGCATGGAGAAATCAAGCTGAACAAAAGTGCAAACTTCCTCCCTCCCGGCTAGCTTTCACAGTGCACTTGGGATAGAGAGGTGGCTCAGTGGTTAAGAACACTCGCTGCTCTTACAGGGGACCTGGGTTTAGTTCCCAGCACCCACATGGTGGCACAGAGGACCTAGGTTTAGTTCCCAGCACCCACATGGTGTCTCACAAACATGCATAGCGTCAGTTCCAGGACTTCTGAACTTCTTGGGCACCAAGTCCCACATGGTGTACACACATATATGCAGACAAAAAAATCCACACAATAAAATAAATAAATCTAAAAAGTTTTATGTAACCATAATTAAAACAAACAAACAAACCCCAGTGCTGGGGTCCTAATAGCCTTTGTTTACAGAACGTCCTTTTGGGATAATTAACTATACTGCAACAATTAGATCCTTCATCTCAGGAAGTTGGAATTGGATTATTATCTATTACTTATTTTATTTATGTATATATTTTTGAGGCAGGGTCTCACTCTATAATCTTGGCTGGCCTGGAACTTATTATGTAGACCAGGATGGCTTTGAATGCACAGGGATCTAACTGCCTCTTCCTAATAAATGCCTAGATTAAAGGAGTACACTACCTTGCCCGGCTGGATTGTTTTTTTCCCCAGTGCTGGGCTGGAATACATGACTCTCTGCATTCTAAGCAAGTGCTCTACCACGAGCAACACACTAGAACCGCAACTAAGGGACGCTGACTGGTCTCTGCCTCCTACTTACTGGAGACAGTAAAGTTAGACAAACGCCCAAGGGAGCCAGCTATGCCACAGTGTCCTGGGGAAAAAACAGGCAGCTTCCAGAAGCTTTTTTCCCAGGGGACCCCCCCCCCCGCCAGCGTCCAAGAGCACACTTCCTTTTGCACCTGACCCATTCTATCATGAGCTCCCCCACCCCCATTCCCACCCCCACCCCGATCCCCAGGCAGGGCTCATGAGCAGCCGGCCAGAGAAAAGGAATATTTTATCATGGACATTGTTCCAGCTGCTGGATAACCATCCTTCACATCTGTCTTATTTTGTACTTTTCCTCATGCACAATGCACTTCCCATATTTCTCACACTCAGGGAAGGCTCCCACAAACCTGCTCGTGGTGTATCACTGTGACTAAGTCACCAAGAACAAGCTGAACATTTGGGCAACCGCTCTCTCCAGCCTTTGCTTATCTCTGCCTTCCTGCCCTTTTCCATAAGAAGAGCATGAACCACCTTGCTGCCTGAGGGCAAGAGGCCAAGGACACTTGTGCCCGTAGTCATGGCTGCCCATGTGAACAAGCCTTGGACATAGGCTGGGCCAGAGCCTGACCTCCAGGCCTGTTGGCTGCTCCAGCAAAGCGTTCTCTAGGGATCCTCAGGGATCGTGGCTTTTCTTTGCAGTGCAAAGATGGCTGATGTCTTCCTTCTCCTCTTCCAGCTTGCACTAGCCCTTGTGATAGTTCCTCTTCACTGTCAGTTTGGCTGCACTTAGAATTACCCAGGAGACACACTCCGGAGTGTTTGAGCCTTTATCTCGAGTCTCTAATGCCTGGCAGGTGCTTTGCCGTGGACAGGGAAATTCAACATCAGGGCCCACTGTGGGGCAGAAGGGGCAGAGTGCTGTGCCAGAGATATACACTCTGCTATGGGTATGGGAGAAGGGTGATTCCTGCCAAGTACATCAGACGAGACATCATGGGGAACAGCCAATGAGCAAACTTGGAAGACATTTTTTGCAGGTCACAGGGTTAAGTCCATGGCAACGTATTATATAGCTCAAGGTGTGACACCCAACACAGATCCTCATAGACAACCCTCTTCATTTTCTTTAGTGGCAAGAATGAACAACTGGGAACATTTTCTACCTATTATCTTGATTTCCTGGGAAAAAACTGAGAGGTCTTCTGGGGTACCCAAGCTAACAGCTAGGTCTGCCGTCAGACACCTCCCCCTTATCTTCTGCCTATGGCGGAGACTAGGAACAGGCAGTGAGTATCCGGAGCTCTGGCCTGATGACCTGCTGATCCTTGGGCCCTCCCCAGCATGGTCCAGGCTGATTGTCATCTTCTGATTAGTGAAGCCTCCTCTGCTCCAGACTGTAACTCTGGCCGGGCCTCCGCACATGACAGAGTTGGGATGGGGTAAGTGAAGGCACCCATCGGGGAACTAGGAGACTCCTCTATATCTATGCTGTTCTGGCTGTCCTGCTCTGTACCTGCCTGGCCCCTATTCCTCCTGTGTAGCTTAGAAAATCAGAGACACCAGAGGTGACAGAGGATCCAAAGCTCACACCCCCACCCCCAGCCTGTGGTCCCAGAACACCTACAGCCTGGAGTGCCAGGCAGGAGCATGGAGAGGAGAGGATTCCAGACAGACGTTGATCGTATCTTCAGCTACTTTCACCTCTCACACGTGCCCTCAAGCTCAAAGCCCAGCAGCCCCAGCATCCTGCTCAGACTGGGGTGATGGGAGGGGAGAGGGGCCGTTTCCTACCCTGGAGGGCAATTTCAGAATCAGCTCACCACACTGAGGACGCAACAACAAACCAATTGCATGTTTAAAGAAATTGGTGGAACGTACGCAATTAATTAAAGGGCAAGATTCAAGTCAGACTAAATACTGGAAACTGGGAACTGGAGTCCAAGTCCCTGCATGATCGGAAGGAAGAACTTCCCGATTTGATTGCAGAAAGCAATTTACTTCAATTAGCAGTGACATAAACAGGGTGATTGCTTAATAGAAGTACAGCATCCCTGAAACATAAACAGCCTTGCCTCCCATCCCTCACCATCCCATCAGCAGCTCGGGTTGCTTTTGAGACAGGTTTGATTAACCCTGTAGGAGCCACTCCCAAGCAGATGGCTTCATATCCTTACAAGGCTTTACATTTGTTCTGCAGCCGTGCGTGCGTGCGTGCGTGCGTGCGTGTGTCTGTGTCTGTGTCTCTGTGTGTGTGTGTCCGTCCCTTGCTTTTGAGTCTTTTAATCCTCTCGGTTTTCCTGTGAGATATATATCATTGTGCCCAGCTTTACAGATGGGGAAAATGAGGGTCAGCAAGTTCAAGGAGTGGTCTTGGCAAATGCAAACTCACATCTTTGATCAACTTAAAGGCCACTAAAGCCCTATAGGATCTGTTTCCTGCCTCTTCTCCCCACTTCAAGCTCCTTTGCCACTACCTCACGACATTTTATTCATTCGTTTGTTTGTTTGTTTCGTTTTTCCGAGACAGGGTTTCTCTATGTGGTCTTGGCTATCCTGGAACTCACTCTGTAGACCAGATTGGCCTCGAGCTCACAGAGATTCGCCTGCCTCTGCTTCCCGTGTGCTGGGATTAAAGGTGTGTGCCACCACCACCCGGCTTATTTTGTGGCCTTTTGAGGCGGTTTTACTATGTACTCTTGGCTGTCCTAGACTTCAATATGTAGACTGAGCTGGCTTCAAATTCATAGAGATCCATTTGCTTCTGCCCCCGGCCCCCCAACAGCTGGGGTTAAGGTGTGTGTCACCATACCTGGCCCACTTATTTGTTTCTTTGAGACAGGGTCTCACATAGCTTAGGCTAGCCTCTGACTCATTATAGCCAAGGATGACCTTGAACCCCTGTCCTCCTGCTCTCATCTACCAAATGCTGGGATCATAGGCTTAGGCTGCCATAACCACTTTTCTGTGATGCTGGGGGTCGAACCCAGGGCTCCCTGCCTGCTAGCTAGGAGGCGTTCTACCAAACAAGCAACATCCTCAGTCGGTACCATTTCCTAATTTTTAAAGTTATGTTTAATTATTGCGTGTGTGTGTTTGGACACACACACACACACACACACACACACACACACACACACCACAGTGAGCATGTAGAAGATGTAGAAGTCAGGGGACAACTCACATGAGTTGGTTCTCTCCTTCTATCACATGAGTCACGGGGATTGAACTCGGGTTGTCAGGCTTGGCCTTTACCCACAGAGCTCTCTACAGCTCCCAGGACATTTATTTTTGTAGGGAGGCGGGCTGAGCCTAGCTATTTGCACCTCTCTCCCCTTTGAACCTAAGTGGAACTAACTTCTTACCATGCCCTATGGCTCAAGCCAAATCTGCTCTCCTCAGGGGGACCCTCTCTCTCTCCCCAACTGTTCTAGCTCCTCTCTGCTTTCAGCCTAACCCTTGGCATTAGCCAAGGGTTCATAGCTGGTCTGTCCCCACCCCAGAAAGAATCTTCTCTGGCTTAAACTCCCCCAGAGGCCCCTTGCTTACTCCTGGTTGGCTCTCCTTCTCCCGCCCCAAGAACCAAAAGTCCAGAGGCATAAGACTGATGGAAAACCCCGAGGTCCCAACCTGGGAGGCTGTAAGAAAGGGCCTGGCCTCTTCACAGAAATGCATTCCCTGCCCTGGACCGTGGGGAACAACAAAAGCTGATTGCAGAATTTTAAGCTGCATCCAAACCCACCCCAGCCCAAGCTCCCCACACTGCCCGGTGGGTGATAGTCACAGGACAAGGACATTCGGCAAACTAAGGCCACTGGGGGAAGTTTCCCTGCTCAAGGAGAGAATGAAAGTCATGAGAAGTTGTGTGTGGGCACCCCAGCTTTGGGATGCAGGGGCTTCACCTCCCTGAGTTATTTCCCTGTGTCCAGATGGCTCTGATGGGAGCTGACCAGCCTACACCTTCACACACTGGCTGGTTTGGATCTGTTTCTTCATCAGGCTTCTTCATGTCACCTTCAGGGCAAGGTCAAGTGTGGCCACCTTCACAGTCCTGGTTTTGCTGTCTATTCCTTGTGTGACCTTGAAGAGGTCTCTAAACTTTAGTGTCCACCCTGCAGGGTTGCAACATCTTTAAGTAAGATAAAGAACGGGGACGTGACCCGGAAGTGTAAAATGCGGGGTGCACTAAGGAGAGGCTTTTGTTTCTATCTAAATAGAGAAGTGATTTTAACATTCATTATGCATGATCTGTCAAGGTGGGGTTTCCTCGGCCAGCCACGGGACAGATAAGGAAACCCAGGCTCTTGGAGCAACTTGCTTCCAGTTACTAAGCAAGGAAATGGAAATTGTTTCCATTGCTTATGTTGAACGCATCCTGCCAGGATGTGACAACGTGAGCATAGACTTCATCCAGGGAGATAAAATCCTGGGGATGGAGAGTGGTAGGGGAGGGACCAGGGCTGCAAGACAAAGATGGAGAGAGACCAGAGACCAGGTCACAGGCAAAGCCTATGGAGAGTGGCTTTTCTAAGTCTGGTTTCCAATTGTAAAAAGAATGCCCGACAAGGACAGCGTCTTCAGACAGAGCTCTGGAAGCATGCAGAGGCATTCTGGAGAGAGGGCGGTATGGCCAGCGGCGAGGCTGGGAGTGGGATGGGAGAATGGGGGCCTGGGAGAGGCCCTGATGGTGGAGTAGGAGAGGCTGCTGGGTGTAGGTGGAGATGACTGAAGCTGGAAGCCACTTTGAAAATGGGTAGAGCAAACTCCAGAGCTAACACAACCCCCCTCGAGATGAAGAAAGCCCAGGCTAACCTGGTGGAGAGTCACACAGATGAACTCACCGGCACCCCGTGGACCCTGTGGCTCTGCCTGTAACTGAACACGTGGGAAGGTCTGGCCTGATCATGTGGATAGATGTGACTGACTGCCCCTAAGAAGACTCATCTGTTTCCTCAGGGAACTAGGAGAGAGGCCTCTCTAAGTTGATCTGCTGTAGCCTCTCACTCCTTCCGTTCATCAGGCTCCAGGTTAGACAGTTATTCCCCACCCCGGGTCGACTGCAGCCTTCGCTCTCAAATTTCCAGCCTTGTAGTCACCTGTCTTCAGAAATGCCTTAACATAAACCAGGTCCTGTGGCCCGAGCCTGTCACCTCAGTTCCCTGGGAGGCTGAGGCAGGAGGATCTCAAGTTTAAGGCCTGCTTGTGCCACAGAGTGCTTTCAAAACCAGCCTGGGGAAGTTAGTGAGACCCTATCTCAAATAAATAAATAAATAAATAAATAAATAAATAAATAAATAAATAAATAAATAAATAAATAAATAAATAAATAAATGATTTTAAAGAGAGTAAGGGCTGGGGATATGCAGGCCAGGCTAGACCTCAGAGACTTAAATTCTCCACGGGGACCACTGGGGTTGAACGCAGAGCCCCATTTGAGGCCACAAGATGTTTTCCTAGGAATTAAGGCATGGCTCCCTCCACGAGGCTTTCCTGTCTTTTCTAAAACAGAAGTTCTGCCTCTATGTGGCTTCCCACATGGCTGCACAGGGCTGTCTTCATTCACAGGTGTTGTCCTGATAAATCTAAAACTACTCACTTGATGACTCACTCTCTGCTGGGTCTGCTGTCCCTGGGCCATTACAGGCCCCTGGTGGTGGTCTATAACTGTTTCTCCACTCCATTGAAGGCACCTCACCAGCCTTGGGACTTCCAACCAGTCCGTCCCTTTTCCTATTATCTCTTTGAAGCTGGAGAGCTGTGATTTTGTTCCACAGGAGACTCAGAGATTCCATTCTTGCCACCCAAATCCCATCACTGAGGAAAAGGCGAGGAAGCCAAGCTTTTCTTGCTAAAATGATAACGCCAGTCATCACAGGGCTTGTCTGTCCAGTAAAGGACTGTGAATCCCAGACATTGGCCAGAGCTGTCAAGACTGTTGGTGCTCACACTCTAGTGGGCTGACTGGGGTCCTCCAGAACCACTGTCTGAAAGCAGAGTCCAGCTTCCCCAGCCACCCCCGACCCCAGGAGGAAACCCACACAGTCAAACCACCTCCTCCAAGTTAAAAGCCAAGGAACACTAGGAATCATTTTCTTCTCCTTCCTTCCTTCCTTCCTTCCTTCCTTCCTTCCTTCCTTCCTTCCTTCCTTCCTTCCTTCCTTCTTTTATAGAGTCAGACAGAGTCCTATGTCTCTTAGGCTGGCTTCAAATTAATTATGGAGCTAAGGATGACCTTGAACTGATCCTCCTGCCTCCATTTCTCAGTGCTGAGATTATAGGTGTGTATGACCACATCCGGTTTAGATAGAGTGCTAGGCAAGCACTCTACCAACTGATCTCCATCCCTAGCCCAGGAGGGACGTTTTCACAGTCCAGTGCTGTGTCTCCCCTCTCAAAGCCTCATCTCTTCACCTGCACTAGGGCACTCCAGAGCCCCAAGCCCGCAGGACTGCCAGGGGATCAAGTTCAACAAGGATCATAATTATTTCGAAAGTCATGTGAGCCATTTACCAGAGTAGGAGCTTTGTCGGGATCATCACGTTTAATCTTCCTAAGGACCCCGTGGGGAAGACCGTTAATACCCCTTATTTTCAAGGTGAGACAGGCAGCTCACATCGTGGCCCAGTGCCACGTGGGGCTGGGATGCAGACCCCATCACCCTACACCCTAGTCTACACTATGACCCTTAGACTTGCACAACTCCTCCATGAATGCGGCTTGGAGCCTGGCAGGCAAAAGTGCCCTGTAAGTGGTGTCATAACTGTCCTGGCAGAAACAAAGATATTCTAGAAAGACACCGTGTCTCTCTTCAGCTGTTAGACTACTGGGACAAGGGACCCTAAGAAGTTGGGATTTCTCCAGAAAGGGTCGGGACCCTGATGCCAGTCAGAGGGGAACACAGTTCTGATAACACATCAGACCACCTCACAGAAGGGAAGAGCCAGAGGCAAGGATGATGGGCGGGGCTTAGCTATACATATACCTCTTGTCCTCTGTTTAAATATAAACCTCATGTCAGGACCCCAAAAGTGGACTTGAGGGGGATCACTGGACCTCTTTGTTCCTCTTCTCAGTGTGGAGATGGAATAAAACTCCTGCTCTTCACTGTTACTAGTTTCTTTAATTAGCCTGTTAAGGACAAGTGGCTGAGCCCAACTGGTTAGGGGCTGCCAGGGCTCAGGCTTGGTCCTAACCACTCCAGTAACAATATGGCTTATTGAGCAGCTGGGGGCTTCTAGTACAAGGCCCCCTCCCTCGGCTCTGACCAGTCTCCAGAACGAGCCTGGGAGTCACCCAACAGCCAGACCTTCTGAACCCGCTCCTGTTCCAAGACTCACATCTGCGTTCTTGCGAAAGTGCAGATGGGAACAGACCACGGGTGGAAAGCCTGCCTTTTCTGAGCTCTCCTCAGCAGTCCAGTCCCAGTGGCCAGCCAGAGCTCCGGCCTGAGTGAAGCCCCAGACCAGCGTCTCCTTGGAGAAATTGAAGGGCTACGTTACCTCAGCGCCTAATTTTGTCCTTCCTGTTTCTTTTATCTGACCTGTCAGGTACCAGCCGGAATCAATACATCAGGGAACTGGGAGGTAGCTCCAGGTACCAACAGGACAAGGAGGACTGGATTCCAAAGAAAATGATAGTATGAGATCATTCATTATAATATTTAGCTCCCAAAAGAAACCACTGTGAGTCCCATCCAAACCACAGACAGCTTTGGCAGCCTCGGTAGCCTCTGATAGTTACATAAGCTTTGCAGGGAAATAAATACCAACTCATCTCGAAGGAATTTTAAGGGGTAATAAACCTTAACCAGTCTATGCAGAGAAGGTTCCCTTCCGAGGGCGGGACTGCGGTTTGAGAGAGAGGAAAGAACTGAGCCCCGGGGCTCTGGGGCAGGGCTGGAAGGCAGACCTCGTGGGCCAGGCATGTTCCTCAGAGACGCGAATCCCACAGGTTCACTTCAGTTCCGAGGCCAGCCCCTCCTCACACATGCTAGGCAAGTGGTACCGCTGAGCTGTCCCTGCAGCTCCCATTCCGACTCACACACCATCAGGGTTCTGTCCTCTGCTCTTATGGGTAGTGAGTTTCCCATCACTGGAGGTGTTCAAGCATATTTAAATACAGAGTAGTGGTTTTAAGAACCAGTTAACTCTAAGGGTTCAGTTCTATATCACAAGCTCTCGTCCCTCATCATCAAACAAAAGGCAGGATCGTAGAAGAGGAAAACTTTGCATCTGGAGCCTGTTACTCCAGCTGGGTGATGTCGGGCAGGTGGCTCTGCCTCTTCCTGCAAAGGACAGTTACTCACTTCAGCCCACGTCACCTGATTGCTGGAAGAGGCAGATGAACTGCAGGAGTGTGAAAATTGCCTTGCAAATTGCAAACTGCTTTGCCATCAGCAAGATGCCACAGACGTGCCAGGCACTAAGCAAGGATGGTGGCTCTCTGCCTGCCCCGTTAGGAGAGACAGTCACAACTCAACCTGTCATCACCCCACGGCCTCCTCTTCCATGGCCTCTTTTCTAGAGAGAACTAAGTCAACTGTGTCTTGGTTAGGGCTGTAGATCCCAGAGCCAGGACTAATGAATCTTCAGCAGCACTCTGGGCTGCAGACAGGGTCTCACTGGCTGTCCTGGAACTCACTCTGTAGACCAGGCTGGCCTCAAAATCACAGAGATCCGCCTGCCTCTGCCTCTTGAGTGCTGGGATTAAAGGCACGTGCTGCTACACCCGGCTTTTTTTTTTTCTTTTAATTATTTTCAGTGTGCGTGCACGTGTGCACATGAGTCATGGTACACATATATGTAGGGCCTTGGTCCCCCATTTTGGGTAGCTGTTGCCTTGCTTGCCGACCTTGACCAGATGTCCTCCCTATGCTGATTCCCTGCCGGTCTCCTTCTTCCTGAATGCTCACCGGAGGTTCTTTGTTCGTGTAAACAGCTTAGATGCAAGAATGTAGAACCTTGGGTAGTGAACTTCTGCCCTCAGGGGTTCCTCCATTGTGCTGTAAGCCTGTATTTAAGGTTTCCTCCCTCCTTCAATAAACGGCATTCAGCATTCTGCTGGGGCGAATGACCCGCTGTGTTTTGTCTCTGTTTTTAATCCACAGCCCCTCACTCGGACCTAGTGATCAGGTGGTGGTAGCTCGGGCGCTATAGCAGCACATATAGAGATCACAGGACAACCTTCAGGAGTTGGGTCCCAGGGATTAACTAGGATGTCAGGCTGAGGCATCTCTTCTCCACTTGATCCGCTGTGCCTCATTTTCCTCACTTGAGGCTTGCAGAGCCACAGTGCCTCTCTTAGTTGTTAGGAGAACCGAGGTGCGTCTAGCTCGTGCTGAGAACATTGGCACAAAGTGACTGCTGTAGAATGTGTTGCTAGTTACTAAAGTATTATCTAGTGAATCAACTTAACTTTCTTTCGGTCAGTCCCTGATCCAAGTTGAGGAACAGAACACAAGATGAGTAGCTTTTCTTTCTAAGATTGGTTTATTTATTTACAGGTATGTGTACCATGTGTGTGCAGGAGCCCCTGGAGGCCAGAAGAAGGTGTGGAATGCCCCGGAAATGGAGCTACAGGCAGTTTTGAGCTGTGTGATGTTGGTGCTAGGAACCTAACCTATAGCCCTCTCTACAAGAACAGTTAAGTGTCAACCGCTGAGTGAGCTTTCCAGAATCAGGACAGGTCGATTTTGTAGAGGCTGATAAAGACAAGGGGGCCCCTTTCATGAGCACTCACTGTGTGCTGGGCACTGTGCTGTCCTTACTATTATTCCATCTAATCATGTCACAGTGCCTTTGAGGAGTCAGGGTCTCAGTCCTGTGCTACAGGAGAGGAGTCCAAGCCTCAGTCAGACTGGCCCAAGACCAAAGGGCAGAGCCTTGATGACATCAGAGCTTGGACATGAGCAGTCTGCCAGGGACCCAGTTTTCTTAACCTTATCTGAGACTTGAGGCATTATCTAGGACTCTAGAAGGTGTGACAGGGTTAGACTCTGGTGACCTGAGTCCCTGCAGCGATACTAAGGCAAAAGAGCAGATGATGCCATGAATGTCATGTAGACCCTTGGGCTACAGTTCAGTTTGGCTGTCACAGACATGCTACCCAGGCCTTTTGAGGAGAAGGTAAAGAAAGGTGGGATATGGTACATCGTTATAATGTACCACTGGAGAGGTTGAAGCAGGGGGATGGTTAGTTAGTTCAAGGCTACCCTGGGATACACAGTAAGATGGTTTTTAAAAATAGCTGAGGAGAAGGGCTGCTTTTAAGTCTGAGAGGATTGTCAAGCTCAAGGGGAAACTGAGTCAGTCTTACCCTAGCTGTGTGGACAGTAAGGACCATACTTCCAGAGATGGGAGTCTGGGGGGAGGGGTGGGGAACCAAACCCTAGGAGGCAAAGCTGCCTGCTCTGCTCAGGCCAAGCCCAAGACAGGGGTAATGAGTTACTGGGCTCTTTGAGATGCAGCCTGGGTAACCATAGCATCCAGTGACCCCCCTCCCCCACGCTGCAACAGGAGTGCCAGAGCAGGTGGCCACATTCTGGGACCTGGGTACCTTAATTCCACTGCTCTCTGCCCACTAGCAACAGATGACCTCTCGGAGCCTCTAATGGAGACGACCTTTCCCCTGGTTTGTTGCTGTCCCACACTTCCTGCTGGCTGACCCCATCCGTAGCTGGAGAGTTTTCTCTCCAGGTCCCCCCAAGCTCCAGCAGTCCAACAGCCCGACAGCCCACTTATAAAGTAAACACACAGGCGCTTACATTATTTAAACTGTTTGGCCTAATGTCTCAGGCTTCTAGCTATCTAGTTCTTACATCTTAAATTAATCCATTTCTATAAATCTATACTTTGCCACGTGGCTCGTGGCTTACCGGCATCTTCACATGCTGCTTGTCATGGCGGAGGCTGGCAGTGTCTCCTTCTACCTTCCTGTTCTCTCAGTTCTCCTCTCTCTTAGTCCTGCCTATACTTCCTGCCTGGCTACTGGCCAATTGGTGTTTTATTTATTGACCAATCAGAGCAACACATTTGACATACAGACCATCCCACAGCACCCATCTATGAAATGAAAGCTCAGGCCACTCTCTCTAGATAGACCTCTACTTGTCCCCAAACACACACAGGCTGAGAATGCCCTAGAAAGGCAGGGGACCCCTGACTTTGTGCCCAGTGTTATGCTTAACACTAGCATACTCTTGAAGATCTGGAATCTGGGTGCTGAAGGACGCAGCTGGGGGCAGAGCGCAGCCAGAAGAAAACTAAGGAAACCTTTGGAAAACCCTGCGAGGATGCAGCATGAAGTCTAGCCTGTCCACTGTTGATTGGCCAACAGGTTCTGTGTTAGCTCTGGGGAAGGGCTCTAGGTCAATAACCAGGAGGCTCCTGGTCCAAGTGTGTTGGGACCTGTTAGCCCACCCAGATCCCAGCAAGGCACTTGTCTCTCAGCCTCCTCCACATTGCAGACAGGCAGCTGGCAGCTTGTTTTATGAACATCCAAAATCCATAAGGAACCACAAAACCACACTGGGCTGTAGACAAGCAATCGCAAAGGGAGCCAAGGCTGGGGGTGTTGCCTGGTCTTTCTCCCATGGTGGGGCCTACCAGGAAGTCTACCCTCTGGGGAGCAGTGGCGGGTATCTGCTTTCTCTCTGCCAGGCTTTGCTGATGTCCCATCTCTGTGGGCTGTGAACATCTGCTTTCTCCTGGGGTCGATTTGAGAATGGGGAAAGAGAAGTAGCTGATGATGTAGCTCAGGTCAGTAAGCAATGGAGACTGCTTGGAACCTTCTCAAATGCCTGTAACCTTGTCACTGTCTGTCACTAACTTCTAACCAAGGGGAAGAAGTCAGAAGCTTGGGGAACCTGGGAGACGGAAGGTGGTATGCGGGGAGGGAACCTTATTTTCTGAACTATTTTCTTTAGAAAATGTTATGTGTATGGTGTTTTTCTGTCTGTATGTCTGTGTACCAAGTGTGTTCTTAGTGCCCTTGGAGGCCAGAAGAGTGTGTTGGATTCCCTGGAACTGGAGTTTCAAACAGTTGTAAACCACCATGTGGGTGCTGGGAATCAAACTTGGATCCTTTGAAAGAGTGGCCAGTGTCCTCAAGTGTTAAGCCATCTCTCCAACCCCCAGAAACTGTTGGGGTTTTGTTGTTGCTGTTGTTGTTATTTATTGACTGCTAGTTTATGTGGATATCTTTGTGCAGAGGGATGGAGTTATACAGTGTCTATTTTAACGCTGATGAAGAATATTGTCATATGCTTTTTCCAGATCTGAAGTTGGAGCTGGAAGAGGAGTTGGGGTTTCTTTCTACCCCTTTGTTCAAATCCCAAGGTCTTAGCTCAGGTGTTTCCTCCTCTGAGTGTGGCTCCCTAGCCACTTGGGTGGTCACATACCCCATGTTCTTCCTCCCATAAGGCTCTCTCTTTTTTCAGAGTGCTTTTTCAGAGTAGCAGCTAGATATTTTTGGCTTGTTCATCCTCACTCTCCTCCACTGTCAAATGCTCCATGAGAAGAGGTGTATTTGAGTGCCTAGTGTAACTCCTGGAATGGTATGAGTATTTAATTAATATTCATTGAATGAAAGAAGAAATGAATGAATGGGTTTAATCATGGAGGGAGGGGCATGGCCTTGAGTTAAACTTTATACCTTCTATTACAAAACTTAGCTCAAACCGGATCCTTAAGCTAAACATAGCTATGTAGAACATAGCTCAGTTGGCAGAGTTCTTGCCTAACATGTATGATGACTTGGGTTAGATCCTCAGTAGTGTGTAAACCAGGTATGATAGATAGTACATGCCTATAATCCCAGCACTAAGGACATAGAATGTCTTAGTTTCTTTACCTATTGGTGTAATGAAAATACTCTGACAAGCTAGGCATAGTGGCAAACACTTTTTTTTTTTCCAAGACAGGGTTTCTCTTTGTAGCTTTGCACCTTTCCTGGAACTCACTCTATAACCCAGGCTGGCCTCTGCCTCCTGAGTGCTGGGATTAGAGGTGTGCACCACCACCACCCTGCTAGTGACAAACACTTTTAATGGAAGTATTTGGGAGGCAGAGTCAGGCAGATTTTTGTAAATTCAAGATCAGCCTGGCCTACATAGCAAGTTCCAAGCCATCCAGGGCTACATAGTGATAATAGATATAGATAAATGTTACAGAATATTTGTTTAACTATTTCCTTTCCAGGGGCCCAGAAGAGATACTACCAGTGGCGGGGGAATGAATCTAGATACACCATGTTCTTTGTCCATTTACTTTATTTCTCTATGACAAAATTCTATCTATACAACTTCTATCCTGAGTCTCAGTTCCTCTCTGTGCCTACTTTTTCTGTCCCCTCATAGCTCTAGTAATGACTAAGCCTTAAGCTTTTGGTTTCATCTTTGTCCTCTGTTCCTGTGTCCTCCATCGATCCTTCCTAGCTCCTTACTCCTGCCCTGATAAACTCACTCTACAGGAGATCTACCTAACCATCTACAGAATCTCTGCCTTTCTCTCTTCTCTTTGGCCATGCGGCTCTGTCTACAGAAAAACTGTCTTGTTCTTTCTCTCTTGGCCACATGATTCTGTGCCCCCAGGAATTCTGCCTCACTCTTTACTCCACCTGGATATGCAAAAACCTTCTTTGTTCTGAGTCAATAGCTCCGGGAATACCACTAGGCCTGAAGGCAAGGGATGGTCTGAGCTTCATTTGCACAAGAAGCAAAGCTATGCATCTACAGCCTGTTTGTCTCCTAGGCTCTGAGTGGGGGGGGGGCGGGGGCAGAGGGGGGATGGAGTTAGTTACCTAAAGGAATCAGCATCTGAGAAGCTTACACTCTTTGCCAATATGGTCTAGTAGTATGTGGGCCCACAAGAATTTTATAGCAGAAGACAGCTGAAATATTAAAAACTGAATAACACTAAATATTCCATGGTAAATGGCTTCCTCTAGAGAAAAATATCTTAAAATTTCTAGGTATAGCTTTAATATCCAGCTGAATCTCTATAATATATTCTTGTGGCCCTCAAGAGTGGAATATTTGTTTAACTATGTAAAGATGTGTTGCTATTTTACCTTGCCTGCTCAAGGCACCTAATTAGTCTAATAAAAAGCTGAACAGCCAATAACAAGGGCGGAGGTATAGGGAGAATAAGTAGGAGGAGGGATTTAGGCTCAGGGCAGAAAGAAAAAGAGATGCCAGGGGCCAGAGAGACAGACATGGAGGAAGCAAGAAATTAGGATATACAGAGTGAAAGAAAGGTTAAAAAAAAATCAACCCAAGGCAAAATGTAGATGAATAGAAACAGGGTTAAACTAAGTTAAAAGAGCTAGTGGGACAAGCCTAAGCTAAGGCTGAGCATTCATAATAAGTCTTTGTGTCTTTATTGGGAGCTGGTTGGCGGCCCAAAGAAAATTCCAAATACAGATATACACATAGATGTGTAGACAGATACATATAGATAGAGATATATAGATAGAGATATAGATTAGATAGATATAAACTTGGCTATAGCTATGTAGATTGAGCTGTAGATACAGATACAGATATGGGGCACATTAGACGGGCTCACAGGCTGTGGTCTGGGTGGTTTCACAATGGCTGTCCAATGACAGAAAGACTGAGAATCTGGCGGTTGTTAAGTCCCTGAGGGTGGCGTCTCGGCAATCCCAATCTAGCACTAGAATCCCAGAACATTCCTAGAGAGCTGCTGCTCTTCGGTCCACATTGGAATCCCAAAGAAGTGAATTCTAATACCAGAAAAGGGGTGCCTCAGGAACAGGATTGACAGACTTGCCGGTGAGAATGAGTGAAAACAGGCTAAAAGCAAAGTTCCATTCCTCCGTATCCTTTTCTCTGGGTGGCCACCAGTTGCGTGTGGTCCAGAATGAAGAAAATCCCTCCCAGTGGTGCCCAGAAGCTTGAGTTTTTGTTGATTCTAGCTATAGTCAAGTTGACAACCAGCATCAGCTACCACAGCGGCTTAAGGGACAAAGGTTTATTCCGGCTCACAGTTGAGGGTAGGTAGTCCGTCATGGTGGGGAAATCACAGTGGCAGGGTCTCAAGGGAACTGTTTACGTGACAATCACAGTAATGAAACAGTGTGGCTGTAGCAGTACCACCAACCATACAGCCTTCCTGCTGCTGACTAGCAGACTCAGCTCTCTGCCACCATCCAGCATCCCGAGAGAAGCCTGAATCACATATCCCTAGACCAAGAAAAGAATAAATCAAAATTCCAAGCTCTGAGCCAGGCTTAGTGGCTCACGCCTTTAATCCCAGCACTCAAGAGGCAGAGGCAGGTGGATCTCTGTGAGTTTGAGGCTAGCCTGGTCTACAGACCGAGTTCCAGAACAGCCAGGGCTACAAAGAAAGACCCTGACTAAAAACAAAATCCCAAGCACAGTTTCCGTTGGGATGCTTCCTTTCACATCATTGTAAAGTAGGGGGGCTGCTGAGTTGAGATCTATAAATAGGGGATCATCTGTCTTACTAGTAAAGGAACACTAGGTGAACCTTTGGAAAGCACTGCTGATCTGGGAAGAGACGATCAGAGAAGGGCATTTTTCTTTCTTCCATTTTTAATGTTTACTTTCAATTCTCCTTAAATATAGATAAGCTCACACTCCTCTTGACCCCCTTTCTCTGGTTACCATCCCTTTCCAGAGGTAACCATAGGTGGTGTTTATCTCTCCAAGCTTGTCTTAGCATGCACAATGTATATATATTCCTATGTGTATACAGATGGAACTGATTTTTATAGAAGCGTGCTTCCTAACCCCCCTCCCCCCCCCCCACGCACGCACGCACGCACGCACGCACGGTATGTCCTGGAAACCATCAGCACTTGTGGCTTTGCAAGGCATCGGTTTAGGAAGTGCTGACCCCCACACCCAGCTGTCCCTCCCCTGTGTGGGGCCAGCTCAGGTGGGCCTGCCCCCTCTCGCCTGCCCCCTCTCGCCTTCCCCCTTCAGCAGCTCCACCTGGCCAGCTATGGGTGAAAGTTCTGTGGTGAAGGCCGCCTGCCGGGCATGCATCCCAACGAGAGGCAGCCGAGAAAGGCAGATGTGGGGTGCGTGTGCTCCAGTTGGCTCTCGCCCTCTCCTACTTTATATCCCTGTTCTCTACCAGGCCCGCGGGGCCCAAGTTCCAGCATCAGGTAAGACGACAATAGCGTTCCTGGAGAATCGGAGATCCCCCTTCGGGTCTTGGCAAGGAAAGAATCTAAAACTGGACTCAGAAGGAAGATCAAAGACCATTTTATTTATTAGAGTTTGGAAAAAAAAAAATAAAAGGGCAAGTTGGGGTGGGGGGGGGAGGAAGATGGAGAAGAAGATGGTCAAGCTTTTTGAGTTAGGGTCTAAAGAAGCCAGCATTTCCTTCCTTCCTTCCTTCCTTCCTTCCTTCCTTCCTTCCTTCCTTCCTTCCTTCCTTCCTCCCTCCCTCCCTCCCTCCCTCCCTCCCTCCCTCCCTCCCTCCCTCCCTCTCTCTCTCTCTCTCCCTCCCTCTCTCTCTTTCTTTTTTTCCCCCGAGACAGGGTTTCTCTGTGTAGCTTTGCGCCTTTCCTGGAGCTCACTTGGTAGACCAGGCTGGCCTCGAACTCACAGAGATTCGCCTGCCTCTGCCTCCCGAGTGCTGGGATTAAAGGTGTGTGCCACCACCGCCCGGCTGGAAGCCAGCATTTTCATCAAAGGATGTTGGCAAGCAGCTGACCTCGGGAGGAAGACGACGTCAGGAAAGAGTAAGAAAGCCCCGAGTGTCCGAGAAAACATGTCTGTGCTTTCGGTGGGTATCAGAAAGGAAAGGATAGAAAGAAAAAAGGAGCATGGATGGGCTGAGCGGTGCTGTTATGCCACACATGCTACAAGCAGCAGGACCAGTAGAGGGGCTTCTGGGAAGTGTAGTGTCTCACTAAAGGGGCAATTATTCCTACCATGGCTTTAGTATATCCTTAGGTGAATTAACTTTCCTGAGCAGTCGTCTCCTGCCCGGGGGATTGATGGGCCCAGCTAGACTGACTCAGAAGTGAGGAGACAGTATCATGTAATATTCTAATCAGTTTAGCCGCTCAGACTGTCAGGTCTGCAGCCGGGGCCATTGGGAGAACTCAGGTTCCACTCTTTGATCAAGAGGAAGTAACTTTGAGCCTCAGCAAAGCCCTGATGTTTCCATGTTTTCATACAGTATTTTAAATCCTAAGGAGAGGCTGTTGTGATGTCTCCCTTTCTAGTATTACCAGGGAAACAGATGAGGGACCATGCCAACCATGAAGGAGGGGGTCATCTTAAATGGCTTTCAAGCCTTGAAGCTGAGACCTGTAATATTCTTCCTCAATGATTGAAATCCTAAAACCATTTAGGAGGTGATCTGAAATTGGGGTGTAAAGGCTTTAGGATTTCTATTCTGGCTGACTTTTGGGCCTTGGAGGGTGATCAGGGGACTCAGATAAATGGAGACAGATTGCAGCAGGAGTATCTGAGAGGTCAAGTGTGAATAGGCAGTGGTTGAACACATAAGGTCTAGAGGTGAATAATATCACTGCTAAGGTTGTAATGGACAAAACCCCACCAGAACTAGAGCCACCTCCTCTTGGCATCTGTGGTCTCCAGTTGGGACAGAAGGAAGGAACGGCTGCTTTCACGGTCACCACACGGCCCGATCAGTCTACTACATCAGTCTGCTATACCACCTGATCTATCTATTACATCGCCTGATCAGTCTACCACACTGCCTATCAGTCTGCAACATCGCCTGATCAGTCTGCCACACTGCCTATCAGTCTGCCACACCGCCTGATCAGTCTGCCACACCGCCTGATCAGTCTGCCACACTGCCTATCAGTCTGTCACACCGCCTGATCAGTCTGCCACACTGCCTATCAGTCTGTCACACCGCCTGATCAGTCTGCCACACCGCCTGATCAGTCTGCCACACCGCCTGATCAGTCTGCCACACTGCCTGTCAGTCTGTCACACCGCCTGATCAGTCTGCCACACCGCCTGATCAGTCTGCCACACTGCCTATCAGTCTGTCACACCGCCTGATCAGTCTGCCACACTGCCTATCAGTCTGCCACACCGCCTGATCAGTCTGCCACACTGCCTATCAGTCTGCCACACCGCCTGATCAGTCTGCCACACTGCCTATCAGTCTGTCACACCGCCTATCAGTCTGCCACACCGCCTGATCAGTCTGCCACACTGCCTATCAGTCTGCCACACCGCCTGATCAGTCTGCCACACCGCCTGATCAGTCTACCACACTGCCTATCAGTCTGCCACACCGCCTGATCAGTCTGCCACACTGCCTATCAGTCTGTCACACCGCCTGATCAGTCTGCCACACCACCTGATCAGTCTGTCACTTCCTGTTCTCCAGCTGTCATTCTGTTGTCCCTGCTCCCCAGTTGTATGACACAACGACACACATGCATGGTGTACCTCCTCCTGGCTCCCCTTCTCTAATAGAACTGACAAACACAGTGCAGTGGTAATGATAAATTATTTATTTATTTACTTACTTACTTACTTGCTTATTTATTTCTGTAGTCATACCTTCCTTGGACCAACAGCTGGCAAGTAATGACACAGAGACTTAATATTTCGTTAATTATGGAAGCTTGGTGTTAGCTTAGGCTTTTTCCCCAGCCAGCTCTTATAACTTGAATTAACCTGTTTCTATTCATTCACATTCTGCCACAAGGCTCGGTTACCTCTGCTCTGTATCGAATGTCCAACTTCTTCTGAGTCTCACTGGTGTCCCTGCCTCTCTTTTTCCCAGAGTTCTTTCTCTGCCTGGAAGTCCTGCCTATACTCTCCTGCCTAGCTATTGGCTGCTCTGCTTTTTATTACACCAATCACAGCAATACACCTTCACACAGAGTACAAATATCCCTGCAACATTTTTCGTTTTCAATTCAGTAATAAGCATCAAAACCAGGACCTAATGAAGAAAAAAAGAAAAAAAAAAAAGTGAGCTGGTGGCTCACTCCTTTAATCCCAGCACTCAGGAGGCAGAGGCAGGTGAATTTCTGTTTTCAAGGCTAGCCTGGTCTACAGAGTGAGTCCAGGACAGCCAGGGCTAAACAGAGAAACCCTGTCTCAAAAACCAAACAACAAAACACAGGACCTCCTACATACTCTCCTAATTAGGGTTTCTGTTGCTGTGAAAAACAACATAACCAAGAGCAACTTAGGGAGAAAAAAAAAGCCTATTTCAGCTTCTAGGTTTCAGTCCTTTGTTGTAGCTCAAAGAAGAAACCAATAGAAAAATCTACTTACTGGTTTACTCCTTCTACCTAGTGCTTAGCCAGAACAGCTTAGTCTATACAACTCAGACCCAGCTGCGTAGAGACGGCACTGCCCACAGTGGGCTGGGTCCTCCCACATCGATCACCAGTAAGACAATATCCATAGACATTACCAAAGGCTAATCTAATCCAGGCAATTCTGTGGTGATATTTTATTTGTACTGAAATGTGATTTTATTTGTATGTTAATAAATAAAGTTGCCCCAGGGGTCAGAGTTATTAGAGCCATAGCGAAAGCTGGGCAATGGTGGTGCACGCCTTTAATCCCAACACTTGGTAGGCAGAGCTAGGTAGATCTCTATGTGGTCAAGGATACAGCCAGCATTGGAGACACACGCCTTTAATCTCAATACCAACCATAGAAGACCTGAAGGTCTGTTTAGACAGGCAGTGACGAGGCAGTCATGTGTTTGGGTTTACAACCAATGAGAAGACAGAACAGAGAGTCTATATAAAGACAAACACACAGGAAGTAGGTCTCTTTTGGAGAGGTCTCTTGGCAGAAGAGGCTAGCTGCAGCAGACAGGTAAGGCTCTTAGCTCTGATCTCTTGGCTTTCTTTTTGCATTGGTTCTGTGTTTCTTATTTAATAAGACAGTTGGTTACATCTATACAATTTTGCAACTGAGGTTCCCTCTTCCAATTCTAGGCTGTGTCAAGTCGACAGCTGGACCTAACCAGAAAAGACCAAACAAGGGCTCTATCACTGAGCCATAGCCTCCTCCCCTCCACCCCGCCACTTTTTTCTTAGCCCTTCTACTGAAGTAACACTGTGGGGCCAGTGAGGTGGCTCGGCAGGTAGGGGTGCTGTGGCCAAGCCTGTCAGCCTGCTGAGTTTGATTTTCCAGGATCCTTATGGCAGGAGGAGACAACTGACTCTGGCAAATTGTCCTCTGACCTCTACGTGTGCACTGTGGTGCCTGCATCCCCCTCCCCCCATACAAAATGACTGAATAAATGTAATGAAGTTTTTGTTTGATTGTTTGAAAGAAAGAAAGTCAAGCTGAAGAGGTGGCTCAGTGGCTAAGAGCCCTGTTGCTCTTGCAGAGGACCTAGGTTTGATTCCCATCATCCACATCAGGTGGTCTGTAATTCCAGGGCATTCACCAACCTCTTCTGGCCTCTGTGGGCACCAGGCACACATGCAGTATGATATATGTGCAGGTAAAACATTTATACACATGGAAGGAAAGAGAGAGGGGGGAAGGAGTGAGTGAGTGAGTGAGTGAGTGAGTGAGTGAGGAAGGAAGGAAGGGGAAGGGAGGGAGGGGAAGGGTAGGGAAGGGAGGGGAAGGGGAAGGGAGGGAGTGAGGGAGTGAGGGAGGAAGGAAGGAAGGAAGGCAAGCCATTAAAATCTCCACCCTGTTTTTATAAACCATGCAGCAACACCTTGCTGGCTAGTTTTTTTTTTATGTCAATATGACACAAGCTAGGGTCCTGTAGGAAGAAGGAATCTTAACTGAGAAGATGTCTCCATAGGACTGGCCTGTAGGCAAGTTCATATGGGATTTTCCTGGTTGATGATCATTGTGGGTGGTGCTAGCCCTGAGCAGGTGGTCCAGGTATAAGAAAGGAGACTGAAGCTGGGTGGTGGTGGTGGTGGTGGTGGTGGTGGTGGTGGTGGTGGTGGTGGTGCACACCTTTAATCCCAGCACTGGGGAGGCAGAGGCAGGCGGATCTTTGTGAATTCAAGGCCAACCTGGTCTACAGAGCAAGATCCAGGAAAGGTGCAAAGCTACACAGAGAAACCCTGTCTCGAAAAAGCAAAAAAAAAAAAAAAAGGAGACTGAGAAAATCATGAGTGGACAAACCAATAAACAGCACTCTCTATGGCCTGCCTTGAGTTCATGCCCTGACTTCCCTGGATGATGAACTTAAAAGCTATAAGGTGAAATAAACCCTCTCTTCCTAGAGTTGCTTTTGGCCATGGTATTTATCACAGTGGCAGAAACCCTAACAGAGGCAGTACTCTTGTTCATATTTGATTCCCCCCCCCCCCCAAGACAGGGTTTCACTGTGTAGTTAGCTGTCCTGGAACTCACTCTGTAAACTAGGCTGGCCTCAAACTCAGAGATCTGCCTGCATCTGCCTTCTGAGTACAGGGATTGAAGGCGTGTGCCATCACCACCCAATTTCATATTTGCTTTTAAAACTATATCTGTGATTATTTTTCCATGAGAAAAAAAAATAAAGCTGATAACTCAAAAAGTTTGCTGCTGTGGGATGTTCTGTATGACAAATGTGTTGCTCTGATTGGTCAATAAATAAAATACTGATTGGCCAGTGGCTAGGCAGGAAGTATAGGCAGGACTAACAGAGAGGAGAAAAGAAAAAACAGGAAGGCAGAAGGAGTCACTGCCAGCCGCCGCCAGGACAAGCAGTATGGTAAGCCACGAGCCACGTGGCAAGGTATAGATTTATGGAAATGGATTAATTTAAGCTATAAGAACAGTTAGCAATAAGCCTGCCACGGCCATACAGTTTGTAAGCAATATAAGTCTCTGTGTTTCACTTGGTTGGGTCTGAGCAGCTGTGAGACTGGCGGGTGACAAAGATTTGTCCTGACTGTGGGCAAGGCAGGGAAACTCTAGCTACAGTTTGCAAATTTTATATTTGAGTAGAAAGGCCCAGCTTAAAGGTCAATATTCACACTCAGACCAGGACGGAAGGCTTTGCCATTTCCTGTGGGTCTAAGGCATGAGGCTCTTGATATGACTGTGCCCATGTCAACAACACACATTTACTCAGGACACTCCCTACAAGAGGAAGAAGACCTTATTAAAGAAAGAAAAAAGAAAAAAAGAAACAAAAGGGGGGGCGGGCGGGAAAGAAACCAAAGAAAGAAACGGGTATATAGGACACAGAAAGAACGGCCAATCACATTCTGGTCTCATTTCTTCCATGCCTGCTGTAACACGATTATATTCCATCTCTTGGGCTTGACCTTGTGACTTGCTCTAGCTAATTAGAATTCCCAGCTGTGAAGTGACCTGAACTTGAAACACAATTGCCCAGCTGAAGTGGCTCTGCTCTTTTTCCAGGAAAACAATATGCCTGAGCCACTTGCTGATCCAAGAGTGAT
Source organism: Peromyscus maniculatus bairdii (assembly GCF_049852395.1). Classification (NCBI taxonomy): domain Eukaryota; kingdom Metazoa; phylum Chordata; class Mammalia; order Rodentia; family Cricetidae; genus Peromyscus; species Peromyscus maniculatus. The sequence continues at coordinate 30,227,617 of NC_134870.1, read as the reverse complement.
GAGAGACATGCAGTGCAGACCTGGACTAAACCTACAGCCTGCAGCCAAGACCTTAGAGAGGCCAGCCTAGCTCCCCGGACCCCAGTTGGCCAGACAGTTCAGCATTACATGCTGCATTTAGTCAGAGTCTTTCTTTAGTCTCCTTCCATTTCAAACACTTCTGTAAGCCTGCCCGACTCTGGCTCTCTTCAACGTGAAAGGTCAGCAACTCCACAGAACGTCTTTCTGTTGGGCCCTCTGATTAGAGTCTGGCTGTGCAGCATTCAAAAGCATTTCAGGATGTGGTGCTGTTTTTCACTGCATCTGATCAATGGCATGTGCTTTCGTTTGCTCCATTGCTAATTGAAGTTCACTCTGATTGCCTGATTAATGTGAGGGCCATCATACTACACTGTCAAATTACTCTTTTGCCCTTGAATTTATCTGGCATATGAGGAGAGGAACAGGAACTGGAAACCATATAAATACTTATTTATATTTGTGTGCAGTTATGATATTCTTTTTTATAGAAAATTTACTATTTGTTATATGTCTATGTGTGTGTATCTGAGAATATGTGTTTGATCCTATGTGTGTAGTGCCTGCAGAGACCAGAAGGGGGCATCAGATCATATGGTACTGAAATTGCAGATAGTCAACTGCCCAGTGTGGATTCTGGGAACTGAACCCTGGTCCTCTGCTGTGGGATGTCCTTTATGCTGTAAATATATGTTGCTATGATTGATTGATAAATAAAATGCTGATTGGCCAGTAGTCAGGCAGGAAGTATAGGCAGGACAAAGAGAGAGGAGAATTCTGGGAAGTGGAAGGCTGAGGCAGAGAGATGCTGCCAACTGCCATGAGGAGAAGCATAATGTAAGATACCGGTAAGCCACGAGCCACCTGGCAAGGTATAGGTTTATAGAAATGGGTTAATTTAAGATAGAAGAACAGATAGCAAGAAGCTTGCCACAGTCATACAGTTTATAAGTAATATAAGCGTCTGAGTGATTATTTTATAAGTGGGCTGTGGGACTGCAGGGACTTGGCAGGACCCGGAGAGAAACATTCCAGCTACAGTCCTCTGTTCAAGCGATAGGTTATGGGCCATTAGGCTGAAGGCATGGCTTTGTGGTAGAGAATTTACCTGCATCATGTGAAAAAAAGCTTCTGGTTTGAACCCCAGCACTGCAAAACCAAAGCAAGGTATCAGTGGCATTACTTACTTTGATATTCAAATTGTCACAGATTTGGCCAGCAGAAGGTCTTTCAGTCCTGGCATTTCACATGTCTCCATTCTTTATTTATTTGATCACATCCTTGTTTTCTGACATAATAGAATGCCCCATGGTCCTTTTGTACTTCTTATGTCACATTAGAGTAATCAACCATATCTCTCAGGAACTATGGTTCCTGAGATTGTAAAACGATATCCAGAATCCAAGATCTGGGAGGTAGGAGTGCTAAGTGCTAGCTGAGGTGTCTCTATGCCCAGGCCCTCTGTGTAAAGAGCTACCAAGCATTTACAGTTTGTCTGTGTGACTGTCTGCTTTCTATACCTACCTGGGATTTAAAAGCCTTGAGTTCTAATAAATACATTAATTCCTTCCTAGTTGCTACCATACTCCACAACCATAACTTGCTCCCCTGATCATCAAGTGTGGTTCCCATTAGCACTGTGGAATGTCATTCTGTATGCTGTGAATGTGTGTTGCTCTGATTGGTTGATAAATAAAATGCTGATTGGCCAGTAGACAGGCAGGAAGTATAAGTGGGATAAGCAGACAAGGAGAATTCTAGGAGGAGGAAGGCCGAGTCAGGAGTCGCCAGCCAGACACAGAGAAAGCAAGATGTCAAGGCAGAACTGAGAGAAGGTGCCAAACCACGTGGCTAAACATAAATAAGAATTATGGGGCTGGGCAGTGGTAGCGCACGCCTTTAATCCCAGCACTCAGGAGGTGGAGCCAGGCAGATCTCTATGAGTTTGAGGACAGCTTGGTCTACAGAGCAAGATCCAGGACAGGCTCCAAAATTACACAGAGAAGCCCTGTCTCGATAAACAAACAAACAAAAAAACAAAACAAAACAAAATAAAAGATTTATGAGTTAATTTAAGTGTAAGAGCTAGTCAGCAATAAGCCTGAGCTAATGGCCATAGAGTTCATAATTAATATAAGCCTCTGTGTATTTATTTGGGAGACATGAGTAGGAGAGATTTGTCCCGACCGCCAGCCAGCCGGGACACAGGAAAACTTCTGACTACACATTAGTTCCCACGTATTCACTTGTTTGGTCAGTTTCCCGTTGTTTGTTTTTGCTCTTTTCTGAGGGGCCCGCCACCCAGCTCCCAAATAAATCCATACAGGCTTATTATTCTAGCCAGTTTTTCTTAAATTATCCCATCTATCTTTTGCCTCTGGGCTTTTCCGTTCTCTTACTTCTGTAAATCTTACTCTTCCTCCATGGCTGACTGTGTAGCTGGGTGGCTGGCCCCTGGAGTCCACCTCCTTCTCTGGCTTCTGGATCTCTCCTCCCAGTTTTCTCCTTTTCTATATATTCTTCCTGACTACCAGCCCCACCTATCCTTTATCTTGCTATTGGCTGTTCAGCTCTTTATCAGACCATCAGGGGTTTTACACAGGCACAGTAACACAGCTTCACAGAGTTAAAGAAATGCAACATAAACAAAAGTAACACAGCCTAAAATAATATTCTACAGCAGTTTCCCATTGCCATCAGTCTGCTATCATCCCTTTCTCTCACCGCCTCAGACTTCCTGTAGCAGACCCAGCCCATTCCTCTATGTGCTCAGATGCCGACTTGCAAGGCCAGGTCTTCCTTGTGCAGATACTGTTCCTATGCTAGATCCTGACAGTCAAGCCTGGGCCTGGAATCCCCGTGGACACTGTCCTGGTGTGGGGTATTTTAATCACACTCAGACACTCCCAAGACTGCCAACAAAAGTGACTTTGAAGCAGAGGGTGGAGCTAGCTACTACCTGACCAAAATTAGCCATAGATATTTTGGAGGACCGAGGACAGAGAGAGAGACACCGGAAGTAGTAGGGTGGGGCTTAGAAAGATTCTTGGCCCTTTTGGATGAGGAAAGAGAGAGAGAGAAGGTCACTGGTTGCTTTGCCGCTGCTTTTCTGATCATTCAGGTTCCTACCCTGATCTCTGACTGTCTGACGGGGTTTTTATTGATAGAGTGTAATTAGATCCTCTCTTACTCAGGCTCTTTCTGCCTAAATGATAGTGCTACTCCACATCACTGGGACATTTCACACACCCTTCAAGGTTCTGCATCCCTGCTCCTTGCATGACGTCATACCTTTGGGTTCTAGACCTCACAACAGGCATATTTTCTTTGTTGACACTTTCCTAACTCCAGTCAATGCTTCCTTCTGGCAACTCTCCTCTAGGGCAGCAGGGGTCCTACCTGTCTCTATCTACATATTTGGGGACCAATTAGTTCAGAAAGGGATGAAAAATCAATCGGGGTGTGTGTGTGTGTGTGCTCTGGTTGCCAGATGGAAACTAGACTGCAGGGAGGCAAGGGTAGAGGGGAGACTAGCCAAGGGGGCTACTGAAACTGTTTAAACAAGGTAATGAAGACTAGGTAGCAGTGAGTCATAGGGGTGAAAAGTGGTCCATTCTAGATCTGTCCTAAAAGAGTTGATGCCATGTGCTCATGAAATGCTTGGGAATTCAAGTATTCTTGCTTAGTTAAGGTCTGTGGTTGCACGTAGAATTCCACCCAGATGAACATAAGTAAAAAAAAAAAAAAGATGAACTGATAAAGATTCAGGTGTAGCTCTCAGAACCCACAGGTGGACCTCATGAGGGGCAGGCAGGAACCAGGACCTGGAGCCTGGATAGGCCCCCTCCGCCTCTTCCTGTCCCCTCACCTCTGCCCACGTGGACAGCCATCAATCCCGTTTCCTGCATGTGTTCCACATTTTTTCTCAGGAGATCTCCTTCTCTGTGTCCCATGCTTGTGGTGGAAGATGGCAATGAGGAGTCTCGGCCCCTGTTCAAAAGTCTGGATTTCCAGAAGGGCAAATCTGAATGACCTAGTGTGTTAGCAGCCCACCTCTTATAGCCCAGGGGCAGGGAGACACAGCACAAACTTGGTTCCTGGTCCCTTTCTTGATAGTTTCCTGTCAAGGAGGTTGATGGATTGGTCAGACACAGTCAGAAAGTTCACCTTTAGAAATGTTCTACCTGGGCCTGCAGAGATGGCACAGCGGCTCTTCAAGAGGACCTGGGTTTGATTGCCACCTCCCACATGGAAGCTCACAACCATCTGTGGTTCCAGTTTCAGGGGACCCAGTGCTCTCTCTGGCCTCCTCAGGCATCAGGCATGCAAGTGGTCCATGGACATAAATGCAGACAAAACTCTTATAAACAGAAAATAAAAGTAAATAAAAACAACTTTTCTACCTATTCACCTTTAAATTGCTTTAGATTTCTTTACTTATTTGTTTGTTTTTGTTTTTCGAGTCAAGGTTTCTCTGGGTAGCCTTGGCTGGCCGGGAACTAACTCTGTAGACCAGGCTGCCCTTGAACTCACAGAGATCTGCCTGCCTCTGCCTCCTGAGTGCTGGGATTAAAGGCCTGTGCCACCACCACCTGGCAGATTTATTTTTATTTTATATGTGTGGGTGGTTTGCATGCATGTATGTCTGTGTACCACATGCATGCCTGGTGACCATGGAAGCCAGAAAAAGATGTTAGATCCCTTGGAACTGGAGTTACAGACAGTTGAGAGCTGCCATGTGCGTGCTGAGAACTGAACTCAGGTCCTTTGCAAAAGTAGAAAGTGCTCTTGACTGCTGAACCATCTCTCCAACTTGGTCACCTTTTATACATAAAGGATTGATTCACTGTAAAGTACTCAAGTCCACAGAAAGAGAAATATAGAAACCATGTCCTCCAAGCTAATACAGAACCTGAGTGGAACAAACATTTGGAACAGTAAGAAAGACCTCAAGGCAGCAAGTCTATATGGCAGGAGCTTGGAGAAGGACCCACCACTTCCCTAACCGACCTGAGCCCCACCTCCCCCAGGCTGTAATCATCAGTGCCGGGTTCACAGGGCAGAGGCTGTGGAGGAAGTGTTTGGATATTGTAGTGGAAAAGGAAGACCCAGGAGAGGCTCCTGAGCAACAGTGTCCATTTTCTCTGCAGGCACCGGGCTCTCCAGGGCCATGGATACCACACCACTGATTGATGGCCTACGCAGTCAGCAAAGTTAGACCTCTGTGGCTTTGTTTTTATAATACTGCTCCCCTCAAACTGGCTTTATACCTCCCTCATATAAATCTGCTAGAGAATGGCATGCGGCCCAAGAGGTCCTTCCCAGGTAAGCAAGGTTTTGTTGTCATCTATGAATCTAATTGCAGACCTCCCAATCCAGGCATTGCAGCACTGAGGTTGACTTTAATCCCTGGAAAAGTCAACCCAATCTATGCTCCAATGGCTTTGGGACACGGGGGTCTGGCTTCGTCCTGAAGGCATTTAATGTTCACTGAGCCCCTGCACCCCACCCCAATTGCCTACAAGGTTTAGCTTTTGGTCACTGTCTTAGTTACTGTCCTATTTTTTGCATTGGTTTGGCTTTTGATCTTTCAAGACAGGGTTTCTCTGTGTAGCACTGGATGTCCTGGAACTTCCTCTGTAGACCAGGCTAGCCTCAAACTCAGAGATCTGCCTGCCTCTGCCTCCCAAGTGCTGGGATTAAAGGTGTGTGCCACCACCGCCCAGCCAGTTACTATTCTATTGATGTGAGGAGACACCATGACCAAGGCAACTTATAAAAGAAAGCATTTAATTGAAGCTGGCTTACAGTTTGGTAGAGTTAGTCCATGACCATCACGGTAGGAAAATCAGAGGCAAGCAGGCAGACTTAGCTTAGTGCTGGAGTATTAGCTGAAAGTTCACATCTAATTGGAAAGTTGCAGACAGAAAAAGATTGAGGCTGGGCCTGGTGAGGGCTTCTGAAACCTCAAAGCCCATCCCCCACCCCCAAACACCCCTGTGACACACGTCCTCCAGCAAGGCCACACCTCCTAATCCTTCCTAAACAGTTTAACTAGGGACCAAGCCATCCAAACTATGAGCGGGTGGGGGCGATTCTCATTCAAACCACTACAGTTGCTTACTAAGGAGTTTGCTGGAATCCACCTGCTCTAGTTAGTTTGACTATGACCTTGGTCAAATGGGTTCATAACAAGACAGGCAGAATTCTGTCAAAACTAATCTTGCTTGTCACTTAAAACCTCACAGGGTCTGCAGTCTAAAGTAAAATGCAGCCAGAACAAAGGCGGCCATGCTATGTGCATTCTTGAATTCCACTCCTTTCCAACCTTTCCCACTCTAATGCTGTCGCTGAGACTGGAGGCAAGCTTCAGCTTTGGATATAGGGCCGGGTACAGGTAAGACTGAGGAGACTCACTTCTTGGGGCTGAACAGCGGAGCTGTTCACAGCTCTCAGCCAAGCAGCACATTCCCCACAGCAAACTTCAAGAGCAATGAGCTTCCTCCAGGGCTTATGGAGGGCTGTGGGGGATGGGACAAGTTCTAGGACACTAAGATTCTCTGCCGACTGTGGGATTCGTCTGATTTGCTGGCTCCTCCTTTGACTCAGGGGCCATGGATGTTCACAAGGAAATAGCAAGATAATAAGAAGTGTTTTCTTCTGCATAGGTCACTCTAGATCAGTACTTCTTAGAATGTGTTTCATGCAGTATCAGTCTATGGGATGGCTCGCTGAAAACCAATGTTGGGTTGTCAGTGGTTGGAAATGTAGCTCAGTGGTTCAACATTTCCCCAGAATGCACAAGGCCTTGCCCTCAGTGCCTGCATCCCAGCACTCAGAAAATAATGTAGTTTTCTTTAAAGGAATAGAACATAAAGTTTGGGGCTGGTCATGGTGGTACTTGCCTATAATCCTAACACTGGAGGCTGAAGCCAGAGGAGAATGAGTGTGAACTCTGGGCTGAATAGCAACCTCAAAACCACTCTGAGATGCATAAGAATGTGTGGAGGGAAAGACAGAGAGAACAAGAAGGAAGAACAAGAAAGAGAAGAGAAAGCCCTTCCAAGCCCAGTAGGCTGGGGAACACACCCCCACTTCCACCTCTCTAGTTACTCTGTAGAGCGGGCTAGCCTCGGACTCAGAGCCACCGGCACCACTGCTGCCTAGCCTAGACCAAATGTTTTTTACAATTAATATAAACTTCCTACATAAAGTGAAATTTGACCCTTAATGAGACAGATAACATCAAACCAAAGTACAATAAGGCTATGGAAGAAAAAAAAATTATGTCAGCGGTGGTGGCACACACATTTAATCCCAGCACTGGGTGGGGGAGGGGGTGCAGAGGCAGGCAGATCTCTGTGTGTTCGAGGCCAGCCTGGTGTACAGAGTGAGTTCCAGGATAGCCAAGGCTACACAAAGAAACCCCGTCTCCAGAAAAGAAAAAGAAAAATAAAAAAATAAAAAATTTATAATTAGATAAAATATCTCAAATTCAACAATGTCTACCACAAACTCCTTTATTGCTCCAGTCCATAACATTTATTATTTTTTTTCTTGTGTGTGTGTTTATTTGTTTATTTTGGTTTTTTTCTTTTCTTTTCTTTTTTTCTTTTTCTTTTTTTTTCTTGAGACAGAATTTCTCTGTGTAGCTCTGGCTGTCCTGGAACTTGCTCTGTAGATCAGACTGGAATCGAACACTCAGAGATCTACCCTCCTTTGCCTCCCAAGTGCTGGGAGGCAAATGCCACCACACCTGACTGATGACATTTACTCTTTAAGATTGAGTTTTCCCGCACATCTCTAGTGGAAGCCTCCTACTCAAAGCATCCTGAACCCCAGATTGGTACCTAGCCCAACTGTCATCAGAAAGGCTTCATCCAGCAGCTGATGAAAACAGATGCAGAGACCCAGAGCTTCGGTGAGCTCAAAGAATCCTGGAGAGAGAGAGGAAGGATTGTAGGAGACAGAGGGGACAAGTACACCACGAGAAAACCCACAGAATCAACTAATCTGGGCTCATAGGAGCTCACAGAGACTGAACCAACAACCAAAGAGCCTGCATGGGACTGACCTAGGCCCTCTACATATATGTGACTGCTGTGTGGCTTGGTCTAATTGTGGGACTCCTAACAGTGGGAGCAGGAGCTGTCTCTAATTCTTTTGCTGGCTTTTGGGACCCTATTCCTCATACTGGGTTGCCTTGCCCAGCCTTAATACAAGATGAGGTACTTAGTCTTACTATAACTTGATATACCATGTTTTGTTGATATCCATGGAAGGCCTGCCCTTTTCTGAATAGAAACAGAGGAGGAGTCGGGGGCGGGGCTCAGAGAGGAGATGGTGGAGGAGGGACTAAAGGAGGGGCTGGGGGAAGGAGGGAGGAGAAACTGGGTAGGGATGTAAAATAAATAAATAAATTTAAAATAAAACAAGATTGCGTTTTCCTGTAAAAGGTAAAATATGACACTCAGAAAGGCTCAGAATGTATGCATGCATGTACATGCAAGCATGCTCATATGCATGCATGCATGTATGCATGCACGAATGGTCTCTCTGCAACCCGAGAGACCACAGGTGTTGGAGATGGACTTTCTTCATTTTTCACTGAGTCCATTGACCCAAACCAAGGTTTTGTCTATCCTACATGTCAAAGTAAGGCACTAGCCTGCCAACTTGAGATTTGAAAAGGAAGCTGTGAAGAATGATTTTGGAACCTTAGCAAACATTGACCTCAGAGCATAAAAGGAAGAGATGGAGACAGAGACCACTGTTCTGCTGGAGAAAAATAATTGAGTTCGGCATCTGTCACAGCTGCTGGCTATTAAGACTTAGCTAAAGTTGATTGTAGAGGAAGGACAGGCGGAACCCACCCTTTCCTGCCCAAAGGATTGTGGGAGGAGAGCAAGTGTCAGGAGAATCTAGAGTAGAGGTAAAGATAGTCTCTGGGCAGAAGGGCAGCAGGTAGGCGAGGCGAGGAAAACGTGGCGAAGAGAGTTTGTGGTGTAGAAAGATACCAGCCTAGCAGCCAGCCAAGGAGCGAGGTCCCTGGAGAGGTCTCGGTGCCGGTGCCGTCCGCTGGTACTGCTTGGTGCGTGTCTGGAGTTAAGAGCTGATGGCGGCTGCACTCCTACCCCTGGAGGAGGGAAATTGTGCCCGAGGTCAACTGAGCTCCATCCATAGCTGCAGAAGATGTGGCAGACACCAGAGTGGACCATGGACAAACTTGTGATTACAGCCAGCTCCCACCCAAGGCAGAGAGACCGTGAATTCTCACACGTGCCTCCCCTACACACCGTTCAGATCGGGGAGACAGGAGGGGTTCAGTCTCAAGGGTGGTCGAAAAGCTCAGACCTCAGACCTCTTTGGCGGCTGCGGTTGCTGGCTGCGTCTGCTCTTCCTGCCTCTCAGCGGGAAGGAGCTGGGCGCTGTTTTTACCCTTATAGGCGGAAGTGTGGAAGCCACACTCCCTCTGCTCATCTGAGAAATTCTGAACAAAATCCCGTGGCCCTGTTACCAACTTGCGGGATATTGCTTTCTATGAAATCATGATGCTCAGGACAGAACACAGTGAGGTAGCCTAGCTACAGAATGAAACAGAGCAGCCCAGGAATAAACCATTACATCTATAAATAGTGAATTGCTTATTTTAATAGGATGTTTTTATTCTGGAACACATTGTCAGGGGATGGGTCAGTGGCTTCCCAGTGCCAGGTGGATGGGGTATCCTAAGAAGAAACACCAGGATCAAAAGCAAGCTGAGGAGGAGAGGGTTTATTCGGCTTACTCTGCCACACTGTAGTCCATCCCTGAAGGAAGTTGGGACAGGCACCTGGAAGCAGGAGCTGATGCAGAGGCCATGGAGAGGTGCTGCTCACTAGCTTGTTCCTTGAGGCTTGCTCAGCCTGCTTTCCCAGGACCACCAGCCCAGGGACGGTACCACCCACCATGAGCTGGGCCCTATCCCATCAATCACTAATTGAGAAAACGCGTTATAGCTGGATCTTCTGGAGACATTTTCTCAATTGAGGTTCCCTCCTTTCAGGTAACTCTAGCTTGTGTCAAGTTGGCATAAAACTGGCTGCCACAGTGGCGTTGGTTTTCCTTAGACACGACTGTCAGGGCATTGAAACCAGGAAGTCCTGGGTAGGATTTTTTTTTCTGCTACACCCCAACTTGTGAACTTGCTATCTCTGAAGCCAAGTGCTGTACCTTACACTAGGGCTTGGGTGTTACTGACAGGGCTCTTGGGAGAGCAGAGCTTAGGAAGCCACCACTACAAGCCCTGGCTTTGGCTTCCGGACACAACAGTGACCAGCTTGCTTGTCAGTATGTCCAGACTGCTACCACTACCTCCCCCGCTCCCTTCTTTCTGCTGCACTGTGAGACACGTGACTGCAGAGTGAATTTTATTAAAAAAAACAAAAAAGTAACCAAGTAGAACTTCTGTGTCTAAGGTCACCTTCACAGTGCCAGCCCCACACTGTTCCGAGTGACAGGCGGCCCCAGGGCAGTCCTGTGCTCCTTGGGGAGCTGCGCTCTTGCTTTGCCAGCCTGGATCCCTAGAGCCCAGCTCGAGGCCTGGAACACAAGGCTGTTCCGTGAGCTCCTCCCCTGAGCTCTGCGAGTCTTCCCCGTGGCACCTCATTTTTGTTCTTGGGGCTTCAGATTCAGAGCCACCAGCTCTGGCACAGCTTTGGTGGGTGATGAGTCTTCAACTTTATTTTTGGAAACAGGCATTTGGAACCTAGATAGCAAAAAAAAAAAAAAAAAAAAAAAAAAAAAAAAAAAAAAAAAAACAGAGCCAAAGAGAACATGTCAAATAATGCTGAGACCATTTTTGGTCAAAACTACTAGGAGCAGATCAGGCTCTGTGAATGGAGGAGTCTGGCGAGTGTGAACACCAAGTGTATATAATCCCTTTGAACTTGTGACTACACCAGCTGACAGAGATGCTTCCCTAACACCAGGGGCCTTTTAGTCACTATAGTAAAAAGAGAGTAATCATTTTCTTTTTAAAAATATTTTTCTGTGTGGGGGTGTTTTGCTTGTAAGCCTAGTGCCCTCAGGAACATTGAATCCCCTAGGACTGGAGTTACAGACAGTTGTGTGCTAGGAATTGAACCCTGGTCCTCTGGAAGAACAGCCAATGACCTTACCCACAGAGTCATCTCTCCAGCCCCTTAATAATTTTCTTTTAAATAACAAAAGAAGAAACAATGATTAAATGCTGTGTACGTTGTGCAGGGTTTTGTGTGAATAGCTGTGGGCTTTCAGATGCAGGAAAGGGCCTCTTCAGGCGAAACTGGGGTATGGATTTATAGCATTTTGTGTCTTTCACATTGCTGTGGGATGTTCTGTATGCTGTGAATGTACTGCTCTGACTGGGTGATAAATAAAATGCTGATTGGCTAGTAGCCAGGCAGGAAGTATAGGCGGGATAAACAGACAAGGAGAATTCTGGGAAGAGGAAGGCTGAGTCAGGAGACACCAGAGACTGTCCAGAGAGAAGCATGTAATGGCACACAGGTAAAGCCACAGAACATGTGGCAACATATAGATGGACAGAAATGGGCTGAGTGTAAATGTAAGAGCTGGTCAGTGGTAGGCCTGAGCTAATGACCTAGCAGTTTTAATTAATATAAGTCTCTGTTGTGTTTACTTGGGTCCAGGTGGCTGCAGCACTGGCGGGTGAGAGAGATTTGTCCTGACTGCAGGTCGGGTGGGACACAAAAAAACTTCAGCTACATCACATTTTGACTTACTTTGGTACTATAACCTATTAAATTATTAACAGCAACAACACGGGAAAAGCAGGAGGAAGCAGCAGCATTCCTTTCCTGTATAATAAATATTTAACCTGAGTTTTCACTTAAAAAAAAAAAAAAGGAGTAAGCCATAAAAGGATTAGCAGCAGGTTAATGATCCCATTGAGCCTATTAGCACATTCAGGGCTGTTCCCCAGCCTGGCAAGAAGGCACATTTTGTATCCCCCAAATTATATAGGTTTGAGGTTGATGAAAATATGTACCCTCATGGATCATTTGCCATACTTTGGGTTTTTTGTTTGTTTGTTTGTTTGTTTGTTTGTTTTGTTTTTTAAAGATTTTTATTTACTTATTATGTATACAGGGTTCTGCCTGCATGCCGGAAGAGGGCACAAGATCTCATTACAGATGAGCCAGCATGTGGTTGCTGGGAATTGAACTCGGGACCTCTGGAAGAGCATCTCTCCAGTCCCCCACCCCACCCCTGCAATACTTTGTTTTACAAATATTATAATAATTCTGGAAATTGAATTTCTGAAGGAATCCCTCCGTGTTAGCTGGTGCCAGTCTCCTCCCCTCCTCGATTGCCTGGCCGCCATTCAGACACCCCCCCTTAATGCCAGCAGAGATGAAGAGGCATGTTCACCAAGGAGGAGCCAGGGGCAGCCATTTTGTCTGTGGCGTCCCTCCCTAGAGTCCATCCTCTGCCTTTAGGAAAGGGCTCCCAGGTCCTTTCTGCTTCCTCTCAAGTGAAGCTCCAAAACGGAGTTTCGGGATGTGATGGGGCGCGCGCGCGCAGGGGTGGGTGGGGGTGGCGGGGTGGGGGTGGCAGGAGGCGCATCCTGTTTAAGCCTGTCGTGTGTCAGATTCCCAGGCTATTCAGCTTGAACAGGGAAGGAAAAGGGAACCAGCGGGTCACGGAGACATGTTCCAGCAAACAGATCTAGAACCAGGCATTCTCCTTAGTCAGACTCAAGCCAGAGAAGAAGGGATTGGGGTGCCACAGGGCGCTGGGTGAGGGGACTGAAGAGGGGAGTCCTGTGCTGACCAGGGGTTCCTGAAGGTCCCGAGTCCACTCACTCCCTTCTCCACTCCAGACAACCTGACATGTGAGACAATGATGTCACCTTAAGCCGGAGTGTGTAATGGCTTTACTCTATCTTATAACCAGAGTAGTCCCTGTTTAAGGTAGGTGTGATTTCAAACACTTGTAGTCCCAGCACTTGGGAGGCTGAGGCAGGGGGATTGCAAGTTTGAGCCAGTCTGATCTAGATTATATAATGAGACATCGTGTGTGTGTGTGTGTGTGTGTGTGTGTGTGTGTGTGTGTGTGTGACACACACACACACACACACACACACACACACACCCCGTCCCAACCCCCGTCCCCAGAAGATCTTGACTGATGTGTTCGTGTGGGAGGTCTAGGATGCTGAGGCTTGGACTCTGCTTTCAGAGGGACCTGACCTCAGCCAGTGAGCATCTGAATTAAGCCCTAGGCAGTTCCACCTCACTAGGGCCTGCATCTTCTCACTGCCCTTCTCTTGGGGAAGCAGGATTAGGAGATGGGAAAACCTGACATGGGTAGGAAATAGCAGCTTGTCTCCCCAGTCTTCCTACCATGTGCCTGTACCTTCCTTACAAGGCTTTCCTAGTCCAGCCCTGGCCTCACAGGGCCAAGCTGCCTCACAATTCCAAGAAAGCACAGAATCTTCTCTGGTTGGGAATTTCAGGGCACCGGGGACAAACATGCCTGTGTAAGTGAGTAAGGAGCCAGGGACAGAGGTGGCTCAATGATTTGCTCATCATACTCGGAAACTGAGGCAGGTCACGATAGCCGAACTGTCTGCAGAGGCCCTGAATTGAGGGATATTTTCATCCTCTCTAACTAAGCCCCACCCCTACACACACACACACACACACACACACACACACACACACACACACACACACACTCATCTTGTTCCTTGGATGGCACAGGAAATGTATGGACTAACTAACCCACAGATTGAATTCTCCATGTGAAGAATAATAAATCATATAAAAAAGACGCTCCAACACTACCATAGTGACAGGGTATAACTATTCATCTATCAGATTGACAAAGATGGAAACACCTGGAAATGTCCAACCCTGGTAACAGCGCGGAAGAAGGAACACACTTGGATCTGTCCTATGTAAGCAGCACATGTGACCATAGCTTTGTAGAAGGCAGTTGGGCAGTGGCTGGCTGGTTCTCAACATGCATACCTTAGTGCCAATGAGTTGCTTTGAGGAATTCGCCTACAAAGCCATTCCCATCTAGTTACAGGGGTATATGAAGAACAGGGCCAGCCACCATACACATACATTTATGGATTTGTGGCATCTAGCCTCACAGCCAGCCCCCAGGCATTCACCCCTCCCCGCTCCCACACATGCTGCCCCTCATCTCAAGAGACAGAGCTGGAATCCCAGTCCCTGAGTCTGGTCTGGACTTGCAACTGGCTTTGATCACAGGCTATGGCAGGGCTTACATTCTGGAACCTAGTCCCTTTCCATGAGAAATCCAAGCCACACGGAGAGATGTGAGTGGTCTCTCTCGGTGACAGAGCCACCCAGCTACCAACCACCAGCTATGTGAGTAAGGACATTTTGGAGCTATATAAGGACACTCTCATCAACATCACAGGACAGAGGAACCACTCAGGCAATCCATGGAAATACAAGAACTAAGAAGTTGCTGCTTGGGGTTGGGGATTTAGCTCAGTGGTTAAGCACTTGCCTAGGAAAGGACAAGGCTCTGGGTTTGGTTTCAGCACTCTCTCTCTCTCTTTTTTTTTTTTCTTTTGTTTTTTGAGACAGGGTTTCTCTGTGTAACAGCCCTAACTGTCCTGGAACTTGCTTTGTAGACCAGGCTGGCCTGGAACTCACAGATATCCCCTGCCTCTACCTCCACACTGTTGGAATTAAAGATGTGCATCAACACTGCCTGGTGAGAAAACGATTTCTTAGATTTGTTTATATTATATGTACGAAGATTCTGTCTGCATGTATGTACATGCACCACATGTGTGCTTTTGGTTCTCTCTCTCTCTCTCTCTCTCTCTCTCTCACACACACACACACACACACACACACACACACACACACACACACACACAGAGTATTGATGTTGAGCCCAGACCCTTGTGTATGCTGGACAGATGCTTTATTACTGGTCCACACTCAAACTTTACATTTCAATTTCTTTTTTTAAAGATTTATTTATTTGTTTGTTTATTTATTTATATGTATGAGTGTTCTGTCTTCCTGTACATCTTCATGACAGAAGAGGGCATCAGATCCCCTTGTAAATGGTTCTAAGCCACCACGTGGTTGCTGGGAATTGAACTCAGGACCATCTGGAAGAGCAACCAGTGCTCTTAACCACTGAGCCATCTTTCCAGCCCCACCCCACCCACTCCTTTTTTTTTTTGTTTCTTGAGACAGGGTTTCTCTGTGTAGCTTTGTGCCTTTCCTGGATCTTGCTCTGTAGACCAGGCTGGCCTTGATCTCACAAAGATCTGCCTGCCTCTACCTCCTGAGTGCTGGGATTAAAGGTGTGTGCCACCACTGCCCAGCTTCAATTTCTTTTTATTTATTTACTTATTGAGACAGGATCTTGCCATGTAGCCCTGGCTGGGCTGGAATTTATTATGTAGACCAAGCTAGCTTCAAAATTACATCTATCCTCATGTCTCTGCCTCCTGAGTTGCTGGGCTTATGTCTGCCACCATGCCTGGTTTATATGTGGTGATATTGTGTTCCCCAAAATATTGTGCACCCTAATAAACTTATCTGGGGTCAGAAAACAGAACAGCCACTAGATACAGAGGCCAGAAAGTGGTGGCATACACACCTTTAATCCTAGCATTCCGAAGGCAGAGATCCATCTGGATCTGAGTTCAAAGCCACACTGGAAACAGCCAGGCATGATGACTCACGCCTTTAATCCCAGGAAGTGATGGCAGGAAGCAGAAAGGTATATAAGGCGTGAGGACCAGGAACTAGGCTGGTTAAGCTTTCAGGCTTTAGAGAAGCAGTTCAGCTGAGACCCATTCTGGATGAGAACTCAGAGGCTTCCAGTCTGAGGAAACAGGATCAGCTGAGGAATTGGCAAGGTGAAGTGGCTGTGGCTTGTTCTGCTTCTCTGATCTTCCAGAGTTCACTCCAATACCTGGCTCTGAGTTTGTTTTTATTAATAAGACCCTTCAAGATTCATGCTACACTTGTACTGATTTTTCCTTTTTTAGACAGAATCTCACTGTTTAGGCCAGACTGACCTTGAACTCACAGAGAGCTATGCCTCTGCTTCCCAAGTGCTAAGATTAAAGGTGTGTGCCACAACATTCCACCTTGCACTGGTTTGTAAAAAAATGTTACAGATAGCTTCTAGGTACTTCTGTGTCAACTTGTCTATGAGCTATGGTCTCATTACGTATCCCTTGAATGGCTCAAAACTCTGTATGTAAGCTGGCCTCCTGTCTTTGCCTCTAGAGTGCTGGAATTACACTTACACACACACACACACACACACACACACACACACACACACACACACACACACACACACACACAAACCTGGCCTACATTTTGACATCAGCCCCACTCTGTTTCTGAACTTTTTAATCTAATGAAAGATGGAGGATGGATCCTAAGCCTTTTCATTCTGGGCCCTGACTTCCTGAGAGCACAGAACAGGTAGGTTTAAGCAAGCCTTCCACCAATGGACCCTTGGATAAACTGCGCGCTCCATGGACTGTTTCTAATCCTCACAACAACCTAGCCAAGTGGGCATTATTTTTTCCTATTTTAGAAATGTGACCATTTAGGTTCAGAGTGGATTAATAACTTTCCAAGTATCACACATCTGAGCAGTGGAAGCAGTGTTTGAATGCGGTCGGCCATCCTCAATAACCCCACCTGGTCCCCCACCCCCCATCCCCCATGGGGAAGGAATTAGCACACAGACAAGGAAGTGCTGAGTGCAGCATCTGCTGACCAGGTGTGCTGCCCCAGAAAAAAGACAGCATCCTGTCTCATTCGGCCACTGAACAAGCCTAAGGACCAGGTGTTGTCAGTGCTGCGTCTCCAGTCCCTTGAGAAGAAAATCCCTGCTTCCTTGGAGTTCATGCTATAAAGCCAGGGGCCAAATATGAAACAACTAATGACCACATGATGTGAGTGCAGAGATGAAGGCTAAGGAAAAGGAACACAGGAGGCCGGGGTGTGGCTGGGTTGGGTGCACAATGACGACCAGTAACTGGGGATGATGTGCTAACCCAGTCTGCACAAGCTGAAATAACAGATTTGTAAAGGGTGCCCAACAAACATCAGCTACAAAATGTAGCTAAGAGACCACCAGTTGGGCCAGAACAATCAATCAAGAAGACTTCCTTGGGGACATATCCGGAGCCTCACTGGAAGCTGGAACAAGTCCTCACCCTGCCCTGAAGGCTCCGCAGTGTCCCCACACCAGACAGAGGTACTGCCAAGCTCTTACTAATGTGGTTAGCTGGGCCTTATCTCAGAGAGGAGTTGGGCCTTGATGCATGGCGGAGTTGGGCTGACCACAGAGAAAGCAGTCCAGCAAGCTGGCTGCTGCCCCCAGCAGGAGGGTGGATGGTGGCCCGGGTTTCATAGGAAAGCCACAGAGTGGGTTATTTGTTACGGGGTGAGGAGGAAGCTGTAAGCGGTCCTCTGTCCTCCATTAACAGCAGGCTGGAGTCAGGCTGGAGCCGCAGGCTTCCCAGTCAGCCTGGTTTTTAAACACACATGGCCAGCCCAGGCCTTTTAACCCGAAACACCCTAGGGTTCCCACAGGAAGAAAACAGTAGTCTTTGGTCTACAAACCTCACAGCATCTCTTTTCAGCTCAGAAACAAAAAGAAGATAAGAATATTGTGATTAAAAGGAAGTATACTTTTTTAAATGGATTATTCCAAGTCAGGGACTCTGGCTACGTATAATTCAGTTTCCTCTGTACTCCTTGTACATACACAAAGCTAAGAGCATATAAAAATAGATTAGTCGCCTCTGCAGAGAAATACAAATTATTTATTTCTGCCCCATACCCCTTTGTATCATTTTCCCCCTCCTCCCCATGCCCTCCTCATCACCCAAAGGTTCTTGAAGGTTAGAGCCTGTGACCTGTGTACAAGACCACAGAACCTGTTCTTTGAACGATGTGTACCCCACAACACAGGTTCTTCTTGAAAAACCCACTGATCTGTGGGTTTTTAAGCAATTCTCAGTCTATGATTGGTTTGATCCCATCTAGAACAAGAGAAAAATTCCCAGGGGAGTGCCAGGCTGGAAATCAGCACACTAAGACCAGTCTCCTGCCACTGGGGGATGAAGAGTTTTGAGCATCTGGAGCAGCGCTCTGACTCTCCTCTCTGACAGGGATATACAGTGGGGTCTCTATGGCCCAGCAAGAGCCATTATCTTAAATGTACCCACAGACAGGTGAAGGCCGCTAACATGCTCTTTAGGGAACATAGTCCAAGGCTAGTCAACTTCCAGACTCCCCCGGGGGTCTGCAGGGCCTGTCAATTAGCAGCGGCAGCAGGGCTGAGAGGCTAGTTCAGCTGGGTCAGTGGCCCTCAAATCTTAGAGAAAGGAAATACATGTTTCTGAGGGGGGTTTAGTTCCCAGAGTCTTTAGTGCCTTACCAAAGGGGAGTTCTGTGCTACCATCTCCCAGCCTTCCTCATGCTATAAAAACCCTCTCAAACCCTGCAGAGAGGTTGAGGCAGGAGGATAAGAACCCACAGCGGTCAGTCAGGCTCAGTGGGACTGGCCAACTTCTAAATGTAAGCCCGACTGCAAACAGACAGTCCCAACCCTACACACAGTCCACGTGCATAAACTGGAAGGAAAAAAAAAAGTCAATTTACGTATGAAACAGGAAAGAGTGCTAGACACACACTGTACACAAACTCACACACTCTTCTGGTTAGCATGAGGAAGTGTGAGAGCCAAATTTACATTTTAAGTTTTAATTACTGTGCCTAAGGAATCCATAAAACGAAATGCCTCTGATCTGCAAGCCTCTTGCCCAAAGACAGACAGTTCCTGAAATGCTGGAGACTATTGTTTATGGGAGATAACCAGCCACATGTTTTCATTCCCCTGAACAAGTTTGTTTGACCCACCTGCACCGGATGGGCTTGATCACATGGGTGAGAGGATCACAGGCAGGAAATACGTCAGTATATATGCTTGCCCCTGATTGGATGTAGACTGGTGGTACATCAGGATGTAAGCTTGTCCTTGATTGGACCTGATGGAAAATGCAATGAATTATGGGTTTTCCTTCTCAAGCTGCTGCAAACCATGACTCTGGGCCATTTCCTGGGAATCTGAGTCTGGACCTGGCCAGAGTCCATCCACTTGGCCAGTATTTAATTAAAGCTTGTTTCAGATTTGGCTTTAAACTGTGGTAGTGATCTTATTCTTGATTGGTGGGATTAACTTTCTGGAGGCCCCAGTGAGATTCAGACCACCCACTCAGATTTTAAAGCTGGACCTTCACTCTGGAACTCTGGGGCTGAGGAACGGCTTCAGGAGACACATGCCTTGAGATGTTCCAAGGCTCTGAGGCTACCTTCAGTTTGTGGCCTATCAGAGTGAACTGCCATGCTGAAAAAAGCAGCCAGCATCTGCGGAGGCCTCCTGGTGAGTCATAGCCTGGCTCTGTTTTGTGGGATCCCTATCTGGAACATGGAGGTGATTCAACAGGACCCCAATATTCTCCTTTCCAGGGAATATAGTAAAACATTGCCTGCCTGTCTGGTTCTGGTGGGAAAGTTTTGTTTCTCAGGGAAAGTTTTGCTTGTCTTGTTGGAAAGTTTTGTCTCTCTGTGTTTTCTGGTGTGTCTGTAAGTTTTGTTGCAAGCATGGAGCTGAGACAGAAAATGGGTGGGATATTTTTGCTGTCTCTGATGCTGACAGCAGCCAGTCACCACCACTGCCCATGGCTGCATTTATGGTTGGGGCTCAGAGTTTATTTATGAGCTCTCTGGTCACTGGATTTAGGTTAGTAGGAGTTCAGATGTCTTTTTGGTGTGGATATATTAAAGTTGTTTTGTTTTGTTTTTCGAGACAGGGTTTC
Source organism: Peromyscus maniculatus bairdii (assembly GCF_049852395.1). Lineage (NCBI taxonomy): Eukaryota > Metazoa > Chordata > Mammalia > Rodentia > Cricetidae > Peromyscus > Peromyscus maniculatus. The sequence goes on along the minus strand of NC_134870.1, from coordinate 30,207,696 downwards.
TCTGTGTAGCTTTGCGCCTTTCCTGGATCTCGCTCTGTAGACCAGGCTGGCCTCGAACTCACAGAGATCCGCCTGCCTCTGCCTCCCAAGTGCTGTATTAAAGTTGTTTTATACTATTCTATTTTATTTGAAAGCTGGCTCTAGAGTTGGTTTATGGCTCCCCCTTTGATAGATCCAAACATATTTAGAAGTCTCCTGTTTGGTTGGATATGGTTAAAAATCTGTAAAATCTGAAAAATAAAAGTTAAAACTAGTGACTTAATTAAAAATTAAAAATCTGTGCATGTGTGATTTTAAAGGAATAATGGGCATGATTCCATTTTGGATTGCCACCGTCTTTAGGCAGCCACATGGCTAGCAGCCACCTTTGGCTAGGGTTAGAGAAGATGGATGTCATGTGATTTCACTGCCATATTGATTAAAGGTGACCACGGGGAGTGGGCCTACCAAGGAGGCAATAACAGGTCTCCAAGGTATTTTGAATTAGGATGGATTTTTGTGTGATAATTTCTGTCCTGTCTAGAAAACAAGGTTTATGAAAGGTAGCATTTAAAAACAATGTTTATTTAATAAGGTATTAAAGCTGCCCCTCAATGCTTTTATAGGCAAGACTGTACCTTGCTCTGGGAGCTAAACGTTGTAATTTAATGTCACCCAGGTGAAAATGGTTTTAAAGACATGAAGGGATTGTCGGGAACAGCTGAGGTTTGCAGACGTGTAGCAGGGCTAGAGTTCCTAAAGAGAGTCCAGTCGCAATGGTGGACCTTAGCAGTTTTGGAAATGCTGGTGCCATGTGGTAGTCACCAGAAGCACCAGCCACAATGAAATGGAGCAGGCTGAGATCTAGAAGGTAGGCTATGAATGTGCTGCCGAGGGTGAGGCCAGAGAGGTGATCCAAGCCTCCTGAGAATACCAAAAGGATTGTGAATGAATCCCAAATATTGAGCTTTGGATAGTTTGCACTATTGGAGTTTGGTTTTGCTGTATAGATTGTGGTTATGCCCTGTTTTCTCCCTCTTGAAGTAAAGAGAGGGTACTTTATTTTTGATATTGCAGAAACATGCAGTTGAGAGATTTTAAACTTTTTTTAAGAGGACATTTTAGAATTTTACAGAAAATTTAAAAATTGGATTTTTTTTTTTTTTTTTTTTTTTTTTTTTTTTTTGGTTTTTCGAGACAGGGTTTCTCTGTGTAGCTTTGCACCTTTCCTGGAACTCACTTGGTAGCCCAGGCTGGTGGCCTCGAACTCACAGAGATCCACCTGACTCTGCCTCCCGAGTGCTGGGATTAAAGGCGTGCGCCACCACTGCCCGGCGGGTTTTTTTTTTTTTTTTTTTTTTTTTTTTTTTTTTTTTTTTTTTTTTGGTTTTTTGAGACAGGGTTTCTCTGCGTAGCTTTGTGCCTTTCCTGGAGCTCACTTGGTAGCCCAGGCTGGCCTCGAACTTACAGAGATCCGCCTGGCTCCGCCTCCCGAGTGCTGGGATTAAAGGCGTGCGCCACCAACGCCCGGCATGTTTTTTTTTTTTTAAGTAACAGTTTTTAAAATATTTAAATGTATAAAGCTATGGAACATTTTAAGTTTCTAAAATGTTTTACATTATTAATATTTGAACTTAAAAGTAAATAAAAGGCTAAAAATTAAGGCCACAGCTATGAGCACCAAATACTAAACACCAGAAATTGGGATGTTGCTGTCTTATGATGCAGCAAGACAATGACCTAAGCAGTCTGGCAAAGACTTGGAGCAGCTTCTCAACCTGTAAGTCTAGACTCTTTGGGGGCTGAAAGACATTTTTGCAGGGGTAGCCTAGGACCACCTGCATGTCGAGTGTTTGCACTGAGATTCATAACAGCAACAAAATTGCAGTTGCGAAATAGCAATCAAAATGATTTGGGGGCAGGGGAGTCACCCAACATGGGGAACTGTATTGAAGGGCTGAAGCATTGGGAAAGTTGAGAACCACTGGCTCTGCTGTGGGATGTTCTGTATGGCAAATGTGTTATAAATAAAACACTGATTGGCCAATAGCCAGACAGGAAGTATAGGCAGGACTAACAGAAAAGAGAATTGAGGGAACAGGAAGGGAAGGGGGAGATTGCCTGCAGCCGCCGCCAGGACAAAAAAGATGTAAGGTACCAGTAAGCCATGAGCCACATGGCAAAGCATAGATTAATAGAAATGGGCTAAATACAAGAGTAAGAGCTAGACAATGATAGGCCTCAGCTAATGGCCAAGCAGTTTAAATAATATAAGCATCTGTGTGTTTATTTTATAAGTGGCTAAGGGACTGCCAGGGTTTGGTGGGACCCAGAGAGAAAACTCTCTAGCTACAGGCTCAGAGAATGTATCTCCTTACCCAAGGTCCATTCAAGCTTAAGAATGTATGTCTAGCCTCCTTGTCCTTTCTAACTTTGTTAAGCTTAAGCTATTTTGATAAACTGAGTCATATAAGACACTGTTATATTCTGTAATGGTGTACTATAAAAGGATCAGGAAATTTTCCAATCTCTCTGTGGACTGTGTTTATGAGTTAAAAGGTTTGTTTTGATACTAAAGGAGCTTCAATTCAGAAATTGTTTTTTAAGGCTCGAACTTAACAGAGATAAAGCTATAAAGTCCTTTCCCGAGGTCGGGCATTTAGACAAAAGCCCCCATTTCCTCAGGGGATGGAAGAAAGTTCCAGCTTGCTAAGAAGGGAGTCAAAAGGAACTTGTGGCCCTTCTGTTAACATAGAGCTGTGGTACCTATTAACTTGTCAAGGGCATTGCTAGCCTCTAGGTTCCCCTAATCCCTGCTCACAAGCCCTATCCCAGCAAGCCCTAGTCTTATGAAGGCTAATAAGTTATTGTAAACCGTAAAGGATAATTAAGAACAATCTGACTATATTTGGTGTCTAACATGTGGCACAACTACATGGATGGAGAAGTCATGCCTCTCGGGACTGCTGCAGTCAACATCTGGGCCTCGCTGCCACAGCAGGCTGCCATTCTCAGGGACTCTGGAAAGTGGGCTCAACAACTTTTCAGAGCTGGGGTGGTAAATGCGGCTCCTGCCAGTACCCACCAGCATGAGGCAAGATTCTCAGGGTACCAAGGGGGTCAGATCCAGCCACCAGAGCCATGCAGCAGAGAGTCTGGCCACTGCCTTTACAGTCAGAGAACACTACAGACTTGGGGGGAGAGGGAAGCCAGGTTCAGGTTGAGAAAACCTGAACAGGTTACTCCGTGTTTAAAAATGTGTTTAGGTACTAAAGAAAGAGAGAAAAAAATGGGTGTAGACAGTCATAAAAATAAATAAATGGTTTAAAAATAATAAGTAAAGTCTTTAAAGAAAGACAAAAGTAATATAAAAAAATTAAGCCTCGTAAGGATGGGAAAGACACAGGGCACCTGGATCATGTGTGTTGCTTTGCTGACTTTGAATTTTTTAAATGACAGCTGCTACAAGACATGATTGTAGAAGGAACTGCTGAATTAAACCAGCCTATATACTTTAGGGATGTGGTGGCTTCAGAATGGAAGCTGGGAAATGTGTTGTGTATTAATAAAGATCAGATTTGACCAGGGAAGACCTCCTGTGGACCTTGACACAGATGTGAGGGAGGAATCCAAGAAGGGCTACAGGACAATTGATGTGTATGCTGATCCCTGAGATGGGAACAGCTCTGACACTGGATGAGACATAATAAATCTTGTTGGCTACAGGGTCCTCATAACAGTTTGGTTATACAGTCCAGATAGACTTATAAAGTTGACAGATGTCTTTTACCTGCTCAAATATAAAACAAATCATCTTTAGCTGACTAGTGCACATTGCACATTTCATACTTGCATTAATACAGATATGTATGTTATCTTTAAAAGTTTGTATGTTTTCACAACAAAAGAATCAGACATGAATAAAGACAAGTAGCCCAAATGATCCTGCCTCTCAGAATGCCTCGGTTACACTTTCCTCAAAGCTGCTAGCTAAAATGGTCCAGCCTCACAGACTGCTCCATCCAAGACTTCAGATAAACGCTATACTTTTCTATCACACAGAGTCTAAACAAAAAATAATACAGCTAGCTCTCCCAGGACTTGACCATTATCCCAATTTTCTAAGGGTCCCCTAAAGATGCCATTGCCCCCAGACAACAGGAAGCAGTCTAGAGATCACACACCCACATTCTCAAGACATGGGGTGGTTTGTTTTTGGTCATTTGGTGGTTGTTCGTTATTGTTTGCGGGGTATTGGTTGCAAGTTATTGGTCATGGACAGGGAGGAAACTATACAAATGAGATTAGATTCAGGCATCTTTTTTCAAAAAAGGGGGTGGATTATTGAATCTACTTTTAAAATAAAAAAAACTACTAATCTCAAATATTTCACATTGGTATGGATTTTTGTATATTGATACAATTTTAAAGTTATTTTTGTTATACTGTATATATGTTTCTACTCTTTTTTACAGTATTGTACCTATGCATCCCATTTAAAAATATAATGTATAATTAAGAAATACAGGTGAGTAGTTAGTCATCTATAATCAAACTTGTAGTCATGTTAGGTATGTTTTTGAGGTTAAGAGTCTAGGTTTGTTTAGCTCAGATATACTTAATAGATAATGGTCCTCAAACTTGTCAGAGATCTGATGAATACGGCATTTAAAATGTTTAATGGAAAAAGTTTACTATGACAGACAGAGACTCCATGCTCCTAGCAGTGACCCCCAATAAGATGATGGGTCACTACAATGACTTCGCCTGGACTGTGGTAACGCTAATCTCTGGATAAGACTGCCCCAATGCCACATCTGCTGCCAGGACCCTGCCCAAACTGTGGACAAGCAGGATACTGGAGAATTGATTGTCCCACTTTGCCTAGACAAAGTAAGATCAGTCTCTTCTATGTTCCTCCTCCACAAAAAAAAAAAAAAAAACCCTCTCATCTTATGGGCCTGGAAGTTGAAGACTGATACTGTCCTGATACCTCTGCCCCCAACACCATGGAGACCACAGGAGCCTGGGATGACTGTCTAGGTAATGGACTAGCCTCTGTCATTTTAACTGATACACAGGCCATTTGTTACATTTTCTGCTATACTTTATCCTTCTCAGATCTCCGGTGTTATTGGTGGGTAGGCTAACTACAGCTTTGTCAGTTTAGCAGCAGCAGGCAGTCAGATGTTCCTCAAGGCAGCAGCCAGCTTGTTAGCTTATTTCATATGTACAAATTAGGCCTTGCTTTTTCTAGAGCTACTAGATATCTTGTAAAGAAAAGGTAGACAGGTTTGCCTGGCTAACAGGCTTCATATTAAAAGATAAACAGGTTTCAGATGTAACTTTCCACTAACGGAACATGATTTGAAATGACTTTTCTCAGTAATAACTGTTATCTCTGGTAACATGATTAGATGGAAAGAAAAAATGTTAGAGTATATGTAAGTTTTGAGGGTCTAAGAAAATGTCTAAGGTATATAAAGGTCTAGGGACATGAGAATCTATGTGAGTTCTGAGGGTTTAAGATATATAAAGATCAGAGGATAGAAAAGATTAAGGAAGTTCTGAGGGTCTCAGAAAATGAATTAAGATATATAAATGCAAGTTGTGAAGGTATAAGTGACTTAAAGTATATGAGAATGGTGATGTTTCAGACTTCTTTCCCCTTCTATGTTGTTGTTACACTAAGATTTTAAAAATTCAGAGTTTAACAATGATCAATGGAGTTTTGATAAGCTGATAGAGCATTGACTACTTACTATTTAGTCACAAGCTCAAGATTTTAAGTTTCCTTTGGTTGTCTTCTAAATATAGACATAAAGGAGCGTCTCATCAGACCAAAGACATCTCTATCCAATCTATATCTAGTTCCCTGGGCAGAGGAAATGTGTTCATGCTTTTTAACCCAGATCTATAGCTTCTGCTACAACTCAAAGGTGTGAGTCTATGGTAATGCTAATAATATCTAAAACGTTTATGTCTTTTTGTAAACTAAAAATTCATGTAAGCTTCAGAGAATTGAGGAAGTCATAAGACTTAGATCCATCTTTCACAGGTCAAAAGGATTCCAGATAACTACAGTGTTAAGTTCCCCCACCTGTCTATTCTTGAGGCTGGGATCTCTCTTTTTCTCTCCTGGTCTTGTGGCTCCTCCCTTCCCCCAACTACTCAGACTAATGGGTCTGAAAGTTCCAAATGTAAGGTTTTCCTTTAAGTTGATAAATTTTAACTTCTGTCCCTAGTATCTATCTGTCTCAGCAGGTTTCCACTTGGCTGACAGACACATCTAAGCATCAGCTGCTGAGTACAACCTGCTCCAGACTTGCTGAAAGCTGACGTAGACCAGTCCAGCTGATGTGAATGCTCCCTGTCTCTTCTGCTGGGCCAGTGAACCAGATGCTTCTGATGAATGCTCCATTGTCTGAATTCCTTCCTTGCCTTTGGCTAGCATTCCAGCCTTCCTAAGCCCTGACAACAATGTCCTAGTCTTCAACAGGAAGTAGTTACAGAAGAGAGTACGTCACCCCTTGTCCCCCAACAGGCTGTAATGTTATATCAAAAGGAAACTCTCTGCCAATGGGGACAAAATAGCTCCCTATAGTGCCTGTTGGCATACCAGGAAAGGTTCTTGCTAAAACCAAATAGACCCAGATCTATCAACAGGTAGATTCATTAGCTGAAATAGTTCTACAATATGATAGGGCCCCCAACCTCTTCTATGTAAAACAGAGAGAGGTTATTGTATAGCCTTAAGAGGAAATTGTTATTTTTATAGAAACCACTCAGGAATCATTAGAAATAATCTAGTTGTATTTGAAAAAAAATTATTACAAAAAAAAAGGGGACTTGAGATGAAGTAAGTACCTGGTCCCCGTTCTCATTTCCAGGTTCCTTCTAGATAGGAACTCTGATGTCAGTCATTACAGGGCCTTTAGCCCTTCTGCTTCTGCTGATTGCAGTTGGCTCTTGTATCACTGATGCCTTAACTAAATGTTAATTCCTGTCTGGGTACCATTAAGCTGATGTTTATTAGATCCTAATATAAACAGGTACCCAAAGTCAAGGATTTGACTCAGGATACAATTCAAGGGGGGAATGTGAGAGTCATAGTTACATTTTATGTTTTAATTACTATGCCTAAGAGATCCATAAAACAAAATTGTCTCTGATCTGCAAGCCTCTTGCCCAAGGACAGACAGCTCCTAAAATGTTGGAGGCTATTGTCTATGGGAGATAACAAGCCACATGTTTTTTGGTCCCCTAAATAAGTTAGTTTGACCCACCTGCACCAGATAGGCTTGATCACATGTGGGTGGGAGGTTCACAGGCAGGAAATATGTCAGGATATGTGTTTGTTCCTGACTGGACGTAGGCTGGAGGTACATCAGGATGTATGCTTGCCCTGATTGGACTTGATGGGAAATGCAATGAATTATGGGTTTTCCTTCTTAAGCTGCCGTGACTCTGGGCCATTTCCCATGAACCTGAGTCTGGACCTGGCCAGAGCCCATCCACCTGGCCAGTATTTAATTAAAACTTGCTTCAGATTTGACTTTAACTGTGGAAGTGGTTTTATTGTCAATCCATGGGCAAAGCACTGAGTGGCTTAATTCCTGCCACTCCAGGGCTGGGCCTTTATGGTAATGGCCTTGCTGGTAGAGAAAACACAGAAGGGAGGTATTTATTTAATTCCACTTAATTTTAGAAGTTGTGCATGTGGCATTTATATATGAGCAGGTGGGAGTCCGAAGAGTACATGTCTACCTCGACTCTTCTTCACTTTAATTGCTGAGAGTGAAGTGCAGCCTTTTGGGCCACACTGTCATCTTTCTAACAAGCTCCCAGCATGTGCCAGTCTCTGCCTTCCAGATTAGGGTGACAGGCACACGTGACAGCAGCCATGCTATGGATTTGTACTCAAGTCTCTTCCTTTTTTTTTTCTTTTCTTTTTTTTTTTTTTTTTTTTTTTGAGACAGGGTTTCTCTGCGTAGTTTTGGTGCCTGTCCTGGATCTTGCTCTGTAGACCAGGCTGGCCTCAGACTCACAGAGATCCACTTGGCTCTGCCTCCATAGTGCTGGGACTAAAGGCGTGCACCACCACCGCCAGGCAAATCTCTTGCTTTCACACAAGGTTCCTCCCCCAAGCCATCTCCTCAGCTCCACATGGAGGGAGTTTTTAAGCCTTACTAACTGAAATAATCTTTAAAGGGATGGGAAGAAGACTGGAGACAAGGGAAGAGGAAAATGGGGAGGGGAGGGAAGGGGAAGGGCATGACTTTCAAAGCCTGACAGAGATGGGTTCCACTCCCAGCCCTCTGGATTAACTGTCCTGTTACTGTGTACTCACACTCTGATCTCATTTTCCTAGTCTGTGGAAGGAGATGGTGTGGCCTGGACAAGGTTGTTGTCAAGATTAAGAGAGAAAAGAGATAATACATGAAAGGGGATGATTCGCCCCTGCCCACAAGCTTCCAGAAGTGGTGGCCACTCCCTGCCACTGTTAAATTAGCTTCCTTCTTACCTAGTTTCCTCTTTAACATGTGTGAGGTAGTCATTTCCTCTAGGGAAACATAAGGCAATGAGCTTTCTCCTGATCATACTGATTTCAGAGTATGGGGCGGAGAGGAAGTAGTCACTGCCCTTCCCACCTGACCCACCCTACCATGTTAGCTGAGAGTGAAATGTGGCACCTTAGATGGGAGAGTTCAGCCACGGCCCTCCAGGGAAATAAGGACCTCCCACGACTCCTGTCCCCACGTTCTCCCTGCCCAATACTCCTGAACGGCATTTGACGCTATCTTAACTGGCTGCTAAGACAGTCAGTGACACAGGTCCGGGTAGCCACTTGGCCAAGTCTGTGTGAGGGCAAGTGGGAAAAACAAACAAACAAAACAAAACAAAAAAAAACAAACCAGGACTAATTTTTTCTAAGGCAAAAATAAGCCATTTTAGAGATTGCTGTTATGACCCTGAAAGTGCTCTTCAAATCTCATTTAAACAGCTAGTGCATAGCACCGTGGGAGAACATAGTAGGTACGCAATAGATATCTGTTTAGTGCCTGAAGGGACAGACATGAGCAAGCCCACCCAATGGGTACTCTCAGCACTTACACGGAGAAGAAAGAGACTCAAATGAATCTTTCTCCCTGCTACAAAGTTCCCAGCCATGGGATCCAAAACAAGTAGTTTAATGGTGTATAGTAGAACAGGCCCATAGGGTCAAGGAAATTGGCTCAGACCAGTTGCCAAGGCATGCACATCACATACTCCTTAAGAGCCAACCTGGAGTCTGCCTGAGGGCCTAGCAAGAGGAGCTGTCAGAGTTCCTGGTCATGCCCAGCCAATGAGGGGCGACCACGCAATGCCACCAGATTGTGACACAGACTGGGTGCTGGGAGGAGGGAATATAAGGCCTTCCCCATTATTAAATAGACAAGTTCGTTGTTTGCCTCCAACCGACTCCCGGTGTCTATGCAGTTGACGCCTCGCCCCCTCGCCCCCTCGCCCCCTCGCCCTTTCCCAACAACAATGGCGACCTCCAGAAACATTTCTATCTTACACAATTCATTTAGAAAAGACGTCTTTTGTTTGGTCCTCTTCACCTCTTCATCTATCTACACATTCTTCCTAAGTCAGTGGCCTCAGTGCCGGACACACTGCAGGCTGTAATAAATGAGTGTGGAATAAAAGGTGATCAATAATCGCATTTACTGATGCCATTGTCTAAAGGTGACTGTGCGGCCCGAGCCAGGCAGCTGTGTGTGTTTCCTTCCACCCGCTGCCTGCCCCGGATAGCAATCTTCCTAAATGGGACCATGAGAACAGACCTGGCCTGAGATCATGGTGTACTGGTCACTCCAGGGACTTGAAGGAGTTCAGCAGTATAATGATAGGTCCAATAATGGACGCTCAGCATTTATATGGCCGACACCAAGCTGGCTGACTTAACATCTGCTACAGCTTTTTAAGGGGACCAAGGTTTTGCTGTGTCACCCGAACTGGACTCAAGCCCCAGGCTCAAGCACTTCTTCCGTCTCTGCCTCTGGAGTAGTTTGAAGGACAGTGTGGACAGTCTTTAACGTTCACAGTTCTATAGTGTGGGTTATATTACTCACATTGTACAAAAAACACGGCTGGCCGGGCGGCGGCGGCGCACGCCTTTAGCCAGGCAGATCTCTGTGAGTTCGAGGCCAGCCTGGGTTACCAAGTGAGCTCCAGGAAAGGTGCAAAGCTACACAGAGAAACCCTGTCTCAAAAAACCAAAACCAAAACCAAACAAACAACAAACAAACAAAAAACACAGCTGAGAGACACGAGACGACATGCTTGAGGTCACATGGCCTCTCCACTCCAGAGGGCTTGTCCCCTCTGTGCTGCCAACCCAGCCCCTGTCCCACCCTCAGGCATCCGCTGGGTGCTTTCCTTGGGCCCCCTTGTAAAGGCCCCCTTGGCCTTCAAAGCTTTGTCCAAGGGCTGCCCCTTTCTGGAGTCTCCCACCGTCCTCACGGCCAAGGGTAGAATCATCTCCAGTTCAGGACACCAGGCCACAAGCCTACCACACTCCTGGGCAGGAATCAGGACTTGTCACCGGATCTTCAGCAGCTCGCCGAGTGACCAGCCTGACACCTGACGGGACCTGTGATTAGGGCTCCCGGCAAAACAGGAAGGAGGAAGCCCCCTGTCCCAGCATATAGCCATGCGGGCCCTGTCTGCTCGCTGGGAAGCAGCTGATGGGCAGGATGGGATGGAAACCCAAGGAAGAGAATCAGGGAGACTTCAGACAGCCCTGGGCAGGAAGGCACCCGAGCAATTCAAAGCCACCAGTCCTGGGTGGGCTGGGCCCTCACTCCACAGACAGGCCAGGCAGCACCATCTCTACCTAACATTCCTTTGTTGGTCCCTCACGCTCACTGGCTTCTTTGCCTGTGTATCTGAGAGGCCACCACAGATAGTAGAATTTTTCTCTCAAGGGAGGCAGGAGAAGGTGCTTGCCTTCCAGCCCCACGGGCCTCCTGGCAGTGGGAACAGGAACTCGTTTCTCCATCAAGCCAGCTAGCTGCTCCTGTCTTCCCATCTCTCATCAGAGGCTTTGAGCAAAGTGGGGAGGCAGATAGATGAAGGGTAAATCTTACCACTGAAATGGCACACAACTGCCCTGGCTTGGACTAAAGCAGGTGCCAGTGTCCCGTCCCTCCCCCCCCCCAGCAGAGCGGGGCGGGGGGGGGGGGCTGCTTATTCAGAGACAAAACAGAAAAAAGCTTCTAGAAGGCCCCCTGAGCCCCCCAGGTTCCAAGATATTTCTGGAGACAGATCACAGGTGCCTACAGGCAGGGGTGGCTGTCATTTACTGTTCAGACAGGGATCCTTGTCAAATGAAAGCAGATCCTGGGCCTGCCCCAGGCCAACTGGGAAGTCGGATCCTTGCACCTGTGGAGTTGAGGCCAGAGGACCCTCCCTAAAAGCCGGGATTACATAGAGCTGAGATTCCTAGCCAGGGCTGCTGTTCAAACTTTCCCAGAAGAAACGGTCGCTTCCCTCAGAGTTTGGCAGCCTGCTTCCCTGAGTCACAGCAAGAGATACGTGATGTCATAACAGTGGGTGAGTTTTGCCTGACGCGCTCTGCTGTCTGCTTCGGGCGGTCTGCACAGGGCACATGCCACGGGACGCTTTCTGGGTAAGGCAGCTGCTAAGTGGAGAAGCAGGGGATGGCACAAAACCCTGAGTCTGCAGACTGGCTCTAAGGGCGCTGCTCCCGAGACACCTTTAACTGTCTCTTCCCAGGTGGGACTGGGCAGGTGTCTTACCACTGGCCCCTGACCTCTGGAGTAGAGTCCCTCTGTGTAGCATCCTCTAGGGAGACAGGGGTAAAGAATGCGTCCTCAGGCTAGAGAGTAGGTTCAGGGCAGCAGGACTCAGGAACAGCCCACCTCCACCCGGCACGGAGTCAACTGAGTAGACTGCTCCCCTGTGTAGACTGAGAAACTGTACTGGAGTGATGGTTCAGAAATCTTCTACTGTATCATTTCTGCAACTCCCTGCAACCTGCAATACCAGGGGTAAGGGGTCACTGGTGACCAAAACCCTTTACCTGACAGGTTATTGCAGAGGACAGAGAGAAAAAGGGGGAGATAGATGAGAGAGAAAGAGAGAGAGAGATCAGAGGACTGCATGAGTCTCCGGGGAGAATGGCTTCCTCCATTTTTCAGCTTCACCAGGCCTGGGTACCACACTGTCTGTCAACCCAAGTCCTTTTAAAAAGAACTATTGGAGGAGCACACGTGCATGAGACCTGAAGCCAATGCCTCTCTTGAACCCCCTCTATGTTATTTTCTGAAACAGGGTCTTTCCCTGAACTAGAAGCTCACTTCACTGACTGTCCAGATGGCCTGACCACCACGTCCCCTGGATCCACACGTCTTCCCTAGCGCCGAGATTACAGATGCATGCTGCATCAGCATTTCCACAGGTGCTGGGGATCCGAACTCGGATCCTCACGCCTGCATCACAGGCACGTTACCCACCATGCCATAGTTCCAGTACCTAAGTCCTTTTTAAACATAAGGACATGGTTTTAATCTTAAACCAAAAGGAAACAATCTGGGAAATAATTGATTTTTATGACACAGGAAAGAGACACATTTAATAGATGTGCATGTGGGGACTTTAAGCATGACAAAAAAAAAGCCCTTCACTTTCTGGGGAACCAGGTGTGAGGGTACAGTGGCACAGTTGGGCGCCTCGGGAGAGAGGAGAGGGAGCAGGATGAGGCTGGGGTGTCTCCTGCTCTTTCCTTCACAATCCCCTTAGGCTGCCCCTCCAGTCAGAGCCACGGGGCCTGCCAGACACCATCCCCACACAGCACCCTAATGGACCTGCTCTCACTCCCTCCTTGGGTGGGCTCTGGGTCCCCCCAGGAGCTGCCATGTCCCTGTTCTTTATTCGACTCCTTTACAAACTACTGTTTACAAAGTGCACATCTCAGAACGCACAGTGACAGCCAAGGCCCCACACAAGCAAAGGCCAAGGCTCAGGAAAGGCAATCCAAGCTGTAAACAAACGGAGCCAAACCCAAGCTCCTTGATAATCAACGATCATCCATGAAGCCCGGTCAGGGCCACACTCCGCCTAGTCAGGAGCAGAGGGCAGCACTCAAGCCCAGAGGACACCCAGCACTGACGAGACCTTGGTCTCCTCCTGACGGTCTAGTCCTTCCAGAGAGAAACTCAGCAACACATGTCCAAGCTCGGGTCTGGAATTTTCATCAGGAACTCGCAAGAGGTTCAGAAGAAAATTCCATACAGAATCTCATTTTCTCCTTTTTTTTTTTTTTTTGTTTTGTTTTTGGATTTTTTTGCTGTTGTTTTGCAAGACAGGGTTTCTCTGTGTAGCCCTGGCTGTCCTGGAACTCACTCTGTAGACCAGGCTGACCGCGAACTCGGAGACCTGACTGCCTCTGCCTCCTGAGTGCCGGAATTAAAGGTGTGCGCCATGTCCACCCAACTCACTTTAAAAAAAAAAAAATAACAAAAATATAAACCTATCTAGATGAGAACTAGGAGAGTTACACTGGCTAAGTAAATAGTACTTTATCCACTGGGTGGAGTAGCATCCAGTCCGTAACACTGAAAATATAAAGGCTTCATAAAATATTTATAATGCATATAAAGTCAAACAAGAAAGCATGAAACATCCTCTGTGCTGATCAGTACTACACAGGAATACCAACGCCTAGGGGCAAAGATCTGAGGGAGATATTTAAAAATAAAAGCACTTATTAAATTAAGGTGTTGTGGTTATAAGGCATATTTTTTCCTACAAAGATTTTCTTTACTATGCAATATATTTAATACATAGTTAACACAATATTGTTTCAATAGTTACATGCAAAATGGGGGAGGGGAATCCCAAAGTAACAAATGCCTTGTGTATAGTAACCATGGCAGCCTCATTTCCCTCCTGTTTCATAGAACACATGGTAATAGAACAGTATGGTATGCTAGATGGAACACAGGTGTGGTTCAGACAGAGCCTGGATTTAAGATCTAGCTGGCTCTGGGAAAGCTGTACTTTCTGCATCTAAAATATAGGATGATTCTATCCATTTCCCAGACGCCTTTAGGATAAGGGATCAATATTTGCCAGGAGACGGATAAGTGATTAGGGTTTGTTTCCACACATCCAGTTGGGCTGACGTCTTCCACTCCATTACCAACATGCACATAGCAGTTATCCCAAACTGAACAGTAGGCTCCTTCAGGTCGCTTCCTCTGTGGTTAGCTGGGTAATAAACTGAACCCACAGACGATGCTTTGTTACCATGAGGTGAATGTTGGACAGATAACCCTTTGGCCTGTTGTTATTCAAGGCAAAGCAAAGATGGAAAACACGCGGCCGTTTGGAAAGAATCTGATGAGAGCTTGTCCTTTCATAGACAAGGCCAGGGTGAAGAACCCTGGCATGAGAGTTCTACTCCAAAGATCCTCTCCATCCATTCCAGAAGAACGAAGACCCCTAGTGTTTGGGGAGGGAGGGAACCATGTTTAACATAGGTCCTTTCTGCGTGGGCGGAAACTCCAGGGGCCTGCTGCTGCCGCCAGTCACAGATGGGTGCACTCACGAACTTGCAAGGACTTGAGGGCACGGACACATGTGTGGGCCTCTGGCTGGTTTCCAAAAAGTTAGGTATCTCAGGGGAAAGAGGAGGAATGAAGTTTCCTTCAGAGAACCTCAACCTCTCAGTCACATCCAGTCTTCAACCTCCTAAAGACCTGAGTTTCCCTGGCTTCTTCCTTGGAAAATCAGAACTCAGCCTTTATCCCAACTTGCTCGGAGGAACTTTCAGGGTAGTGGGAGGGGGCCAGTCTTCTTTACAGATTCAAGATTACAGCATAGAAGAGCCAACAATTAGGAGGTCACCTTTGTGACGCCCCCAGTGAAATAGATGATTCCCGGAGGGATAAGAAAGGACTCCAACGCTATTGGCCAAATCTTGTCTTTGGTGAACCGGTGAACCGGATAGTCACGTCGCCCCCTGCACTGTATGCTGATTGCGAGTCCAACAAATGACAAAGGTAATTTAACACTGATTGGATCTCCTTATCTAGACCAGTTTCTGTCCCGGACACAGTCTGAATCACAGGGACAAACAAGATAGTCCTCTTGATGGGAGGCTAGAGGAAGGGTGGGTGTGACGTGCCAGAATGTAATCAAGCCTGCAACCCTAACTTCCGGCCTCCCAGCACGTAGGTGACAGATGAGGAGGAGTCAACCCTGCTCCCAGGAGACAATCAGACCCACCCCACAGGAGCAGGCAATTTGCCCAGCTTCTTAACAAGGCAGCGTCTGATACCATATAGAAGGAGGGAAAGGGGCCAGGAATGTTCTAGAATAAAAGTATCTTAAAAGCCATAACCACCAGGCATGATATTTGGTCCTGATGTGAATTAAGTAGGATATATTCTGGGGACAACTAAAGAATGCAGATGTAGATTTGTTTCTAATGGTATTAAAGGCATTTATACATTGTGATACAGCACTGAGTCATTGAGAAACATGTACACATGTAGACAAAATGTTCAGGGAAACTGCACATCACATCGCTTGTAACATACTTGGCTTTAAAAAAAAAAAAGATCCCGCCGGTTGGCAAAGGCACACACCTTTAATCCCAGCACTCAGGAGGCAGAGCCAGGCAGATCTCTCTGAGTTCCGAGGCCAGCCTGGTCTACAGAGAGAGAGAGATCCAGGACAGGGACCAAGACAGAGAAACCTTGTCTCAGGAAATAAAAAGGTTCCAGCAAACATGACCAAGTATAACTGATTCCAGCGGTGAATGTGAAAATGTGGTACCTAAGGTATCCCAGGCAAAGTACTAGGAACAGAAAACTGAATAGAGGCTGGCCATGGTGGCACTGGTCAGTCACCCTAACAGGAGGTAGAATTGGGAGAATCAGATCCCTGGAAATCACATAAAGGAGACAGGAGAGAACAGGCTTCCAAAAGTCGCCCTGTGAACTCCACACTCAGGCTTTCGCACACGTTCACACCGTGTTTCGCAAGGCTTCCCAGTGTTCGTTCAGAGGGCTGCAGGGATGGCTCCGGGGTTGCGAGCACTCGCTGCACAACCATGAGGACCTGAGTTCAGGTCCCAGCACCCATGTGACAAGCTGGAAGTGGTCTTGCATGGGCCTGTAACTCCAGGTCTGTGGGGAGTGGAGACAGGAGGATTGCTGTGAATATCTAGCTGTCGGCCTAGCTGGGAAAATGCAAGCTTCAGGTTCAGGGAGAGACTTCTGTGACACCCAATGCCCTCCTCTGGCCTCTGGGTCTCTACAGACAACACTATAATACGGCAAAAATAAAATAAGGTGGAGGGCAACTGAGAGAGATACCCATCATTTACTTCTGCCTTACGAGCGCATGTACATGTGCATGTACACAGACACACACACACACACCCCTTACCTTGTGTATTATATTTTGAGGACTGATCCCTTTCCTGGATTTCTCTTTATTTTAGTTTATGTGTACGTATGTATGTCTGTGTGAGTGTCTGTCACATGTATGTAGTGCCTGGGGAGGCCAGAAGAGGGTGGTGGATCTTAGATGCCCTGGAGCTTGAGTTACAGGCAGTTGTGAACTGTGAAGTGAGCTCCGGGAACTGAGCTCAGGTCCTCTGGGAGAGCAGTAAATGCTCTTAATACTGAGCCATCTCTCTAGCCTCCCTTTCCTGGATGTCTATAGTATCTTGCAGAATGGAGAAGGGGGTTCTGGGAAGAGCCAGACTGGAGAGAAGAAGTCTGACCTCTCTGGCCCTGAGTAGGCAGGCGCATACTGTGAGCACATTATAAAGTAGAAGCTCTTCAGCTCTTTGGAGGTCGGCACTGTTACCCACCCTTAAGATTAGAGAAGCAGACCAGAGAGGGCAAGTTACTGTCCACGGGTGGCTCAGCCGATGGGTGGTTGCTTTCGGACAACTCTCCGTGAAGACAGAACTTCAGTTAACCAGTCCTTGAAAATGAAGTTTTTCTGCGCTGTCTTTAAAGGTCTTTGAGGCTATAATCTTCAAAATATATTGTCCCCCCCCCTCCCCAATCTGGCCACGGGATTCAAGGCTAGCTTGAAAGTCAGTTTAAAAGCACCAGTTGCCATTGACCATAGATTCTGAATCCTGTAAGACTTGTTGGGAGACAGAGACCAAAACCACATTTCTGGCTTCAAAGTGCTCACCACCCCTTGTGAAAAACCTAACAGAGTCACTCACTAGAGGCGCCACCCTAGCTGCAGGCTGTGGTCACTAAGGCTTCTAGAACTTCAGCTGCTACACTCACCCGGGGGCCAATGGGGTTCTTTTCCTCTCAGGAACACACAACCCACAGCTCAGCTTAGGAGCTCCTCCATTGTGTTGGGAGATACTGAATTTGTGGTATACAGATTCCCCCCAACACACACCCCTTCTCTGAGTGGGACTTGAAGACCCATCATGTAGTGGTCCCGTTCCCCTCGCCGTCCTTCGCACACTCCAATCACACTTGAGTGGTGTGCACTAAATGAATTGTGTCCCCTAAAATTCCTACGTGAAAGCTGTAGCCACCTAGGGTGACTGCATTTGGAGACAGCGCCAGAGAGGAGGGAATGGGTTTAATGGTGTACACACTGAGTGCCACCTTTCTAAAGAGAAGAAGCTCTCTCACTGCCAGGCGAGGACCCGCCATTGACAAGCAAGAAGGGAAGTCCTCACCAGGGACCAGCCGAACACCCAGAATTTCCCAGCTTCCTGAGCTGTGAGAAAATGACTCGTATTGCTTAAGCCACGCTGGCCAGGTATGTTGCAACCGCCCGAACGGGTAATAAAACAGCGCAGCGCGGTCTCAGAGTTTGAAGAAACACTTTCCCACGCGAGTGTGCTTGTGCTTCTGGCTATCTGCACATGCAAGCACTGAGAAGACTGGAGGCAGGTTCCCCCGGCCCCGGGGCAGTCTGCAGGGGGTCCTCGCTGCGGAAGGAGGGGTGGATCTGCCGTCCCAGGTCAGCCCTGGAAGGCTGGTTTCACCTCTACCTTTGCCCCCTTGCCTAGTCTAGTCGGGTTAGACGGTAAAGCGCCGGCTGGGGGGAGGGAGGGGGGCAGGCAGAGGCAGAGGCGGGAATGCTGCTCCCCTTGTCGCTGTCCCAGAGCTAGCACGGGCCGGGCGGGAGTCGCCTTCCAACACGTCCCAACATGTGTTTCCAGTAACGCGGTTTGTGGCCGCTTTCTTGTTCTTATCGCTCCTCCCGTGACCTTTGCTGGTTACAGACTTACTGACTGGAGCCAGGTGGATTTGTTTGATTTCTGTTGATGGTTATTAGGAAGAGGAAGTGCCAGAAGGGATTACCTCAAGTTTAAACCTATTTCCAGCAGAGTCCCGGGGCCTTTAATTACACATCTTGGGTCTGTTTGGTAAAGAAGTGGTCAAAGATGTGCTTTTTATCTCCCTCGGGATCTCCTGCGACTGGCAGCATTCCACGTGTGCCTGGCGCGCCTGCGGACTCCAGCCGGGCTGGCAGGGAGGAGGGGAAGCGGGCGGGCGCTGTTCAGAGCTGCCGCGGAAGGAGCCTTCTGAAAACCAGGGCTGGGGAGTCCTTGGCCAGACCACGACATCGAGAGGTGGAGACAGTCGAGGAAGACTAGAAAGTGCACCCGAAGAGACCTGGGAAATTTTGTTCGGAGGAGTTGGGGGTAGATGATGAATGGAGGGGGGTGGGGGTAAGCATACTGGTCAGTTACTGCTGAACCACAAGTATAAATGCGAGCCAGGTCCAGCACCCCCCCTTTAATCGTTTAATATGTAAAATGCAGCTTTATTTGGGGGTTGGGGGGGGTGGCTCATAATCACCGTTATCATTTTGATGAGGAATGTGGCCCACAGACTCATGTGTTTGACATTAGGGCCCCAGCTGGTGGCCTCTTCCGGGAGGTTGTACACCCTCTAGGACTGTAGCCTAGCTGAATGGGTTGCTGGGAGTGGGTCTGGAGGGTGACATCATCTTCAGGTTCAGGTCGGAGATCTTGATCCCCAACCCCTGGCTGCCTACGGCAATGCAATGCGTGCTCTGCCCTGGACTGTCGCTGTGCGCGGAAACCGTTTCTCCTTTGGTTATTCTGTCACGGTGAGGAGAAAGTCATGCAGGGCCTTTGCACATTTTGGAACAGTGAAGGCAGGGAATTAGGAATTGTTCTCTCCCTGTTTGTATTAAAGACAGCTGGGCAGGTAAAATGTGCCTACAGTTTCAGATAACAGGGCTCTAAATTTCCCTTTAGTTTTTGCCTAAGTGAGGATAGGGTTTAGTTAGGAAGGAGTACAGGGTAAGAATGGGAACGGAACAGGGGAATTTAGCCAGAGGTTCCTTTCATCCTAGGCGGGACCCCTTTTCGCTTTTTGTCTGCATTCCACCCCGGGCAAGACTACTCTCCCTTACCCACCACCCGACCCAAGAATCCAGCGATGTCCCTAGGCTGGAACACACAGCTAAAGCACCAAGAGTCTTGCTGGTTTCTGGAATTAAGTTTTTCTCTTTTGTCCCATTGCCTCATTAGAGTAATTTAAGCAGGTCCTGAAAGACAGAGGCATCGTCTCCCTCAGAAGAGGTACATCTGTGGGGTCAACCCAGTCACTGGTGAGGCTCTGGGTATCACCACCACACCCCTAGCTACTTCTGATGAGAGATACTGCCTGGGGTAGGTGGTGTGAAGGTGATTTTAATTTGCCCTTATCGATATAGACACAGCCTTTTTCTTTCCTTTTTTCTTTCTCTCTTTTTGTTTGTTTGTTTGAGACAGAGTTTCTCTGTGTAGCCCTGGCTGTCCTGGATCTCACTCTGTAGACCAGGCTGGCCTTGAACTCACAGAAATCCACCTGCCTCTGCCTCCCAAGAGCTGGAATTAAAGTTGTGTGCCACCACCACCACCACCACTCTGCTAGACATAGTCTTTAAATCTTGTACCGTGTTTCTCCAAGGCTAATACCAACACAGTGCTAGAGTGCTGGGCTGTCCTCACAGGGTAATACCAACACAGTGCTGGATTGCTGGGGGTGTCCTCACAGGTAATACTAACTCGGTGATGGCATGCTAAAAGATGTTTTCATGGTATTACAGTAACATA
Source organism: Peromyscus maniculatus bairdii (assembly GCF_049852395.1). NCBI lineage: Eukaryota > Metazoa > Chordata > Mammalia > Rodentia > Cricetidae > Peromyscus > Peromyscus maniculatus. The sequence continues at coordinate 30,187,574 of NC_134870.1, read as the reverse complement.
GTGTTTGTGTGCTAAAGGATGTTCTCATTTTAAAGTTTAAGCACATCAGTGGCTAGCTCATGGATATTATTTAGGATGAGGCTGACCTAAATAGGATTAAATTAATTAGGATGAGGCTAATGATATTATTTAGGATGACCAATTGAATTAGATAATTTAAGTAATAAGCTAACGGTACAATGATATACAAGTACCACAAAATTCAGGAAACAGGAATGTTCCCTCCCCACTGTGTGCCAGCTAGGTAGTTTAACCAGTGTGCATGAAAACACAAGGGTCTAGAGATGGCCTCCCCCACCCCCCCACCTCACCCCACCCCCCACCCCTCCACCCCCGCCCCCGCCAGCTGTGAGTTTAGAACATCCAGGTTCAGGGCTGGCTATTGTAGCTCATGTCTGTAATCTCAGCACCAAGAATGCTTTGGCAAATGATCAAGAGTTTGAGGCTAGACCGGCAAGACTCTGTCTCAAACCAAAGCAAACCAAACCAAATGAAATGTACCAGAAAAGATGCAGACCCTAGAGGTATTGTTTACCTTGCTCTATGACCCAGGGCAAATCATCTCTCTGTGTCTCTCTGTGCAAGCTCTCATGTACCCCAGGCTAGCCACAAACCCTCTCTAGCTGAAGCTGACCTTGAACTCTGATCCTCCCGTCTCTATCTCCCAAGTGCTGGGATTTCAGCTAAGTCACAACTCTTTAGGATTCAGCTTCTTTATCTGTAAGACAGAATTGACAAATTCCACCCCAGAAGATAGAGAATTAAGTAATACTTATGAGGCTATTAGCAGCAACTGGCATATATTAAGGGCTTGGAAAGCAGGGGGACTTAAAAGTGTAAAAACTAATACTGCCTTTGGTTTTAGTCAAAAGGCTGAGGCCAGGGGCCTGGGAGACGGCTCAGTGGTTAAGAGCGCTTGTTCTTTCAGAGGACTGGGGTTCAGTTCCCAGCACCAACATAGTACTTCACAATCATCTGTAACCCCAGTTCTAGAGGATCTGATGCCCTCTTCTGACCTCTGCAGACACTGGGCATGCACAAGATGCACTTACATGAAGGCAGGCAAACATTTACACACGTAAAAATAAAATAAATAAATCTAAAAGACGTTCAAACAAATGCAAAGAACACTTGTCTGTTTTAAGAACTTTTTATTTTAAAAATTGACTATGTGTTTGTGTGCGTGTGTGTGTGTGTGTGCACGTGCACACGTGTGGTATATGTGTCTCAGTGGGCAGGGTGGACAGACATGGATGTCAGAAGACAATTCCTGTGAGTCACTTCTTTCCTTCCATCAGCGGAGCCCAGGTATTGAACTCAGGTCCTCAGGCTTGGCAGCATGCTGAGTCATGTCACTAGTGTGGCTTTTTCTTTTGTTTTGTTGTTTGTTTTGATTTTTCAAGACAGGCTCTCACTATGTAGCCCAAGCTGGCCCCCAGACTCACAGAGAACCTTTTGCTTCTGCTTCTTGAGGGGTGGGGCTACAGGCCTCTGACACCAGGTCTGCCCTCACAGGACTCATTTCTAAAATGGGCTAATATCCCCTCTCTCTACCCGGAGATAAGTGTCCAGGAAGATATAACCCATACTGTCCAGGACCATCTTTGCCAAAGAACTGTTCCTGAGAAATAAGCACAGAGATATCTTCAAGTGTTTCCCATCACTGAGAGCTCAGAAACCTCCAGCTCTACTTAGTACCCTCTTTAGCCTATACCACAGACCTGGTGAACAAGGGCCATCTCCATCTACTTCCCCACTCCTAAGGCTTGGAGTCGCCTTGCCTCTAGGTGCACTCCTGATCAGACTCCAGTTGCCCCTGGGACCCTTAGCACCCAGGCCATGCCACCTGCAGTGTCCACACGGGTAGAAGGCCTGCTGTGTCTGCTCTCTGTCAGTACAGTAGGGCCTGCCCATGCACTGAAGGGGTTGATACATTCAGATGATGGGTGAGTCTAGAGGGAAAAATGTGGGCCGGATGAGCTGCTGATGGGGTGGGCCTGGGCTCCTGATGTTTCTGTTTAAACACCGAGAGACCCTCGAGCAAGCAGAAGGCCTTCTGTGTTCTAAGCATCCACAGCGGCCATCTGGGGTCCAATCTGGACAAGTCGTGGCTCCCGGTGGTGAAGCATGGTGAGAAAAAGGCAGGGTTTCCTACATCTTATCAGATAAACATATACAGCGAAGACCGAGCTATCGTTAGCCCTGGGGGCTCCACATCTATCACTTCACAGATTCTCAACTATCAACATTTAGAAAAAGTTTTCTAAAAATTCTCTATGGAGTATCCAAGCAGGACATGTGGCCAGTTCAAACCATGGCCTTTCCTCTATCACCTTGGAAAGAGAGATTTCACTCAGCCCACAGGAGAGGTGTGTGTTGGAGGGCGGGGAGAGGTCCTTCAGGACCTGGGGAGTTTACCTGCTCTTCCTTCCTAGATCAAGCCGAGAAACACTCCTTTGGAATCAGAATACCTCAGATAGGGTTTATGTGAGTTTTTTTGTTTTTGTTGTTTTCTACAACCACTAAATACTTACAGCTCTGTAAAGCTATGTGTCCCCATGTGACTCTCTCTTGACTATCACTGTAGGTTAGAGTTCGATTCTGCCACCCTGGGCAATCTGGGCTTCCTGGGGGCCTTCTGGTTAAGACAGAGAGTCACAGCTGCAGACTCACTATGCCCAGGCTATTCCCAGCAAGTTCACACTCTTACCAGACCCAGGCTATTCCCACCAAGTTCACAGTCTCACCAGACCCAGGCTATTCCCACCAAGTTCACAGTCTCACCAGACCCAGGCTATTCACACCAAGTTCACAGTTTTACCAGGCCCAGGTTATTCCCACTAAGTTCACAGTCTCACCAGGCCCAGGCTATTCCCACCAAGTTCACAGTCTCACCAGGCACAGGCTATTCCCACCAAGTTCATGTCAGGAAGCACAGGACTGGGCATTCGTGAAACTGATGGGAGATTAGTAAAATAGAGCAAGAGGTGTGGATTGGTGCCTTACATTTTTGCTGTCGATCTCTACTTATATATTGACTTTAAAATAAAAAGGGTTCAAGCCAGGCGTGGTATCACACACCTTTAATCCCAGGAGACAAAGGTAGGCTGATCTCTGTGAGTTCGAGGCCAGCCTGGTCCAGAGAACGAGTTCCAAGACAGACAGACAGAGCTACACACAGAGACCCTGTCTCAAAGGGGAAAAAAAAAGTTCAACATGGAGGAGGCTAATAACCATCATGAGCTCTCTAAATGTAAATGAATTCGTTCCTGTAAATATCTCAGTGTATCTGAGTCATTTCAGCAGCTTCAGTCTTCTCTGAAGACTTGAGGAGCCTCAGAGGTCTGAAGACTGTGTGTTCTTCACATGAAGAGTCTTCCTGAATACATTAGCGTGGCAGCCACTTTGAGACATTAAATCAGCTTATAATAAAGTGCTTGCAGGTATGAGGTGTGAGTTTGCACCACACAGCCCAAGTCGATGGTGTCACACACTCGCAGCTACAACACTGGGGAGGGAAGATGGCAGATTCCTGGGCCTTGCTGACTACCCAGCCTAGCCTACTTGGTGAGCTCCAGGCTAGTGAGAAACAGTCTCAAAACAAACAGGTAGCTCAGGCTGATGGCTGGCTCTGCAAAGGGCATTTGTGACCTGAAGATGCAAGCCTGACAACGTCGAGTTCAATACTGGGAACCCACATACAGGTGGAAGGAGAGAACTCTACAAACTCGTTCTTACCTCCATACATGGGCGTGGCATGCAACACCCCTACACCTATCTTGCGCACACACACACCCCCACACACAAATACACATCTCACACACATATACATATGTATGTATGCACACCTCATATACATACACTATACAATAACGACGAATAAAAATTGTAAAAATTAAAAAAAGCAAGAGTGGATAGCGTCTAAATGACACAGACAGGGCTGGGGTATAGTTCAGTGGGAGAGCACTTGCACGAGGTCCTGGGTTTGAACCCTGCGATGACTAAAGGAAATGAAGCCCAGGAAGAATGGAACCGAGTGCTGAGACCATAGTAAATAATGGAACTCACTTGTCAGCATGACAGGTGTCTGTGACAGTCATTACATACTTAATGCTTCACATGGAGTCATTTGTGTGCATTTCTGATCAACAGAGAAACTGGGTCTCTGTACACTGTATGGCGGAAGACCTAAACCCTACAAAGATTATCAATGACCAATGTTGTCACGTTAAATGGCTTCAGGGGCGTTGCAGATTCAGCCTCTAGAACTCAGCAATGAGTGCTTCTCAAACTTAGGAGTGTTTTGAGGGGACTGAGTGTTGACAGTTATTTGTTGGGGACAGGGGCTTTGCTTGCTTGGTGGTAAAGAATGCACAATAATCCCGTTTCTAGTAATCTTCGGGGATCGAGCACACATGCACAGGCGTTCCCACACAAATACTTGACGGCGGTCCTGGAAAAGCAGCGCGCCGCATACTCTCTCATCCGGGCTGCGGGAACGTGGGAGGGAAAGACTGGCTTGATTAATCAGGGATAGCCTAATGACACCTTCAGGACTGCAGGGGGTGTGTGTGTATGAAACTGTAGTCCTGAGAAGGAAACGAACACCTAGGTTTGGATGACAGCTTCAGGCTGTTAGTGTCCTGTCTCTGAATTTGAGGCTGGAGCTGGCTGGAGCCCTGCAAAGAGCAGTACTATGGACATGGCATCTTAACCTACTTTATTATTATTTTTTTTCAAGACAGAGTTTCTCTGTAGCCCTGGCTGTCCTGGAGCTAGCTCTGTAGACCAGGAGGGCCTTGAACTCTTGAGATTCGCCTGCCTCTGCTTCCCCAAGTGCTGGATCAAAGGCGTGCACCACCACTGTCCAGTTCCTATCTTATCTTCTTAAAGTTTTTTTCCCCAAATACGTGTCTGTGTATGAATATATGCATGTATGTGCAGATACCCATGGAGGCCAGAGAAGATGCTGGATCCCCTGGAGCTGGAGTCACAGGTTGTGAGCCATATGACATGGGTGCTGGGAACTGAACTGTGGTCCTCTGGAAGAGCAGCAAGTGCTCTTAATTGCTGAGCCATCTCTCCAGACTTTACCTACATTATCTTTATTTAGAACTAAAAGAGCCCTGGGCTGAGGATGGAGCTCAGTTGGCTCAGCACACAAAGCCCCAGGTTCAATCCCCAAGACCTCATAAACCCAGTGTGGTATTATATGCCTGTAATCTGAGAATTTAGGTGGAGGCAGGAGAATCAGAAGTTCAAAGTCATCCTCTGCCATAGAGTGAGTTTGCAGTCAGACAAGGCTGCATGAGACCCTGTCTCAAAAAAAAAAAAAAACAACTAAATAGAAACAGCCCAAAAGAAAATGTTAGTTAGCATACAGACAGGAACACCAAAGTGTAGGCAGGATGAGCAAATGAGCTGGCTGGCAGGGGGCAGCAGGGTCGAACCTGAGGCCAACAACTTCCCTCTGCAGCTAATTCAAAGACGCAGGCTCACAGTCCTGGCTTGTTTCCCTCTGTATCCTTCTAGGCCCCCTATGGGGTAGCCTTTTCAGTGAGCAGTCACCTTTCCCTCTTTTGAAGCATTTAGCTTTACGAAGAACTTTGGTAGACTTCTAGACAATGAATAAATAAACAAATAAAATAAATTAGCAGATGATAATCACAGCTTGAAAGGTGAAAATGCTTCCAGTGCCACTCAAAGTCTTAGTTACTCTCCTGTTGCTGTCATAAAGTGTCCTGACAAGAGCCACGGGAAGGGTTTATTTGTGCTCCTAGTCCAAGGCACAGTCCGCCAAAGCCGGGAAAGTTGAGGCAGCAGTCACAGCAAGAAGAGCATCATTAATGCTTCTGTGCAGTTCACCTTTTATACAGTCCAGGACTGTACCCTAGGGAATGGTGCCACCCACAGTGGAGGAATCTTCCATCTTAACTAGCCTAATCAATATACACCCCCACCCCCCACCCCTGAAGGCATCTCCAGAGACCATTTCCCAGCTGATCTTATCAACAGTTGGGATTAACCATTATATCAAGGCAGAGGAACTTTGTGTGAATTGTAAAAACAGTGTTTACTGGGCTCGAGGTATAGCTCCTAAGAATGGCTGCCTGGTAACATGGAAGGCCATGGGGCTGATTTTCAGTATCACATACCCACAATTGTACAGAGTTAGTATTTATCAAATAGAACCCAAACAATGCTACAAGAAACCATGTACAGCCAGGCCTGGTGCCTTAGGCTTGCAATCCCAGCACTAAGGAGGCTGAAGCAGGAAGACTGCTCAGTTTGAGGCCATGGCTTGGGCAACACAGTAAGTTCCAAAGGCGTGAGATGCTATTTTAAGCAAGCAAATGGCTTTAGTTCATTTTGTTTGTTTGAACAAAACAAAACAAACTTGAGAAATATGGAAATGAATTAAAAAAAAAAATCTCTGCTGGCTGAGGTGATGCTTCTCTTTGATCCCAGTACTCAGGAGACAGGGACAGAAGAGTCTCTGTGAATTCTAGGCCAGCTAGGGATACATACATAGCGACACCTTGTCTCAAAGCAACAACAAAGCCAAAGTGCAACTATGTATAATAATATATAGAAACTGTTTGTTTGGCTTTGGTTTTCTCAATGTGTAGCCCTGGCTGTCCTGGAACTCACTTTGTAGACCAGGCTGGCCTCAAACTCAGAGATCTGCCTACCTCTGCCTCTTGAGTGCTGGGATTAAAGGTGTGCACCACCACAGCCTGACCTGAATTTTTTAAAAGTAGAACTTGGGGCCCACAGGTTAAGAGCACTTGCTGTTCTTGCAGAGGACCCAGGTTCCATCCCTGGCACCCACATAGTGGCTCACAATTTGGAACTCTGACACCCTCTCCTGGCCTACACAGGCACTGCATGAACTCAGTACACTTACATACATGCAGGTAAAACACTCAGACACATTTTTTTTTTTTTTTGTGATATATATTTTTTATTTTATAATACCATTCAGTTCTACATGTCAGCCATGGGTTCCCCTATTCTCCCCCCCTCCCACGCCCTCCCCTTACCCCCAGCCCACCCTCCATTCCCACCTCCTCCAGGACAAGTCCTCCCCCGAGGACTGTGATCGACTTGGTAAACTCAGTCCAGGGAGGTCCAGTCCCTTCCTCTCAGACTGAGCCAAGTGTCCCTGCATAAGTTCCTGGTTTCAAAGAGCCAACTCATGGAATGAGCACAGGACTTGGTCCCACTGCCTAGATGCCTCCCAAACTGATCAAGCCAATCAACTCACCTATTCAGAGGGCCTGATCCAGCTGGGAGCCCCTCAGTCTTTGGTTCATAGTTCATGTGTTTCCATTCATTTGGCTATTTTTTTTTCAATAATTGAGTAAAACTGAAATTTATTATATGCCACAGTCATCCTAGGGACCTCCATGCTATATATATAGCCTCTATGGTTCTATGGGTTGTGGTCTGATTGTTCATTTTATATCTAGAATCCACCAATGAGCAGACACATTTTTTTTTAAAAAAGGTCTTTTCAAAAGTGCTTGCTGCTCTCCTCCAAGAGCTGATTGGTTCCCAGCACCCATGTCAGCAGCTCACAAACACCTGTAACTCAAGCTCCGGGGCTTTTCTGGCCTCCATGGGCACCTGTACTCACATGGCCAACACCCACTCAGGGACACACACATACACAAATAAATCATTAAAAAACAAAACCAAAACAATATAGAACTTGGTCCCTGCTCACACAAGAGAATACCCAACTCTCATTTTTATTGTTTCTGAGGAGGATAAAAGGCCATATATGGAGAGGATGCTTCAGTGGCTTGGAGTCTGAAAATGTAGGCAACATTTCTTGGCTTCTTTTCAGCTGTCTGATGTCACCCAAGTGCCCCAGAGAGAAGACTTGGATAAACTTATGACCTCTGTCTGGCCCTGGATCCTAAAACTTTTATGGGAAGGTCACTAATAAACTAAGTGTGTAAATGCTCCGCCATCCAGTTAAAAACTAACAGCTACCGGTGCTTACACTACATATTATTTTTGCAAACATTTATTTACCTTTAATAAAATACACTCGCTGATACATAAAAGGCAGTAAAAATATCTACAGCCTGCTATTAAACTTGATGTTTTCACCAACAAGTCTTAATGTACTGTTTTTGGATGGATTGGGCATCACTTGAAAACAAGCACCCAATGAGGACGTGACTGAGATTAGTGCCGAGGCACAAGCTCAGTCATTTGTCCAAGTGCAACGTCTGTCCCGAGAGTTTCAGTGTCTCCATCTAAAAGATCAGATTGCCTGTTAAAATGGCCAATATACTTCTAGCAATGGGTCACTTGTGTAAAAATGCCACCATAAAACACATTAGACTTCTGGGGGTTTTGTTTTGTTTGTTTATTTAACTTTAAACTGCAGTCTGGCAAGTTTAATTCATCACATTCTCACGAAATTACTGAGGGGCAGCAAGGGAGAACCTCCAGGTAGGCATCCAGCCACTTCCTGGAGACAGATGCACATGTAAAGAAAAATGACCCGAGAAAAGGACTTTTTAAAAATCCTTAGTCTTAGCCGGGCGTTGGTGGCGCACGCCTTTAATCCCAGCACTCGGGAGGCAGAGCCAGGCGGATCTCTGTGAGTTCGAAGCCAGCCTGGGCTACCAAGTGAGCTCCAGGAAAGGCGCAAAGCTACACAGAGAAACCCTGTCTCGAAAAACCAAAAAAAAAAAAAAAAAAATCCTTAGTCTTTAACTTAGGCCAACTTCCTCTTACAGGGGCCAGGGAGCTCCTGAGATCATCTGGCAGTGTACACAGGGGGTCTGGATGATCATAGTGCAACAAAAACCAGAAAGTGTTCATCTGCTGCCCCCTCCTCCCAGTCCTTTCCTTTATCACCGCAGCAGGCTTCATTTCCCAGGGCATCGTCCTTACCAGGATCTCTCATCTTCTCTACCTACAATCTCTTAGTGGAAGTATTCTAATGGTAACATTAGAATGGCCCATCAATAAAATTCCTTCAGAATCACCACGTTTGAAAATAGCTTAAGATCTAGACAGTGATTTTCTTTGTTTCCTTATGTAAGAATTCTGGATAAAGGGCTGGTGAGAGGTGAGAACGCTTCAGTGTGTAAAGATGCTTGTCCTGAAAACCTAATGACCTGAGTTTAGTCCCTGGATCCCAAGACAGAGAAAACCAATTCCCTAAAGTTCTCTGACTTTGTGCAGCCATACTCCCACACATACACTTCTCACACAAAAATAAATAAAAATCCTGGGCAGATCAAACCTTTCTGAATCACTGGAGCTTTAAAGATGAAGTAGCAATAGGAATAAGCTAACCCAGAGTTTATCAGGAGCATCAATCATTCACTCATTTCCCGCTTGCAAGATGACCTAGCACAACACAGAAGGTCCATCAAAGAAAGCACAGGCTGGGGCTGCAGAGATGGCTCAGCAGTTAAGAGCACTGGATGCTCTTCCAGAGGTCCTGAGTTCAATTTCCAGCAACCACATGGTGGCTCACAACCATCTGTAGTGAGATATGATGCCCTCTTCTGGCCTGTAAGCATTCATGCAGAGAGAACACTGTATACATAATAAATAAATCTTAAAAAAGAAAAGAAAGCACAGGCTGAGAGCAGCAGAGAGGATATCTGTTGGACATACTGTCACCGACATAGGCCCTTAAAAACCTCCAGAACTCAGAGGTCTTGAAGAAGCTTCTGATTCCTCACCCTTGAACCATTCCAAATATAGGAGGATCTACCATGATTTTGTTTTTATTACATTTTATTTATTGTGTGTGTGCCCTTCCGTGTGTACACATGCAAATAAAGTGGGATGCTCCCTCAAGGGTGACTCGTGTAACAATCAACAGGAGTGGGTGGAATGCCAAGGGTGCTGGGCTGGCTGTAACTAGTCCTTTCCACTTGGTTCTGGGAGCCTGCCGCCCATAGAGGGAGCGATTCTTAGTAGGGTCACACACGCGAGCACAACCCCACACTGAAAGCCGCACCGCTCTATTCAGGCCAGGCTGCATTTCTTTTTTTTCTTTTGAGACAGGGTCTCAGTGTGTATGTAGCTCTGGATGACCTGGAACTCACTATGTAGACAGACTGGCCTTGAACCCACAGAGATCCACCAAAGCACCCCCGCCCCCAGCCACATGGTACTGGGATTTATTTCGGGGGGAAAAAAAGAATTTTTATACAATAAAAACAGGTTCCTCTCTCCCAAGTCCTCCCAGAGCCTCCTTCCCAAACCCTACACCCTTCGTTTTCTCTTTCTTTATAAAGCCAACAGGCAGACAAATAAACAAACCCAGGATTAAAAAAAAATAAAATAAAATAAAGCATATTGAAACACACACACACACACAGGCATACACATAAACACCCCAAACAATGCCCCCCCCAAAACAACCAAAAACTGGAAACCATAATATACAAGCAAAAGACTAACAAAAAAAAAAAAAAAAAAAAAAAAAAACGCCCCAAAAAGCAATATGAGACATAAAGTCTAACAAACACCAGGGAGTTTTGTGTTGAGCATCTAATGCTGGGTATAGGGTCTAACCCAATCGTGGTTAATACAGCCAGTGAAACTCCATAGCAGAAAACTAATTTTTCCTTTGAAAGCTGGTGAAAGTTGGAGATAGCTTCTAGTTTAGGGTTGGGAATTCATATCCACTTCTCCTCTCAGCCCTGGGACCCTGTGTGGCTTGAACCTGTGCAAGGCCTACGTGTGCAAGGGGACCCCCCCGTTCCTCTGTTTAACAGTCCTTGTGGTCCTGGAACTCCATTTGTAGACCAGGCTGGCCTTGAACTTACAGAATTCGTCTATCTCTGCCTGAGTGCTGGGATTAAAGGCGTGCGCCACCACTGTCCAGCAGGCTGCACTTCTTAACCAAAAAGTAACATTTGGATTCTGCTTGTTCTAATAATGCTGTATCAGGGGATTTTTTTTTTAAAAGATTTCTTTAGATTTTATTCTATTTTCTTTTCTTCCCCCCAGGCTGTATCATTCTTCAGATGTGACAGTTGATCTTCTTTGTCACCTTGGCTGGATTTAGAATCCCCTAGGAGACACACCTTTGGACATGCCTATAAGGCTGTTTCCAGGCCAGGTTCATGTGAGGGAAGTCCTATCCTGAATGAGGGTGGCAGGCACCCTGGCATGGCCTGGGTACTGGACTCCACACTAAAGGAAAAGGCAGAAAGCAGGGGGGCACCGGCTCCCTCTTCTCTGCCCCCTGCTCAGTGCCGTGGACCAGGCTGCTCCCACCACCATGCCTTCCCCTCCATGTTGCTCTGTCTCCCTGCTTAAGCCCGGAGCCAAAGGAAATCCTCCTTCCCTTTGGTCACAGCAATGATAAAATTAACTAATACTCCAGACAACTAAACCAAAACAACGCACACTGTCTTCTTCCTAGACCTCCAGGACACATGTTCTAAGATTTCAAGGAAACCACTCTCCTCAGTTTGGATATTTATCAGCACATGATCACTAACAGATGGGAAGTATCTTTTCATTTCCCACATAAATGACTGGGCTATGCTTATGGTGCTGAGTAGTGGTCGCCAGGCTTTGCAAATACTAAGCACATGCTCTACCACTGAGCTGTACCCCAGCCCTCAAGTGATCTTAATTAATTGCTTTTGGAGAAGGATGAACGATACACAAAGCAAGTTGGGTGGTGTGGATTTCACACAACTCCCATGCCAGCTTCCAACCTGTGCAAGCGTCTGTGCAAATGCATGGCTACCCTTCCTCCATTGAGTCAGTGGTTGACAGTACATGCTGTTCCTCCTGGAGTTTGGTTCTTAGCACCCACGTCAGGCAGCTCACAACTGCCTGCAGCTCACAACTGCCTGCAGCTCACAACTGCCTGCAGCTCCATAGGCACCTGTACTCACACTCAACATACCCACACAGAGCAACATACATGTGCACATAGTTAAAAAAAATAGTAAAAAGCGAGGCATGCCTTTAATTCCAGCACTTGGGAAGCAGAGGCAAGTGGATCTCTGAGATGGAGGCAAGTTTCAGGTTGGTTGGAGTTAAGTGGTAAGGCCATCTCAAAAGCCAATAAACAAAAACAAATCCTGAAAGATTTACACTGAAATTACTAGTTTCTTTAAAAAAACAAACAAACATGTGTGTTTGTGTATGTGTGTGTGCGCGCGCGCTGGTACATGTATGCTACAGAATGCATGATGTCTGGAGGTCAGAGGACCTTCTTGCCTTCTACTTTGAGTCGGGGTTTCTTGGTTGTTTGTTTGTTTTTGTTTTCCCATTCATAATGACAAACAATTGGCTCCTAGAGCATCAGGGGGTGCTCCTGTCTCTACCCACCTTCCTGTTAGACGCACCAGTCAGACACCCACTATCGCATCCCACTAACATGGGTCCCGCGGACTTGAACTCAGGCCTTCAAGCTTGCACAGCAAGTGGTAAGCCCACTGAGCCATCTCCCCAGCCCCACCTGACTTTCGGCTGCTGGTCGGGGGAAGCAGGGGCTGTGCTGGAGATATGCCCAGATCCCCGGGGATGCTACCCAGGTACTCTACACCCCATCCCCGCTACTTTGCTAACTGATGAATTTAGGATTAAAACTCACAATCAGAAGACAATGCCTTTTGGAAAAAGAAGAAACGAAAACAAAACCGTTCTTTTAAGTAAGATTCGGGATCAAATTAAACTGGAACCTCCTAGTAATACACTTACCCTTCAAGCAGCAAATTGTGGCAAGGATGCACGAGGGGATTAAACACTATGCAGTAGGGCTGAGTGTGGTGGTACAGGTTTGTACAGAGACAGGCAAAACTATGAGTTCAAGGTCAGCCTGGTCTACATAGCCTGGGCTACAAGGTGAGAGCCTGCTTCAAAATATGAAACAAAATGAAAACATTATCTTACCAACAGGGAAATCAGCCCTCTCTGTATTTTACACAAAAGCAACTCTTTCATAGCCATGAAGTTGTAGGTGATACACTGGGCTGGCTATAAAACAGCCTCTTGCTGGAATGGGTATGAGGTTGGGTGTGCTGGCAAACACATGTAATCTTGGGAGCCTAAGGCAGAAAGATGCTGTTGAGTCTGAAGCCAACTTAGGCATACAGTAAATTCTAGCCAAGCAGAGAAAAAGCAATTTTGTCTCAAACAAACAAATAGGGCTGGAGAGTGTTTGCTCCCCAATAAAGGGGCCCTGAGTTCAAATCCCAACAGTTCACAATCACCGACTGGTACCTCAGCTCCGAGGGTTCTAATACCTTCTTTTGGTTTCCATGGGTACCTCCACACTAGCACAAACACTCAGAGGGACACACACACACATATAAATAAAACCAATCTTCAACAAAGAATGGGGATGGTAAAATAACAGATTCATAACTATCTTTTCTTCCTCTTTTCCTCTCAATCTAAACTTCCTTTTCCCTTTAGAAACTCCTGGTGAGTTTTTCCGGAGATGTCTTTCCCCTAGTGGCTTATGAATCCCCAGAGCCTTCCTGTTGCAAAGAACTTCGTGTGGGTGATTTCAGTGAGAACTACTGTGCCACACTTCTCGGGTGCACACCCAAACTGAATCCTTCAGTCCTGGTTTGGTAAACGATCCCTGCCAATCCATCTTACCAACTGCAGTAGATGCAAATACTATATAAGCTCCAAAATAGGCAAAACAAAACTAAATGACCACCACCCACAAAAAAATGGAAACACATTTTACCCTTTGCATCTTGTGACACCCCCATTATTCCCCAAATCATCTTTACTGAGAGGTATCTTCCAACTAGCTGAAAACAGGCCACCAGCAGAGGGGACAAATCATTAAGCTACACTTACCAGTCCCGTGTCTACTATTTCTTTTTTAAACGATGTATTTATTCCATATACACTGGTGTTTTGTCATTATGTATGTCTGTGTGTGGTTGTCAGAACCTATGAAACAGGAGTTATGGACAGCTGTCAGCTGCTATGCAGGTGCTGGGGTTAGAACCCAGGTGCTCTGGAATAGCAGTCAGTGCTTTTAACCGCTGAGCCATCTCTCCAACCCTGTATTTACTATTTCTTAATAAGGAATTTTATCAATGCCTTTTGTTGCCACATAAATAATTTCAATCTTTCTAGAAAAAGAAACGACAATTACAGAATCCTTTATGCATAAGCATGCCTACTTCAAATGGCAATTAGACACAGAGCTCTGTGGCCCTGAATGATCCCTGGTGTTGATTCAAGCCAACTTATTCTAAACCTTCAGCAAATACTGCTTCCTTCCTATCTTCTCCCAAAATAATTTATTCCAAATCTCTACCCTTTATTCTATTTCACTCTGTTCTGCAAGACAATTTTAATAGTTCTCCTGCATTTCTCTATTTATTCAGGTTGTTTTCATTCAGGAATTTAGACATAAGAGGTCATAAAAACATCTAAAGTCTACTGTTGGTGTAATCTAGTGGCGGGGGATTTCAGAGATAACCTTAACCTTTAAACAAGCACACACAGCTGGACGTGGTGGTAGACACGTCTATGAGGCTTCAGCAGGAGGACCGAGAATTCAATGCTAGCCTGGGCTCTACAGGAAGCCCCCAAACAAAACAGAACAAGAAGAAAACAGCATTAACAACCAATAACCTGGTTGCAATTATTGACTTGTCAATCTAGGCAGGTTACAGTGATACACACCCCTAATGCCAGCAACTCAGGAGGCTTGAGAGCTGATACAAGTTCAAGGCCTACTTGGTCTACACTAAATTTTAGGCCAGTCAAAGCTACACAGTGAGCATCTGTCTCAAAAAAAAAACAAAAAAAAACAAAAAAAAACAAAAAAAAAAAAACAAACAAAAAAAAAAAAACACCTAAGTAAAAAAACACAACATACACACATACATAACAAAACAATTCCAGAAGGCTCTGATGTTTCTGTGCGTTGTATATTGACACTCCAAAGACTTCTATGTTGTTCCCAGGCAGCAAATGAGCACTTAAAAATTTATAACCATCTACATGCTAGTGCTGTTTATGAGGTAGTTTGACAACCTTGTGGCAATATTTTTCTTCACATTTCATCTAAATATAGAATACGGGAGGGGGGGGATCAAATGGTTGATATAACCCCCACTAGTCTCTAAACTCAATACGAGCGAACAGGAATAAAGATGTGGAGGAATGAAGGCCCTTTCGACTCAGGTAGGACTTAAGTCACAGGTTGTGTTGAATGGAGAAAAGAGCCAATGGTCCACGCAGGCTTACTATGGTTGTGGCTCCAGAATGAAGCCTCCTGGGAATTCCACGGCAGCTTCTGCAGGCTCTCCACGTTCTTCCTCCTTTGGTCCACTGTCTTTTGTAGGGGCAGTGTTCACATATTTGTAGGAAGGTACTGAGTGGATATGAAAGAGGAGACTTCTACTCCAGTTTGTGAGTGTACAAAAGAACTGTGTGCAGAAGTACAATCATGGTGTGTTGGATAGTTTTCCGTCAGCCTGACACAAGCTAGAGTTAGGAAGGAGTCTCAATGAAGAAGATATCCGCCCCCCTCCCCTTCCACCAGACTGGCTTGTATGCAAGTCTGTAGTGAATTTTCGTGACTGATAATGGATGCGGGAGGGCACAGATCACTGCAGGTGGTGCCAAGTCTGGGCAGGTGGTCCTGAGAGGTAGAATATAGCAAGCTGTGAGAAACCAACCAGTAAGCAGCACTTCCCCATGGCCTCTCCTCCAGTTCCCGCCTCGAGTTCCCACCCTGACTTCCCTCAGTGATAGACTCGGCTGTGGAACTATAAACTGAAATAAACCCTTTCCTCCCCAAGTTGCTTTTGGTCACAGTGCTTTTTTGACAGGTTTTCTCTGTGTAGCCCTGGCTATCTTGGAACTCACTCTGTAGACCAGGCTGGCCTTGAACTCACGAGCTCCACCTGCCTCTGCCTCCGGAGAGCTGGGATTAAAGCCACCATACCTGGCTTGGCCGTGGTGTTTTTTTCACAGCAGTAAAACCATAACTAAGACACAAAGTTTTAATTGTTAGAATATATTCTGTATTACTGTGTAAGATTAGAAAATGTAGTCACAACAACTTTCAACTCCAAAATTAAACACTGATTACAGTAAAAGGTGCTACACAAGAGACATTTATTAATGTTCTATTGTATTTACAGTTTAATATAGCAACCAAAGTGAGCTAGCACTTGGGCAGCAAGCACATCATCCTACACTTATAACAGTTGTAAAAGCAAGGAGTACAGAATGTTAGGGATCCTCTCAAAAGTTCCACACTAATTCTTGGTTCCTGACCCTCTGGGATTCTAGCCACAGTTTTCAGAGTAATATTTAGTATTTAATCTGAATCTGTCTTTGCCCTTTCCATTTTATATAATGACAAACACCTTTAGAATTCTTTTGTACACAGAACTACAGAATGAAAAGGTAATTTCTGAATATAGACTATGAAAAATTAATGCTTATTTACCAATTGAGAACATTTTTTGTTAACACTACAATGAACTTTGCACTATGGTTTTGCTTCCAGATGTTCACACACAGTACAATTAAACATATTTCTAGATTAATTTGAACAGGAAATATGGATTATATGCAGAAATGCAGTCATAACCAAAGTTTTGACTTTTGAGAAAACCCCTTTTCAAACAGCCAGCCTTATGCATAGCTTACACTAATCTGTAATTTCAAATCTGCTTTGAGATGGAGAAGGAAAAAAGCAAGATTGCCCCCTACTGACTACAGGGACATGGCTCATGCTATTTAAAATGACTACAAACAATATATAAGGCATTATTAATAATACATCACAGACTTGATTGCAAGAGCTTTTTCAAACATTAACCACTAATGATTCGATGATTACAGAATTCTGCATTAACTATGAACATTTTACACCTAGGAACAAATAGAGAGAAATGATCTTTTTCAACAGTACTTTATTTTTTTAAAGCAGGTGACTGTTCCTCCATTCCGATGGTGATTCACTTCCTGCAGGTGTTCTTTCGCTTCTCGAAGGACTTCATCAGTGCAGGAAGGCCTTTGCCAGAAATCATCTGCCAGAGAGGGATACTGCGTAGTCAATCTCTAGTTAGCCTGTTATTCTGGCTAAGAGCAGGATGTAGTCACAGAAGACAAGAGGTTGTATTTCAACATAATTTGAAGATGACCATACATGGACATCGTAGTAGCCAATGAACAGTCAACTTTCAGTTCTTAACATTAGGCCCTCCACACACCCCTCTAAAGATCTGACACTCTCCAAATAACTGACACTCTCTCAAGATGTACTTTATGTGTGTGGGTGTTTTGTCTGCATGTATATCTGTGCACCACATGTGTGCAGTGCCTCAGAGATCAGAAGAGGTACTGTATCCTCTGGAACTGGAGTTAAAGATGGTTTTGACCACCATGTGGGCACTGAGGATTGAACCCTGGTCCTCAGGAAGAGCAGTGAGTGCTCTTTAACCGCTGAGCCAACTCTCCAGTCCCCGTATGTTCTCTCTTAAAAACACTCTTCTCTCTTCTGTTCTAACACAAGCACAAAACAGAAGTGGTGATTCCTCATCCTACAATTACTCTCTTTAGGAGAGACTAAAACAGGACCATTTCCTAAAACACCTGCTGTTACCATTCACTTGACAATTCTGTCAGATCTCACACAGGAAAACTCCCGTGAGGATATTAGTGATGTTACTCTCTATGTAAACTGTGCCAAAGTTAAAAAGTGAACGTAAACCCACCTGTCCTATCCCACAAATATGCTGTAGAAAATTTCAAGAACCATTATGTTCGGGAAGCATGTTTTTCAGAATATATGCAATTCCTAACCAACTTTTAAAAAGTAATAGGATAGAAATGTGTATTTTTAAGGTGATGTCTGTGTCTATGTGTGTCTTTGCCCTCCTCTCCTGCTCTGGGAACTGAACTCAGGGCCTTGAATGCTAAGCAGAGATGTGTCACTGAGCCATGTTCCCAGTCCTGTACATACATACTGGTTTAGTTCTTGTGGAAGCAGTGTGGGGAAAAATGTCAAGTACTCCTCATTGTAATGCCCAAAGAAGGAGCACTAACGAGGCACACCAGCTACTTTAACAAGTACCAGGAATTACTTTTTGGCACCCAATACTGGGTGACAACCAGATAGGCCCATCTAGAAGTCTTTTAGTGTCCTTTTTCCATCTCTCCAGATTATGGTAAATAGCACACAGAACCTTGCTGTTTGTTTTGTTTTGTCTCCCCTTAGACTGTATTAAAATTTTTTTTTAAAGATTTATTTATTTATTATGTCTACAGTGCTCTGTCTGCATGTATGCCTGAAGGCCAGAAGAGGGCGCCAGATCTCATTACAAGATGGTTGGGAGCCACCACATGGTTGCTGGGAATTGAACTCCAGACCTCTACAAGAACAGCCAGTGCTCTCAACCGCTGAGCCATCTCTCCAGCCCAGAATGTATAAATTTAAAAGGCACCAACATGCAAAGAAGATCCAGCAGTGGGGAAATGAACATATTCTTTTACAACTGTCAACATTTCCCACGACTCTAAATTCAGCTGTGTCTGGTAGACCACTGATATGACTGATGCGAGTGCATCTGTCTTTTACACCAAGAAGACAAAGTGACAGATAGACTACAGCTCACTATCGACACCACAGAGGACTGTCAGAACTGGAAAAGTGAGCAGGAAAGGAAAGCTTATTGCTACAGCCCGGAGGCTGTTCTAATGAGGCTTAACAAAGTCAGGTCATTTCACCTTTATCAGCTTTGATTAACAGATGAACCAATAGTCAATGACTACTAAGTCAAAGTACTGGACACACTGGGGTACAGCTAACTTCCCTAGCCATTTAGTTCATGCTGCTTTATAAACAGCTTTAACAGGGTTCACAAAGTTGAAACCTGACACTCAGCCGTCATTGAAAATCCTGCTGGAAGACCCAGACTGAAGAAGAAAGGAGAGCGAGCTGGACAGCAGCACTCTTGCATCCCCGCTTCTCAAATGCAGGGTGCAGTGTGACCAGTTGGCTCAGGTCATGCTCCCATACCTTCCCCACCACTGTCTCCTCAAACCGTGTGTGAGCCACGGTGCGCCCCTTCCTCTGCAAGTTGCTTGTTGGGTGTTTGGACACAGTCAAGTAACCACCGCAGCGGGTTTGGTGGCATGCCTGTGATCACAGTGGCACTCGAATTGAGTAAGGAGGAGTTCAAGGCCAGTCTGAGTTATCTGTGTAGACAAAGTCTTTAAAAATTAAAAAACCGCTGGTGGTTGGTGGCGCACACCTTTAATATCGGCACTCAGGAGGCAGAGGCAGGTGGATCTCAGTGAGTTTAAGGCCAGCCTGGTCTAAGAGTTCCAGGACAGCCAGCAACCAAAACCCAGTCCTCTGAAAGAGCAAGTGCGCTTAACTGCAGAGCCATTGCTCCAGTCCCCACAGATGAGTCTACCGGGATCACTTTGTAGGTATTTTTGTTTGTCCTATACCTTGGATAGCCTAAAGAAGTCTCTATTCTTTCTGTGTTTTTAGACAGAGTCTCTCTACATAGACTAGGCTGGCCCCAAATTGACAGAGATCTGCCGGATTCCCAGCACAGCCAGTAAGAGAAGTCTCTATTCTAACACCCTCTCCTGTAAGCACCAAGTTGAGTTCAGAATGAAAGGTGTGGTACTTTCTGCCATGGAGTTACTTCTGGAACCTGTGTCTTTCTGGCACAGGTAAGCCCACAGCTAGCTTTCAATGAAGGGTATCACCACCAAAAAAGTCAGACGCAATGAAGTAATGGCATAATACTTCACACAATGAGGTTTTACTATAACTTCTAACCAAAATGTCTGTCAACTAAAGAAAGCAAGTGTTCTACATGTGGATCTGGACAGAGATTTTAGTCTTTTCAATAAACAAGGATCACTCATACCTACAGAACCTTACCATTTCCCTCCAAGGATTCTCTAAGAGCTAATTGGTAGGGAAGCAATCAAAACTGTAAGCACTGCTTTCAAATCCCATTCCTTCACCTGGCACTCTAGACTCTCTGGGCACATCTGAGTGATGTCACACCAACCAGTACACCGACACTGTCTGGTGCCCTCAGACAGGGCCTCTCATTTACCTGTGTGCAGGTTTTTGTTTTGTTTTGTTTTTTCTTTTTTCAGACTACCTCTAAAGCACACTGCAGCAGCCCTGCTCTAACCAGTTCCTGAGCAGCTCCCAGAGCACTGTCCTAAAGACTGGTGCTGCAAATCATGGCCCAGCAGATTCATAACTTTCAATCTAGACAACTCGGAAATATCCCAAAATTTTTAAAATCAAAGCTGCAGAATAACACAATCCCATCAAAATCCCTAACATAGGAAAACGCAGTGTTAGGCATTCCCTTGTCCTCATTACTATCTGTTCTGCATTAGAAGATGAAGAAAGTACGAAATCCCAGAGCATACTCAAACCTTCTCTGTTTTTCCCTTTCCTCCCTTCCCTTTTCAAGGGGGAATCAAACCCCAAGCCTGTCAAATGTCCTTGAAAATGAGAAATGAAGACAAGAAGAGATAGTGGGGCGATCTCAGTTACACAGGGAAATTCAGTTATCACCCCATTCCCCAGGATAGGTAAGTCCGTCCCATTAGGTTGCTGTGGTTAGCAGTGATGCTTTGGAGGGATACTAGGTGACTTCAGCACTGATTACAAAGAGAGCCCACAGCCATCCTGAAAGTCTGAGCTGAGCTGAAGTCTGTTTCTGCTCTTCACTATGGCTCAGGAGACTGAAGTTCTCTCCCACATGAGCCACAAGTTGAACTCTACCTATCATTTAAGATTTGTGACAAGTGCTACACACAGGTATCACAAGGCCTTTTCTGGGCCTTCCTTCCATCAGGTGCTTAAGACTTCATTCTATCCAACACACAAATCCCCAAAGCCCAGGAGGCAAAGACTCCAGCTCACAGAGGCACTGCCTGCCTGTCCAGAGGGCCCTCTGCTATCTTCTTTCTAAGCTATCTCCCCTTCAGGTAGCTGCTGGTCAAAGATGGGAGTCAGCCATTGGGGAGACTGTGTGTGAATCAAACACAGTGCAGGGTTTAGGTCTGTTCCAGGTAAAGGACAGGGCTCCGCACTTCCCTTGGATTTGAGCTTCCTCTCCATCAGAGTGGTAAAATCTGGGTACGACCCTGGAAACAGGCAGCAAAAAAGGCTCATGGACTAATTTCAAGAGATGGATGATTTAGTGGGCTTGTCAACAGCTCAAGCAAAAGGACTGCTTCAAATGTGCCTGTCAACATCCCTGGAGCATCCTGTGCAGGGAATTCTGGGCTCTGTGAGATTAGGGAAGAGGGAGGGGGCCTGATGGGCTCAGTCACGATCATCACTACCCTACTTGTTCCCTCTGCTACTGTGCCCCTTGCCTTTATGTTACCAAAAGGTTTCTCTCCCCTTTCCCTCCTCCACAGCTCTCTGCAGAGGCCAGCCCTCCAATCAAGAAGGGAAAGGCAAGGACTTTTTATGCCCTCCTTACCATTTATAGTACCCCACCACCGAGTCTCACTCCAAACTGACTGGAATCCTGCAATGTATCACATGATCACAATGGAACTACAAACACCTCCCCATCCCTCTAATACCTTTAATAAATAAAGAGAACTCTGGTCCTCGGGAGATTTGAGAACGTTTCTGGCATCTTCCGAACTTTTGCATAATTGATAAATCCTCTGAGAAACAGGAGAAAGCCTAATTGAAAAAGAAAAGTCAAGAGTGAACTTCTAATTTCTACATTAACTCCTTCCCCAGAACCATCCCCCTGCAACAGGAACGGGTCATTTTCCTGCTGAAGCCTATTAACATGGTCATCGCCAAGGGGCTTTCCTATCAAATTATCTACTTTTCAATGGGAAGACATAATCTCAAGTGCATAATCTCTTTTGCATAGGATCTAATTGGTCTCAAAAGGAATATAAAACAGGACCAAACATTTACATGTGGAGGTCTCACTGGGAAGCCTACAGAATCTCCCTGCCTAGTTCCCAAACAGCATCCACACAATTAACTCCAAAAGGAGAGATTACAGATGGGTTTTGTTGTTTAGTTTTATGAAATATGTTCTCAGTACACAGGCTAGTCTCCAACTTGCTATGTGAGCAAGGCTGGTCTTGAACTCCTAATTTTCCTGCCTCCATCTCTGGAGTGTTCTGGGATTACAGGAACACATAACAACTTTACTTTTCTCAAGCGTAATTCTAATCTTCTCTGTTATTTCTTTTTCTGCAACAGTACATAATACTGTCCACTAGGTGTCAGCATCCACTTAGGTCAACTCCAGTTTCCGACTCTCAAAGGTGGTTTGACAGCACCAGACTTTGACACATTCACCCCTCAGGTGATGATGTGCCCTCCAAAGAAAACACATTCTTGACCTTTCTTCAGAGAACTATGAACAAGACATCTGTTGAACAAGATTTCGATACTTTTATTGAGATACAATTGCATGTTATAAAGTTCACTGAATACAATACACTGGGTTTTAATGTATTTACTGACTTGTACAACACAATCTAATTTTTTTGTTGTTGTTTTTGTTTTGTTTTTCAACACAGGGTTTCTCTGTTTAACAGTCGTCCTAGCTGTCCTAGAAGTCTGTAGACTGGACCGGTCTCAAACTCACAGAGATCTACCTGCCTCTGCCTTCCGAGGGCTGGGATTAAAGGCCTGTGCCACCAATGCCCCTCCAAAGTCCCCTTTTCTGCTTATAATACATTAATAAAAGATAGCAAGAATAATCAATAGTAAAATATCAACCTGTCTTCCATGAAACACTAATACAGAGATCAATCCTTTAAATTATATTGCAAACAACCCATCTGAAAATGTTTCCGGTCGCTCCTTTGATCCAGAGGTCCTAGGCCGCTGAGCTGAGCATCCTCCCTAGCCTTTCAGGGTCCATCTGAGAGAATAAATAAGCCAGGAACTGACCCCTCCTGAGCTACTCTCTTGCCACTCACTGTACTAAACCTGTGGAACTCGAAGGAGGAGCCAATTCACCCTTTCCCTTTCTGGAGTCATTAGATTCCAGGGAGCAGGAGTAGACAATGGAAGGGCACCATGGACGACTTGAGTTTTCTAAGTAAGCTGCAGGATCAAATGCAAGGATCTGTTGGCTAAGAAAGGCAGGTCTCAACTCAAGTTCCTGCTGGGCTTAGGTGTTAGGCTGAGCAGCCAGAGTCATGAGCAACAGTACACCTACAGCTTTAACAGAGGATTCAAGGTGTGTAATGCAGGAACTAGACATGGTGGTGGACACATGGGAGGCAGAGGCAGGAAGATCAAAGCAAGTTCAAGGACATTCTGATCTACACGGTGAGTGCTAGGCCAGCCATAGGGAACACAGCAAGACCTTGTCTCAAAAAAGACAGTCAAATTATGAATCTGAATACCAGGCATGGTGGTGCATTCATATAATCCAGTACTTGAGAGATATAGGCAGGAAGATCAGTAGTTTAGTCATCCTCAGCTACATAGCAAGTTCAAGAACAGCCTGACTTACATTGGGACTCTAAAAAAAAGCCCACAAAGAAGGCTAGGTGTAGCTGCACAAGCCTTTAATCCCAACATTTGGGAGGCAGAGGCAGGAGGATCTCTGAATTCGAGGTCAGCCTGGTCTATAAAGTGAGTTCCAGGACAGCTAGGGCTACACAGAGAAATCTTGTGATGATGAATCAAACTCGGGTCCTCTGCAAAAACACTAATACCTCTTAACCACTGAGCCATCTCTCCAGCCCCATCATTTTTAAAAGCTCCTAGGTGGCTATTGCTCTGCAGACACAACAGTAATGAGGGTGGTTTCTGTTATTGTATCACATATATTTCTTTATAGATAACAAGGCTACATGAAAAGAAATTCACCCCAATACTAATTTCTTTGCTTTAATGATTTAGGAAGAAAATAATTTAAAATAAACAAGCAAAGTAGTAATTATAATTTGGAGACTAGCAGCCAGACTGCCTTCATGTGTGCATGCACACACACATATGTAAGTGTATGTAAGTGTGTGTGTGTGCGTGTATGAGTATGTATGCGTATAGTTTCCTTTCTTTCTAATTTTTTTGTTTTGTTTCTTGGTTTTTGAGAAAACCAAGAAAACAGGGTTTCTTTGGTAGCCCTGGCTTTTCTGTAACTTACTTGGTAGCCCAGGCTGGTCTCAAACTCACAGAGCTCCACCTGCCTCTGCCTCCTGAGTGCTGGGATTAAAGGCCTGCACCTCACCGCCCCACTTTCTGTGTGTGTATACAAATAGTTTTAAGACTTCCTTTCACTATAAAGTAAGTCTTTTTATCAATGGTGAACTACAGAATTCTGGAAACCCCATAATTTCAGAAGTTATAATGTTACTATACATTTTCTGTGGTCTACTGACAGGTCTAACTAAAGATGGCTCACAAATGGACATGAATTAATTCAATTGGTTACAATACACTTGTATTAACTTGGGGTTAAGTTGGCAAACCTTCTGTGAAAACAACTCATAAGTAGAAAAAAACCACACTGTATTGTCATTAGTCTGCCCCATTGATCACAATAAGCTGGAAAAGCACTTCACAGACTTGTTTTAACATGCATGCCACTTTACAGGTGGAGACTACCTAAGCTTTAAGGAAGAAACATCTAAAAACGGCATTTTAAATTGATGGTAAATACAATACAGTAAGATGAGGCTTTACTGAAGTAATCTTGGCTGTCTAATTTAAGACATTTTTGTTTTGTTGTTGTTTTGTTTTTTCGAGACAGGGTTTTCTCTGTGTAGCTTTGACCTCCCAAGTGCTGGTATTAAAGGCATGTGCCACCACGGCCCTGCTCAAGACATTTTTTTTTTTTTCTAATTTAAGATTTTTTTTTTTTTTTTTTTAAACTTCATTTTCTTTTGTTAAAAGCACTTACCTAAAACCAAGAACACCCACCAGAGCCAGTACTGGCCATCAAAGTATCCAGGGAAATAGGTGGAAAACTGGAAGAAGAAGAAGAAAAAAAGGCAAAGACTTTATCACAGGCTAACAGAGCAATTTCATTTACTAATTTTGGGGCACACAAAATCCAACTGTCAGCCGAGCGGTGGTGGCGCATGTCTTTAATCCCAGCACTCAGGAGGCAGAGCCAGGCAGATCTCTGTGAGTTCGAGGCCATCCTGGTCTACAGAGCAAGACCTAGGACAGGAACCAAAACTACACAGAGAAACTGTCTTGAAAAACCAAACCAAACCAAACTAAACCCAAAACACACAACTGTCACTTAGACCATGTATATATTTATTAAATTTATTTATTTAATGTGCATATTTTGCCTGTATTGTTGTATGTGCATCACATGCATCAAGCTTGGTGCCTGAAGAATTTGGAAGAGAGCATCAGATCCCCTGGAACTAGAGTTACGAAAAGTTGTGAGCTACCATGTGGGTGCTGGAAATAAGGTCTATTTACATCTATTTTGAAATTGTTTCAACAAATGCAAATAGACTTCTTCAATGGAAGAAACCTATAAAGTTCTCTTACGAACTCCTATTTTGCAAGTACACCAAAGATAGGTTTTGCTTGTGTTGAGGATGAATTTGGTATATAGCTCAGGCAGGTTTAGTCACACTCCTTCCCTTCGGCCTCCTAAGCACTGGGATAACCCACTTGTGCCACCACATTCAACTCTTCATTGTTAGAAAACCTTTAAAATCTCTGGCATGGTGGTGCACGCCTGTAATCCTGGCAATGTTCCACAAAGCACTTTCCTCCTAAGCATGCGTCTAGTTTCACTATATATACTCAGAACTAGAGCTGATTATTTGGTTGGCATCACTGTCTCCTTGGCCAGTGAGGTCCAAATTGTTCTTAGCCTTGAATTCTGAACTTTGTATCATGTACTGCATGGTAATCCTATACCTTTTCGAGGAACTGGCACAGGGTATTCTTTTGGCAAGTAAGAACCAAAGGTCTCTTAAGAGAGAAAAAGAATACAGATGGTCCCTAACAATAGTAACTAATTTTATGACACAACAAAGAGCAATATGCACTCAGTAAAAACCATCTTTTGCATTTGAGTCTTCTCCTAGCCTTGTGATAGACAGGATGAAACAAAGTCTCTCAGGATGCTGGGAAGTAGGCAGCTGCAGCTCTCTGTCAGCCTTGAGATCATGGGGTAAACAGCCAGTGCACTAGCATACTATGATACCACGCTGTACGATTGGGCAGAGTAAATATATTAAATGCATGTGCAGTTCACGCTCTTCTGTGAAGTACTGCTGTGTTTTAGAGCGATACCTGAACCACCAGCCTTTAACCCTGAAGGGAGCAAGAACTACAGCAACAACTGAGATTCCAGCTCTCCCTGCCAATGCTGACTGCTGATCTAATGAACCTCTACGGCAAGACCTGTTCTTGTGAGGAATGAAAACTTCCTCTATTTTTTGACTTGCTAACTTATTTTGACCTTGGTTTTCATTTAGATTCCAAAGATACCTAATATTATAAATTCAGTCTATTTAATAGTCTACATTGTTTTGGGCTAGTTAAAAATTTTGTGTTTTAATAGATCTGTACTAATGTTACTTCTCTTTGGAGGCTCCCTGTCCAAAGTCTGAGAATTAAAATGTCATATTCCCTCTTTGTCTATGGGAGATTGATATGGGATATCCTTCTGTATGCTTTGATTATGTGTTGCTTTTATTGGTTGATGAATAAAGCTGCTTTGGCCTACAGCAAAGCAGAATATAGCTACGTGGGAAAGCCAAACTGAATACTGGGAGAAAGAAGGGCGAAGTCAAGCAGATACCATCCTGCAGCAAGATGCCAGCAGACTGGTAATGCCATGGCCACATGACAAAATATAGAATAATAGAAATGGCTAATTTAAGTTGTAAGAGCTAGTTAGTAATAAGCCTGAGCAATAGGCCAAATATTTATAATTAATATGAGCCTCTGAGTGATTATTTTATAAGCAGCTGCAGGACCGGGTGGGACGCAGAAGAGCCTCCAGCCACAGGAGATAGCTTCCAAGACCCTTATGAATGCTTTAAATGGCAGACAGTTCCAAAGCCTATGCATATGGTCTTTCCATACATATGGACCTTTGATAAAGTTTGATTATGACCTGAGTACAATAAGAGATTAATGATAAGGGCCACTGAAGTAACTAACAATATACTGTGATAAGTTATATAAACATGGTTCATCAAAAAAAAAAAAAATCTTGCTTGCTGCCATAAAGATCTTAGAAACCTCAATATAAATTTTTTTCTTTCATTATTGTATGAAAACTTTCACTTTTCACTAAAAGCATGTAGCTTCTCTTTGGCATATCAAAACTACTAGCATCACTATGTCGGCAATTTGGGACCATCACCATTTAAAATAAGGATTATCAACCACAAGTACTGTGATACCAAGATGGTCTGATAACCAGGATGGCTCCCAAGCAAGGTAATTTTTGAACAGGGTGGCTTGAGAATTTATTCTGTTCTGTATGGTATGCTATTTAAAACTCATGAACTGGGGCCAGGCATGGTGGCGCACGCCTTTGATCCCAGCACTCAGAAGGTAGAAGCAGACAGATCTCTGTGAGGTCAAAGTCAGTCTGGTCTACACAGCAAGTCCCAGTCCAGCCAAAGCTAAATAATGAGACACTGTTGTAGCTGGATTTTTTTCTGTGAACCGCCCGGTCCTGCAGCTGCTCAGACCCAAGTAAACATACAGAGAGAGGCTTATTATTTTCAAACTATGGCCATGACAAGCTTCTTGCTAGCTAGCTTTTATATCTTAAATTAACCCATTTCTATAAATCTACCTTGCCACATGACTTGTGGCTTACCAGTACCTTTACATCTTGCTTCTCCTGGCGGTAGCTAGCAGCGTCTCCTCTGCTCTGTCTTTTTCCTTCCCCTTCCTCTAGTTAGAATGTCCAGCGTAACCTTATTTTGCCTCATCACTAGCCAAACAGCTTTATTTATTAACCAATCAGAGTAACACATATTCATAGCATACAGAAGGGCATTACCCATCACATTGTCTTGAAACAAACAAAACCAAACCTTATCAATTGTTTCTGAAAAATTCAGAAGCTGAGCAGCAGAGACACAGGAGGCTCTGTGCATGCATACTTTCTAGTGTGTGTGTGTGCGCGCGCGCACAGAGAAGAACCTCAGGTGCTGTTCCTAGCTTTCCACCTTGTTAAAAACAGGGTCTCCCCATGCTACATAGAGACACTAGCTGGCCTGCTCCCTTCCAGGGATTCTTCTTTGTCTCTCATCTCCCCACAGGAGTGCTGGTAATGCAAAGCATATACTACTGTATCTGGCTTTTACTTAGGTTTTAGGAATCCAAAATCAGAACATCATGCTTTTGTGGGTAAGCACTTTCCCACTGAGCCATCTCCCCAGCTCCTAATGTGTTATTTCTTAATAAAACAACAATTAAAATCTATAAAAGAAATGACAACTTCTCTTGGACTTGGGCCTTACAGTCCATTGGTTTTGACTGTTTCTTTGTTCTTCCTAAAGTTAATGCTTCTAGATGAATATAAATGAACTATCCAGGGGGGGAAACACCTACAATTACCTAATTTCAAAGGATTTTAGATTCCTAAAATCGCCAATGAGTTCTTTAGAATTGCTTTGAAAATCTGCAAGGGCCAATTAACATCCATTAGTTATATGTGTTGTTTATGTGTGGTGTGCATGCATGGTGCAAACATGCACCAGTGTGCATGGACACACACAGAATCCAGTGTGTGTCTTCAGGTGTCTTCCTCTATCACTCTTCATTTCCTCAAGACAAAGTCACTGATTCAGAAGCTTGCCTTTTGACTGGGCAGTGAGCTCTGGGATCTGCCTAACTCTATTCGCCAATGCTTGGGGGTTATAGACACGTGTAACTATGCCCACCTTTGATGTGAGTGGGGACTCAAAACCAGGGTCCTCATGCTTGAGAGCAAGTGCTCACACCCACTGAACCATCTCCCAGCCACAGTAAACCAGTGCAAAATATCCTGGTTTCCTCTGCCAGGCTGACAATAGCAACAAACTCATCTGAAAACTCACTGTTTTGTTTGTTTGCTGTTTGTAGACAGGATCTCCCTGTATGGTCCTGGCAGGCTTAGAACCCATAGAGATCTACCCATCTCTGCTGGGATTAAAGGTGTGTCCCCATGCACGGCACCAAAGTATACTTTAGAAATGTATTGAACCCACTGGTGAATCTGATTCAACACCCAGGTTTTTCAAGTATACTTTGTAGCAGATCCTGACATGCACAGCAGCTCCATCAGGATCATCAGGCATATCATCAAGGAGTATTTAGAGAACACTGGAGGTGGCCAGAGCCCTGAGTTCCAAGAGACTGAGCATAAGCACATCCTGGGCTACTGAAGAATTTCTAGAATCCTAGGCCAAGCATCTTGTGGGCCTAGGCTCCATCTTTGAAACCATTTCTATACAGTTATGTGGCTTTGAACAAATTAGAGCTATTTTTTAAAAGTGTCTATATGTTCTACAATTTAAACTATTTTATGCAACATCAACTGGGAACTCACATATCACAAAAAACACGCATTGCTATAATTTTATCAAAAGAAATTCCCTAATGGAGCAGTGGACACTTCTGCATAATCAGTCCTAGAAGGAAAAATTAGGGAAGGGTAGACAATGTTGTGAAATTAAAATTTCACGAGAATTAACAAAAACAATGCCTGCCTTTTCTGAGTCAGCAAAGAGCTGATACCCTCTGTATCACATAAACTCCAGGTGTCCACACTCATCAGCACTTCATACACATCAAAACCACCTGTAATACAGATCATCTCCTAGATCTGAACATGGAACAAGGAGACAGGAATTGTATGCAACTGACTTTAGCTCACTTTATCATGGAATCAGAACAAAGACAAACCAGATTATCACTTTAAATATCGAGATAACAAAAAATGAAAATGGAAAATCCAATATTCAAAATCCTTCTAAGTACTGCCTCTCTCTCTATGATCTATGTTCTCTGCTATGCAACTTACCCTGACGATAAGGATCCACTTAATTAGAGAGAGACCAAATCCTGAGATGGCCCCATACCTTCCTGCAGCCGAGGTGGTCAGGCAAAAAGACAAGAAAAACCCAATCCAGTTGAAGAGGAATGCCACTGTAAGAGTGGAAGCAGAAGACATGTTAGCCAAGGGACAGGAGTGTTCTCTGCAGCAGCCTCTGCTGACATGGCTTTCCCAAGGATATAAGACAGCCGTCCTTGACAAAGCATCTCTGCCTCCCCACAAGTGACCCTTCTTCAATCTCCCTCCAAAGCAAGGAAGGACTTTGTGAATCTCAGGTTGCATCCTGTGTGCTGCCGTCCGTGCCCACCCACCAACCTGCTCCTGTCTTTGCTACGACATGGGTTAGTAAGTAAACTAAACACTGGAAAGTAAACTGGAGCCTCCAGATAAAGGAGATTCAAGTTACTCGTCCTCCTGCTCTGTGTCTTCTGACAGTTCACAGCCATCACTTCTGCACTGCGCTTTGTGTTTTTAATAGAGTAAATAAAATAGGTGCTCATTGGTAAGGGAGGTGCATAAAAAGATGAATATAAAACAATATTAAGAGAAGAAAGTCAGACTGACTTTGATCTATCAGAAAAATAGAAATTTACAGAACAAAATCCATCAGACAAAGTTTTTGCATTCCTACTCTGCCGCCTGGGTCTAAGCAGCAGTAACAGCAATGGGCCTGGTGGGCCTGGAAGACAGACGTGGCATGTGTTAAAAACGAAGCATCTTGCTGGGCGGTGGTGGCGCACACCTTTAATCCCAGCACTCAGGAGACAGAGGCAGGAGGATCTCTGTGAGTTCGAGGCCAGCCTGGTCTACAAAGCGAGTTCCAGGAAAGGCGCAAAGCTACACAGAGAAACCCTGTCTCAAAAAAAAACAAACAAACAAAAAAGAAGCATCTTAATTCCTTTAATCATACTTTCCATTGATGAATTCAGAGCACTTGTGTTTGTAGGAAGTGACTGCTGTGTATATACTTACTGAAAAAAGTTAACATAAAAATCCCATCGTTTCCTATCCTCAGCTGGTCAGTATCATCAAAATCATCCCGACCCACAAAATCTTCATCCTAAATGAAGGAAAAAGCATAAGACAAAGTCACGATGAATTATTTCTAGACAAAGGAATGACATCAGGAAAATACAAGGAGCGAATACAAGTATCTGGGAGTGCATTTATTACTGTGGTTGAATTCAGAACTTTAAAGGTTCAGCATCTTAGTAACTCCAGCTTTCCAAACTATTTTTTATTTATAGTCCAAGTTACTATTCTTATTATTAGTTATTATTTGTGGGGGAACTGAACCTAGGATCTCGCAAATGCTAAGCAGGAACTCAACCATAAGCTACATTTCTAGCCCCGTACCAAATCCTTTCAAGAAAATCCCTCAGCTGGGCATGGTGGCACACACCTTTAACCCTAGCACTCAGGAGGCAGAGGCGGGTAGATCTCTAACTTCCAAGCTAGCCTGGTCTACATAGCAAGTTCTAGCCCACTAAGGAGTACATAGCAAGACCCTACCTCAAAAGGAAAAAAGTTATCTACACATGTGACTTAAACTCTAGAGTACCAGCTACCCAGCATCTGTTAGGGGCTTATAATATCTAGAGCCCACTGAAGAGGTAACACTGGCAGCTCAAGTGCACCCCTACTGACAGATGGGATCTGTCCATCCTAATCTGAAAAGACAGTTATCACAGCCTAGAAGGAACATGTTCTTGGCCAACGTATGTGGCCTACCTTTTCAAATGATGTAGACTATGTATTGAGTAATTTGAAAGAAACTGGATATGTCACACCTTTAATCTCAGCACTCAGGAGGCAGAGACAGGCAGATCTCTGTGAGTTCAAGGCCAACCTGGATCATCTAGTAAAAAGACACAGTTCTTGATGTCCACAGCTCTTGTATAGTATAGATACAAGTATTTGGAAGCCTTTTACAACTAAGCTGGATGTTAGGCTCCATGTACTGATGCAAAAAAATCTTCTTACCCACTGCAAAATATCTCTATTTTATACCTTAAAAAGTACCTCTACATATCTACCTTTAAGAATTTCCTAAGAATGTACAGCTGTCTAAGAATTTTAAGTGTTCTGTTATTAATCAGAGCTAATTTCTACACTGGTCTAGTCCAACAGGTCTGCCGAGTATAGTACATGGACCGAGTACATGAAATACATAAAGGAGACCCACCTCTCACTGGAACACTGGGCAGGAATCAAGAACTCTTTTTTTTTTTTTTTAATTTATTTTTTGAGGCATGAGTGTTCTGTCTGCATGTATGTCTGCATTTATGCTTGCATGCCAAAAGAGGGCATCAGATCCCATTATAGATGGTTATGAGCTGGGTATCGAACTCAGGACCTCTTGAAGAGCAGCCAGTGCTCTTAATTGCTGGGCCATCTCTCCAGCCCCAAGTTAAGTATTATTAAAAGGGCTACTCCAGAGAGGGAGCACTTCTTCTTCTGGTGGCCTCAAGATACATGACCAGCATAAACAGAACCCTCCCCCTGCATGAAAGATCTGCTGTACTTGGTGCAAACACCCCTTCACTCACTATTGGGTGCTTGCTAACTTGGCTAGGAGACTCACTCTTTGTTGCCTCCTCGGTGCTGCAATGTTAGACCCAATAAAGGATTCTCATGTGGTCTTTACTTGCCTACTTTCTTTTCTTTTTATTTTTTATTTTCCAAGACAGGGTTTTTCCATGTAGCCCTGGCTGTCCTGAAACTCACTTTGTAGACCACACTGGCCTCAAACTCAAAGATTACCTGTTTCTGCCTCCCAAGTGTTGGGATTAAAGGCATGTACCATCACTCCCAGCTTTCTTGCTTTCTTTTAAGTAGGGCTAGGGGATCCAAGGCTGCACAAGAGCTAGCACACCAGAAGGCTATAGCTGCTGCTGCCACTTTGCTGAATGTTTGCTTATTTTTGATTCCTTCCTTCCAGCATCTCATGTTATCCCAGGCTGGTTATGAACTCAGTGTGCAGCTGAGGATGACCTTGAACTTCTGATCCTCCTGCTTCCTCATCCTGAGTGGTAGGATTACAAGTATGTGCCATCACATTTGGTGTATGCTGTGCTGCAGACTGAACCCAGGGCTTTGGTAGGCAAGCACTCTACCAAATGAGCTACACTCCTATTCCAATATGCATCAATCTAAAATCTCTGCTAAAACTGCAACCCACTCCCATCTCCAGTAAGCTAGATGAGATCTGAACTTACAAATGGCATGATCTGGGATATTGGAGGCACAAGGTTTACCTAAGATGATGCTAGGTCTCTTATGAGTTTAATTATGTCATTTGTATTTCTTCTCTCCACAGGCATCCCTTATAGCTATGAGCTAATACCAAAATATTAAGTATGCAAATCAAGGCAAAGTCAGTGTATTTTCTAAGTCCTCTCCTTCCACCCCTGGAGTCTTGCGGGCCGCAAGAATTTATTATAGAGATTCAGCTGTGTATTAAAGCTATACTTTGACTGGCCAAAGGTCCATCAAATGGGAAGCCATTTATCACGGAATATTTGGTGTTATACAGCCTTAGTATTTCAGCTGTCTTCTGCTACGCAATTCTTGCGTGCCCAAATACTCACAGACTGTATTGGCAAACAGCTAAGCTTCTCAGATGCTGATCCACTAGATAGCTAACACCCTTAACAAGGCCTAGAAGACTAGCAAGCGGCAGATACATAGCTTTGTTTCTTGTGCAAAAGAAGCTCATACCATGCCCTGCCTTCAAGCCTAGGAGCATTCCAGAGCAATTGACTGAGAACAATAGGGCTTTCTGCATAACCAGGTGCAGTAGGGACGAGAGTGGAATTCCAGAGACTGAAAAAGAACAGCCTGGCCAGAGAGAGGAGAGGAAGACAGAGATTCTGTAGAGGGTAAGGCAGATCTCTTGTAGAGTTTATCAGGGCCAGGGGTAAGAAGCCAGGAAGGCTAGATGGAGGATGAAGGAACAGAGGACGAAGATGAGGTCAAAAGCATAGGAGCTTACTAAAACTATGAGGACAGGAAAACTGGGCACAGAGAGGAGCTGAATGTGAGGACGGAGCTGAAGCTGTCTAGATAGAGTTTTGTCACTGAGGAATAAAGTTAACGGACAAAAGAGCGTAGTGTATGTAGATTCCCTTCCCTCAGATACTCCACGCCCTATTTAGTGTCTTTCCATGCTTAAAATCAGCTGTAACCAAGACAACTCAACACTGGATAATGAAAGTAACTTAATTCCAAGTAAGTAGCCCCAAAACAACATAGATAAAACAAAAGCAAAAGCAAGCAAACAAACCAACAAAACAAACTGCTTACTCTTCCAGGAAC
Source organism: Peromyscus maniculatus bairdii (assembly GCF_049852395.1). Lineage (NCBI taxonomy): Eukaryota > Metazoa > Chordata > Mammalia > Rodentia > Cricetidae > Peromyscus > Peromyscus maniculatus. The sequence continues at coordinate 30,153,225 of NC_134870.1, read as the reverse complement.
CAATGGGATCGTGGCTTCAGTCTTGGTTCTCTCAGCCTCATCATAACTGGGCAGTGTTGTAGCCACGTTGTAAGATGGGGGCTTTGGAAACCCAGATTCGTCTTTGTAGTCAAAATATGCTGCAGGAAAAAAAGGAAGTAACAAAATCCATCTGAAGCAACAGACATTTATAAATGAATGTGACACTTGGGATGATTTTTAAGTGTATATTTAAAAACCTGATTCACCACACCTTTAGTCCTAGCACTCAGGAGGCAAAGGCAGGTGGATATCTGTGAGTTCAAGGTCAACCCGTTCTACATAGCAAGTTCAATTCAGCTAAGGCTATGTCGTGAAACCCTGCCTCAAAATACACACATACATAAATTAGGCGGATCTCTGTGAGTTTGAGCCCAGCCTGGGCGACCAAGTAAGTTCCAGGAAAGGCGCAAAGCTACACAGAGAAACCCTGTCTCGGGAAAAACAAAAAAATTAATTAATTAATTAATTAAAAACTCACTGTATATCCTTCTTTCCAATTGTTTGGACCACTCTGAATCTAATAGACATTTATTCTGTGGTACTGGGGATCAAATCCAGGGCCTTGTGTGCAAGCACTCTATCATCGAGCTGCATCTCCAACCCTTTCTACTTTTTATTTTGCCCAGGCTGCCCTTGAACTTAGATAGAATCTTCCTGTCCCAGACTTATTAAGTGCCCACCAGACCTGGTAATTTAAAAAGTCATGAAAACCACTTAGGCTAACACTTGACATGAGCCAGGCATGGTGGCGCGTGCCTGTGATCTCAGATACTTAGGAGATGGTGTTATAGGGTCACAAGCTTGAGCCCAGCCTAGGAAACACAGCAAGATCTCCTGTCAAAGGATTTAAAAAAAGCCTTCACATGTGCATTAAGATCTATACTGTGATTTCCTCTTATTAAAAAAAAGGTGAAAAATCAACCTTAAGAAAAAGGAAAAGGCTTAATACTCATGTGTTCCTGTACTTGGACTCATGTTTTTTCAAATGATACCACCTACTTAGAAGGTTTGATTTTTCTGACTTCAAGCCTACATGCTAGCTTTCTGTTACATAAAGCAATTCATGATGAAGAAAAAAACTGCAAGCCTGTCAATGCTTGAACACCTTTAACAGGAATTAACAACTACAAGAGAAAAACCTTCATGTAAAATTGTTCATTTAAAGAGTTGTTTTACTTGTAATTATTTGATGTCACTGAGTGTTTGTGGTAGTGTGTGACTGTGCATTCTGGTTGCTGAGAATGTTAGACACTTAGATTTTGTAGCAGGAATTACAGGAGTTTGTCAAAAATCAGACTGTGGTGCTGGAAATGAAGAGTTCTTAACTGCCCAAATGTCTCTAGTGCTGTAAATGTTTTGAAACCTACTTATATCATTTTGAATTTATGGAATAGGAATAAACTCATAGAAGAGAAAAACCCTATTCATGTTACCAGTTTGATAAAGACTTTATACATCAGAGTTATCTTCAGCTTTGAGGAAAAAAAAATCACATTTCATTGATTTTTCATAATATCCTTGAAGTAAGTAAATTACCATGTTCACTCAACACTGATGGTGGAGATCAATGCATTGTGGTTTCTATTTTGAAACATTTCAGGTAGATACTCAAGTGTGCTATATGAGTGGCAAATTTATTTAGTGAAGTTTATTTTGTTGTCTTTATATTCCTTCCGTGGCTTTTGTTCATCTTCTATTGTGCTTTTACTTAGTGATAGGTATTTTTCTGCTGTGATGTACAGAACTGGATCTGCATCATCTAAGTGGTCCATTGTTTATTTAAATATCAGGCAGTGTGTGATCATGCTTTTCAAGTAAGGGTGTCTGTGAAAGGGTGATGGGTTGTTGTTCCTGGTTTTGTTTTTCATGTTTTCACATATTCTCTTGAGATGTTTGTTGTTGTTATTCATCCTGACTTGAATATCAGTCATTCAGGGATACATATGAACTCATGATCCTCATGTGACTGCCTCCTGAATACAAGTCCAACAATAGATGATGTACTTCCAATGTGTGTATTTTGTCAACACAATTTAACAATGTTAATGTTAAAATGCTTAACAGAAGAGAACATAAGGAACATTAAATGCCTCATTAATGAGGGAGGGGGGAAGAAAAAAAAGAAAAGGCTTAATACTCATGTGTTCCTGTACTTGGTTGGACTCATGCTTTTACTTCATACTGTTTTCTGATGAGCTGAGGTAACTAATTTGGTTATAAAAATAATTCTCTAAGAAATCTTTCATCCCCCCCCCCCCCCCCCCCCGCGCCTTTTTTTTTTGGTTTTTCGAGACAGGGTTTCTCTGTATAGTTTTTGGTGCCTGTCCTGGATCTTGATTTGTAGACCAGGCTGGCCTCCAACTCAGAGAGATCCTCCTGGCTCTGCCTCCAAAGCAGTGGGATTAAAGGCACAGCCACTGCCACCTGACTCCTTCCCTCTTTTGAACACTGTATTTCATGCTCACTGGCTTCTATTACAAAAGAAGTAGCATAACAGAAAACTTCTAAGCATTTTTTAAGTTTTGAAAAAAGAAAATTCTACAGTTCATCTAATATTTGTCTTACTTTTATTCTCTAGTTATAAATTAACTTCTCCATAAATTATTTTGTTGCAGGATGGAGAGATGGCTCAGAGGTTAAGAGCACTGACTGCTCTTCCAGAGGTCCTGAGTTCAACTCCCAGCAAACACGTAGTGGCTCACAACCATCTGTAATGAGATCTGGTGCCCTCTTCCGGTGTGCAGGCAAACATGCAGGCAGGACACTGTATACATAATAAGTAAATCTATTTTAAAAAAACTCTGTTGCTGTGTAGCCCCGGCTGGCCTGAAACTACCACTGCCCTGTCTTGACCTCCAGGGTACTGATATTAGAAGTGTGAACTATTATGCCAGCTAACTTTAACATTTTTACTATAATCCATTACTGAAATTGTCAATCATCAATGCTCCTCATTAACAGAAAACAAAAAGAGAATAATAATTTCCCTCTTTCTTCTCCTTGCCCTCCTCCTCTTCTGTAATAGGGTCTAGCCATATAAAACTCAGTCTGGGGGACCAGAGAGATGGCTCCGTGGTTAAGAGCACTGAGTTCAATTCCCAGCAACGACATGGCAGCTCATAACCACCTATGATGGGATCTGATGCCCTTTTCTGTCTGATGTCTTCTTCTGTCATGCAGGCATACATGCAAATACAGCACTCATATACATAAATACATCAATAATCTTTAAAACATTATATACTCAGTCTGTACTCAAACTGTCTCCAGTCTCAGCATGAGCCAGCATGCCCAGCCTATAATACTAACACTTTTCTGGTAAAACCAGGAGTTCAAGGTCACTCTTCCAATACAAAGTATTTAAGGACAACCTGGTCTATGGAGATACTTTCTCAAAACAAAGGTATGAAAATTCAATACCCATTTTAAAAAAAGGAAAATACAAAAACGTCCTTAATTTGGTCACGACTGTCTAGAAAACACTCACTAGTGTGACTTGGGCTAAAACACCGCACTGGCAAAGCACCTGCCTCATGTCTCCAGTAATGCAAACAAACAAACACCCAAAGAAAACATGGTCATCGGTAAATTATGGAAAGCTTTCTTCCTCAAGATTAGAGAACAAAGGGCTGGAGAGACAGCTCAGCAGTTCTAAGTGCTCGCTGCCACTCCAGAACCCTGAGTGTAGTTCCCAGAACCCCCTTATAAAGTTCACAACCCCCTATTAACTCCAGCTCCAGGGATCCCATGCCCTCTTCTGGCTTCTGCTGGCACCAACACAAACATTGCATACATATACAAAAACATGAATATATAAACTATAAAAAAAAAGTTAAAACAAGCAAATAAATAAATAAATATTAGGGGCTGGAGAAATGGTTAAGAGCACTGGCTGTTCTTGCAGAACAGAGTTCAATTCCCAGTAACCACATGGTGGCTCTCAACCATCTGTAATGAGATCTGACACCCTCTTCTGGCATGTAGGCAGAACACTGTATACATAATAAATAAATCTTAAAAAAGAAAGAAAGAAAGAAAGAAAGAAAGAAAGAAAGAAAGAAAGAAAGAAAGAAAGAAAGAAAGAAAGAAAGGAAGATAGGTAGATAGATAGATAGATAGATAGATAGATAGACAGACAGATAGCTAGATAGATAGATAGATAGATTAGAGAACAAGATGAAAATGTCTACCATCACCACCTCTAGCCAAATCTCTCAGAAATCTTAGTTGGTGCAATACAATAAGAATATGGAGAAAAAAAAAAAAAGAAAAAAAAAGAACCAGAAAGCAACATTTAATGGTAACTGGCAATCACAGATGATACTGCATACACAGAAAATCCAAAAGAATCCAAAGGCTAGTCAAGTGCATGAACAGCAATGTTTCTGGATATAATATAAGCCATATGTGTACCTGCATATACCAACAACAAACAAAATCTCAATAAGTAGGAAAGCCGTGAATTGTGTGATTTCTTTTCCAAATTTTGGTGTTCTAATCTTTAAAAAACTGTATTGCCTACAGGACTGGGGAACAAATCCAGGGCCTCACACATGCCAGGCAAGTTCTCTACCACTGAACTACACTCCCATCTCTTGGTGTTCCACACAATTAAAATGGTGGCTTCAGAGTCCCAGAATACCAAAGGAATCAATCTCACATCAACTGTCAACAGCTTCCCAAAGTGCCATAATAAAAGGATGCTAAGTCTGTCAAGGCTTTACACGGATGAATGTCTTCAATTTTCCTATGATAAAATGGAGGCTGGGGTTCAGAGTGGCACATGGCTCTCTATTCGCCACTCTGCCACAATCCTGCTTTATAGAATATGGAAGTAGCTCTATCAAACCGGTGAACTGAGGCTGTAGAAATGAATGGCTCAGTGGCTAAGAGCACTTGTTGCTCTTGCAGAGGACCTGGGTTCGATTCCCAGCACCCACATGGTGGTTCACAACCATCTGTAGCTCCGGTTCCAGTAATCCTATGGCCTCCATGCAAGCAAAACACTATGACATAAAATAAAATATATAAATCTAACTTAATAACAAAACTGGTGAACTTTTAAGAACTATAAAGAAATGATTATTAGAAACTCTAGTTATCAAAAGTCCTCTAGACATTGTTTCTTCTCTCCTACACAGGAGGAGGCTCTTCTATAACGAAGAAACTATGAAAACGAAACAGTCGCTAAGTTCCTCAATCCTTCATTCCTTTCTCCTTGTGTCCTTGTTTGTTTTGGTTTTGGAGACAAGGTCTCACGCAGTCTAGGCTGCCCTCCAACATGCTAAGCACTTCTCCAGTGCTGAGGCTGCAGGCATGTGACACTACATCAAGCCTGTTCCTCAGTTTCCCCTTCCTTTCTGAGTCAGCTGGAATGAAACTGAGCCCTTTAAGTGGGTTTGGGCACTTTGGCTTCTAGAGTCTGCCTTCTGCTGTGCAGAGGGTCACCCTCTCTATGTGCCTTACAGTGTGTGTCCATTTCCTCACCACTAATGAAAGCCCTCTTTTTTTTTCCGGAGCTGAGGACCGAACCCAGGGCCACTGAGCTAAATCCCCAACCCTGTTTTCCTTTTCTGGTTTTTGGTTTTTTTGTTTGTTTGTTTGTTTTTGGAGCTGAAGATCGAACCCAGGGCCTTGCGCTTGCACTGAGCTAAATCCCCAACCTGAAAGTCCTTCTTTACCAGCTGGGGGAAAAAAAAGGGGGGGGGGGTGTTAATATGGTTTTTGAAGTCAGGTAACAACTTGAGTATTCACCTTGGGTTACAAGTGAAAACTCAAGCCAAAGACAACTTAGGGAGAGCTGAGGAGAGACAAGCGCAAACAGCATCTCCTGGACAAGTCTATGTGTAAGGGTTGGCTCTGGCCTCAGTACCCACCTGCACTCTCTGCAGAAATGCTGCTGTATGGTGGAGGAGCATCACCTGCAGTCTGCTGGGGTTCCCCGGGCTCCTCTTCATTCTGCAACTGAATAAAAACATCAGATATTAACACACGCATAAAACAAAATCAAAAGAGGCAAACCTAAAAACCAGAGTAGCCTTTCTGGAAGGCTATCTGGCATTGTGCTTATTTCCAAAGTCTTAAAGTGTGCGATCCCTTTTTAAAGGTATTATATTCCCAGGAAGTTATTTTATGGAAATAATGAGACAAAAAGAAAAAGTTACATAAGAATCATATTCCACCGGGCGGTGGGGCGGCGGCGGCGGCGGCGGCGGCGGCGGCGGCGGCGGCGGCGGCGGCGGCGGCGGCGCACGCCTTTAATCCCAGCACTCGGGAGGCAGAGGCAGGTGGATCTCTGTGAGTTGGAGGCCAGCCTGGTCTCCAAAGCAAGTTTCAGGAAAGGCGCAAAGCTACACAGAGAAACCCTGTCTCGGGGGTGGGGGGTGGGGGGGGGAATCATATTCCAAGTACACATGGGGTGTATATATATATATATATATTTTTTTTTTCCCCTGTGGTCCCAGCACTTGAGAAGCTGAAGCAGGAAACCAAGAGTTGTGACAAGCCTGGGCTACATAAAATATGAGGCCTGTCTAAAAAGAAAACAGAAAAAGCCAAATGTACCTACCCCAAGCCTGCCTCACTTCCCACCTCTACTTCCCAAGTGTTAGGATTTCCGGCATACACCACCATGCCCAGTTATCAAAACATAAGGTTAAGAAAAGGAAAAAAAAAAAAAAAAAAGAAAGAAAAATCAGGATTGGGGATTTAGCTCAGTGGTAGTGTGCTTGAGTGCAAGGCCCTGGGTTCGGTCCTCAGCTGGGGGGGCGGGGGGGGGGGGGGGGGGGGAGGAAAAAGAAAAAAAATCAAAAATACAAAGAAAAATTGACAACTTGGATATTCATAGAACTATTACATGAAAAAAGTCTGATTTTTGTCAAATGCATTGTGTAATTTTGTTTGTAAAAAGATAATTATATAACAGAAAGAAGCGCTAGAATGATAGGTATCTACAATCAGCACTATCTCTAGGTAATCAAAGTATAAAGGATTTCTCCTTGTTTACACTGAACTCTAATTTTGGGACTGAACATTCATTGCTTGTATAATTTCTTCAAAGTTAGAAAAGCAATCTGGTAGGACAAAGACTTAAAGTGTTTTATTTTATTTAGTGTATGCACAGAAATTGAACATTAAGCAACTAAGATAGCCATGAAAACATAAACTTCTAACCTCTCTCGGCGCTGTCCTTCCCTATCTCAGCCTTGTTCTAGGTGGCTAAATCTTTAGTTATCTGATAGTGCTTCAAAGCTGGGAACCAAAGCCTGGGTTTTGAGAATCCCAGGCAAATGTTCTAGAGCAGAGCTGACTCCAGCTCCTCCAGTTATTTTAAATATCTCACACTAAATGTGTGTTTGTCTGCCTATTGCTGCTGCCATGGATGGCTCACCCAGGTCACTGTCATGAAACAAAAATGTCTCAATAGATTGTACTTTTTAAATGAGCTGGTCTACACTGGCGTTAAACTATAAAGGGAATTTGCTGATGTAAGCAATAAGGGTCTGATCCTATTTTCAGTATTACCACACAGGAAGTCAACTGAGGTGCTTGTAAAACACACCAGCTCCTAAGCACACTTGACAAACAAGTCCATGGTAAGTTGAGACAGAACATGGGGTTCTGACATGAAGCAGAGCTTGCATCAATCTCCAATGCTGTACCATCTACTAGATTACTACAAACACAGATTTATCTATAAATTAGGTAGCCAGATTACTACAAAGAATTCAATTTGACATGGGTTCTTGGGCCATAATCTTAGCAGCATCTACCATCTAGACCCTTTTTGTCTCCCAGTGCTGGGTATGAAACCTAGTACAAACTTTTTACCACTGACTTTCATCTCTGGGCCTTGATTATTTCGAGACAGGATTTTCATGTGTACCTTGGGCTGGCCTGGAACCTCTAATCTCCTTGTCTCAAATACTGGGATTACAGGCACATTTTTAAGTTTTAACAATCTAAACTTAAACTTAAGGCACTCCCAAAATAATCATATTATAACCTAGGGCAATTTTTCCTTGGAAAAGAAAGCATACAGGCAAAATAGCTATAGGAAAGCAAATGTTCCAGGAACATCAAACAGTGACTTATTTAAAGAACTTTAGGGAGCAGGGGTCTCCTCAATCAATGATCTCAACATTATCTGAAGCCTTAAGAAGGATATTCTTAGCCTCCTCGTGACTAATCACCATTGTATGAGAAGACAGCAGAGAGAGAGAGAGAGAGAGAGAGAGAGAGAGAGAGAGAGAGAGAGAGAGAGGAAAATGGTTATTCAAGAATGCAGTGCTATCTGTAGCAGCTGGTACCATTCTGTATTTCAACCGAGCTTGGCATTTCTAACCTGCTTTATAATTCTGGAGTCTGGTCAAAGCAAGCATGTTTTCTCTACACAATCTGGTTTCAGACAGGAAGCCTGCAGTTCTAAGAAACATAGACATTCAAAAAAAAATCAGAAGGTAAAAAGGTCTGCCATGCCAGTAGCTGTAAGATAGGTTGCCTGTCTCCTAGCAACCTAGAAATGTGAAATGTGATCACTCCCCAGCACAGTAACAGATAACAGCAGAGAAATTCCAGCCTTCTCAGAAACGCTATCTTTTTGGTGAAGAAAAGAGAAACATTACCAGGTCAAGATTTTTCTCCCTTAAAATTCAGTATTTTAGAACCATACATTTCCAACTAAAAAGAGGAAAAAACAAAAGCAACCCCCCCCCAAAAAAAAAACCATTACAACTGTGGAGGCTCCTTCCACATGTTGGGCTGAGCCCCCAACTCACTGTTCTGACAGCCTCCTCCTCACATAGAAACCTAATTACCTCTACACTGCTGGCTTATGATAAGGTTGGGCTCAGAAAGCTGCTCTAAAACACTCTGGGGAGAGGGAACAAAGGTAATCACATTCCAAAGGCCATATATGCTGACTACCATCTATGTTAGTAATGACCTGCTGAACAACAGTGGGGCCTCAGGCCCACCGTCACCAATGAAGGAGTGAGATCCACGCACCACAACTAGAGTGCAGACTGCTGAGGATACAATTCACTTGGTCCCATGATTAGTTTTGCACGTTTTCCTTGTTATGTCCCTGAGAACCTTTCTGGTGCAGCCTACCCAGCCATGTCCCTTCAACCTGGAGATCCTTCTCCGGGTGCTCACAGAGAGCGAGCATGTTACTTCTGGGTCAACACTAGAAAGGCTCTCACTCTTCCATCAGCTGGGTCAAGCGAGCCCAGATCCAGCTTAACTGTCACAGTATGGGCCTCAATGTAGCAGGTCCTTGATGCAGGTCTAAAAGAGGGAACTTGCCTCGGAGCACACACAGTGTAACTGAGGAGGGAGGGAATAGTCTCTGATGGTGACTCTGGAGACTAATTAATACTACTGGAGCTAGATTTTTCACCCCATTACTTTTGTTGATTTTTGGACCAATTTTATCTTTACTGTGATCAACACAATGGCATTTAAAAATGTTTTGTTGTTGTTGTTTACAAATAGAATTATAAAATTACTCACAAATGACATAGAAAAAGCCAGGTGTAGTGGCTCACACTTGTAACCTCAATACTTGGGAGGCTGAAGCTGGAACATTAAGGCAAGTTCCCGGCCAGCCTGGGTTGCTACACAGTGAGACCCTGCCTGCCCACCAGAGAAGCCATACACAGTGCTGAGTTTAATACAGAAAAACTTCATATGTCTCTACCAAGATGAAATACGCCAATAATCCAACAGTCTGAATTTTCAAGTGGTGTTTTGCTTTGTCACACTCTTACACTGCGTCCTGACTTTTTTTCCCATATTCCCACTTGGTGTATGATCCCAATCTGCCATAATACTCCTTGGCCTAATAACTTTGGATTTTAAAAATATGTGTCTTATGGGCTGGAGAGATAGCTTGGCGGTTAAGAGCACTAACTGCTCTCCCAGAAGACCCAGGTTCAATACCCAGCACTCACGTGGTGGCTCACAACCATTTGTTAACTATGCATGTGGTATAGCAACATATATGCTAGCTAAACGCACATACACATAAAATTAAAAAAAAATTTTTTTTAATATGTATCTTGGGACTAGAGGCAGCTCAGTAGTTAGGAATGCTTGCTCTTCTTCAGAGGACTTGAGTTCAGTTTCCAGTACTCATGGTCAAATGCCTCACAACTACCTATAATAACTCCAGCTTCAAGAGCTCCAACGCCCTCTTTTGGCCTCCTCAGGTACCTGCATACACCTGGCATACATACATACAGACACACATAGACATATAAAGAAAAATGATCAAAAACCTATAAAAATAAATCTTAAACCAGGCGGTGGTGGTACACACCTTTAATCCCAGCACTCGAGAAGCAGAGGCAGGAAGAACTCTGTAAGCCACCCTGGTCTACAAAGCAAGTTCCAGGATAGCCAGGGCTACAAAAAGAAATCCTGTCTCAAGAAACCAAAAATAAACAAAAAAATCTTTAAAAAGGTGCTATTGTTTTGTTTTTAAGGTTAAGGCTATAAAATATAGTACATCTAGAACAAAGGGATCACCCTCCTTTGAATCTAAGTATTGTGCCTATTAGAAATAAATACAGCATTTAAAATTAAAATCTGCAAGAGCCAGGTACAATGATATTCACTGGTAGTCCCAACTTGTGGGGAAACTGAGACAAAAGAATCACTTAAGCCAATGGAGATTGAGAGCCCAATATGGCCAGCTTTGGCAAGCATTAATGTAAGCCTAGGAATTGTAGCCATGAAATTGGATTCTCTAGAAGAGCTGCCAGCTAAAGTCATGCTGGAATCAAGAAAAACGGGCCTTGGCGGTTCGTGTTCCTGGAGTTGTATCCATGCCAGTGTATGTCCACACAATCCAGAAGAGAATTTGACATTGCTGCTGCCGCTGTTGCTGTTATAACAATGGCGCACACCGATGCTACTGTTTCTGGGATTACCATTTCATAATTGCTTACCACAGCTAGCACAGTGGAGACCCTGGCAACAAAAGTAGCTACGACAGGTAGTTAATCTTTCATTCTATTGGGCATGATAAATTTAATTCAGTAGTTATATACATCTCGATTGGCTTTGAAAATTATAAATTTATAAACTCAAGTTCCAGTTGCTTTTGGGATACTATCTTACAAGGACTCCAACGTACAATATGGCTCATTAAGGAAGGGAATGGCTCAGTTGCCTTTAGCCTACTGGCTATGGGTGAGATAGGACCTCTGTTGGTCTTTTCTGTATCGAACACACAGATTGCAAGCCCAGTGCCACTTTGAGATCTTTGGCAGCAATTAACTATGCAGCTCACACACAACTGAGCTGGTATGATGAGTATTCAGAGATGGGCAATGCCTGGGGGGGGGGGCAATCACCAACCTAAGACAAAGCACCTGTGTGGCCTGGGTAGGCGTCTCCATGACGGGTAAAGTGACCTGCTGACGTCCCACGCAACCCAAGTCAGAAGCTCATTTTTTAATAAAAGGGGGACCTGTAGGGCCCTGGCCTCCGTTTTGGGTAACTGTTGCCTTGCTTGCGGACCTTGACCTTGATATCCTCCCTATGCTAATTCCCTGCCAGGTTCCACCCTCCTGAATGTTTAAGGGAAGTTTCTTGTCTGTGTATCCAGAATAATGGGCATTAACAGCTTAGATGCAAGATTGTAAAACATCAGTAGCGAACTTCTGCCCTCCGGGGTCCTCCCATTGTGTTGTAAGCCTGTATTTAAGACCTCCTACCCCCTTCAAGAAATGACATTCGACATTTAAAATTAATATATATATATGTATGTATATATATATATATACATATATATATTATAATATATATAATTGAATGAATACTGTGAATGTAATCTATGAATACCACAAATGTGATTAATATCATGAGTGTAATTAATGAATATCATGAGTGTAATTTAAAAAAATTAAAAATAAATTAAAAAAAAAAGAATCACTTAAGCCTAGTTGACTTGGTCAAGCTGGGGAACATGGAAACCAAGCATATTCCTATCTTTAAAAAAAGAAAAAAAAAAAACTACTAGGTATGGATGGCAGCACAAGTCTCCAAATCTTGGGAGATTGAAATGGGAGAATCAGGAATCCAAGTTCATCCCTGGTTGCACATAGTAAGTAGAAGCCAGAAATCCTCACTACAGAAATCATACAGTTTTTTTGTTTTGTTTTGTTTTTTGAGACAAGGTTTCTCTGGGTGTCCTGGCTGTCCTGAATCTCACTTTGTAAATCAGGTTAGCCTCAAACTCACCGAGATCTAGCTACTTCTGTCTTCTGAGTGCTGAGGTCAAAGGTGTGCACCACCATCACCCAGTGATACTTAGTTCTAAGAGAAGCAACTTTGAATTTAACTAGTTTAAAGACACTTAGGCGACTGGAGAGACAGGTGCTTGCCACAAACCTGACAACCAGGGTAAGGTCCAGCAATCCTACAGTGATATTGGAAACTCTTGGGCCATATAGTCTAGAGTGTGTCAAGCAGCAGAAATTAAGAAAGGGCCTTATTAAAAAACAAGGTATAAGAAGAGAACCTCCACAGGCACTCCACATCATGTAAGTACCAATATTCACATACACACACATACACACACACACACACACACACACACACACACACACCTCTTCAGTTGTGTTCTGAGGAATAGCAAAGCAGAGCTAAGATGGGTCTCACTAAGAGACATTTAATCTTACAATAAGTGGTACTGGCCACAGGCATTTACTTTCTCTAAAGACTGACAAAAAGTGAAAAAAATCCTACTGCATAAAGTAGGTGTGGTGATGCACACCTGTAGGGCCAACCCTCAGGAGGCAAAAGCAGGGATCTCCACAAGCTCAGCACCCTAATCTACATCTGAGTTCTGGGCTATCCAGGCTACATAGAGAGACTCAGTCTCCACCAAACCAAACCAAACCAAACTCACAAATCTTTACACCCAAGGAGCTATGACGTCAATATCGACCTCTCACAAATACAAAAAATACATGATAAATAATGCCAAACTAGTCAAGAAATCCCTAACGTTACAAATATTCACACTACTTAATCTGTTGTTGGGTCCTATTTAATTTTACTTTATTTATTTATTTTGGTATTTTGAGACAGGTTTTCTTTGCGTAGCCTTGGCTATCCTAGAACTAGCTCTGTACTAGATGGCCTCAAACTCGGAGATCTACCTCTGACTCTGCCTAGGATAAAAGATCCAGCCAGAGAGTAAGAACTGTACATTTTCTATTACATCTAATGCAATTACTGTGACACTTTAACCTCATCAAATACTTTACTTTCTTTAAAAAAGTGTTTTTTAACTTGTGTTTGTACAAATGTATGGTGTGGGGGGTATGTACACACCCACTTTGAGGCTAGAAGGGGAGCTCAAGTTACAGGCAGTTGTGAGCCACCTGACACAGTCCCTGGGAACTGGACTTGGAAGATTAGCAAGTGTCCTTAAGCACTGAGCATCCATCTTTCCAGCTCCAAATTCTTTACTTGCAAGAAGAATTCTCCGCTAACTTGCTATTAATGTATTAGGTATATTTTAAGTCATTCTGACAAGGTACAAGAGACTCAACTATAAGAAAAGAAACCTGTTCTAACAATGAGCAAAGGCTGGAGAGTCTACTCAATGAGTAAAGTGCTTGCCATGCAAGCACAGAGTAGTGAGTTCAGACCCCAGAACTGCAGGCCTGCAACCCTAGCAATGGGGCACAGACAGAAGGATGCCTTGGGCTTGCTGGCCAGTCAGTGTAGCCCTAATGGCAAGGTCCAGCTCCAAGTTCAGGGAAACCTATCTCAAAAACTAAAGTAGCAACTAAGAAAGGCAGCCTGATGTCAATCAACCTCAGGCCACTACACATGCCTGTATGGGCAAGTGCACCTGCACACATGTATGCACACTCAAACCACACCCCCACACACACCTCCCCCGCCCACACACACACAAGCAGGAGTTGAACAAACATTTTTCCAAAGACAGTATGCAAACAGCCAGTAGACACAAAATGTTCAACACTGTTAGGTCAGCAGAGAAAACCATGAGCTAATACTTCATATCCACTAAAAAGACAGTAAACAGGTTCTTATGCATGTGAAAAAACTAGAACTCTAACAAACTACTAGTGGGAATGGAAAGTGTGTTTCTCAAATAGTTAAGACATATGTCCACACAAAATTTGATGGTATAGCAATACTTCAACATAAAAACAGATACAAGATCTGTGGTTTATCCATACAATGAAACACTATTCAGCAAGAAAAAAGGATAGGGAGCTGGAGAGATGGCTCAGCGGTTAAGAGCACTGACAACTCTTCCAGAGGTCCTGAGTTCAATTCTCAACAACCACATGTAATGAGATCTGGTGCCCTCTTTTGGCCTGCAAGGACACATGCAGACGGAATACTGTATACATAATAAATAAACCTTTAAAAAAAAAAAAAAAGAAAGAAAGAAAGAAAGATAAATTGCTGCAGCATAAATGAGCTTTGAAAGCATTATACTAAGAATAAAGCCACTAACAAAATACCATATGCTGTATGCTTCCTTATAGAAAAATGCTCCCTTTTGGAGTACCAATTTCATAGAGAAAGATTAATGGTTGTTGGTAACTAGGATAAAGGGGGAGAATAGCAGCTTACTGTTGCTATGCCTGAGGTTCTTGTAGGATCAGGGATAGTGATAAAAAATGTTTAAAATTTAGATGGGGATAATGGTTATATAGCATAATGGAAATAGGTTTTTTAATTACTCTATACTTTAAAAGAATACACTTGGGCTGGAGAGATGGCTTGGAGGTTAAGAGCACTTGCTGCTCTTTCAGAGAACCTGGGTTCAATTTCATGCACCCACGTGGTGGTTCATAACCATCCATAATTCCGGTTCTAAGGGATCTGAACCCTCTTCTGACATCCAAAGTACCAGACACACACATGGTGAGTGTACAAACATATAGACAAAACATTCACACATGTAAACATAAAAATAAATAAATCTAAAAAGATTTTTAAAGGAATAAATTTTAATCTCAAAAGAATAGAGTAATAGTGTTTTCTATTTCTGAAGAGCCAAATCTGTACTGTATAATTTTACTTAAATAAAATTTCATATTAACTATCCTATATCACTGTTCCCTTATTAAGTCAGTATCTGTTGCCTTCAATGAAAAGGATCCCATGAATAGGATCCACAAATCACCACAGAACATGTCTATGAATGGGTGAAAATTAAAAGCACTGGCTAATCTCCCAGACAACCTGGGGTTCAATTTCCAGCACCCATACTGCACTTCAGAGCCATCTGTGTGTGTGTGTGTGTGTGTGTGTGTGTGTGTGTGTGTGTGTGTGTGTACACACACATATATATCGCACAACTGCAGCATTTAGAATATCCAAGACTATCAGAAGTAAAAAATAATGTAAGTGTGTAAATCTTCTAATACCAAAATGAAAACATAAAAATGCACCAAAGCAAGGAAATTTAAGTGATGAGAACAATGACTTACAAGTGCCTAACAGACAGAATGCTTACTCTTAGAAAGGCCATGGTCATAAAGCTTATGGTTAAAGACTTGTGTGGCTGTCTCTGGCTGGTAACATAAATACAACAGATGAACACTTGTTTTTTTGTTTGTTTGTTTGTTTGTTTTTGAGACAGGGTTTCTCTGTGTAGTTCTGGAGCCTGTCCTGGATCTCGCTCTGTAGATCAGGCTGGCCTTGAACTCACAGAGATCTGCCTGCCTCTGCCTCCTGAGTGCTGGGATTAAAGGTGTGTGCCACCACTGCCCAACTAACACTTGGTTTTACAGGGGGAAATACCAGCATTCTCTATAGAAGTCCTTAGAAATGAGAGCAAATACTGCCACTTGAGATCACCAACTTGCATTTCCTTCAACTTCCTGTTGTCCATATTAGGTCACACTGACAAGAGATACAAGGTGGACACACAGTAGGCACTCATCTCTAATTCAACTCCCCTGAAAAGCCAAACTCTCAGCAAAGTCACTGCTCATCTGCAACTATGGTGCCAGCACTTTGTCATCAGCCTACTGACCTACGGAATCATTTCCAGAACTGATGGCTCTACCAAGACACTTAAGTAAGTAAATGGTACCCGGCTTCAGTAAAAACTGAAGCCAAGGAGAGTCTTCCAGGCTATCGCTTACCCTCAGTGGGCTAGGATCTCACAAAGACAGAAGATGTGTCAGGTCTAAAGGAAACTCCATTTCCCCAAATTCCAAAATGCAGAAGAGACAAATGGCTCCCTGTGGTGCCTGCTGGCATACCAAAGCACAAGCTGGCCTGGTATCACAAGTACCTGTTACACATTTCAAAGTCCATGCTAGCATCTAGCTCTCACCTTCCCACCTCCCCTAAACTCCTTCAACTCACGGGCTCCCCTCCCCAGGTACTCATTCTCCATATAACCCTGCTATTTCTTTCTCTCTCTCCCTCTGCTCTGCTCCTGCTTCTCTCATGGCCAGGTCCAGTGTGCTGACCATGTTCAGTCTACTATTTTCCTCTCTCAGCTCTAGACTCTTGCAGATGCCTCTGCTTACTCTCTCATATCTACAATAAACACTTGCCCCATTAACCATACCATGGAGCAGTTGTGAGGACAATTCCCACAGAGCTACCCCTGGCTCAGCTCCAGAGTGCTAGCACCTATCCTTAACCCACCCTTTGCTTCTCTTGTTACCCTCTAGGTGAATCTTCCCGAGAGTTTCTAAGGGTGCAAAGCCTATGCAGACCTGGCAGCAACAATCCAGAAAACTGTGATATTCCTTAATTGAGAATTTGCATTTGGCATTGTCCCTTGGGAAATCTTAGATAAGAGGTGTTGAAGATAAAGATGAACTTGCTAAAAGGTGTAAATTGGAGAATAACAAAAGGACCCTTTGCTAAGTTACAGTGGACCAGTCAGTAGAGACACAAAATTCCCCTCATCCTCAGGGTGCCTCGGCCTCTTGATTCCAGTGGACCCGTGTTAACCCACACCCACACGGGTATACAACAGCAGTCATGTCATCAGTTTATACAGTAAGAGGGACAACTGCCCAAACTTAGATAGTTAACACCAGACCTCAATGCTACATAGTGAGACCCTATCGTGCGCAAAAAAAAAAAATCCATATAAGGATGCTCAAAGCAACTGTTCATAGCATGATAAATTACAGGGGCTAGGGGGAGAGCTCAGTAAGTGAAGTGCTACCGCACAAGTGTGAGGGCTCCCCTCCCCACCCACATAGACAAGCTAGGGCTTCCCATGCAGCTCATTGATAGAACACCTGCTTAACACACAGGTTCTGGGTTCAATTCCCAGCACTGCAAAAAAAGGTGTTTAGTGGGTGTGTGGTGCACACCTTTAATTGCAGCACCCAGGAAGTAGAGGCAGTCAGTCAGATCTCTTTGAGTTTGAGGCCAATCTGGTCTACATAGTGAACACCAAGCCAGCCAGTGTTACACAATAAAACCCTATCTCAAAAAAAACTTTATTAAAATTTAATGAAGACAGGCAGTACTCTGTCCCTTGCAATATTCAATAACTTTCCTTTAAAAAAAAAAAAAAAGGTAATTGAAAAAATTGAGCTACTTATAGATGAATGCTACAACCAAAGAAAGGACAATGACAATGGCTCCAGGAGTGATCTGTAGGCAGGGAGTCTCCCCATCACTACTGTCCATGGAAATAAATGTGTTAGAAACAGACAGACAGACAGACAGACACTAAGGAAAAGAGCCGGGGTTGGGGATTTAGCTCAGTGGTAGAGTGCTTGCCTAGCAAGCACAAGGCCCTGGGTTCGGTCCTCAGCTCCAGAAAGAAAAAAAAAAAAAAAAAAGAAAAAAAAAAAGGAAAAGAGCCTTATGAAGTACGGAAGGCTCACCGTTACCATGTAATGTAAAAGCAAATTTGTTTGAAAAACAAATGTTAAAAAAAATAAAACTATGCCCTAGAATATAAAGCCACTAGTGCTTGATTTATCATCACTCTTCCTAGGGACAGAGATATACACATCTCTCTCTCTCTCTCTCTCTCACACACACACACACACACACACACACATATACATACACACACTTATCATATGTTCCTTTCCTGTGTATCAAATTAGTAACATAAGGGAAGAGATGGTAGTCATATAATTAATGACTTTAAAAAGAAATGGCAACAAAAAAATAGAAACAGAAAAAAGAAAGATAGCTAAGTCTTTTCTCCTAAAAAAAAAAAAAAACATTGAATGGGGATGACAGGATGGTAGGATGGCTCTGACCCTTAGAACCCAAATTCAATCCCAGGAACCCACATGGTGGAAGGACAGAAAAGACAGAATGGAGTCCTGTAAGTCCTGTCTTCTAACCTCCAATGTGTAACTATTGTGTGAACACACACATGCAGGTGCAAGTGTGTGCACGGCACACACGCACTAAATACATGTTTTGTTTTGTTTTTTAAAGAAAGAAACCTTGGATGTTCATTAGTCAATCTGTAACACATACTATAGCCTGGTGAATACAAGTAAGTATTTAATAGATGCTTGTGGTACACATAAAGAAAAATTTGGTATTTTTACACATTGTAATTCTTAAAATGTTTTTCCTTCTAAAAACAACCAACTAGCATATTTACTAAATGCAATATTCTCCATTGTCAAGACAGCACAATTAGATGTACAGGCTGAAAGTCAACAGAAATGCTGTGACGTACATTACATTGGTAAACACTGTGTGCTGTTTGAGCATACTGAGAAGCTGGCTCTGGAAATGGGGTTGCTCCCCTCCCCTTCAGAATCAGGCATGTTTATCTCAAAACGTCCTTCAGGGTTCCTTGTCTAGGGATGGGCTGATCCTCCTCCCTGCTAATTGTAACAGGGACAAAAGGAAACAGCAAAACAGCTCAAGAGTAGAAACGTTGTGTCCTTGAGAACAACTAGAAGGTGAACCATTTTCAACAGAGGCTATTATTTATGCCAAAATATAAAAATGCATGGGAACCCATCCATGAAGCGAAAACTCAATCAAGAACTCCAGCCGACTGCCTCAACTTCCCCAGCAGGTTTCTGCTGGGTGCTGTAAGTGTCAGGTTTGATGATGATATATATCTGTCTGTGCTATTTGTTCTTTTGCTTGGGGCCTCACTGGAGGGGACACTCTGCTCTGCCTAGGTGGCTCTCAATCCGGAACTCCAGCTGGCTGCCTCAACTGGTTTTCCTAGTTACTTCTGGTCAATGTTTATAAGCCATCAATTTGATGGTGTTTTGCTATCTGTATTACTTGATATTTATTCTTTTACTTTTGCTGGCTGTATACTCATAAAAAAAAAAAAGAACAAACAAACAAAAAAACAGGCATGGTGCACACACCTTGGGAGACAGAGGCAGATGAGTTCCATGATGGCCTGGTCTATACACTGAGTTCTAGGCCAGCCAGGGCTACAAATCGAGATCCTAACAAAAAAAAAACAAATGAACCAGGGCTGGAGACATGCCTCGGTGGTTAAGAGTTGCTCTTCCAAAGGACCTGGGTTCAATTCCGAAGAACCTACATGACAGCTCACAACTATCTATAATTCCAATTCAAAGAGATCCAACACCCACACACAGACACATACGCAGGCAAAACACCACTGCACATAAAATAAAAACCCCAAAACCAGAAAAACCTATAAAGCCAAGCAAGAAGACAGAAAGTAACAAAACCCTGACAGCTACAAGTGAGATTAACAAGGGGACTGGTTCAGTAGACCGGAAGGCTGAATCCTAAACCAGAACACAAAACAAGCTACCTATTTTACACACCCCAAAAGCTCAGAAATTGGTGACACCGGGTACTGATAAACTGAGTAAAAAAAGATTTAAAGACCGAAAGGAAAGTTGCAGAACAGTTAAACACGCAGCTCTCCCAGATCTCCTTTGGAAGGCTCACCTAGCATGCATGAGGCCACAGGTTCAATCCCCAGTACAAAAAAAAAAAAAAAGCTATGCTTGGGAGAGTAATTAAGACAAGGAGGGAGCACTGGGGAGGTATCATTGTCTTGGTTTTTGGTTTGTTTGTTTTGAGACAGAGTTTCTCTGTGCAGCCCTGGCTGTCCTGGAACTCAGAGAGGTTCAACTTCAAATCTGCCTGCCTCTGCCTCCTCAGTGCTGGGATTAAAGGTGTACACCACTACCACCCAGATAAGACATCAGTTTAAGGAAATGGGTGAAATAGAAAAAAACTGGTAGAAAGATTTGTATACCAAACGCTGAGCTCTCCCAACCTCTTCCCCCAATCACTTCTGAGGATACTAGCAGACAGTGGCCAGACCAAAAGACAAGACTCAAAAATAATGACACTCAAAACAAGTAAAAATACCAAACCAGCCCTCAAGACTGGCTTAGCAAGTAACAGCATTTTCTACTATGTCTGATGATCTGAGTTTTACTCCCTGGAGCCCAGGAGCAGTCCTTGGACCTTCACACACACACATATACATCAGAAAATCAAGATGTATCTGATGCAGAACTGAATTCATTCAGCATTTCTAAGTTTCCCATTAACAAACACTGAGTACAGGCTATCTGTTGTATATCAGAACACAATTCTTGGCATGCTACAGCAACATGGAGTAACCCTGTCTTGGAAAACTAAAAAAAAAAAAAAAAGGAGGAAACCACCTCTCATAAGAGGGTGGGGACAAAGATGCCATTTTAGTTAACTCTAGAACCTAGTAGTTGACAACTGTGCATGTGCCCTATCTTCTGGAGAATAAGACAGTTTCCCATATGAATATGAGTTAATAATTCTGGGACCACTTTATATATGCATACAAAAGCTGAAGAATTAAGTAAACAGATGCTATATGGTAGGAGCCAAATTTCTCACTGTTGAAGTGGGAGTTTATAGATTAGGGGAGTAAGCTAGCGTGATGCACATGCTTGAATGAAAGTTAGAGACACTGTGTGAACTTGGCTTTGGATCATTTATGTATACAAATACTCTTCATGGGGCTGAGGGTGTAACTGAGTGCTAAAGCATACTTGCAGCACATGGAAGAGTTTAGGTTCAATGCTCAGCACTTAAAGAAACAACAAGCACACAGGGATTTATTTCCTGGCTTTGCCACCTTAGAAGGCCAAAAACTAACAACACCCAGGACAAGGACACAGAGCTGGTTTCTGGTAAGATGGTGTAAGAAATGTGCTAGATGAGACTAGTCCAAAAAGAAGTGCTCTAAAACAAAACAAAGATGTAGGTGTGCCAAAGGGAACCAGGTATAAGACACAGGACCAACTAAAAGTTCCCAATGGTCAAAGGCAGCACTAACAGCGGTACTGGAGTTATATTCCCAAGTAATTATAAATATTTTTGAGTCCAGAGATAAATGACTAAATAAGTTAATAGAGAAGAAATGTATGTTCCACATATAAAAATGGCACATAATGTATGTCAATCCCTGCTTGCAGTATTAGTGTCACCCCCTTTCACATAAGCTGTGAGTCCCACTCTTCTCACACAGCACAGCCTGCAGGAGGGAAGAGACCTTTACACAGAGAACCTGACAAACACTGCCCACAGCCATAAGCAGTAAGTCGCGCTGACAATATATGTTTTACGTGCATGTATGAGCAGATGTGCTCAGCCATGTGTAGAGGCCAAGGGTGGATTGAGGGTGTCTTCTTCCTCTATCATTTTCAATTCGTCATTTCACTTTTTGAGACAGCATCTCTCACGGAACCTGGAGCTCATTGATTAAGCAAGGGTGATTGGCCAGGAAGCCCTAGGGATCCTCATCCTCTTGTCTCCACACCCAACTCTGGAGTTAAAGCCATATACATACTACCAGCCTGCACTTCACGTGGGTGCTGGCAATCAGAACTCAGGTCCTCATGACTGCAGGTGCTTTTACTGAACCATACTTCCAAATTGTTGGTGGAATAAGAAATCAACACAAAGTCTGGTGCACACCTTTAATCCCAGCACTCGAGACCGGTGGATTCTAAGAGTCAGAAGCCAGATTGGTCTATATACTAGGTTCCAGGGAAGCCAGGACTACATAGAGGAGACTCTGTCTCAACAAACAAAAAAGAAATTATGTACTCAGAAAACTGAGTGAGAGCTTAATTTACAGGCAGGGTGTATGTACTAGGTGATATCACACTTGTTTTAACACTACATTTGAAATTACTAATAGAAACTGTTCTACCTGCCAGCCACCAGAAGCAACTGTACTTAAAATGTTTGCAAAGCACAATAAATTTGATACACGTTTACTACTTGTCTAGTTTACTGGCAACAATTACTTGAAAGGGAAAAAAAGATCTTCAACCTTATTTTCAGCATTAATCTGCAATTAAAGTAAATTTCTTCATCTAGATAGGTATGGCCTTCTACAAGAATATGCTCCTCACTAAGCAATTGTACTTATCAAAAAAAAAAAAAAAACATCAAAATAAAGAAATGCAAGTAATTATTTTAAAGCTTTTATAATCCCAGCACTGTGAAAGCTGAAACACAAGGGTCCCAAGTTCAAAGCCAGTCTGTGCTACACAGTGAAACCTCATCTAAAACAAAACATAACAAGCCAGGCAGTAGTGGCGCACTCCTTTAATCCCAGCACTTGGGAGGCAGAGGCAGGTGGATCTCTGTGAGTTTGAGGCCAGCTTGGTCTACAGAGGGAGATCCAGGACAGGCACCAAAGCTACACAGAGAAACCGTCTCAAAAAACCAAAAAACCAAAACAAACAAACAAAAACAAAAAAAAAAAAAAAACATTTTCACGGTAAAATTTATTTTTATAACTTAATATAGTATAGTGTATTGTGACTAATTTTTTAAACAAACATGTATGTACAAGCCAGTAGTGACCAGTCCTTAGAACAGGATTCCCTAGGCAGCTCAATTGAGTCTTGGTTTCTATCCAAACCGGGAAGTATTGCTCTGTTTACAGAGCACAGAGTGATGAAGCCAATAAATCTCCCCTAACAAGTGATGACCAGTAGACACAGCCAGAAAGCAAGAATGAATCAAGAATCTACCAGTGCCACCAAAAATGACACAGAGAACAAGGCTTGCCAAGAGCAAGCCAATTCAAAAACAAAGGACAGTCACAGCTCTGTGTTCCTGACATTTATAAATCCTATTTCCATATTTCTAACAGATTCAAAGAGAGCTCTCAAGGCTGGCAAGATGGCTCATCGTGTAGAAGGCACTAGTCACCAAGCCTGACAACCTAAATCCATCTCCAAGAACTGCACAGGAGGAGAAAACCAGATCCTGAACATTGTCCTCTGACCTCTACTCACACTCACAAATAAAAAAATAAAACATAATAAAAGTTTTTTTAACGCTCTCATGATACTGACCTCATGTGACAATACCCACTTGAAGTATCATTCTTTTCTCTATTTCACATTAAAATATTTGTAAATGAAATTATAGGATTACAGCCAGGCATAGTGGTATATATCTGTAACCCCAGCACTTTGGAGACTAAGTAAGGCAGGAGGATTGTTGCAAGTTCAAGGCTAGCCTGAGCTACAGAGAGTTCCAGGTCAGCCCGAGTTACAGTGTAATATTCTATTGTCTCCAAACATTAAAATAAACAGATAGATAGATAGATAATAGCAAAAGAGAATTTTGGATCCAAGAAAATAAATAAGATTGGCTATTGATAGGTATTTACTGAATGCAGGTGATGGCTTCCATAAGGTTTATCATACTATCCTATTTGGTATGTATTTGAAAAAAGTTGAACCAAGCATGGTAGTATACTCCTTTTAATCCTAGCGCTCAGGAGGCAGAAGCAGGCAGGTCTGTCTCTATGAGTCCAACGCCAGTATGGTCTACATAGCAAGTTCCAGGACAGAGCTACATACTGAGACTTTGTCTCAGAAAAGAAAAGAAAAAAGAAAAGGGGAGGGGAGGGGAGGGGAGAAAAGAAGAGAAAAGAAAAGAAAAGGGGGGAAAAATCTGAAAATATAAAACCATTAAGAAATAATTACAGGGGTCTGGAGAGATGGCTCAGTGGTTAAGAGCACAGGCTGTTCTTCCAAAGGACCTGGATTCAATTCCCAGCACCCACAAGGCAGCTCACACCTGTCTCCAACTCCAGTTCTAGGGCATCTGACACCCTCACACATACACACATGCAGGCAAAACGCTAACGCACATAAAATTTTTTAAAAAATCTAAAAGTAATAATAATTACAGGCTAGGTGTGATGATATACACCTTTAATCCTTATTTATAGGTGGCAGAGTCAGTCAGAGCTCTGTAAGTTCAAAGCTAACTGGATCTTCATAGAGAGTTCTAAGCTAGTCTGTCTCAAATAACAATTATAATAATAGCCATCTCTCCAAAGACAATATACAAACAGGCAATGCAATGAAAAACATAACTAATCATTTAGGAAACAGGAATCAATACTCTAAGGAGATGCCTTCACAACCAATGAACAGATGTCTACTATAAGAAACCAGAATAGGGCCAGTGTTGAACTCAAGTGGGTAGTGATTGCCAGCCATGAACAAAGCCTGGCTACTATCCCTAGCACCGTAAAAAACAAAACAACAACAACAACAAAAACCTGTTGTTGAGAATATGGAGAAACTGGAATCTTTGTACAATGTTGGCAACAATTCAAGATGGTGTGGCTGCTATAGGTACAGAAAGGTAGTTCTAAGAAAACTTAAAAATAGAATTGCCAAACCATCCAGGAATCCCACTTCTGGGTAGAGTCTCATAAAACTCAAAAGGATGGACCAAGAGATAGGTGTACACCCATGTTCTCAATGCATTATGCACAAAGACCAAATGTCCATCAGCAAATGAATTTATTCTTTAATGTAATGTAGCACAGGCAGGCCTGGTGCCATTAGGAGGATAAGAAGTTCAAGCTAAGCCTCAGTATACATACACACACACACACACACACACACACACACACACACACACACACACACACACACGGTGAGGTCACGCCTTGATACAAGAGACCCCCATTTCAAAACAAACAAACAAACAAGAAAGTATAAACAAACATAAAATAAAACAGCCTTAAGAAAGAAATTCTGACACCTACTATATGGATGACCCTTGGCCACATGCCACATGAAAAAAGACAGTTACAAAAGGATAAACAGCTGATTGAACTTACACTGGTATCTAGTTGACACAGGCTGGAATAAATAAAGGTGAAGTATTATTTCATGGGTAATAGACACGGGACTGGTTTCATACATACGTGAATGCACTTAATGCTGGCAGACTTTGTACTTAAAAATGCAAAAAACAACCACGTGGGCACTACCTAGATCTCCAATATCCTAACTTTACCAAATACATGGCTTCACCTGTATCTGTCAAATGCCCTTCCAGACTACTCGGAACTTAACCCGAAAACCTATCACCCCATGCCTGCTTTATGGTGTCATCTGAGCGCTATACAAACTTACTGGTGAGGACACGGACAGGCAGCTTCCTCAGCAGGCAGTGACTTATGTCTAAGGGCACAGCCTGTGGTTTATTTCTAATGTATACTGCAGCACCGTCCATTTACATGGGACCCAAACCCAAACCTTTTTGTTTGTTTTTGTTGACAGGATTTTTCTGTGTAACCACCCTGGCTGCCTTTGAACTCATAGAGGTCTGCCTGCCTCTACCTCCTGAGCACTGGGATCGAGGGTGTGCACCACCACTGCCAGGCTCAAATCCAAGTATCTGAAAACATCTGGCACGAGGTAGCAAAATTCATGATAGAGAGGCAAAGATCTATTACAATAAAGAAAATGGATGACCAGCAATTAATGTCCTCTTTGAGCTAGCCACAGCTGGGTGTGAGCCCACATAAACCTTTCTGAAACACTGCTCCATATATTTGGGTACAGTCTGTTTTAAAACTGCAAAAAATGGGGGGTGGGGGTGGGGGGAGGTGGGACCATATTACAGGGAAACTGAGCCCAGACTGTCTATAAATTGTCACTATACTAAATTCAAGTTGTGCACAAATGTGCACACGTTAATAAAAAACCTATAAAAGCAAAGGAAACCAGCAGTGTTAGCATTTCTGAATGAATCATAAAGCTTCCATTACAGTCACTGAGCTGGAGGACCACCTCGGTTAGACTAACCAGATCAAAAGAGTAGCATGTTCCTATCAAGTGGCCTGGACTATTCACCAGCATTCTATAATTCAAAAGCCTTTTAAATATGTATAGTCTCTGATCACACACTACAAAGGAACAGTTTGTGGAAAACAAACTCAACGAATGAAAAAAATTATAAACATTTTTAGGGACTACCAGTAGATAATTAGGTTATAGCTCAGCCATGCAATTACATGCCACACGGGCATTAAAAATGTCTGATAAAGAGGCTAGAGATATAGTTCACACACATGAACGTGAATGCACATGATTGAGACCATGGACACATCCAAGTGTGATTAGGAGCCCGTGGAAGTACATGAATGTATAAAGATGTGCCTGTATAGACTTTCATGAGCATGTAATATACATGTACACATACATACGTATCTGCTAATGGATACAGCCTGTCTTTGGGCCATAAGCCTTTTAGGTAGGCAAATATATAAATTCTCTTGTAATCACAATTTAGCAGCTTTGTGAACTTGAGCAAGTCACTGAGACCCTTAGAGACTTGACATCTATAAAATGAGAACAAACTTTGACTCATAAAGACGTTGTAGGGTTCAATGAAGATGGATTTAAACTGAGTCTGCTGTGACTGGTACACAGTAAATCAGCACTAGCACTCCTTACCTATGCACATGCGCACTGACTACACTTTTGTATTATCTACATAGTTCTAGTCCATAAAAATATGTACCCATGCATTAACTTTGCTTATCTATATGGGGACAGATTGGTGTTTGCCGAGACTTTTTTTTTTTTTTGCTTTCATATTTTATAATTTTTTTTCCTGAAAGATTTTTTTTTTGTTTGTTTTATTGAAGATTATTTCTTCAAATGTATTTTGTTAAGGCAGGATCTTCCTGTACCTCTGGCAGCTTGCAACTAATTTGACAGTTCAGGCTGGCCTTAAACTTTTGATTTTCCTGCCTCAGCATCCCAACTGCTAGGAGCCACCATGTCCAGCAAAATAATTACTTTTAGAATAATGATAAAAAGATGGCCTATCTCTAACATACCTAAATTCTGCATAATCAAAAAGCTACTAATAAACACGTAAGCCAACAAAAGCATAATTTTAATACTCTGACAAATCCTCTCTCTTCTAGCCACTAACCAGCATTACCCCATAGCTCAGTAAGATGGCAGTACAAAGAAATTCCCCAGCTCTTCTGCTTGTTTGCCTATCCAAGTCCGGATGAAAAGATTGACACTCTGAGGTTCCGGGGATTTGTAAACAGGTTGATCAAAGTCTATGACTTGAATTTATTAAAGCAGGGAAGCACCCGGAGTCTCATCCAAGGTCACAGAATAAAGGCTGTGAAGACTTAAAAGATTGGGCTGCACGGCCACAATTTTGGTTGTTTATGAAACCAAGAGGCTAAATCCTTAACTAGTCATTTCAGGAGTCCGGGCGGGGGCGGGAAGGAGGGCGGATTACAACACACCGCTCAAGACAGCAAAACAAACCAGTAACTGACCGCGCAGGGTTAATCTGTAACACGCTTTAATCGTACTGGTTTTATTTCTACCACGTAGTAAACGTAGATCACTTAAATCACGCCATTTTATATATGGAAAAATCAGGACTGACATTTTTGCATGCAAGTTATACTGAAAATTGACAAAACAGAAGCAGTTGCTCGCGGTTCAGTCAACAACTCTCCACAATTACGGGATGTTTTAGGTTAATATCTTTAATCCCACCCTACCCCACCCCCGCCCCAAAGTCTCTAAATTCCCAAGGAAACACAGCCACAGATTGGGAGGGGGGGGGAGAATCTCTTTTCCCTGGGGCCTCAATTTACAGAATCACACAGCAGATAATAATCCAATCATCTGGTTATATTTCCTCCCTAGATATGCTATTAGATCTCTTAAAACGTCATTTCCAAGCGTGCAAAATACACCCGGGCACACGCCCTGCAGCCTCACCGTAGCCCTACATTTTGGGGCCTCGCTCCAGCCAAACATCGCCTCTTGCAAATCGATGGAAAGCTGAGGGCTCGTCTCTCGCTTCATTTATTGACTCGAGTCTTAAAAGGGAACTGAGGGGGATGGGTTTGGACAGAACCGAGGCTCTGAAACCCTGAGTAATCGCACCTCGCTGCGGACAGCCGCCCGCGGCAGCACAAGCGATTATGATCTTTGCTTCTGAACCCATTTCCTTTACCTTTTTGGCTCAAAAAAAATTTTTTTTCTCTCTCCCCCTGATTTTCCAATGACATCAAACCAACTCTGAGAAAATGAAAAAACAAAAAACAAAAAACGGATGCCTCCAGGTCGGAGCCCCCAGAGCGCCACGAGTTCGGCCTCCGGGCCCCGCCCGACCTGGGAACCAGAGTCAACGAGGTCCCCGCCCGGCTGGCCCGGAGCCGAGCCGCGACAGGCCCAAGCCCCGGGGTCCGGCCCAGGCCCGGCGAGGCCTGCAAAGCCCCGGCGTCGAGTGGCCGGCGGAGAGCGGGGCGGGCCCAGGGCAGCTCACCTGCTGGTACCCGCTGCCGCAGGCCGGCTCCACGGCCGCCAGCGCCGCCAACGCCAAGGCCATGGCGCAGCGGGTCTCAGGGAAGGAGGACGAACGAGCGAGCTGAAGGGGCGCGGACGCCGCGGCCGAGGGGTCGCCGAGAGGTACGCGCGGCGCGGCGTGCGAAGGGCCGCTGCTGGCGCTGGGACGCTCTCCTCCGGCACTGAGCGCCGCCGCCGAGGCTCCGCCGCGGCCCCTGGGGAGGAGGCGGGGACGACGACGACGACGACGCTGCTGCGCCGCCGCCCCGCCCCCTCCGCGCCCCGCCCCGCCCCGCCCCGCCCCGCCCCGCCGGGCCGCGCCCCTGGCCCCAGCCCCGGGAAGTCGCCTTTCTGCAGGGTTCCCTTCCTAACTGCCATCCTCAGACGTCAGACGTCAACCAGCCTTAGAGCAGGGGTCTCATCCCGCCAGTCGAGAGCCTCAGGATGTATGTAAATTCGAGGGTATATGTAAATTCATATGTAAATATCCTCGAATAAAGTTTTATTGTAACACGGCCTCTTTCCCCGTCGAGTGTGGCTTGCAAACTCTAAAGAATGTACTGCCTGACCCTTTATAGACATACATACATACATACATACATACATACATACATACATACATACATACATACATAAATAAATAAAAATGCTGACCCTAAATCTTAGACTGGGTTATTTATAATAGAGCCTAATGTATGTGACCCTTTGATAGATCTTCTGTTGATACAGAAACCGTATTGTCTGAGACAGAACTCTCTGAGGAAGTGGTATAAAAGTCAAAACTTGAAGGATTTTATCCAGATAGCCGGAACACGTGCTGAGGCCATGATAAGACAGAGAGCCAGCCTTGCAGAACTGAAACGCTCTCAGCACTTGGGTAGAGGAGTTACTGTGAGCAGTGGTTCACAGAGGAGGAAATCGGGTGTAAGGATTCAGTGTTTACCCACTGACCCTGGGCTGATGAAAGGAAAAGCTGGAAGGCAAGCCCATGAAGCCAGCTTTCTTAACCATTATCATGCAGTTTAAATTATAAGCTTTGTGAAGAGTGTCTCTCAGGCGTGAAAGACAGTTATGTTTTAAGTCTTAATTACTGTGTCTAAGAGATCTATGAGACAAAAATGCCTCTGATCTGCAAGCCCCTTGCCCAAGGACGGAGAGTTCCTGAATTGCTGTAGGCTATTGTTTATGGAAGATAACAAGTCACATGTTTTCACTCCCCTAAACAAGTTTGTTTGACCCACATGCCCCGGATGGGCTTGATCACATGTGGGTAGGAAGTTCATGGGCAGGAAATACGTCAGGATGTACGCTTGCCCTTGATTGGACCTCATGGAAAACACTTTAAGACCTGCAAAGTGTGACCTGGGGGCCATTTTCTGGGAAGCCAGAGATGGACCTAGCCAGAGAGTCCATCCACCTGGCCAGTATTTATTAAAGCTTGCTTCCAATTTGACTTTGAACTGTGGTAGTGGTCTTATTCTCGACCGGTGGGATTAACACAGGCCTTCCATTTTCTACAGCAAATGAACAGTAAGTATGCCTGCAGAGCAGACTGTTCAGGGGCTGTTTCTTTTTATCACATCAGCTGTCTAGAATTACATCTAAGCACATGTCTAACATGGAAGAGGGATGGGGAGAATCCTTCACTCCTTAAAGCATGCTGCAATTCATGTTTTTGTTTGTTTGTTTTTTTAGAAAAGGTTTCTCTGTGTAGCTCTGTCTTGGAACTGGCTCTGTAGGCCAGGCTGGCCTAGAACTCAGAGATCTGCCTGCCTCTGCCTCCAGAGTGCTGGGATTAAAGGCGTGCACCATTGCCACCTGGATCCTGTATCTTTTTTACTGTCTTTCTAAGTCAGTACTCTGCAGGTGGTTATAATAGTAGGGCTTTCTCAGCTTCTAATTTTGAAGTTCAGATATTATCTTTGTGTCGGCTGTATTTTAAAAACATAGCTGTTTTGAACTACCCTAAGATTTCCATAAATAGGAGTGCATTATAATCAAATAAAAATTCATGGGGTAGTGGTAGCTTGCTCCTTTAATCCCAGCACTCTGCCAGAGGCAGGCAGATCTCTGAGTCTGAGGCCAGCCTGGTCTACAGAGCCAGTTCCAGGACAGGCAGGGCTACACAGAGAAACCTTGTCTCAAAAAAAAAAAAAAAATCTATAGAGAGGGAGAGATGGCTCAGTCGTTAAGAGCACTGTCTGCTCTTTCAGGGAACCCGGATTCAATCCCTGCACCCACATGGTAGAAACATCTGTAACAGCAGTTCCAGGCGACCTGACTCCTCTTTTAGCCTCTAAGGGCACTGCAGACACGTGGTGCACAGACATACATGCAAGGAAAACACCCATACACACAAAATAATTTTTAAATTACATTTGAATAATAATATCTAGATGTGCATATTTTTCACTCTGCCTCTTTCCATATCCAAGCCCCTATATAACTCCCTATTTCTAAGTATTTGTGTTGGATATTTATTTACGTGCTGAGAGAGGAGATACCTAGCAATGTGCTAAGCTGGGAGGTCCACTAAGCTGCTTGTACCCTTTCTCTTTTATTTTTCCTTTTCCTCTTCAGGGCTGGGAACTGAAGCCAGGGCCTTGAGCACACAAGCATTCTACCTCTGAGCAGCATGTCAAATCCAGAAAGACAAACTTTGGATGTTATGTGCTACAGTGACCCAGACAAACACAATGTCCTTCCATGTGGTCTTATATAAGGAAGGGGGAAAGACTGATTTGAAATTTAAAAGCATATATCATCAGTGGAAAATAGAAATCAGGCCACTTTGTCTAAATTTGTAAGTAAGGAGGAATAAAAAAGCATATGTCTGTCCTGTCACATATGGCTAGTGCAGCAACTGCCATCATCTCGAAGGCTTCCTCTGGAGGAGGAGTTGCTGTTCTTCACTCTTATTTCTCCCTTAATATCTACATACCGCTTGCATGGGAACCTAGATAATAGCATACTATAAACAACAGCCTTTCGCACAGGAATCGCTCTCAAAAGCCAAAGAAAATCGATCTCTCCCTTCTAATGCCCCCTCCCCACTTTTTTTTTTGATACCCTCAGCCATAGTGTTTTGAGTAACAAATATTTTGTGCTCTCTCTCTCTCTCTCTCTCTCTCTCTCTCTCTCTCTCTCTCTCTGTTTTTCAAGACAGGGTTTCTCTGTATAACAGTTCTGTCTGTTCTGGAACTTGCTCTGTAGACCAGGCTGGCCGCGAACTCACAGAGATCCACCTCCCTCTGGCTCCTAAGTGCTGGGATTAAAGGCGTGCGCCACCACCACTCAACTATCCCTAAGCTTTTAATACACAAGTCAAGATTTTTTTTTGTCTTGATTCAATGAGTGTCTAAATTGAAAATTGAAAAACATTCCAATGACATCCAACAAACCCTGAGAAAAAGAACAGACACCTCCAGGTCAGAGCCCCCAGAGTACCCCAAGTCACTGCTGTAAGAGATCTCCAGTTGATGAGCAGATTGCAGGAGGAAGGAGGAGGCTGTGTGGCTTGCCGGGTGGATCCGTGCCTGGTACATGCCAAGCAAACAGGGAGGGTAATTCAAGGCGGTGAAAACTGCACCAGGCTTCATCTCCAGATGTTGTCAAAAAGAACTTCCCTAAGAAAGTTATTAATTTCAGATTGCTGCACTTAGAAACTTATTTCCCCAGAGAGCCATAGTCAGACATTCCATGCGCAACCCTCTTTATGGGACTTGCTGACGCATCCATCCTAGGAGAGAAAGGAGACATTATGGAGCAGTGGGAGCGTAGCTCGTGTCTGTACAGCTCTCCTCCTCAAACTTAGATAAAAAATCTCTGGAATAAATGTGGTCTTCTGTCTTCCATATGCACAGGATGCTTGGCCTAGGCAGCGCTCAGGTCCCTAAGCAGTCAAGTGTCTGTTCAGTTTGTTCAATGCCTGGTTAGCCTAGCATCTCGTCTGAGGCATTAGCTGCAGCAGCTAGTCTTACAGGGCTCCTCCTGAATCATGCAGTTTCATTTCTCCTGACTGAGTGTTTTCTTTTAGTCACACTGCCACGCCATGAGTTTTCTTAAGGGCAAGGATAATTTCTTCATATTTCAAATAAAGAGGTCAGCTGCTGGTGACCAACGCTGGTGTTAGAGCGCTTCCTGGGTCTCGGAAGCTAGCATACGCCATCGCTCTAATCCTCATAACAAATGCACTCGTCAGATGACGAGATTCAAGAAGTTCATGGCATTTGTTCAGCTAGGGATGGATAGGGCCAAAGTGAAGATTCAGGTCTGCCTGACTTAAAGACATGACCACTGCTCAGTGCATACAAAGAAATACTGGACATTGAAGGACCAACCTTTGGGTCTTTACGGAGAAAGAGAGTAGATAGTAAGCACACTTTTTCGTTTTTGTTTTTGTTTTTGTTTTTTTGACACTGGGTTTCTCTGTGTGACCCTGTGTATCCCTGGCTGTCCTGGAACTCACTTTGTAAACTAGGCTGTCCTCGAACTCACAGAGATCTACGTGCCTCTGCTGCCTAAGTGCTGGGATTAAAGCATGTACACCACTGCCCGGCTTAGTAAGCACACATTTACGATTATTTTTAATGTAAAATTTCCAAGTTGAAGCTAAGGCAACAGCTCAGTAATAGAGTGCTTGTGTGGCATGAGCAAGGGTTTAATACCCGGCAGCACGCGCGCGCACACACACACACACACACACACACACACACACTCACACATACACACACATACACACACACACTCACACACATACACACACACTCACACATACACACACACTCACACACACACATACACTCACACACACACATACACACATACACACACACACACTCACACATACACACACACATACACACACACACTCACACACATACACACACACTCACACATACACACACACTCACACACACACATACACTCACACACACACATACACACACATACACACATACACACACACACACACACACACACACACACACACACACACAGAGTACTACTTAATTGCAGTCCTGTTGAGCTGAGGAATAGTGGAGGAAATGATGCGAGCAGGTGGGATAATTAAGTAAGGACTGGAAAGAAAGCGTTTTAAATGAGAAACAGGCTTTGCTGTGGCTTGGAAGAGGAGAGCATACCAAATCATGAGTGTGCTTGCCCAGCTTAGCACACTTGACCCTTTATGGAAAGGGACAAACAGGAAATACTTCCGGCTCTGTGGACCATAAACTGGCTATCACAGATATTCTGCCATCATTGGATTACAAACGCCGCCATGGATGTTACCAAACAAACAGGCATGGCTGTTGCTATGGTTTGAACGTTGACCAAAAGTCATTCCCAGCGCAGCTGTATGGATACAGGCATGATGTAATCCCAGAACTTGAAGAGCTGAAGCAAAGGATGGCCACTCCAAAGACAGTGCAAGCTACCTAACCAAAGCCTGTCTCAAAAACCACACAAAAGGTTATAAATGTTACAAATACACCATAGGTTTGACATAGAGTCAGCTAGGTTAGAGGCCTGGTTGATACATCGTTAATAATGACCCTGAGATGAATGAAGTTAAGAGATAACACCAAGACCAATGGAAAAATTTCTTCCACTGATGATCACTAGCATTCAATTACAAATTAAAAAAAAGGGGGGGGGGAACTATTATTAATATGCTAGAACTAATCCTTTATCTGAAACAAAGCATATGCCTTAGATTTGTCTATTTTAGGTTTATGAGTGTTTTGCTCACATGTATGTCTGGGCACTACATGGGTGCCTGGTGTCCAGGGAGATCAGAAGAGTGCATCAAATCTCCTGGAACTGGAAATATAGACTGTGGCTCTAAGCCAACATGTGGTTTCTAGAAATCTAATCCAGGTCCTCTGCAAGAACAAGTGCAAGCTGGGTGTGGTGGTGTATGCCTTTTATTCCAGCACTTGGGAGGCAGAGAGAAAGAGGCAGGTGGATCTCAGTGAGTTCGAGGCTAGCCTGATCTACAAAGTGAGTTCCAGGACAGCCAGGACTGTTAAACAGAGAAACCCTGTCTCGAAATCAGAAAACAAAAAACGAGAGAGAGAGAGAGAGAGAGAGAGAGAGAGAGAGAGAGAGAGAGAGAGAGAGAGAGAGAGAGAAACAAGTGCTCTTAAGCACTGAACCATCTCTGCAGCCCACCAAGTTTGGGTGATCCTTCATCCCAGGAATGATGCTACAATCGGACCATATGAGTTGCCACATTTGACTGTACAAATGTGCACTGCCCATCTCCATTGACAGACATTACATGTATTCAAATGATATGTCCAACTCTGTATTTGGACAGAATATAACCCGTGCAGTCAAAGGAGCTTGCCCCATAAAATGTTTGAGTAATTCTTCCTCCTCTTCTCCCTCCTTCTTCTCTTCCTCCTCTTTTTATTCTTTTTTGCTTGGTTAGTTTTTGGTGCTTTTTTGGTTTTGGTTTTGGTTTTGAGCTGGCATCTTGCTGTGTCAAATTTGTCTGATCTGGAAATTCACTGTGTAGCCCAGGCTGGCTTTGAACTCACAGAATTCCTCCTGCCTCCACTCCGAGGTGCTGACATTACAGATATGCACCACCACACCTGGCTCTGAGTGATCCCTCTCCTAGAAAAATGGCTCACTAGTTATTTTATAGCTAAGGGTTTAAAGAGACCAAAATATGCCACCTCAAAATATGCTTCTTTATGTTTTTATTTTGTTTTGTTCTCTGAAGGTATGCATGTGTGTGTGTGTGTGTGTGTGTGTGTGTGTGTGTGTGATGGGATATTAGTTTAAGATGTGTTACATTTATGCTGTGGAATATTTGTTTAATGATGCAAAGATGTGTTGCATTCTTTCATGTTGCATTTGTTTAACTCTGTGAAGCTGTGTTACTGTGCCTGTCTAAAACACCTGGCTGGTCTAATAAAGAGCTGGTCTAATAAATGGCCAATAGCAAGGCAGGAGAGAGAAATAGGTGGGGCTGACATGAAGAGAGAATAAATAGAAGAGGAGAAGAGGGGGGAGTGAGAAAAGGAGAAGGAGAGAGGACACTAGGGGTCAGCCACACAGCCAGCTACAGAGTAAGAAGTAAAGAAAGGTAGATAGAATAAGAGAAAGGTAAAAGCCCAGAGGCAAAAGGTAGATGGGATAATTTAAGTTAGAAAAGCTGGATAGAAATAAGCCAAGCTTAGGCCAGGCATTCATAAAAAAGAATGAATCTCCATGTATTTATTTGTAACCTGGATGGCGGGCCCCTAAAGAGCAAAGAGGCAAAGAGTAAAAAAGAAAACCGTGTGTGTGTGTGTGTGTGTGTGTGTGTGTGTGTGTGTGTGTGTATGTGTGTGTGTGTATGTGTGTGTGTGTGTGTGTGTGTGCTCGCCCAAACTTGAACTTGCCTCTGTGCATATGGAGGCCAGAGGTTGCCTTCAGGTGTCTTCTTCCACTGTTCTTCACCATGCTTTTTGAGACAGAATCTTTCACCGAACCTTGCTATTTTGGCTAGATTGACTGGCCAGCAAGCCATAGGGATACCCCTGCCTCCACGTACCATCCTTGCCAGTGCAAGGGTTACAGATGCACACCTCCCCACCCAGCCTTTACACAGGTGCTGGGGATCTGAATCCAGATCTTCAGGCTTGCTCTGCAAGCATCTTACCATCCGAACAATGTCCCCAGCCCCAAATGTGACTCTTGAAGGGAGGATTGTATGGGGATCAGGCTTCGCTCTGCCCAAAGATATTCTGTATTGTATAAAACAGCGATTTTTTTTTCCAAACTGCGCCTTGCCCTGAGAGATTCCATTTTACAAGCAGCAGTTGACTCTATTTTG
Organism: Peromyscus maniculatus bairdii; assembly: GCF_049852395.1. Lineage (NCBI taxonomy): Eukaryota > Metazoa > Chordata > Mammalia > Rodentia > Cricetidae > Peromyscus > Peromyscus maniculatus. The sequence continues at coordinate 30,116,751 of NC_134870.1, read as the reverse complement.
AAGGTGTGGGATGACTAACCCCCGAGTGGACATGTGAACGGCACCATCTGTCTGGCACCACCCACATGGCAGAGACCAATAAATGACTTATTCCTGGGAGTAGAATGTTCTCTATAAACTTCTCTGTGTGAGATGAGATTTTAGGGACAAATGTGTGTATTAAAATATCAGGAGAACCAATCCCAAGAACTTAGTGTACACACCAGACTGAGGGACGCGTGTGACCCTCTCATCCGGACCCAGTAAAGAGGTGAACAAACAGCACTGGTGGCGAGGGCACCCCCCTCACCTGCCATCTGACCACCCCGTGTGTGCCTGCATCAAGGGACAGACAGGCAGGGAACTCTCAGCTCTCTCAGGAGCTTCCGCTGGACCCGGACCCCACCTCTGATGTGGCCTACTCAGATTGCTGTGCGTCCATCTGGACCTTCTACCCATCTGCACACTTGTTCATCTAGACCTGGCTCTGCTCTTGGCTTCGCTTTGCTCCTGCAGCTCAACTCTGACCCGAACGCCTAACCTTATGGCCAGCAGCTAACAGCTTCTCAGCTCCTGATGCTGCTCAACTGGGTTCATTATCTTATCGAAACTCCGGCATCCCTATCAGTTGCCAAGCCTTGGCCTCATCTGCCGTTTCGAAGCTCCTTGCCTCCTTAACCCTTTTTGTAACCTATCTACAGATAGATAGGAAATAGATAGATAGATAGATAGATAGATAGATAGATAGATAGACAGATAGACAGATAGACAGATAACTTACTGTGTGACATGATTTATGATCTGGGAGTTACTATTAGGAATTAAGATTGGAACCAAAGGGGTCAGCGAGATGGCTCAGCAAGTAAAAGCACTTGCTGCCAAGCCTGATGACCTGAGTTCAATCCCTGGGACCTACAAGGCAGAAGGAGAGCATCAACTCCTGCAAGATTCCTGCTGACCTACAAGCATCTGTGGGCAAGTGTACAGGCACAAGTGTGAGTGCACACACACAATAAATAAGTAAACGAGATGTCGTGAGAATTGTTTAAAATATTGGAATAAAAGAATCTGTTTTCTGGGGTTGGGGATTTAGCTCAGTGGTAGAGCGCTTGCCTAGCTAAGTGCAAGGCCCTGGGTTTGGTCCTCAGCTCCAGAAGAAAAATAAAATAAAATAAAATAAAATAAAATAAAATAAAATAAAATAAAATAAAATAAAATAAATAAAATAAAATAAAATAAAATAAAATAAAATAAAATAAAATAAAATAAAATAAAAAAGAATCTGTTTTCTCCGGGCGGTGGTAGTGCACGCCTTTAATCCCAGCACTCGGGAGGCAGAGGCAAGCTGATCTTTGTGAGTTTGGGGCCAGCCTGGCCTACAGAGTGAGGTCCAGGAAAGGCACAAAGCTACACAGAGAAACCCTGTCTCGGAAAACCAAAAAAAAAAAAAGGAATCTATGTTCATGTTATTCAGGGCTATTGAAGAAAGTGGGACTATCTGGCAAATTACTGTCATTGAAACCACCATACCTTGTTACTTTATTGTTAATCAATAAATTCTGATATTGTATAAAGACGCAAACATGTTCTTCTGTGCTCCTGACATGGTGCTCACTGTTACTCCAAACTGATTATTTCATGAACTAGCAGACGTGAGCTGCCATGAAAGCAGAAGCGACTCTTTTGTAAGGGGAAATTGCATCTATAGCTGTGGAAATCTGGCTGTGTTTTGCTCTAAGTTACCCCTCACTGCAGAGATCAGAAGCTGCCAGGCTAGACCTCGCCCTCACTGACTCCCTTTTGAAAAGCAGTGCAGTTGGGAAGCAGAGTGGCTGTGCATGTAGTTGGTGCGTGTGAACAATCACCGTCTGCCCACACAAACCATGATACACAGACTCATTGATGCCGAGGAAACATCACCACCTTAATGATACACAGACTCATTGATGCCGAGGAACCCACCCACTTAAATCGGGCACACATGGACACAACAGGAACCAGGTCGGAAGAAGCAAGGTTACTAGACTAACAAATAATGCAACACCCTGACACGGGTCATGTAAAAGGAAAAGTGCCTAACACAGTAAGGCACATTGCCTCACCACACAACAGGTGTGCCATTTGGTGCGTGCGTCATGGGAGCCACGGGTCACAAACTTCCAACCTAGTCTCTGAGGCTTCAGCTGAGCCTCTCATTGCCCACCGGAACTGTCATTTGTGTAGACCTACTGTGCTTTGACAGCCCTTCCCCTGAAGCGTATGTGACTGGGTTCATTATGTTGATGGCCAACCTCATGCAGTAACTCTCCCTTTACAGCTACCTCGGCTCTCTGCTACCTTCAGTGAGGCTCCTTTAGACCCTGCAGCCAGGTTAACCCCTTCTCAACCATTCTGTAATGTACACATCATGGTGCGACATGTAATGTAGGAACTGAGAGCTAATACTCAAAATCAAGATTAGAACAGAATGAAAGAACCCATGTTTGCCAGTAGTCACAAGTGCCCCGTGAAATTAAAGACATGGACTTAAAGATAATGGAATCAGCATAGCTTATGAATGTATTGTTTTTAATAAATCTGGACACATGATTGACACAGCTCCCTTGAGACAAAATGAAATCTCTATTTGTACATGTGTCTTCCTTCCCCTGCCAGGAAAAATAGCTCTAAATCTCAAAAGACTCTATCAGTGAAGGCTCCAATTTAAATCTATAATAATATGGTGCTCACTTTTCCTAATTTACCTACTGTTTTAGGTACTGTTTTATTGTTATGAGGAGACACCATGACCAAGCCAACTTTTAAAAGAAAGCATCTAACTGAGGGCTGGCTTACAGTTTCAGAAGTTTAGTCCATTATCATTATGATGGGTGGGGAGGATGGCAGCACACGGGCAGACATGGTGCTGGAAAAGGAGCTGAGAGCTCTTTATCTGGATCTGCAGGCAGCAGGGAGAGAGAGAGAGAGAGAGAGAGAGAGAGAGAGAGAGAGAGAGAGAGAGAGAGAGAGAGAGAGAGGCTGGACCTGGCATGGGCTTTTGAAACCTTAAAGCCCACCTCCAGTGATACACCTCCTCCAACAAGGCCACACCTCCTCATCCTTCCCAAACAGTTCTACTAACTGGGGAACACAGGAGCCTATGGGGGACATTCTCATGCAGACCACCTCATCTGCTAAACTACTACCTCATCTGCTTTTTAAACTCTGATTTAGCTGAGAATGTTATTTCAAGCTGAACTCCAAGCCATCTCTATGAAAATTCCTCATTCCCTGCGATCTCCCATGTTTGCATGACATATGCGTGCTAGCCACCTGTCCTTTGTTCCTCTGCCCTTTGATCTGTCTTTTGTTACAGGAGTTTCAGCCATGAACCTGGAACAGTATGGGGTAAATTATTCCCGGATCCCTACAAGTTGCTGTGGATGACCAAGAAGTGAGGGAGAACAAAATGCCCAGGCTTGAGGAAGTCAAGGCTGAGCCCCCATCTTTGGATACAATGTTGCAAGCGGCTGAATTTCAAGTACCTTGAAACAGGAACAAAAAGAGGAGGAGGAGGATGCTTGGCTCCTCCAAGCCCCCAGGCTGCCTGGGAGAGTCAAATAATGGCTCCTCACATTTCCCAGGATGGTAGTTTGCTTGCGGTGTTTAGGGAGTCATCATAGGAAACACAATTACTCGAGGGAAATCACTAAAGCTTGGAGCTCTTGTGTTCCCTGAGATGTGTCGGGGGAGAAGCGGTATGTGCTCAGTATGACCCAGGAGTGGAACCACCCGCCAGGCTCCGGCAGGAAAAAGTCCACGTTGGCTGTGTTTGGACTGCAGCTTGGCGCCATACAGGCTAGTTGCTACAGGTGTCCTTCAGATAATTCCAAGGCTGTAAATGATGCCTTGGTTTTTAAAATAGGGTCGAGGTTTTGGCTAAGTAACTCACGACTTCCTTTTTAACATTATCCCTGGGAAGGCAACATCTTCAATAACCAAAACCCAGGGACAGGAACAAAAATAAGCCCCTTCCATTTCTCCTTTGGAGTGAGCAATGAATAATAGGCAGGGCTGTGCTGTTATTTGGACCTTAAGTGGCCTCCATACACCCATGTGGTAAGGCTTGTCATTGGATGTGTTACAAAGTAGTGGAACCTTTCAAGGCAGAGAAAAAAATAAATTAATTAAATAAGTTTTTTAAAAAGTCAGGCACCTACTAGGCGGTGAGGGTGCACGCCTTTAAAACCAGCACTCTGGAGGCAGAGGCAGGCAGATCTCTGAGTTTGAGGCCAGCCTGGTCTACAGAGTGAGTTCTAGGATAGCCAGAGCTACACAGAGAAACGCTGTTTCAGAAAAAGGAGAACAAGGAGGAGGACGAGGAGGACGAAGAGGAGGAGGAGGAGGAGGAAAAGAAGAAGAAGAAGAAAAAGAAGAAGGAGAAGGAGAAGGAGAAGGAGAAGGAGAAGGAGAAGGAGAAGAAGAAGAAGAAGAAGAAGAAGAAGAAGAAGAAGAAGAAGAAGAAGAAGAAGAAGAAGAAGAAGAAGAAAACCTAATGGAAGTTATTAGGTCACTGGGCTGTGTCCTCAAAGGGAATTGTGGAATATGTGTTTCTTCCTCTTTCTGGAGTCCCAGCCACAAGGTTAGGAAAATCACCACGTGTACCCAACCACGGTGTGCCACCTTGCCACACACTCGGAGGCAATGGCGCTAAGCAACTTCAGGCTAAGCCCACTGAAGCTGTAAGTCAAAAATCAACATCTTCTTATCCTAAGTTGATTATCTCGGTATCTATTACCATAGAGAGAGTCAGCTAACATGTGGCATAGACTCCTGGAAATGAGGCATTTCTAGAGTAAATTATAATACAACAAGCCATAAACCCTCCGAGTTCATCTCCAGATGGTATGATGGACACATGCTCAGAGGCTGAGTTGAGGCTGTGTTACTGGCTCTTGAAACACTAATGTTACCATCTCTGATGCTGACCTTGAGCCCCTGCCAACCCAGAAGCAACACCGTCAGAAGACTGGCCTACGGCTCCTTCGGAACGTTAGATTCCCTCCCACTAAACAGCCCACCGTATGAAACTTTCAGACACAGTTTTTATTGTTCACTGCTCGAACAAAGGTGTCTCTGATGCCACTGGCCCCAAGAACTCCGCTTTAGTAATACCAGCATAAAATACTTACTTTATTTCAGGGACTATGCTGGGCAATGTACGTTTATCTTTTCTACCATTCACGGTAAACACAAAGAGCAGGGTCTATTTCTATTTCATTCTGTGAATGAGGAAACAGGAAGTATAGAAATTAATTATCCAGTGGAGTGGAGTGGAGTGTGTGTGTGTGTGTGTGTGTGTGTGTGTGTGTGTGTCCCCGCCCGCGTGCGTGTACACGCACACATGTTGGAAGATTAGGACCATTGCATATAAGTATAGTATAGACCTATAATCCTATCACTTAAAAGGCAGAGGAGGAGGGCTATGGCCATAAAGGACTTTAGAAATGATTTAATTATTTAGTTTCAGTTTTTACTTCTTACAGATGAGAAACCCGAGAGACAGTGTCACATGCCTGCCATCGTAGGGTCAGGAAGTGGCTCTGAGTTAACATACATCCCTGAAACCTCCCGTTCTCTTTGAGTCTGAGCTTTTCATGATCTGAAGATGTGTGCTATTCTCAGGTATCCTGGGACAGACAAATACGACTTTAAAGTTTTTCGTAAAAGGTGTGTTCTGTCTGCATCAGACTGGTAAGGTCAAATACTGGCTTCACAGGCTCGGGACACCTGCCAAGCGCTTAGTTACCTTTGCAGTTCTCAATTGATTTCAGAAAACACAGCTAAATAAAGGCTCATCAACAACTCTCCCAGAAGAGGCTTGCAACCCCAAAATGTTACTCCTTTCTCCTTTCAGAAACACAGCTCTCCCTACCTGCCTGGGGACTATGCGAGGCTCTTCCCTTCTTGCCAGAGGAGAGGACTTCCTTCTTGGGTAGGGGAGAAGAGTGTCTCTCTCCAGGCAGGACAGCCCTTTCCTAGGAACCAGAACAAGCACTGCTTTCTCTAAAGCAGGATGACATCAAGGACGAGGGAGTGGGTCTCCCGGTGCCCTTACATTCTGAACATGAACTAAACGGAACAATGTATAAAATCCCCAGAGCTATCACACACCTCCCTGGGCCATTTCCTGCTTCTTCAAAATGATATCAAGTGGGCTGGGGATGTGGTTCAGCAGTAGGGTACTCGCCTAGTAAGCATAAGGCTCTGTGTTCAGTCCCCAACACCTGCACATGCACACACACACACACACACACACACACACACACACACACACACACACTCCCAGTGAGTGGGAGATGCCACTCGTAATACCACTAGTGACATAGATTTTTCCAGACACAAAACGCAGGGAGTTTCCCCGGCCCTGCCCTCTTGGTATGTAACTCTTTGTAAGTTGAGCTTAGAGCCACTGCCAGCTAAGCTGGACTTTGAAGCAGACCATAGTACTTCTAAGAACTGGGGGACAGGGAAAGAACTGCATTTACCGTGGGAGGCTTCTGCATCCTGCAAGCCTGGTCTTGACATAAAGACTGGCCTGTTGGCTCCTTGCCAAAACCATGAAGCATTTAAGCTCCATAGATGATTCTTATCTTAGAGGTGTTTTCGGTCTTTTTAAAGGTGTATTTGTGTGTTCAATCATTCAAGAAAAAAATATATAATTCTTACTCCACAGGCAGGTTTCTCTGTTTAAAATCCTCATTTTAAGGACTAGGTTAGTGGTTGGAGCACGTGCTTAGCAAGCCCAGGCCTTGGATCATTCTCCTGGACCCCTCTAGAACGATACCATTAAAAAAAAAGAGCACAGTGGTCTCTTGAAAATAGTACTTTTCAAAAGCAAAATGGTTCCCGGGAACAGAAAACATCCCCAAAGAGACCTGCGATTTTGATCGGGAGCAGAGACGGTGGCAGTGCATGCATGACAGAATAGACACATCTGTGCTCCGTGTGTGAGTTTGCCTTCAGCCTTCATGCATGGTGTGATGGCATGGACATAGTACTCATGAGTGCCCTTGTTCTAACTGCACGCTGTATTCCTGGGGAAACATAAAAGTCACTGCAGCATGAATACACACCTCTAAACAGAACAAGATCTGTACTACTTGCTTCCTTGGAAAAAGCAAGCACACGCACAAACAGAAGTACAAGGCGTAGGTGCCGACGTTTTTTCAAGACTTACGCCGTAAGGGTAGACACAGGAAGTGCTGCCGTCTAAACCACACAGGGAGCACGTGCAATTCTCCTTTTCAACCAGAACAGACGATAGCTATCCATCGCGGCACCCCCATCAAGGTCAGAGGCGGCTGGAGGCCTCCCCAACACTGTGTTCTGTTTCACTCGGTGAGGAGTCACTCGCTGCTGGTTGTCTGGAGGTGGCGGGTAAAATGTAGTCAACCGGGTAACCTCCTCTTTCCATCTGCGTGGTTTTGATAGAGTTCTACAGAACTTGATGAAAGGGTGGACCGGCCATAGGTGTCGAAGCGGCTGTGAAAGAAGCCACGGAGGAGGGCAGTTTTAGCTGGCTCCTGATGGACTGGTCACACTTGGGGGAGGGGGTAAATAGAGCTCAGAGGCTTTGCTGTGGAGAAAGCAACTCACTCACTGAAAGTAGATGCTCTTCAAAAGCCTTGTTTTTTTTCTGTTCCATTAAAAAATTATTTCTGTCTGTCACTCATTTAATATACTTATTATGCAGATTTTAAAGCCATTACAGACAGTTATGTATAATGTTCAGGTAGAAAGTACCCAACTGAAGAGTAAGCAGATTCTAGTTTGGATCTCAGTCCAAACCATGGGCTGTGGTGCAGTCCCTGTAACACTGAAGGCCCATGAAGGGAAAGCTGTTACCTCCTAATCAAAAGAACGGGATCTACATATCAGTGGAGACCGTCAGTGTCTCTTCCCTTCACAGTTAAATCCAGCTGGGTGGGTGAACGGCCTGTCTTAAGGGCAGATTCATCTAACATCATGCTAAAGAGGTAGACATAATAATTATTCTTTTTTAAATAATCTTTTATTTTTTGAGATTATAATATAATTACATTGTTTTCCCTTCCTTTTCCTCCCTCCAAATCCTCCCACATATTTCTTCATTCTCTCTTTCAAATCCACCCCACATAGTTCAAGAAAGTTTCTTTTCTTTCTCTCTTTCTCTCTTCTTCTCTTCCTCTCTTCCTCTCTCTCTGTCTCTGTCTCTCTGTCTCTGTCTCTCTCTCTCTCTCTCAAAGATGGTCTCATATAGCCCAGACTGGCCTTAAACTCATGATGTGGCCAAGGATGACCTTGAACCTCTGATCCTTCTTGCCTCCACCTCTCAGTTCTAGGATTACTGTTTATGCCACCACACCCAGTTTGTGCAATGCTGGGCACTGAACCCAGACTTTCTTCATGGACACTGGCCCTGGTCTCCTTGAGAGTCACTGGTTCTCACACGGAAATGTGATTCATGTCAGACAAGGGACTGGGAGAGGAAATCTGCTTATTGGGAAAATATCTTAACACCTCGTTTCATGGTTGCTGTTTTTCCCCCAACAGGGTCTCATATAATCTAAATTGGCCTCCCACTCATTCTTCTGCAGCCAAGGCTGGCCTTGAACTCCTGATTCTCCTGGCTTTACTTTCCAAGTGCTGTGGTTACAGGTGGGGATCACCATGCCCAGGACCTGTACATGCTAGGCAAGTGCTCTACAAGCCCCTCCCTTACTAGATTCTCTGGCCGCACTCCAAATTAAATAGACATAAGACATATTAACAGGCAACTTTAAAACATCTTAATGACCTGCATGCACATAAAAGTTCCCATAAACATGGGCTCCAGGAAGGTCAGACGATGAAGGTTTATATAGCAACCCTGATCTACAGAGAGGGCTGGGGCTGCCGGCCTGTAATTCCAGCATGTGAGAGACGGGCAGGAGAATTGCAGTCATTGCCTGTCGGAGCCTGGGGCTTCTGAGGTGTAGCAGAAGTTATGGGAGAGTGAGGAGAGGAAATCGGTGGTAAGTTTGCCTTGTGCAGATAAGGCGGTAGTTGTCTGAGAACAGGCTTTAGAACTGGTGACTAGGCCAGTAGTCAACTTCTTGTTTCCTCTCTTGTGACTCAGTTGATCTTTTCTGGTTTATGAGATTCCCGGGCAGGAGACTCATGGCAACTGAGTGCCTTTTGGAGGACTTCTCTTTAAATACACAGAGAGAACTCAGAGAGAGCCTGCAAGCAGCTCAAGTGTCTCAAATACAAAGCAATAAGCTTTAAAAGGATTGCCGGGCAGTGGTGGCGCACGCCTTTAATCCCAGCACTCGGGAGGCAGAGCCAGGCGGATCTCTGTGAGTTCGAGGCCAGCCTGGGCTACCAAGTGAGTTCCAAGAAAGGCGCAAAGCTACACAGAGAAACCCTGTCTCGAAAAAAACCAAAAACAAACAAACAAAAAAGGAACATACTTTAGATAGCATTTTCTGAGCTCTTTCACTACTTTCCTCCTCCTCTTCCTCTTCCTTCTTCTTCCTCTCCCTCCCCCTCCCCGTGTGTGTGTGTGTGTGTGTGTGTGTGTGTGTGTGTGTGTGTGTGTGTGTGTGTTGTGTATATTCAAAAGTATGCATGTTGGGTAAGGGCTGTACCACTGAGCTACATTCCCAGCCTGAAGTTAGCCATTTTAAAACATACAATTCAGTGGCTTTTTTTAAAAAAGGATTTCTCTGTTTTTATTTCATGTGCATTGGTGTTTTGCCTACATGCATGTCTATGCACTAAGTGCATGCAGTACCTGATTGAGCCAAAAGAAGGCATCAGATGCCCTGGAAATGAAATTACAACAGGTTGTTAACCTCCATGTGGGTGCTGGGAATTGAACACAAGTCCTCTGGAAGAGCAGTTAGTGTTCTTAAACACTGAGCCGTCTCTCCAGCCCCTAGTGGCATTTTCTGTCTTCTTTATGTTGCAAAACCATTACCTCTATCTAGTTCCAAAACATTTCATTAACACAAAAGGTAACTAATTAGACAGTCATTGTTCACAGCATTCTTTCAGCCCCTGCTACACTAATCAACTTTCCATCTCAATGTCACTTTGTGACTGGCTTCTCTTTTTTTAGCATACTGCTTTTGAAGTTCATCCGTGGTACAGCATGCATCTGCACTGCGCTGTCCTCTGTTGTCAAGTATTCCATGGTGCAGATGCTGTAGTCGGTGTGTTGATGCGTCAGCTGATGGACATCTTGGCCATTTCCACTTCTTCCTTAGGAACAATGCTGCTATGAATATTCATGAGCAAGTTTCTGTGCGAGCCATACATTTCTTTTCACAGAAGCATTAGCTTTTATCTGAACCCATACACTTTATACAACTACCGGTTCTCTGAGCCATCTTTTCAGGATAATTAGAAAGTCTGTTTGCTCACAGCCCCCTTTCATGAAAGCCCAAAGCAATTTTAATGTGAAGGTCTAAATTCTATCAGTCTGTGCTATTTATATTGCCAGTAAGAACATAAAATTAAGAAATGACTTAAGGTGGGTATGGTGACACTCGCCTTTAATACCAGCACTTGGCAAATGGAGGCAGGTGGATCTCTGTGAGTTCTGGATCAGCCTGGTGTACAAACCAAGTTCTAGGCTTGCCAGTGATACACAGTGAGATCCTCTCCCCCAACTCCTACCCCCAAAAATTACAGGATTGGGTTGATGGCTCAGTGATTCCAGAGGACCCAGATTCAATCTCCAGCACCCACATGGCAGCTCATAACTGCCGGCTGTAGCTCCAGTCCCAGGGGACCCAACTCCCTCTTCTGGCTTCCAAGGGCACTGCCAACACATGGTGTACAGAAATTCATGTTAACAAAACACCCATACATAAAATAATTAAAATTTTTTAAAGTTTTAAATATTTGCTAAAGGGGTTAGGAATGTAGCTCAGTCAGTAGTACATTATACGTCCCAGGACCATCTGCCCAGGGTGGCACTGCCCACAATGAACGGTGCCCCTCTCACATCAATCTTTAACATGCCACAGAGACATGTCCACAAGACAATCTGATAGAGGCATTTTCTCAATTGAGGTTCCATCTTTCCAGATGACTTCGGCTGATGTCAAATTGACAAAAAACAAAAAACAGACAAACAAACAAAAACTAATTAGGGCAGGAGGTCTAGAAAACATGAAGCTCAGAGAAAGGGATTCAACTCAGTGGTAGAGTATACGCATGTGTGTGCTGTGGAACAATCCTTTCCTACACTATGAATATGTATTACTCTCATTGGTTAATAAAAAGCTGACAAGGCTTTGTAGTTGGGTGGTTGATACATCATAAATATACTGTACTTGTTAAATAAAAGAATGAGAGAAGATGCATGTAGGATGAGACTTTTCTAGCTTTTGCCGGCCCCCCTCACTTCTGAAGCACAGGATGGGTACTGTGTTGGAGTGGGAGAGCCACCACTTGAAAGGGTAGTGGCAGTCCTTTTGATCTATTGATACTCAGGCTTTGGCTGCTTTGAGCTTCTATTTTGATGAAACGATTGTGATTACCGCCTTGTCCCAGAACAGACAGGACTGCATCACATTTCCCAGCACTCACTGTTAATTTCATGCACCGTTAGGCTTCCGGTTCTTTCCCATTTCCATTAGATGCTGCTTCCCCCACTGGGATGCCGGGACACCACTGGGAACACAGTGTGATCTGATGGCATGCTTAGGTGGAGGAGGCCATAGGTGACTCCAGAGAGAACTCATCCCTTAGCAATTGCTACCCACGCCAAGTTTGCTCTCCTGAGAAGGAAAATCCACTCACTCCAGTGCCCACTGTCACCCATGGCATTATGGATGCATTCACCAGCCGCCACTAAGCACAAGATGGCCACTGTGTTCTTGATGCAGCATGCCAGCAGTAGCTGGTAGATTTTCATGTCACTGCTGGGCAATCTTACATGATTTATCACAGACATTATAAAAGGAAAGATGGTCTGTCCCCAAACTGGATTCGGTTACACTGCGGTTCAGATCCTTTCTATCATATGGAACCTCAAAAATATAGTGCTGTTCCCTTGTTTATCCCAAGAGAAGGAAAATCTCTACAAAGATACCTTCTAAAAATAAAATTTGGGTTGAGGAGATGGCTCAGCAGGTAAAGTACTTTCTGAGCAAGAGTGAGGATCCCCAGCATCCACAAACTTGCTGGGTGGGTATGGCAACCTGCCTGCAATCCCAACATGTGGGAGGGGAAACAGGAGAGCCTAGGATCAAGCTGGATAGCTAGATTAGCTGAAATGGCAAGCGTGAAAAGGACTCTGCCTCAACACATAATGTAGACAGTGATCTGAAAAGATACTCAATGTCAACCTTGCGTTTATACATATTCACATAGGTACATATACATGTGCACATGTATATGCACCCACATACAGTGAATATGAACACACACACACACACACACACACACACACACACACACACACACACAAATAAATGAAATCTGTCAGGTGTAGTGGTTCATGATTATACTTCCAGATTCAGTATGCTCAAGACTATCCTAGACTAGGCTAGGACAACCTGGGCTACACAGTGATACCCTATCTTTAAAACAACCTAACTAAATAAATGAGTAAATAAAATTTAAGTTCAGGGATTATCTCAGTGGTAGAATGTGTGCTTAATATGCACTAGGGCTTTCATTTAATGCTCAACACCAAAAAAGTTAAAATAAAAAATAATATTTAGGGCCAGGTAGTGGTGGCTCATGCCTTTAATCCTAATACTCAGGAGGCAGAGGTAGGTGGATATCTGTGAGTTTGAGGCCAGCCTGGGCTACAAAGTGAGTTCCAGGACAGCCAGGACTACACAGAGAAACCCTGTCTTGAAAAACCAAAATAATAATAATAATTAATAATAATAATAGTAGTAATAAATGTTTAGGGTTTTTGAAGCATGCAGGAGAGAACAAGACATTAAATGGTGCACATTCTCACTGCTCACGTGATTCTTATCATTAATAGATAACAATTATGATACTACATTAGTGATAATAAGCAGTTAGAAACCTTAAGCTTGCTGGGTATGTTGGCACACACCTTTAATCCCAGCACTCAAGAGGCAAAAGCAGGTGGATCTCTGAGTTTGAAGCCAGCCTGGTCTAAAGAGCAAGTTTCAGAGCTACACAGAGAAACCCTGTGTGAAAAAGAAGATGAAGAAGGAAGGGGGAGGAAGAGGAGGAGGAGGAAGAAGAAAGTTAAACTTGAGAGCATAGTGAGAGCTGACAGCTTCAATTTCTGCACTTTCTAATAGAAACACATAAGTAATTATTCTCAGTTTTCACGGGTTCCTCTAGACGTAAGTGCGTTAAGTGAAAACTACAGGAAGCCAGTGTTTTGGATGGGCTTCTGTGCTAGATCCCAACAGACTGGACTGAAAACCAAAATGGAGTTCCCTCTCTTGAGTTTTCACATTATGAAGTCAAAATTGAGCTGCCCAACCTTTTAGGAAACCAGAGGAAATGAGAGGGACAGCGAAACTGTCAAGACTGGCCACTTTCAACTGCGGGGTGAAGTTTACTTTGCCTTAGTCCTCACATACCAAAAGATAACCCCAAGTACCCTGATCTCAGCCAATCAGTTCTCTCTCCAGGGTTCGGTCCCTGGTCTCCTTCAGTAACTGTGACTGCTTTATGTAGGCCCTCTCTGTCTCTAAAACAGACCTCGGCCAATGAGACTTGGCTCATTGGAAGGCTTGTTTTATTCTTTGCAATGAAGTACTGCCCCATCTAGCTAAGAAAAAAAAAGACAAGTGAGATTAAAGTAAACTGCTTTACTTCTGACCTTTAATGGATCATATATATTCCTTTAAAAATTTTACCAAAATGAAGGGGATAAAGAGCCAAGCTTGATGGAAAAAGTTAAAAAAAAAAAAACAAACCAAGAACCTAGTTCAATGGTAGAGCACATGATTCGAGACTGAAGGAAAAGAAGGAGGAAGTGAAGGAGAGAGGAGACAGAGGAAGAAGGGGAGGAGGAAGAGGAGGAAAAGACACTCTACAACATGCTCTGTCTGGTTGGTTCTTTGCAACAGCGTCTCCCTGTGGAACCCTAACTGGCCTGGTACTCACTATGTAGCCTGTGGAGTGGCCCCAAAATAACTTGACTACACAGCAGCCATGACAGACTTAGAACCAGCAGGCTAAACCCAGATCCAGGAAAAGCCTTAAGCTAATACCACCCAGGGGTAAGGAAGTACCTGACATCCCAAACATTCCAACCATTAGATAAGGTGGCCAGATGTCCTTGAGTCTAGCACACACCTATTTTTTGTTTTACAGATACCCCTAGACAATTGTCAGCCAATCAGGGTCCTGGACCCTGGAAATCCCCTCACCCCAACCTCTGCTATGATAAAAACTGAGCCCCTGAGCTCAGGGCTCTCTGCTCTCACCACTGTGTCGGACAGACAGAGGGACCAAGCTCTGGAGCTAGAAATAAAGGCTCTTTGCTTTTGCATGCGAGATTCAGTCTCCGTGGTGGCCTTTTGGGGGTCCCTGTGATCTGGGCGTAGCCCAGATCTGGCTCCAAATTACAGCAATTCTGCTACCTCGGCCTCCTAAGTGCTGGCATGAGCCATCATACACAGCCTGGTTTATGTCCTCTCGGCTGAATAACACACTTTGGCATTCTTTTCTGCTGCCCCCCACTCCCTCATTCACACGGTTTTCTAACATATGTATGTGTCCTTATTAGTGCAACATACCTTTTAAAGAATCTGGTGGGCCCCTTGATCCCCTTGAAATACTGCTTATCAGTCAGCAGGAATCTAATGGCCACCCCACCCTGCAAGCATCTGACTGCTTCTAATCAGTGTTTCGTCCATTCACTCAAACTCCAGCAGTTTCACATCAGCCAGCAAATACCACCACCACAAGGCAGAACATCTGCGGAGCCGGAGCGGGAAGGAGGGGACCACGAGGATGAGGAATAAATGTTGCGATGCACCAGAGTGAAGGTCATTTGCAATGAGTCCTAGCCGGCTCTGTCACGTGATGGGGCTAGGCCATGACTCCGCCCATTAGGGCAGCATTGCTCTCTGCATAGGCTTCAGATGAATGGTGTTGTCCAAAACATTCCTTTATGACACTCATGGTGGACGTATTCATACACCTGCTGAGTCCACTGGGCCTCTGTCTTCCTCCAAGACACCTGGACAGTACGTGTATGTGTGTGTGTGTGTGTGTGTGTGTGTGTGTGTGTGTGTGTGTGTGTGTGCCGTTGTGTGCAGGTGCATGAGTGTGCCTCTGTCTGTGGAGACCAGAGAGGCCAATCTCAGCTATTATTTCTCGGGTGCCATCTGTCATGTAGTTATTTATTTATTGTTGTTGTTGTTTGGAGACAGGATCTTCCACTGGCCTGGAACTCACCCAGAAGCAGTCCTGACTGGCCAGCAAATCCCAGGGCTCTCCCTATCTCTCCTTTTCCAGTGTTTGACTTATAGTCAAGAGCCACCATGGTCAGTTTTTTTTTAATGTGAGTTCTGGGGAAGTTGGACTCAGGTGTCAGGCTTGTATGGCAAGTACTTTACCAGCTCTGCTATCGTCCCAGCTCAACAAACGTATTTTAAAAAGTTATCCAAGTGAAAGGACCCTGACTCTGTCAGATTCTATTCTG
Organism: Peromyscus maniculatus bairdii; assembly: GCF_049852395.1. Lineage (NCBI taxonomy): Eukaryota > Metazoa > Chordata > Mammalia > Rodentia > Cricetidae > Peromyscus > Peromyscus maniculatus. The sequence continues at coordinate 30,101,105 of NC_134870.1, read as the reverse complement.
CCTGGAAATTGAGGTGATCCATTCAAAGAAAAATTGAAAGGTGCCTCATTGGGCTACTTGATAAATGCAAGTCCTGGAGCACAGACTTTAACCATCCTAAGTTCATCCAATGGAGATGATGATTCCTATTACACAGGTCCTTTGGGATCACGTCCTACCTAAAAAAAAAAAAAAAAAAACATAAATGGTACAGCCACACATAAATACATAAATCTACAAGTACATGTGTCTTAGTTAAAGTTCTATTGCTATGAGGAGACCCATGATCATGGCAACTCTTACGAGAGAAAACATTTAATTGGGGCTTGCTCACAGTTCAGAGATTTAGTCTATTATTATCATGGCAGAAAATTTGGTATCTTGCAGGCAGACATGGAGCTAGAGAGGTAGCGGAGAGTTCTACATCTGGATCTGCAGGCACAGGAAGAGAGAGTGACATTGGGATTGCCTTGAGCTTCTAAAACCTCAAAGCCCACCCCCAGTGACACACTTCCTCAATAAGGTCCCACCTCCTCCAACAAGGTCACCCTTACTAATAGCGCCACTCCCTGTGAGCCTATGGGGGCCATTTTCATTCAAACCACTCCAATATGTTTATCTGCAAAGAGATGTTTTAAAATATGTTCACTTAAATGTTAACCTTGGCTTTCTCTGGCAGTGAGATTTGTGGAAATTCTTCTGTTGTCATTGTTGTTATGTTTTGAGACAGAGTGTCACTATATAAACCCTGGCTAGCTTGGAATGCATAGGCGTCCACCTGCCTCAAAGGTATGCAACACCACACCTCGTGGTGGGACTTCTTATAATAGGACAAAGTGAAATCTTACATAAACCACAGTCGTCAGAATCCAATTGCATACAGTCCTGAGCGAACACACAACCTTTGAGTCCCTGTGAGGATTTAAGTGTGGTGATGGTTGTTCTTGTTTGGTTTGGTTTGGGTTTGAATGCTGGGGATTGAACCAGGAGCCTCTCAGATGTTAAGCATGGCTCCACCCTTGTGCTACCCCACCAGCCACAGTACTGATGTCTGTCCAGAGCCTGGAACATGGAGATAGCTAATTGTGAATTGATGAGTTTTCAGGTTTCCTCTTCATAAAGGGGAGTAAAACTTGACAGTGTGTCACAGAGTGTCAGCTAAAATAAAAACTTGGGCAATTTATTCTGAACGGCCACCTCAGAGAGCACCAGGAGCTGGGACAGACTGCATGCTGAGTCGTGAGCCAGAATAAGTCCTTCCCCCCTTAAGTCACTTCTTGATCACATCAAGAAGAAAAGTGGCAAGTAGACTCAGGCCCTTTGAGTAGCCAGCACCCCTTCTGAATAGGACAGCATGGAGGGGCAAAGTTGACATTTATGATAAGGACCAACGTATCTCACAAGACCCAGGGATGGCTGGGCAGTGGTGGCACACGCCTTTAATCCCAGCACTGGGGAGGGAGAGGCAAGCAGGTCTCCGTGAGTTTTTTTTTTAAAAAAGATTTATTTATTATGTATACAGTGTTCTGCCTGCATGTATCCCTTCAGGCCAGAAAAGGACACCAGATCTCATTACAGATGGTTGTGAGCCACCATGTGGTTGCTGGGAATTGAACTCAGGACCTCTGGAAGCACAGCCAGTGCTCTTAACCTCTGAGCCATCTCTCCAACCCCCATCTCTGTGAGTTTGCAGCCAGACTGGTCTACAGAGCAAGTTCCAGGACAGCCAGGGTTGTACAGAGAAATGCTGTCTTAAAAAGACAAAAAAAAAAAAAAAAAAAAAAAAAAAAATAGCCGGGCGGTGGTGGCGCACGCCTTTAATCCCAGCACTAGGGAGGCAGAGGCAGGCGGATCTCTGTGAGTTCGAGGCCAGCCTGGGCTACCAAGTGAGTTCCAGGAAAGGCGCAAAGCTACACAGAGAAACCCTGTCTTGAAAAACCAAAAAAAAAAAAAAAAAAAAAAAAAAAATAGCCGGGCGGTGGTGGCGCACGCCTTTAGTCCCAGCACTAGGGAGGCAGAGGCAGGCGGATCTTTGTGAGTTCGAGGCCAGCCTGGGCTACCAAGTGAGTTCCAGGAAAGGTGCAAAGCTACACAGAGAAACCCTGTCTCGAAAAACAATAAAACAAAAAAAACAAAAAAACAAAAACAAAAAAAGAAAAGACAAAAAAAAAAATTAAAAAAAAAAAAAAAAAAAAGATCCAGAGATGAAACTTTAACTGGATCAAGTATGAATTGCAAGCAGAGATTCAAGCATCAGCAGGACTCTCCACCCTGTACTCTGCCTCTCTGAATCTCCACAGATGTCTTCTTGTCTTTCCCCCTCAAAGATCTGCTTCCTCAGCTGCCCAGAACTCCAAGCATCAAATTCCTCGTGAACATTTCCAGAGTAGTATGCTGATTGGCAGGCTTCAGTCACATGTCCAGCACATGGCAACTCTGAGACCAGTCTACCCAAGATCCGGAAAAAGTCAGTCACCTACAAAAGAGTACAAACCCGTTAGATGATACTCAAGATACTGGTCTCGTCTCTCAGCCTCTGGCTCTAGATGAGTCAACTCTAAAGGAAATACAACACAAGCCATATGTTTTATTTTAAATATTTGGGGGCTGGAGAGATGGCTCAGTGATAAAGAGCTCTTCCAGAGAACTGGAGTTTGCTTCACAGCACCCATGTCAGCTTGCTCACAACCGTTTATAACTCCAGCTCCAGGAGGTCACTAGCCTCTTTGGGCACTCCATACTCACATCCACACACCCACATCCACACACATACACACACAAAAAAAATCCTTAAAATTTCTGGCAAAGAAGTGCAAAGAAACAGTTAAGATTAATTTTAGCAATTTATCATATTAAATCCAGCACATGTGAAGTATAATGATTTAATGTGCACTCAATTAAAAAAGGAGATATTTCATATTTAGGTGTGAGAGGGGCAGAGTCTTCTTACATTGCCTAGATTGTCCTCAAACTCATAATCCTCCTGCCTCAGCCTCCCTGGGAACTAGGATTGCAGGCGTGTATCACTATACCATGGATATAAAATATTTTACATTCTTTACACTTTATTTCATTTCTGCACTATGTCTCAATTTGGACTAGTCACATTTCAAGTGCTCAGCAGTCACATGCGACAGGGGACTACCACAGTGAACCAACAGATCTAGATTTCTTGACTGAGATCAGCTTGCTCCTCTTCCTAGCATGCATCTAGGCAGCCCGGGTCTGTAGTGCTCCAACACAGCAATTCTCTTGCCCGATTCAGTTGTCATTATTGCATGTCTGCTCTTGGGCTCAGATAATTGTGCAGGATTAATCATCATTGGCTTTCACAGTGCACACAGCAGAAGCACATTGGTTGCCAAATTACAATTACAGCGTTCTTCCTTTGATGGAGTCAGAGTTAATGTCTTTGTGTTTCCTTTATTGCAGAAATGAAATTAAAGCCACACACACATGGCTCACAGAAAACCCACAGCTCCATCAGCAGATTGTTCAGGCTTGGAGGGAAGGTCATTAGACTGGTTCTCTATGAGGGCCAGAAAGCATTAGGAAAACAGATAAATGTCAGCGTGCTGATTGCTCAGCTGCAGTTCAGCTCTGCTTCCCAAAGGTAATAAATACATTGCTCTAAAGTGTGTCTACCTACAGTCTCTTCATTTGCTGTAGCCAGGTAAATGGTTGTAGAAAACATACTCCTTTCTTGCATGAAGAGGGTGGGGAAAATACACACACACACACACACACACACACACACACACACACACACACACACACACACTCAGATGTGATGACACATGCCTATAATCTTTGTGGGAGCCCACAAAGGTTTCCTAGTGAGATCTGAGCTTGCATTACACAGTAGGGCTGCATTAGGGGATGGCTTGACCACGTGCATGGTCACCAGGTGGTTGGGACGGTCTGCACTTGGCTGTCCTGGGGGGAGGTCTTTTGCTCCACCCCTTGGCATTCCTTTAACAGCCCTTTAGTAGGGACAGAAGGTGCTGGTGGGTTTTGACACAGGCTCTGCCGAGGCTATCCTATGTTTCTGTCTCTCTCCTCTATAGTTCTATCTATATATTCCTTATTTCTCCCTGCTCAGGTGTCCCTGGGGTAAATAAAAGAGGGAACATGTGTCCCTCATATCTTAGTACTTAGTGGGCAGAAGGAAGATCAGGAGTTCAAGATCATTCTCAGCTACATAGTGAGTTCTAGCTTGAAGGGCTGTGAAATCAACACAGGAGCCACATTGTTAAGGAGCCTAATTGTTACACATTGTTATTAAGTGTCCATACCTTACAAGAATAAGTTTCTGTTTCCTAAGCCTAATGTAGCCTTCAATGCATGTTTTTCAACCTACGCTGACCTTGTGACCCCCATGCCGTATGCTCATCCCTTTGCCTTGTTAAACTCCTGCACCTGTGATATATGATTGCCCTTTTGCCTTAGAAAATGTGTTTTACCAGATACCTTGATGACTGCCCTTCCACCTGATGTATTCTTCAACTTATCTACCCCACAGGCAGCCTTGAGCCCTGAGTCCCCCACTCTTCTGTTATCTCCATAGCTGTTTTCTGTCAACTCTCACCCTTCCCCATAAGCAGGACCTCAAAAGCCAATGAGCGGCTGCTCTCTGAGATGCCGACTTTGGGAGAGACAACCTGCTCGCCAGTTCTAAATACAGCTTGTTATGAATCAGACAGAAGTGAAATTGGTTTTTTCTTAGGTCTAATACCGCACGAGGACCTGTCTCAAAAACAAAACTAGGGGTTGGTGACATGGCTCAGAGGGTAACAACACTTACTATCTAGCCTGATGACCTGAGATTGACACCCCCAGGACCCACACTACGGCAGGTGACAACTGACTCCCACATGTTGTCCTCTAATCCACATGTGCACATACAAACTAAATAAATAAAATGTAAAAAAATTAAAACCCCACACCAATGTATATGTATACATTGTATATATGTTCCCCCTCCAAGCCTGGTAGTGTGGATGTTCACAAGTCAGACTTACCCACTGCATTTTAAGAACCTATATGTAGTAAGCATAGTAAAAAATGCCTTTTAGATGTGTAAAAACAGCTTAGTCAGGAACCCCACTACACTCAAGGCTGCATTTGATAACCAGAACTCAGCGACATCACTCAAGATAACACAGTCCTTGAACCCCATGACACCCACTGGACAGTATATAAGCAGAGACCAAGAAACAAAGCTCTGCTCCGCACATCTGGGGAGATTCCACCTTGATCTGCCCTGTGGCTAGAGAGTCTCCCCCGGGATCCTGACCCTCGAATCAGAGACTGTTAGAGACTGGACCTTCTGTTAGAAACTGGACCTAACCTTCAGCTAAGATACATCACACAGGTGAAAAGCCTTGGGGAGATAGGCTTAGGACTATAGTTAGGAATTCAGAGTGTGAACCTAGTGTCATGACCCTCGGCATAATTAAATATAACTTTTGTTATACTAATCATGCATATCTAACTTCTTGCTCTCCCAGGACTTGACAATTACCCCAATTTTTTTCTTTTCAAGATCCCCTAAAGATACCATCACCCCCAGACAGGAAGAAGTTATTTTAAGAACACAACACCCACATTCCCAAGAGGTAGGGTGGGTGGTTTTTGGTCGTTCAAAGGGTTATGGATATTTGTCATTGTTTAGGGGCATTGGTTACAAGTTGTTATTGGTAATGGTCAGGAAAAAAGCTGAACAAAGGAGATTAGATTCAGAGTTCTTGTTTTGAAAAAAGAAAGAAAAAGAGGGGATATAGAAATGGTAGGATAAAAGGATAGATTATTGAATCTACTCTGAGAAGAAAAAAGGGGGATATAGATATGATAGGATAAAAGGGTAGATTATTAAATCTATTTTTAAACAGCAACTACTTGCTTTAAATATTTTACATTGATATGGATCTTTGTATATAGGTACAAATTTAAGATTTTTTGTTAGAACATACTGTACATACATTTCTACTCTTGCTCAAGGTATTTTACCTATACAACTCATTTAACAATTTAATGCAAATTTTAGTCCTTGAAAGTTATTATTACCAACTATTTAGGATAATAAGGAAATGCAGGTTAGTAGTTAGTCATCCATAATAATCAAAATGTAGTCGTGTTAGTTATGTTTTCAAGGTCAAACAGAGATATATTTTAGGCACACAGGTGTTTCAAACACTTCAGAGAGATACAGAATATGGTATTTAAGATGTTTTAATAATATAGGTTCTTTTTTATGACAATGAAACATGTCTGCTCCTGGCAGTATCAACTACTTCAGAGAAGATGATGGGCATCGAAGAAACTCCATATGCAGTGTACTTTCTTTGTGGCAAAAATTAGTCACTGGGCCAGAAAATGCCCTTGCACTGACTGCTGACAGTATGCTGTCCAAATTGGACAAGCAGGGCATGAAAGTGACTGCTGAACTTTGGCAAGACAAGTAGGACAGCCCTTCAGAAAATCTTACTTCACAGATAAGTCTGTCAGATATGCAAGGCTGTAGGCAGAAGATGGATGCCCCAATGTTACAGAGGAAACTTGGGTGACTGTCCAGGCAGCCAGATGTTTCTGTCATTTCTCACATTTTTGGAAGTTGATTGCTTGCACGTCCTGCTTACTCAGGTCATATTACATCCTTCTGGAGTCTCTGATGGAGCTAAAGATTTTATAGTTATAGTTATAGCTTTCCTTGTTACCAGATTCAGAAAAGAAATTCACTAAAGAGGTATAAAGTGTATAGAGTTGAGAGACATTAAAAGATAATTTTGGTAATGCAAGTGAGAATAGAAAGTGAATTAGACAACCTTTTGGACTCACCAAAATAGGATAGATAGTGGAGTATTTTCTCTGAATTTGTCAAATGTTTATGGACTACACATTGTTGATGTAATTATTGCCTTATATATTGTACATAGTTGTTATACTTATTGTATATAGTTTTTCTTATATTAGTTATAACCTTCTTTTTTTAATTTTAGACAAAAAAGGGGAAATGTGATGATATTTTGTTTGTGCTCTAACTAATAAGGCTTTCCTGGAGATCAGAGTGCAGAGCCAGACACTACTTAACCATAGAGGCCAGGCAGTGGTGGCACACACCTTTAATCCCAGAACTTGTGAGGAAGAAACAGGAAATGATATGGCTGGGCAGAGAGAGGAACTGATAAGGCAGGGCGGAGACAGGAGCTCAGCCCTTTCAGTCTGAGGATTTCTAGAGGTAAGAAGTCTCTCTAGTAGCTGGCTCCTTTACTTCTCCGATCTTTCAGCATTTACCCCAATATCTGACTCTGGGTTTTAATTATTAAGACTAATTAGAATTCATACTACACATGACCATGAATGTGTAAGCAATGAAACCAAGATTTGAACCCAAGGCTTGTCTGATTCCAAAGCCTTACTTGCTGAAGTTTGCACGCAATATAAAATAATATCTGAAATAAAAGGCCATCAAACCTTGCCAACACTTCCTTTAGTGGGCTTTGGGGGAGGGGAGGTAGGGTATATGGGGGGAGAGGGGATGATCGGGCTGGAGAGTTGCAAAGTGGGGCTCCTCCGATGTCGGAGAATAAAAACAGATGTGTAAGTGCTGGGAAGCAACCGTCAGCCCTGGACTCCAGCTCGCTGTAAGCTTTGTCTGACCTCACTAAATGGCACTGAACAAGGCACTCGGCCTCCAGCACTGGAGAGGTAATGGCTCTGCTCAGCCTCCTGGAGGGATTATTTGGATTAACTAGTTAATGGTTATATACTAGTATGAATAAGCAAAAAGCCCATAAAATCTTCACATAGGCCTTGCCAGCACAGAACTAAGATCTTGTTGTTTATATGTGATTAAAGGAAGATCAAGCCCTCTTCTGTTTTATTGTTTTAATCAAATCATTTGGCAGTGCTTGGCCAGACAAGAAAATCATAGCATGCCACATTGGTTAGCCAACTTGACTCTGAGAGACAAAGCCAGTGATATTTTTAGAACCTGAATGCAATCTCAACAACCTCAGGCTGAGAGGGTAGGCATTAAATAAATATTTGTTGAATGATTAAGTACAAGAGAACTGATTCTTCCTCACAAACTTGCTATTAAACAGTGAGTTACAAATTTCAGGCTTTTCAAGAAAAAAATTATTTATGTGTATAGGTAGCTTGCCTACATGTATGTCTGTGTACCATTTGCAGGCCTTGCACCATGAGGCCAGAAGAGGAGTTACAGACAGTTGTGAACTGCCATGTGGGTGCTAGGAATTGAACCTGGGTCCTCTGGAAGGACAGCCTGTGTTCTTAATTACTAAACCATCTCCAGCCCTAAGTGTCAGGCATTAAAAGCCTCCTGTATGGTATCAATGGTTGGCCTAAGGACTGGGAATGTTCTCCCACAGTGTGAGGATGGGTTTCTTCATCAACAAGTATACATGAAGTAGGAAGGCCGACTCCCAAGTTACTGACCATCTCATAGCAACCATCAAGCAAACCTCACAGCAAAGGGTATGAAAGAGTCCACAACTGCTTTTGTGACAGGCTGACTATGGCAGAAAGAAATCTTCATTTGTTAAATACAGGGTAAAGTACAAACAGCAGAATCCAGGGATTATTTTGATAACAAATAGAAATAGTATGAAGAACATTTTCATCTTTAAAAGACACCAGTCTACTAAAATAAAGTTCCAGTTAAAGATCACAGTCCCCTTAAGCCTTAACTATTTGAAAAAGTGTGAAATATTGGGCTGAGAAGATGTCTCAGAGAATAAAGGAGCTTGTTTTGCAAACACAAGGACCTGGGTTCAAATCCCTAGAAGACCAGTAAAAAGCTTGGGGGTAGGGTAGAGACAGAAGGGTAACTGGGGCTTGATGGCCACCAGCCCATCTCCAGGTTCAGTGAAAGACCTTGTCTCAAGGGAATAAGGTAGAAAGTGATAGACACCTGATGTTCTTCTCTGGTCTCTGACCATCTGTACACGCTATGCACCCCCCATGTAGACAGACAGACAGACAGACAGACAGACAGACAGACAGACAGACACACACACACACACACACACACACACACACGCACACAGTGTGACACATGAAGATTTCCACAGAAATTTCCAGTTAATTGTTAAACTGGCTGGACCTTGCGAATTATTTAATGCCTAAGCCTACACATATTTCATACAATAAAGTCATTTATCCAAGCTACTATATGTCTGAAGCCATGATTCACCCATTTGATAATGATAGTCGATCTGTGTGCCATCCCTGTGAAGATCAGAGCTCTTAATTGCCTCATGAGAAATGTTCTCTAACAGTGGTTTTCTTTTAGCGGCAGAATCATTTGTGCCCAAGAAGACATGATACTCAGAAATCCAATCTGTTATAAAATGGAGCCGTCCTTGTTAAACCAGGAACCTGGAGTCTCATTCCCACCCCCTCCTTACCTCAGCATAGAACACTCAGCCAGAGAGATCGCAGCTTTGTGAGAGCATTGCTTTCCACATAACAAAGGCAGTGTTAGTCAGGGTTCTCTTGAGAAACAGGACTAACTGAATGAGCAGGGTGTGGTGGCACACATTTGGGAGGCAGAGGCAGGCAGATCTCCAAATTCAAGGTCAGCCTAGTCCACAGAGATAGTTCCAGGCCAGCTAGGGCTACCCAGAGGAAAAAAATTTTAATTGTTTATGCATATACATTTATATAAGTCGGAGTCCGGAAGAAGTAGGCTCTAATGCCAGTGAAGGAATGCATTTGCTACCGAAAGCAAGGGCAAACAGGCAGAGAACAACTGCTTCCTCTTTCATGTCCTTTATATAGGATGCCAGCAGGAGGCGTGGCCCAGATTCAAGGTGGATCTTCCCACCTCAAAAGACCCAGATTTAGGGTGGGTATTTCCACTTCACATAATTCAATAAAGAAAAAAACCCTCACAGGTGTATCCAATCACGTAGGTTTTAGTTCATTCCAGATGTAGTCAAGTTGACAACCAAGGATCACCATCATAGTCAACAAGGGACACGCTGTTCATACTGAATGGCGCATTAAGGAAGGGTGTTTGGCATCTCACATCTTACAGCTGCAGGAAGGCCAGAGGGGTCTGAAGAGGTCAGGTGGCAAACCTCAGCTCATGCTGGATGGTGATGATGAGGCCAGAACCGGGAGCCAGGGGTCCCCTCCTTTTGCCTAGGGCTAGGCTACAACTTGTTCCAGCTCTACAGAGCCTGGTATAGAGCTGAGGGGTCAGTTAAGTTTGGGGTCAGTAATTGCAAAGGAATAGGGAAAGCCCGCCCACCATGATGAAACTCTGCCTACCTCTAGCTTCCCCAGCATGCACGTCCAACCCTTCCTTTGTCCTTGACACATCAGAGAGCTACAGCTCACAGCAGCTCGGGGCTCCAGCACAGGCTTGGGTCTCCTAGTCACTCACTCCATGCCACTTGCAGAAGCGGTGACAACCCTCAAGTAATCCTATCCTTTTTTTTTTTTTTTTTTTTGCTCAGCTACCAGAAAGCCCGTCTTCAATGCTGGGACAGGAAGACAGCGGAGGGTTACATTGGATGTCTCGAGTAAGGCACTGTACAAACCTCAAGAACTCTGCTGCTCAGGTCATCCTTAACCTTGTCAGCGTTACCAGCATCACACCTGGCCTGGTTCTCATCCCTTCGGCCTCACAAAGACGCTACACCTCAGGCAGATAGTTGCTGCTTATTTGTTTTGAGACAGGTCTCACTTGCTCTGAAGCCTGGGTTTGCCAAGCTCCAACCCTCCTCCTGCCTCAGCTTCTTGAGTGCTGAGATTACAGAAGCAGGTCACCACGCCCAGTCTCTGAGAATTTTGGGTTTTCATTTGTTCTGTTTTGAGACAGGGTCTCATCCAGCCTGGTCTGACCTGGATCTTAGTGTGTAAACAAGGATGACCTTGAATTCCTGATCCTTCTGCCGCCACCTTCCAAGTACTGAGATTACAGGTGTGTGCCACCACATCTGTTTCATGTGGTGCTGGGGTTTGAACCCAGGACTCTGCATGCTAGTCAAGTGCTCTACCAACTGTCCTGATCCCCATCTAAGAACTTATTTATTTATTTTGGTTTTTAGAGACAGGGTTTCTCTGTGTAGCTTTGGAGCCTGTCCTAGAACTCACTCTATAGCCCAGGCTGGTCTCAAACTCAAAAGAGATCCGCCTGCCTCTGCTTCCTGAGTGCTGGGATTAAAGGCATGCACCACCACCACCACCACCACCACCACCACCACCGGCCAGCCTAAGAACATATTTAAAAACTAATTCAGCGTGAGTGTGTGTGTGTGTGTGTGTGTGTGTGTGTGTGTGTGTGTACATCATGGCACATATGTGGAAGCCAGAGGATAATTTCATGGAGTGAACAGTCTGCTTTCTCCTTCCACCTTTACGTGGGTTCCAGAGATCAAATTCAGGTCACTAGGATTGTTTACTGGGCAATCTCACCAGCTCTGAGAGAGCTTTTAATTCAGATCTTACCATGTCATCCTCACTTAAAACCCTTCAGGAGCTCCCCACTGTCTGCACTGGTATAAGTGGGAAGACCTCTTATGAAAAGTGTGCATGCACACATGGGCTACCTGTGCCCTCTCAGAGGAGAGTGGTTTGCAGTATTTAAACTGGAATGTGGCTTCCAGATGGGCTCCATCTTACAGCTAGGAGCATTTATTTCTTCATGTACATTTATTTAGGGTTTGGCTTATCCACAAAGGAACTGGTATGGCTGGGTATGTAACAGCTTGTTTCCTGAGCAGGCAACAACAGGAAGCTGTCTCAGCTACATTTCAGAAACATCAGTCCTATGATAGGAACCAACTACAAAGCAAAGTGATCATAAACTGTTATCCCATTCGTCCTAAAAGTCTTGGATGGGAAGCAAGATGAGATGCCTGCCAAGGAGCTCAGTGCAGCGGAAGGGGGATTCTGGGTCAGGGAAAGGGCATTCCCACACACTTCAGAAGAAACTGAGTCACTACTCGGGATGGCAATTTTGCTGTGGCTCTTCCTAGCAGTGGTTCTCAGACCCCCTTCTGTCAATCATGCCACAATTTACAGGGCCCTTTCTGACAATTTCTCCATGCTGGTCTATTTTTTTTTTTTAATTTTAAAATTACAGAGCTGGAGAGATGGCTCAACAGTTAAGACCACTCATACCTGCGCTCGGTTCCCAACACCCACATGGTGGCTCACAACCACCCAGAATTCCAATTCCAGGGGATCCAACTCCCTCTTCTAACCTCTGTTAGAAGGCACACATGTGGGGCCGGAGAGATGGCTCAGAGGTTAAGAACACAGCCTGCTCTTCCTGATGGACCTGAGTTCAATTCCCGGCAACCACATGGTGGCTCACAACCATCTGTAATGAGATCTGGTGCCCTCTTCTGGCGAGCGTGTACATAATAAATAAATAAATAAACATTAAAAAAAAAAGAAGGCACACATGAGGTATACATACATACATGCAGTCAAAACCATTATACACATAAAAGGAAAAAAACTAAAAAATTTAATTTTAAAGTCAACTTCTTTTGAAAATAACAAAAAATCTGGGCACATATTATAGGGACAAATTCCTATAATTCCAGCACTCAGGGGTGGAGGTCAAAGCCAGCCTAGGCACCATGAGACCTTGTCTCAGAATTAAAACAAGGGCCAGGGAAATGGCTCAGTGGGTAAAGGCAGCTGCCACCACATCTGGACAGCTGAGTTCAGTCCACAGGACCTATATGCTGGAAGGAGAAGGCTGACTCTCAGAAGCTGATTGGATTTCCACTTCCATGTGGAGACACACACACACACACACACACACACACACACACACACACTCAAATAAAAATATAACTTTAAAAACTTAAAGCAAAATATGAAAAAAAAAACTTATTTTGAATTAGAGAACACAAAACATTTCATGATTCCAAAGACACTAGAGCTAAAGGCTTTGGCCACCCATAGCCCTGTCCCAGTTAATACTTTCTCATAGTCTGTGCATCCACTGGGTCTACGTGCTTGTGGTTTTTAGTTTTATCCGTTGTGGAATCCCATTTACAATACCCTGTACCTGACATTCCCCAACACACACCTAGATTTTTCACTCAACAGTTGATTTCAAGGCCTGGCTTCATTACCTGTGACTGTAACGATGACTCCAGCAAGGCTGTGTGCCCTCCCTCCCCCAGAAAGGACTGAGGGATTTGGTTCTGGCTGAACTGAAGCTGCCTATCTGGGGCTACAGAGCCCACCCCAGATCTACAGGGCTGGGCAAACCTGGGGTCAGTCTGACACTTGCTTATTTAAAACATTTCTGATTCCACAGTCAATATGCATCTACATTCTTTTGTTGTTGTTTTGTTTTGCTTCTTTTGAAATAGGATTTTACCATGTAGCTCTGGCTGTTCTGGAACTCACTCTGTAGACCAGGCTGGCCTCACTCTCAGAGACCCACCTGCCTCTGCCTCCTGAGTGCTGGGATTAAAGGTGTGTGCCACCATGACCAGCCACCTATATTCTTTTTGAATATATATATTTTGTGTGTGTGCACATCACACACACACACACACACACACACCTGTGAAGGCCTGAAATGGGCACTGAATCCCCTGAAGTTGGAATTACAGGCAATTGTGAGCCGACTGACCTGAGTACTGGGATTCAAATTCAGGTCTAAAATAATTTAGTTGAAGTAACATCTATTTGAGTCCCTAAACACATACTGACTCTTGCTACCCAGAGCATGAACTAATTTGGTATTTGTGTGTTTGAACCTTTTATTTTATGTGTGTGTGTTTGGGGGTGGTGGTGTTGTTTTTCTACATGGGATCATATTCTAGTCTCTATAACTTACTGGAATTTCTTTTTCTTTTTTTTAAACAGGGTGTTGTTACGTCGCTCTGGCTAGCCCTCCTGATCCAGCCTTACACGTGCTTACAGGTATGTGCCATCGTCTCTGGCTGCACAATTTGCCTTTTTCTTTCTTTCTTTTTTTTTTTAAATTTTATTTATTTCATGTGCTTTGGTGTTTTGTCTGCATGTATATCTGTGTGAAGGTACTGGATCCCCTGGAACTGGAGTTATAGACAGGTGTGGGCTGCCATGTGGGTGCTGGGAATTGAACCTGGGTCCTCTGGCAGAGCAGTCAGTGCTCTTAACCACTGAGCCATCTCTCCAGCCCACAATTTGCCTTTTTCATTTAGCGCTTTGTCCCAGCTTTACTCTGGTCAATACACATAGGCCTACTTAGCTCACTGTAACCACTGTTCTGCTGTATAGACATGCTACAGCATACGGCTCTTCCTCATGTGTAGGAGATGGACATGTTCATGGTGTGCACACCTGTGTGGACATGTGCATGTGGAAGCCAGAGGTCTATGGCAGGTCCTGTGGTGGTTTGAATGAGACTGGCTAGGCAGAGCTGGTGGGGAGGGTGGCAGGGGGGCGGCGGCAGCGCACACCTTTAAACCTCAGAGAGGCAGAGGCAGGTGGATCTCTGTGAGTTCAAGGCCAGCCTGGTCTATATATAAATCGAGTTCCAGGACAGCCAGGGAAACTCTGGAGAGAGAAAGAGAGAGAGAAAGAGAGAGAGAGAGAGAGAGAGAGAGAGAGAGAGAGAGGATAGATAGATAGATAGATAGATAGATAGATAGATAGATAGATAGATAGATAGATAGACAGATAGACAGACAGAAAGAATGGCTCCATAGGCTCATAGTTTTGAAAGTCTGGTCACCAGAGAGTGGCACTATTAGAAGATGTGCCCTTGTTGAAGTAGATGTGGCCTTGGAGGGAGTGTGTCACTGGGGGTGGGCTTTAAGGCTTCAGAAGCTCCAGCCAGGCCCAGTATCTCTCTCATCCTGCTGCCTGCCCATGTAGATGTAGACTTCTCAGCTACCTCTCCAGCACCACGTCTGCCTGTGCACAGCCATACTTCTTGCCATAAGGTAATGGGCTTAACCTCTGAACCTGTAAGCCATCCCCAATGAAATGGTTTCCTGTGTAAGAGTTGCCGTGGTTGCCGGGTGGTGGTGGCGCACGCCTTTAATCCCAGCACTTGGGAGGCAGAGCCAGGAGGATCTCTGTGAGTTCGAGGCCAGCCTGGGCTACCAAGTGAGCTCCAGGAAAGGTGCAAAGCTACGCAGAGAAACCCTGTCTCGAAAAACAAACAAACAAACAAAAAGAGTTGCCATGGTCATGGTGTCTCCTCACAGCGATAGAACACAACCTCTTTCTACCTTATTTTTCTGAGTCAGGATGTCTTACTCACTCACCTAGGCTGGCTGCTAGCCAAGGAGATTCCATCCCCAGCCCACCATGCACACTGGATTACAGATGGTCATTGCTGTGCAGGATTTTTACAACAAGAGTATTAGGGGTCAAAACTTGGGTCCTGATGCTGTATGGCAGGAACGTTACCAACCAAGCCATCTCCTGAGTCACAGGATAGGATATTCCTCTTCATAAATACTAGGTTGTTCATATATATTTTTTGCTATGGGCAATGTTATATGTAAAAACTGTGCAAAGATAAAATAGTTTCTATAAAGTAGAGGAGGAATATCTGAGGTAAGAGGTACATATATTTAAATTTTTGTGAATAGATTTGTGTCTGTCTGTCTGTCTAGTTCCCTAGAGCTGGTGTGACTGATAGCAGTGAGCCTCTTGACATAGACTCGAGGAGCTGAACCCAGGTCCTCTGGAAGAGCAATATCTTCTCATTGAACCCCTCAGCCATCTCTCCAGCCTTGTATTTAATTTGTTTCTTCTCATTTTTCATCACGATTTTTCTAGAATATATTTTGACTGTGTTTTCCTCTTCGCTAACTCCCGTCAGATCCTCCCCATCTCCCTACCCTCCCTAATTTTTGCACCCCCACGCCCCCACTCCCACACCCCCACACACTCCCTCTGAGATACTTCTCAGTTATCCTCTAAAAAGCAAGTTCTGGAGTCTTTTCTAAACAGGAACAGAGGAGCTGATCCAGGACGACGCTTTTTTTTTTTTTTTTTTTTTGGTTTTTCGAGACAGGGTTTCTCTGTGTAGCTTTGCGCCTTTCCTGGAGCTCACTTGGTAGCCCAGGCTGGCCTCAAACTCACAGAGATCTGCCTGCCTCTGCCTCCCGAGTGCTGGGATTAAAGGCGTGAGCCACCACCGCCCGGCCAGGACTACGCTTTTGCCTTTAGACATGTGGCAAGAAACTGTTGTCAATGTTCACAAGCAAAATGCAGCCTTAGATCCGCAGGACAGTGGGACACCTCCCAGCAAACAGGGCACTAGCTACGCTGAAGGGTTGGGCAGAGAAGGGAGCCAGAGAGAGGTTTTGTCTTCATGCCGGCCTCCTGCAGGCTGGCTGCTCTGCCCTCCCAGGCTGCTTTAACAGCCATGAAGACACACAGCACAGAGACGGGAGGACTTGGGCTGAGGGACAGCACTGTGCACAATGACTGCTTGTTTCCCTAAAGACCGCGGGAGACTGCCATTGAAGGGCCCTTTGGGCCAACAGCTGATGGTTAATTGCATGACTCAGACAGGCTCATCCCCCAGAGCTGCTTTCTGAGGGCTCTGCTCCTGTTTGTGACGTAAGGAAGCCAGGAGTGACCTGGTTTTTTCACATCCGCCAGCCTGCAAGCACTAACTACCCTTTCTTTTCCTCTCCAAATGAGAGATTAAGCCCGATAGCATCCCAGAGTTTCAGTGAACTCCAGGGTGGCTGCTGCTATGTCCTAGTCACCTCCTGCCCCTACTTCCTGCTCTTGAATCTGTGATCAGCCTTTGTGTTCTCTCACTGTGCTCCTTCCATTATTGTCCTAGCTGCCTGTGGTTTTCCTGGGGTCTGTGGTAAGGAATGGGGTTATCACACTACCCAATCAGGCAACATTACAAGAAAAGTCAAACATCATCCTTTTGGAAAACTCTTCAGTCTCAAAACCCTGGAGGATCTGCTGGCTGAACTTAACCCCAGGCCTTGACAGTCTGCTGGATTACTGCCTGCGTTCCAAAAGTCCTCCGCCAACTTCCCAAGCCTCTTCCTGTTGCTTTAGTTGGTAGTGATTTAACTGTCTTAGAACTACAGAGCATTTAACAAACTCCGTGTTTAAATATTGGCTCTTCTGCTCACTGCCTACGTCACTAACCTTCAGTGAGTTACTTAACCTCTCACTCCAGTTTCTTATCAAACAACAGGATTTAAATTCAAATGTATTTAAAACAGTAGCATGGTGTCTGGGAACTTTGTAAGTGTTCTACATTCATAGGCCGTCTCCTTCTAACCTGGGAAATCACACATCAAGGTGTCTTCCTTCGCTGTGTATGGTGGCTCCTGCATGTTACCCCAGCACTCCAGAGGCTGAGGCAGAAGGATTGTCATGAGTGGAGACAAGCCGGAGGTACTCACAGAACGGTGATACCTGACACCACCTTAGGACAGCCAGGAGTTCACTTCTGTTCATGTGCTGTTAAGAAGCCTGTGAAATGCTTCGGCTGGCTAAGGTTGCCTGGTAAACATGAGGAGGCTCTTGGACAGCTTGAACTTGGAGTGTTTCTTGCAATCCAAAGCCAAGAGGTGGTATAACTGCTCCTGGGCCACCTTTGTGCACGCTCGAGCACAGGCCTTTCACAGATGGCTCTCTTGGATTGGACACTTTTGTGTAGCAGGTTTGCTTGGACCACCAGCCCCCAGATCATGACATGGAAACTTATGATTAATTATGAATTCTTAGCCTTATCTTGTGCTTGTCCCGCTAACTCTTGTAACTTAATTTAACCTGTGTCTCTTTATCTACATTTTGCCTCAGGGCTTTTTTTTACCTTTCTTTCATTCTGTTTGTCCTATTTTTCTGCTTCCACCGTGTCTGGCTGGCTGGCAGCTGCCTGGCTGGCTGGCCCTGGGTGTCTCCCTCTCTTTCTCCATCATCCTCTCTTCCCTCTCGAGCCTAGATTCCTCCTCCTACTTATTCTCTCTGCCTGCCAGCCCCGCCAATCTCTCCTCTGCCAATCAGGTGCCTTAGGCAAGCAAAACAACACATCTTTACACTGTTAAAGAAATGAAGCATAAGCCGGGCAGTGGCGGCGGCGGCAGCGCACACCTTTAATCCCAGCACTTAGGAGGCAGAGACAGGTAGATCTCTGTGAGTTCAAGGCCAGCCTGGGCTACCAAGTGAACTCCAGGAAAGACGCAAAGCTATGCAGAGAAACCCTGTCTCGAAAAACAACAACAACAAAAAAATGCAGCATAAACAAACGTAACACATCTTTACATCGTTAAAGTGATATTCCACACTTTTGAGTCACCCTTTCTCTTACTCTCCACCCTCAGTGCCCTAGGCCCCTTGCTGGGGTTCCCCGCAAATTCTCTGTCTCCATTTCTATTGCCCGGCCCTGGCCATCAGCTTTCAAGTGGGCTGCTGTAGCAGTCACCTAGTGTAATGGTCTTTCTACTCATCTCTTGCCTTCTTCTATGTGTACACTTGTGTACACATGCCACAGCATGTGTGTAGAGGTCAGAGGACAATCTTGGGTGCTGGTCTTGGCCTTCCATGTTGTTTAAAAATAGGGTCTCTGCTGCAAGCCGCAAGAAAATGTAATGGAATTCAGCTACTATCACAAAAGCTACTACTTGGAAAGGTAGCTTTTCTGAAGGTCAAGCCATGGCTTAAGAAGTCTTGGTGATATTTTAGCTTTTGTATATAACTTGGCCGATTCCTGCAATGATTTCCTTGTATGCTATGTATGCTTCCTAGAACTCCTAACAGTCTATTTTATCTGAAATACCTATCAAGCATCCAAGGCCAAACGATCTCCTGAATTAAGGAAATTAAGCTCGGACCCTCCTTTCTTATACAGTCTTAGTGGTATTTATACTAATATTGTAGACTCCTAACATTTACCTAACCACCTCTAGGAATGTAGTTTGAACACACAAATTCCCTTTGTCTAATATATTAACCGATTTTAGCTCTTAGTTGACCTCCTCCTTTACCACTCCCCTTTTGGGTTGTAAAAGAAAGCCTGACTGTCACTGCCTGAGGAAAACTCTTGTCTGCCTTTATGACCCTGTAAGAATTCAAGTCTGGTGACCTTGCTTTAGCTAGAGCACTGCTATTGCATGGGTGTAGAACTGTAAACCTCAGAGATTGAGAGAGGATTTCAACTGGAGAACTAGAAGAATGAGATGGAAGATGAGGAAGAGCCAGATGGAGAAGAACAAGATGAGAAAGACCAAGATGGGGCAGAACTAAGATGAGAAAATTAAGATAGAACTTAGAGGGGACAGCAGATAAATGTAGAGAGAAATCAGGCAAGAAAGGAGCTAGGCATGAGAAGAGAACTGTAGCTGTGTAGACAGGATTTTATCCCCGAGGAATAAAGTAGATGGACAATAGATCTTGGTGTACTTAGATTCTTTTCCCAAAAATAATTTTCGTTGTTCATAGCTTCTCTTCTGGACCCCTGGAAAGAAGATTATTAAGGCAAGACCAGAATAATATTCAAGAGGTCTCTTGTTTTCCCACTGTATACTAGGCCCATGAACATCTGGGATTCTCCTGTCTTCACCTCTGGTTTCTATGTGGGTTCTGGGCAGCTGAACTCAGGTTGTCAGGCTTGTGAAGCTAGCTTTTTAACTGTATGGAGTTCATTGAGATGTATAGATTTTGGGCCTGGTTAATTTTGGTGTATGACTTTTTTTTTTTTACAAATGTTTTATAATAAAGCTTATTAAAATAATAAATTTTGAAAATTTGAGGTTAGAGTATTACACAGTGGACAAGCAGATTCGGTCCCCAGAGCACATGCACACACACAAACACTGTACACACACACACTGTACACACATACACACATACCCATTTTTTTTTTCTGCTGCTTAAAAGCACTCATTGCTTCTATCGCCTTCAGAGCAACAGCATGGCAATGCTGTCCAGGCTTCTCCCACCCCTCCCTCGTGTGTCCAGGCTCCAACCTTTGCTGCCCTGGGTGTGCCTGCCTTTGCTTCTTGAAAATACCATGAAGGAGTCCGGCTTCTCCTCACACCTCTAGCTCTTTCTAGCCTCAGAAGGTACCTTGTCTGGCCGCCACTTCCAAAGCAGCTCACCTCTCCACTCCTCTGGGTCCTACCATTGAGAATGCATCTTCTTCAGCCTCTTTTTCTTCTCTTCTCCATAAACCATAACCTCTGTGAAGACGGAAGCCTCATTTATCTTGTCGCTGCTCTGGCCTGGCACTTTGCACCTCACATACCTTGAAGAAGTGAACAGACAAATGATTGATTGATTGATTAATCCCATAAGGAAAATGAAGCAGAATCCCCTAGGTGAACATATAGTCTGAGGAAATATGCCTAAGGTAGGGGTCTCCAGAGAGCTACCCCTCTGCAGAGGTACCAGGCTCCCTTCTGTGAGCCAGGTAAGATCTGAGACAGGCGTGAAGGCCCTGTGACAGCAGATGAAGACCTCCTTTGCTCTCACTCTGTTATAACTGCCGCATCCATGCCAGTGGAAGGGCAGAGCTGCAGCCCCCAGTGCTCATCTCCACCAGCTGCTGCCTCCTTCCACCCACCAGAGAGCCCACCAAGTTGCCATGGCAACAGATGACTGCTCCAGAGTCCAAATAGGGATGTTTGCATCTCTTGATACTTCTGGATGCGGAGGGAGGATGTGGGCAGCCCACAGCTATGTCCTTGCTCAACCCGCTTCTGGCCTGTCCTGGTCACTAAGCAAAGTGCTGTCTCCTCTCCCTCCACCTTCCCCTCACACCTTCCTGTGAAACTCCCTGGAAGTATCTGCTTCAGATTCCTCACCTGTCTCCCTTCTCCTGCTTGTGGCAGGAGAGAAGATGAGCTCACAGGCATCCTGTCTAGGACCAGGAATTAGGCAGAAGAACAAAGGCTTTGGAGTCTCTCGTGGCTCACATCTCTCTAAACAGCCCTGAGAATATTTTCTTTCTAAACACCACTTTGTTAATCTAACTGCTCTCTCGGACTTTTTAGTCTCACTGACAGCCTTTTTGGTACCCCTAAAAGGAGCAAAACCTGGCTTTTACTTCCCCAAAGCCCTTTGGTGAAACTGCTATTCTTTGTCAAAATCATGACCATAGTATCTGGACTCCCTAGGTCAATGTGAAACAATGTGAAACTTCTCGGTTCTTACCATCTCCCTGAAAAACTAGCATTAGAAATGCATTCTTTCTTCTAGCCAGGCATGGTGATACATGCTTTCAATCCTAGCACTTGGGAAGCAGAGGCAGTAGAATCTCTGTGAGTTGAGGTCAGACTAATCTACATAGAAGCTCCAGGTCAGCCAGGACGAGGTGGTTTGAAAGAAAATGGCCCCCAAAGGGAGTGGCACTATTAGGATGTGTAGCCTGGTTGGAGTAGGTGCGGTTTTACTGGGGGGAAGTGTGTTACTATGGAGGCGGACTTTGAAGCCACGCCCAGTGAGCGAGGCCACTTCCGTTTGCCTGCAAGTCAAGATGTAGGACATTCTGGCTCTGTCTCCAGCATCATGTCTGCCTGCATGTGCTTCCACCATGAAGATAATGGACTAAAGCTCTGAAAATGCAAGCCACCTCGATTAAATGTTTTCCCTTTATAAGAGTTGCTGTGGTCATGGTGTCTCTTCACAGCCATAGAAACCCGTACTAAGACACAGGGCTACACAGAGAAACCCTGTCTCAAGCAAACGAATACATTGTACTAGGAAAGGAAACTGAGGCATGATCATCATAGGCGCAGCTGTGATGGGAGTCCTGCGTGCTCATACTCTAAACCCACGCCTTGGCCACCACCCTCCAGAGAGGCACCAATAGTTCCATGAAACATATTTAGCTTCTCCATCTCCAACTCCAGCTGGTTTCCTGGGCCTTCCCGGGGCTCCCTCCCAGGCACAGAGGCCAGAGTTGTTGGCCCTGCCTGGGAGGAATAGCATCACCCCTGCAGGGATTCGATAGCAACTCACTCAAAGAGTGAGAACAAAGGAAGCATTTTTAGTCCCTTCTTTAGAAACCTTGACTCCTCGCCATAGGCGCAGCACCTCGGATTGGCTGTTACCATGGTGACTGGCTGCTGATCTCTGTCCAATTATGTCAGCCCTGAACTGCGGGGACCTCTGTGCCCATTTCTTGCACCCCCTCACCACCACCACAGCCCACGAGCCCCGCCCCTCTGACCCGCAGGCTGGCCTGAATGCCCATGCTTTCTAATTACAGCTTTCCCTGTTCCCTTCGGCAACCTCTGTGATCTGCATTGAACTTCTCGCAACAGCCCATTTATCATGCCCTGCCCCTGGCTCTTTATCTGTATCTTAAGAAGCACTGATTATGCATCCAGCCTGGCACTCAGCACATGCACATGCCCCACTGGGCGGACAGCTCGGACACACTCAGTGTCTGGTGTTGAGATGATTTTGAGGCAATCACAAGCCAGAATGAACCTTGATCTTCCCCCTGGAAATGAAAGTAAACAAGCACACAACCAAAACAAACGAATAAATATGGACTGCAATAAATACGGTGAGTGTATAAAAATGGGGGTTTCGGTGAGGACATGACTGCTCCAGGGTATGGTTGAGGGGAAGGTTTTTATTGCAGAGAGGAGAGTACAGTCAGAGGCATCTGGAAGAGCCCAGAGCAGAGAGAAAGTAGTAGACTTTATGACCAGCAGCATGGACTGGGCCACGAGAGAAGGGGCGGGACAGAGCGAGAGACGAAGGGAAGAACGTGAATGGACAGGAGGACATGACCAATCCTAGGTATGATCGAGGAGAAGGCTTTTATTGTAAATGTGAGGGAGAGAACGGCTAGAGGCATCTGGAAGGGTCCAGACTGAACCAGGCCATGAGGTGGCGGGTGGGGGTCGAGAGAGGAAGAGAAGAGGGGGCGAAGGAGGGAACCCGGAGCCAAGAGACCACGTGACCAAATGGTGTGTTTATATTAAAAAAGAGAGGCTGGGGGAAGAGTAGCGAAGCCCAGCCCCTGGGCTGGAGAGGTTTGGGGTAGGGGATGGGGTGAGAAGGGCTGGGAGGAGCCACAGGTACTGAGTGAGGCCTGTCCTCTTGTTTCTTTGGAACCTGACAGAAGGAAGGCCAAGAGGGAGGGGACCAAGAAGAACCAAGAGAGCAGCCAGCAGAAGTGGCAGGGTTGTAGGGGAATGAGAAGCTGGGGGAAAGGAAGCCCCTGAGCTGGAGAAATTCCGGGTAAGGGGCAGAGGCTGGGCGAGAAGAGCCAGGATGCCAGCAAGGACTCTTAACAGGTGCTTGTTGGGACACCGAGAGAGCCGAGATTTCAGCAGGTGCTTTGGTATGCTAATAGACACCACAGTTAGCCAATTGTCCCCAGTTCCTTTTGGACCTGCCAGCGAGGGGATAGGAGCTGGGGAGCCCCAACCTTTAACTCTATCTCTTTGGCATGGCCTAAGGTGAACCTGACTGCCTAGGGGTGGCTCCTTGGCCACCTTTAACTGGCAGAAGTCTTGCCTTTAACCTTATCTCGTTGCCTGCTTGCTGTCAACAGGATATACCCTATGAAGGGCGTGAGAAGGAGTTGCTTGGTGTCCCCTTGGGCACATTTAGATACGTGTGACAGAGACCAAACTGTCACCGACTTAGAGAAAAATGTGCCATGATGCAGCTGGAGCTCCTGGGCCTGAAAATCATCAGGGCTCCGTCGCTGTCTCATCTGGTTCTCTCCTTGGATGCCAGCATCCTCCCTCCCCTTCAGAAGGGCTTTTCCCACAGTACAGAAGTGTGTTGTGATTACTGGCAGACACTGTGACCTTCTCAGTCATGAGGGAGAGCTAACCTCAAAGACTTTCCATCCCAAGATCAAAACTTCAAGGGAGGAGAGACTCATCGGGCCAGGCGAGAGGTTCTCATGCCCGGACTAGTCAGTCAGCCAAGGCCAAGGCCAGGATCACAGAGTCCAGAAAAGGAGCTTCCCTAGTTTTCAGTTATCTCTGTGTGGTTGAGGAGGGCCAATGGTCCCAAGGTGTAAAACACACTGCAAAGTGAAACCCATCCTAGAGTGTGGCCTCTGACCTCTCACCTCCCTGGACCTCAACCCTGCTCCGACTTCCTCATTTTCACGGTCTTACTTCTGTTCTTGAGAGACAAAGTTGCAATCTGTGGCCCCCAGCTCAGCCCAGATTCTGAAGATCACCCCCTGGCTCACTTGACCTGTGTCACCGTCCTGGAAAGTCCCACACAGAGCCCAAGCCACCACCGACACTAGGCTGTCATGAACAGCAGTCATCGTCCCAATGAAGGCCCATTATTGGAGAACTCCGGGTCAAAAGAATAAAATCGCTCCCTGGGAATGAAGACAGAACATCACCGTTGGGATGGGTCAGTCACCTGGCCAAGGGGCCGCATCGAGGAAGGCAGGTTCACCGTAAGCCATGCCAAAGAGATCAGTGACTTTATTGATCAGGTCCTTTATTGAGATAAGCACAGTAGCTTACTGGACCACAGCCTTCCAACCTTGTAAGCATTTCTTCTGCGTTTTCTATCTCACGTCTAAGCACGCTTTCCTTAGCATCTTGGGTTGCCCCGGCACCCGGAGCATCTTTACCCTTTCTCTAAAGCCTCCTTCCCTCCCATGTGCCCACTTGCCCTCCAGGGTCGGACCTCCACGCTGGCTTAAATGGCATGGCTCCCCCCCCCCCATCTCCTCCATCCCCCCTGGGGAGTTTTCTCTTAAACTGTAGTAAAATTGTTCCAGAGCTTCCATTTGAGTCCATTCCTAAGTTCTTTATTAATGAGACTAAAAACTCCAAGAGGGGACCCTGATTTCCCTGTATCAGTCTGGGGGTGACGGATGGAGTGAATTCCGTATAGCTCACGGGAACAACGTTGGCTTTGCCCACAGAGCAATTCTCCCTGGCTTCTCCTGATAGTGCTCTGTTGGGATGTTGCAGCTGTTCCTTGACCTCTCCCCCAGAACTCCCAGCAGGCACCACGCCCCCCCACCAAGTTGTTATGCTTTCTAGCAAAGAAGAATTCAGCTGTCAGCCTCCACCCAAATCAAATTCCTGGGTTGATGTTTGCATACCCTAAAAACACAGTGGGGCACTTGGCTAAGCTAAACACTCTTCCTTGGGAGCTTCCAGAGAATGCTAGAAGCTTCTGGGGGCTGCTTATTTAACTTACTTCCTATCAGATTCCTAGCGGTCTCATTTCCAATGACCCGGGGCCAGGCCTGGGGTGGGTGTGGGTGGGAGGTGAGGTAGGGGGCAGGGAGGGTCAACCACAGAGTCTGATTTGGGCCAAGGATGAGCTACAGTCTCCCTCTGAGCTGAATGAATTCTCCCCAGGTTGATTAGGAAAGCTCCTATGTTATTCCCTGTTGTTTCCTTTGTGGTCAGAATGGGGTCACATTCAGAGTCCATACACTTCTTTTAAAAATCCTTGCCGGGCGGTGGTGGCACAAGCCTTTAATCCCAGCACTTGGGAGGCAGAGGCAGGCGGATCTCTATGAGTTTGAGGCCAGCCTGGTCTACGGAGTGAGCTCCAGGAAAGGCGCAAAGCTAGACAGAGAAACCCTGTCTTGAAAAACCAAAAAAAAAAAAAAAGTCCAATAAGCCCATACTAACCTAAGGCTGGGGTTACAGCTCAGTGGTAGGGTGTGTGTGCATAGTAAGTATGATGCTCTGAGTTCAATTTTATTGTTACAAAAGTAACAGGAAATCAGCCCAACCACTTAGTAACGACATAGGATGAATGGCCTCCTAACCATGGAGGTTGGTGACTTGTCAGCCAGAGAAGCCAGGCTCCCAGCAAGAAGAGGAAGGAGCGACTCTCTTGCCATTCTTTGTCTTTGCTCGCATCTCTAAGGTCTGCCCTTCTTATTCTCCGGATGTGGGGGGTCAGTGAGGGCTAAAATTCGAAATCTGCATGCTAGATGTTTAAGGATTTAAAGATGACAGCCACCTGAGAAGCTGTGCCCTTCCAGGCAGGGTTCCAGCTGCCTGAAGCAATTTCTAATGGATGATCATGGCCATTTTTTGTGGCCTCTGACGACCTGTGCAGGGTTGGATAGCTCAGGTGGGCACTCAACGCACAGGCCTGGGCTTTAACTGGGAGCCACCTGTTGACTTCCACGGGGGTGGGGGTGGCACTACGCAACATCCTGCTTCTCTCCTCCCTCTAAAATGCTAGGTGAAGAGATCACTCAGGATATTGCTGTTGTTCATTCCCTGAAAATCTCATTTCCCCTCTTCATCTGCCTTATTATTATCGCTGGGATCGAACCCAGGGTCTCAGGCTGGGCAAACACTCCACCACTGAACCATGTCACCAGCCCTACCTTCTTATTGACTCAGATTGCTTAGAGACCACAGCCTTCGATGGATGACCTTGAACTCCTGATCCTCTCATCTCCACCTCCCAAGTACAGGCGTTACACCGCACCTGGCTTATACTGTCATACCTTTTCAGTGCTGGCATTGAACCCAGGGCCTCATGCTTGCTAGGCAAGCTTTCCACTGAGTGGCACCTGTCACTAATCTCATACTTCTGTCACCTCAGTACATCACCTACACTGTTATATTTGCATTACTTTCTGAAAATAGATTTCTCTTTTTCTCTTGGCTTTGTGCTAAATACTGTATCTAGGAAAGCTCATATTTAATGTGTAACTTTACTTTTTCTACAATCCACTAAAACACACACACACACACACACACACACACACACACACTTGCACGTGTATATATTTATCTTATTAATCCTTATAGCTGAGACAAAGCTGAGTTCAATGCATGTGAGTTGCTTTTTGGGAAACTTGGAATTAGAGGATTACTTCAGCTTCTAAATGTCTTCACTTCTCCTGTGAATTCTAATACTGTCGACAAGGAGAAGCAATGGTTTCAGAAATATATACAAACATACCATTTCCTGAACCAACAGCTCGCATGACCCTTGGGACAAAATGGCTGTGCTCTGACAGCTTTTTCTCTTTCCTCTTCCATCACAGTGATAGAATCCCACTTCAGTTCCCCATGTCCTGAGCATAAAGAGGTCCTTCACACTGAGCTTTGCTGTGGAATAATCCTCCTGTACACTGTAAAGATTTGTCAGTTGAATTGGTTTAATAAAATGCTGATTGGCCAGTAGCCAGGAAGTACAGGTAGGGCAAACAAACTAAGAATGCTGGGAAGAGGAAGGGTGGAGTCAAGAAATGCCAGCCAGCCACCAAGCAAGCAGGACATGTAGGAAATGAGGTAACAAGCCATGAGCCACGTAGCTAAACATAGATAAGAAGTGTGGATTAATTTAAGTGTAAGAGCTAGTTAGTAATAAGCCTGAGCTACCAGCTGAGCATTTATAAGTGATATTAAGCCTCTGAGTGGTTATTGGGGAAT
The DNA here is from genome assembly GCF_049852395.1 of Peromyscus maniculatus bairdii. Classification (NCBI taxonomy): domain Eukaryota; kingdom Metazoa; phylum Chordata; class Mammalia; order Rodentia; family Cricetidae; genus Peromyscus; species Peromyscus maniculatus. Next base: position 30,073,782 of record NC_134870.1, on the reverse strand, counting down.
TGGCAGGCAGAAGAGAACCTTCTGTTTACAGTGCTTCCTTGGGAGAAGGACCTGTCCCCAAACTCCCCATGGCCTAAATGCAGTGGTAATGGGACTGCTGCTTGTCCTGTGAGAACTGGCTTCCCCAACCTCACCCCAGTGACTGGGGGGTTGGCTTCTTTCTTCCTACCAGAGCAATCCCAGGTCTAGATCAAGTGAGTCTCAGGTCAGCTGCCTTCACAGCGTCCCTTCACCACAATTGATTTGGAACCTGTCTGGATGACACAACCCAACATACTCATGGGATCCTTGACTGAACCTCCTTCTGTGGTAACAAAAATTGGCAAGCAAGAAGGGACAGGTGGACTCCTCTGCTGGAGACAGAGAGAGCAGAAGGAATTTCTTGCCTCTGACACCTGTACAGTGAAACAGCCACCAAGCAAATAATTCATCAGATTATTGAAGCTGGTCTTTCACTTCCCGGGGTCTTAGTTGCAGATATGTTGTGATGGAAAAATTCAACCTGACAAAAACAGCTTAAGGGAGAAAAATGGGCTTGTTTTAGCTCATGGTTGGAGGCTACAGTCCATCAAAGCAGGGAAGTCACAGGTGGGAGCTCAGAGCAGTTGGTCAGATTGCATCTGCAGCCAAGAAGCAGAGAGCAATGTATACCTGTGCTCAGCTTCCTTCCTCCTTTCTTTCAGTCCAGGATCTCAGGGAATAGTGCCGCCTGCAGTGGACAGGTTTTCCCACCTCAAGTAACCTAATCAAGGCATTGTCACACAAGCATGACCAGAGGCCTGCCTTCCAGGTGTCTCATCAAATTTATAGTTTAACTATCACACTGGGGGATCCCTGAGTCCAACTGATGCCTAAGTGCAGTGGTGTGTACCTGCACTCCTAGCTACCTGAGGAGCTGTATCAGGAGGATTGTTTGAGTTCAGTAGATGGGACCCAATTAGCCAGCATAAAGAGATGCCCATCTCTAAATAAAATAAAATAAAACAGTAAAGTAACATTAACATACCCCTATGCTATCACCCATCATTCCATTTCTAAGTATTTATTTCTTTTAAATGAGAACATGTTGTCTTAGTTATGGCTACTATTCCTGAGACAAAACACCATGATCAAAAGCAACTTGGGGAGGAAAGGGATTGTCTGGCTTATGCTTCTGCATCACTGTTCATCGTCAAAATAAGTCAGGACAGGAACTCATGAAGGACAAGTACTTGGAGGCAGGAGCTGATTTAGAGGCCATGGAGGGGTGCTGCTTACAGGCTTGCTCCACATGGCTTGCTCAGCCTGCTTTCTTATAGAACCCAGGACCACCACTAGCCCAGTGATGGTACCACCCACAATGGGCTGGGCCCTCCCACACCAATCTCTAGTTAAGAAAAGCCCACAGAGGGGCTGGAGAGATGGCTCAGAGGTTAAGAGTACTGGCTGCTCTTCTAGATGTCCTGAGTTCAATTCCCAGCAACCACATGGTGGCTCACAGCCATCTATAGTGAGAGCTGGCGCCCTCTTCTGACCTGCAAGCACACATGCATGCAGAACACTGTATACATAATAAATAAATAAATTAAAAAAGAAAGAAAAGAAAAGCCCACAGACTTGCCTACAGTCCCATCGTATGGAGGCATTTTCTCAGCTGAGGTTCCCTCCTCTCTTATGACTTTGGCTTGTCTCAAGTTGACATAAAACCAACTAGCACACATGTCAATAGCAGCTTTATTCATTGTAGCAGAAAAGCAACCATTAATGGCTTATATAGGTGAACAAATTTAGGAATCGTCACATGGTAGAATACAACTAAGCCATAAGAAGGGACCAGTTGTTGATAGAGTACATTCAGCAATATGGATGAATCCCAAGACAGCATGAGAACCAAAAGGAACCAGGCACACAGTGCATGCATGACCATGCAGACTAACTGTTCACGCATCATCGATACTAACTGTGTAACTGTGTTAATGACTCGTCTCACTGCTGTGGCAAATACTTCCCACTGTAGTAGGGAAACACTTAGTAGTTGGAAGCAGGAAGTGGGGGTCAGAAGTAAAACCTTCAGGCCTGCCCCCAGCAATCCACTTCCTCTAGCGAGGCTCCACCTCCTAAGGGTCCCCAACCTGTCCGAACAGCCTGTTGTGGGAAAACACCCTAACTGAAGGCAGTTTAAGGCAGTTTATTTTGGTTTACAGTTCCAGAGGGCTGCATGGTCACAGTGGCGGGGCAAGGCAGGGCTGCAGGAACAGGAAGCTGACACCTCGACTGCACACAGGAAGCAGAGGGAGAAGGAAGGAAGTGGAGCAAGGCTGCAAACCCCTAAAGCTGCCCCCAGGAAGGGACTTCCACAAAGCTGCACCCCCTCAAGGTCCCATAACCTCTCCAAACAGTGCCACCAAGTGCTGGAACATATGAGCATCTGGGGTCATGCCACATTCAGACCACAGCCGTGACTGAAAACAGGAAGATGATTACACTGTCGGATGGGGTTCGTGAGAACAGGAAACGTTCTAGGACCATGTCTTGACTGAGTTTTGGATTTTTTGTTTTGTTTTGTTTTTGTTTGTGAACATGACAAAAGCTAGAGTCGTCTGAGAAGAGGGAACCTCAACTGAGAAAATGGCCCCATCAGATTGACCGATGGTCAAGCCTATGAGGCGTTTCCTTGATTGATGACTGATGTAGAAAGGCCATTGTGAGTGGGGCCATCGTTGGGCAGGTGGTCCTTGGATGTTAGGAAAGCAAAGTGAGTGACCCAGGGGAGCTGTCTGGGAGTAAGCACTGCTCCCCATGGCCCCTGTCTCAGTTCCTAACACCAATTCCTGTCCTTAGTTCCATCCATGATGGACAGTAAGCTATCAGATGAGATAAACCCTTTCCTCCTCAAGTTTCTTTTGGTCCTGGTGTTTATCTCAACAACTGAAAACAATCCAGTATAGATGTAACTAGAGTTTTCCTGCCTTGCCCACAGTCAGGACAAATCTTTGTCACCCGCCAGTCCCACAGCCGCTCAGACCCAACCAAGTAAACACAGAGATTTATATTGCTTACAAACTGTATGGCCGTGGCAGGCTTCTTGCTAACTATTCTTATATCTTAAATTAATCCATTTCCATAAATCTATACCTTGCCATGTAGCTCGTGGCTTACCGGCATCTTCACATGTTGCTTGTCATGGCGGCAGCTGGCAGTGACTCCTTTCGCCTTCCTGTTCTTTCTTTTCTCCTCTCTGTTAGTCCCGCCTATACTTCCTGCTTAGCCACTGGCCAATCAGTGTTTTATTTATTGGCCAATCAGAGCAATTTGATATACAGACCATCCCACAGCATATAGATGTACATGTAAATACATTTGTCAAAAGTCATCTCACTGTAAGTGAACTTAAAATACTTTTAAAAATACTTTTTGAGCTGAGCATTGGTGGCACACACCTTTAATTCCAGCACTCAGGAGGCAGAGCCAGGCAGATCTCTGAGAGTTCGAGGCCAGCCTGGTCTACAGAGCAAGTTCCAGGACAGACTCCAAAGCTACACAGAGAAAACCTGTCTCATTTAAAAAAAAAAGGGGGGGGGGCCTGGAGAGATGGCTCAGTGGTTAAGAACACTGGCTGCTCTTCCAGAGGTCCTAAGTTCAATTTCCAGCAACCACATAGTGGCTCACAACCATCTACAATGAGATCTGGTTCCCTCTTCTGCCCTGCAGACATACATATGTATATATATGTATATATATATCTTTTTTAAAAAAGAAAGAAATCTGTAAAAAAATAAAAATAAATACTTTTTGAAAAAAAATCTATATTCTCTGGCTTCCTTCCTACTGATCAGATCTTTAGAGCTAAAATCTTTTTTTTTTTTTTTTTTTTTTATTTTTTTAAGGCAGAATCTCACTGTGTAGCTTTGGCTAGCCTGGAAAATACAATGTAAGCCAGGCTGGCCTTGAGCTCACAGAAGTCTACCTGTTTCTGCCTCCAGAGTGCTGGATGCCCCACCATGCTCAGCAAATTTATATTTCAAACTCATCCCAGAAGATTCCTCTATGGAGCCCTCTTTGGGGACTTTGGCTTCCAAGCAAGCTTTGGCTGGAGCTTGAGCTCCAGCCTGAGCGAGTTTTGTAGCTCCTGCTAAGGACAATCTTAGAGCAGCTATTGTTTCCTGAGTGCTGATCATGTCCTCAAGTTCTCCCAACCACCCAGCAAAGTGATGGAACAGCCTTTGTTTCATAGAGAAACAGAGAATGTGACACTTGGAATCTCTCAGTCACATAGCAAAGCCATAGTTCAGCCCTCCCTGCTACAGATATCTCTGTGTGAGATGCTGTCTGTTCCCATTCTCCCCACCCTGTCCACCCCCGCCCCAGCAGGCTGAAGTGAGAAATGATAGATAAATTAGTTTCTACCTTGGCCTGGCCTTGGGGAAGAATGCAGATCCAGAGCTCTTTTGATTTTAGTTATCCACGTGGTTAGCAAGACAGGCAGGAGGTTTATGGTTATATAAGCACAGATAAAGGAAACCCCTGAGTTGTTTACTTTGGGAGCTTTCCAGAAGCTAACATCAATAGCATGCCATGTGAAAAATGGGTTAAAATCATTATCAGATTATGAATAATTCACCAGGCACCCCTGCTACCCATTACATTTTGTTCTACATAATTGCTTCCTGAAACTCTATTCCCAGAGCAGGGAATTGGGAGTATCCATGAAATTGAATATTTCTGCCTTTGACAAGTAAATTTAAACAAAATTGTGAATTAGTTTCAGTTCACTGCTGCTTGTCCTCTTTGAGTTGATAAGACTAGTTTTTTTAGTAAAATAACTGAGCAAATATATATATATTATATATATATATATATACTTTGAAAGGGAAAATAGTCTCCTATCTTGCCCAAGGCTTTCAAGTATTATGGAAGACTCAGGATGTGACGGGGCAAATAGAGGACTTAAAAAACATGCCTAAGGGGGAATCAGAGCCAAATCACAAAATATTCTCTGCATGATGTGAAAAATGGAACTACCAGGATAAGACAATCATGCTTTTTGAAAAAAAAAAAATTGATATGTAGTTCACACTACAGAAATTCACCCTTGAAAGTGTTAAAAACCAGTATATATATATATGTGTGTGTGTGTGTGTGTGTGTGTGTACATATATGTATATGTGTGTCTATATATATTCACAAGATCAAGCATAGAGCCATATGGTTATAGTTCTAGCTGCCCAGGAGTTTCAGGAGTTTGGTCAAGGCAAACCCTTGACCCTAGGAGTTCAGCACCAGCTTGGGCAACATCATGAGACATCATTTCTTAAAAGTAAATAAATTACAACAAGGTATGATGGTGCATGTCTGAAAATATCATTTGTTTCTTTTAAAACAAACTGATATTATTTTCATATGTAGGAGTATTTTGCCTGCATCTGCGCATGTGCATCAGGTACGTGCCTGTAACTGAGGTCAGAAGAGGGTGTTGGTGTAATTCCCGGAAACTGGGATTATAAATGATTGTGAGCCCCTTTGTGAGTGCTGGGAACTGGAAGCCTGGTCTTCCTCAAGAGCAACAAGTGCTCTTAACCACTGTACTGTCTCTCCAGTCCCAAGACCTGAGTTCTCAAAAATACACTGTGAGTAGGTATGGTGAGTCATGCCTCTAATTCTAGCGCTTGAGAGCTCTAGAAGTTTGAGACAGTCTGATAGACATAATAAGTCCTAGGCCAGCCAGGGACACACAGTGAGACCCTGTCTCCCAAAAATAAGTTAAAATTAAATAAAACCTTGTCTGGGGTTTGGGTGTGGTGGCGCATACCTTTAATCCAGCACTTGGGAGGCAGAGGCAGGCAGATTTCTGTGAGTTGGAGGCCAGCCTGATCTACAAAAAAAAAAAAAAAAAAAAAGACATTTGCATCTCCATTTCCTCTCTCTGCTAGACCCTGGCAACCAATAATCTTTCTGTCTATAAATTTTAGACATTTCATATAAATGGAATCACTCAGTGTGTTCTCTTTTCTCACTGTCTCCTTTTGTTTAGATAACATTAGTGGAGGGAGGGGGGACCTGGAGAGATGGCTCAATGGTTAAGAGCACTTCTCCTCTTCCAGAGGACCCAGGCTGGATACTTAGCACCCAGACGGTAGCTCACAACTGTCTTCAACTCTAGTTCCAGGGGATCCAATACCCTCTTCTGACCTCAGTGGGCACTGCATGCATGTAGTGCATGGACATACATGCAGACAAAATAACCATATACATAAAATAAAATTTAAACAAGGTAACATTGGCGAAGCTCAGCCGTGTTGTGGCATGAGTCAGTATCTCGTTCCTTCTTGTTGATGATTAATTTTCCATTCTCTGGAAATCATACATTGTTTATCCATTCATCAGTTGTTGGACAGTTGGGCTACTCCAGTTGTTTGGTATTGTGAATCATATTGCTGTGAACAGTGATGCGCAGATTTAAGGGAACATAAACTTTCTATCTTCTTGGATCTGTTCCTAAGATGTGGAATTGTCAGGTCAGACAGTAACATCTGTACCTTTTTTTTTTTTTTGAGGTGAATATTTTCCACAGTGGTTGCACCATTTTACATTCTCATCAGCATCATACAAGGGCTCTGCCTTTCCCTAGCAAGGCCTTCGTTCTAGGAATGCCCTAACTTTATCATCTTTAGCAGAGCCTGTCTGTTCTAGGCTTATGTGGAAAACCTAGTCAGTGTTATCGACTCCCTGAGTTATTTCTTCTCGGTAACATACTGAAATTGAAGAGCTGTAATAACACAATCAAGATGCTCCCAAATTCGAATGCCTGAAGTGAATGCCCTGCCCCAGCTTGGCCTCATTCCGTGGTTCCTTGCTGGTTAGTTTTTTATTGCTGGGATAAGACACCATGAGCAAGGCAACTTAGAGAAGTTAGAGTGTATTATGGGCTCACAGTTTCAGAAGGCTGGAGTCTGTCTTAGTCGGGATTTCTAATGCTATGAAGAGGCACCATGACCACGACAACTCTTATAAAGAAAAACATTTAACTGGGGCTTGCTTACAGTTCAGAGGTTTAGTCCATGATCATGGCAGGAGGCATTGTGGCACACAGACACACATGGTGTTGGAGAGGTAGCTGAGAGGTCTACATCTGGGTGGCAGGCAGCAGGAAGAGAGAGTAACACTGGGCATGGTTTGAGCTTCTGAAACCTCAAGCACCCTATCTCCTCCCCCACCCACCACCTCCTGTGTGGTGGGCCCACAGAAGCTCCCTAGTAAGGCCTTACTCAAGGTCAGAGAATCTGAGCTTGCTTTACCCAGCAGGGCTGCATAATAGGATGATTTGGCCAAGAGCGTGGTTACCAGGTATTTTGAAGGGTCTACATTTGGCTGTATGTTGTGCATTGATCTTGAAAGAGGGAAGTTTTTGCCTTTCCCTTTGGTAGTGATAAAAATCCCATTAGAATAAATCTCAAGGAGGCTGGTTATTGACCCAGGGGCCTCCGAAAGCTATCTTGTGTCTATCTTTCTCTCTGTCTACGTCTACATTTCTTTCTTTCTTTCTTTTCTTTTTTTTTTTTTTTTGGTTTTTCAAGACAGGGTTTCTCTGTGTAGCTTTGCACCTTTCCTGGAACTCGCTTTGGAGACCAGGCTGGCCTCAAACTCACAGAGATCTGCCTGCCTCTGCCTTCCGAGCGCTGGGATTAAAGGCATGCGCCACCACCACCCAGCAACGTCTACATTCCTATCTAATACTTCTTCATTCCTCTCTCTTCTCCCCAAGAACCCTTTGACATGTTGGAGCTGGACTCTGACACTCTTCACACAAACACACACACACACACACACACACACTTCCTTCAACAAAGCCACACCTATTCCAACAAGGCCACACCTCCAATATGGCACTCCCTATGAAAATAGGGTTCATTTTCATTCAACCCACCACAGAGTCCATGACCATCATGGTAGGGAGTGTGGCAGCAGGCCTGCATGGTGCTGGAGCAGTAGCTGAGCGCTTACATCTTGATCTGTTGTACCTGTGTCGTGAAACCCCCAGAGACCACCAAGGAGCCAGTTTCCGATGCAAGCACATAAGGGTCTTTTTTATTGTCAGGTTTGAACCTGGGCCACCACCTGGCAGATGGAGGGAAATGCAGTAGCAGCAGGCTCAAGGGTTGGAGGGCTTTTAAGGTAAAAAAAACTACAAACCAGGAATTACATGCTTTGGCGGTTTTGAGGATTGGGTAGAAGGGATATGGGGCAAGGTGATTTTTTTGAAACTATTGGTCTAGACTTTTGGCACAAAACCACATTTGAAATTATTGAGTTAGACTTTTGGCGTGGAACCACAACCTGCTGACAGGATTATCTAGATATCTGCAAGGGCTATCAACCACAGTCAGAATGTCTGCAGGAGCACCTGGATCTTGTTAAACTTTACTGCCCTGTTTCTTAATTGACTGCTTCTAGGGAATCTGTTCAAGTTGTCATGGCACATTCCTGGGGTTCTTCCTGGAAATGAGTATGGCCCCTGGTAACCAGGTGGTCTAAGATGGTGGCCCTTCCCTAAGATGGAGTCTGTAAAGTCAAGTCTAGGCCTTCATATTGCCTCCACAAGCATGAAGCAGAAAGAATTAACACCTCCTCTAACAAGGCCACTGTTATTTATTAAGCAATGCAATGTTATTCATTAAGCGGTGCTGTTCCACGAGGTACAACAAAGCCCACTATAAGAGCTCTTCCAGAGGACCCAGGTTCAATTTCCAGCACCCACATGGCAGCTAACAGCTGTCTGTAACTCCATTTCCAGGGGATCTGGCATGCTCACCACAGACATACATGTGGGCAAAACACCAATACATGTAAAATAAATAAATTATAAAAAAAAAGTTTAATAAAAGAGTTTATTAAGGGGAGGAAATAGAAGGGGGTGCTTAGGACTATGGAAAGATCATGCAGGAAGAGAAGGAGGCATATGTGGAACCCACTTTTATAGATCCCCCCCCACATGAGCATATGGGCTTAGGTAACTACACTACACATGCCACATAGATTACGTGATCATGAAGCACATGGATTACATAAGGCCCTGGAATAACCAAGCATCTTGCCAGCACATAGGTGGTCATGGGGGAGTGGCTAGGAATTCTAACAGCCACACCTCCTCATGCTTCCCAAACAGTTCCACTGTGGATTGACTAACGGGTCAAACATAGGAGCCTATGAGGGCCATTCTCATCCAAACCACCACACACAAGGTCAGTTTCTTCCATGCACAGAATGGGGCCTGCTAGGAACTTGATCGCTCCCAGTTTAGCAACCCTTGCATATACCATGTGTTGGCATTCTGGCCTGCCCCTTGGAGACCCGCTTTGTGTCCTGACATCAATCCTTCTTTAAGGAAAAATCCCTCCCTTCTTCTTCCTCTTCCCCTTCCTCCCTTTCTCACCAGAAGATGCTCATGCCTCTGCTTTCCCTCTTTCTCTTCCTTTTCTCTCTCTTTCTCTCTCCCTTTTCCCTCTTTCTCTCTATTATAATAAACCTGCCATGTGGACATCGAGTCTCCCATGTGAGTAACTTTCCACCGTCTGCCCTGCCCACATGCCATGCCTCACCCGCTGTGGGGCACCTTTGTCCAAACCTACCAAGGCCTCTCTTACGCCATATCATTACACTATGTCTATGCTTGGACCAAGCAGGTGTTCAGGAAAATGAATCTAATGCTTTGCCCTCACTGGCTTCAATGCCAGTATCTGCGATCAGATCAGAGGAGGGAGAAATGGATGTGCCAGGCTGTGTGGTGGGAGGCACATGCTGAGCTGTCAAAAATAATTGCTGCCAAGGCCTTGGTTCAGAGGAGTGGCATGATATTAGGAACTTCATATTCCATGGCAGACGGATAGGTGTGGGCTCCATGGGCCCTGACCCCCGACTGTGAGTGGCTGCAGCCTTGCTTGCCTGACCAGGTGTCCTTCCTATTCAGATTCCCTGCCGGTGTCCTTCTCACCTTAGGATCATCGGAGAGCTTACCGGAGGTTCTTTGTTCCTACATCCTGTTAGTGATGTAAACAACTTAGGTGCATCCTGTATTTGGTGTAAACAACTTACATGCAAGAATGCAGAACTTTGGGTCTAGAATGTAGATCATTGGTAGCGAACTTCTGCCCTCAGGGGATCCTCCATTTGTGTTGTAAGCCTGTATTTAAGGTTTCCTCCCTCTTTCAATAAACGGCATTCGACATCCAAACGTACGAATGACTCGCTGTCTCTTGTCTCTATTTTTTAATCCGCAGCCCTTCGCTCGGACATGGTGAACAGGTATTGGTAACGCAGGCGCTACTGCTACAGATGGAGGTTCCTACCGAGATTTGAGTAAGAAGGAACAGCTGACGGACACTCTTGGAAGGCCGGCCGGCATTTTACAGGTGAGAGTGGATTGAAATGGGTACACGTAGCTCACAGTCAGTTAATTGGACTGTTGAAGCAGGAAGGTACCAAAGTTAAGAAAGGGCAAGACAGCTAAGATTTTAAATAAAAAGAAGGAAATCTTCCCAAAAGAGAAGAGGGAAGGAAAGGAAATTTCCCGTTAGAAATGGGAGAAAAATTTTAATCAAGAAAAAAAGGATTTTCCCGGTAAAAAGGGGAAAAATTTTTAAAACTAGGCCTAAAGATTGGGGCCCTGTAGAGAAAAGATAAAGGAAAGAGAGAAGCCTCTTCCAGTGGTAATGGAGAATGTAAAGACTTTTTCCAGTTGTAGAGTTTTCAGGATAGCTGAAAACTCTTGAGTTTTTTCTTCCCGCCAGTGCAGAGCGGCAGCATCTGAATTACAAAGAATCGGCAGGTAGGCCTCATTGTTGCTGGCTGGAGAGCAAGCAAGCTTAGAGGTTAGAAGTTTTACTGTCTGTTTGCTTAATTTAGGTTCAAATGTTTTTTATTTTTCCCTCAGAGTGGGAATAATTCAATATTTAGGATCCCTTCGTGGGAAATGTTTTTCTGTTTTCCCTTATGGTGGGAATAACTCGTTATTAGGTAGTCCCTTCATGGGAATAGGAAGTTTAAACGTGAATTTGTGTGTGCGGGGTGCGCCCAGCGGCTGTGGCGGACAAAGGCGTGCATGAGATAGCCCGAAGCAGCGGGCGGACAGATACGCGCCGGTGGGAGGCAGAGCCGTGCAGCCCAGGCAGGTGCTGGCGATAGAGCCCGAGCAGTGGGCAGAGCAAAGCTAAGCTGCAGCCTCAGTGAGCTGAGGCCGGGAAGGGACTAGCACTAAAAGTTTAAACCGGGCCTAACTTCTGGTGAAAAATGGTTTCGGTCAGGACATTGAATGCTAAGTCAATGCTGTTTAAATAAAGGATGTTCTGTTCTTTTGATTGTCTTGATAAATGTTTGGATGAATGTTTGATCCTCATGGTTGAAAAACTAAAGGAACAAAATTCATAATTTTGAACTATATATTAGGTATGGTCTTGTCTGTTGATCATTGATTGTTGATCATTGTTGATCACTGAAAATTTGGCTCTACAATTTAAGTTGCTTTCTAGAAATTCTTGGTTTAATTCTATAAAAATATAACACCTGAAATGGTTTGGGTTATTAGCTTATTAAATAATGTTGCTAAGATAAACCCATAAATAATAATCTCTTACTGATAAAGAGGTTACAAAATTATTTTTCCAGTAAATAAAATACAGGTAAATTGTTTGGTCCACATTGTTAATAATTGGCTATTTGTGTTAATGTGTTACTTGAAATTTATAAGAAAGGATCCTCTTTTAAAAATTTTATAAAATACTCCAGAGTATAACCTAAAGTTTACCTTTTCAAATCCTATAGAGATTATATTTAATGCTTTTATAATTGGCATATGTAAAAAGGACCATGGAAACAGAAGCTGGTGATAGAATTGCTCAATTATTATTACTTTCATATTTTAAATTCAAAATGGCGCCGATATGTATAACTGGAGGCTTTGGAAGTACAGGAAAAAAGGTGTTTTGACAAACAGTTATCAATGATAAACAGCCTAAATTAAAAATAGAATTATGTGGGATTGAGATTGGAAGATTATTGGATTCTGGTGCTGGATATATCTATAATTTCACAAGAATCCTGAGATCCCAATTGGCCCCTTAAAAATTCTACCTCTAACCTACAAGGTATTGGCACAGCTCAGACGCCATTACATTACAGGCTACTTTTAAATTAAAAGGATGAGAAAGGTCATACAGGAACTTTTCAACCATTTGTGCTACCTCACATTCCAGTGAACTTGTGGGGACGGGATGTGTTAGACGTTATTGGAACAGTGCTTACTACACAGCCTGTACAACAGATGCTAAAGAGTCAGGGCTACTGCCCGGACAGAGGCTTAGGAAAAATGTTTCAAGGAGGCCCACAACCTGTGGCAGACAAAACCTGTGTCACTAGGGGTCCTGGCGATACTAGAGGATTAGGGTCTTTTCCATAGAGGTAACTGCACAGCAGCCTTCGATTATGCAACCGATAAAAATCACTTGGAAGAGCGATGACCCTGTATGGGTGGAGCAATGGCCCCTTACTAAGAAAAAATTGGAGGCTGTATATGCGTTGGTTAAGGAGCAGTTAGATGCTGGATCTCTCCGTTATCATACAGGCATAACCTGGGAACAAGCCATCCAGATAGTTAAATCATGCCCTATTTGTGTGGAATTTTTACCTGTTCCTCATTTGGGAGTCAATCCTCGAGGACTTTTACCTAATCATGTGTGACAGATGGACGTCACACACGTGCCTTCCTTTGAAAAATTACAATATGCTCATGTGTCTATTGATACATATTCTTCTCTAATTTTTGCTTCTGTCCATTCAGGGAAAAAGGTTAAGGATGTAAAAAATCATTGTTTTCATGCTTTTGCTTACATGGGAGTGCCAAAATACATAAAGACTGATAATGGTCCTGCCTACAGTAGTACGGGATTTTCAAAATTCTGCCAAGATTTTTCTATTGTTAATAAGACTGGTATTCCTTATAATCCTCAAGGGCAGGCTATAGTAGAACGCTGCCATCGTACCTTAAAAACTTATATTACTAAAGTAAAAAGGGGGGAGTTAGGGGCTCATCTCTCCTCTCCACATTCTATTCTTTCCCTTGTTTTATCGGTGGATTCTGCTGGAGTATCTGCTGCAGATAAGCACTGGAGGGCTCCTGTTGCAAATCATCCTCTGGTGCGATGGAAAGATCTTTCTACTGGCACTTGGAGGGGACCCGATCCAGTGTTGGTGTGGGCCCGGGGATCTGTTTGTGTCTTTCCGCAGGACAATGAAATTCCTCTGTGGGTTCCTGAACGCTGTGTACGCTCTGTGGCTGCTGCTGAATCCCAACATGGCAGAGACCTATTGGGCCTTCGTAAAAAATTCTCCCCTTCTGATGCCAATGGGGATTGAGAGCCCAATATGGCCAGCCTTGGCAAACATTATTGTAAGCCTAGGAACCGTAGCCATGTGGTTGGATTCTTCAGAAGGTAATGTATGGTAACTTTATTCAAAAAACATTGAGAATGTATCACACCTTGGAGATTAAGGATAACTCTGAAGGTCAATGAACTTCATTTGCCAACAGTAGCATGCCAGCTAAGCTTTTCGCATTTTGCAACCCCCCTCAAGCTTGTGTAGTACCTACTTTTCAGGAATGGCTCTGTGCAACATTTATTTGCCTCCTGAAATTCATCTAGCCTTTCTGAAGATACCTCAAAATTTGTGAGCCTGAATGTAGCCATTACTGAGGCCATTAGTTCTGCTCCTTGTTTGCTGTTTTTGTTTTCTGTTTTCTTTATGTTTCTCAGTTGTTCTCTTGCAGACCTGCCAGCCTAAGTAGTGCTGGGATCAAGAAAAATGGGCCTTGGTGGTTCGTGTTCCTGGAGCCGTGTCCATGCCAGTGGACCGTGGCAGCTAGACACAGATGATGCTCACACGCTCCAGAAGAGACTCTGACATCGCTGTTGCCACTGCTGCTATTGTTTCTGGGATTGCTATTTCATAATTGGTTACTACAGCTAGCACAATGGAGACCCTGGCAGCAAAAGTAGCTACCACAGTTAGTTAATCTTTCTTCTTATTGGGCATGATAAATTTAATTCCACTTTTATACATTATAATTGGCTTTGTAAGTTGTAAATTATTTAAACTCAAGTTCCATTTGCTCGGGATACCACCTTACAGGACTCCTATTTGCGGTAAGGCTCGTTTAAATAGGGAATGGTTCAATTGCCTGTAGCCCTCTGGCTATGGGTGGGTTAGGACTTCTGCTGGTCTTTTCTGTGTCGCACAGATTGCAAGCCCAGTGCCACTTTGAGATCTTTGGCGGCAGTCACTCTACAGCTCACATGGTTGAGTCTGTATGATAATGAGTATTCAGAGACGGGTAATGCTTGGGCCGCTGCCTCCAACCTAAGACAGAGCACTTGTGTGGCCTGGGCAAGTGTCTCTATGACGGGTAAGGTGGTCTGCTGGTCCCACGCAACCTAAGTCAGAAGCTCATTTAATAAAAAGGGGGGACCTGTGGGCTCCATGGGCCCTGACCCCCGACTGTGAGTGGCTGCAGCCTTGCTTGCCTGACCAGGTGTCCTTCCTATTCAGATTCCCTGCCGGTGTCCTTCTCACCTTAGGATCATCGGAGAGCTTACCGGAGGTTCTTTGTTCCTACATCCTGCTGGTGATGTAAACAACTTAGGTGCATCCTGTATTTGGTGTAAACAACTTACATGCAAGAATGCAGAACTTTGGGTCTAGAATGTAGATCATTGGTAGCGAACTTCTGCCCTCAGGGGATCCTCCATTTGTGTTGTAAGCCTGTATTTAAGGTTTCCTCCCTCTTTCAATAAACGGCATTCGACATCCAAACGTACGAATGACTCGCTGTCTCTTGTCTCTATTTTTTAATCCGCAGCCCTTCGCTCGGACATGGTGAACAGGTATTGGTAACGCAGGCGCTACTGCTACAGATAGGAGGATATTTTGGGCCCAGAAAGAGCTGAAAACAACCCATCAGCTTGGGTTGTGGGGCCTGGCCTGCGCTAAGCAGCCTCATGGGGGGAAAAAAGAGGCCAAACCTTCAGAAAGCTGACAGGCACTTTTCAAATTTCGGTGCAATGGGCAACAGGCAACATGCGTCACTGCAGCCGACCTGCAGCCCTGGGGCAGACCCATCACTTAACCTGATTACGGACTCAGGCTCCGTTTCTCCATGTGCAGTCATATACCTTTTCCTAATGAGCGGAGCAGAATCTGCTTTAGAAGATGGAGGAATACCTTCTGCCACGGGACACACTCTCTTTACTCTTTGTGGGTTTCACACTCTGAGTTCTCACGGGGCTTGAAAACACTTCACGTGAGGTTTTAGGAGCAAGCGGAGCCCTGTGATGTTAGCACTGGCGGAGTGTTGTTGGGAGCACCTAGCTTGCCCTCTCCTGTTTTGCAGAAGAAACCAGAACAGGTTGGGGGGTGGGGGTGTTGTGGGAGGTGGGGTGTCTATGTGCATGCAGATGCAAGTGTGATAGTGTGCTAGTTCTCACTCAGCCCCCCCCCCCACACACACATTTGTCCGATCCTCCTGAGTACAGACAGGGAGGCGGAAAACACAATCCCAGGTAGGTCAAAAAGGCCTAAGGATGCCCTGAATTCACGCAGACTTTCCTATTTGAATTTCCTGTTCCTGCTTTGCAGAGGTCTGCGCCTAGGGGAGGGCTCCTGGCTGAGCTCAGCACCAAGCTGGGCTGAGCCCACACAGCTCAGTGAGTCACCTCAGCACAGGAAGTGTCTTAATGGAATGCTCTCTGTGAGAGACACGAGTGCAAGGGGTGGGGGTGGGGGGGTGGGGGGGTTGGGAGGAGGGAGTGTGTGGGCCTGGCCCGGAGAGACATGCGTGTTTCAGTGAGGTCGACAGCTAAAATCCACAGCCTCAGTCTGAGCACCGACGGCAGGATCTTCTGTGGTCAGCATAGACGTGGCAGATGAAATCCTGTCTGCATTTTTCCTACCCAGGAAGAGATACTTACTCTGCTGGGACATGTTGGGGAGTCCCTTTTCCCCATCCCTGTGAAACTGTAAGATCTCTTTAAGGATTTAGCATTTTCCTTTTGTCCTTTTTCTTCTCTCTCTCTCTCTCTCTCTCTCTCTCTCTCTCTCTCTCCCCATACCCCCTCCCCCCTCCTTCATCTTCTATTTTGTTTTGATTGTTTTGTTTTGGAGACAGGATTTCTCAGTGTAACCCTGGCTAACCTGGAAGTTGCTCTGTAGACCAAGCTGGCCTCGAACTCACAATGTTCTGCCTGCCTCTGCCTCCCAAGTGCTGTGGTTAAAGGCGTGCGCCACCACCGCTGGGCCTTCTTTCTTCTTTTTGATCTGACCCTATAGCAGAAAATGACTTTGAACTGCTGTGCACTGCCACACCCGGTTTATACTGAGGGGATCCAACCCAAGGCTTCCTGAACACTGGATGAGCTCCACCTCGAATCCTCCTATCTGTCAGACAGGTCTCAGCCATTCCCTCCAGCTCTCATTTGTCACTGGATTTTCTCTTCCAGAGATTCTTTGGCAAGGAATACTAGAGTGAGAAACTTCCTTCAAACAGTTGCGCCTCCTGCCTCAGTCTCCCGAGCAGCTGGAATTACTGATGCAGTATAGAAGTTTCCTATTTGATTACATCTGTCAATCCTTCCTTTTGTGTTGCTTAGCAGGAGTCATAATTACACCAGTTAGTACCCTCCATCTAAAATGCAAGGTCCTTTTCTACTTCCAGTTTACTTTCTTTTGTTTCCTGAGACAAGATCCTACTGTGCAGGCAGGTCCTAAACGCCAGCTCTTCCTGTTTCAGTCTCTCAAGTGCTGGAATTACAGGCACATGTACCTCAAAGAAAAGCGGAAAACTATAGTCTCACAGAAAGTGGCTAACTTCTAAGTGAGACAGCCTTTACTGAGTGGAAGATGGTGAGGGTCTGCCCTTATCGTGTTCCTCCATGGGCCAATGTGTCTTCTCAAAAAGCCCCACCCCCTCAGTTTTTCCTGTGACCCACTTGACTGTGGGCTCCATATCCCATACTGTGCCATAGTGGAAACTCTGCCCTCCTCACAGTGCCCCTTTCTACCTGTGATGTGAAGACCCACAGAGGTTTCCTAGTGAGAACTTATTCAGGGTCCGAGAATCTGAGCTTGCTTTACCCAGCAGAGCTGCATAAGGGGATGATTTGACCACGGGCGTGGTTATGAGGTGTTTGGAAGGGTCTGTACCTGGCTGTGCAGTGTGCTTTGATCTTGCAAGGGGGAGGTCTTTTGCCTCTCCCCTTGGCATGTTATAAAAAGCCTTTTCAATAAGCCTTGAGGCTGTTGGGTAGTGGTCCAGGCCCTCCTGATGCTATCCCGTGTTTCTGTCTTTCTTCTCGTCAACTAGGTCTCTCTTTCTACCTAATTCTTATTCTTTTCTCCTCCTAAGAAGCCTAGAAAAGGTGGGAAAGGCAGGAGCTGGATGCCCACACTCTCCCACTCTGTGAGAGCAGAGAGTTTCTATCCTTGTGGTCAGTCACTAAGCGGTCCCACTGATCTCCAGCCCTACATCTTGTCAGACATGCTAAATCTCCTCAGAAAGGGTTGCCTTTGCCTCAGCCTTCATGAGAGGCCAGTGGCTCTTCTCAGCCTCATGGAGAGGCTGGACTGGCTTTTTCTGAACTATACTGAGTCACCTGGGCCTTTGAGCATCTCTATTTCGTCCTGAATCCTGGGAAATCCATCTTGAACGGCCCTATCAACTTCTTGCTTCTGACCCTCTCTGTAGAGAGTTCTTAAGCACAGTGCAAAGGAATGGGAAGGAAGCTGTCATAGTCACCATCCTTATCACTGAGACCAAATTGACAAGCAGCAACTTGAAGGAAGAAGGATTTATGTTGGTGCATGGTTTGAGAGCACAATGCATCTTGTTGGGAAATCATGGCAGCGGGAGGGGCTGGGGCAGTGGGAATGTGAGGCTACTTGCTCACATCCCAGGGAATCAGGAAGCAGAAAGAGAAGATGAAGCAGGTCCAGGCTGTGAACATCAACTCCAGTGACCTACTTCCCCCAGCCAGTCTCCATCTTGTAAAGATTTTACAACACTTCTGTCTTGGACAGGGCTTCTATTGCTGTGAAGAGACACCATGACTGAGGCAACTCTTACACAGGAAAACATTTAATTGGGGCTGGCTTACAGTTCAGAGGTTTAGTCCATTATGGTCATGAGGGGCGGAGCACAGGCAGGCACGGTGCTGGAGAAGGAGCTGAGAGTTCTACATCTTGACCCACAGACAGCAGGAAGGGAACTGAGACACACTGCCTTGAACAAAGCCACGTCTACTCCAACAAGGCCACACCTCCTAATAGTGTCACTTCCTATGAGCCTATAGGGGCAATTACATTCAAACGACCCACTGTCCCCAAACAGCACCAGCATCTGGGGGCCCAAATGTTCAAACACAGGAGTTCATAAACAGAGAGACATTTCATATTCAAACACAACAGAGTCTGTCCTTTTCCTTCCAAGCATTTCTCTTCCCTCCCACAGACAGAAATTTCTCACAAAAACGAGTGAGGACGGGTGGGAACTGTCGGAGACATGGATGGTCAGAACTAACAGCAGCTACTTCCTGATGCTTTTTCCATAGACCTGCACCAAGAGATTTTGCCATCTTCCCTGACTCACCAGGGTAGCATTTGCCTGCCCACAGATCCTCATTTCTTTTCCCCTTGGAAATTCCAACGGCTCCCCCTCTGCCCTGGAGAAAACTGCAAAGTTGTGCAACATGAGTGACCTACAAAGCTCTGGGGATCCTGCCGTTCAGACCTTGTTCTCTAGAGGATTCTCTTGCTTGTTCCTCTCCCTTGTGGAGGGGGCGGTACAGATTGCCTAGGCAAAAAGAGTGCATTCTGTCAGCTTTTAAGTTACACAAATGAGCTTTTTAAAAAATGATGTAGGCCTGGGCACTTGGGAGGCAGAGGCAAATGGATTACTGAGTTTGAGACTAGCCTGGTTTACAGAGCGAGTTACAGAACAACCAGAGCTACATAGTGATATCTTGTCCCAAAATAATAATATAAAGAAGAAGAAAAGAAAAATAATTTAGGATATAGACAAGGTCTTACTATGTGTCTCTGGCCAGGCTTGAATTCATTATGCAGACCAGGCTGTTCTCGAACTCACAGATATCTGCTTGCCTCTACCTCCTGAGTGTTGGAATCAAAGACATGCCCAACTACCCAGCTTTAATGAAGTGTTTTGAAATACATTTTAACTATATTTAATTATTATTAATAGTATATTTGAAATTTCACACAATGTATTTTGATCATATTCCTCTGTGCTAGATTTTTGTTTTGTTTTGTTTTGTTTTTTTGGTTTTTTCAAGACAGGGTTTCTCTGTAGCTTTGGAGCCTGACCTGGACTAGGACTAGCTCTGTAGACCAGGTTGGTCTTGAACTCACAGAGATCCACCTGCCTCTGCCTCCCGAGTTCTGGGATTACAGGCATGTGCCGCCACCACCCGGCGCTAGATGTTTTTATATCCATTTGACACAAGCTAGAGTTATCTAAAAGGAAGGAACACCCGTTGAGAAACTGCCTTCATAAGATCCAGATGTAGGGCATTTTCTTAATTTGTGATTGATGGGGTAGGGCCCAGCCCATGGTGGGTGGTTCCATCCCTCGACTAATGGTCCTGGGTTCTTTCTATAAGAAAGCAGGCTGAGCAAGCCATGAGGAACAAGCCAGTAAGCAGCACTCCTCCATGGCCTCGGCATCAGCTCCTGCCTCCAGGTTCCTGCCCCGTTTGAGTTCCTGTCCTGACTTCCTTTGATGATGAACGGTGATGTGGAAGTGTAAGCAGGATTAACCCTTTCCTCTCCAGGTTGCTCTCTTCATGCTCTTTCATCACAGCAATAGAAACCTAAGACGTCATTCGCCCCAACTCTTCGAGGTCCTTCCTACCCTCTCAACACTCCCATCCCTTCCGACCCAACTTTGAGATATTTTTTTCTTTCCCTATGGAGTCCACTTTGTGTTCTCCGGCGAATCTTGAGGTTGGGGTCTTCTCTGGTGTGTAGTCGGCCTACCAGGAGGAGCCACATGATTAAAGGAAACTGACTCTCCCTCTCCCAGCCTCCACCCATTGCCAACAGCTCCTCAAGTAGGAGTGGGATGGCACGTCCACCCTCCCCACCACTCCCTGGTATTTTTCACTGGCTGGGGTCCACACAGGTCTTGTGCATCCTGTTATAATCACTGTGTGTTCATATGTGCGTCTGCCCGGTCTGTGTCTGGAGTACAATTTCCTTGATGTTATCCGTCATCTCAGGCTCTTAAAAAACTTTCCATTCCCTCTTTCACAAAGATCCTTGAGCCTTGTGGGGAGGGGTGTGCTATGACCGTCCAGTTCAAGGCTGAGAACTCTGCACATGGACCAGTTGTCGGGGAGGGGGACTGTCTGGGTTAATTGGCATCTACTACGAGGAGAAGCTTCTCTGATGAGGGTTGAAAGATGCTGTGCTCTATGGGTATAGCGATAAGTCGTTTTATTACTATGTCCATGGAGCAGAATAATGGCATTGAGTTCTTTCCTAGTCCTATGACCTATGTAGTCAGAGGTTCTTGGCCCCTTTGGTATGGTCAGGTACTGGTTCCATATCATGGAGCAGGCCACTAATCCAAACAGAAAGTGTTTGGCTCCTGTGGTGGTTTGAAAAAAAAAGCAGCCCCCATAGGGAGCTGCACTCTTAGGAGGTGTGGTTTTGTTGGAGTAGGTGTGGCCTTGTTGGAGGAAGTGTGTCACTGTGGAGGTGGGCTTTGAGGTCTTCTATGCTCAAGCTATGCCCAGTGTGGCACTCAGTTCACTTCCCATTGCCTGCGGATCAAGATGTAGCCCCTCAGCCTCTTCTCCAGCACCGTGTCTGCCTGCATGCCACCTGCCGTGACAATAATGGACTAAACCTCTGAACTGTAAGCCAGCCCCAATTACATGTTTTCCTTCGTGAGAGTTGCCCTGGTCATGGTGTCTCTTCACAGCAATAGAAACCCTGACTGAGACAGTGACTCCCATAGTGGTTGTTGTAACCTGTGGCATTCACGGCTGGATGAGATTGAGGTTTACATTTCTTCTTGGCAGCATGCATAGCCTCTTCCAGCACCATAAATGTTAGCCAGTAGTGATGAGGCTTGCAGGACAGGACCAGTTCAAAGTCTTCATGTTCTGTGATGCGATATGCCATGTCTTCAGCAATAGGGTCTTATTCCCAAGCTCTGGAGGATAATCAGGAGTACTGGCAATAACCTGTAATGCTTAGGGGGTCTATGTGTCCCCATTGGCCAAAACTCAAAAAGAGATAACCCATTCCTAACAAATGAGCTTTGAACAAGTAACTCCATTCTCAGAATTTTTTTTTTTTTTTTTTTTTTTTTTGGTTTTTCGAGACAGGGTTTCTCTGTGTAGCTTTGCGCCTTTCCTGGAACTCACTTGGTAGTCCAGGCTGGCCTCGAACTCACAGAGATCCGCCTGCCTCTGCCTCCCGAGTGCTGGGATTAAAGGCGTGCGCCACCACCGCCCGGCTCAGAATTTTTTATTTATTTTTGAGACAGGGTCTCACTTTGTAGCCCTAGATGGCCTAAAACTCACAGAGATCTGTTTTTTTCTGTTTCCCAAGTGCTAGGATCAAAGGTATGTTCCAGCACACCCAGCCCCACTGTTGGAAAATTTTAAGACCATGATTAAAGATTCATGTTGTTTATTATAACATTGTAATAGGGAAAAATTGGCTGTTGCTCCACAGCAAGGGAATTGATTCAACTATGACACATCTACCTAATGGAACATTATTCAGCTTTTAAAACTATGCTATCATGAATATTCATAGACATAGAAAAAGCATTATAGTAAATTGTTGAAAAAAGTAATTGTACTATGATGCCATTTCTGTCAGTATAGACACACAGAGAGGTAGGGTGCATGCGTGCATGTACGTGTGTGTACGTGTGTGTGTGTGTGTGTGTGTGTGTGTGTGTGTGTGTGTGTGTTACCATAACCTGACCTACCTGAAATGGCTAGAATTTTCATCTTTCCCATTGCCTGTATTTCTCTTCCAGTTTCCTTACTGTTGCTGTGATAAGAACACTCTGACCAAAAGCAATTTAGGGGAGGGAAGGATTTATTTCAGTTTATAGGTCGTATTTGTAACTAAGGGAAGCCAGGGCAGAAACTCAAATGGGAGCCTGAGGCAGAAACCATAGAAGAACGCTGCTTGCTGGCTCCCTCCCGGGCATATGCTTAGATAGTTTTCTTATACACCGTAGAATGGTGCCACCCCAAGTGGACTATACAATTAATGTCAGGACCCTGAGTGGGCCAAGGTATTGCTTGGTATTGGCCAGGTCCCCAAGGGGTGGGTCTGAGTGTAACCAAAAAGTATCTATTTAAAAAGTTCTAGGACTCAGCAATTCCTTTCCTTATACCAATAGGATGAGTGGTTACAGACCGTGTTTAAAGAGATTTTTTTTTTAAATCTAGAAATAATAACGCTTTACTTAACAGAATGTATGCAAAACTCTTATTTGTATGTTAATAGCAAAGACATCAATGATCAATGTTACTTTTCTGGTACTGAGTTGCCAGTGATGCATCTCAACTATAACTAGATGCTCAGCAGCTGCAGTGTGAGACTTTGTCTTGGGCTAGTTGTGGCTTCATTAAGGCATAGTTAGATTTAAAAAAAAATAGTGTTGAGAATTTAGCCAAGTTGGTAGAGCGCTTGCCCTGGGGTCAGTCCCCAGTGCCATATAAAGCCAAACTTTGTGTCATAGGCCTGTGATCCTAGCACTCAGGGAATAGAGGCAGAAAGGTCAAAGACTCAAGATCATCCTAGCTTTTAAAGCAAGTTAGGAGGCCAGCCTGGCTTACATCCTATCTGATCTCAAAAAACAAGCAAACAAAACAAACAAACAACCCCCCCCAAAAAAAACCCTACTAAATGAAAATTAAGTTGTACATTTAATTTAATGTATAAAAGTTACACTTCAAAAAAATATATATAGTGGGATGGTGGTGGCACATGCCTTCAATCCCAGCACTTGGGAGGCAGAGCAGGCAGATCTCTGTGAGTTTGAGGACAGCCAGGATGGTTATGTGGGTGCCATGGGCCCTGGCCCCTGACTGTGAGTGGCTGCTGCCTTGCTTGCTGACCTTTACCAGGTGTCCTCCCTATTCAGATTCCCTGCCGGTGTCCTTCTCACCTAAGGATCACCGGAGAGCTTACCGGAGGTTCTTTGTTCCTACATCCTGCATGTGGTGTAAACAACTTAGGTGCATCCTGTATTTGGTGTAAACAACTTAGATGCAAGAATGTAGAACATTGGGTCTAGAATGTAGACCATTGGTAGCGAACTTCTGCCCTCCGGGGATCCTCCATTTGTGTTGTAAGCCTGTATTTAAGGTTTCTTCCCTCTTTCAATAAACGGCATTCGGCATTCAGCCGTGGCGAATGACTCGCTGTCTCTTGTCTCTATTTTTAATCCGCAGCCCTTCACTCGGACGTGGTGAACGGGTATCGGTAATGCGGGCGTTACCGCTATACAGTTATACAGAAAAATCCTGTCTCGAAAAAACAAACAAACAAAAATAAGTAAATATATAACTTTAAAAAAGAGACTTGAGCCGGGTGGTGGTAATATATGACTTTAATACCAGCACTGGGGAGGCAGAGACAGGTGGATTTCTGTGAGTTCCAGGTCAGCCTGGTCTACAAAAGTGAGTTCCAGGACAGCCAGGACTGTTACAGAGAGAAAGCTTGTCTCAAAAAACCAAGAGAGAGAGCATAAAAGCTACCTGTAACTGCTCAGCTAACTAGCATACTCTGGGACCCAGGACCCAATTCAGTGGTTTAGGGCAACCCCTCCAGTTGGCTGATTTACCTTCAGGCTAGACAGGTGACCCAGGGTGTGGCAGAGCAGGTTGAAACCAGTTTCTCTAAAAGATGCAGGATCAGGCAGCAGAAGCTGGAAGTAGAGCTTAGTAGAGTTAGCACAGTACCTGCCTTGCATGCATTTCAAAGAGCACTCTAGAAGTCATACAAGGTCCCCCCCCCCCCCCCCCCCCGCCCTGTACACTCACTAAGAAGGGTGAGACCCTGTTGGTCCTTGTACTGTCTAAGCTTGAGGGGAGCACACTTATGTTCATGTACTCTAAATATTCCCCCCATCCGAGAACTAACCAGGCCTGACCCTGCTTAGCTTCCAAGATCAAGTGCTATTAGTGTCATTCCACCGTAGACTGGGACGTTTCTGGGGTAGAGTATACATACCAAATTATTTTAGTAGCACACTAGTAAATTTTTTTTTTTAAGATTTATTTGTTTATTATGTATACAGTGTTCTGCCTGCATGTATGCCTGTAGGTCAGAAGAGGACACTAGAGCTCATTACATGTGGTTGTGAGCCACCATGTGGTTGCTGAGAATTGAACTCAGGACCTCTGGAAGAGCAGTCAGTACTCTTAACCTCTGAGCCATCTCTCTACCACAAATTATGCAGTTGAGTTTCCCCGAATTCGGGGAAATCGCAGGGGTCAGCACATCCGGAGTATAATGGATAAGCCTCGTCCTGGGAAAACTACCTTTGTGATCGTGGTATCTCCCCTGCCAGGTTAAGTATCACACTCGTAAAATTTTAATTAAAATTTTCAAATGTATTTATTAAGCTGATTGTGGTGGTGCATGTCCTTAATCCCAGTATTTGGAAGGCAGAGGTAGGCAGATCTCTGTGAGTGTGAAGCCAGTAAGTTCCAGGACAGCCAGAGCTACATAATGAGATCCTGTTTCAAAAATCAATCGATAAACAAATAATAAAGTATTTATTAAATAAGTGTATGTACATTTTATTTTAATTTGGGCATAGGGTTGGAAGCATAGATCAGTCACAGAGAACTTTCCTGGCATGTGGAAGGCCCTGGGTTTGATCCCCAATACTGAAAAAAAAAAATGTGCAATCGTGTGTATTTCAGTGGGATACATAGCTGGATGGTGTTGGGGAATATTATTTTAACTAGGCAAAGATGTGTTACTTTTGTTTATGCTGCATTTGTTTAATGATGCAAGGATGAGTGTTAAACTATGTAAAAATATGTTGCATCTGGTTCACCTTGCCTACCTAGGGCACCTGATTGGCCTAATAAAGAGCTGAATGGCCAATAGCTAGTCAGAGAAAGGATAGATGGGGTTGGCAGGGAGAGAGAATAAATAAGAGGAGAAATCTAGGCTTAAAAAGAAGAACAGAGCCAGGCGGTGGTGGCACATGCCTGTAATCCCAGCACTTGGGAGGCAGAGGCAGGTGGATCTCTGTGAGTTCAAGGCCAGCCTGATCTACAGAGCTAGTCCAGGACAGGCTCCAAAGCTACAGAGAAACCCTCTCTCGGGAACCCCCCTCCCCCCCAAAAAAGAACAGGAGGGATAAGAGAAGGAGGAGGAATGAGGGAGATGCCTGGGGCTAGAAGCCAGAGAGCTGTTAGCCAGCAAGAAAGTAAGAAAAGGGGCTGGAGAGATGGCTCAGAGGATAAGAGCACTGACTGCTCTTCCAGAGGTCCTGAGTTCAAATCCCAACAACCACATGGTGGCTCACAACCATCTATAATGAGATCTGGTGTCCTCTTCTGGTGTGCAGACATACATACCAACAGAACACTGTATACATAATAAATAAATAAATCTTTAAAAAAAAAAAAAGAAAGAAAGTAAGAAAAGATAAAAAGCCCTGAGGCAAAAGGTAGATAAAGAGAAACAGGTTAATTTGAGTTAACAGAGCTAGCCAGAAATGTGCCTAAGCTAGGCCAAGCCTTCAAAATTAATAAGTCTCTGTATTGTGATTTAGGAGCTGGTTGGTGGCCTAAAAGAAAAAGCCTGTACAGGGTGGTGGTGGTGGCGGCGGTGGCGCATGCCTTTAATCTCAGCACTCAGGAGGCGGAGGCAGAGGCTGGTCCTGGTCTACAGAGTGAGTTCCAGGACAACCAGGGTTACACAGAGAAACCATGTCTCCAAAAACCAAAAAAGAAAGAAAGAAAAAAGTGTGATACATGTCTAAGTGTCAACATAAAAATCAGCCCTGGGTTGGGGATTTAGCTCAGTGGTAGAGTGTTTGCCTAGCAAGCACAAGGCCCTGGGTTCTGTCCTCAGCTCCAAGGGTGGGGTGGGGGTAGGGGGGTAGGGGAGTGGAGGTGGGTGGGAATCAGCCCTAATCTCAAAGAGAAGAAATAGTATATTCTAGAATCAAATATGAGTGACTGTGGTCTGAAAGTACATATTCAAGTTACTTCAAATACCATGTTCCAACATGGCAACAGTTTCACGATGTTATTTTTATTTTTATTTATTTATTTATTTATTTATTTATTTATTTATTTTTGATTTTTTGAGACAGGGTTTCTCTGTGTAGCTTTGTGCCTTTCCTGGGACTCACTTTGTAGCCCAGGCTGGCCTCAAATTCACAGAGATCCTTCTGGCTCTGCCTCCCAAGTGCTGGGATTAAAGGCGTGCGCCACCACCGCCCAGTGTTATTTTTTTTTTTTTTTTTAAGATTTATTTATTATGTGTACAATGTTCTGTTTGCATGTA
Source organism: Peromyscus maniculatus bairdii (assembly GCF_049852395.1). Lineage (NCBI taxonomy): Eukaryota > Metazoa > Chordata > Mammalia > Rodentia > Cricetidae > Peromyscus > Peromyscus maniculatus. The sequence continues at coordinate 30,047,178 of NC_134870.1, read as the reverse complement.
TCTCTGCAGGCCAGAAGAGAGAGCCAGATCTCATTACAGATGGTTGTGAGCCACCATGTGGGTGCTGAAAATTGAACTCAGGACCTCTGGAAGAACAGCCAGTGTTCTTAACCTCTGAGCCATCTCTCCAGCCCCTTATGATGTTATTTTTATGAGAGAACAAAAGTAAGTTACAAATCAAGACGCTTTTCTAATCAGCCTGGGGAAACCCTGGGTTATAGTAAGTGGGGCCCCTTTCCTGGAGGCTTCAGAGACCTTCTGATGACACTCAGCCTTTGGGGCAGTGGAAGCCAAGGGCTTATTTATACATTCTAAAAGGATTTATCTAATAGGTTCAAGGATATTTGGTCACATACAGAGGTGGGTAAACAATGGTCATTTAGAGGACTGAAGATAGCAGAAGATAAAATCTTTAAAAATGATTAAAATGTTAATTTATGCTATGTATATTTCACTGCTAAAAACAAGTCACATTCCAGAGGCTACCAGGAAGGCATACAGGAAGACCTAATATACCCCTAATGACTCCTTACCTGATCCTGGGGAACAAACAGGGAACTTCCCAGTGAAGATTTGATGGGTTTTGGCCATTTCTAAGGCCATGCTGCGGGCAGGATGGGAATAAGTGGAGCCTGGGCCCAGACATGGGACCAGCCACTGACTATCAAGGTGATTTTGAGTGACCTTATGTGCCTTTCTGTGTATGACTTCCTGCAGGTAAAACTGGAGCAGCCATGCCTATGGTTGTTCAAAGGCCGTGTATGCAAAATACCCGGAACCATCCCAGGACCCAGTGAGCGCTCAGGGGCTCAGGGGAGGATGGCGCAGCAGGCCCCCCAGCTCCTCACCTTGCTGTCACACATCTTGCACTGGAGAGATCTGGTTCTGGTAGGAACGGCTAACTGGTAGTGAAATTCCTAGCAAGCTCTGGAGACTTCCTCTTGATTTTTGCCTCCATCAGCAGAGGAGCGTTGCCAGGACGTGATCACTCCGCACAATTATTAAAAAACGGTTTTCCCCTTCTTTGGCTGTGTGTTGATTCAGCACATTCGAGGTGAGCATGACACTGTGCCCTGCCCTGAACAAGACCGACCGGCCTTCCGCACCCAGGCTCGCTCTTGTGCTCTGTGCTGTGTAAGAAACTCTGCAGCCTGTACACCCCCACCCCCACTCCCACCTGCCACCCGCTCAACTCTCCACCCTCCTGGGCTCCCCTTCATCCTCTTGCCAGACGGCCAGGCTCACAGGATCACACTGTTGCAGAGGGGTCACAAGGCACCATAGCCAAAGCGAATCTATACCTTCTGCCCAGGCAGTACATTTTATTTTTAAAATTGCTGTTTTTCAGACTGAGTCTGCAGCTCCGCTAGGGGAGTGCTTGCCTCCCACGCAAGAGGCCCTGGATTCATTTCCCAGCACTGCAGGAATATTTTCAGCACTCTGGAGGTAGAGGCAGAAGGATCGGAAGTTCAAGATCATCCTCGGATACACGCTTGAGGCTATTAATGCAAAAACCACGGCTCTCACCTCAGAGAATAAGAGTCTATTCTGGAGCCAAATACAAGTGGCTATGGCCTGGAAATCCAGATTTAGGTTACCCCAAATATCATATTCCAACATGACAACAGTGTCATGACGCTTTTATAGTAAGAAAAAAAAAATAGTAAGCTATAAAAGCCGGGCATAGTGGCATGTGACTTTAATCCCAGCACTTGGAAGGCAGAGACAAGAGGATCTCTGTGAGTTCAAGGCCAGCTTGCTCTATGGAGTGATTTCCAGGACAGCCAGAGCTCCATAATGTTTCAAAACAACAACAACAACAACACACACACACACACACACACACACACACACACACACACACACACACAAAAAGGAAGAAGAAAGAGAGAGAGAGAGAGAAAGGAAGGAAGGAAGGAAGGAAGGAAGGAAGGAAGGAAGGAAGGAAGGAAGGAAGGAAGAAGAAAAGAAAGCTGTAAATCGCTGGGCAGTGGTGGCGCACGCCTTTAATCCCATAATCCAGCACTCGGGAGGCAGAGCCAGGTGGATCTCTGTGAGTTCAAGGCCAGCCTGGTCTACAGAGAGGGCAGGCACCAAACTACATGGAGAAACCCTGCCTCAAAAAACAAAACAACCAAAACAAAAGAAAGAAAGTTGTAAGTCAAGGGACTTTTCAAACACATTGGTGGAAACACCAGATGAGTGGGTTGTGGTGATATTTTGTTTGTGCTCTAACAAATAAAGCTTTCCTGAAGATCTGAGGGTGGAGCTAACCATTAGTTAACCATAGAAGTCTGAAGGTCTGTATAGACAGGAGACGGAAGTGATGTAACTGGGCAGAGAGAGGAATATAAGGCAGGCAGAGACAGGAGCTCCACACTTTTTTGTCTGAGGAGTCATGGAGGAAAGAGGTGATTGGCTGCTCCTCTCCTTCTCTGATCTTTCAGCTTTTTCCCCATATCTGACTCCAGGTTTTTGTTATTAAGACCAATCAGAATTTGCCCTACAGTGGGTTATAGCATGACTGGGAAATCTCTGATCCGGGTCTCAGATGCTGTCTGATGGCATCTTAGCCATTGGTGGAAGCTAGGGGTCCTTTTGTACATCCCAAAAAGATTTACCCAATAGCCACAGGATGTTAGGTCACACACAGAGGCTGGCCATAAACGTCTGTTAAGGGCACTGGAGATATAGCTAAAGACAATTTGGCGCCCAACTTCTGTCCCATCTCTCCACAATCACGAAGTTTGGGTCAATCAATCAGCCTGTAGAATGTTTCACACAAGTGTGGGTTTTGTCTAGGAAATTTAGTTCACAATGCCAGAGTGACATGCTTCAAACTTGGTCTTAAAACAACATGTCACAAAGCATGAAGAGATCAAACACCATCAAGAGGATGGAGGGAAGAATCCTTCCTTCACGGACTGAAGACCTTCAGCCCTCTCCTCCACATATCCAATATCTTTCCAGAGACCATCTGTCTGTGTATCCGGGAGCATCAACGTCCCCTGACCTCTGATCCTGCGCATATTTTAGTGTAAATGATGGTGTGTGGGGGGTAGATCTTACTTTTCCTTGGCTGAACTTCTGATCACCCTCACAGAGGTTTATGCAACTGGGATCTTTTAATTTTATTAATTGATTAATTTATTTCACAATATTGGGGATTGAACCCAGGTCCTCAGGCATGTTAGGTAAATGTTCTTCTGGGAGCCGTAGAAATATGAAGTAGGAATTCAGCTGACTACGACAATGCTATACCTGAAAGAAAGCAAGGGCATTTCCAGAGGGTAAAGCCAGGGCTTAAGGAATTCTTGGCTTTTGAATATTAGCAGTTTCCTGCTATGAATTTCTTGTGTGCTGTTGCAGCTTTTCCATTGCTAAGAACAGTGTGTCTGATCATTCATTGGGCATAGTTTCCCCATTACTGTTGGAATATTTGGACAACCTTCTCCCAGCTGTGCTCCAGCAGACACAGTCACGACCCCTAATTACAGGCCTTTCTGTAGTTATCCTCATTAGCAACATCCAGCCAGGACCTACTCTGGATGAAAGTATCTTCTGTTTTTGTTTGTTTGTTTGTTCTTTCTTTTTCTTTTCTTTCTTTCTTTTTTAAGATTTATTTATTTATTATGTCTACAGTGTTCTGCCTGCATGTTTTGCCTGCAGGCCAGAAGAGGGCATCAGACCTCATTATAGATGGTTGTGAGCCACCACCATGTGTTTGCTGGGAATTGAACTCAGGACCTTTAGAAGAGCAGCCAGTGCTCTTGACCACTGAGCCATCTCTCCAGCCCTTTTTTGTTTATTTGTTTGTTTGTTTTTGAGACAGGGTTTCTCTGTGTACCTTTGCGCCTTTCCTGGAACTCGCTTTGTAGAACTCACAGAGATCTGCCTGGCTCTGCCTCCTGAGTGGGGGGATTAAGGGAGTACGCCACCCCCACCTGGCTGGAGGAAAGTATCTTATCTGAGATTCTTCCCAGACTTTCTAAGAACAGACTTAAGCATGCAGGCTATTGGTTTGAGAAGGCGGTGGATGTGCTAATGAAGCTTAACCTTCTTTCTTCCAAACGTTATCTCTGCTCTAGATCAGTTAACTCAGAACTAAAGGGTTTTTACTTACCAGGTACCTCAAGCTGTGACTCAGTTTGCCTAGCCACAGTGCACTCCCCGGCCCTTCCAGAAAACAATGGCAGCCAAGATAGCTTGGACAGATAAGGAGTCAAAGAAAAATAAGGCAGTTTTATTTTCACTCGTCACTGATAGACTCCTACCACTTTACCTAACCACTTCTAAGAAATAGTTTGAGCACATAAATTCCCTTTCTCAGATCTATTAACTGAATTTAGCCCTCAGTTGATTCTTTCCCATTAGCCACTTCCCTTTTGGCTTGCAGATGATGGCTGACAATTACTGCTCCTTTGTGTGCATCTTGTGTGGATTGCCCCTCCTTTTGACCCCACGGGAATTCAAGCCTGGTGACCTTGCCTTAGCCAGAGCATTGCTGTTGCATGGGTATATAACTGTAAACCTCAGAGATCTGAGGAGAACTAGATTGGAAAACCAGAAGAGAGCACTAGAGGGACAAGATGGAAGATGAGGAAGAGCCAGGTGGGGAAGAACAAGATGAGAAAGGAGATGGGAGAGGAGGGAGCTAAGATGGGAAAGAACTAGATGGATGAGGACCTAGATGGGGCGGAACTAGATGAAGGAATTAAGATAGCACTTAGAGGGGACATCGGAAAACTGTAGAGAGAATCAGGCAAGAAAGGAGCTGTAGACAGAGAGCTGACTCAGAACAATAAAGTGAATGGACTAAAGAGTTTCGTGTACGTAGATTTATTCAAGAGTCCCTCAGATTAATTAATCTGCCACTGGTAGTGTGTCTTTTGGAAGAAGGCTATGGGGTGAGGACTGGACCCCAATAGTATTCGTTAGTGTTCTCCCACTGAATTATATTCCCAGCCCATTTTCCATTTTTTATGTGTGTGTTTTGTATGTATGTATGTATGTATATATGTATGTATGTATGTATGTGTGTATGTATGTATGCATGCATGCCATGTGTATGTCTGGTGCAATCGATCCCCTGGAACTGGAGTCATCAAGTGGCTGCTGGGAATCCAGGTTCTCTGCAAGAGGAAGAAGTCCTCTAAACTTCTGAGCCATCTCTCCAGCCCCAACTTTGCATGTCTGGGTTTGTTGTGGGTTTTTTTTTTGGGGGGGGGAGGGGAATGTTTGGTTTTTTGAGACAGGGTTTCTCTGCATAGGCCTAGCTGTCCTGCAACTCCCTCTGTAGACCAGGCTGGCCTCGAACTCACAGAGATCCAACTGCCTCTGCCTTCCAAGTGCTGGGATTAAAGGCGTGCACCACCGTTGCCTGGCTGTTTTTGTTTGTTTTTACTTTGTTTGTTTTGAGACAGGGTCTCACTAAATTGCTCAAACTGACCTTGAACATTCTGTGTAGCTCAGACAAGCCTTGAATGACAATTTCCTGCCTCAGCCTCCAAGTGGTTGGAATTACATGCCTGTGCCTCCACATCCACCTACCTGTGTCCTTCTGCGTGGGTTTTCATGTAGGTGCATGTGTGTGTATGCACGGCAAGGCCAGAGGACCACCTCGGCTGCCATTCCTTAGGTGCTGTTCATCTTGTTTTCAGGACAAGGTCATTGGCCTGGCGTTTGCCAAACAGGCTAGGCTGTGTGGCAAGCCACAGACACTAGCCTGTCTTTGCCTCCCTAGAGCTGCGGTTACAAGCATGTGCCACCACATCCAGCTTTTTTTTTTTTTTTCTTTAATTAAACATGTGTTTTGGGGGCTGGAACCCAGGTCTCTAGCTTACAAGGTAACCACTATACTAAGTGAGCTTTCACGCCAGCCCTAATTGTACATTTTATTCTATATTATAGCTGCACCGAATCGTTCAGCTTTTGATGGCCATTGTCGGCTCTTCCAACGTTTCTTAAACAAGCCTGGGACTTTTAAAAGGAGATCGGAGTTCTATGTCCTTCTCTTGGGGTGGGCTTCCTCTACCTACCCCGCCCGCCCCTTCTCCGCACAGTCGATTGCATTTCTCAGGCACGGCTAGTGCTTTGCACTGTGACTTGCGATGGCTTTGTTGAGACCACCCCTCTCCATTCGAATCCCTTGCTTTTCTCCTTCCAGAGCACTCTACATTTCTGTCTATGCTATTTCTCTTCCACAGCAACAGGCACTTCAATCACTTTAGGGGCTGCGCTTTGCTGAAAAGCTTATTTTCTGCGCAAATAAAGAGCTGAAAAGTTCCCTTCTGCTCCGAAGCAGAAGAACAGACGGGAAGACCTAGAATTAAATCCATATTCAGGGAGGAAAGCGCTGTCCTCAGCAGAAATCCCAACAGTAGCCACCGTTAATTAAAGAAGACAAGAGTCAGCACAGGCGGCCTCCGCCGCAGCCAGTCAGAGGCAGCCTCGCTCCGGTAACTACGGTCCCGAGCCAGAGTCAGAAACGACAGCCAATCAGGGGGCGCCTCTCTAGATCCCAGCCAATAAGCGAGGGCCTCCGGTGACGTCAACGGCCGCCTTGAGCGGATGAGCTAACGCAGCTGAGAGTCCTGCGGTGCCTCGACACTTCCTCTTCTGAACGCCTGCCAGCCTGTCAACGCCAAGTTCCCAAAGCCTCGAAAAACCAGTTCTGGGCTGTTGAGGAGGTTTTTTTTTTTTTTGAACATGCGCAGATGTCCTTTTCTGGCAAGCAGGAAGTTTTTCTTTTTCTGCATCCGATGCCAAGTTCAGTTTATGAAACTCTTAACCACTGGATGCCCCGACCCTTCCACCTTCCCTGTTTTCGGTTTACTGTGAGTTCAGACTTGCGAGTGACCGCTGAAAGAAAGCGCTCCGCATTTAGCAAATGCAGTACTTTTCGTTCTTGTGGTGGCCTCTATTATCTGTTCTTTTATTTGTTCATATAGAAACCCACAAATGCCGGGCGGGGGGAGCGTATATTTCCTTAGTTATGGTTATTTATAAGTGAGGAAAGAGCCCCCTTACGCTCCTTGTGCATCATACAGCTGTTCATTTAATATAAAGGCAGTAGAAAGGCTAAAATAAACTAGCATGTATCAACAGGCATAAAGAAAATGCATGAGCAGGAATTGATGGCGCACGCCTTTAATCCCAGCACTCTGGAGGCAGAAGCAGGTGAAGTTCTGTGAGTTCAAGACCAAACGGGTCTGCATAGCAAGTTCCAGGCCATCCTGTGCTATGCAGGAGTCTACAACAGTAATACACCAAAAAAAAGAAAGAAAGAAAGAGAGAGAGAGAGAGAGAGAGAGAGAGAGAGAGAGAGAGAGAGAGAGAAAGAAAGAAAGAAAGAAAGAAAGAAAGAAAGAAAGAAAGAAAGAAAGAAAGAAAGAAATGTATGATTTCCTCATTTGTACTAAGAGAACTGCAAAGCAGATAAAGTTTTGGTTGAGAGAAATCCAGGTTAAAACGATATTGGAAGTCAGGCGTGATGGTTCCAGCCCTTAATCCCAGTTTTCAGGAGTCAGGAGCAAGAATGCTGTAAGTTTGAAGGCTTCCTGGGCTGTGTATATGGAGACAATCTTAAGAAGAGGCGGAAAGGGGAGGGGGTATGAGAGGAGAAAGAAAAAAGGAAGAGGAACAGAAGTTGTAAGGCTTCCCACCCGAACTGCTGGTAGAAGCAATTTCTAGATTGAGGGTTTTTTGTTTGTTTTGTTTTTTGCTTTTTTTTTTTTTTTAATGTGAATGTGTGTCCTGTCTGCATGTGTCTGTGTACCACGTGTGTGCACGATGCCCCAAGATTGGAGTTACAGAGAGTTATAAACTGACATGTATATATGAGTGCTAGGAATCAAACTGGGGTCCCTAGGGAGAGCAGGCAGTGCTCTTAACCACTGCGCCATCTTGCCAGCCTGGCACTTTCTAGTTCTAAATTGGAACTTGGAAGCACATTTCCAATGCTCAAATGAGACCTGTTGCCAAAATAAAAGCAGCGGTGGCTCCATTTCTTATCACAATATCAAAATGCCCGCTTGGTACGCTGTAGCCACAACACAAGTCGTCACCGTGATCACCACGCAGGGACAGCTTGTCTCTTGTGCCGTGTTTTTCTCACAGACAAGGCTTGCTCATAAGGCTATTACATGCAGAACCCTTTCCAGATGAGACTTGATAAACTAACCAATTTCAGTCTTTTATCGAGTTAGCGGTTAAAGGGAAAACGTTGACCACTTTTGTTAGCGATAATACAAATAAGACTGGCTGAATGTTTGCACCAAAGTACAAATAGTGTTTGTTTGTAGTTGAGGCGAAGCATGACTCATTTTATGGGCGGTGTCAGCCGTCTCTCCATATTCTGTGTGATGCTGCACAAATAGCACCCCGTCTGTGTCTTCCGTCAAGACTGTGGTAATTGTCGTGGAACTTTGCCTGCGTCAGCATTTCTGGTCTCTAACTGAGCCATTCTGGGATTTTAATGATGCCGTCGGCATACAGTATTTTTATTTCCCTCGCATTCCAAGATCCAGGAAATCTGTAACAAATGCCATTGAGAGAATCCTTCATTTATTTGAAGCACCGTTAGTTCTAAATAAAAGGACTCCCAAATTCTTGACCTTTTAAATAATCCATTGAATGAAGTCTACTCACTTCCTGTTCAATTTTCAGTGTCAATTTAGCAACAGGATTATGCAAATTGAAGAACAAAGAGTCCTCCACCCTTAAAAAAACAAATGGAGGCAAAGTGCCTTTTTGTCACTGGGCAGCATTTTTAAAAAGTCTTTGATCAGGAGAGTCCCTGTAGCCCTGAAGCATGGAAAAGAGAGTTACGCTCCACAAAAGTGTTATGTGCTGAAGCCAATAAAATCTGGACCACATTTCTTAGCATTGTTAAATCTAAGCCAGTGCATATACAGTATTCTGGCTCAGGTGATGGTCGTGAGCATGGGTTCTTATTAATGAATATATAATGGCCAAAGGAACTAAGCTGAGTCTGGGAAGGGGAGTTGGTGGATAAAAATGCTTGCTGTGAAAATACAAGGATCTGAGTTCAAATCCCCCAGACCTGCAAAACAGAACGAAAAACCCACATTCTTCTGTAATCCCTGTACTCTTGTGGATGATGACAGGCAGAGACAGGAGAATCCTTGGAAGCTCATGGGCCAGCTAGCCTGACCTATTCAGCAGACCATTAAAAAGATAGGTTGTCTTGACCTCATTGCAAGAGGCCCCATGTATGAGTGCAGGCATGCGTGCGCAGTCACACACACACACACACACACACACACACACACACACACCACAAAGCAAGTCTGATGTGGCACTGGGAAGCTTTGGTAAATTGTTGGTGAAACACAGACTATGACTGCAAGAATTTTTCAAGAAAATTCTGCAAAATAGTCTAGAATTAAGACATCAAAGAAATAGAGGTGCATGCCTAGACATAATTTATTTCAGATAAATAGTCTATATGACTGTATTTGGGTATAACAGCATTTATCTTTTATCTTAAAATTCTAATTTTTGCATAAAAGTTAGAATTCAAATGTGTCACTGCATCTTGTGTTTTTATTTATTAAATCTAAATCTTGCTTCCCCTAGTGCATGCACCTCTGTGCCTTTGTTCATGTCTGGCTTCATGGCTCCCTCCTCCACAAAATCAAATCCTATTTATTTTTTAAACTAACTCAAAACTTTAGTAATGACAATAGAAATTTCTTAATGTTTTAAATATGCTAAAACATTTACTTCTTTCTAGGGTTATCACTCTCAGTACTAAGAATTCATCCCATACAGTAAACACCATTTTTCTACTTTGTAGACAAAGCAATCAGGGCACAAGGAAATCAAATAGCTTATCAGAAGTTAGACCACCTCCAGTGGTAGCTCTGGGACTTAGAACCAGACTGAGTGTTGCCAGAGGCTGTGGCACGTACTAGAGTCCCAGCGTTGGGTAGGCAGAGATGGGAAGCTCTGCCTTTGTAGACCCACGTGAGTGACCTAGTACGACCCTCTCTGAAACAACAGCCATCTGTGCAGTGTAACTCTGATGTCCTTTCCCAAAGTCATGTCACCCCTTGAACCTGCCCCACATTCTATCCTTCTGGTGTTTGACCTGCCTTCCCATGTCGTGTTTGAGCCACACCATCAGCAATTTCTTCAATTTTCAGTCCTTTGTGATGGAGTCTGTAATAACTATATTCTTATCCCCCCCCACTCCACCCGCCCCCCCCCTTTTTTTTTTGAGACAGGGTTTCTTCTCTGTGTAGCCTTGGCTGTCCTGGAACTTGCTCTATAGACCAGGCTGGCTTTGAACTCACAGAGATCCACCTGCTTCTGCCTCCCGAGTGCTGGGACTGAAGATGTGCCCCACCACCGCCCTGTTCACTTTTCCCTTTTAGAGGGAATTCTACCATAGCCAAGGGATAGAAGCAGTCAAGCATCCATCTTCAGACGAAGAGCTATACAGATGAGAAAAAACAAAAGCTCCCTGACAGTAGAGAGCTGAGTCGTTTCCAGGAGTTTGGCTGGGTGAAGCAGAGTTTTCTCCATTCTCTCTTGGTGCCGTGAAGCCACTCTATAGGCTACTATAGTTGTAGATACATGGCACTGAGCATTTGGCAAACCCTGCAGTATTTTAGCACCAAAGAGTGAATCTTGCTGTACCCAAAGTTTTAAAAGTCACTTAGGAGGGGCTGGAGAGATGGCTTAGCAGTTGAGAGCACTTGATGCTCTTGCAGAGGACCCAGATTCAGTTCCCAGCACCCGCACGGTGGCTCACAACTGTAACTCCAGTTCTGGGGAATCTGACATCCTCTCATGGCTTCCTTGGGCACACACATGGTGCACATACATGCACACAGGCAAACACCCATACACATGACATGAAAATAAAAAGTCATTTAGGAGACTGGGAGATGCTAGGATGGTTCTACAGTTTGGATTCTTTCTTTCCATGCTGGAGATTGAGCCCAGGGCCATGTGCACCCCATGAGCTATCTCATCAGTCTTAGTTTGGATACTTGTCCCCCAAATGGCCATGTCCACAAAGTCTGTTGCCAGCTTGGTCCTAGTAGGAGGTGGTAGAAACTTGAAGAGGTGGGAATCTAGCGGGAACTTGTCTTAGCGATGAAGAAACACCACGACCAAAAGCAACTTGGGGAGGAAAGGGTTTATTTGGCTTACCTTTGCAAATTGTAGCCCATCACTGAAAGAAGTCAAGACAGGAACTCAGACAGGGTGAGAACCTGGAGGCAGGAGCTGATACAGAGGCCATGGAGGAGTGCTGCTTTCTGGTTTGCTTCCCATGGCTTGCCCAGCTTTCTTTCTTTCTTTTTATTTTTTCCTTTTTTTTTTTTGTTTTGTTTGTTTGTTTGTCTTGTTTTGAGACAGGGTTTCTCTATGTAGCCCTGGCTGTCCTAGAACTTACTCTATAGACCAGGCTGGCCTCAAACTCAGAGATCTGTCTGCCTCTGCCTTCTGAGTGCTGGGATTAAAGGTGTGTGCCAACCACAGCCTGGCTCAGCCTGCTTTCTTATAGATCCAGCCCTGTGGTGGCCCCACTCACAATGGACTGGGTCCACACATATCAATCACTAATTAAGAAAATTTGTGGTTGGGGATTTAGCTCAGTGGTAGAGTACTTGCCTAGCAAGCACAAGGCCCTGGGTTCGGTCCTCAGCTCCAAATTAAAAAAAAAAAAAGAAAAATGCTCCAGAGCTACATAGAGAAACCCTGTCTCGATTTGCGCCCCCCCCCCAAGAAAGCTAATTAGTTGCACTTGGTGGCACATGTCTTTCATCTTAGCATTCAAGAGGCAGAGGCAAGTAGATCTCTGAGTTCAAGGCCAGCCTGGTCTACTGAGTTCCAGGATAGCCAGGGCTATACAAAGAAACCCTATGTCTAACACACACCCTTTGCATGTGAAAAGAAGAAGAGGGGCTGGAGAGATGGCTCAGAGGTTAAGAGCACAGGCTGCTCTTCCAGAGGTCCTGAGTTCAATTCCCAGTAACCACATGGCAGCTCACAACCATCTGAAATGGGATCTGGAGCCCTCCTCTGGCCTGCAGGCAGAACACTGTGTACATAATAAATAAATAAATCTTTAAAAAGAAAAAAAGAGGAGGGAGAAGAAAAGAAAATGCTCTATAGTCTGCCTATAGTCCAATCTTATGGAGATATTTTCTCAATTGAGGTTCTCTCTTCTTAGATGACTCTAGCCTGTGTCAAGTTGACATAAAATTAGCCTGCGTAGACATCTTCCAGAAGTTAAAGGCATGTCCTTGAAGAGAATGTTGGGTCCTAGAATCTTGAGAATTAATAAACCTTTCTTCTTCTTCTTCTTCTTCTTCTTCTTCTTCTTCTTCTTCTTCTTCTTCTTCTTCTTCTTCTTCTTCTTCTTCTTCTTCTTCTTCTTCTTCTCCTTCTCCTTCTCCTCCTCCTCCTCCTCCTCCTCCTCCTCCTCCTTTTTTAAGGCAAACTATTACTCTGTAACACTGGGGGCTAGCCTAGAACTCACTGTCTATATGTTGGCTAGCCTTGAAGTCACAGTGATACTGCTTCCCAAGTGTGCCATCAGCTTGGTGCAAACCTTTTTTGTTGTTGTTGTTGTTGTTTGGGGGGGGGGGTTGAGACAGGGTTTCTCTGTGTAGCTTTGCGCCTTTCCTGGCAAACTTTTTTTTTTTTTCCTTTTCTTTCTTCCTCCTCTGTTGGGAGCTGTGTTACCTAGTTTTGGACCAGTATATGAGTGCTTGTCCAACTGATCTCCAGATGAGGCAAAAGCCCACAGGGACAGTCTCACTTGGCAAGGACCAGTGGACTTTGGGACGGTGTAGAATATTGCTGGGGCCATGCAGCCTACATGCTCTCTTCTCTCACATAATTTTGATAATTCTCTTGGTGGTTTTAGTCTCATTTTGTCAATCATACATGGGACAGATGTCATCATTCCTGGAAACCCCATTTTTTTGTCTTGAATATTTTCCCCTAAAATTCTTTGGGAGCTGATGCTTCTCAGGTTTCTTGTCTGGGGACACCAGCTGTCACTTCAGACCCTGAGAGCTGTTCTGATTCAGTGCTGACAGGATCGGAGGCAGATCATCCCTATTTCTGTAAAGATATTTTGAACGAGATTGTTCTTGAAAAGGTGTGCCTATGTCAATCACCTTTTAGTTTTGTAAAGACAGGATGTACCTGGCTCAGTATTTGGCCAAGCCAGCAAAATGATAAGTGCTGTTTAGGTTTAAAGATGTTTTGATGTAAAAGTTGAGAGAAAACATATTTGACATATTTGCTTCTGCTGGAGGCTCATGTTAGAAGATGGGAAAAACTTGTTTGTTAATATGGAAAAACATGCTTGTTTTTGATGTTTAAATAAGGATGGCTGGAGCTATTCGGGGTCAGACACTTCATTTCTTCATGGGAGGCCCCTTCCCCATCTCAGAACTTGAACACAGGCTGTGGAGGGTCCCTGACACTCCTCCCCTCCCTCCTCCTCCTCCTCCCCTTTCTCCTCCTCCTCCTCTCCCTCCTCCTTCTCTTCCTCCCTCTCCTCTTTCTTCCTTTCCTGAGGGTTGAACTTAGGACCTCACACATGCTAGGCAAGCACTCTACTACTGAATCACATCTCTAATCAAAAACCTTTCCTTCATAGAAGCTGGTTATCTTGGGGCTGTAGACATGTCTCAGCTGTTAAGACTATACTGCTTTTTCAGAGGACCCAAGCTCAGCTCCTGACACCTAAGTCGGGTGGCTTCCAACTGCTTGTAACTCCAGCTCCAGAGGACCTGATGCCCTCCTCTGGATTCTGAGGGCAGTTGAATTCATGCACATGAACACACACACACACACACACACACACACACACACACACACACACACACACATTCTTTTTATTTGAAAGAAGTTGATTATCCCAAACACACAGTGATACAAAGCTGAGGCATAGAGCTAACATACATGTGAACACTATAATTTATCTTTGTAAGCATCACAGCTTGGATAGAAAGGTATCCTGGCAGCTAGGAGCCAAGGAATACCACAAAGTCACACACCGCACAACAAACCTCACACAAGAGATTTATTGGGAGGGGAAAAAGCAGAAGGGTGGCTGCCTCTGCTCCAGGGAGAGACCGTAGGAAACTGAACAGGATACAGGGCTTGTATAGAATTTCTTGGGAAGGAGGTGGAGCTTTTCAAGGTGGAGCTTTCCAGGGTAGAGATTGGTGGGATTTCTTTTCTTTTCTTTTTTCTTTCTTTTCTTTCTTTCTTTCTTTCTTTCTTTCTTTCTTTCTTTCTTTCTTTCTTTCTTTCTTTCTTTCTTTCTTTCTTTCTTTCTTTCTTTCCTTCCTTCCTTCCTTCCTTCCTTCCTTCTTTCTTTTCTTTTCTTTTCTTTTCTTTTCTTTTCTTTTCTTTTCTTTTCTTTTCTTTTCTTTTTTTGGTTTTTCGAGACAGGGTTTCTCTGTGTAGCTTTGGTGCCTGTCCTGGATCTCTGGATCTTACTCTGTAGACCAGGCTGGCCTTGAACTCACAAAGATCCGCCTGGCTCTGCCTCCTGAGTGCTGGGATTAAAGGCGTGCACCACCACCGCGCCGGCATTGGTGGGATTTCATGTCCAGAGATTGGGTTTTTTACTCTGTAAAGGGTGGGGGCCAGGGTCTGGCAGTTAGAGGTCTTTGGGGCCGGGGCCTGGTGACTCCTATGGCTTGAGGCACTTATAGTGTTATTATAGTAAAACGTCTGAAACAGCCACACTAAAGGGAGTACAGAGACAGTGCTTACTTAAGGATCTTTGGAAATGAGTGGCGCTTGTCACCACCTAAAAGCCTAGAGCAGTTGTGCTCAGCCCCCTACCCTTTTGATAAAGCTCTTTCCCAGGGCTTGTATGAATTAGCCTTCCCGATACTGTTACACATGCGTACTAGAACTGAGCAGTTAAACTGATGGATGGCAGACAGCATCTAAAAGTATGTTTACAAAACGAAATATTATCTTAGGAGGAAATTCTGGCCCACACTCCCAACATGAGCAAACTATGTATACACTGTTACATGAACTAAGCCAATGTACTGGGACTAGCCTTCTGAATCCCAGCCAGGGTGACTCCGTTTTGTTGCAAGCTGCAATTATCTGATCTACTTTCCAGGCTGCCATGAAACAAGACATCCTCCCCACAGTCAAACAGTGTCTGCGGAGACCAGCAGACTCCCCATAAGAGAAATGGCAGAGTACACGTGAACAGATGCTTTTGCCAGACTCTGGCCCTGTCTGAGTTTCTAACTCTGGGTAGTGCTCAAAGCTAAGCTTGCACTTGAGTCATAGAAAACAGGCTTAATAGATGTGTGTGTGTGTGTGTGTGTGTGTGTGTGTGTGTGTGTGTGTGTGTGTGTGTAATCAGCTCACCACTCTGTAAGTAACCCCAATAAACTCACTTTACTCAGCAGGTACGCTTGTATGAGTCATTCTTTGGGCTGTTGGTACCATCTCCGTTTGGAGGCAGACATTAATTTTACATTTCCCCTGGAGAGTCACCCAGCAGCACGGCACAAAAGAACACATTATGCATTGCTTACTTACATGAGCAGTCTAGAATAGCCAAAGACCAAAGACAGAGCGTAGAAAAGTAGCTGTCAGGGACTGGGGGTGGGCAGGAAGGAAGTGGGAAGCTGTTGTTACTGGGTATACACTTCTGGTTTGGCCAGATGAAGACGTTTAGGGTTGGAGCATGGAGGCACAGGCCTGTAATCCCAGCACTTAGGGAGCTGAGGTGGGAGGGCCAGGAGTGCAAAAGCCTCAGCTGGGGGTGGGATGGGATGTATAGCTCCGTGGAAGAGCACTTGCCAAGCAAGCATGAAGTCCTGGGTTCAATCTCCAGGACCTCAAAAAAGGCAGTGAGTATGTGTATGCTCAAGGCCAGCCTGGGCTATGTGGCAAGACCCTGTCTCTTTAAAACAAACAAACAACAGCAACAAAAATTTCTAGAGCTTGGCTGTACAGCATTGTGAATTACACAACTGTAGATGATAAATGATCATTTGCTTGAGTTACTGCCTCAAGAGCATGAGACACTTCTGACTACTCTCCAGGCTGGCTGACTCCAGGGTTTCCAGGCTTAACGAAGGCCAGACACTCGTTCTCTCCAGAAGGGAGATGGGGGTCAGCTGCAGAGTCACCCTCTTCTCTTGGAAAGATCTGGATGTAGATGGTGCAGTTCAGGCCTGTGCTTAGGATGCCTTTGGAGATTGGTGCCAGAACATCCTTGTGGAACATCTGTAGTCCCCATACCGAGATGCAATTTCTGATTAAATTGAAAAACAATTAAAAAGTTGTTACTTGCTGGGTGGTGGTGGTGCAGGCCTTTAGTCCCAGCACTCGGGAGGCAGAGGCAGGTGGGTTTCTGTGAGTTCAAAGCCAGCCTGGTCTACAGAGTGAGTTTCAGGTCAGGCTCCAAAGCTACACAGAGAAACCCTGTCTTACAAAACAAAACAAAACAAAACAAAACAAAACAAAACAAAACAAAACAAAACAAAACAAAACAAAACAAAACAAAACAAAACAGACTTTAGGAAGGCAAAAAAACCAAGGCCCTCAGATTGTAAAGCTATCTGCTCCACGGACTCCACCACCTCTGGTCTCAGCAGACAAGATGTCATGCATACAGCCAGGGGAAGAGGCAAATGAGCCCCTAGGTCTGTCCACAGGAAAACTGGTCAAGAGAACTAAATATGGCCACCGCATACACGAAGGACATGACCACTCCATGGTGTGGTTAAGGGGAAGGTTTTTATTGTAGCTATGAGAGAACAGCCAGGGCATCTGGAGGAGTCCAGAGCAAAGAGAGAAAGAAGCAGACTGGATATGGCCGGAGACTGGACATGGCCAGGGCTATCTGTGAGAGGGGAGAACAGCAGGAGATAGAGAACAGAGGAAAGAGTTTCTCTGTAGCAGGGTCATAAGGGGAATGAGTAACTGTGTTGGGAGAGACTGGAGGCAGTTTAGGGTGGGGGGGGTGAGAAGGGCTAGGATGGTAGCATGGACTTTGAAACAGGCATTTGTGATGCCAGCATGAGGTTTGATATGCTGATAGGCCCCCAGGTAGCCATGTGTCCTGCCAGAGGGAAGGGAAGTGACTCCTTTTGGCAGATGGGAACCAGTTTCACAAGGTCCTGAGGAATGCTGGCTTTTATCTAAGCATCAGAAATCCTCCTGTAGTCCAGGTTGGATATTTGGACTGCCTTTGGAGTTCGGGGAGTTTGTGGTGGTATTCTAATTGTACTGAATTTATTATTTTGATTGTATGTTAATAAAGTTGTCTGGGGGTCAGAGCTATTAGAGCCATAGCAAGAGTGTGGCGGTGGTGGCACACGCCTTTAATCCCATAAGATCTCTGTGTGTTCAGGGATATAGTCAGCATTGGAGACATATGCCTTTAAGACCTAGGGGGCTGTACATTCAGACAGTGACGAGGCAGTCATGTGTTTGGGTTTACAACCAATGAGAAGGCAGAACAACATACTATAAAAAAACGAACCGACAGGAAGTAGGTCTCTTTTTGCGAAGCTGGGACAGCAGGAGGAAGGGTGAGATTTTAGCTCTGAGCTCTGACCTCTCGGCTTTCTCTTTTACATTGTTTCTGTGTTTCTTATTTAATAAGACGGTTGGATACATCAATAGAGTTTCCTTTGGACCTAACAGAAGCCTCATGGTTTTGAGGAAGGCCGCGTCACCAAGAGATAGGCTGAGAGTCCCCAGATTGCTGTTGATGGAGAACTAGATGGATTTAGGAGATCTCTTACCTGTTATGAGAGCTTACCATGGTCTACAGCAATGGTTCTCAACTTTCCTTATGTTATGACCCTTTGATACAGTTCTTCATGTTGTGGTGACCCCCCCCCCTTCCATGTTAGGATTCCAGCCACTTCTCCAGCTATATGACCACACACGTGCAGTTCAGTAGCCAAGTAAGGGGTCTTACATCCTACGTCATCCTTGCCCTGCGTGATTGCAATCTGCGCATGCGTGGTGTAGCTCTGTGAGCCCACATGTGCATGTGCAGGGGAATCCTTAAAAAGCCGCTCACAGACTCCTCCTCGCTCTTCTGCTCTCTCCTCCTTCCCCATCTCTCCCTTCTCCTCAAGTGTCTTTCCAACAGGCCTGGTCACACTCTCTTCTGTCCCTTCCTTCTAATAAAACTCTGCTCTGATAACGGGTTTTGTCATGCCTCCTGACTTTTCCTCACAGAGTAAAAGCGCCACATTTAAAACCAACACCCCAACCACAAAATTTTTGTTGCTACTTCATAACTTTAATTTTGCTATTGTTATGAATCATAATGTAAATATTTGATATGCAACCCCTGTGGAAAGGGTCATTCAACTGCAAAAGGGTCGTGACCCACAGGTTGAGAGCTGCTGGTCTAGAATGTCCCGTGAGGCTACATATAAGCATGTACATCTATACAATGTTAACAGTCACACATGAGTCTTAAAAGGAATAACTTGAAACCATGGTTTTTATTTGTGAAATATTTTATATGGTGGTGTCTTTATTAGTATGTGATCTTGGAGATGAACGAGAAAGGAAAAGTTGTAGCTTAACAGTGATGTGTTTTTGTGGCAGGTTGACAAGGGTCAGTTGTGCTGGCTAGTTTAATGTCAACTTGACACAAGCTAGAGTCATCTGAGAAGAGGGAACCTCAACTGAGAAAATTGCTCCATAAAATCAGGCTGCAAGTACGCCTATAGGGCATTTTCTTAATTAATGATTGATGTGGGAGAGCCTGGCACATTGTGGGTGGAGCCACCCCTGGGCTGGTGGTCCTGGGTTCTATAAGAAAGCAGGCTGAGCAAGCCTGGACAGCAGGCCAGTGAGCAGCACCCCTCCATGGCCTCTGCGGAAGTGCCTGCCCTGCTTGAGTTCTTGTCCTTCATCCCCAAGCTGCTTTAAGTCAAGATGTTTCATCAGAGCAATCGTAACCCTACCTAAGACACATGGGGTACCAAAGCTCTTGGCAAAGCCCTATATAGTAGAAGGGGTTTCTGGTGACCACACAAGTCCTTCCTCCTAAGTATGCGCATTTCCTGATGTCCTCAGAAGTTCAACATACTCCAGTGTTGATCTGAAAGGCTAGGATGGAGAGGCTGAAGAAATGGTTCAGTCAGTAAATGGTTTGCTGAGCAAGTGTGAGGATGCGAGTTGTGATCCCCAGCACCCACTTAAAAAGCTGGGCAAAGCATGTAGTCCCAGTGGGGAGGTGGAGACGTGAGGATGCCTGGGACTTGCTGACCAGCCAGCCTAGCTGAGTCAGTGACCCCCTCAAGTCCTACTGATATATCCTGTCTCAAAATAAGATAGACAGGGCTGGAGAGATTGCTCAGCAGTCAAGAGTGTTAGATGCTTCTACAAAGGACCCCAGTTCAGTTCTGGCACCTACATCAGGCAGCTCACAGTGGCCTGGGGCTGCTACCGTAGGGAGTCTGTTGCCTGGGACCTCTGTAGGCACACACATGTATGCGCATACCCATCAAGACACATAATTAAAAATACAATAAATCTTTTTAAAAAAACAAAACAAGGCAGACAGCTGGAGAGATGGCTTAGCAGTTAAGAATGATTGTTGCTCTTGTGGAGGATCTGAGTTCAGTTCCCAGCACCCATGTCAGGGAATTTCACAACCTGTGGAGGTCCACAAAGGTTTCCTAGTGAGATCTGAGCTTGCTTTACCCAGCAGGGCTGCATTAGAGGACGGCTTGATCACGTGTGTGGTTACCAGGTGATTGGAGAGGGTCTACACTTGGCTGTTCTGGGGGAGGTCTTTTGCTCCACCCATTGGCATTCCTATAAAAAGCCTTTTAGAAGAGACAGAAGGGGCCAGTGGACTAGGATCCAGGCCCTCCTGAGGCTATCCTGTGTTTCTATGTCTCTCTCCCCTCTATCCTTCTATCTAAATTTCTTATCCCTCTCTCCTCAAGAGTACCCTGTTGTAAAATGTGGGAGCCGGTCTCCCAGCTGGCCTCCCACAACAACCTCAGCACCAGGGGATTCGATGCCCTCTTCTGGCCTCCGTGGGTACCTGCACACAAATGTCAGACACAGGGAAGCACACCTTTACACATCAATTAAAAAAAAATCTTAAAAGGGTCGGAGGTGGGCAACTCCAGAGAAATGACACCTGAGGTTGTTCTCCAACACTTGTGAACACACACACGTGCACTCACTAGAAGAGTAAGACGGATCGCTCATTGTCATAAAGTGCCCCAAATCTGCCGTCACGGCAGATAAGATGCAGCGCAGGCTAGTGAAAACTTTGGGACTCGGACAGATGTTCACGACTTGAAGTCTTAGGGAAGCTATTTGTGCTCTTGGCAAAGTAAAATTTTCTCACTAAGCCTCTGTGTCCTTGCTTATAAGAGTAATGGCAAACTTTACTTGTAGTCAGCACTCAATGATATAATATAGGACAAATGCCTGACTTTTTTTTTTTTTTATGGTTTTTCGAGACAGGGTTTCTCTGTGTAGTTTTGGTGCCTTTCCTGAATCTCACTCTGTAGACCAGGCTGGCCTCGAACTCACAGAGATCCTTCTGGCTCTGTCTCCCAAGAGCTGGGATTAAAGGTGTGAACCACCACTGCCCGGCCCAATACCTGGCTTTTGATGTACTACAGTTTAATACCACATATGTAAAATAACAATATAGGTATATTCATAGAAAAACAATTTTGAGGCCAGGTGTGTGTTAGACCTGAGGTGGGGGGTGGGGTGGGAGCGGAAACAATTCCACTACTGTCTAGTTAAAGCAAGCTGTATTTAGAACTGGCGAGCAGGTTGTCTCTCCCAAAGTCGGCATCTCAGAGAGCAGCCGCTCATTGGCTTTTGAGGTCCCGCTTATGGGGAAGGGTGAGAGTTGACAGAAAACAGCTATGGAGATAATAGAAGAGTGGGGGACTCAGGGCTCAAGGCTGCCTGTGGGGTAGGTGAATGCAATAGTATCACCTGGACAGAAGATTAAGGGACCAAGGGCTCAAGGTTATAAAGTATGGAGACATAGTAACTAAGTATAACGATGTGGCTCCTGTTTTGGTTTCCCATGTGGTGGCTCATGCCTTTAATCCCAGCACTGGGGAGGCAGAGGCAGAGGCAGAGGCAGACCAGTCTGTCTTTGTGAGTTTGAGGCCAGCCTGGTCTATATGTAGAGAGACCCTGTCAAAAAAAAAGGAAGGAAGACATGAAGAAAGAAAGAAAAAGAAAGGAAGGAAAAAAGAAGATGGGAAGAAGAAAGAGGAAGGAAAAAAAGAAGGAAGAAAAGAAGAGAAAACAGCTTGGATGTACACGGACAGCAATCATTACTTTGTTGTGTATAGTTGGGGCAGAGACTTGTCTTTTTCTTATATACACATACATGATACTACAAAGTTTAAACACAGCCAGCCAGTCAGCCAATAGGGTGGACATAGAGTGTCAAGGGCCCTCCTTACTCTCCTGTTCTGATTTCCATCTCTTGCTAGTGTATACCCAAGCATTTCGACCTAAGTAAGCAACCTGACTCCTTGCAAGGGAACGGTAGTCCCCCTCTGAGAGGCATCACAAATGACCTTACTGAACCGGCACCGTGTGCCTTTGGCCCAGCTTCCCTGTGACTTGCGCATATGGAGGGAGCCCTTGAACTGCTGTGGTATCTCTGTTCCACTGTGCAATCACGAGTCTGCACAACCCTATCTTTAAAAAGTCTCCTTTTCAAGGTCAGAATTCTGTGGATAAGGGGAAAAAAAAGCACATACTCATAACCAGATTAAAAGCACAGCCAGTGCTCAGTCAGATAGAATGTGTCTCTCCTAAGGCCTGCACCGCGGCACCCTTATCCAGGGCCGCTGCTGTGTTCTGTGTGCACCCCACCCCAGGTCGAGGGGGACCACGGAAGGCACAGTCAGCAGCCAGAGTCACGGTCCGCTTTGCACTTAATAGAATAGCTAAGCTTGCACACACACACACACACACAGAGTCAGCTTTGCACTTAATAGCTAAGCTTACACACACACACACACACACACACACACACACACACACACACACACACACACACACACACACATCACACACACACACTCTCTGCCTCCACCCCCAGGTCAGGTGGTCGCCCTGAGTCAGCTGGCGGCGCGCGCACCGCGTGACCCGCGGCCACGTGACCCGCGCGGGCCCTGCCGCCAGTGCTGTAACCTCCTCCCAGCCGCGGGAAGCGTTTGTGTAAGTGGGAGCGATCCAGCGGGAGCCCCCGAACCCCAGACCTGGGTCACACTGGCCGGGCCCGAGGGGCAGCCCGAGCACAGTCTGGGTGGGGGACGCTGAACCCCGGGGACGGACGGCAAACCACTAGCCCCCCTGCCGCAGGGTTACCTGTATCCCTTGATACTTGGGGAAGAACTGAGGACCCTGGAAGCACCCCACCCCTCTCCAGCACTCGCCGCCGCCTCCTCTAGTACCCCAAGGGGAAGGGAGCCCGAGGCAGAGGACCCGGCCGGGTGAGGATGAGGATGCGGGCCGGAACGGGCCCTGCTGCTGGGTGACCGTGGCCCGCGGACTCTATGCTTGTGTGCATTGTGCCCTATCGTGAAATCGAGGAGGCATTCACCCACCGCGTTTTACGCAGGAAGGAACGGGCCCAGAAAAATTCTGGGTCTATGGGGGGGTCCTCCCCAGCCAAGGACTGACCCCACAGTACCGCCTCCTGGTGGTCGGCGGCGGCTCCCCGCCCAGCCTGTTCACCTGTGAGCTGGGAGGAGAAGGAGGCTGTTTTCAGGTTGGAGGAACTCTGCCCCCTGCCCTCCCCTTAATTCAGCTTGTTGTCTCCACGCTGCAGGACGAGATGAAGCTCATTATCCTGGAACACTATTCACAGGCCAGCGAGTGGGCGGCCAAGTACATTAGGAACCGCATCATCCAGTTTAATCCAGGGCCTGACAAGTACTTCACCCTGGGGCTCCCCACCGGTATGCTGTGGAAAAGAGAGGGTGGGGTGCGCAGGGGCGGACCGGGAGGTCGCTGGAGTCCTTTAAAGCATCGGGATTATGGGCTCATTTAGCCCAGAGACTTTAAAAGAGGGGCTAAAGTTCTGTTTGCTGTGGTGCCCTCCACAGAGAGAGAGAAAGCACCTGGCTTCCTGTATGGGTTGGTTTAGTGGCCGCTATTCCTGTAAAATCCGGAACAGAGGGAATCTTGGTGAGGCAGGGTTAGACCTGAGAAAAAACCAATTCCACGACTGGCCAATTAAAGCAAGCTTTATTTAGAGATAAACAGGAACTGGACAGCGGCCTGTCTTTCCCCAAGTTGAGATTTCAGAGGGCAGCACTGGATGTGAGGAAGACAAGGCTTTTATAGAGCTCAGGGGTAGGGGGCCTCCAAATAGGAGGAAATTGGCGGGGTTACGGGAGTAAAATATAACAGATGTTCAAAACACGGTAATCACAACAGGTGGTCGTAATAAGGTAGCCTTAGGTGGTCATCTAACCTTTTGAAACAAAGGTAGGGTTTCGAGATGGTTATAAATAATTTTTTGAAGCAAAGACATGATGGCCATTCCTGGAGCAGTCGGTACAGAACCATTTGTAGTTAAGGTTACAGGTGGGGCATAGCCCAGTCCTGGAGAAACAGGTTTAATCATAAACAGGAATGAACCTGGTTCGTCTTTACTATAAGGTGGCTTCTAAGCCTAGGATGGAGGCAGGCTGGTTCTTCAGCAGGAGTTAAATCCTAACTCAACCCTGGTTTCCTCAGATGTTGGTTTTATGAGATTAATTTCTGTTCTCTGCATGTAGGGGATACTGAGTGCTGGTCATGGGAGAATTGAGAAGTTAGTCAAATAATTTTCCTTAAAGCTTAAGTGATTATAGAACCCAGTGTAGCCAGGCAGTGGTGGCGCACGCCTGTAATCCCAGCACTCGGGAGGCAGAGGCAGGCGGATCTCTGTGAGTTCGAGGCCAGCCTGGGCTACAGAGCGAGATCCAGGAAAGGCACAAAGCTACACAGAGAAGCCCTGTCTCAAAAACAAACAAACAAAAAAACAAAAAAAAAACCCAATGTCTTCTGAAAAAAGTCAGAATATTACCTTTACAGGAAGATATTTTGGTCCAGTGCTTCAAAAAAGTCTCCAAAATATTTCTTTCCAAGTGGGGAGATTGGTCTTTTGTGGTTTTGTCTGACCCATCCACTAGAGAGAGAGGCTTTCAGACTTTTGCAGTAAATACCTAACAGTACATATATCTAGGCTTCAATATTATAGCTCCTCATTCTGCTACTGTAGGTAGGAAAACAGCCACAGACAACATGTGTGTGAATGTGTGGCTGTATCAATAAAACTTTATTTGTAGACGCTAAAGTTGGAACTTACATAATTTTCCTATATCATGAAATATTCTTTTGATTTTTTTAAAAAGATTTATTTATTATGTATACAGTATTTCTGCCTGCATGTATGCCTACAGGCCAGAAGAGGGCACTGGATTTCATTACAGATGGTTGTGAGCCACCATGTGGTTGCTGGGAATTGAACTCAGGACCTCTGGAAGAGCAGCCACTGAGCTTAACCTCTGAGCCATCTCTCGAGCCCTGATTTTTTAAAAACTATATTAAGGCTGGGCGGTGGTGGCGCACGCCTGTAATCCCAGTGCCCGGGAGGCAGAGGCAGGCGGTTCTCTGTGAGTTTGAGGCCAGCCTGGTCTACAGAGAGATCCAGGAAAGGTGCAAAGCTACACAGAGAAACCCTGTCTCGAAAAACCTAAAAAAAAAATTAAATAAATAAAATAAAAACTATATTAAAAGTGTAAGACCATTCTTAGGACTGGAGAGATGGCTCAGCAGTTAAGAGCACTACTGTTCTTACAGATGACCTGAGTTCAGTTCCCAGCACCCAGATTAGATTGCTCACATCCACCTGTAACTCCAGCTCCAGGAGATTCAAGGCCCTCTTCAGGAGTCTGTAAGTGCCTGCACTCACATGCATATCCTCATACATACACATAGTTAAAAGGGAATCTTTTGGGTTTTTTGTTTTTTGAGACAGGGTCTCACTAAATAGCCTGAGTTGGCTTGGAGCTGGCTCTGTAGACCAGGCTATGTAGACCAGGCTGGGATCAAACTCAGAGATCCACCTGCCTCTCTCCCCAGTAAAAGAAGAAGAACATAAATTCCTACTTCTTTTTTTTTTTTTTTTTAAATTCCTGCTTCTTAAAGCTTGAATTATAGTGGGGAAAGAGAGGGTAAATAAGTCAATTAGCAAACTGTAGAGTACCTTAGAAGGCAACAGGAGAAGAGAAAAGCGATACAGAAGAAAGGCTAGGGAGAGTTGTGTCGGATGTGGGGGCAGAGAAGGTCTCTGAGAAAGCAGCCTTGAAGGAAAGGCTGAAGAAGTGAGTTAGCCGTGAAGTTACCTGAAGGAAGAGCATGGCCTGTAGAGAGGACCGTGGGGGCAGAGGCCCTGAGGGGAAGCCCAGGGCAGGCTTGAGCAGCCTTTGTGAGATTAGCTATTAGGAGGCAGAAAGAAGACATGGTTGGGTTTTGGAAAGGGGCGTGATGATCTCAGTGGATGCGGTTGAGTTTTTCCTTTCCACATCTTTTTATTGTGAAAGTTTTTTGAAAGGATCGAAATCAACAGGATGGTGCCGTTTGCCTAGCCTCACCCGCTCATGTCTTGGCACCTTTGCTTTGTCCTCTGGTTCTGGTCTCTGTCTGCCCTTGTAATTTGTTGTTGGAGCCACATGAGAGTGACTCCAGACATCATGACACTTTGCCCCAAACCCTGCAGCCCTTCCCTCCCAGGAGTGAGGACTTTGGTTTGTAACCCCCTCCACCCCTGCAGACGGAAGGACAAGTCTGTGCAGCGTCCTGCAGTATCCTCTGATACACAGCCTGTGTTCAGAACCTTTCCCCAGTAGTCTACATTAGTTCTGTACGGGTGCTTAGTTTTTATTTCCTTCTCCTTGTCTGTAGGCCTGGCTAGGGACTAATCCTGGCTCTTCGCTGCTCCCCCTTGACCACACCCCCACCTTGGGAGGTTAGTTTGAAATTATGCCAGTATCCATTCAGGGTCCTTGTCTCTTTTGCTCTTTTGTCTGCAGTGAAGCTGGCGATAGAGCCCATCACTGAGCCAGGCCCTCGGTTGGGCTCCTCAGTCTTGACTCTTTTATGACCCTCCTGTCTTTGGTTTGCTTACTTGCTTGTGAGACTCAACTCTGGACTGAAGCACGGGGTGACCCTGTCACAACTTACATCTCTGCTGTGTCCCCATGTGTACACAGTGGCCTCCTCTAGGGTAGTCCCCTCTGTCTTCCCGTCTGCAGCCCTGTGGCTTGCACATAGTTGTTGCTCCTAGAACATTACATCAGTCATCAAGTCTGACAGTCACTCGGATACTAACTGGTGACTTCTGTAGCTGTGAGGATGGACCTGGGAGACTCTCACAGACTCTTCCCTGGAACATAACAATCTAATGGGCACTAGACATCGAGCAGGAAGTAGATGGGTGGTAGGTGGGGCTGCAGCATAGATGGGACTTTTTTTGTTTTGTTTTGTTTGAGACAGGGTTTCTCTGTGAAACAGTCCTGGCTGTCCTGGATCTCACTCTGTAGACCAGGCTGGCCTCGAACTCATAGAGATCCACCTGGCTCTGCCTCCTGAGTGCTGGGATTAAAGGCATGCACCACCCCTGCCCAGCTTAGATGGGACTATAGATGTGACATTCTTCTTCATGGTTATGGTGACGTTGCTAATTGCTTCTCACAGGGAGCACACCACTTGGCTGCTACCAGAAGCTGATTGAGTACTATAAGAATGGGGATCTCTCCTTTAAATATGTGAAAACCTTCAACATGGACGAGTATGTGGGTGAGTGTCTTTCATGTTCTTCCCGATTCTAGGGGAATCATGCTCCTTCTCTCACTGGCTCAGCCTTGGGGAGGAACTGTTTAGTTAGTGGTGATTGTCTCTTGCAGCCTTGCTTTACCCAGCTGTAAAATGGGGCTTACCTTAGTAGTGTGTTAAAGAGGCCATGATCGGTGCAGGGGCTTACTCTGCATTGCAGACCTTTAGTAAATACTTACTAAATATGAAGATGCTTCCCCCCTCTGCTTAGTCCCCAACTCCATGGCATCTCTCTTCGGAACACCTGCAGATGAGATCCTGGGATCCAGTTCCGTGTCTGGACTGTTTCCTCATGTGACTCCCTCGGCTCCTCTTTCTGTCAGGCACCCTTGGTGGAGGCTGAGACTTGTGCCTCCTGTCACCAGTGGTTTCATTTTAAACGTTAACAAACAGACAGACAGACAGCCTGGTAAAATAAACACTTACCATCTTCACAACTGGGTGTTTTGAAGTAGCCTAACTGCTGGGGTTGCTTTGGGGGGGCAGGGTGGGGGAACAACAACTGAGGGCAGCCTGGGAAACGGACATTTCTGGTTGACAAGCACAAAATCAAGGCTGGAGAGATGGCTCAGTGGTTAGGAACACACACCAGATTTAATCCCAGCACTAGGAAGGCAGAAGCAGGCAGATCTCAGTGAGTTTAAGGCCAGCCTGGTCTACAAAGCAAGTTCCAGGACAGCCAGGATGACACAGAGAGACCCTGTCTCTATCCCCTCCCTGCCAGAAAAAGAACACACACTGCTCTTGCAGAGAGCCCAAGTACAGTTCCCAGCACCCACCTCAGGTGGCTTACAACCTGTAGCTCCCGCTCCAAAGGACCCAACGCTTTCTTCTGGACCCCATGGGCACACCCCAACCCCACAGAGAGCTTTTTCTTGAGCACTTTGGAATGTGCAGTTCAGAAGTCTCGAGTGCATTCACACCACTGTGAGACAACTCGTACCCTGCAGAGCTGAGACTTCCCGTCTAACTGCTCCCCAGTTCTCCAGAATCTGACTTCTCCAGGCACTCATGTGAGTCAGGTCATGAATGCGTTTGGCTGTTTGTGCCTGCCTTCTTCACATAGCATTCACCCATTTATGGTTTATACCAGAATTTTGTTTTTCCTTTTGGTTTTCTGAAGTAGGATCTTGTTGTGTAGCCCAAGTTAGCCTGGAACTTGTGATCTTCCCGCTTTCCCCCTTGAGTGCTAGGGTTATAAGTATGTACTGCTGTGCACAGCAGTTTCTTTCATTTTATTTATTTATTTGGTTTTTTTTTTTGTTTGTTTGTTTGTTTTTTTTACAGGGTTTCTCTGTGTAGCTTTGCACCTTTCTTAGAACTCACTCTGTAGACCAGGCTGGCCTCGAACTCACAAAGATCTGCCTGCCTCTGCCTCCCCAGTGCTGGGATTAAAGGCGTGCACCACCACCACCCAGCTAATTTCTTTCATTTTAAAGACTAAATGCATTTTGAAAATTATGTCTATTTAGAGTGTGTGTGTGTGTGTGTGTGTGTGTGTGTGTGTGTGTGTGTGTGTGTGTGCATGTGTGTGTGTGTAGATCAGAGGATTACTCGATGAAGTCTGTTATGTCCTTGCACCACGTGGGTCCTGAAGAACTTGGTGGCAGGTACCTATACCCACTGAGCCATCTTGCCGTCTGCACTTTTTTGTTTGTTTGTTTGTTGTTTTTTAGACAGGCTCTCACTAAGTGGCCTATTTGTCCTGGAACCCATTCTGTAGACCAGGCTGGCCTGGAACTGAAAGATCCACCTGCCTCTGCCTCCCCAGTGCTGGGATTAAAGGCGTGCGCCACCACCTCTCTGCCATCCCTGCTTTTAAATATGCTCTGAGACAAAATTTCCTTTGATTTTGGCGTAGCTGAAGATGGAACCCAACACCTGGGGTGTGCACATGGCAAGTGCTCAGCCACTGATGAACGTTCTCAGTCTGATTTCAGAGGTTTCAGGTGTTTGGAGACAGAGTCTCACTCTACAGCCTTGGCTGGCTTGGAACTTACTGTGTAGATCAGGCCGGCCTTGAACTCCTGGAGATCCTCCACCTACCTCTGCCTCCTGAGTGCTAGTATTAAAGGAAGGCCTGACTTTAAATAGTCTTCACATTTAAATTACTTTTAACCATCTTTCAGTTTTTAGCAGCTCTGTGCTCTCTCCATCCACGTCATGTTTAAGTTGGAGTTTAGGTGTAGTGGGGATCATGGAATGAGGGGTGGCATAGGAGGCCCAGGGTAGAGGATGCGGTTGCTTCCATTCCCCACGGACTCAGTCCCGCCACCCAGGTGGGCAGGTTACCTCTAGCTGCACAGTGCTCCTCGACTCCAAGTGTGTGCTCCCCACCCCAAGCTGATGGGAAAGATCAGACTGAGGGTCTCACACATGCCAGGCCGATGCTCTAACCACTGAGCTACGGTGGGGATCGGAATGAGATTTCCCAGTTCCCAGCCTCACCACCACCATCACCACCACCACCAGTATGTAGCCACAGCCCAGCCCAGCCTGTAGTCACAGATACTGGCCATGGTTAATTACACACCAGCTCAGCCTGCCCTACACAGTCGGGGGTCAGATGGGCAGTCTCCCAAGGGACCTTGCAGCCAGTGTGATCACCCGGCATTGTCCTGAGTGTCCCCGGGGCCCACAGGTCTTCCTCGAGAGCACCCAGAGAGCTATCACTCCTTCATGTGGAATAATTTCTTCAAGCACATTGACATCCACCCTGAAAACACCCACATTCTGGATGGGAACGCAGCTGACCTGCAGGCTGAGTGTGACGCCTTTGAGGACAAGATCCAGGCTGCAGGCGGGATCGAACTCTTTGTTGGAGGTGAGCATGACTGCTTAAGAGAGACTCTGTCTTTAGTTAGAAGAAAATAAAGAAATAGTAGAGAGGAGGGCAGGAGTTTGCATGTCCTAAGCACTTACAAATCAGCCGTCCAGGCCGAGTTCACCTTGCTGGATTCCAGTAAAAGGGAGGGAGAAGTCGCACTTCCCCAGTCTGGAGTGGGAGGGAAGCTATCTTACACACTTCTGAGCTATCTGAGGGTGGAAGCGAGTTACCAGAGTCTGTGTGTACTTCATTCAGGTAGAGGAAGCAGGAAGGGAGGTCACATGATTGAGGTAGACCTGACTTAGGGGACAAATGAGAAAAGGCATGTAATTTTCAGAGATTTTTTTTTTTCAGAGCAGGAGAGACTATTGTTTTTGATGTTTTTCCATCCCTGGGACTCATGGGGCTGTTCTGCCGTCTCCACAGGCATTGGCCCCGATGGACACATTGCTTTCAATGAGCCAGGCTCCAGTCTGGTGTCCAGGACCCGTGTGAAGACTCTGGCCATGGACACCATCCTGGCCAATGCTAGATTCTTTGACGGTGATCTTGCCAAGGTGCCCACCATGGCCCTGACGGTGGGTGTAGGCACTGTGATGAATGCTAGAGAGGTAAGGGATCAAAGGTCTGTCGGCCAGCCTTTGCTAAGGTTGGGGAGAGGGGTTATTTTATTGTTAATTTAAGCTATACTTGGTGCCTCATAAATAAAACTAAAATCCCAGCTGGTCTTGACACTGCTTTTCTTCTGCCTTTGGAGGTAAGTGAGGTCATTCCTGGGGTGAGGGCAGTTATCTGAGCAGACACTGGGTCCCTGAGGTTGATCACGGTTTGAAAGGACTCTGCTCCTGCAACCCAAGGATGCTGTGTCTGTAGCCCTGTGCTTGAAGGCAATAAATATAGTTAAATGTGATTAGAATGTTTTGGGCTGAACTTAGTGAGTTTTTCTCTTAGAAAGTCAGATATTTTAATTTAATTTTATTTTTGTGGTTCCAATTTCCTTACTGTGTCTGAATTATACTCTATCTTGTTTTTCAAAATCATATTTCTCCTTTTTTTTTTTTAGAAATGATTTCTTTGTGTAGCTCTGGCTGTCCTGTAACTCACTCTGTAGACCTTGAAATCACAGAGATCAGCCTGCCTCTACCTCCCAAGTTCTGGGATTAAAGGCGTGCACCACCACCACCTCAAAATCATGTTTCTTATTGTGAGTGTCTGTATGTGTCCATATATGTGTGTATGTAATTGCATGTCACAACACTCTGATGGAGCGTTTAAGACAACTTTTATGAGTCCGTTCTCTCCTTCCACCATGTGGGACCCAGGGACAGACGTCAGGTCATCGGGCTTGGCTGCAGGTACCCTGTACTTGCTGAGCCATTCACTGGCCCATGGGTTTGAATTTTAGAAGCATTTCCTACACTCAGTGGGAAATGGCTGTAGATAGTTTCTTTTCAGTTTCTTTGGTCAAGTCTGTGAGTAAGCATCTGAATCAGTGGAAAAGTAAACTTAGTGAATTATGGTACCTGGATTCCCAGTGGGTGGCCTGAATCAGTCTCTCAGGGTCTGTTCGCCTCTTGGAAGCACAAGGGTTTGGAGGCCGGGCACACCAGAGAAGGCTCTGATCTGGAAAATGCACCAAGGGCGGGATGTTCGGGCTTTTAGAACCAAGGTTGCCTCCCTGTGCCTCTGTTCAGCTTTTTAAGAGAGGAGCAGTGGTGGCGCACGCCTTTGATCCCAGCACTGGGGAGGCAGGGGCAGGCAGATCTCTTGAGTTCAAGGCCAGCCTGGTCTACAGAGCGAGCTCTAGGCCAGCCAGAACTACACGTAGTAAGACCCTGTCTTAATTTTTTCGAAAAAGGAAAGGAGCAGTGATCCTGTTGGCCACTCCGTGGTGGAAGTGGAGACTCAGATGAATGGAGAGTCTGCAGAGCTGAGTCTTTAGGGCCACCTTTCTGCGTGTGTGTTTTGGTATCTTAGCTAAGGAGTGCGGCCACGTCTTTGCTTTCTGTAAACAGAAGACAGCACACTGAGTCACACTAGCACTTTCGGTGCTCTGAACTGGAAAGAGAATAGATTGCCCTATAGGGGCAATCTTTGCGAGAGTCGACCTCAGGGGCCCACAGATGACCCCCACCACGGCTTCCCAAGCTGCCACGTCTCCATCACTGGCCTGTTTTCTTATCCCCAGGTGATGATCCTCATCACAGGTGCTCACAAGGCTTTTGCTCTGTACAAGGCCATCGAGGAGGGCGTGAACCATATGTGGACTGTGTCCGCCTTCCAGCAGCACCCCCGAACCGTGTTTGTGTGCGATGAGGATGCCACCTTGGAGCTGAAAGTGAAGACGGTTAAGTATTTCAAAGGTGAGGCCTAGGCAGCGGAGAAAGCTCCAGCCAGGCTTGTGTGGGAGGGAGACAGGTGTGGGTTTGGCTTTCATGCTGGGCTTTCTTTGCTTTGCTTTGCTTTATTTGAGTCAGGGTCTCACTGTGTAGCTCTGGCTGACCTAGAACTAGCTTTGTAGACCAGGCTGGCCTGGAACTCACAGAGATCTGCCTGCTCCTGCTTCCTGAGCGATGGGATTAAAGGAATGCTCCACCACACCCAGCACCTGTTTTATTTTTTGTTTTCGGACAGAGTGTCACTTTATAGCCTCCACGTAATTCTGCCTCAGCCTCCTGAGTGCTGGAATTAGAGACATTACTATGATACCCAACTTGTTCTGGACATTTTAATCAGCACCTATGGTTTTTTTCCAGTGTGTGTGTGTGTGTGTGTGTGTGTGTGTGTGTGTGTGTGTGTGTGAGAGAGAGAGAGAGAGAGAGAGAGAGAGAGAGAGAGAGAGAGAGAGAGAGAGAGAGGAGAGAGAGAGAGAGAGATGCATGTGTGCATGTCATGGTATAGATGTGAAGATCAGAGGGTAGTTTTGGAGTTGATTCTTTCCATCCAGCCTTGTGTGGGTTCTGGGAATCGTTTAGGTGGCGAGGTTTGTGCCTCAAGCACCTTTCTCCACTAAGCCATCTTGCTCACCGCCTACAGTCTCAGTAATAATCCGACCCTATAGTTCCGTGATATGGTCACTCCTTTTTCCGTCCATGACTGGAAGGGTCTGTCTCTGGAGAGTGTGACTGAGGAGACAGGAGATGGAGTTATAGACCGCAGGGCTGTGGGAACCTCGCAAGACACGGAGTCTCCAGTTTCCTCCGTCAGACAGCGTACAGGCATTCCTCCTGTAGCCGGGGCACTAACAGCGCACAGGCATTCCTCCCGTAGCCGGGGCACTAAACCAGCTCTCGGGGGATCTTTGTTTCGAGGATGCCTCCAAGGTGGCTGAGAGTGTAGCTTTTCTAGAGCTCCTGCCCAGTAATTGTAAAACTCTAGTTGTGAGCAAACTTCTGTGACAATCCTCATTCATTAAGTAGCTAAACTAGCACTTGCCCTTTGCTGAGAAGATTTATCTTTAAACAGCCCCCGCCACAGTGGTAGGGCTAACACGGCTGTAAACTCGGTCTCTCTCCAGAGTCAGCTGTGTCCAGTGTTTGGAGATCACAGAGGTCAGTGCTGCTGGGGGCCACTCGAAGCCCCCCCCTGTTCCTCTCGACAGTCGTGGAACTTTTGCCTCTGCCTACACTGACCGCTGTTTGCTTTAAATCTGTTACAGGTTTAATGCTTGTTCATAACAAGCTGGTGGACCCCCTGTACAGTATCAAGGAGAAGGAAGTTGAGAAGAGCCAGGCTGCCAAGAAGCCATACAGCGACTAGCTTGTGCCAAGCCACTGAGTACGTCTGAGGGACGCGAGCAGGTCTTTCTGGACATTGTAAGAGAGTAGAACTAACTGGTTTCAGTCCGTATGGCTGCGGCAGGTCCTTGGCTAGGCGCACACTGTCTGGGAGTTTAGCTATGGGGAACTTTGTAGCCCAAGTTTCTCTGGTCCCGCCTGGCCCCGCAGTCCTGCAGCCGCTTATAAAATAATTGTTCAGAGGCTTAATGTTAATTGCGAATTATGTGGCCTACAGGCCAGGCTTCTTGCTAGCTAGCTCTTATAACTTAACTCAACCCATTTCTATTAATCTATATGCTGCCACGTGGCCATGGAGTTACCGGTCTGCTGGCATCTTGTTCCTCCTTCATTGGCAGGCTGGCATCTCCTAGGCTCCACCCTTCTTCTCTGGGCTTCAGTGTGAATGCACTGCCTCACCTTATCCTGCCCTGCCTCACCTTATCCTGCCCTGCCTCTGGGCCTAGAGTCTCCCAGGCACTTTTCCCTGTGTCCTGTAGAAGGTCTAGCAGTCTCTGTGAAGCAGGAACCTGAAGGACCATTTCACCTTGTTTTGGCTAAATTCAGTGATCATTTTCCTATGGGCCCTGTATGTCCAGTTTATACAACATATTATCAAGCAGTCCAGGCAGGAGCAGTTTCTTGGCCATAAAGAAAGCAAACTCCATATGGAGTTTCTTCAGTGCCCATCATCTTCTTTGAAGTAATTGGTGCTGTCAGGAGCAGACATGTCTCACTGTCCAGAGAAGTCTAAGTTTTTAAAACGTATAACTTTCGCCCTTCTTTTGCAGTACTGGGGTTTGAACCCAGGGCCTTGCACATGCCGGACAAGTGCTCTACTAACTGGGCTATGTCCCCAAGCTTCTGCCCCTTTTATGATTTTTTTGTAACAATAGAGATCTCCATCATTGGCTGTCATTATACCCAAGTGAGGACTCTGAGCTCTCCTGGCCCTACACACATGGCCAACACACTCCCATCAAGAAGTCCTGTCTGTGTGTGCGCTTGCTCTTGAGTGGGCAGCGGTTTATTAGGGCTTGTGCACTTTGGACACGACCCTTCTGGAGTCCTGAGACCTCCTCTTCTGCAGGCCAGCCCATTGAGAATCTTTTTTTTTTTTTTTTTTTTTTTTTTTCGAGACAGGGTTTCTCTGTGTAGCTTTGCGCCTTTCCTGGAACTCACTTGGTAGCCCAGGCTGGCCTCGAACTCACAGAGATCCGCCTGGCTCTGCCTCCCGAGTGCTGGGATTAAAGGCATGCGCCACCACCGCCGGGCCTGAGAATCTTTGTTTGAAAGAACACAACTTCCAGAATTAAGCACAAGGAAGCACCCCTTCCTGTAGGAACCAAGTACCTCAGGGAGAAGCCTAGCCCTTGCTCCTCTTCCCTGGATCTTATTTCCTGCTACCCAGACTTTCTGGGTAGGTTTGGGCATGGAGGGCGCTAAAGGAGTTTTCACGGATAAACTCAAAGCCTCCAAAGTCCAGCCATGTCTTGTTCTCTCTCAAGATTCCAGCAGGAGAAAGGTGGAAGCCCTTTCCCCGCCAGAGCTGCGTTTCTCTCAAAGGATTCTTACACACTCCCTAGTAAGGACGTCCACTTGGGTGGTAAACACGGCCGTGATTTCAGTGTTATTTACTCAAGATGGAGAGCTGGCACCTGCACACACGTGTCCTGTGCTCTCCTGCTTCCTCAGAGCTGAGTAACAAGATTATACACACGCTAGTACTGTCTCCACTTAAATCACCCTGTCATCCCCACCTCAGGTTTTTGAGGTATCCCCGATGGTCTCAGAGCATCAGAGATACGACCCTTTGCCCACTTGTCCTCCAAGCCCCCTTCCCAGGCTTCTCTGCTCAGCCTGTGTTTATATTCTCCAGCCTCTGTGGAGTTGCCGCTGCCTCCTCCTCTGTCTTTGTGTCTGTCTGAAGCAACGGTTGCCTGTTCCCAAAAGAGGTTTTTGAGATCCTGGCCCAGGCCCCTCTAGGAGTACTGTGTTTAGTACCAGCATTTTGTTTAGTTTTTATATGTGATTGTGCTGTTATTCTTTGTTAAGCTAATGGATCAATAGATTTGTTTACAATGTGATATTTTCTATTAAATCTAATATTTTCAAATAAATTATGTCATTTGTGAATTTTGACATTCTCCTGAGTGACTGTTCCATGACCAAGGCAACTTATAAAAGAAAGAGCATTTAACTGGGGACTTGCTTAGAGTTTCAGAGGGTTAGTTCATCATCATTGTGATGGAGTGTGGCAGCAGGCAGGCATGATGCTGGAGTAGCAGCTGAGAGCTTACCTCTTATCTGTAAGAGGGAGGCCAACAAGGAGAGAGACTAGGCCTGGTGTGGGCTTTTGAAACCTCAAAGCCCAGCCCCACTGACACACCTCCGACAAGGCCACGCCTCCTAATCCTTCCTAAACAGTTCCGCCAACTGGGAACCACAACATTCAGATATAGGAGCCCCTGGTGGCCATTCCTACCCAAGGCTTCCCCAGAGTGCGGAAGGGTAACTTCTGGAATGTATTTGGGCGACCCCTATAAGCATGGTGTTGAAAGAGAGGAGGAGCGGGTGGGTCACAGCCTGCAGTCTGCAGCCTGCTTTTTTTCCCCCTTGGCCCTGGGGCTGAGGATGGGTGCTGTCCAGATGCTGCACACAGGACCCTCTCTGCTCTCAGTGCCTACATTTGCAGAAACTGAATAACAGCGGTGCTAGGACAGTGGGAAGCTTTTGCAGGGAGAGGGTGTTTACAGTAGTCTGAGGATGGACAAAACTGAAAAAAGCAAAATGAGTTTAGTATTATGGGAAATGTAAGAGCTGCCACTGAACCCTAATCTCTACCAGGAGAGTAACTGAAGTCAGGGTTCATCAGGAAAGCTGGGGAAGACTGGCTTGGCAGGTCAACACAGAACCGGTAGACTAATGAGCAGGAAAAGCATCTAGGAAGCAGTGAACGTGGCACCCTAGGGTGGTTTGAAAAAGAATGGCTGCCATAGGCTCATGTATTGGGATGCTTGGTCCCCAGGGAGTGGCACTACTTGAAAGGATTAGAAGGTTTAGGAGGTGTGGCCTTGTTGGAGGATGTCAGTCACTAGGACTGGGCTTTGAGGTTTCAAAAGCCCACGCCATGCCCAGAGTCTCTGCCTGCCTGCCTGCCTGCCTGCCTGCAGATCAGGCTATAGCTCTCAGCTACTGGCCCGTGCCTGGCTGTGTGCCAGCACGCTCCCTCCATAATGATAATAGACTGACCTCTGAGACTAAGCAAGCCCCAGTTAAACGCTTTCTTTTGTAAGAGTTGCCTTGGTTATGTCCCTTTACAGCAGTTGAACTGTGACTAAGACACACTGCTAATTAAACTAATGAGGAGTAAACAAAACATAGCTTCATACTCTAGTATCACAAGCACAGCAATTGTCTGCTGATCTCTTCAATCTGGTTGGTTGGTTGTATTTTTGTGTTTTTGAGACAGGCTTTCTCTGTTTAGTCCTAGCTGTCCTGAAACTCATTCTGTAGACCAGGCTGACCTTGAACCTAGAGATCCACCTGCCTCTGCCTCCCAAGCACTGGGATTAAAGGCGTGTGCCACCACTGCCTGGCTTGATCTCTTCAGTGTTAAAGTTAAAAAAAAAGACAGAATATTAAGTACCTGTATGAGAAACAATTGGAATGAACAGATGAGCAACACACTGTAATGTTCTGGCAGAATGTGAGATCTATATAGGCAGTCAGCTGTTAGATTTAAGTCAGGTTGTAGATATTGCTCCGTGGTGGATGCTCACCTCGTACCACAGAGCTCTGGAATTACTCCAGCACCAGGGTAACATTTTCAGCTGCATGGTCTGGTTAAATGAAGCCAGCAGCCTTGAAGCTGTTCAGGATGTAGAACTCTGAAGAAACTGCAGCAGAGGCACTCTAATATGTTGGATCACCTGAGTCACCCATTTTCTTGGTGTCTGGTCCCCTTGCTCTGAAAACACATAAACTTTTAAAGGTTTTAAAGGTAACATATATATCTGCATTAACATAAGTATGGACTGTGAGTTGCACACAAGCCAGCCAAAGATGATTTTTTTTGTTTTATGTTTGAGCAGGTAAAATATACATCACATGTCTTGTAGCTCTTCTAGGTTTATTTCTTTATGTCTGTAGTCAAGATTTTCAGGGGGTCTCCCCTAGTCAAATCTGATCTCTGTTGACTTTGAATGAATCTACAGCCTTTTGTTTTCTGTGGAAACAAAAGCATAACCTCTTCCTCAATGTAACATATTTTTTGACTTGCATTTTGGAGTTAAGATACTTTTAAAATATATAGGTTGGTTTAATTTAGTAGTTTTTATAATGTAATGTCTCTCAGCAGCTATTGTTTGCTCATCAGCAATAAAAAAATTTAAAGTCAGTGCAAGATCATACAGAATCCAGACTCCCTGAGTATTTCCCATCTCTACATGGCTTATTATTATTATATAAACAATTTACTTTTTTCTGTGACTGTCTATACCTATTTTCTTTTCTTTCTTAAGCCTATGCACAGTTTTAAACACATTGTACCATGTTTAGAGGATTTTTCCATCTGGACCTGCTTTGCTAGGTATCTGTAACCTTCTCTGTATGAGCAAAATCTTAAACCTCCGTGCAGCCTAGCTTGTGGTGTGCTGGTGGCTCAAGCCCACAGGCAATGACTGAGAGATACATCTCTGTACCTCGGTCTGCATGAGAGACTGCTGGACTAGAAGGCTGCGTTTGGCTCCGTTTTTGTGTTTGAAACCTTTTTTTTTTTTTTTTAAGCTTTCTCGGGTCTTATGTGGAAATATGTGCCTTCATGTTGGATGCCATTTGTAGATGGATTTTTCTTTGAGCCCCTAGCTCACAAAAAATGACATGGAGACTTTTAATTGTGAAAGCTTGGTGGATAACTTAGGCTTGTTTCTAACTAGCTATTATAACTTAACCCATTTCTATTAATTCATGTACTGCCACATGACTCATGGCTCGTTACCTCATCTCCTACATGTCATGCTTTCTCTTCATCTCCTCACATCTCTCCCCTTCTTCCAGCATCCCCTGTGCCTGGAAATCCTGCCTAGCTATTGGCCATTCAGCTTTTTATTAAACCAATCAGAGTGACATATCTTCACAGTGTACAAAAAGATTATTCCACAATACATCAGTCAGTTCCTCTGTAGGCCAAGTGGGGCATGCACCCCATGCTAATTTGAGCTCCTTGGAGAAGAACACATCAGTCATTTGGGACAGAGATCATATTGGACTTGTAATAATCTTAGAAAATAAAGACACTTTCAAGATGTATGCATCTGTGTTGAGAGGACAAAGCAGCCAGCTGAATGGGATCCCCCTCCCCCGCCCCCACTGGCCAGACCAAGTTTGATTAGAAAGGTTTAATGGCTGGATATATAATGCAAGCCTTGCTAAGTCAGGGGGAATCAGCCTGGGCCACACAGCAAAACCCGATCTCAATAACATAGTTGATAAGGACAGCAAGGACATCTATGTAACAGCAAGCCGAATATTCAAAAGGGGGAAAGATACAGACATTTCAGCAGGAGTGGATAGAAAAACATTCACTTTGTTTAGTAAAAAAATGGTAGCATGGCTATGAGTGTATGTTGTCATCTATAGAGCACCTCTGCTCAACAGAGGTGGAGACAGCCCAGCCCACTGGTCCCCCTCCTCAGATGCCATTCACCAGAGCCATCGTCCCACCTCTTACATACAAAACTACAAACCCTATTCCCCAAGCTCTGCCAGCTCTCTTCTCAGAACTGCTTACACGCTGACGGGTGTTTTATTTCCTACTAAATAGAAGCCTCACGAGAGCAGAATTTATATTGATACTTCTCTAAGCTTTCAGATTCCTCCCTGGTTTATGTCCAGCCTACTGACCAGCCCACTGAAGAACATTTGTGGCCATTTACAATGTTTAACTTTTAACTTTCTTTTGGGTTCTAGTTTCAAATCTTGCCAGTGAAAGAAACACAGTTTGGCTCTGAGGCCAGAGCCAACTCTGCCCCGACCAACTAAACCAACCAGTCCCTGAGCAGGTAATCTCCCTGGAGACCACACACACACACACACACACACACACACACACACACACACACACACACACACACACAAGAAACCCAATATAAGCCCTTCTCCACCCTGGCAGAGGCAGCCGCTCTCCTGGACTCCCCCTTCCCAAATTAATTTCTTTCTTAAAAGAGGTTTGGGTGAAGACCCTTCACCAGCCCAGAACAGAAGAACCTTTGCTGAGCTCTTCCCTTGGTGGGTGGGGAGCAGAAGAAGTAAGAACTTGTCACTAGAGCTGGAAGAGATTGCCACATTTCTGCAGGGGTTTCTCCTTCAGCAGAGTACAGCAGAAGAAGTAACATCTTGGGCTAGAGCTGAGAAGAAACCAATACCTCTGAGGGAATGTTCCCTTAGGGGAACAGCAGAAGAAACCGATACCTCTGCTGGGAAGCTCCCTTAAGGGAGGGCCGAGCAGAATGCAGCTATAACTGCTCTCTCTCTCTCTCCCAGAGAGGAGCAGGATTGCTACATCTTGTGGGGAGACCTTTCCACCACCACAGCCCAGCTTCGGGTGTAGCTTGACTTCCTGACAAGGCAGGATACTGTTCTCCTTACAGCTGTAGGCATCCAGGATACCTCCCTTCACGGCTGTAGGTCGAGTCTGACTTCCTGACAAGTCAGGATACCTTGCCCTCCAGAGCTCTAACACTCACAACACCCCATCCACTCCCTGTAGGTGGAAGCCCCTGGGCTGGACATTTCCCACCTCTCTTCTCCCACTCTACTCTTACTCCATCTGGGAGACAGGAAGGCCAGAGGGGCCTTGAAACATCCAGTTGCCCTTGCCGTAGTGGGTCAAAGAAGGGACTAGCAAAATAATTGTCCCTGAGGCTGGGCTTCCGTCTGAGAACAAAGTGTGGAGCTACTTTAAGTGTTTTTCAGTGGTTCCCTTCCCTTCCTCTGCTCAAAGCACAACAGGGTCTGTGCATGCGCGCGCGCGCGCGCGCGCGCGCGCGCGCGTGTGTGTGTGTGTGTGTGTGTGTGTGTGTGTGTGTGTGTGTGTGTGTGTGTTGTCATGGTCCTGTGGCCTTTCCCTCACCCCAGCCCCCTACATGCACAGTTTCAGTGAGAGCTGTGAGGTGCCTGAAAGTCGCAGAGTTGTGAAGGGCCACTTAAAGAGGACAGATGTGTATTTTTCTGCTTCCTTTTTATGGTGGAGGTTAACCTGTGACCTCAGTTCCCTGAATGACCTAAGAAGAGTGTAGTCAAAAGTTTTTTCCAGTCCCGCCTGGCCCTGCAGTCCTGCAGCCGGTTTATAAAATAACCATTTAGAAGCTTATATTAATCATAACTGTTCAGCCATTAGCTCAGACTTATTACTAACCAGCTCTTACACTTAAATTAGCCCTTAATTCTTATCTATGTTTAGCCACATGGCTTGGTACCTTTTCTCAGTTCTGCCTTGTCATCTTGCTTCCTCTGTGTCTGGCTGGTGACTGTTGACTCTGCCCTTCCCCTTCCCAGCATTCTCTTAGTCTGTTTGTCCTGCCTATATTTCTTGCCTGGCTATTGGCCAATCAGTGTTTTATTAATCCAGTGCACAAGAGCATTATCCCATAGCATTTCCCCTTTTTTTGTTTAATTAAAAAGGAACGTTTTAACTTTAACATAGTAAAATTATATATAACAAATAGTTATCAAGTAATAATTACAGTTATATCTGGTCTATTTGTATTTGGCAAAAATTAAAGAAAGTATTTTATCTATCTTATATTTGTGAGTCTAATTTCATATCTAATTTATCTTCTATCATAACTAAGGAAAATTATAACTATCTTGTCTTTAACTACATCAAAGACCCCAGAAGGATATAATATTACCTAAGTAAACAGGAAATGTATTATAAGCAACTTCCAAAAATCTTGAATGATAGAGACAGTTGGCTGCCTGGATAGTCACCCAAAATTTTTCTGTAACATTGGGGCATCCATCTTTAACCAAAGGCCTATAGTTTTTTCAGTTGCTTCTCTCTGTGTCCTGTAGAATGTCTGGCAGTCTCGTCTGCAAAGCAGGAACCTGAAGGACCATCTCAACCATCTCGCCTTGTTTTGGCAGAATTTAGTGGTCATTTTTTCATGGGTCCTGTATGTCCAGTCAATATAACATTTTGTCAAGCAGTCCAGGCAAGAACAGTTTCTTGCCCAAATGGCTAACTTTTATCATAAGGAAAGCAAACTCCACATGGAGTTTCTTCGATGCCCATCATCTTCTTTGAAGTAAATCGGTGCCGCCAGGAGCGGGAATGTCTTATTGTGACAGAGACAGCTGGCTGCCTGGACAGACAAGCTCTTGGTTTTTACTTTACGCTAATTTTCCTATTATAACACCCCATTCTCTTTCTAACACACTTCAAATTTCACACAGACACACACCCTACTCAAACATCATTCTCTAGTGCTCTCAACATGGATTGCTGGGTTGCTTAGGGTCAGGTGTTAGAGTTCATGTTACTGAGCTATGTGCAGTATGCTAAAAAGTTGATCACATCTCCCTTTAAATATGGCAGGTCTTCCTTGTCACACAGCTGGTGTTCTGAGCCGACTGGTCACTCCCTTTCTCCTTTGTTAGCTTATTCTCTTTGGCTTCAGCATTTGGAGTATCCCAAGAGTCCACAGTAGGACTATTCTCAATATACAGAGCTACACAGTGAGACCCTATCTCAAAACAAAATACTCTCCACCAAAAAAGTACACCATAGTTTTCTTGCCACAGACTCTCATCATTCTGAGTTTAGACAACAGTATCAGTGGGTATCAATGTTTCTTCGTCCTACTTGGGAGCTTCATATATAACTTAATTGCTTATGCCAATGGCTGAAGCTAAGTAAGCCCGACTGTCAGGTGTGGCACTTTGCTACGTAGCAATTGTATAAGATACCAAGAAGGATCGAAGATATTTTTGAGTGCCCTTAAAAGTTTTTGGCAATGCTGCCATTTTTGTCTTGCTGTCATGTTGTATCTACCAAGGAAAATCAAAATCCTGGAAATTAAAACTGCTTTCACCACAAAATGCCACTCCTGGACTGACCAGTTAACTGTTTTTGTTGTTATCTATTTCTTGAGTCAGTCTTGCTATGCCACCCAGACTGAACTAACTACTCAAGCCATCCTGAATAGCTGTTGGCTCAGCCCACCCAGGTGTGATCAGGGCCAGCATCTCTATTGTAAGGACAGTAGCTGCTGCCACCTGCTGGCTGTGCTCCTGACAGCACTGGGGAGCTTCAACTTCTCATTTTTGACATTCATTTTCAAAGCAAGCAGCATTTGAACAGCATTAAGGTCCTAACCTACTCTTGGCA
Source organism: Peromyscus maniculatus bairdii (assembly GCF_049852395.1). Taxonomy (NCBI): domain Eukaryota; kingdom Metazoa; phylum Chordata; class Mammalia; order Rodentia; family Cricetidae; genus Peromyscus; species Peromyscus maniculatus. The sequence continues at coordinate 30,004,280 of NC_134870.1, read as the reverse complement.
GAAACGTACATCTATTAAGAGATTTATAATGTTAACTAGAACCTTCTACTACTAAAAATGACCCTACTTAAGCTGGGTGTGGTGATCCCAGCACTTGGGAGGCAGAGGCAGTCAGATCTCTAAGTTTGAGGCCAGCCTGGTCTACAGAGTAAGTTCCAGTCCCGCCAGGGCTATGTAGAGAGACTCTGTCTCAAAAAATAAAATAATAAAATAAAAAGGAAGAAGGAAAGAGAAGGAGGAACAGGAGGAGGAGGAGAAAGAGGAAGAGGAGAAAAACAACCCTACTGACCATGATCTATAGATCTAGTTAGGTCGAAGCTTTTCTGCTTGTAGTATCTCAAGACAGGAAAAGATGCACTGTGCACATCCTGGTCCAGCCGAGATGCTGGGCTTGCCCTTTCACACCAATTCGGGATCCAGGGGTTGACACTCCCTGCTCCCCACCCACCCAGGTACTCTGTATTCTGTGTCTTCGCATAACTGAGCAGGGAAATGACCATAACAGGTAAACAACCTAAGACTGCATTCAAAAACCAGTGAAATGTCCTGAGTGGTAACTAGTTTATTAAAGCTACAAATAAAAAAAAATTCATTGACTTGCTGAGCTTGTAAGTAGCTTTTAGCTTCTGATCAATCCAAATGCATCGAGATATAATGGATATTTATACAACTAATAAAAATGGATGGGACAACTATGACAGCCAAGAGATATGAGTTCCTGGAACAGAAAACATACACAAGGAAAAAAACGAAGAAAACTAAGGCATGGTCAGTAACAGTGTTGGCCACTGATGGTGACACATTACTAACACACGGCATTAACATTGGGGAAACACTGCCGGGCGATGGTGTCACACGCCTTTAATCCCAGCACTTGGGAGGCAGAGGCAGGCGGATCTCTGTGAGTTCGAGGCCAGCCTGGTCTACAGAGCGAGATCCAGGAAAGGCGCAAAAGCTACACAGAGAAACCCTGTCTCAGAAAAACAAAAAACAAAAACAATGAGGAAACAACACAGAGTATAACGGGACTTGAATACCACCTTTGCAGTTTGGGGTGAACTCCCACCCTGTTTTTGAGACAGGGTCTCAAGTTGCCCAGACTGGCCTGGAACTTGTTATGTAGCCTGGATGTCCCAGTCTTGCCTCCCCAGTGCCGAGGTTATAAGCATGCACATCATGCTTTGCTTTTGTGGCTTATCTAGGAATCTTAAGAAGTAGATTAAACAAGACCCTCGCACTGACTGGGCCCCTGAGGCCCGGGGTGGCCAGAAGCCACCCCAGTGATGCCTGGGCCCTGCAGCCCAGGGCAGCAGTCACCACTACAATGAACAAATAAATATATGATGGAGAGGTGGGAAATACCGAAAAACAGAGCGGTGGGTATGCAGAGAGGCACAACTGGAGGCGTGATGGCGGTGACAGGTGAGACAGAGGACTGAGGTCTACATGTTGTCATTGCCTGGTAGGGTCAGCTAGATGGTGTCCAACAGCCTGGAGCTTGTGCAGATGCAGACTTGCCCCTCCCCCAAAACCTGCCATCCAGCCGCGGGACCCCCCTGGTTCTGGGCAATGATGGAGGCCTGAGATGAAGAAAGGTTCACTTTTGGATTGGCCCTTTGAAGGACCACTGTTGGAGGCCATGTTGGTGTTGGTGGTCTAGGCTGCTGCCCCAGATGGCGAGGAAACCTGAGATCCATGAGGACATATGCAGTCAATGACGCTGCCTGATGCCTTGGTGATGTCATTGGGCATTGCTGCCTCAGGGCACCATGCTGATTTGAGTGGCATGCAATAAAACCCAGAAATAGGAATCCAGCTATCAAGCTGTAATTATCGCCCCAAACTCGGCTGTCTAAGCCGGGAGTGTAGGAAGCACGATTCCTATAGGTTATTAGAGAAGACCTGAATGTTCAGAAGGTCGGGGCCAGTTGTAACCACCTGAGGCCACGTGGAGGCTCATGGTCTGTGCAGCCACTGAGGGCCTTGAGTGGGTCAGTGGTCCTGATATGGCCAAGGGCCGTGTTTATGTCTCCAGCCTGTATTACCATTGAGACCCATGCAAATGCCCCTGGTCAGGGCTGCCACCTGAAGCCATGTTAATGCCCATGGGCGCTGGAAAGCTGGCCCCAACCCTCACCAGCCTACGGCACTGTGGTGCAGGCTGCAGAGGGGACCTGGGAGAGCTAGCCTCACCCTGCTCCGGCCTCAGCTGATGGTTCCTGAAATGGATGCAGGTGGGGAAAACCTCATCCTCCCTTTGGGGGCTGTCCACTAAGAATCTGACCATGCTCTAGTAAACAGATGGACAACACAAAATGGACTTGCTTTGGGGTTTTTTTAGGGGGCAGGAGAGATTACATGGGAGGGGGCCAGACAGGAGAAGACTGGGAGGTGAGAACAACAGGGACACATGATGTGAGATTCCCAAATAATCAATAAACAGTATTTATTTTATTTTTTTTTTTTTGGTTTTTCGAGACAGGGTTTCTCTGTGTAGCTTTGCGCCTTTCCTGGAGCTCACTTGGTAGCCCAGGCTGGCCTCGAACTCACAGAGATCCGCCTGCCTCCGCCTCCCGAGTGCTGGGATTAAAGGCGTGCGCCACCAACGCCCGGCTAATAAACAGTATTTAAAAAGAAAAAGGAAAGCATAAAAAAATAGATCAAACAAGATGCATCTCAGTGGACAAAGGCAGCCCCAAACCACAAAGGCTTGCAACAATCTGTAACTACAGTTCCAGGGGTCTGAAACTCTCTTCTGCCCTCCTCTGGCACCAGGCGTACATATGGTCTACAGAGACAGACATGCAGGCAAAACACCCATCCACATACAAATAAAAAATAAAAAAAAAAAATAGAATTCTACTTAAACTCAAAAATAAATGCCTCAAAAATAACATTTAAAAGCTCAATTGTGTGTTAAACTCGAGGGTGAGGATTTTGTAGCTAAGGAAAAACCAAAGCCCTCGTCGGGTGAGTACACAAGCCTCCTCCAGCACTGCTGACTCTGTGGTCGGCCCACCGAGGGCGGCTCTCCTGTTCCTCTCAGCACAGCCCTGCAAAGGCTTCCCTCTCCCCTCCAAGACGTCTCCATCAGAACGCACAACAGCTAAAGTGAAATGAACAAAGACCGCTGTCCTTTACCACACAGCTCGTGAACCAGGGCACGTCAGCAGCTATACTGACCCGTGCCACCCTGAATTCCTACCAACAGTTCTCTCGGGGATTTACTCAGCAGTCATTTGATCTTCATTTCTTACTTCAACTTATCTTTTAATTCCAGTGATTATATAAAGTGTGCTGGGTGGAAGCCCATGGAAAGAGCATGTTCAAACAAAATATGAGTAAAAAAGGCACAGGCCCAAGAAAAAGGAGGTGCTATTCTGTGACTCTTCTCCATTTAAGATGGTGTGTGTGTGTGTGTGTGTGTGTGTGTGTGTGTGTGTGTGTGTGTGTGTTGGGGGGTGGGGGTGTCACTCAGTGGCAGGGCTCAGGCTCAGCATGCTTGAGGTCTTGGTCAATCTCCAGAACAAAATCAAACAACCACCAAACACATCCCAAACACACACACACACACACACACACAGAACAAACAAAACGTGAGCTAATTTTGAGTCCAACCAGTGCTTTAGTGACAGAGCAACAGGACATCTCTATCTCAACTGTAAGATGAATTTTAAATTATTTTTATTTTTATTTTTAAGATTAAGCATCCTCACTGACAATCCAGAAGCAGTCTGTGCTGACAGTTAAGCAATTCCTTAATTTTCAGTGTCAAAGTAGAAAACACATGTTCACAAGATGCAAGTCAATTACTGTCCTTTTCAAAACATCCACCCAGTGGCTGCTAAGCCACTTACAGAATCATGAGGAAGACAGTTTTCCAAAAAGCCAATAAAACCCAAAAATAGGAATCCAGCTATCAAGCTACAATTATCATCCCAAACTCGGCTGTCTAAGCCGGGAGTGTAGGAAGCCCGATTCCTATAGGTGGTTAGAGAAGACCTGAATGTTCAGAAGGTTGGGGCCAGAACCATGGTGCTGTCTGTCCACAGGTCCAGAGAACATTCATCTGAGGAATAAGCTGGGCTCTTTCCTATTCCAGCAGAGGAGATGAAAACACACACTGTTGCAATTGACACCAGCGGCCCTTGCCCACAGAAGGCAGGAGAGCAGAGGGAGGAAGTGGAGAACAAAATGACAGACAGCTCTGACTCTGAATTTCCTCCCCAGGTGAGCAGGAGGGGGGCCCCCGAGCCAGATTCACTCATTCTGCATTTGGTTCTACACCGGTGGATTCAACACGCCATTCATAAACATCAAGTGACCCACGGGGCTTGTGGGACTAAAGTCTTTTAAAATTTATTGTCAATTTCTATTTGGAAAGTGGAGCGTCAGAAGGACACTGGGACATCTGGTCGGTCACAGAGTGGAAGGCCCTCCACAGAGAACTCAGGGAAGAGCAAGCAGTGTGTAGCCAGATCAGGCTCTCAATGTCAGCCTTCCTGGACACAGTCTCAAAGTTTAACTCTTGACCCTCTCCCTAACCTAAAGCTTGGGGAAGAAAATAAATATTCACTTTATAACTATCCACAGTTTGGGCATATTATAATATTTAATCTACTATAGTTTGCATTTCTGAACCTTTGGCATATAATTTTATCAGAATTATGTTACATGGAAAAAAAATGTGTGTGCCTTAATCAGTAGTACCAAAGAAAAATATCAACCCTGTCCTTCCTTCTCCACAGGAAGAGTGAATATATGGCACCCTAAATATCTCGCAAGGTTTCTTTGTGTACTTGACAGAAGATTGGGGCAAACATTCCATTTCTGTATGTTGAGCAGAGGAATGAACTAGTCTTCAATTTCATCTTCCCAAACGTCCCCGTTAACATCCACGTCGTGGAACAGTCTGAAAGCATAAAACAGGTACATGCTTATGCAGCTGCACAAAACTGAGCATAATCTCTTTCTTTCTGTCAAAACACTCTACTCTTCTGACAACATCTCTGCATAAGTTTTCCTCTTTAATCATTTCTTTAAGGAGGGCTGAAATCTAGGTCTTTCTAAACAAGCTGCAATATGTTTGTAAGAACAGTGCTGGCCAGCTGGGCATGGTGGTGCTTGTCGTTAATCCCAGTACTTGGAAGGCAGAGGCAGGAGGATCTCTATGAGTTCAAGGCCAGCCTGGTCTACTTAGGGAGTTCCAGGACAGCCAGGGATATATAGAAAGTTCCCCATTTGAAAACAAAACAAAAAACAGGAACAAAAAGTCAAAAAAAAAAAAAAAAAAAAAAGAAAAGAAAAAACAAACCAAAACAGTACTGGTCACTGAATCTACAGCCTCTTGCATGCCAGGAAGCTGCCACTAAGCTGTACCTGATCCCTCTTTTCACTCTATGTGTAAACTATGGGGAATAGGCATCACCAAAAACTGGTGATGTATACGGTATGCGAAATAAGTCGAGAGTGGGGAGTCATGCAGTCTGGAAGAAACTGAACTCTTCCAGTAAACAAGCAGGCAGGTGCTATCTTCCCATGCTCTGGCATCCTCCTTGGTGGCATGCTGTGTAGGGGCCTTTGGCTTCTTTCCCTTATAGTCTCTAAAGCCGGTGCCATTTCCAGCACTAGCTTGAAACAGTTCACAGCAGGATTAAGTCCTTCAGTTTCTCTTAGACTTTTCTAACACTGATGAGTGTAGGTTCTCTACAGAAACCAATGGAGAAGAACACTGATAACCTCAGAGAACTGTTGAACAATAATCCACACTGTGTCAAGAATCTCCTTATCTAATAACAAAAGGGAAAACACAGCTTTGCACGCATTAAATGATAGCACACTAACAGGGGAACAGCCTGACCATGGTCCTCCCACTGGGGTACCACATGCAGTACATCATATCACATCCTTGTCAAAACCGTTACTACTGCCAGGTGGTGGCAGTGCACACCTTTAATCCCAGGGCTTGGGAGGCAGAGGCAGGCGGATCTCTGTGAGTTTGAGGCCAGCCTGGTCTACAAAGTGAGTTCCAGAACAGCCAGGTCTACACAGAGAAACCCTGTCTTGAAAAACAAACAAAAAAATGTGAAAAATAATTTTTTTTTCAAGAGGCGTATAATCTGATCATAAACCCATTTTCAAGAAGATTTAAAAATCACGTGTAGGAAAAGAGTTTCCAAGTCTAGCTACTTCAGGGGAAAAAAAGCTGGTATTTAGAAAATAAACTAGCCTGCATAATGTTATCAAAACATGTTGCAGATGGACTAACGAGAAAGATGGTTGAGAACGCCTGCTGTATAACCATGAGGACCAGAGTTTGGATCTCAGCACTCACGTAACAAACCAGACACACTGCACTTTCAGCTCCAACTCTGAAAGCCGTGGCACCCTCTCAGGCCTACCATGCATGCACCGCTAATCCAGGGACCCCGGCGTGCACACACCTGTTAAAGCATGGGGACTCGGGATCAGTGAAGTGTTTGTAAGGGTTGGCTCTGGAGAGAGAACCCATGCAGATCCAGCAGAAGTACTGCATACAGCCCGTACAGGTCATCTTGTTACAGCCGTCCAGCTTCTGGTGGGAGGAGACAGGAAGCAAGGTGGTGAGGCCCAAGAGGAGGCATGAGCTACACAACACACAACACTCCTAGTCTTTTGTCCTTTCCCAGGCACCACACACAGCGACAGCCATCTACACAAGCCTGCGCTGAAAGTGAATATGAAGCACTGAGCAGGTACGCCTACTAGATACTTAGCACAATCTCCTCTCATAAATACAAACACGAATGAGAGAACACGTAACTAGATAGAGATTAAAATGTTACTTTAGTCTCAGTACTAGACACAGAATCTAGGTTCTTTTACATGCTAGGCATCCACTCTACCATTAAGTGATATCCCTATCCCTTTTTACTTTTTATTTTCAGACAGGGTTTAAGTTGTTCACCCTGGCCCTGGCAATCCTCCTGCTTCAGTTTCCCAAATGGCTGGGATTACAGACTGAGCAACCAGACTGGATTAAATTTTAACTTTCTATACAAATCACAATTAATAAGTGGAATCATATCTTATTTCTATCATAGGGCTCAGGCATGGCAGAAGTGGTCAACTATGATACCACTTTCCTTAATGATGTAACTAGGGAATTATCAGTTTCAGTCATGATGTAGAGGACTGGAAAAAACAAAATCAAATGGAAGACTACATTTTCATTTTAAAATCCACTAAGATTTTGGTGAGAAGAAACAGATTTGTCTATTTGGCTCAGATTAATGGGGAAAATGTCTCCATTTCTTCAGCACATATTTGTTAAATACATTTGCTATTTTGAAGGATAAATAGTTCTGAAAAGTCAGTTATGATTTTTTTTTTTTCTGAGACTGAGTCTCATGTATCTATGTTGGCCTTGAACTTGCTTTGTAGCTCTGGGTGACCTTGAACTTCTGATTTTCCTGCCCCCACCTCCTAAATTCAAGGACTGCTGGTATGCACTTCCAAGTCTAGTTTGTTGTACTGGGGACTGAACCCAGGACTTCATGCATTCTAGACCAGTACTCTACCAACTGAGGTATATCCTCAGCCCCAGATAACGCTCTTTAAAAACAGAGCTAAGACTGAGGCTGGAGAGATGGCTCCTTTGTTAAGAGCACAGGCTACTATTCTAGGGGATCCAGGTTTAATTCTCATCACCCACATGGTGGCTCACAACCACCTGTAACTCCAGTTCTGGGGATCCAAAGCCACCTTCTGGCCTCCGCAGGCACCAGGCATGCACATGGTGCACAGACAGACAGACATGCAGGCAAACAGCCATACACACAGAATAAAAACAACCTTAAAAACTACACGGGCCGGGCGGTGGTGGCGCACGCCTTTAATCCCAGCACTCGGGAGGCAGAGGCAGGCGGATCTCTGTGAGTTCGCGGCCAGCCTGGGCTACCAAGTGAGTTCCAGGAAAGGCGCAAAGCTGCACAGAGAAACCCTGTCTCGAAAAACAAAAAAACAAAAAAACAAAAAAAAAAAAAAAAAAAAAAACTACACGGATTAAGAGTTGACTGGAGCTCTAGTGCGGTCTTGTTCTAACCTGCTACTGTCCCTTTCAAAACCCGTGTTGGGAATTTAATCCCCACTGTGGGATATTAAAAAGATGGGATCTAGCCAAGTGGTGGTGGCTCACACCTTTAATCCCAGAGACAGAGGCAGGCAGATCTGTGAGTTCGAGGGCAGCCTGATCTACAGCAAGTTCTAGGACAGTCAAGGCTACACAAAGAAACCTTGTCTTGAAAAACCAAAAGAAGGAAAAAAAAAGTGGGAACTTAACCTGAATATTGTATTTATTGTATTTAGAAGTAGGGCCCTTGGGAGAAGATGAGGGGGAGCGAAGGTCATCGGGCTGGAGCCCCATCACTGGACATTGGTGGCTTTCTATGGGATAGCACTACCAATGGAGACACTACACACTATGAGATGCTCTGCACTGTCTCAGGACAGAACCAGAACATAATCCAATGAGCTCTATAACCTACCTAGCCTTGGTATTGTTATTAGCAAAAGAAAGTAGAATGGAGCAACATCTATTCAATTTTGAGGTGGACACAATTTATGTGAGATAAATTGTCTTTCTATAAAAACACTGAATAGAGAAGCCTATGTGTACTTAAAGTCAGTAACAATATTTACTAGTGAGATTTGACTTTCCAAGTAAGAAGGCTGGGTAGGTACCCCAATGTGTTTTCTCCATAACCTAACTGTTAGGATTCTGCCACTCCAGCTGTATGACTGCACATGCACAGTTCAGTAGCTAAGCAAGGGGTCTTACATCATACATCATCAATGTGCTGCATGTCTATGTAATGCATGCAGCGTGGTCACACAATCAGCGCATGCGTGCCATAGCTCTGTAAGCCCACCTGCGCATATGCAGGGGAATCCTAAAAAAACTGGACACAGAATCCTCCCCTCTCTTTCTGCTCTTCCCTCCCCACCACTCTCTCTCCCTGCATGTGTCTCTTCCCGGGCCGGCCACGCTCTCTTCTGTCCCCTCCCCTCCTCCTAATAAAGCGCTGATACTGGGTTTTGTCGTGGCTTGTGACCTTTCTTGCACGGTAACAGTGCTTCTTATTATTTATTTAAAACCAAGAATAACTATTATAATTAACCAGTGGGCTTCTGAGGGTAACTGTGCTCTAAGTCCGTCCTACGGCAGTCACCTGTATGGGCGTCCCACAGCAGGGGCAGCTCTTGGAGTTCTTTTCCAGCCAGTCTTTACTTTCCATCTCTTCCAGGGCCTTCTGAATCACCCTCTTGCCATACCTCTGTTCCAAGAACCTTTTAGTAGTTTCATCTGCTTGTAGGTATTCATTTCGTAAGTCTATTAATTTCTCTAGAAAGTACAATAGAAAATTAACTTTGTTACTTTGCAATGTTAACTAAAAATACTAAAAATGGCCATAATGGACATAGCATTACACAGTTTTAGCTCCAGCACTTAGGAGGCAGAGGCAGGCAGATCTCATTGTGTGAACTTGGAAGGCCAGCCTGGTCTACATAGAGAGTTTCAGGTCAGCCAGCACTACATAATGACCCTGTCTTGAAACAACAACAACAAAAAACATAAAAAAAAAAAAAACCCATCCAAAATATTTAAATATCCAGAAAGACAGTCATGGTATGTACTCACTCATAAGTGGATTCTAGATATAAAATAAAGAACAATCAGACTACAAAAAAATATTCATTGCATTGATTTATTCAATGTTTTATATAATCTCATGCTTATAGATAAGATTTATTAAGAACATACAGTTTTTAAATATTTTGTGCATGTATCTGTAAGCCTTATTTTTAATTCATTGTTTCTTAATTTTGCTTTCCTCATCTATTAAGTAGTCTGACATAAATCTATTGCTGATAGTTCAAAATGAGCTTATTTTTATTAACTTTTGTTACAACACAAATTATAAATAAAATATAAAATAAAAAAATTAGAAAAAAAATTAAATATAAAACACTTAGGGGGGCACAAAAAGGGACAATGGAGTAACTATGACCAAAACATATACATGCATAAAAATTTGAAAATGAAATCCATATTGTGTATGACATGTCAATTAAAACTGTAAATGTATTGTGAGTGAAAATGTGAATAATCTTCTGTAGTTTAGATCTGTATATCAGATAAAGCTTTCAACATGCTGAAAAAAACAACACACACAAACCGACTTTTAACTGGCATGGCTACTATTCAATCCAAATATTCACAGTATACTTACAGACAAGCAGGTAAAGGTTATGCATGCAAACGCTAGGCTCCGCCCACGGAGAGTCGGACTGGCTGAGGGGCAGGTGGGCTCCGCCCACGGAGAGTCAGACTGGCTGAGGGGCAGGCGGGCTCCGCCCACGGAGAGTCAGACTGGCTGAGGGGCAGGTGGGCTCCGCCCACGGAGAGTCAGACTGGCTGAGGGGCAGGCCGGCTCCGCCCACGGAGAGTCGGACTCGCTAAGGGGGCAGGGTTTCCTTTGACTTGCATTTCTCAATACTGGCTTGTTTATGTAGCTGGCAACATTCAATGAAACTGTCTTGTCGAAAAGAACAACGAGCTCATGGAGTTCAGGGGCAGTGTTTGCCAAGGCCCTGAGGTTAGTCTGCCCAATACCATGCCATACCCAAATCTGTAAGTAGTAGACACTGATTCTACACTATGTAAACGTCAAGCATCATAAAACTACAAGTTGATAATTTGACAAACAAAAATGGTGACTAAAATTCACTTTGTTGCACGTGCTAAAAGCTCTTCCTGGGGTGGCTGAGATGACTCAATGGGTAAAGAAGCTGGCCGCCAAGCCTGATGACCAGAGCTCAATACCCAGGTCGACACGGTGGAAGAACCAACTTCCACAAGTTGTCTTCTCACCAAGGTATGAGTGTGCTTGCCACCGCCAAAAATAGTAATTACTGTGATTTTTAAAGCAGTTCTTCCTTGAGGCTGGAGAGAAGGCTCAGCAGTTAATATTTGCTGCTCTTCCAGAGGACCTGGGTTTTGTTTCTAGTACCAACATCATCTTGAGGCTCAAACCTGAAATGCCAGCTCCGGGGGAATCTAATGCCCTCTTCTGGCCTCCATAGGCACTGCACTTATATGTACGTACCCACACATACAAATAAAAATAAATTTTAAAAAAGTTCTTTCCCCATTTTCCTCCAATATTCTTTGAGAGCCAGATCTCAGCAGAATTGTAGGCATAGCAAAAAGGCCTGAGCAGGAAGCTCCCGACTCCTGACCTCCTGACAGCCTCTGACCTTTTGTCCTAGCTACAGAGAGCGAGCCATGAACTCTTCACCCTAGAGGGAAGGCCCAATCAAAGGCAGCGACTGCCTCTGACCTTTTGCCCTAGCTAACACCCCAGGGAAGGGCCAATCAGAAGCCATGAACACCTCGCCCCATAGGAAAGGGCCTATCAGGAGCCATGAACACCTCCAATCAGAGGTGGACAGACAACTCCAGGTGCTGAAGCTACAATGTTGCAATTCCCTAGACCCAAGAGAGCCAATCAGCTCAGTCCAGGTATTCCAAACCAGGGCTTGAGCCAATCCCAGGTCTGTACTGAGCGGTCTTGGAATTCCCGCAGCCCGCCCCTTTGTCTGCAGAGCCACTATAAAAACCCTGGCCCTGTGCTCCAGGTCTCTCTCCTGCTCTGGTGCTGGGTCAGTTGGACTAAGAGACCCAAGTTAACTGCATTAAAGACTTTGTTTTGCATCAGATTTCATCTCTTGGAGGTCCTCGGGGGATCCGAACTTTGGGCACAACATTCTTCAGCTGGCTTATACTACTGCTTTACCACTTAAATGGATTGGGCATCCATTTCCAAAGGTTCCAGCGACAGACAAAAGCTTCTGTTCACAATTGTATTCCCTTAATTTTTCAATACAACTGAAGACCTCTCATAAAAGTTCTAGTTATTTCATTTATTTTTATTTGGGGGATATGTGTGTTGCGTGTGCACGGAGAGTGCAGATGTGTGTACCTGTGCACATGAATGTGAAGGCCAAAAGAAGACATCCGGCATCTTCCCATATTACTCTCTGCCTCACTCTTTTAAGACACTCTTTTAAGGAGCCTGCCACTTAGGCAAAGATGGGGTTTCAGACATGTGTGGCCATGCCAGAGTGCTACATGAGTGCTGGACTCCGTCTCAGGTTCTGTGTTGGCAAAGCAAGAACTCTCACCACTGAGCTGCCTCCCCAGCCCCGCTCTTGTGACTGTATTCGCCTGCTTCCCTCATATTACCTAGAGTCTGCTCCTTTTAAGCAACAGACACCTTCTGAGGTAGACTATATATTGTGGTAATATTGTGTTCCCCAAAATATCGTGTACCTTAATAAACTTATCTGGGGTCAGAGAACAGAAAAGCCACTAGTTAGGCAGTGATAGCCTTTAATCCTAGCATTCCAGAGATAGAAATCCCTCTGGATCTCTGTGAGTTCAAGGCCACATTGGAAAAAGCCAAGCATGGTGACACGCCTTTAATCCCAGAAAGCCAGCCTTTAATCCCAGAGAGTGGTGGTAGAAAGCAGAAAGATATATAAGACGTGAGGACCAGGAACTAGCAGCATTTGGCTGGTTAAGCATTTGGCTGGTTAAGCTTCAGGCTTTTAAGCAGCAGTTCAGCTGAGAGCCATTAGGATGAGGACACAGAAGCTTCCAGTCTGAGGAAACAACCAGCTGAGGAATTGGCAAGGTGAGATAGCTGTGGCTTGTTCTATCTCTCTGATCTTCCAGCATTGACCCCAATAACTGGCCTCGGGTTTGATTTTATTAATAAGAAATGTTAAGATTCATGCTACATCATATACTCTTTCTCTTTTCAACCTGTAAATTCTTAAGTTATTGTGCACCACCACTGTATTTTGATATAATAGTCATCTTTCTCATCTCTCTAATAATTCAAACCATTTTTGTGTTTTTAAACATCTCGAAGACAGAAATTTATTGCTCAATATTCTCTAACTTCTATTTCATGGATGTGTGTGCGTGTGCACACACACACACACACACACACACACACACACACACACACACACGCATGGATTCCCAATTCTGCTGAACCCCCCCCCCCCACACACACACGCATGGATTCCCAATTCTGCTGAACCCCCCCCCCCCACACACACACACACACGAATGGATTCCCAATTCTGCTGAACCCCCAAGCCTACTTGAATCTCTCCAAATTTGTGAACCATTGCCCTTCCTCACCACCAGGATTAGAGAAGTAAAGACCAACACTGTACTTCAGCAGAACCTGAGGTATAAACCACCATAACACTTCAGGCTACCAGACTCTGCCCTGCATCAGCTGGAACCGCTGGCTCTCTCCCCGAAGACATTTTCTTGTCCATACAGGCAGCCTGCTGGCATTACCACTCAGTGACTCTAACAGCATCAGCAGCTACCACTCTGCATTTCCTGCACATTAGCCCACTGTTTCTCACATTACCCAGGATGAAAGATCAGTCCTCCTGTTGGGAAACAATACTTTTGCAAAATACAACAGAAGGACTTTCTAGAAAGATTAACAACAACTAAAGACTTAAAACTTGTTATTAGATTTGAGTCACTCTGAAACTGCTGTAAGTTTGTAACTCTTTGAGTATCTGTATCTACCTTATCACAGACTCAAACTACAACCTAACAGCAACTCTGCATGGTGCTTTCATTGGTTCTCGCCATTTTCACCTTCATTAATCTGAGAAGACCCAGGACACCAACGACCAGTCCACTTGACAAAAAGGGCCCGATTCCCCAGACCCTACCCACATGACAACGGGCAAGCATGTTTCACCTCCTACATTCACTCCAACCCAGGTGGCTTGGGGGGGGGGGCATCTGAGGACCGAGCAGACACAGGTGCCCAAGAGCAAGGGCGGCAGTCTGGATGCCTGCAGCTGCCATCCAGGACCTGTGTTACTCCACACGCACTGGCAGATTCCACATGCTGGTCCTTTCCCCAGAAAGCCTTCCTCGTGGTTCTGCATGGTTCTGCTGGCTTCCAGTGAAGCCACCCGGGTTTCCTAATACAAGCCTAACTCCTCTTCCCTCAGAACACTTCCTAACCTGCCCTCACTTTCTTTTTCCTCCTCAGCACTTACCACTCCTTACTCTCTGTGCTTTGTTGTCCCCACTAGATAAAGTAAGCGCTAAATGAGTATTTCATCCAGCACTCGGCAAGATGTATCAGCACGCCACATCTGCCTGCCATCGGGCTCGGGGGACGCTGGAGCAAAACTTGGTCATAACTGGCGTGCAGCTCTACTCCAGGTAGCTCTGTGACTTGGAGACAAACACAAACCCGACAGGAGTGAGGACTCAACGTGTGAAGGGAAGCCACAGGCCTTGGTGAAGAAGGTCTACTGGTGGGGGTTGGGCGCACCGTCACAACATACCTGCAGTTACCTTACATGGAGAGACCCCGTGATAGGTCAGTCTGCACAAGGTACAGAAGGCGAAATTGCAGCTGGAGCAGATAGCCATGGTGCCGCCAGGCTCCTGCATCACAGGCAGCTGGCAGCATGGACGGGGGCAGTAGACCACATCTGCCATTAGATCCAAGGTAGACTGGAGAAGGAGGCGGTCGTAACGGGCAAATAAGTCAGCTTCCACCAGCTCTTTGACCTGAGAGGAAACACAGAGCATCTTAGGTTTGACCATTTCCTAATTAATTCTGATTCTGAGAAGGACCTAGGCTGCTGATATAAAATGGATAGGTGTAAAAATCAAACCCCTATTCCCAGTGCAGAATCAAAGCAGGTTTGGCAAGAGTTTATACCCTTTTCATTTTTTGAGCAAGGGGTGGGGCATGGTTGAGACAGGCTTTCCTATATAGTCTACTGGCTTTGAATTTTCAGTAATCCACCTGCCTCAGCCTCCCATGTCCTGCTCTAACAGTCTATATCCTGACTGAGGCTGTGGTTGCATGGGTCCACACACTGGTCAAAACTAAGGCTGGCATGGTGGTACAGGCTTTCAGTCCTAGCACCTGGGAGTCAGAGGCAGGCAGATCTGAGTTCAAGGCCAATCTGATCTAGAGAAAGAGTTCCAGGACAGCCAAGACTACAGAGAGAAACCTTGTTTTGAAAAACAAAACAGGGGCTGGAGAGATGGCTCAGCGATTAAGAGCAATGGCTGGTCTTCCAGAGGTTCAAATCTCAGCACCCACATGGCAGATCACAGCTGTTTGTAACTCCAATTCTAGGGGATCTGACACCCTTATATAGACATACGCGCAAGCAAAATACCAATGCATGTGAAATAAAATTTAAAAATTAAGAGATAGAACAGAAATCTGCTTGTACATGTGTATATGTGTGTGCATGTGCCCACATATGTCTGTGCATGTTAAAAGACAACCTGAGGAAGTTGGTTCTCTCCTCCTACCATGTGATGTCCTAGAGGTCAAACTCAGGTCATCAGGTTTTGTGGCAAGTTCTTTTACCTAATGAGCCATCTAACTGGCCCTGGTTTTGATTTTTGAGATAGATCTCATGCATCCCAAATAAGCCTTGAACTTGCTACACAGTTAAGGATGACATTGAATACCTGATCCTCCTGCCTCTACCTCTAGAGTACGGGATTATACCCAGCACTGGGCACTATACCCATTTTATAGCATTCTTAATGGATACAAGGAAGCGTCTTATGGACTGCACCCAAGGACTTAGCCTATACCTTGAGTACTATCAAGAAAGTTTGTGAGTATGGGGGTGTGGCTTATTGGGAGAGGGCTTGCCTAGCATGTGTTAGGGCTGGGATTGATCCTCAACACTGCAAAATAAATACATTAATTAGCATTTCTGTGGCAAGTGTGGTAGATACACCTACAATCCCAGCATATGGGAAGTCAAGGCAGGAGGATCATGAGTTTGAGTCCAGTCTGGGCTATACAGGAAGATCCTGTCTCAAAAGGAAACAAAAGAAAAGTCCCCGAGAGGTTTCCCTTTGTAGAGAGGACTAGGAGGCCATGTGGCACTGATGGGGTGACGTTACCTGACCAGGAGTAGCCACCGAAGAGCACTTTGGTTCTGGACAATTGAGGCATTTAACTTGGCCATCTTTGATCTGGATTTCAAAGTAGTCCTTCAGACAGGCTTTGCAATACACATGTCTACACTCCAAGAAGTGCATGCACTCACTACCCAGCTTCTCGCAGAAACAGATACTGCACAGGAACAATTTGCTATTGAAGCTCTTCATCTGCTGAGCTTGATTGAAGTCCAAGATTTCCTGGATCAGACTTGACAATGATTCTACATCCTGCACAGCTCTCTCATCCACAACTTCTTCTTGGTCTACATCGGCTCCAGCAGCTCCTCCAAAACCTAGCTCTGTGCTGGAAGAGGCCTGAGCCGTCGTCCTTTTCTGGGCTTTTTTCTGAGGCCCCATCTTGAGCTCAAAAGGAGAGACAATATTCAGGTAGGTGAGGGTCTCCTCCTTAAGAAACTGCATCCAGGCGAACAGCACCACACTGCCTCGGTGTTCTTCCCACAGGTTGTCTAGGTGCTTGCAGAGAGCAGAAAGCTGGGAGGAAGAACATGAGGATGCTGAGTTTGGAAAGATGATGATGATGTACCAACTTCCGATCTTCCTAAGGCTCTCTGAGGCATGTTAGTATAACTTCCTGACACTACTTTTTCTTACTACCACAACAGTACCAACATTCTCACCGCATCGTTTCTTAAACTATTCATCGACGGTGGCCGAGTAAGACATAAGGTCGGAATCTAGAGGAAGTAGCACAAAGACAACAGAAATGCAAAATGCTGCAGGGTACAGAACCAGATTGCTACCCAGCTCCGGAAACAGACTTTTAGCATCACTCTGTGTCACACGTGTTAGAAAGGAATGTCATTCTAACAGGAACTGTTTCTCTTGGGTGGTGCTGGCACACATCTTTAACCCCAGCACTGGGGATCCTAGCACACCACCACTGAGTACCTCTATCTCCCTCCTTGTAGAGCGTGATAGGCTGCCTCAGTGCATTGTCCACCCAGGATATCCCACAGTGCAACTCTCCAAACTGTGCAGCATGCCCCAAAAGACCTGGAGATGTGCTATCCATCTAGACACCAGAACTTAACATCCACTTCAAGAAGGAAGGATACTGCCGGGCGGTGGTAGTGCGCACCTTTAATCCCAGCACTCAGAAGGCAGAGGTAGGCAGATCTCTGTGAGTTCAAGGCCAGTCTGGTCTACAGAATGAGTTCCAGGACATTCAGGGCTACAAAGAGAAACCCTGTTTCGAAAAGCCAAAAAAAAAAAAAACAAAAAACAAAAAAAGAAGGAACTATTTCCCTTTGGGAGCCCTACCCTTCCTTGTAGGTGATTTAGAATTGTAATTTTAAAAAAATGATGGTGTATAGAAGCAATCCAGGCCCTGCAAGGGTCTCAAAGCACTTCTTTCTGACTAGTAAAATTCAATGATTACCTGTGTTCTCTTCTCCCATACCCTTTCTGTTTCTCTTTTGGATTAATTGTACTTACTTCCTATAATAAATATGTTCAACAGAAATTTGTGAGGCACATATGAAATAGTAAATGGGCTGAAACAAAAAGAAAAATAAATGAAAATAAAAAGTATCATTCAGAGCTGGGGACACAACTCAATGGTAGAATGCTTGCTTACCTAGTCCACAAAAACAACAAACCAAAAACATCCAAGAAAGGACAGCATCTTCAACACATGGAGCTGGGACACTGGATAGTCACACTCAAAAGAGCCAAACTAAATGCATACCCCCAACACATACACACCAGTTACAAAATCACCCCAAAACTGAGGAAGCTTTTTTTTTTTTTAATCAAACTGAGGAGCTTCTGCAGAGCAGAGGAAAAACTGAGTGCAGAGACCACCTACCAGGTGGGAGAAGAGTCACAGTGCATATAACACCTGACAAGGGCTGATGCTTAGCATACGTGACAAACTCCAAAAGCACAAATCCCCAAAGCAATCTGTTCTTCTCTCCTTTTGGCAGTACTGGGGCTGGAATTCAGGGCAGACGCTCTGTCATGAGCTGGAGTTCTTAGCCTTCTTTTTACTTTTTATTCAGAGACAGGATCTTGCTAAGTTGCCCAGGTTTGACGTAATATATATATATGGCTGGGCGTGGTGGCGCATGCCTTTAATTCCAGCATTCAGGAGCTCTCACAGAGGCAGGCAGATCTCTGAGTTTGAGGAGAGAGTCTGGTCTACAAAGCAAGCTCCAGGACAGCCAGGGCTACACAGAGAAACCGTCTTGAAAACAATATGTACGTGTTTATTCTGTATGTAGTTATGTGTAGGTATGGATATGCACACGCCATGGTCTGTATGTGGAGGTCAGAGGACAATTTGCAGTAGTGGATCAAACTCAGGTCATCAGGCTTGGTGGCAAGTGCCCCGCCCAGTGAGCCATTTTATAGGGCCAGCTCTTGAACTTTCGATGTTCCAGCCTCAGCCTCCTGAAGAGGTGGATCAAAGGCTACTGCTGGTTCAAACGATCTGATATTTAAGTAGGCAGATGAGGACCTGGGGTATTGTTCAATGGCAGAATGCATACACAGCATGCACAGGGCCCTGGGATTACTCCCTAGTACCACTCTCAATACAAACAAGGGCAAGACCTAAGAGACAGTTCTCAAAGAAGACATCCAAGGGCCAGGCAAAGCTCATGCAAAAATGCTCGGTCACCGACCAGGGTGATGTAAAACCCAGCCACAGTAAGGTATCACCTCACTCTAGTACAAATGGCTATCCACAAAGACAAGTGCTGGCAAGGATGTCGAAAAAGGGAACTAACTCCTGGTGTACTGTTGGTGAGAACGTAAGTTAGTGCCTCCTCTGTGGGAAACAGTACAAAGGTTCTCAAAAGAATCAAAACCACAACTACAAGATTCAGCAATCGCACCATCCGGGATAGCTACAGAAAATGAGATAATGTGTATCGTACACACTCCTGTATCGCAGAGCAATTCACTATTGCCAAGGAAGGAAATGACTTAACTTTAACATCCATCAACAGCTGGGTGGGTAACAATGAAATACTGTCCATCTATAAAAGGGAATACAATCCTCTTTTTTGCAATAGCATGGATAAAATTGGCAATCGTAGTGTTAGGTGAAATGAGCCAGGCTCAGGAACACAAGCACTGAGTGGTTTTGTTCAGATACAGAATATCAAAAAGTTGGCTGGGTGGCGGTGGCACATGCCTTTAATCCCAGCACTTGGGAGGCAGAAGCAGGAGGATCTATAAGCTCGAGGCCCAGTCTGGTCTACAGAGTGAGTTCTAGGACATTCAGGGATACACAGAGAAATACTGTCTTGAAAAAAAAAAAAAGAAAAGAAAAAAAAAAAAAAAAAAAACCTCAGCTAGGCAAGGTGGGATACACCTTTAAGCAGAGGCTGAGGTCACCCTGAACTACATGAAATCCTGTCATTTTTCTGTTTTGTTTTGTTTTGTTTTGTTTTTTAAAGGGGTAGAGGGACTAGAGAGATGGCTCAGCAGTTAAGAGCACTGGCTGCTCTTCCAGACCCAGGTTTGTGATGGTGGGTGAGCATAGCTGCCTTCCAGAAGACCCAGGTTCAGTTCCCAAAACCTTACATGGTGGCTCACACCATCTGTAACTCCAGTTCCAGGGAATCTGATGCTCTCTTCTGGTCTCTGTGGGCACTGCATACATGCAGTACACAGACATACATGCAGGCAAAACACTTATACACATAAAATAAAAAATTTTAAATAAATAAAAGACAAAAGTAAACACAAAACAGTTCATTCTGCAGAATCTGAGAGCAGAGGTGGGACAGGGAAGGGGGGGATGTAGGAAATTGACCAGTGCTTATTAAGTCACAGTTACAGGACCAAGAAGTCCCATGTGCACATAGCAGGGAGACGTTGGTAATAATGTGATAGCACAGGGTTGAAATCCTAACACTTGAGAGGTAGAAACGGGGCAATTGTGAGTTTAAGGCCAGCCTCAGCTACACAGAGAGTTTGAGGACAACCTAGACTATATAAATCCCTGACTAAAAACACTAACCAAAGCCACCATGTATTTCCAAGAGCTAGAAGGGGGAAGGGGTAAGCCTGATGAAAGGATTTTGGGTGTTTTCACTATAAATAAATAGTAAACTGTTGGAGGAGATAAACACATTTGTCATTATTGTAAAAACAACATTGGTTGTCCAATCTGAAATAGTATACATGTACACATATATCAAAATATCATACAACATAAACAATAAACATATTCAATTATATTGTCTACTAAGTTGAAATAAATTTAAATAAACTAAGTATGTTAGTGCACATCTATAAGGCCAGCACTTGGGAGGCAGAGCAAGATGATCAGAAGTTCAAGTTCATCCTCAACTTTATAATGAGTTGGAGACCAGCCTAAACTATGGGAGACCCTGTCTCAAAAATTCTTTAAAATTGTTAAAATGAGCCGGGCGTTGGTGGCGCACGCCTTTAATCCCAGCACTCGGGAGGCAGAGCCAGGCGGATCTCTGTGAGTTCGAGGCCAGCCTGGGCTACCAAGTGAGCTCCAGGAAAGGCGCAAAACTACACAGAGAAACCCTGTCTCGAAAAAACCAAAAAAAAAAAAAAAAAAATTGTTAAAATGAAAATACCGTTCAAAGTTTTAAAATTAATTCTAACTTCTAATCCTATAAAAGAGCCAAGTCAGCTGAAATGTCAACTTGTATAATTAAACCTGAGTCCTTTTTTTTTTTTTTTTTTTTTTCCTATTTGCAATAAGCTTTTTCCATTTCAGTCAGGGGATTGGATCCAGGGCTCCATGCTTGGCAAGAAATACTCCAGCGCTCAGCAGATCCCCAACCGACAGGCTCATAGTATTCTTCTAACTAAGAAATCTGGATCTACATCAAATCTGGATCACAGAGGGGAACAGAATGACACTGGCCCTGGGCATTCATTACAGGTCCTGCACGTGTTTGGCTGCCACAAAGAAAGCTCTCACTTCTAAACTAAGCCATCAAAGTTAAACTTTTTTGACCTTTCCATTTAAAAGTGGTCTGTTTCATCAGAAAGTCAGGTATAAGACGATTTCCCATCAGAAATGTAAAATATTCATAACCAGAGCTCAGGAATGATAAGCTGCTTTTCTTTTTTTCAGGTAAACACCTAAAAACAAGCCTTCCAGATGGCAAGCAAATTTTGTAAATTAAATCCCAATGAAAAAAATACCATTTTCTGTTCCTTGCTCTGTGTAGTGCTTCTGACAATTCTGCATAAGCACTTACCTAAATACTTACTGACAGCTAAAGCTTTTTTGTATTTGCTTGTAGCTTATAATATGAACCATGCTTTTTAAGAAACCTGCTAAAACATGTAAAATGCAACAAATATTTACTTTTTGGGGTTTTGTTTTTGATTCCTTTATGTGTATGAGCGCTTTGCCTGAATGTATGTATGTCCTGGTGTCCACTGAGGTCAGAAGGTATCAGAGCCCATAAAGCTGGAGTTACAGATGGTTGTGAGCCGCCATGAGGGTGCTGGGAATTGACTGGGGTCCTCTGCAAGAGCAGCAATGTTCCTCTCTAGCCCCAAAGTGGGTAACTATTTAAAGGGGAAGTTCTGCATGCCACGTAAGCAGAGTCTGGTAAAGACACATTCTCTTCCCTTCTTCTCTAGTCCCATTTCAGAAAAGGCATGCATATAAATGTGAAATAGGGAATGGAGGAGAAGAAAGAGAGGTATGTATACTGGGGGAGTACAGAAAAACACTACATAATTAGAACCACTTCCGATTCTATCTCCCTACCCCAATTCAGTGACTGACTGGTCCATGTGTCAATTTCATGATTAGCAGGTAAAATTCACAATGCCATGGGTTAGGGGTATAGCAACAAAGATTGAACCAAGAAACACAACCAATTAAAACATCAATTCTCTGTGTGAGACTTTATTTGATAAAGAATTCTACTATAATTTTATCTAAAGACAAAAGGTAACGAACCCTTCCCTCTAGTGCTCCCAAAGCTAGCATTAAGTAGACACTAGAACCTGAAAGTACATCATGCATCCAATTAATCTATCCCTTTCTGTGCGTGTGCGTGTGCGTGTGCGTGTGCGTGTGCAAGCACATGAAGGCATGCAGCGTATCAATAACTCTGGAACTATGTGAGGCTCTAAATATCTGAAGAACTTGCCAGCCCTCAGAGATCTAAACGTCACTCACGGTAGCCTCAACAGATAAGGCGCTGCCTCACCTACTGCCTCTAGCACATTATCACAATATCTTTCCCAGTCTATAAGCATTATCTCCGTTAAAATTTAACTTCCCTTTTAAGCTATAATCTTAATTCTTGTAAAGGTACCTTTATGCAAAAGATTATATGGGGGGGGAGACACTGGAGAGATGGCTCAGAGGTTAAGAGCACTGGCTGCTCTTCCAGAGGTCCTGAGTTCAATTCCCAGCAACCACATGGTGGCTCTCAACCATCTGTAATGAGACCTGGTGCCCTCTTCTGGTCATACATGCTGTATACATAATAAATAAATAAATCTTTAAAAAATTAAAAATTAAAAAAAAAAAAAAAAAGCCGGGCGGTGGTGGCACACGCCTTTAATCCCAGCACTCGGGAGGCAGAGCCAGGCGGATCTCTGTGAGTTCGAGGCCAGCCTGGGCTACCAAGTGAGTTCCAGGAAAGGCACAAAGCTACACAGAGAAACTGTCTCAAAAAACCAAAAAAAAAAAAAACAAAAAACAAAAGATTATATGGGGGAACAAAAACTATATGACACAACCAGGTGGGCTGTTGCACATGTATACTTCCAGCTCTCAGAAGGCTGAGGGAGGAAGATGCATGAGATTTAGCCCAGCCTGGGCTATGTAGCAAAAAAAAACCCCTCTATCTCCAAAAATAAACATATCAAAACTATAGGACTAAAGGGAAAAACTAATGAGCTATTTCCTTGAGGTCAACAACTGACAGCTTTTGTCTTAATATCAACTTATCAATTTTCATAACTTCTAGAAAAGTAGCTATTGATCCATCACATCTCGGAACACTGTACTAGCTTCAAGTCATATTTATGTCTTAATCAAACACTGACATTAAAGAGAGGCACTTGAGGGGGCTGGAGAGATGGCTCAAAGGTTAAGAGCACTGATTGCTCTTCCAAAGGTCCTGAGTTCAATTCCCAGCAACCACATGATGGCTCACAACCATCTGTAATGAGATCTGGTGCCCTCTTCTGGCCTGCAGCCATACATGCAGGCAGAACACTGTATACATAATAAATAAATAAATCTTTAAAAAAAAAAAAAAAAAAAAAAGAGAGGCACTTGAAGGCTCCAGACATAAATGATACAGAGGCAGACATGCTAATTACCCTGGTGCGATCAATACATGCTCTACACAATATCAAACTGAAATATAACAATGTGCTCCATCATAAATACATACAATATTACCTGTTAATAAAAGGAGTTGAGGTTATTAGAAAAGGACAAACAGCACACAGAGAAGGCAGGCTTTCAATATAAGGTCTCAAGCCTTAGAAAGTATCTAAAGAACTACACACATTTCTATTTGTGTGCATTTACAGCTAAGTGATACTAAGTGACAATTATCCATTATTAATACACAGATTTTTATGGAGAAACATTTATTAAGGAAATTTGCTTATTATAGTTACTTAGCTCAATTTTGTTATAATTACAATTAAATCTTTCATTTAAGGAATGAATAAGAAACTGAGAAAATAGTATCAGTATCTAATGAAAATGAGGACAACCTTATCTCTAGGAGAAGAAACAATACACTTGATTAAAAATCATTGCTGTTGCAATTCATAAGGATTAATTAAGTCTGTGTACTGCCATTTCTTCCTTTCTCTTTCCAGTACTAAGGCTAGAACCCAGGGCCTTGCACATGTGAGGTAAGAACTCAGTAGCTGAGTCGTAACTCAGCCCTGCCAGTCTTTCTAAAAACATCAAGCATTTTCAATTCATTAGCATTAAGATTCATGAACACTAGGGGAAAATTTACAAAATCAAAGCCATTTGTTCCTTATGCACTGAATTAAAGATCACCAAGGTAGTCTTCAATTAAAGATGATTTTGAAAGTTTCTAAAAATGGATAGGAGAAATTAAGTTTTGGGTCTACCTGAGTTGGTGACAGCCATTTGCCACTAAGTGTGAATGAAGGTGGGGAGGAGGATGGATAATCTGGTGGCAGTTCAAAGTTCAGCACAAGTGGTGGCAGAAAGCAAATGGTGTATTCAAAGCCACTATTCTGGAGACACTCATTTGAATTGCCTGAACCAAAAACAAAAATCAGAAAGGATCAGTTGATCACCACTGGAGTGTCCGAAAACTCCTGAGCAGTGCTCAGCCCTAATGCTTTAGTAGAGGGGATAAAAACCCTCCCCCAGAGCACCTCTATGCCTTAATGTTAGTTTCCTAGTCTTGCCTTCAAAAACAAAACACAACACCTTACAAGCCCTTGAAAAATCTACTTAGGTGCCATGTCATGTATGAAGTCATACAACTCATTCTTGTAAACACTTCCTAGTACAATTCCTCACTCTAATGACAAAGTAATGCACAATGTTTTCATTGTTGGTTTACGGTAGACAATTAAAGACACAATCTAGAGAAAAAGACATTTATTTCTATGAAAGAACCATGACTTACTAAACCAGCATATGCCAACTAGTCATGAATCAGTTGGGGAAGTTTGTGCCAACAGACTACTCTCAGGCTTGAGGACATAACACGGCACATAACACTCCCAGTCACAGGGTCATCTAAGAGATCACAGCTTCTAGGAGAAACATTGCGAGAAAATGTGCATCAAGTTCTCGGCAAATGGATCAAAAACAGTTTGGTTTTTCTCCAACCAAAGGTGGTGGTGGCAGCGGCAGCATGCCCCATACCTGTCCATGGCAGTTGTACCAATTCTAGAAACCACGCAGAAACAACCATGTGGCACTCTACAGTACGCCAAGAATCCTCACAGCTGCACGTTATTATCTGTTTCCTTTGATTACTTCTAATTATCAACGACTGTGCTGATCAACTACCGATCAGAAGACTAAGCTGCATGAAATATGTAGGATATCTCAATTCAGTGGTCAAAAAGGCATGATCGAATCAAACTGTTTTACACCCTCCTCCCCATTTCCTTTTAAAGCAAACATGCATTAAATCTGTGCCACCCATATTTATCAATAACCCCCATGGCTATATACACAAGTGACAACTAAAATAGAGTAAGAAATCAAGAACAGTTTTTATTTAGAAAAATCTGTGTTAAGATATTCTTAACTAACCGCTCACAAATATCTTGAAATTCTGCGGCAAATCCAGATAGATCCTGGTTTCTCCACCTTGGACAGACTCTGCTTTTCTAAACTCGTCTGCATCGTAAATACTCGCCAGGGCCAATAGTTCATCCTCCTGGGCTTCCAGGTCTTCTGACGACATTGAATTTCCTGAGGATTGAAGCCAATCATTCAAATCAGCTAGGAAATGCACATAACTGGGGGAAGTTTCATGGTAGAGAAAAGTCCCTCACAAACAACTGCAGAGGACTTATCAGCCCTCTCTTTGCTGCTCAAAACTAGCAATCTGTGCCATCTTCTTCCCTTAGGTGGCCGTGGTGCTTCTAATGACTAACCCAGGGAAACGACAGCCGCTTGGCAGCTGCCCTCTCACCGCTACACCTGTGGAAACCGGAATGGAGGCTGGTCTCAAACAAAACAAAAGCCCGAGTGTATTTTGCACCTTCTAAAAGATGATGCTACAAAAATCTGATCATCCATTTAAATGACTTCATTTTCTTTTCATTTTTTTCCTAAACGTCCCCTATCTGAAACAATTCCGTTTTCAAAAAATATTGCTTTTCCTCAGCAGTTGTTACGCTCTGCTTAAGCTTAGCCCTGTCTGAAACGGTGACATGTTCCATTTTAGGTCACTTAGTACCTGTTAGTAACAACCAGAAGAAAAGGATAGTAACAGTGCAGTCGGGATTTCAGTTCGGCTTGGAATTTGTGCAAAGCCCATTAAATTTTCTAGCCAAGGGAGCTGAGACTGAAGTGGATAAGACACCAAGATGTGGGACTCAAATATACTATGGAAATTCTGCCATCTGCAAAAAAGAAACAGGAAAGATGTGTGAGGACCCTCTCCAGATTCAAATTCCCCATCTGTACTTAAGTCAAACGCTCAGGCAGTTATTACTCTCCAAGGACAGACTGAGTCACGACGTGGTCAAAGGGCAACTGTATGTTCCCCAGTAATGACAGACACCTTATCAGACTGCCCTCAGCCCTGTAGCTGAGGTGGTTCTAGGAGATGACGGAACACCACACCCAACAAACATCATCTTAAATTTGTTTTTTGCTTTCTCCTTTCCTCTTCTACTTCTGTTCCTCATTTCCCACCCCTCTGGCTTTTACTCTCACCTGCTCATAAATTAGCCTTGCAGGTGACATCGTTAACTATGAGGGTGGGATAGCATTTTAAGGCAAAATATACACATGAGCTTGTAAGATTTACTCTAAGTATTTAGAGCCAGACTACCAGGACTGGGGTTATAGCTCAGTGGGAGAGTGACCTCTAAACTGGAGTTCATTTTTGGAGAAGTGTGGTCCATAGATAGGTTATGGAGCATGAGTAACATCTTAAAATTATATGCAAAGGTGTTACCATAAAACTAACTTTAAAACCATATTCTCAGAAGTGATTGCCAAATAAGTTAGTGTCATAATCAGTTTATGATTATAGAGCACCAACTGTTTACAGTACTAGGTCCAATCACATTACCTTACTGAATCGTCAACAAAATGACCAGGAAGTAGCACATGGTGAGGATAGGATTAAGCCTTTTGTTTCTTTGTAAACAAAGAATTTTCACCGGGCAGTGGTGGTGCACGCCTTTAATCCCAGCACTCGGGAGGCAGAGCCAGGTGGATCTCTGTGAGTTCGAGGCCAGCATGGACTACCAAGTGAGTCCCAGGAAAAGCGCAAAGCTACACAGAGAAACCCTGTCTCGAAAAACAAAAACAAAAACAAAAAAAAAAAAAAAGAATTTTCAGACATGAAAGAGGTATTTACTGATTTCATGGTTGGAAATTAACATTCTCCATTTTGCTTGCACATCAGAATCTCGTGGAGAAAGTGCCTCTTAAAATTCCAATACCCAGGCCATATTCCAGAACAATAGTCAGGACTCTACAGTTGTAGGGTACCCCCACACACACATAACTTTTTAGACATCAGACTTCAAACGGTTTTATTGCAGTATTTTCATACATAATGTGCTTTTGTGGAAATTCCTCCCCGCTCTTTTCCTCATCTCCCTCTCTACCCATCCACCTTTAGCAGTCCCCTCCCCTTTCAGCATCCAGGTCACACGTGTTCTATCATCCCCCTCCCTTCCTGAAAACCTCTATCTCCCCTCTCACAGCCTCCTTTTTAGTTTCATAACCCATCGCCACAATCACGCTCACACACACAACTAGAGAACACTTCATGAATTTACATGTCATTCTGTCACAGAGGCCATGCTAATCTTTGCATCATTTCAATCAGTCCATGCGCTGCCAAAGGGAGCACACTTCTAATTTTTCCAAGAAGTACAGATGATTCCATTATGCAGCCTGGCCTGATAATCTTTACTCCAAATAACACAGTCCTTTCTGACCTATTCCACCTGACCCCAGCTCAACCAGAAGGCTAGACCCAGGTGGCCCTTAATTCAGGTTGCTAGCTTTCACTTCCTCCTGATTTCACCCACTCAGCCTTTGAGGGCAACCTCGAAAGTCCCAAGTCTACACAGTAGTTTCCCAACAGACACTCTCGTCTTTCAAATCGGACCTTGCACTTCCTCTTCTATTAGCCTGCATTCATTCTTCAAGGGGCAGGCCCAAGTCTTTTTCACCTACCTACTGTTCTCAGCACCAAGCAGTGCCCTAAAGCACTCAGAAAATACCTGGGGTGAAATGCAATGTGCAGGAACGGAGGACCAGAGGCCGAGGACCACTTTATCACATTCCACTAGAAGCAGGAGGCTGGGTCCGTTGTCACAGTAACACTGGTAAGAACAGTAACAATTCGTGAGTTCTTACCGGGTGTCAGGCACTGCGCTAAGCCCTTTCAAATGCACTAACTGACGCTAGCCTCCACAACCACGTGAAACAAGTCGTATTACTCTCTTCATTAATCAAAATTAGACAGATGACAGCCTGGGCTCTTTTCTGGACCATCTCTGGGCATAAGATGCCTAACTGCTTCACCTGTAAGCCGGGGACAAGAATAAACCCTGGCAACACCAAACAGATAAAAGTTTAATGATACTACTGTTGCAAACCGGAAGCCGCTCCAGCAGAGCCCTCCTCCGCCAGCTTTCCCTAGCTTGGGAAAATCCTACTCATCTCCCCGGCCACTCCCTGCAGGCTCCGGCTCTGGGGTCAGCCTGGGTCTCTCTCCGCCGCCTGCCAATCGTCATGCAGACGTTGTTTGCGTGACTCCCCAGCAACCCGGGGCAGAATCAAGGCAGGGCCACAGGCCCAGCGCTGGCAACGGAGCAGAGAAGCCGGCCCCGGGGCGTGCCGGAGGCGCGGGGCCCATCCGCCCCGCCCCGCCCCGTCCTCTTGGCGCCCACGGAGCCGGCCGCCCCAGTCCCGGGCAGGGGAGCCCGGTGTCCGCAAAGCAGGCCCGGTCCGGCCACCCGGCTCGGCCTCGCGCACTCCCAGAGCGTCCCCGCCGTACCTTCCGGCCGCCCCGCCGAGCCCGGCCCGAAAGTTCCGCACTCCACCCTCACCCGGGGCCCCGCGACAAGCTCGCGGCCAGGCCTGGAGACACCCGGCTCCACCTGAGCACCGCCTCTTCCGCTCCGGAGCTGTCAGCTGAGAGGGGCGGATGCCGGCGTGGGGAGGGCTCTGCGCAGCCGCCGTGAGCGCCGCTGGCTCCTGGGCGCCCCCAACAGGCCGTGGACAGCGCTGCAGGCGCCGCCACCGACCGTGCCCGCAAGCTTCCAAATACTCCGAATTTGGTACAAAAGCAGGTTCTGACCCGCGAATTCGAGTTTTTAACCAATCCCTAGAGGTGAACCTGAAGTGACGGCCTACCTAGGGGCAGAGATTCCCTTAACAATCCATCCCAGATCTGCCCCTTGAGGTGAATGGCTACATCCATCTTCCTATCTAAGAATTCATTAACTCACTGTGCATATGACAATAGTTACTACCGCGTTGAGCGGTTACAGGCTTCAAACCATATGTACGTTTCCCCGCCCTTGACCAAACCTTATGGTTTGGGTTCTGTTTGCTAGTCCCATTTCACAAAGAAAATTGAAACTCAGGTTCAATAAGTTACCAAAAGCCACATGGTTATTGACATTTAAAATTACATGCCTCCTACCTCACAGCATAATGCAAACATTAACTAAAATGCACCCAAGATTTAAATGTGAGAGGCAAAGCTATAAAACTCTAGGACGAAAATATAATGGGGAGGAGATCTTCAAGAACTCAAAGAAGGCAACAGCATATATATACACGAAACAGATAAATTGGATGTATCAAAATTAGAAACATTTGTGCTTTAATGAACGCTAGTAAGGAAGTGAAAAGACAACCCACTCTATAGAAAATATTTTCAAATTATACGTCTAATTAAGATGTCTCACCTAAAATGTATAACTCTTGTGAGCCCAAGATCTATGGTAGTACACATCTCTAATCCCAGCCCTGGGGAGACTAATGCAGGAGGATTGAGTGTACTAGGCCAGCTTGGGCTACCCGAGGAAACACTGTCAAACTTAGTGGGACCAAAGCAAATAAAAAGAATTGATGGGAATATAGATAAATAAATGGGAGCTTTCACACGCTGACGATTGGAATGAAAGATAATACAGCCACCTTGGGAAAGTCTGGCTGGTCCTCAGAAAAGTTAAATATAGGATTACAATAATACTCATCAATTCTACTCCTAGGTATAATACTTAGGAAAACTAAAAAAAAAACTATGTTTGCATAAACACTTGATCATAAATGTTCATAGCAGAAGCTATATATAAGAAGCAAAAAGTAAAAATCAAAACCCCATCAATGAATAAACAGAATGTGGTCTATCCATCAATGGAATATTATTCAGCAATTAAAAATAATATGCTGATACATGCTCCAGTACGAATGAACCTGGAAAACATTAAGTCAAGTGAAAGAAGTCAGATATACGAGGCCACGTTTTCTATTTTCCCACTTATCTGAAAAGTCCATAGAAAGCAAAGTGGTAGCAAGTAAGTCAGAGGTTAGCCGGAGGGTCTGGGGTGTAACGATTAACGGACATTTTTTGAGGACGTGAACAATGCAGAATTAGCAGTGGCCATTGACAACTTGGTGGATGTATTAGACACTACCAGTTGTATATTTTTAGAGGGTTACTTTTTAGTACAGGTGAATTATATCTCAAACATAGCATTGTTCCTGACATTTAAACAGAACACAGAAATGTTGCTCTACTCCTGAGAACCATCAAGCTGATGTGCTTCTAATGATCTAATAAGCTCCTATGTTCTCATTCTGTATCTCCCCCCCCCCCCCCGCCGCGGCCGCCCCCCAAAAAAGTAGGTTAGAGATCTGGGATTCTAGCCCAAGCATGGAAAATTCTGAAGGTCTTATTCAACTGAAATTCCCTGGAATAGATGCCAAATGAGATACATACCCCTTTAAAGCTTCAAAGGGATGGGGGAGGGACCTCCAATGAGACAAATACCTCAAGATCTCTCAGATGTAAAGAGCAAAGCGGTTCAAGAATGAGCTCAAGAGTCGCAAAGATGGAGTAGGGGGTGGATTGTGACATCATACCATGACCTCACACCAAGGGGCAGAGCACCATGAGGGAGGATTTCAAAGCAGGCTCACTGATTCGGTAGAAGTTAAAAGCAGATTAAAGATTTAGAGTATAGTTTTGAGAAACAGATTGGAGAGAGTTTTTGAATAAATTTTGTCATTAGACTCCATGAAAATAGCATGCTTTTCTCTCTTTGATTTCAGCTGCCTGGTTAGCTTTTCAGATTGAACTTTTCCCTTGTGTCCAGCTCGCCACTCTATTAAGCATTTTATATGCACTACCTC
Organism: Peromyscus maniculatus bairdii; assembly: GCF_049852395.1. Classification (NCBI taxonomy): domain Eukaryota; kingdom Metazoa; phylum Chordata; class Mammalia; order Rodentia; family Cricetidae; genus Peromyscus; species Peromyscus maniculatus. The sequence goes on along the minus strand of NC_134870.1, from coordinate 29,973,132 downwards.
ATTTAAAAGCCCAGGACCCCGTGACTTAGGTAATTTTGTCTTCCTATTTTGTAAAGGAAGAAATCGTGTTAGTAGGATGAAGTGATCTTTCCCGCACTGTTATGTGATATAGCCAGGAGGAGGGCAGATTCCTCATGGTCTGGCTCCTGTAACCTGTCAGAGAATTTAGAACTTGCTGCAGTAAATAATGCAGAGGAAGAAGTATTTCTGGTCCAAAGTTGTGAAATAGAAGGCCCTTATAGAAGTTAGTTTCAGCCGGGTGGCGCACGCCTTTAATCCCAGCTCTCAGGAGGCAGAGCCGGGTGGATTTCTGTGAGTTCGAGGCCAGCCTGGTCTACAGAGTGAGATCAGGACAGGCACCAAAACTACACGGAGAAACCCTATCTCAAAAAAAAAAAAAAAAATCCAAGAGTTCAAGAGACAAACTCCATCCTGAGGGGCCCAGGTTGTCTGAGAATAGACTGTGTGAGCTATCTCAGATGAGTAGACCCCAGGCCGTGAGCAGACAGCGGGCACGAGTCACACAATGGGACAGTTACTGCACAGGTTACAAGTCAGCAGGCCTTCCACCAGGCCCCACACTTTCATTAAGTTCCAGTAGACATTCAGAAACTCACTTCTGCACACAGCCTCCTTTCCAGGGGCCGCCATTCACAAGCATCCCTCAATCAGACCCTTCACACTTAGACAACAAGGGTATGGAAAGGAAAGTTCTGCCCAGCCCCAGAAGACGGGATGCTGCTGAGGCCTGCCCAGCACAGAAGTACCACTGACATTTGAATTTTGAATTTTTCCAGTTCTGGGCATTGAACGCAGGGACTTACATATAGTAGGCCAGCATTCTATCATTGTGCCGCTATCCTACTAGGGTGGTTTAAATAAGAAATATCCCCCATGGTCCCAAGCATTTGACACTTGGTCGCCGGTTAGTGGCACTGTTTGGGGACGTTTAGGAGGTAGCCTGACTGCAGGAAGTGTGTCACTGGGGGGCGGGCTCTAAGATTAAAGCGCCTCGCCTGTTTTCAGTTGGTCATCTCTGACTCATACCGTACAAGATGTAAGCTCCGGGGGGCTCCTGCTCCTGCCACTGTGCCTGCCGCTTGCTGTCATGCTCCCAGACAGGATGGACTCTCCTTCCTCTGAGATGGGAAGCCTCAGCAAACCTCCTTTTGTAAGTTGCCTTGGTCATGGAGTTTCATCACAGCGACAGAAAGTAACTGAAGATAGACATTAGTGCCAGATAGCGGGCGGTTGCTGTTTTTTGTTTTGTTTTGTTCTTCGGGAGGAATGTGGAAGACTAGAAAAGTGGTTGACTGCTGTAAGCAGAGTGTAATGGGCTGGTCTGGGGTCTTGGAAGAGAGAGCTGAGAGCAATGAGGACTGTAGAGAAGGCTCAGCTCAAGAGATTGCAGAGGGAATGTTAGCAGCCTGACTAGAGGCCATTCCTGTGACGTTTTAACAAGGAATGTGGCTGTCTTCTGCGATTGTCCTAAGAACTTGCCTTAGGCTAAACTAAATAGCAATGGATTAATTTCTTTGATGGAGGCAAGTTCAAGACAGTATAATATTGAATCTGTGGTATGGGTATTATTAATGACTGTTCTACAGGTCTACAGTTAAAATAAAAGAGGAAGTGAGGCAGAGAGAAATACAAAATGTACAGTTGGAAGGGAAAGAGAACACCAGGAGATAATGTTACAGCCCAGGCTTCTGCTGAAAGAGGTAAAGAGATTAGGCAAGGCCTCAAGCTCGGTACTGGAATAAAGGGGTGGTTGCCTCAGGGCGAGACCACACACAACTGAAAAAAGAATTTAGGTTCTTGCCAAAAAACAAAAAAACAAACACAAAAAAAAAACCTAAGTTGTTTTCTGTTCCTAAACATAGCTGGCTAAAAGCTCTGCCCATGTGATTCAAAGGGGGTAAGGTCCATCCAACCTGGCAGCTGACCTTGGCAATGTCATCAATGTGATAGTGGCTTTAGAGACTCAAAGGATGCAAGAATGAAGGTGTTGTGTCTTCCCACAGCAACAGGAAGTGAATGAAGACACCCAGTGGCCATCATCATTGACCCTTGGTGGTCACTTGTCACTGTGTATTTGTTTACTATGTCGATCTTACGGGAATCTGAAAAGTTGATGGTTATTTATTTTTTTTAATGTAGGTTTCATCCTAAAAACGAAATAAAGCAAGCAAATGATAAGTAGAAGTATGCAAATAACTCTGTTAGGAATAATTAACAGAGTCCTAACGGTGCACTAGGTTAACCTAACCAAGCATGCTGGCAGTGCTGTGTGCTGAATGAGCTCACCATATAACAACCAACACATACTCATTGTCGTCATCATCATCATCATCCTGGTTGTCACCATCCCTATTTCTTTATTTTAATTATGTGTGTGTACATATGTGTGTACGTATATGCCCATAAGTACAGCTGTTCACTAAGGCCAGAGGCATTGGATCCCACTAGAACTGCAGTTACAGGTACTTGTAAGACACCCAACATGGATGCTGGGAGTCAAACTCAGGTCCTCTATAAGTACATGCTCCTAACTACTGAGATACCACTCCAGCCCTTCCAGCCCTGTTTCGAAGCTGAGGAATTGATCATGGAGAAGAAGGTCATTGATGTGCCATTGTCTCTGACTGGGTAAATGACAGAGCCAAGCTATGAACCTGGACAGGAGGAGCCCTGAACCCACGTCAATTTCCCCAGTGCCATGCTTAGAGCACCTCACACTTAACAAATAAGTGGTCAGTTGTGTGGGTAAGGAAAACTAGTCAGATGGCTGGTATGACCAGCTTCCTGGATCAGTCCAAACAACCCCATGGGTCATCCATCCAGGATGGTATAAAGACAGATCCCTGCAGAAGCTTCAGGTGTCTGATAACGTGGAGTATTTCCTGTGCTTCTGATGCAAGGTAGAGTCTGATTAAAATAATAGGCACAGAATGATCGTGTTTATACTTGCAACCCGGCATTTTATTATTATTCCCCTGAACAAGAGTGAAAAGAGTTTTGTAACCCCAAGGTAACATGGTTCTGTGAGGAGGAAAGAGGGCGAGGTTTAGCAGCGGCTGCCATCATAAATCAGTGTGTGGCAGTTTCTCTCAGAGCTCCCGGGCTCAACTCCTAGCTGTCAGACACTTGTAAAGGGAAGCCCCGTGAGAATTTATGTAACGATGGGAAGGCTCATTTTCCCTCCTGCAAGAGCCTTTCTGGAGCAAGAAGAGGATTAGGCTGATTAGATTCTATACAAAGAAAAAAATCCAAACCCAAGGTTCAGAGGGAGGGAGGATGTGGGTCAACTTGAGCTATTTCCCTTGCCCCCTAAAAATTGACCTTGTAAACAGAGAAGAACATGCTGAATTCCACCAAATAAATGGATGATTGGGTGACTGAATGATTTAATGACTGAGTGTGATCCAGGCTTCCTCTGGGCTGGTTCTTTCAGCCTGGGAACAGTTCGATCCCAGACTGACCCAGAAATGCTGAGTGCATAACCAGGCCAATCAACAACGTCAGCTTCTGAATATTCATGTGCAGATGATGCTACCAGTCAGTGCGTTTGGCTTTTGTGTTTACTGATACATTTTCAAATTCACTGTGTAGACCAAAATTGTGGGGTGTTGGGGGACGGGAAGAAACTTGTGCTGAAGTGAATATTATTTCTGGGCAGGGCTGTCGGGCAAAAATACTTAGAGCAAAAATGTATTCGCTGTTTATCTGAAATTCAGATCTAACTGGGCATCCTATATTTTTATTTGCCAAAGCTGACGATCTATTTCTGAGCCAACAATGCTCAGGAGTGGGTTGAGGACAGTAGTTGGGGACATCCCTCACTTGGGAGCCCTAAGGAAGGGAAGCCAAAGGTGGGGGTCTAAGAAACAGAGAACTGTGCAGAATGTGGAGACAGAACCAGGTGACTACAAAGGTCAGGGAAGCAGAGAGACACCAACATCAGGAGAGAAGGTGACCTGGAGGATGCTGGGTAAGGGAGCATCCTCATTTTCTGGTGAAGCTATAGAGCTGAGTGTAGGATTTGGCTTTATAAAGCTGCTGGTGCTTCTGAGAAACTCTACTCAGAGTTCCCAGTAGGGCTGGGGGAGAGATCAGGTATATGTCAGAATCACCTGCAGAGTATTAGAATTGAAGTCCAAAGCCAAGACTTGACAGATGAGGCAGGAAGACCAGGAGTTCAAGGCCAGCCTGAGCTACTGAGATCCTGCCTTAAACAACAACAACAACACAAATAAACAAAAAACAGAATTGAAACAAGTAAATTAAGCCAAGCGGTGGTGGCCCACACCTTTAACCCCAGCACTCAGGAGGCAGAAGTAGGAGAATCTCTGAGTTCAGGCCAGCCTGGTCTACAGAGTTAATTCCGGGACAGCCAGGGCTACACAGAGAGATTCCGTCTTAAAAATCCAAAAAGGAAAAAGAAAATAAACAAGTAAATTAGTGCCTTTCTCCTCTGAAGACTGGTGAGAGAGAAAGAAAGACAGACACAGAGACAGAGAGAGAGACAGAGAGACAGAGACAGAGACAGAGACAGAGACAGAGACAGAGAGGATCGAAAACACCATTAATCTATTTTTGCATTTTCCCTGAAAATTGTGAAGAGGTCCGTAGTTGGCCACAACTTCGTCAAATGTCCGACGCACCTTCCACTCCCTTGACGGCTGTTTTTTTTCTGCAGTGATGTCTGCAGTAACTTCAAGTTTCGCTGCTATTTTTTCATCTTATTGTGTAGATCGGTGGAGTCTCTCCAGAAAGGGGATCGAGCTAATCCGAAAGTAGAGGCCTGCTAAAAGGAGTGGTAATTGAGCTAAAAATTGAAGAATCAACCTTGGCAGCCTGGGAAAGGGGAAATTTGAATTTTCTTACCCTGCCTCTGGCATTTCACAAGCTTTCCAAGTCACCCTGTGTGCAGTCCCTTTGAGGACTACCACTCTTTTCTAAGACAGAACACCTTTTCGTTTCTTGAAAAGTCCTACATCTTGGCAAGTTTCTCCTTGCAAAGTCCATTTTTCTTTCCGTACTTGTCTAGAAAGAGATGCCACGGTGTGAGATTTGACATTTGTCACCTGTCCTCGTAAAGCCCTAAAGGGCCATGCCAAGAGCACGTGACCGAGAATAACTAGTTGAGTCTCCGAGTCAAGACTCCTGGCTCTCACTTCAGCAAGGTCTGGCTCTAAAAGGAGGGTGACCTTGGATGGTCCAGCCACCTTCGGGAGTGGAATGATTCTCAGGGCAGTGCTTCTAGGCCTCCTTGGAGCTGTCTTAGTGGGCAGGCTCAGGAGAGCCAATCCAGAAGGCCAAGTCAGGACGTCTATACTGAGTGGGTGGGCTTAGTCTTTATCTAAGCTGTACTGTCTGTCAATGGCTCCCAAGAGACACGCCACATCTTACTAGTGTGAGCCCTGGAGGTTCCCAGTGCTCTGAAAAGAGTCACTGGTTCTCACCCTTCTCATTTTACCCCTCAGTTCCTTGCTATGCCCAAGGAGTCACCTCAAGGCTCGGGGTGAGCCAAGATGTCAAGCAGCAGTCCTAATCTACCGCCGTCTTAAAATCTCGAGGACCTGAGGGAGGCCATGTTCAGCCGTGTTGAACCTACCTCAAATACTTCCTCTGCTCCTTCCAAACTTCTTTCAAAATGTAAGGAAATGAAATCTTCCTAAACAAACTCCGGGGACCGCTCCACTCACCCTTTGACAGACTGCTGTGGAAAGTCAGCTTCCCCTAGAAGAAGGAAGGAGAGAGGACAGAATGGAGGTCTCCTTCCCAGGGGCAACCACCTGTGAACAGTCTGACGTCTCGTTTCATAAACCTTTGGGACTTTTCAAGGGGTGGCTCCACTTCATGTCGCCAGTGCCAATAAAACAAGCACATAGCGACGATTAAAAAAAAATCACACCTAGCAAGCTGTGCATGGTAGCGTGCACCTGTAATCTCAATATTCAGGAGGCGGGAAGCAGGAGGATTAGGAATTCAAGGTCATCCTTCGCTTCATGGAGAGTTCAAGGTCAACCCAAGCTGTGCAAAACCCTGTCTCAAAAAAAAAAAAAAAAAGATCCTAAAACCCAAAACCAAAACAAAGCAATAGCAACAAACACATGCGAAATACAAATTCAAAGTTTTGTAATGTAAGTTCATTTTTTTTAATTCATGGTCATAACACATATGCATGAATAAGCACATATATTGTTTTATTAAATTTAATTGTATATAGCATTGTTAAACATGCATAACAATTTCTTTTCAGGAATATAAATAATACACGTAAAATCATGAACTCCATTCTTTCTGAGCCCTGGTTATCTTTTGATGTTGCTATTTTGGGACAGGATCACATGTAGCCCGGGCTGGCCTTCAACTTGCTCTATAGCCAAGAATAACCTTGAACTCCTGATCAGTACATGCATGTACCACCACACCGAGGTTTGGTCATCTATTAAGACAAGGGTTCTCAATCTGTAGGTAGAGACCCCTTTGGGGGTCACATATCAGATATTTACACTATGACTCATAACAGTAGCAAAGTCACAGTTAGGAAGTATCGATGATGGGGGGTCACCACAATGTGAGAAACTAACTGTATTAAAGAGGTAACAACATTAGGGAGGCTGAGAGCCACTGCACTGAGACGGTTCATTGTTTGCGGTCTCTTTTCTGTTTATGCACATCTGTGCAGCACAGCTCTGTGAACCCTCCCACCTTGGTGGCTGTCCCCTCTGCGCCTCTGTGCTTTGTTCTCTGCCTTTGGCCACCAGATGGCATTCTGGAAACATTCCCATTCTGGAAACATTTTCTGCATCCAGGCTCTCCTGCAGACTCTCAACTGGCCTCCCCTCTCAGCTACCTTCCTGGGTGCAGCTGAAGAGGCTTTCTGGAAGGCAAATCTGTAGGATCTCAGACATCTTTCCTGTGTTCAGCTTCTTTAGCCTGATGACTTGTCCTTGGGGCAGGGGGCAGTGGGGTGGGGAAGGGCACGAGAGGACATGGGTAAATCGCTCAGGACAGAGGCTGGCAAATCATTGATCTCATCGTCCTGCTTTGTGCCTTCCCAAAGCTCCTGTGGCCTCCAGAATAAGTTTTAGGTCCTTCCTGTGGGGACCCAGGACTTTCATCATCCAGTGACCCTGGTTCCATCTTCCTCCTTCTGTACCACATAGACCCCCCAGATGCAGCAGAAGGAAGCAGCTTGTCCACTTTGGAGTCTGCACAGTCTGTGTCTTTGGCCTGCTTTGCCTTTCTCTGTTCTTTCTCTTGCCCTAGTGAACTACTCCCGTCCATCAGGGATCACTGAGCTCCTGCCTGGAGGCTCTGCTGCCGCCGCCGCCGCCACCTCCCAGGCCACAGTCCACAGTGACTACACTGGGCTCACTTTTTCTTTTCCCCTACTTCCGCAATGACCGTAAGCCCTTGGGGGTCTCGGTCTCTTTACTGCCTGGTGCAGTGGTGGGATGAATGAGGGTCAGACAGTGAGGTCATCAAGTAGGCTGTCACCAGAGGACAATGGGCGTCCACTGTGTTACTGTGCTCTGAGGGGAACCGCTCGGCCCCCCTTGTAGTATAGGCTGTATCTTGCTCACCCAGAGCTAAGAGAGACCAGACAAAGGAAGAAAAAAATAAACAAGGAAACAAAAGCAGAAAGGTAAATTCATGACTGATTTCACATTTGCATGTGCGCCATTAAACCTGCAAGATGAGAAAGAGAAAATGGTGGACCCTACCTGCTGAATGATCTCTGCCAGACCCCACACTTAGGCCTCCATATGTATCACTTTTTTGGTCCTTACTGTAAACTTATAAGATAGATGACAGCCACACTCTCAGAGAAGGAGGCTAGGGCTCAGGGACTCCCTCAGTCATTGGTGTTCTAAGTCTGTGAGGGTCTGGTGGTCCTAAAGCTGTACCCTAGGAAATGGCCCTGTAGACTCAGGACCCCTGCCGTGGCTTAGTGGACTCAGTGAGATGGTTGAGCAAACTCCAGGATGGAAGGAAAGAAAGGACAGAGGAGAGGGAGTGCATGTGGCTACCCCTCAGCCACTCCAAGCCCGACTGCCATGGATCTCCATGCCAACAAGCCCCGAGTGGCGTCACTGTGTCCAAATGGGGCATCTCTGGCCCCAAGGACTCAGCAGTAGACACCCATCTTTGGGAAGTTGATCTTCATTTCCAGCATTTCCAATGCTCCACAGATCTGCAGAATAAACCTAGAAGACGGATGGAGGCAACAGAAGGAAGAACACAGAAGCCACAAGGCCACGGAAGCAGACCGCCCACCCCTCTGGCTTCCTGCACCTCGCCTAAGTGAGACGGTGAGCAGGAGGGAGAACTCACCTTAAGTCCAGGGCTGGGAGGCAAGGCAGCTGCCGTTCACAGGGCTCTCATAAACAAAAGTGTGGTGAGAAGAATTGGAGGAAGAGGGGGAAAGACAGATGAAAGGGAGAGGAAGGTGTGGGAGAAGGAAGTGTGAAAAGTTCGAGACAGAGGAAGAGAGGCTGGGGGTTCCCCAGACAGGGACTCAGGTTGGACCAGATGCAGAGAACAATGGATCCCAAGGATCTCAGGAAGGGAAGGGGGGAAGGGAGCCCTGAAGTCCGATCATACAGGTCCTTCCTTACAGCTTCTGGTAGAGCCTTTGGCACCCTCAGGGGGTCAACGTGAGCAAAAACTACCCAGTGGCCAATGTGAGAGCTCCAACCACAGGCGGAATGAGCTGTGTCAACGACAATACCCTCACCCAAACAACATTATTGTTTGTGATTTGGGACCAGAACCGGGCCAAGGGATTTTCTACATCGTTTTATCCAATCCTCACCATTTCCTGCAGGGAGGACAACTATTCTGCTCCCCACCTCACTTTGAAGATGAAGGAGTAGATGCTCAGGGAGGTCAGTCATTCGTTCCAGAAAACCCAGCTGATAAGTTGCAAAGTCAGAATTCGAACCCATGCCATTTTAGCTTGTGTGGCTTTTCTACTAATAATAGCTGCTTCCCAGAGAGACAAACTTGGGGGCAAAGTTGAGGCGGAGAGTCCAACAAGTATAAGAAAAAGACAGGGGCTTCTAGAAGGTAGGAGAATGGGGGAAGAAGGCAAAAAAAAAAAAAAAAAAAAAAAAAAAAGATGAGGAAGAGAGATGGAGAGCCTGATGTGCCCTAGAGGGACATCAGTATAGGTCAAGTCCTTCGCTCACTCGGCTACACAGTGGCTCCCTGTCCCTCATTGGCTGCCTTGCTGCTGCGTGGACAGCACCTTCCCATCCAGCCCGTCCCAGGAGCCCTGGCCTCATCCTCTTCAGCAACAGGCTTCTCTGCCTCACAGGAAATGCTCTTTCTCTAATTGCCATTGAAACTCCCAGCCCTCCCTTTTCCTGTAGGTGGGGTTTCCATAGGAAAAAGCTGCTTCTCTGTTTCCCCAGCCTAGTTACTGTTTGGAAGTCAGATCCCTACATCCCCCGCTTTACTAGGTCAAGTCTCTCTCAGACCGGTTCCTGCCCATCACTGCTAAGTGGACCAGCTGGTGCGGCTGCGGAGCAGGAATCTCCTCTAGCACTTCATCAGTTTGGAGACTTCTCGGATAACTTTCCACAGAGATGGCCTTGCCTGGGAATCCTGCTTCTTCCAGCATCTTCTAATTATGGGACAAAGTTGTACCGGCAGGTCTGAAGCGGGAGATCCAGGCTGATTGAGCCATTCAGGAGCCACTGGGGGACGTATCCTGCCTTTCAAGAGCTTTGGGTTGAGTCTAGCCCTCCCTGTGGTAAGCAAGATGCTACTTCTGCCATTCCTGCTGGGGCTCTTGGGGCCAGGAAGCCACTTATTCCTTTCGGGGGATTGTCAAGAGGTAGCCACTGTCATGGTGAAATTCCAAGTGACAGAGGAAGTGCCGTCAGGCACTGTGATAGGGAAGCTGTCCCAAGAACCGGGAGTGGAGGAGAGGCGTGGGAAGGCAGGAGATGCCTTCCAGATCCTGCAGCTGCCTCAGGCACTGCCTATTCAGATGAACTCCGAGGACGGCCTGCTCAGCACTTCCAGCCGGCTGGATCGGGAGCAGCTCTGCCGGCAACAAGATCCCTGCCTGCTGTCCTTTGATGTGCTGGCCATAAGGGCTTCGGCTCTGATCCATGTGGAGATTCAGGTCCTGGACATCAACGACCACCAGCCACAGTTTCCCAAGGGTGAACAGGAGCTGGAAATCTCGGAGAGTGCTGCTCTGTACACACGAATCCCCTTGGACAGGGCTCTTGATCAAGACACTGGTCCTAACAGCTTGTATTCCTACTCTCTGTCTCACAGTGAACACTTTGCTCTGGATGTTATTGTGGGGCCTGATGAGACCAAACATGCAGAACTCGTGGTGGTGAAGGAGCTGGACAGGGAAGTCCACTCATTTTTTGATCTGGTGCTGACTGCCTATGACAATGGGAATCCCCCTAAGTCAGGCACCAGCGTGGTCAAGGTCAATGTCCTGGATTCCAATGACAATAGTCCGGTGTTTGCTGAGAGTTCACTAGCACTAGAAATCCCAGAAGACACTGCTCCTGGCACTCTCCTCATAAACCTGACTGCTACGGACCCAGACCAAGGACCCAACGGGGAGGTAGAGTTCTTCTTTGGCAAACATGTGTCCCCAGAGGTGATGAACACCTTTGGTGTAGATGCCAAGACAGGCCAGATCATTCTGCGCCAAGCCCTAGACTATGAGAAGAACCCTGCCTATGAGGTGGATGTCCAGGCAAGGGATCTGGGTCCCAACTCCATCCCTGGCCATTGCAAAGTTCTCATCAAAGTTCTGGATGTCAATGACAATGCTCCAAGCATCCACGTCACATGGGCCTCCCAGATGTCCCTGGTGTCAGAAGATCTTCCCAGGGACAGTTTCATTGCTCTTGTCAGTGCCAATGACTTGGACTCAGGAAACAATGGTCTGGTCCACTGTTGGCTGAAGCAAGAGCTGGGCCACTTCAGGCTGAAAAGGACTAACGGTAACACGTACATGCTGCTCACCAACGCCACACTGGACAGAGAGCAGTGGTCCACATATACTCTCACGGTGTTTGCCCAAGACCAAGGACCCCAGCCCTTATCAGCTGAGCAGGAGCTCCGAATTCAGGTCGGTGATGTCAATGACAATGCTCCTGTGTTTGAGAAGAGCCAGTACGAGGTCTCCACTTGGGAAAACAACCCACCCTCTATTCATCTCATTACTATCAAAGCTCATGACACTGACTTGGGCATTAATGGGAAAGTGTCATACCGTATCAAGGACTCCCCCGTTTCTCACCTAGTAGTTATTGACTCTGAGACGGGAGAAGTCACTGCTCAGACGTCACTGGACTATGAACAGATGGCAGGCTTTGAGTTCCAGGTGATAGCCGAGGATGGAGGGCGACCCCGGCTGGAATCCAGCATCTCTGTGTGGGTTAGCCTCTTGGATGCCAACGATAATGCCCCAGAAGTGATTCAGCCTGTGCTCAGTGAAGGCAAAGCCACCCTTTCAGTGCTTGTAAATGCCTCCACGGGCCACCTTCTGTTGCCCATCGAGAATCCCAGTGGCTTGGATCCAGCAGTTACTGGTACAGCACCAATGGCTACCCACAGCCCCTGGTCTTTCCTTTTGGTGACGATTGTGGCAAGAGATGCAGACTCGGGGGCCAATGGGGAGCTCCTCTACAGCATTCAAAGTGGGAATGAGGCTCATCTCTTTGTCCTCAGCCCCTCCTTGGGGCAGCTATTCATTAACGTCACTAATGCCAGCAGCCTCATTGGGAGCCAGTGGGACCTGGGGATAGTGGTAGAGGACCACGGCAGCCCCCCCTTGCAGACTCGAGTTCTGTTGAGGGTCGTGTTTGTCACCAGTGTGGACCACCTAAGGGACTCCGCTCATGAGCCCGGGGTCCTGAGCACACCAGTGCTGGCAATGATCTGCCTGGCTGTACTGCTGGGCATCCTCGGGTTGATCTTGGCTCTGTTCGTGTCCATCTGCCGGACAGAGAAGAAGGATAACGGGGCCTACAACTGTCGCGAAGCTGAGTCCTCGTACCGCCACCAGCCCAAGAGGCCCCAGAAACACATTCAGAAGGCAGATATCCACCTGGTGCCTATGCTCAGGGCCCAGGAGGACGAAGCTGATGAAGTTAGGTCATCTCACAAGGATACCAGCAAGGAGGCACTAACGGAAGCAGGCTGGGACTCCTGTCTGCAGGCCCCCTTCCACCTCACGCCAACCCTCTACAGGACCCTGCGTAACCAAGGCAACCAGGGGGCACTGGCAGAGAGCCAGGAGGTACTCCAGGATACCTTCAACTTTCTTTTCAACCATCCCAGGCAGAGGAACGCCTCCAGAGAAAACCTAAGCCTTCCTGAGTCCCCACCTGCCCTAGGCCAGCCACACTCAAGGCCTCTGAAGGTACCCGGCAGCCCCACAGGGAGGCTGGCTGGAGACCAGGGCAGTGAGAAGGCCCCACAGACCCCACCAGCCTCCTCCGCAACCCTGAGGCGGCAGCGAAATCTCAACGGCAAAGTGTCTCCTGAGGGAGAGTCCGGTCCTCACCAGATTCTGAGGAGCCTGGTCCGGCTATCTGTGGCTGCTTTCGCGGAACGGAACCCCGTGGAGGAGTTTGCTGGGGATTCTCCTCCTGTCCAGGTACCTCTGGCATGGGCAGCTCTTTTTCTGGCCACCGCCCCCCCCCCCCCCCCCGCCTCCCCCAGAACACCGCCGAGAGCATTAGACACCCTTGTTTCCCATATTCACCCTTAGACTCAGCCAGCACATTGTGATCCAGCACTAAAGGGCACAGTAGCTGGGATCAACAGTTTGTAGCTTCGTGATCCTGGACTAATTACGTTTCCGAGCCTCAGTTTCCTTGATGGTGAATTAGGAACGGTAGTGAGAAGTGTGTGCCTTGCAGAGTTGTCCTGAGGACCAGACCAGTTAATTCCTGTAAAGTACTACTCATGACTGGAGTAAAAACTTGGGGGTAAGGTTGCCTGGGTTCACATCCTGGCTCCACCTCTTTCCACCTGTGGCTCATGGAGAAGTCACTCAGCTTGTAGTTAGAGGTACCCACTTTAGCAGCACGCGCCTCCCAAGACCGCATTAAAAACAAAATGAACCGATCCATGGCAGCGGCGTCTGGCCAGCTGCGTCTGCCTGGCCCGTACGTAGTGTATGCTCAGCAAATGATTGCCACCACCTCCACAAAGCACCTCTCCATCCCTGCTCTCAACCTGCTCATCTTGTCTAGGCAACCGCCCCCTTCCCCCCATGAAACAGTCAGGTCTAGGTGACCCCCCCCAAAGGGACTTGCTTGAGACCCCAAAGTTTACCAGCTGGGGAGACAGTGGGAACCACCGTCGAGTGAGGCAGATCCCACTTCAAACACGGCCACTTAGAACCAGAGAATGTAGGGAATGACCTTTAACAGTGGAGTCTCATTTTCTTCATCTACAAAACGGGAATTACGAAGTCAAACTCACTTGGTCCCCATTGCCCTGGAGGGGAGGATTAATGGGATTTTGAGTGGTAATGTGGTTCATGTCTTGGGATTTACTAAACACAAACGGGAGGTCTTTTCAGGGACGGTGCTTAAGTTACCCCTAACTGCTTCTCTGACGTCTGGGGGGGCTTTCACCATGCAAGGCTGTGTGTCAGAGACATACTTCTGTTGGGCCAGACAATCAGCTCAGGTTTCTCATGGATCAGGGACACAGCTTCCTTCCTAGGAAGCCACTTGGAGGTGGTTTAGCTATTCTCTTAGGAATTTCACCCTGGGGCTCCCTGCAAACCCAGAGGGAACTACAGCCTACTACTTCATTCATTCACTCATTCATCCACCAGCTGCTTTTAGGATGAACTCTTAGGCTGTGCCACTGGACATGACAGGAGAGAGCAGACGCTCTACATGACACACTGGAAAGGAAGTAACACCCATTTGGAATCAACTGGAGGTCGAGAGTAAGATGTCCAGGTCTTTGTGAGAGTTCAGCCGCACAATAAAGTCAGACCTGAGTTCAAGTCCCAGGCCTTGTCTCTGCGAGGGCTGTGAACCTCAGGTTCCATATCTACAAAATGCGTGGGATGGTAACACCTTCCTGCAGCTATTGTGTGGCGCAAATGAGATTAGTTGTCACCAGGTAATTACTAAGTGCTACCTGGGTTTCTATCAACACGTGATTCATGCACCTCAATCACCATGTGACCTCAGTGTCGTTATTATTCCCCTGCTACTGAAGGAAACTGAGGCTCAGAATCCATAAGCGATTTTCTAGGGCCAGGAAGATGGGAGGTAAGGTGGGGACAGACTTAGAGTGTGAACCTAAATCCAACTCCAGAGATTGGGTTCCAACTGTGAAGTGACTCTGAATGTGAGGATGCAGCGCTGGCCTTGGCCTTCGGGTTGTACTTACCTAGTGTTGCTTGGGTGAAAGGTAACAGGGGCCTGCCTTTTAAGGGCTACTGGGCCTGGTGAGGAGGCCGAATCTACCTGAGGCAGGTCCTTGACTCTCCCAAAGTCACCGTGCAAGCCTAGTTCTGGCCGCCCAGAAGCAGCATTTTTGAGGTAACATCCCTGAGTCTTAGTATCAATTTTTTCTCATTAACACTGACAATGCTGTGGAGAATTCAAACCCACTTCAGAGACTGAGAGATGACGAAGCTGCCGTCTCAGTAGGTCTCAAAACCTGCCTGAAAGTTCTCAAGCTAGTGCCCACGAAGGAGAGCTGAGTCGGCCGAGGTTGGCTCTGCTTCCTCTCCCTCCAGGACCTTGGGGTGCAGGACCCACATCTAGGCAATCCCCACTCCGCCCGTCTTTCTGAAACGCTACCGTTTTTCCTAGTCTTTGAGAACCCTCAACAGAAGCTGTCTTCACTGAATGTCCAGACCTTCCAGTCTCTGGCGGAATTCCTGGGGAGCCTTAGGTCTCAGCAGGAGTTCCTGGCACAGAGCCAGAATTCAAACAAACATTTGTTGAATTGCTTGAAAGCCGGGTTTGGTGGCGCAGGCCCTCGGGAGGCTAAGACGAGAGTTCAAGGATAGCCTGCCCAGCATAGCAAGATCCTGTTTCCAAAGACAAGAAAGTAAATGGATAGTTGTGACCCCGGTGCAGTCTCTGTACCTCTTCCCTGCCTTCCTTGTGAACCATGAACTTCCAAAGACAACAGGGGGTCCCTTTCTCATTCTTACAAGTCCCACGGAAGCGTTCTGCCTGGCACAAAGAAATGCTTTTAAATACATGTCCATTGATCGACAGGGTGAATAAGTGAATTGGCTAAATGATGCCATTTCTGCCCTGCACAAGGCAGTCTTGCATATCCCCGCCCCCCACCCCCAGTTCAAGCCAGAATGCTTGAATACTGCTCAAAGGGAAAAATAACCCTTGTAGACAATCCTTATCAAAATACCCACTGGATGATCCAGAAATGGCTTTTCACTCCAACCCTCCAAGTCCACCAGTCACTCCAGGGAATGAGCTTTCTGGGGATGGTTCCAAGGGTCTCCATGCTGTTGCCTTCAGCTGCCCAGGGCCTGCAGTGAGGTGCCAAAGCCGGGAAGCACCCTCCCCCAGGTCCCTGTCTCAGTCACACAGGTCCATTCCCCCAACCCCCTATCTGATCGCAGAAGCATCTGAAGCCAGAGGAAAAACTATAAAAAGAAAGCACCAGCATTGAGGGAAACATCCGGCGAGGAAGCGTGCTGGGTCGGAATTGTGTGGAGTCAACAGATTTTTCCTGTCTTGTAGCAAATCTCCCAGCTGCTGTCCTTGCTGCATCGGGGCCAATTCCAGCCCAAACCAAACCACCGAGGAAATAAATACTTGGCCAAGCCCGGCGGCGGCAGCAGGTAAACGGCATGTAGCACCCATAGCACAGTCTCCTTTGGGCCCCTAGGTCACCCTCCCTACAGCCTTGGTGAGTGTGGAGAGATGAGCACCCTGTGAACCCAGCCCAGGGGGTACATGCAGCAGACAGCACCCATCCCCCACTCTGGAGGCTCCATCCTGGGGCCACTGTATTTATGATATTTACAGGTCCCAGTGTCGCTAAGGAAATGACTTCATCTCCTAGCTCCGACTATCTCCCCTGATTGCTTGATTGGTTTGAAATCTGTAACTTTCACCTTTCTTTCTCTTGGCCTATAAACACGCTATATAAGGATGTAGATGTGAGGGTCTGCCCCTGAGGGCAACCCTGGAATTGAAGAGACCTCAAGAGGACATCAAATCCTATTCCTCGCTACGCATGGAGAAGCAGATTTTCCTTCTGCAGGCTCAACATTTGAGTCTGTGGAAATAAACTACCAACAGACCAGTGAACAGGAGAAAAGCCATAGTAAATTTAAAAAATCATTTTACATTTATTTACTTTGCATATGAGTAGGGGAAGTGTGTGTGTGGAGGACGGAGGGTAGCATGTGGGTGTCTTTCCTCTCTTTTTCATCATGTAGGTTCAAGGGATTGAACTCAGGTCATTCGGGTTTGCCGGCAAGTGCCCTTAGCCACTGAGGCATGCATCTCACTGGCCCCATAATAGTTTCTTTAAATCATTGTTTTATGTGATACAGAAGAAGCCTTTAGATTGAAGATCCAAAGACCCATTTTTAAGATTGGGTTCAGTGTTTCGGGACACCCGCGAAAATAGAATTGGATAAAAAGGGTATGAGCAAATTGAAACTTAGACCAGAGAGGGAGTCCCTGCAAGGCCTATCTGTGTGGCTTCTGGCCTGCTCTACTGGGCAATTCCTTGATTCCAGGCACGGGCCAGGAGCTTTGCTGGAACCAGGGACTTACAACCTGCAATCAAGCTGGGCAAGTCAGAGAATTTCTTTATTGCCAGCTCTTACATAGAAAGTGTGTGTGTGGGGTGGTGGTGGTGGGAATTCAAGTGTGCTTTTAGGTTTTATGGTTGGCTTTGGGAAGAGCTCTAGTTTCTATGACCTACTTTGGGAAAGGAATTCTAGATTGCTATCTATTCGCCTGGGGGTGGAGCTCTGGGACAGGAGGTCAGGGGGACAGATTTAAAGGCCTTCACATTTTGACATGCTTTCCTGAGCCCTAACAGCTCACATTCCGGAGTCACGGGTCTGGATTTGAATTCTTGCTTAGTTACTTAGTCCTTGGGGACCTCAGGCAAGCTGCAAAAATCTTCTCGGTGGTCAAATGGGAATGCCTCTTCTGTATAGGCTTGGAGGGTTCCAATGAGTGAGCGCCTGTTACCTTGCGTAGCATGAGGCCTGACTTGGGATAGTTGTGACCCTTACCCCCAGCTGACTACTTCCTGGCTGACCTCTTCATAGCAGCAGAAATGATCCCAGTGAGGAATGAGGACAACAGAAATCAAGCAGGAATCATGGGACTTCGAGCCCCTCAGGGAGACTTTTCACCTGTAGGGATGGGCTTCATGCTGAGTGACTGTCAGAGGCCTTGGGGGTCAGTGAGACATAGGGGCCCCAGGGTAAGCCAGGAAGCTGGGGTGCAGGTGTAGATATGAGTAGTTTAAGGATGCCCCATGCAGATGCACCCCCTCCACAGACCTGTTCCTCTGCTCTAAGATGTGGCCTTAGTAGGAAGGAAGACAGGGTCACTCATTCCATAGTGTTCGTCAAGTGGATGCCAGGCCATGCTCTGAGCACTTGACAAGTGAACAATGAATAAGAAAGGCAAAAATCATGGGGCGGCGGTGGTGCACGCCTTTAATCCCAGCACTCGGGAAGGCAGAGCCAGGCGGATCTCTGTGAGTTCGAGGCCAGCCTGGTCCACAGAGTGAGATCAGGGGCTGGTTCTGGGTAGATGACCACGTTGACTGAAGAAGTTTACTAAATGCCACTCTGTGCCATCCCCATCGAAGGTGCGAGGGAGAGACAATAGTGAGCAACACTACCACCGGCTTCGTTTCTCTTCCGTGTGCCTACTGTGTAGACTGTTGCAGGGCACCATGCTAAACCTTTTACCTATGAGGTCTCACTTACAAAACCCTGTGAGAGTTACTACTTATGACTCCCATTTCATAGCAGAGGAAACAGACAGCAGGAAGACTGGGAATCAAGACCCAGTTCACTCCCAACTCTCTACATCAGGCTACGCCCCAGTTCCCTGTATAGGTGACGGATGATCTAGATGCCGTGAGCAGACAGTTATGTGAGAAATCCTCAGCTGAAATCCGGTTGGCTTCTCCACAGGGCTGCCATCCCAGACACAGATGGCCCAGGTGTCAGGCCTGGTGGCCCAGCAGAACCTGACCTGGAAGAAGGCCCCCTAGGCCCTGAGGAGGACCTTTCTGTGAAGCGACTTCTAGAAGAAGAGCTGTCAAGCCTGCTGGACCCCCATACAGGTAGGGATGCCCCAAAGTCACCCCTGTGCTGTCTCTGTGTCCATCATCCATCATGCATACAAACTCCAAAGTCGTCCAATCCACTGTGGGGAGGAGTGTGGCCTGGAGAGGGGTGTGGCCAGCCTTTTATTTCCACTGCAGTCTCAGAAAGTGGTTATCTATCTGTTTATTTAGTTATGTGGTTGTGGTGGTGGGTTTGGTTGTTTATGACAGGGTTTCCCTCTTGTCAACATGTAGCCCAGGCTGACCTTGAAATCCTCCTGCTCAACTTCCCAAATGCTGGGATTATAGGCATGAGCTACCATGCCCAGCTTTCCTTTGTTTAATGACCAGGTTCTACTTTTTTTTTAAATGATTTATTTATTTATTTTGATTTTATGTGCATTGGTGTTTTGCCTGCACTTTTGTCTGTGGGAGGGTGTTGAATCCCCTGGAACTGTAATTACAGACAGTTATGAGCTGCTCTGTGGGTGCTGGGAATTGAACCTAGGTCCTCTAGAAGAGCAGCCAGTGCTATTAACTGCTGAGCCATCTCTCCAGACCCCATGCTCTACTTTTTTAAAATCATTATTAAGAATAATGAACAGGGCTTGAGAGATGACTCAGACTCAGTGGTTAAGAGCACTGACTGCTCTTCTAGAGGACCTGGGTTCAGTTCCCAGCACCCAGAGGGCAGCTCATAACTGTCCGTAACTCTAGATTCAGAGTATCCAACACCTTTTTCTGAACTTCATAGGCACTAGGTACATACATGGTGCACAGATATATAGGCAGGCAAAACATATACATAAAATAGAATAAATAAATCTCTTAAAAATTAAAAAAAGGTGTGTGTGGGGGGGGCTGGAGAGATGGCTCAAAGGTTAAGAGCACTGAATGTTCTTCCAGAGGTCCTGAGTTCAATTCCCAGCAACCACATGGTGGCTCACAACCATCTATAATGAGATCTGATTCCCTCTTCTGGTGTACAGGCAAACTTGCAGAAAGAACACTGTTTACATAATAAATAAAATAAATCTTTAAAAAAATTTTAAAAAAGAAAGAGAATAACTTAGCCCTGGGCTTGACTTAGGGTCACTGCTGAGTAAGCAGTTACTTAGTTCTTGGCCTGGGTGCCAAGCACCAGGAAAGCCTCCAGGCAGTCCTCTGGGGTAGATAGTACCAAGTGCAATGGACAGGTGAACAGAGACTCAGGAAGCAAGCTGGCCTGACCAGAGTCTCCTCGGTCCTGGCTGGGAGCCCAAACCTGAGTAGTATAAAGTCAACTGCACCGTTGCGTGTGGCATATTTAAATAACCTTTCACTCCAGAAAAGAGACAACTTCTTAATGTGCTAATTGAAGATAAAGAAATTCTTTGTTTGTTTGTTTGTTTTTTACCAAAAAAAAAAAGAGTTTCGGGTTGGAATGTAGCTCATTTGGTAGAGTGCTTGCCTGCTCCTGGGTTCATGTCCAAGCACTGCATTAAATGGGCCTGTTGGTACAGGCCTTTAATCCCAGTGCATGGGAGGTGGAGGTACAGGCCTTTAATCCCAGTGCATGGGAGGTGGAGGCGGGAGCGTCAGGAGTTCAAGGTCACCCTTGATGAATTCTGGACCAGTCTGGGCTACTTAAGACCCTGTAAGAAACAATGAACAAAGAGGAGGAGGAGGGTGAAGAGGAGGAGGAGGAGGAGGAGGAGAGGAAGGCAAAGCAATTAGGGTTTTTCTTGTTTGTTTGGTTTTCAAGACAAGGGTTTCTCCGTGTAGTTTTGGTGCCTGTCCTGGATCTTGATCTGTAGACGAGGCTGGCCTCGAACTCATAGAGATTCGCCTGCCTCTGCCTCCCGAGTGCACCATCGCCACCACCCAGCCAAAACAATTAGATTTAACTATAAACATACTATGAATTTTAATGCAAGACTCTGCCAGCCAAGTGCTGTCTGTGGGAACTGGTCTACCTCCCTTAAGTGACACACCCTACCCCTGGCCATCCCATCCTCTGCTTCTGCAGTTAGTTTATTTCCGTCTGGCCGCAAGGTACAGCAGGTTTTGCCCTTTCTGGGGCTAAAAACCATAACAGGCACTGACAGAGTGCTTTTTGGTGCAAGTCACCTGCTGTAAGTTTCTCTGGAGAAAATATGAAGAAAAAGGGGATGCTCATTATCCCCATTTCATAAAGGAAAAAAAAAAAACTGAGGATCAAGAGTGTTTAATGGTTTGACCAGGGTTACTTAGCTAATGGCTATTCATATAGGCAATATGGCTCTCAATTTTAGAGCTGTGCTGTTCAGTATGGTAGCCACTGGCCACATACAGCTATTTAAGTTGGAATGAAGTGAAATTAAATAAAATGAAACATTGTGTCCTTAGTCACACCAGCTACACTTTAGGGGCTCAGTACCCACATATGGGTTGGTGGCTACAGTTTTGAATTCTATCACTGACCAGCTGGTGCCAGAACCCGTGGACTCAATCCTTGACCTGTCCTGCCTCCCCACAGCCCAGAAGGCACTGGGCAATGTGAATGGGAAGATGGAAAATGGGAGTGGGAAAGACTTTGCTGTCCAAAATCTGGATGCCCTGGGGCTACAGAGAGATGTGTTTAGACTGGGGACTTGGTGATCAGATAAAAAAAAAAGCCATCTGAAGATGTGGTAATGATGACTCAGTGGGTGAAGTGTTTCCCACAAGGGTTTGAGGACCTAAGTTTGGATCCCCTAAAATCCACATAAAATCCAGGCATGACAGCATACAGCTGTAATCTCAGTGCTGAGGAGGCAGAGACTGGAGGGTCCCTGTGACTTGCTGACTAGCCAGCCTAGCTGAATTGTGAGCTTCCTGTTCAGTGAGAGAATCGGTCTCAAAAAATAAGTTGGAAATCAGGTATAGGGGTGCACACTTTTAATCCCAGTACTCAGAAGGCAGAGGCAGGTGGATATCTGTGAATTTGAGACTAGCTTGGTTTACATAAAGAGTTCCAGGCCAACCAGGGCTACAAAGTGAGAACTCACCTCAAAAAAGATAAAAAAGAAAAGGAATGAGACATCCTATATTGGCTTCTGGTAGCTGTACACCCACACTGGAGGGGTGGGGTGGGGTGGGGTGATGACTATTTTATTAGTTTCATAAACTCACTGAATTTGTAATGAAGGTTCACAGTGAACGCATCACCAAATTCCAGCTGTTCTCATTTGCCCCGTAACTTCCCATTCTCTTCCGAGGCTGACCATGAACAAGGAAAGGCTGGAGTCTGTCCCACCAAGAGTTCCAACTCTTATGTCTCAGAGTCTCAGGGAACTAATGTTTACAGTCTCCCAATGTCAAGGGTCAATCATCATGTCCATTAATCATACAACAGACACTCACCAAATCCCAGGCAGGGGGCCAGACCCCTCCTGTACAGTCCAGAACTGAAAACAAGAACCAGGGGGATTATTCACTGATCCAAGCAAACGATTAGCTGCACGTTAGAATGACCTCTTCAAGTTGCAAAAGTAGCATTCTGGTAATGTAGGAAATATAGGCAAACAAACAAACAAACAAACAAACAAAAAAGAACAAATCATTTATGCCCAGAGAATTTGGGTTAACATTTTGCCCTGTTTCCTTCCAGCATCTTCTTCTTGCACCTGAAGCAAGCTTTAAATATCTGTTAATATTAACACATGTTCTCCCTCGTGTGTGTGTGTGTGTGTGTGTGTGTGTGTGTGTGTGTGTGTGTGTGTGTTTCATAAGCAGGAAACTGGATTTCCTTTTTTCCCCTCCTGCTTGGCCTTTGCTTTGGGGGCTGGAATTCATGTCTGTTATTTGAGACAGTCTGATGCAGTCTTAGCTGGCCTTGTGCCCCGTGTAACCTATTCTATCCTGGAACTCCCAGATACCCTTCTGTCTCAGCCACCTGAGTGCTGGGATTACAGGCACGTGCCACCACATCCAGCTCCTAGGAGTATTATTTTGAGACAGGATTTTCTGATGGAGAAATAAGAAAACAGTGTGGTGGCCACATGAGAATCTAGGGGACATTGTTTAAAAATCCCCCAGCACCAGGCTGCTGCTGCTGCTGCTGCCCCTTGCCCCATCCCTTCCTCAGGACGATCCTCAGACAGGCAGCCCCTCCTCAGCTGGACACAAGACAAGTAACAGTGAGGGGGAGGGGAGACGGGGCCAGGTAGTGACAGTGCAGGCCCTGTCAGCCCTGGGAATTCCAGAGGAGCACCCAGGGGCAAGAAGGCCATGCTTCCTAGAGAGTGGGTACAGTTGGGGACTACCTGGGCCTTCAAAGTTATCAGACCTAGGTCCAATCTGGTTTTGGATCCCTAGAAAACAAGACTTCTTTGAGGGTCAGTTTCCTCATCCTTAAAATGGAGATAAGACTCTTGACCTCAAACATCTGAGTAGGTGAAATTAGATAATTAAGCAATTTCTTGGCATACAAGCAGTTAATAAATGGTTATTATTCCTTCTTTTTTGTTTTTGTTTGTTTGTTTTTGAGCTAGGGTCCCTGGAATGGCCTGGAACTTGAAGATCAGACTGGCCTCAAATTTGCTGTGACTCTCTTGCCTCAGTTTCCCAAGTGCTGGGATACCAGATGCGTTCCTCCATTGCCAGGCTGAAACAGGCTAATTCTGTCTATTCCTCACGCCTCCTCCAAACTAAGCTCTTCCGGCTTTGGTCAGCAGTTTTCCTGCCCAGGGAGCTTGCCTGTCAAGGCCTCTTCCTTCCCGTCCCTCTCTCACCGTGTGGTGTCCCCCACCATTTCCCTTTCCTTCTGTGTCCACTGCTCCTGACCTGCTTACGGCCCCACCCCGCCTGGCTTCCCGGCCCTTCCTCCCCTGCATCTAGCCCTCACCATGTCCCTCCTTGCTCTGCAGGTCTGGCCCTGGACAAGCTGAGTCCCCCTGACCCAGCCTGGATGGCGAGACTGTCATTGCCCCTCACCACCAATTACCGAGACAACTTGTCCTCCCCTGACGCTGCAGCTTCAGAGGAACCGAGAACCTTCCAGACGTTCGGCAAAACAGCCGGACCGGGACCCGAGCTAAGCCCAACGGGCACGCGCCTGGCCAGCACGTTCGTCTCGGAGATGAGCTCACTGCTGGAGATGTTGCTGGGGCAGCACACGGTGCCGGTGGAGGCTGCGTCCGCGGCTTTGCGGCGGCTCTCGGTGTGCGGCAGGACCCTCAGTCTAGACCTGGCCACCAGCGGTGCCTCGGGCTCAGAAGCACAGCTGAGTAGAAAGAAGGCAGCGGACAACAGACGTGACTGTGGCAGGAATCTATGACCATGCTTGGTTGGGAGAGCTTTGGATCCAGGAACCAGGTCCCCCCGGGAGATGTTAGGGTATTCAGACCCTGAGGATCTCAGGGAATGAGCTGATTTCTAATATTGTGGAACTCACTGGCCAGAGACTCTAACTTTAGGGTGACTGATGCTGTTCCCCACAGAGGAGGACTAACAGGTAACTGGCCAGAGCAGACCTTGTAACAGGGACCCTGTGGCTGGGCATTATGGAGGACAGGGGCAGCTTTGGCTCTCCCCGAGGAATTTGTGGTAAAACACAGAGTGTAAAGAGTTGGCCCTCAGGAGGAACAGATGCCACAGACTGTAGTATCATAAGCAGGAGGGTGGCCTCACTGGATACTGAAGGCTGGCAGAGGGCTGGCTCCTGGGGGACCAGGCAATGCTCTCTGACCTACTAATAAAGGAAAAACTGAAGCTCAGTCTCCTGTTTGCCAGAGTACCAGAGTGAGGGCAATTTGTCATCTAATTCCTGCTGGGTCATGGCAGGAGTGGGTCACACTGGTTCACAGTGACAGGTACGCAGATAATGGACATGTGTGTTCTTGACCCCACTGCACTATGTTATCCAACAACATGCTTCTCAGCTGGAAAATCCGAACCAAGTAAAGCAAGACTGTAAATAGAGTATTTATATGAGCCAGGCACCAGGCTTTAATTTGATTTTTTTCCCACAATGCTAGGTTGGTGGTATTACTATACCCATTTCACAGATACGAAGCTTGGAAAAGTTGAATGTCTCTCCCAAGAGTGAGCAGGGAGTAGATGCAGAGCCAGGATTTGCGCTCAGGCTGGCCCAACACCAAAGCCCATGCCATCAGCCGTGGCACTAGATTGCCAACCAAGGAATAGAAAAGGAGAAGTCCCTGAGATGCAGGCTTGCAGATAGAAGGCATCCAGGCCCATGTGACTGCATGCTTACAAGCACGGGTTCAAAGGAGCTTTGCATCTGCACAGTGCCAGTCCCGTCCCTTTCCAGGGAGCGGCCCTTCAGATGCAGAAGTCATCTTTTCTGACACCCCGGCTGGGGAAATCTTTCGCTATTGGCAGGCTTGGGTCTGGGAATTGAGGCCCCGGAGGATGGTATGTGAACTGGGACTATGAAATCCATACTGACAGCAGCCAGCCTTCCAGGGGTGGGAAGAGTGAAGAAATAGCTAATCTGTTCCCAAGGCTCTTTGTTTCTGGAAATTTCCAAGCAGTCACAGCTAATTTAGGATAGTATGGGGGGCTCTCCTGGACACTGGAGGCAGAGATAGTGTCTGCTTCACTTGTCCTCTTCAGGGCCCGGAATGCAGTGATGTTAGTCCAGCTTATAGATGAGCAGTAGGAGACGTAAAGAAGTTAAGCATTTCAGAGGCAAGGTCTGGGTCTCTCATGGCCTCACTCCAGGTCAGGGTGATCGTACGAGACCTGTGATTTTCAAGCTGGTTTGCAGAGCTGCTGGGTTCCAGGCCACTGAGAGAGGCCATGAACGCCAAGTGAGCAGGAGCTCCAGCTTGTCCAGCCTGGCACAGTTGACACTAGAGATACTTGTTGAGTGGCTATATGAATGAATAAATGGGTAAAGAAATGCCTCAGAATTTATGTTTATTTATGTTGATACTCCAGGTAGGACTTTATTGGGGGGGGGGGATAATTCTATGCAAAAGCAAAGTGTAAAGACAGTAGTATAAAAGTAGACCATGCTGATCTCACACACACAAGTTACTAGTGGATTTGCAGGTGGAGGAGAGATGGAGTGGGGAGATGACCTAGGGATGCTGGAACCATGGCTGAGACTCGGTCATCAGAAACACTAAACCAAGCTGGGCAGTGGTGGCACACACCTTTAATCCCAGCACTTGGGAGACAGAGGCAGGAGGATCTCTGTGAATTCTAGGCCAGCCTGGTCTACGGAGTGAGTTCCAGGACAGCCAGGGCTTTCACAGAGAAACCCTGTCTAAAAAAAGCTAACTAACTAACTAAATAAATAAAAATAAAAACAAAAACAAAGTGGTGGTGGTGGTGGTGCTGGAGAGATGGCTCAGCCTTTAAGAGCACTGGCTGCTCTTCCAGAGGTCCTGAGTTCAAGTCCCAGCCACCACATGGTGGCCACAGCCATCTATAGTGGGATCTGATGCCCTCTTCTGGCAGGCAGGCATATATGCAGATAGAGTACTCATACATTAAATAAATCTTAAAAAAAAAAAAAAAAAGACAGACTAAACCATTGTATCTCACTAGTCCTAAAACCCTGGTCCTTGGCTGCATACCAGACAAACCTTTGTACATAAGGAGTTTTATCTGAGCAGAAGATACAAAGTCCTCATCAGATTCCCAAGGAAACATATGACCTGTAAAAGTTTATGCAGCATGGCTTCAAGACACTAAACCATTTGCAGACCTACAGAGTCTGAACTTTTCATTGTCTCAACTCTTCACTAGAGCTGAGGATGACCTTGAATTCTTGATCCTGCTGACTCTACCTCCCAAGTCCTGGGATTACCAGTGTATGACTGTCACAGCCAGGAGAAACTCTTCATTTTACAGCCAAGGACATAGAGAGACGAAACCACCGGTGACTTGCAGTCAGGACTGAATATATTCTACATTACAGTGGCCTTTTTGTTTTTTTTAAACAGGGTCTCACTGTGTAGCCCTGGTGGCCTGGTAGACCAGACTAGCCTTGATCTCGCTGAGATCTGCTTGCCTCTGCCTCCTGGTTGCAAGGATTAAGGGCATGTACCATCATGCCTAGCCACTTCAATTTTTACTTTCTTTAGCAGGGGTGGGAAGCACACATACCACAGGGCATGCCTGTGGAGGTCAGAGGACAACTTGTAGGGGGTCAGGTTCTCCCCTTCTACTACACTGGTTCCAAGGATCAAGGTCAGGTTGTCAGGTTTGGGGGCAAGCATCTTTCCTGCTGAGCCCCTCTTTAGACGTCTCTCCTGTTTCTTTCTGTCTCTCAGATGGTCTCACAGTGGAACCTAGGCCACCTTGGAACGTACTATGTAGCCATGGATTGAACACTTGGCAATTCTCCTGCTTCGGCATCCTGAGTAGTGCTATTAGCCACGTTAGACACTATGCCTGGTTTCCATCCCAGGTTCTTAACCTACAGTGTCTGGGCTTCAGGATCTATGGACGGCTAAACCGCATGCCGAGCAGGGATGGGATGCACTCTCCTCTGGGCTGGAATAGTGCTTTCATCAGATTGTCGAAGTGGACTTCGACTTCAACTTCACTAAGACTGAGGGCCACTGCAGCCCTCTCAGTCTGTCCTCGGCACCCCTGCAGAACCCAGAGAACTCCTGGGCAATGCTGTTTTGGGGTGGGTGTGTGTGTGCGCTAGGGCTGGTGCCGTATCCTGCGCCCAGCGTCCCTTCCTAGCTCGCTGACACCAGCACTTTTCCCCAAAATGGGCTCCGAGCGAGCGAGCGAGCGAGCGAGCGAGCGAGGCAGTACATATGGTGACAGAACTGGGTGTGCTGAACAGGAAGGTTACAGAAATTTCTTGACATCAGCCAAGATGTCAAAGCTAAGGCTTTGGACATCACTGGAAACAGTTTCCACCAAGATGGGCTCTGTCCCCTGGGAGACAGAGAGAGCAGGCGAGCCAGCAAGCACTCAGTTAAATGTCGTCTTAATTTGGAAAGCACAGAGGGACTTTTTTTTTTTTTAAATCAATAGTCAGCCGTTCTCCAGCACCAAGAGTGCAATGCAGTGTTCACTCAGCCCGGGGGCAGCTCCGAGATTGACAGGCAGCCTTCCCGTCTGTCACCCAATTTCAGCTTGGCAGCTCGCTGACCCTACCTCTCCTCTGACTGAAACAAGAATGAGATGGCAACGCTACCCTTGGGACTCTGGAGGGAACCAAATTCCCAAAAAAGACAGGGTGGGGGAGGAGGAAGACTCAGTATAGGATCAACTTAGCACATCATATTTACCTGCCAAGTAGGTCAGCGTTTTCTAGATCCTCCTGGGAATGGTGTATACTATGAGGGCAATACAAACATCACTCAATAAACTTGTCTGAGTCAGAGTCTCTCACTGTAGGCCTTGAACTCAAGGCAATCCTCCTGCTTCAGCATCTCGGGTGCTACGATTAAGCCACACTTAGCTATATTTTTTATTTCTTGAACAATTTCTAAGTGTCAGAAGTAGCATAATGATCATAGAGAGGAGAAAGGCATAATCATTCATCCACCCACAAAATAATTACTTAAAGCGCCTACTATGTGTAGGCTTGTTGCTGGGCACAAAGCAGACATGTTGAATACACACACCTTCGCTGAGCATCTATTAAGTCCTCTGCACTCTATCAGCAACAAAGACCTAGTGATCTGAATGGTTGTGTTCCCACCACAGCATCATGGCTTCCAGGACCTCAGAGTATCAGTACAGCTTTGCTCAAAGGTCTCAGGGCTGAGGAGCTGGTTCCATGGCTAGGCTTGGAACCCTGTGTCGCCGGCACATAAGCCTCGCTGGCCCTGCTGTGGGGCCATCTCCCTGCTCCCCTCTCACATTGTCCCTCAGGGCACTGATGAGTCATGACTAGAATTCTAATGGCAGAAGCATAGCAGTGTGGGGTCTGTCCCTGAAGCCTGTCCCCTGGGGCTGTGCTGAGACTGGCAGAGACTGAATTGAGGCCACAACGCCTGCACAGCCTGGTTTCCCCCCCCCCTCCCATAACATGTCTTATGACTTCTACCCTTCCCTCTCCCCAGGCAGAGGCTCTTCTTTCTGAGACTGGAGAGTTTGGAAATACCCCACCTCAACCTGGGTACCCAGACTGTTTGTGTTTAGCTCAGCAGGGACTGAGTGGGGTGAGAACCTCATGGCACCATCCCAGCAGACACTCGGATCCAGTCTGACCGACATGGTTGGGGAAGCAGGAGGGGCTGGGGGGACCCAAATGACTTAACAGCTGCTGGGTGAGACCCCTGAGAATGCTCGTGGTGACATTTCTCAAGGCACCCAGGAAGGCTGTGGCCTCAGTGAGAAACCCTGGTCTTACTGCAGGGCTCCCTGGAGCTCACGCTGCTGATGTGTGCGGTGAATCTATAAAAAGGGGCCATCTGGGGCAGTGCTTCCCAAACTTACTCGACCACAGAAACCTTTCTCATTTATTTATTTTTGCCATAGCGGTTAGGGTACTGCAGGGCTTCAAACTCCAAACATGGAGCCCACACCGTGCTTGGGACACTGCTCTGAGTGCTGGGATATGACCGGGTGCCCACGGCTAAGGAGCATGGTCTGTGGAAGGCATCATCGAAGGTGTCCAATAGGGGTGAGGATGGTATCATGGCAAATCTGGGTGGGAAGCAGGGAGCAGGGGGGCCACTGGGTCTTCAGGGGAAGGAAGGTGCTGGAACAGCACAGCACACACAAGTTAGGAGAGGCAGAGGCGGGCAGCAGAAGAAAATGTGAACACTTACCCCTGGAAAACCCTCCCATCTCGGAACAGACCATGCTGGCTAGGCGAGGAAACAGTCACGGGGGTGGGGGGGAGGTGGGGGGAGGGCTGGTCCTCAGTTCCTCCCACCCCCTACCCACAGCCACATTTCTGCTATTGAACTTGGGCTAATTTCCAGAAGCCAGGGAACAGATATTCACAAATTCAGTAATTGGAGTCATTAGCGTTGACTCAGAAGTCATTTTTTTTCTAAGTCTCTCTCTTGGAGAGCTTTTAAGACCCTTTAAATTGGTTAATGGAGAGTTTAGAGATGAGGATGGAGCCTTACTTTCTGCTCCCCCTGCCCATCTCCCTGGCTCTCCCCAACACACTCAAGGGCAAGAGTGAGGAGATAATCCACCAGCTGTTTTATTAAACACTCGTATATTCCTACCTGACCTTTCCCAAAAAGGACTCACAGTCTCGACTCTCTGACTCCAAGACTCCAGGTCCTAATCTCTACTGATACCCCACACCTGCAGGGTGATGATAATGTTTCCAAACACCACCACAGTGGGAACTGGGCTGGAGTCATGATGTCAGCTTCGATCTTCATTCAGGTTTCTTTTTTCTTGTTTCATTTTTGTTTTTTGCTTTTTGAGACAGGGTTTCTCTATGTAGCCTTGGCTGTCCTGGAACTCACTTTATAGACCAGGCTGGCTTTGAACTCACAGACATCCCCCTGCCACTGCCTCCTAAGTGCTGGGATTAAAGGCACTCGAATCATGCCTGGGGGTCTGGTGACTCTTTTTTTGTTTGTTTGTTTGTTTTGTTTTGTTTTTCGAGACTGGGTTTCTCTGTGTAGCTTTGGTGCCTGTCCTGGATCTCACTCTGTAGGCCAGGCTGGCCTCGAACTCACAGAGATCCACCTGGCTCTGCCTCCCAAGTGCTGGGATTAAAGGCGTGCGCCGCCGCCGCCGCCGCCGCCGCCGCCGCCGCCGCCGCCGCCGCCGCCGCCGCCACCACCACCACCCAGCCCCTGGTGACTCTTAAGGCCATAGAACTGTGGGCATCACTCTACCTTCAGGCACCTAAGCAAGGACTCAGGCCCTTTCTGCAGTGAAGTGGCTGTACCTCAGTCCTTTGAGGCAGAAAGGCACATGCTACTGTCCTTGGTCTACAATTGAGAAAATAATGTTAGAAAATCAGGTCACTGCTTCCAGGTGGCAGAGCCAGGCCAGTGGCAGAGCCAGAACCTAGGTCTTGACACGCTTCTTTATGGTGCTGGGGAGGTGCTGAAGGTTCCAGGAAAGTGAGTAGCTAACTGGCCTCTTCTCTGGGATTCAAGTTGTGATATCTCTGAGAACTCTTGGGCTCCATCTTTCAGGTAGAGGTCTGAAGAAAATTCAAACAGACACATGTAAGCATCCAGGCAACCTCTCCCTTCCACATCAAAGATGAAGATGATCATTGAGTCCATTGGGGATAAACAGGCCGAGAATGTTGCCGACACTCAGGATTTCCCAAGCATCAGCTACTCGTGGGAACACCTCCACAATTCTGTTATCTTCCGGATCTGCGCTCCATTTGACAGGATGCTTTAGGTCGATTCCCTGACCCTTTTTTTTTTTTTAAAGGTTAGTTAGTTTTGTACATAAATGCAAAAGAACTATAGGCCAATTTGCTCATTATATTTGGCATTATATAGTAAACATATTACTAAAGTAAAGCATCTTGATTTACATGCCACGTAAAATCTTGTCAACTACCAGGGGCATGCGCACATCATGGGTGCACACATCACGGGTTACTGGCAAATTATAATATGGTCTGAGCTGGGAAAACTGAGGCACAGGAACAGAGAAGGTTAGTTATTTGCTCAAAAACAAAGGCAAAGGTGACAAATAGGGTTCCTAGGGTCACTGAATGAATATTTTTGGTGTTACTTGTGAGGCTACCAAGTGGAAAAAAAGACAAATTCACTGATTAGCCACGCACCCCAAACAGGTGGGCACCTGAGTACCAGTACTGGATTGTTACTCTAGGAAGGGGTACTAATACCCAGTTTTTGCCACCCAACCTCCATCCAGTCCACCCTCTCCCTAGCCAGGGTTGCATTTTATCTCACCTTAGCCGAAACCCAGTCTCAGGAGACTCCTTTCCAAGGATGGATTAGCCCTGCTGGGGGCTCCATGGCTGGCTCCAAGATGGTTCCTTCCGCAGAGGAGGCCGAGGTTCCCAGTGCTTGAGGCATGAGGGAGGCCTGAGGCGCCTGCCAACAGGGTGTTCAGGCTACAGAGGGAGGGGCTGGAGAAAGACTTCAGTCCTGTCGTGGCCAGGTGGCCGGGCCCTGGGGCTACAAGAGAGGTGACAGCAATGTTTGTCCGTGCAGTTCTCCCACAGGATCTTTAAGTCAGGGTCTCTACAAAGTCCCGGAACTCACTATGTAGGCTACACTGGTCTCAAACTCAGATCCCCCTGCCTCTGCTGCAAGTTGCCGGGATTAAAGGCGTGGGCCGCCACACCTGGCAGAGCAGGACTTCTTAAAGGCGCTGGCTCTCCCCTGGCATTGCTCGTGGGGCCCAGCCCCAGTGACTCAGGAGTGAGTGGGGCTCTCATAGCCTAGAACGGTACCTCAGTCAGCCTCAAGACACTGGCTCTCCCAAAAAACCATGACAGCAGCCATCACGTCCTGGTTTACTGGATACTTACCGTATGCTAGACTCTGCTCTGCTTTATTTTCAAAGGCGCTGTCTGGCTGTGTTACCCAAGCCAACCCGGGAATGCACGCCTTAGCATCGCAAAGGTTGCGACTCCTGGCAGGCACCACCAGGGCTGCCTGTGCTAAGGACTTAAGCTGTACCGCTCCTCTGACTGTCAGAGGAGACGCCAAGGCTGAAAGGCGCGGAGCCCAGGTCAGTGACAGCAGAGGTCAAGACACGATGACCTTGCTCTGAAAGCTGGACTTCTAACTGCCAGGACGGACCAGGGGACCGGGGGCTGCCGCCCTTTGTCGTCACAGGGCACTAGCTTGGAAGGAACCAGGCCTTGGCTTGCATTACCTGCCGCCTCCACGTTAAAGAGGGTCCGAAGCCTCTCCCGGGCGGGTTCGTTCCCCAGAGCTGCTGACTGCTGGTAGCACTTCACAGCCTCGCCCAGATTCCTCCGGACGCCCAGGCCCCGCTCGTAGCATATTCCCAAGTGGAATCTGCTCTGAGAGTCCTAAAGGAGAAGACAGACAAACGGAAGAACTGGAATGCGTAGCCAGGAGTGAGGTGGAGTCAGGTGGGTATGCTGAGCCTTCATCCGCGCGGTCGGCCACATTCCAAGCCCCTCAGCTGTGAAATGCCCAGTGCTTGCCGAGGAGTTAGGTCCCTCTGCCTGGGGAGATGCCACCCCACCGTTATGAAAGCTTCTCTTGCTGGGACTGTCTGAAAAACAACTGCCGAAGGGTTTGGCCCTAGATGGGAAGGACACGGGGAGGTGAGCTTTGGCCTCTGACAGAAGGCCGGAGTACAAAGTATTCCCAAAGATGGGTCCGCCTTCCTGACTCCACCTGAGAGGACTGTAAAACAGAAACCACAGCACAAGCGTGTCTTCTTCAGGGGCTCTGCCCCTGGCCTGCAGCTCTGGGCTCTGTGTCCTCACTGATGCAGCGCTCCTCTGTGAGACGGAACAAGCAGGCGTGAGAGCCTGGCTTGCAGGCTAGCCTTCCTGGCTTCCAAGCCAGGTGCCTCAGTCTCCTCACCTAGGGAACAGGGGTAACAGAAGCACTCCTTGTTTAGGATGTCTGCATGAAAGGTGCTCAGGACAGTGCCGCTAGTGTCAGACTCCCCTCCAGCCTCTCACACCACTGAGCTCTCCTCCCTTACTGGAGACCTCTTATCATATTTAATCCCTCAATTAAAAAAAAATTCTATCGACTCCCAACCATGGTCATGGTCCCATTGCTCCTTTATGCGCCACACGTTTCTGCTACATACTCTTTTCCCTTTTTTTTTTTTTTTATATATATATATTTCAGGGCTGAGGACAGAACCCAGGGCCTTGCACTTGCTAGGTAAGCGCTCTACCACTGACTCTGTTCCCTCTTAGGTGACGTGAAGGCCAGTCTGTCATGAATGCAGCAGACTTGGAGCTGCAGCAGGGCAGACATGAGACCTGACGACACCACTCCGTCCAAGCCCCTAGGCACCAACCCAGTTCCCGAAAGGTTCAAGAGTGGAAGGGCTATGTCCCCACACAGTGCTCCAGTGTCCTACACGGGGAAGTGACACTGTGCACACTGCCTGCTCCAATCCAGGGTTCCGGACCCTTCCAGGTACAACGGGAATCCAGTGAACCACAGATCACCGTGGCATTTCACAGTGATAAAGAGCTCTGAGATTGTCTACACGCAAAACAGCTTTTTTTCACTTAGTGCTCCTGAGGTCCAGGTAACCATTCCCCTGGCATTCCTCATCAACATCCCAGGGAACCAATTCTCCGTGGAACGAACTGGGCTATGCCACTTGAATGCCAACACCCAGGTCAGACAACCCAGTTTGCCTCTCTCACGGGTCTGACTTCCCAGGCCACCACAATGACTGGCCACGGGTACAGCTTAGAGAGGTCGCACACCTGTCGCCTTGGTCTGATGCTCCCACTAACCCTGTGAAGCAGCAGACAGTTAAAGTGGGGATTGTTATGCTTGTTTTAAAGGTGACGAGACAGGTCTGAATCAAGAAGTGATGGCCCGATGTGTGGTGAATGTGTAGCAAGCAACAGGCTGGGTGGCTGGTAGAGAGGAGCCCTGCTGTGCCACACTTCACAATGTCCGAGCAAGTATTTCCACTTCAGCCTAGCGGTATCCCCACCTTTAAGCTCAGCATCCCAGTGGCCCTGTCCAAGGTCACACAGTGGGAGCCATGACTTGGCTAGCCCAAGGCTCCTGGAAAATATATCTTGAGCCCAGAGCTCAGAACCAGTTCCCAATTCCTTTTCTTATCAGACCTGATCCCCGACATGCACAGACCAGAGATCTCACACGCACCCCGTTGCTGGCTGCCAGCCATAGGTATTTCACGGCTCTCTGCTCATCCAGGTGTGGCTCCTTGGTGAAAAGCACCCCAAGGAACGCTTGGGCCTGTCAGGGAGGAAGGAAATGGGCATCTTAGTCACTTCCAGGCTCTGCATACCCCACTGAGAATAGACCCCGCCGCCGCCGCCGCCGCCGCCGGTACTCACCTCGGTCAAGCCAGAGTCTGCAGCCTGCTTCAGCATAGACACCGCCCTCTGGCCCTCAGGGTCTGACAAAGAGCCTGAACTTTGCAACAAGCACCGGGCATAGCGATACCGAGCCAGGCTGTGGCCCTGGGTGGCGGCCAGGCGGTAAAAGAGGATCGCCTGGGGAAACGAGAAACAATCAGTCTGCAGGTAATTTGCCTCTTCCTTTGCATGAAAATTTAAAAATCATTCAAATAAATACATAATCATTATAGGTTAGTCAAGTAAATGCTGTTAAGTCAAATTTAAAATCAGAAACCCAAAATACAAATGGAAAACCCCAAGATATCCTGCCTCCTAAAGAGCATTAGGACTTTTTTTTTTTTTTGATCCATTGTCTTTTTTTGTTTTTTTTTTTTAAAAAAGATTTATTTATTTATTATGTATGCAGTGTTCTGTTTGTATGTGTGTCTGCACACCAGAAGAGAGCACCAGATCTCATTACAGATGGTTGTGAGCCACCATGTGGTTGCTGGTAATTGAACTCAGGACCTCTGGAAAAGCAGTCAGTGCTCTTAACCTCTGAGCCATCTCTCCAGCCCCGATCCATTGTCTTTTTGAGAGGAGTCTTGATATAGAGTTCCTGCAGCCTGTTACTACCTATATAGCCCAGATTGGCCTCAAATGTGTAAAAATCCTTCTGCCTCAGCCTCTAGCGTGATGGAATTATAGGTGTGTGTTACCATGTTCAATTCAGATCATTCTTTGTAAAAATTTAGTGTATAGGCTTCCAAGTCGTCCCCCCCATGGATATATTATTATACACACTGCACACACTGTGTATACATTTACATATGTATGTTTGTGTGTACATGTGTATACATTATGTATTTTTATTTTATTGTTTTTATTTTGTATACATGGGTGTTTCGCCTGCATGTATGTCTGTGCACCACATGTGTGCAGTGCCTGTGGAGGCCAGAAAGGATGTCCGACCCCCTGGAACTGGAGTTATAGGTGGTTGTGAGCCACCATGTGGGTACTGGGAATTGAACCCAGGTCTTCTGAAAGAGCAGCTAGTCCACTTACTGCTGAGCCATCTCTCCAGCCCTACCCATTATATTTATGTATGAATACACACTCATACAGTGGAAGAGACATAAGATTATAGCATTAATATCTCCCCTGTCAATACAGCTCTGATATGTCATTGTTAAGGCCCCGTAGACATAAAGGAACAAGTTGATTTCCCCTTTCCTTTCACATACGGCTCAACAACATATTTTACACATGACACCCTTGCATACTTACCCTTTTATCTTAAAATTAATCTATTTATCAAGGTATAATCTAGGCTCTGAGAGTACAGTGCAAAGAAAGCAAAATGCCTGCCCTGCCTGAGTTTGGAGTACATTAATTTAGGATTACTTTGGAATCACAGTTGGGCTCCAGTGAAGCCGGGGCAGAAGATGAACTATTAGTCCCTCTGTTTACTACTCATTTCTGAGCTCCCTGGCTCTGGGGATGGGACAGTACCTTGCTGAGGTCCCTAGGGGTGCCTCTGCCATGCTCGAGACACAAGCCCACATTGTACTGCGCTTTGCTGTAGCCACGGTCTGCGGCTTTCTGGAAGTAAGAGAAGGCTGCTGTGTAGTTCCCTGTCTTCATGTTCTCTGTCCCTGTAGAAAGCATGGAGCACAAACACATTCCCACTGTGACCTTCCACATGCTCAAGCAGACCCTCAGGTTGCTCATCTCCTCCCAGAATCCCTCTTTGTCTTGTGCTGATACAGGTGTGCTGCATTTACTTCTCAGCTGGCTCACTGGTGCCAGAGACATGGATGGGGGTGGGGGTCGGAGGTTTGCTGCCAGAGATGGGGTGACTGTGCTTGCTTATTGGCTAATAGTTCTGGTTGCCCTTTGGGAACAACCCTTCCCCTGGGCTGTCAATCACAGGCCTGTGCTCTTCCCCACCACGGAGACTTTGTCAGGAGCGTGAATCTTAATCAGGTTGAGAAGATTCTCATGAGGAAAAAGAACTCTTATGTGCTCTGACAGCAGCAACCTTGAGACACTATCACGGCTGGCCCCTGGGTCTCTGGAGCTTCATGATCTCCATTCCCCCTGAGGCTCGACAGGTCAAGAGATCCCAGAGATTCTTTGGTTTATGTCAGCTAGACAGGGTTTCCACTGCACACAGGCGATCTTGCTCAGCTAGTCTAATGGGTCAAGGAGGAAGCCCTAGCAGAAGACAGCCAATGCCTGGCTGACATCAAACTCCAAAGCCAGGGCCCAGTGCTTTGCCCCGGCACTAAGGAAACAGGAACTGCACAGGCAGGACTAACTTTGCCAGTTTTCATCTCTGCTCAAACTGGCTCCTGCCTGAAGCCCTGGGTTCCGCCTCCATCACCAGGTCCCCCATTGTTTCTCCTCTAGAACCTTCAGACCACACTTGGGGTTTCAACTCTTTTGAGCACTTTCCTAATATACCAAACCTTTGTCTATGGACACAGCTGGTACAAAAGAATAAGCCCCGTCTCCTCAATTATACTGTAAAATCCTCGAGGCAGGCAGAACAAGAACGGAGAAGTAATTTTGCATGGGATGAAAATTCTACATAAATGCAAAATATGATTATAGCTTGTGCTGTCTTTGTGCTCTGCCACAGGGCTCAGCACTTGCTGAATAAATGAATATATGAATGGGGGAGCGGGCAGGAGGGCTCTGAGAAGAGTCTGCCCTCAAAATCACCCACAAAAACCACATTCCATTCTGCAAGCAGAGTTAGACTCACGGCCCTGCCTCCTGAAAATCCACTGTCCAGAGTTCACTGAGTCCTCTGTCCTCGGGAAGGAGATGCGATGGGCAGATGCGCCCACCACTCACCAGCAGCCTGGATTCCTCTCCTCCTCTGTCTCTGCTGTCTCTAACCACAGCTAAGCCTCATCACATCCTCCTAGTTCTCAGCAAGTCTTCCTGCTGGGCGCACGTCCCCCTTCCGGCCCCCCTCAATCCATGCTGGTCTGTAAACAGCCACCCAGATCTTTGGAAGAGTAAGTCAGATCACATGACCATCCTCTTCCTGTCTCACGTAGGAAATCCCTGCTCTCTTTCTGGGCTCACAGGGCCGTCCGTACCTGAGCTGGCTCCTGGCTGTTTCTCTGACTTCATCCTTCTGTCCTTTCTGTGACCGCTAAGTCCCAGCCACAGTCCCCTCTCCTTTGTCCCTTAACTAGTAAAGCTCGGTGCGGTGCTGCCACAGCACCTTTGCTCTGGCTCCTCCCCCTGCTGGAGAGCTCTTTCTCCAGATGGGAACAAAAACAGCTTGCCTTTGTCAGTCAGGTTTAGCTCAAGGGTCTCCCTTCCGGCATATTTCTACATGAGAAGTTGTTCCTTGCCCAAGTTAGTGAGACATCCCCTTGTTCAATGTCTTCATAACATTTATCATCTGAAATTCTGTTTGTTCATTTGTTTTTTGAGACAGGGTTTCTCTTGGCTGTCCTGGAATTTGCTCTGTAGACCAGGCTGGCCTTGAACTCAGAGATCTGCCTGCCTCTACCTCCTGAGTGCACCACTGTATCTGGCCAGTTTACTGTTTACTATCCTTCAATTCCCATGTGAACACCATGGGAGCAAAGAACCACCGTATCTCCAGGACACAGAGCAGGCACTAGCAAAGGTGAACATTCAGTAAATATGCTCTGAATGAACTCCAGCCTCTCACCCACACAGCTACGAGGCCCCAGAAAGTGCTGCTGGGAACCCAGGGTTCCATCTTAGATGGCTCGAGACAAGAGCCAAGTCACCGCAGACCCAGGACAAATAGCCAGGTCATGTGGAGTTCCCAGACTTGATAAGGGTTCTTTCCTTCCCATTATGCACTTGGGGCCCGCTGCAAATGGCAGGAGCCTGCTCTTTGCTAAGCGTGGCAGAGAATGCTGGGTGTCCTCTAAAATTTCCTAATGCCTACACAGGACAGGACTGTCAAAGAAGCACATGGCCATTTAGCTGAAGACTACATTTCTCAGCCTCCTCTATAACAGATGGCCATAAGCCTACTTTGTGGCTTACGTACCTCTATAAAGGGCAACTTCAAGGTCATGCCCTTGAAGGAAAGCAGTGGTCCTCTAGCTGGCTGAGTCTCTCCTCCCAGCTGCCAAGAACATACACAGGAAGGCAGGAGCTGGAATGACTAATACTGAACTCAAGATGAGAGCTGGCTTTAAGACTGGCTGAACGTATAAGAGTTAAGGATGGATCCTGGACCCCTCTGCACCACGAAGCCACATCTGGTCTACCTACCTGGGAGAAGATAAACACTCTCTACTCTGACTGTATTCCACCCACCCCACTCCCTTTCGCCATCCCCCTGCCTTGAGGAGGGGAACCAGGTACCCAGGAAGTTGAAAGCGATGGCAACGCTGAGCTGAATGAGTTCCTGGATGGAAGACACAGCCTCCTCTAGGGGAAGAGCCTTGGGCTTGTCTTGTTCCTGGGGAAGACACAGAAGGAGCATCATGGGATGGTTCACTTGGATCTCCACCAGCCCCAAGAGTGGAGTGGGTACCCAGGGTACCAAACCTGGACCGTACATTTTTTTCTCCAGGAGGGCAGGCCTCGGTTGCCTTTGCCTGGGATGTGACGTCCCCGCTGGCATGCAGGAAGTCAAAGTCACCGAGCTCTGCAAGGGAAAGGCCAACACTCGGCAGTCAGGGAGAGGAGAAGGATATGACTTCTCCCTTCCTTTCTCTCCCAGTCTGCCCTATCTACGTCAGTAACTCAGTAACTCCAGAAAGCAAGAGGCCTCATAGGGGTGACAGCTGGACACACAGAAAACAGAAGTCCACCCACCAGCCCCTCCCCCTCCTGTGGGGTGTCAGGTCCACCCACCAGCCCCTCCCCCTCCTGTGGGTGTTAGGTCCATCCACCCCTCCCCCTCCTGTGGGTGTTAGGTCCATCCACCCCCTCCCCCTCCTGTGGGTGTCAGGTCCATCCACCCCCTCCCCCTCCTGTGGGTGTCAGGTCCATCCACCCCTCCCCCTCCTGTGGGTGTTAGGTCCATCCACCCCCTCCCCCTCCTGTGGGTGTCAGGTCCATCCACCCCCTCCCCCTCCTGTGGGTGTCAGGTCCATCCACCCCCTCCCCCTCCTGTGGGTGTCAGGTCCATCCACCCCCTCCCCCTCCTGTGGGTGTCAGGTCCATCCACCCCCTCCCCCTCCTGTGGGTGTTAGGTCCATCCACCCCCTCCCCCTCCTGTGGGTGTCAGGTCCATCCACCCCCTCCCCCTCCTGTGGGTGTTAGATCCATCCACCCCTCCCCCTCCTTTAGATACTAGGTGAGGTCCCACCTTCTTCAGGTAGGTTCAGAAGGCCAGCTCTCAGGGAGCAGTCTGAAGGACAGGACGGGGGCTGAGCTGAGGGCTCTTTCTGGCCCAGCCTTGGTTCCCTGAGGCCAGTGTACGTAGGAGCTGGGTGGTCAGGCCTGGGAAGAACGTGCCTCCGAAGTGCTGGAGAGAGCCAGCAAGGTCAGGTGAGAAAGAAGGGGATCAGCTCTTTGGGGGCTGGGAGCACTTGCCAGGCAGTCCTCCCCGAGGTTTGGGGAGGCCAGAGGAAGAACTGTGAAACTCCTGAGACACCTCCCTCCCACGGTTCCTCTTCTACTCCCTTTGCTGTCCTTCCTCTACAGCAGCGGTTCTCAACCTGGGGGTCACGACCCCTGTGGGTGGCTTACGACCATCGGGAAACGCAGATATCTACATTACGATTCACAACAGTAGCAAAACTACAGTGAGGAAGGAGCAACATAAACATTTTATGGTTGGGGGTCCCCACAACATGAGGAACTGTGTTAAGCAGCTGTAGCATGAGGAAGGTTGAGAACCACTGCTCTACAGGGATCCAGACTTACGCTGACCTCCCACCCTGAGCAGAAATCACCTGAACTCTCCCAGGGCCAGGGAGTGCCCACCTCAGTCACTACTGTAGCCCAGCACCCAGCTTTCTGCTTAATGCTGACACAAGAACTAATACTGCAGCTGACAATGACCAAGCGCATACTATGTGTTAGGTGCTGTGCTAAGTCCTTGACACATTAACTAATTTGGTCTTCCCAAGGAACCCCATTATTATTATTATTATCATCCCATTTCACAGATAAAGAAACTGAGGCATGGGGAGACTACAACTGATTTCTTCAGGGAACACAAGAGTGGTTAGGAAGCAGTAGTTGAGGGGTTGGGGCTCTTAAAGTCTGACTCCAGAGCTTTGATCACGTGGCTCTATGTTTTCTGCACACAGCCCAGAATACACTCAATAGTTTCAGTTACTGACGAGTGACTGACTGCAGGACTGAACCTAACTGGTTGGGGAGTGGGCAGGAAGCCACACCCAGGGTCTAAAGTAGCCTAGGTGTGGGGGCTTCCTCTCTGGGAGGTGACAGAAGGACACTGCGGAGCACTGAGGGCAGGCAGGGCCCACACCCAGTGTGGACAGCCCTTCCCCACACTCTTCTTCCTCCGCCTTCAGATAGGAAAGGCCAGGGGCTGCCGATGGCTCTTTTCCTGAGGTGGGGCCAGAGACACTTCCTGGCCCAGAGACACTCCCAGCCTGCCCCTGCTGCCCCTTGCAGATCGAGAACTCACAGGAGTGTGGGTGCCACCAGGAAGAGTGGAGGAAGCGGTACAGGGGATCGCGCCAAGGGCAGCGGTCGGCTGGCTGAGGCCCTGCTACCAGGGGTGCGTGGAAGTGGATCTGCCTCGCCAGGTGTAAGGCCAGCACGGCCAGAGTGCCCTGGGAAAGAAAGCAGCATGTCAGGAACCCAGCCCCCACCTGTCAATCATCACCTGCCGGAAGCCCTTCCTTCCGGACTAACTGGGGCAGCTCCGCACCA
The DNA here is from genome assembly GCF_049852395.1 of Peromyscus maniculatus bairdii. NCBI lineage: Eukaryota > Metazoa > Chordata > Mammalia > Rodentia > Cricetidae > Peromyscus > Peromyscus maniculatus. The sequence continues at coordinate 29,932,046 of NC_134870.1, read as the reverse complement.
CGTACTTCCACAGCACTTGAACCCGGCCTTGGCTGTTCTGTAATCCTTTTCCATCATTCACTTAGGGTCTGTCACTCCCTTTTAGTCCGCAAGCAGGACACAGGCAGGGCCCATGGACCATGCACATTCTGATATCCCTGGAGCCCAGGGCAGTGTTACATGAGACTGGGTGCCTCAAAAATGCACGCTGAATGCATGTGCCAGCAAGTGACAGAATAAAAGGGTCTAAGCAGGCAAGAAGATGCTGCGGTAAGTTGGAGCTTAGCCTAAAATACAGGGACAAGTCAGAGTCCCCAACCAACCACAGGAGTGCACACGTACAAGTGGAAGTTTGAAAAGGTGTCACAGAACAGCTGAGCTAGCTCCTATCCCAGGAGCTGCTTGCTCACCCCATCATCCCGTGCTGGAGACACCCCAACACTTGTTTGTTGCAACAGGAACTATGCCCAATAGCAAGTTAAGACAGACAGCGCCTGTGCCCTCCTCATGACATTGCGTTAAAAGAGACAAAACCTAAACTCACTGAGAAACAAACACAAGAACCTAGCGATTATGCAGAACACCAAGAGGAAAACAGATCAGAGGGTTACAAAGAGCCTGAGAGGAAAGAGGGCTGGGGTGACGACTGGGCTGCAGCCAGAAGGAAGAAAGACGAGGCGCCATCACTAGGAAGGTAAGGTGAACGGGGTTGGAGGGAGTTTGTGTGCAGGCCCTTCCACATGGGTCATGGCGACAGAACCTAGAGATGACAACAGGCCCTTGGCATCTAGATCCAGGTCCCTCAGGGAATCCATGTAGTACTGACCTAGGGCTCAGCTCTGTGACAAAAGAGCAACATATTCCCTTCTCTGTGGTATGATCTGCCTCCAGTCCACAGAAATCCAGACAGCCATGTCTATGTCATGGAGACAGCACAAGTTCAGCTCTGCTGATGACACCAAATTACAGGTTTAAAAGAAAAAAAAAATAAATGTGGCCGGGTGGTGGTGGCACACGTCTTTAATCCTATTACACAAGAGGCAGAGTTGGAGACCAGCCTGGTCTACAGAGCAAGTTCCAGGACAGCCAAGGCTACACAGAGAAATGCTACCTTGAAAAACAAAAACAAAAACAAACAAACAAACAAACAAACAAAGCAAAGCTCAGAGGGGTCAAGCCACTTGCCTACTGTACCAAGCATGAAGTACCTGGTTGGGATGTGGCAGACCCAAGAGTGATATATGCATCCATTTCAACAGCCAGAATCTCTACATGGAACACTGCCCGTGGGGTCAAGATTCTGCCCTATGACACCTAATGTTTGTGATGCATCCCTGACCTTAGAGATCGGTTCGACAAATATTTACTGAGCAAATATTAGGCATTGGGCTCTGAATTAGGTGTTTCTACAAGATATCCTAGGTGAAGCAACCATGTGGTACAGCTTGAATGTCAGGCCAGCAAAATCTGGTTGCTCTACTTAAGAACCATGTGACTTCAGGTATATTACTGATATTCAAAGACTGAGTGTCCTTGTCTAGGAAATGAAGGTTAAATTCCCCTTGCAAGACTTTTGCAAATATTAAACAAGATAATGTGTGCATAAGAGTTCATGTTGGTAAGTCATACTGTCCATCAATTTATTATCATTTATGCTAAGCTCCATGAAGGCAAGAATTATGATTTGCTTGTTCTCTGCTCTGTCCCTAGTGCTTAGCTCAAATGTGTTAAATAAATAAAACCAAATGGAGAAGAATAAATGCATGGCAGAGGCTGGAGGGATGGCAATGTTTCCATGAACATGCTCAGGGTCGAAGACCTCACCATGTAGATATGATCTTGCCCTTGTTTCTAGACTAGGATGTTCTCCCATGCAAGATCATTCTCCTCTATGCTGAAGGTACAGGACAGGGCTGGGGAAGCCTTACCCATGAGACGGCATCCCGAAGAGTGTTTGGGGAGACGGGAGCAGACATCCAGTGGAAGGCATCTTTCCACCCACGGCACTTTGGGTCTCCATTTCTCCTTGGACCATAGGAGCCTGACCTAAATTACAATTAGAGGCTGTTAAGTTCTGTACAAAATGGGAGCAGGAGGCCACATGTGACAGAATGTTAAGTCTCTCTCACCTGTCAAGGCCGGGTTTAGGAAGCAGTGGGGTAGTGAAGGTTGTCTGAGGCCCATCTGAACTGGTGGGCCTGGGTGGTACTCCTAGGCAGCCAGGTCCCAGCAGGCGGGGAAGAACTGTGGGAGCAAGAAGGATCAGTCACACCAACAGCCATGGGCTGAAATAAAGATGGCCTCAACAATCTTCCTTCTAATCTGTGAGGGAGCCCTACCCCAGGAACCCAGGAATCACTGACATCTATCTGTGCAGTGGTTTTGTTTTTCTGGTGCTCAGGATGGAACTCGGGACCTCCAGCATTCTAGTCATGCTCTCTACTATTGAGAACCTTGCAGAGGTTCTTAAACTAGGGTGCAAGACAGAAATCTTTAGAGAGTAGTAGGATTCCCAACGTACCACCCCCAAAACTAATAAAGTCAGACCCCTCAGAATGAAGCAGGTTTATTTTTGAAAAGATTCTCGCGGAGTTCCAACACTCTCCTATGAGTGGCAGCTTCTGTTCTAGAACCATAAATCCACAGACGCACATTCTCACTATACTGAGCACGAGTCTCTCAATTCCTCCTCTTTCATTGGCTTTCTTTTGTTGACTCCGCCCCTTCTAGAGCTCCGCCCACCTCCTTGGCTTTAAGCTCCACCTTCTCCCCACTCTGCCCTACCAGGTCTCAAATTCCAAGGGCTCCCGACTCGCCCCCTACGCTCCGCCCTCCCTGCCCCTAGCCCCGCCTACGGCCGCCCTGGCTGTCTTCCCGCGGAGCGCGGAGCGTTGCAGTTCCGAGGCCATGGCCTGCTGGAACTCGCCTTGCAGATGACCCTTACCTCGCCCCAGGAGCCCTGTCAGGCGCCACATGTCGTGGCCGGCACCATAGAGAGCTCGCAGCCCAGAGAGCAAGGCCGAAGGACCGGACAGGGTCCAGCGCGGCCGCTGCGCAGTCCCCAGAGGCCGAGTCCCCAGCCAGCCAATCAGCAAGGAGCCCTGCCGGAAGGACGGTGCTCTCGGGAGGAAGTGGTGGGAGGGGCGGGCTTGGCGCTGGCGGGGTGAGATCGACAAGGACGCGATGTGGGGCCGGGGCCGAGGTGTCCTCTGTCGCCGTCGCAGGAGCCGCGGAGGTGCGCGGATGCGAATGGCGGCTGCTCGGTGGGCCGAGGTTACCAGGGCAGGTTTTGCCTCCGGCTTCTAGCCCGGGTTTCTCTCTTTACATTTGGGCTGGTCGCTTCCTGAGGCAGGATTTTTCCATCCTAGGAAATCCTCGCCAGCGACCGGGCAAGAATCCCAGCACCGCACAGATAACAGTCGTTCAAGGCCCCTTTTCCTCCCTTCTCAGCCACAAGCAGTTGTGTCTCTAGTAATCTCACCAAAATTGCCCGGTTTACAGGCAAAGGACATGTACTAAACCTCTCGTGCAACCCCAGTGGCATCTGATTTTACGTTATCAGGTTATAATTCCATCCAAGGAACCACCCTATAAATTCACTTAACAAAAGAGAGAGAAGTGGGGTGGTTCTTCGCGACCCTTTGAGATGTAACTTAACCACCAAAGATATATATGTGGCTAATACGAAAAGAATTGCGACTGCCCCGCGAGGAGTCCATACTTGGGCATTGCCTTGCCGTGTTTCCCTGTGCGCCTTCTAAGCCTCATGCTTATGCCCATGTTAAAGTTATCTTTAATACAACCCCAGCTCCTCTTCATCATAGTGGTGAGTCCTGAAATTCTTTTCATCCTCTAAGCCAGGAATCCTGGTTTGGACTGGTCAGAGTCCCTAACATTAGGAGAGCTCAGGCTGCTGAAGGTAACTGTGGTGCTTTTTTTCCTGTCCCCTCACTGCTGATACTCTGTGGTCTGGTTACCCCGTGCAAGGATCGGGTCAGCTGGAGCAATCGGCACTACTTTTTCCTCATGTGACAGGCTGAGTCTTTTGAGTGGCTTTCAAAATACTTAAGGATTCACAGGCCCTGGTCAGTCAGAGCCCTCCAGTTCAGTTTCAGGCAGTGTTTTTTTGTGAACTGGTCCCACTTTTACTGCTCTGGAGTTCTATGGGGGGGGGGGGTGTTCAGACTTCCTCCCTCCCTTCCCCCAAATATGTGACTTTTAGGTGGGTGGAAGTCTCTGGGATAAGAGTACTGGGTGTACCTACGGTTAGACCCAGGCATGTGGCAGGAAAGTTGTGTTTATCTGTTAAACGATCTCGAGCCATATGCCAGCCACCATTCTAGGATCTGAGAAGACAGATTGATAAAGAGCACTTGTGGCCTCCAAAAATACATGGCTCCAGTACATTAAGAGTAGACTGAAGTAGGTGACATTAAGGCTTTAGAAGTGGAGGCAGGAGGATCAGTAGTTCAAGGGCATCCTCAGCTACATAGGTCTAGGCCAGCCTGGGCTACATGAGGTCTGGTTTCAATAAATAAATTAAAAAGGAGTAGACTCTGAGATAGGCCTGGGGACATAGGCCTGTAATTCTAGTACTGGGGCTGAGGTAGGAGGATCACAGATTCAAGATATAATGAGTTCTGGGCTGTTCTGGGCTGTATAGTGAGACCTTGCCCCAAAAAGAGCAAGAACGAAGTCTGTAGGGCTCAACTTAAGGCTCAGTGTCTGATGCCAGGCCTGTCCTGCACGAGACCAAGTTCAATCTCTAGCACTGACAAAAAGCAAATGGGCCGTAGTTCCACAAATAATGCTTTGAATACTAGCTTTCTGATTTCCTAGCTTTGTGGTTTTTGCAGGGTGTTTTTTGTTTGGTTTTGGTTTTGATTTTTCAAGACAAGATTTTTCTGTGTAGCCCTGGCTGTCCTAGAACTCACTCTGTAGAAAATTTAACATTTCCTGCTTTTTTTTTTTTTTTTGGTTTTTCGAAATAGGGTTTCTCTGTGTAGTTTTTGGTGCCTGTCCTGGATCTTGCTCTGTAGACCAGGCTGGCCTTGAACTCAGAGATCCACCTGGCTCTGCCTCCTGAGTGCTGGGATTAAAGGTGTGGGCCACCACTGCCCGGCAACATTTGCTATTTTTATTATTATTACTATTATTGCTTTTTTTTTTTTTTTTTTTTTTTTTTTTTGAGACAGGCTTTCTCTGTGTAGCCCTGGCTGTCCTGGAACTCGCTCTGTAGACCAGGCTGACCGCGAACTCAGAGATCTGCCTGCCTCTGGGATTAAAGGCCTGTGCTACTACCACCCCTTTGCAGGGTTCTTAAGCACACTTGGCCTGTTGTCTGTAAAATAGGGAAAACAATACCTCATGTAATTGTGAGATTCAAAACAACATATGTGTTTAGCATAGGTTCTGGTACAAGAAATATAAATTAGTATTAATTATAGTAGTGGAGGAGGTAAGCAGGGAACTGTAAATTATATTTTCACAGAAGCATGAGCAGTGGGTAGGGGATATATCATGGAAGGATTCATCCATGTGGTTTGCATTTTGAGTTGGGCCCTTAAACACAAGTAAGTTTGTCAGATGAGAAGGGGAAGAGCATTGCAAGCAGAGGAAACCACATAAGGTCCAGGAGCCTGAGTACGGGGAACTGTTCAGAAATGTTCTTGCGTGGGGATCAGGGACAGCCACCTTTCATAGCCCATGTGCTGCCTGAAATAAAACCTCAAGGGTGCTGGCTTGGCTCTGTTCCTCCGGGGACTTCTGGGCCCTCTCTCCTCTCAGCCTGTCTGTAGTTGGCTTTCTTCCTCAAGGCTCAGCCTGATCTCAGGGCCGCAGTGAAGACTCCCTAACTGGTGGAGCCCTCGCCACTTACTTCTCTGCTTTTCCCAGTCCCCGTAGTGCTTAATTTTTACTGCACAGTTTAGCAGTGATTATATGTTGTCCTGTTATTTAATTATCTCGTCTGTGTAAGCGTACCCGGTTCCTTCCCTCAAGGGAGGGGTGGCATCTTCCCATTTTGTGTCCCACATGGGGCTTAACACACACTGTCAGCCCACAAAATATATTTCCACAATCTCTCTTAACTGCACACAGCCAAAAGCACCAGACCCTTATCATGGGATGACTGATTTGAGCAAAAATGTGTTCATTCCATGTACGTTCATTGAGGTCCTGGCCTGTTTGAAGTTAGTTAAAGGAGTTTGAAAGAGAGACTAAGGTATCTGCCCCCATACACAAAATGGCATTACAACCAGGGGTGGTGGCACACACCCATCATCCCAGCAGGTGGTTGATTGAAGCCAATGGATCATGAGTTCAGGACCAATCAGATGCCTAGTAAGACACTGTCAAGGAGGAAGAGGAAAGAAGGAACATTTTCCCCCCAGAATCTTGGGAATATCAAGAGACGACTTGAATGAGAAGAAGTGTGGAGGTAACTGGAACCCTCACATCCATTCTGTTGTCAGTGCAAACCACGGTGACACTGTTGGGACGACACTGACTTTTGTCTCTACTAGAAATGCCAAGGCCTGAAGCCATCAACCATTTCTTCTTTGCTCTCACAGTCTGTTTTTTTTTTTTTTTTTTTGGTTTTTTTTTTTTTCTTTTTTTTTTCTTTTTTTTTTTTTTCGAGACAGGGTTTCTCTGTGTAGCTTTGCGCCTTTCCTGGAGCTCACTTGGTAGCCCAGGCTGGCCTCGAACTCACAGAGATCCGCCTGCCTCTGCCTCCCAAGTGCTGGGATTAAAGGCGTGCGCCACCACGCCCGGCCCCACAGTCTGTTTTTGGATTATGGCCCAAAGTCAAGTTGATTCAATCCTTTTACAAAGGCCAGCTGTTTTCATTAAGAACCTATTGTCTAGGTACCTAGTAAATCACTTCTTGTGATGTGTATTCAAGCTATTCTGTTCTTACAACAGGAGTAGTGTAGACATTTGTTGTTGCCTTTATTTTTGGAGACATTTTAAATTTATACTAATCAAGTTTATGAGAGTTTATTCAGTGTTAGAGAATGCCTGGAGTACTTAACAACTTTTTTAAAAAATGGATGTGGCCCAGTATAGTGGCATATGCCTATAATCCCAATACTCAGGAGGCTGAGGGAGGAGGATTGTCATGAGTTTGAGGGCAGCATAGTCTACATAGTGTGATATAGGCAGCCTAGGAGATCCTGACTCAAAACAGCAAAACAGGTCAAAGCAGCTTGCTTTTGCAGTGGGCAGCAGTCAATGCAGAGATAAAAACGGACCCAAGAGCTGAGAAGTGACTGAGCACTCAGCCCTAAATAATGATCATCTTCCAACCTCCAAGACTTAAGGAAGACTTTTGAAGAGGAGGCAGAATGTAAGAGCGAGAGGATGAGGAGGGGTGCTGTGAAAGCTGTCTTCAGGACATGCCATGGCTCTCACTCGTGAACTCATGGTAGCTGTGGTTCCCTGCACAAAATCAAGCCAGCTACAATTCTGATACTGTTGAGAGGTGCTTTCCAGGCCCCACCCCGTATTTGAGGAGCCATTGGCAGTTGATATCTTCTGGGAGAGGGAAATTTGTTGTTTGAGGATGTGGCTGCTGGCGGGTGGGTTTCCCATGCTCCAGGGGATGGCCCCACATCCACGCACATATGGGCAGCTGATATAACCTTATGTGCCATCAAAGGAAAAGGAAGATTTGAAGTTGAGAAGGAGATGTGTTGGAGAGATCCAGAGGAAGTTGGAGAGGGAAGTGGGGGTGTGTATGTATAAGTGTATGCAATCATATTTCATTGTTATATATGTATGAAATTCCCAAGAATCAAGAAAAATTATAACAAAACCCTGCCCTCACTGAGGAAGTGATGTAGTAGGGCGAACAAAGCCAGTAGGCAATTAAAATACAGAATGGCATTTAGTTATTTATTGCAGCATAACAAACACTCCAGATCTTGGTGGCTTAAAACTGTCATTATTTCCTTTGGTGCAGTAAATGGGTGGGACTCAGCTGGACTGCTGTCACTTGAAGTCTCTCACGAGGTTGTAGTTTGGTGGCAGCTGGAACAGAAGTCATATGAAGACAACTGGGGCCACAGAAAGGCTGGGCGTCTTCTTCATGTAGTCTCAGGGCCTCTCGACTCCACTCGGCCTCCCCATCTGGGCAGCTGAGCTTCTTACCCAGTGGCTCAGAGTGTCAAGAGCAGACCTGGCAGACCCCTCAAAAATGAGGCCCGGGACCTGCACTGTTTCCCTTCTGCGCTCTGTTGGTTAAAGCAAGTTGGGAGGCCAGCCCCAAATTAGTGTGGAAGGGGAGACCCCAGAGCGTGACTGGGAAAGTGTGGTTCTTCGGAGACTCGCAGGATCTACAGAAGGGACTGTGCAGGAGCTCCATATAGGATGACAGTGACTACAATAACAGCTCTCCTCCTCTTCCTTTTCCTCCTCCTTTTCTTCTTTTCCTACTTTCTTCTCTTCCTCCTCCTCCTTCTACTGTATGTATGCATGCAGGTGGGTATGCGTTCCCAGGCACATGCGCACAGAGGCCATAGAAGGACATGGAGTGTCTTCCTTTATCACACTCTACCTTATTCCTGTAAGACAGGGTCTTTCACTAACCCAGAAGCTTCCCGTTTGGGTAGACTGGCTGGCCAGCAAGCAAGCAGGATCTGCTTGTCTCTGTCACCATCCCCACGTTGGAATTGTTACGTGCATGCATAGCCATGCACAGCTATTTCCATGGGTGCTGGAGGTCTGAACTCAGGTCCTCATGCCAGCACAGTAAACTCTCTTACCCACTAAACTATGTATCCAGTCTCCATGGGTTGACTTCTTTCAAAACTGAATGAAGAAGGGCCAGAGATATAGCTGGGGTGAGGGAATGTAGCTCAGTTGGAGGAGTGCTTGCCTAGAATGCATTAAGACCCGTGCTCAGTTCCCCCAGGACTTCATAAACAAGGCATGGTGGCACATGCCTGTAGTCCCAGCCCTAGGGAATTGGAATCAAGAGGATCAGAAATTCAAGGTCAATTTCAGATACATAGCAGATTGGAGGTCAGCTTAGGAGGCATGAGACCCTATCTCAAAAAAAAAAAAAAAAAAAAGAATGGTAAGGACTAGGGACTGTGTGCGTGCGCGCATGTGCATGCGTGCGTGCGTGCATGTGTGTGTGTGTGCACACATGTGCAAGCGTGCCCATGTAGCTGTTGTGTGGGATAGATTGGGTCCAGGAAAGAGGTCAAGTCCTCATTGTCACTCTGTCTTTTCTCAGCCAGCAACCTCACATTTGTCACTGAGAAGGCTGAGTCATTACCTCAACATTGGTATTAGTTCTTTTTGCTTTTTACTAGGTGGATTTTTTTTTTTAAATGCAAACTCCTTTTTACAAATGTTTTGTTTTGTTTCATTTATTTTTAAAAGAACATTTTGTCGGAAACCTGCTGCCTGGTAGGAACCTGGACATGGGGTTGGTCAGGTGGTTAAACAATTTATACTTGGGTGTGAAGTGTGCTGAGGAAGAACCTGCTGGCAAGGAGCAAGGAGCATGCCATTGACCTCTCAGATAAAAAGATATATGAAATTGAAATTATCTTTTCATTACCAATGAAAAGGTAATGTAGAAGAGGGCAAAGAAGGTCGTTAAAAGAGTTTCTACTCTAGTAAAAAGTCAAATAGTACTAAAGGGTTATATCAAAATGCAGCAGACCTCTGCTACATGCTCTCTACCCTCCAGTCCGGCTCCCTGGGGGCGGCCATTTTCAACTCTTTGAAGTGTCAGGAAGCAGCGCAGAAGAGCAGGAGTTGTGTGACATCAACACAGTGCTCCCACTGACTGCCTGGTTATCTTGGACAGGTTAATTATCTTTTCCCTCAGTTCTCTTATCTGCATCATGGGACTAAGGAAGGTAGTACCCTTATGAGAAAACACAATGAGTGGGGACTCCATGTGACGGTGATGATGATGATCAATGAGTGGGGACTGCATGTGATGGTGATGATGATGATGACGATCAATGAGTGGGGACTCCATGTGACGGTGATGATGATGATGACCATCAATGAGTGGGGACTACATATGATGGTGATGATGATGATGACCATCAATAGTGGGGACTACATATGACGGTGATGATGATGGTGATCAGTGAGTGGGGACTACATGTGATGGTGATGATTACAATCAATGAGTGGGGACTACATGTGATGATGATGAAGGAGGAGGAAGAGAAGAGAACTTGAGAGCCACTGTGAACATACTTGGACATTAGTCACACACCATACAAATAAATAGAGGGCACAGTTGTGACTTGGGGGACATGACAAGAACCCAGACTCAGTTGGAGAAGTTTGAGCTTCTCCTTTGTTCTAAGCCCAACTGTTTGTTCTTAGTCCCACTCCTCTCCTGTCTCTTCTACAACCTCGCCACTGTAATTATCCTGATCCTCATATCAAAGCATTCATCTCTTCACTAAGTCTTTACCATCTACCTATGAAATATGCACAGGCCTTTCCTTGATCAAGTCTTTTAGTTGGTCCTCCTGCTTCTTCAGTTATCAGTCTGTTTCTTTGTCTCCACTGCCACATTTCTCAACATGAATGCTGCCTCTTGTTTCTGTAGGAATCCCTGACTTCAGCCTTGGCATCCACTTCCATCTGTCTTTCTGCTGCACTGGGCACTAGGCCCTCAGAGCCCACCTCGTTAGCCACCAGGGTACATTTGGACCCAGAGGATTTGACTGGGTTGGCCACATTACTCCTTCAATCTTACCTACAAAGACTCACCATCCCGCTTCCCTATTTCTGTCTGTGTTTCTCCAAGTGATCCAGGAAAGCAGCCTTGAACTCCAGGTTGGCTCAGTCCCTTCTCAGTCCTCCTCGTGTTAGTTTAGACTGTCATTGAAAATACTGAAAACTCACTGAAGCTAGCATCTGTTGCATCAGAATCTGGAGGGGTAGGGGTGGGGATCTAAGGAGTACCAACAGCCGGAGCCTAAGAAAGATAAAAAATGTGGGTTCAGGAGCCAACCAAGTGAGCCCCTCCACAGACTGCTTTATGGGTTTCTTGTGGTCTGTACAGACACCCCTAAGGTGTCAGACACTCCCACACCTAGCTGATCCCCAGGTCGTGCAGAAATCACCCTCTTGCAGCATGTGCTTGAATATGTCTGTCCAGCTTCCCCTGAGACATCCCTACCTCGTTAGCTTGCCTCCGCTGCCTTTGTTTCTGTGAAATGGGGTCCTTAGTACAGTGATTGGCACACCGAAAGGCCCCAGTGAATGGTGACAAGGGTCAGTCTTGTCATTGTTCTCTTTCCTGCCTGTCAGTCCTAGCCCACCTTCTAGCCACTTCTGTTAGAAGTTCTGCTGCGACCTCAGGTCCGCCTTTCAGAGTTCTCCCGATACCTGAGGCTGGGCGTGTGGCTCAACTGGTAGAGTGCTTGGTCGCGTGCACAAAGCCGAGCTCACTCCTCAGCACTGAATAAAACTGAGCGAGGTATCTCATACCTGTGACGCAAGCACTTGGGAGGTGGAGGCAGCAGGGTCCCAAGTTCCATCTTGTCCTCCACTATGGAGCAAATTCGAGGCTAGACTGGCTACATGAGACTCTATCTTAATTTTAAGAGGGGAGGAGGGCTGGAAAGATGGCTCAGCAGTTAAGAGCACTCATTTCTACAGAGGACCCAGGTTCCATTCCCAGCACCCACATGGTGGCTCACAACCATCCGTAACACTCTGGAACATAGACATACATAGGGGCAAAATATTCATATATGTAAAATAAATCTATTTAAAATTTTTAATGATTTGTTTTTATTTTATGTACATTGGTGTTTTGCCTGCATGTGTATCTGTGTGAGGGCTTTGGACCCCCTGGAACTGGAGCTACAGACAGCTGTGAGCTGATATGTGGGTGTTGGGAATTGAATCTGGATCCTCTGGAAGAGCAGCTGGTGCTCTCAACCATGGAGCCATCTCTCCAGCCCCTAAAAAAAAATTCTTTTTAAAGTAAGAAATAAAGGCTGGCAAGATGGCTCAGCAGGTAAAAAACTCTGGCCACCAAACCTTACAAGCAGGGTTCTATCTCTGGGCCCCACGAGGTAGAAAGAGAGAAGCTCCTCCTACAAGCTGCCTTCTGACCTTGCTGCATGTGTTATGGCATGCACACTCACACAATAAATGTGATTTAAGGAAACAAAGAAATTTCAGATATGGAGGAGGATGCAGGCTTCGGAGTGCTGGGGGCTGGGGAAACTTGAAAAAGCTAGGTGGTCTCATCAGCTCCTTGAAGAAACCCCTGTCTGGCTTGAGCCAGGCCTCAGCTCGGAAGACCCCGAAGCAGGTCCTCCCTGCTCCCAAAGCCTGTGGATCTAGGTGTGGCTGCCGTTGAAGCGCAGCATAGAGGATGCGAATCCAGCCTTTCACAAGCTGGGGATGCTGAGAGATGTAGCAAGATCTGCAGCGCTTGCAGGGGGTGAGAGGTGAGAGCAGCACCCTCAGGGCAGTGTGCCAGGCTCAGACTGGGGCCTTCCCCAAGGGCTGGCAGCCAGAAGCCAGAGGTGCTCCCGATTCTGCTGAGCACTCGCAGGTCCTCTCTGCACCCTTGAGAGCATTTCTCATTAGGCTCTATGTGCGAGCAGGGTGCCTGGCTTCCTCGGGTCCAACAACCGTGCTCTCCCCGCCTGCTCCTGGGTGGTGGCTCCCCTGCCTCTGGACTGCAGCTCCCACTCCCACCGGCGGCACAGAACTGGGGGTGGAGCAGCCTCACAGCTGTTTGCTCCCAGGCAGCATGGCTAAGTAGTTCACAGCTCTGGCTCTGAGTCAGAACCCGCCCATTTCAATCCCTCTGCTGCCATTACTATCTTTGTGGCCCTGGGCGACTTAACTCCGTTATGCTTCATCTGTGCAGCAGGGATAATGATAGACCTTCATACTGGCCCTGAGCTTTACTATGATAATGCAGAGAAGGCACTCAGCTTGGTCCGCCTCTACCTCCTGGAGCCCAGGGCCCTGTTCTTGTTCCTTCTCTCTTTCTTTTTAAATTTTATTTACTTTATGTACGTTGGTGTGAAGGTGTCAGATCTCCTGGACAGTGGTGGGCTGCCATGTGCATGCTGGGAATTGAATTCCGCCGGAAGAGCAGCCAGTGCTCCCAGCTGCTAAGCGTCTCTCCGGTCCCTGCCCTGTTCCTGTGGAACAGCTAGCCCCCTGCCTCAGCACTCTGCTGTCTCTCTCCCTCCCATCTGTGTTGCCCTCTGTTCACATGTCCATCTCCGCCTGTGGGCCAGAGCACCACTAGGTCAAAGATAACATTGTATGTGTCTGTGTTCTTGGTGCCCAGCACAGGGCTTGGCCTATTTGACAAGAGGAATGTGAATTCACTGTTGGAAGGAATTGGTGAGGCCGTATAGAAGACCCAGAAGACGGAGACTGGAGGGATGGCTCAGCAGTTAGGAGTACGGGCTGCCTTTGCAGAAGACCTGGATTTGGTTCCAAGCTCCCACAGAGTGATTCACAACTCCAGGGTATCTGACACATTCTTCTGGCCCGCACGGCCACCAGACTCCCACGTGGTGCACATACATGGAGACAATGAAGAAAAAAGCCAGGTGTGGTGTGTGCATTTCATTCCAGCACTCTGGAGGCAGAGGCAGGCAGCTCTCTATAAATTCTAGGCTAGCCTGGTTTACACAGTGAGACCCTGTCTCAAGAAGAGGAGGTGGAGGAAGAGGAGGGGGAGGAGGGGGGAGGGAGGAGGAGAGAGATAGAAGGGGGTGGGGTGTGAGAGGAGTCATTCTGTCCTCAGAATTCCATCTGGCTTTAGTGGCTCACCTTCCACTCTGGTCATTTACTGCACTTCAAGAGTCTATTGTCACAGGCTTGGCCTGGGGGCCAAGAATACTGCAAGGACCACAATAGATTGGGCTACTGACATTATGGAGCAAATACCAGATTTATGGACATTAAGCATATAACCAAGTTAAGGGTACATTTCATCCAGGAAACCTTGCAAGGAAGGAGAAGCCCAGGCTAGAACAGAGCACATTTGGGGGAGGGAGGAGGCAGTAAGAGTTTCCTGGGTGATGTGAAGGGTAGGCTGTATTGAAGCAGAAGATGAGAAAGAACCTTCCACAGAAGGCCTCAGGCAGAAGGGAACAGGGCTGTTGGGCAAAAGATAAGGTTAGCACAGCTGTAGCCGAGCGATGGGATGGGTCAAGACCTCTACAAGGCTGCGGAGCTGGAAAAACGCATCCTGCAGATCCACAATGAGAGATGTGCGCCTCTGTCCTAATGATAATAGCTCACACTTATTCAATTTTGTGTATATGTACACTGTGCTAAGCACCTTGTGTGCTTTTGTCGTGTACCACCCACAGTCCTCTAGGAGCCTGTTACTGTTATTCCCACGCTGCCTCGGGAAGGTAAATCTGCTCAAAGGCGATCAGCGGGCTGCAGTAGCTAGGATTTGAATCCAGACATCAGGACCCAGCACCTTCTTTCCTAACCCTTGGGTGGTCCAGCCAAAGAGCTAAATGAACATCTCGACCAACCGCACGCTACTCCTTAGCAGCCCTGGCCCCGGCAGGTCAGGTATGAGCACCCTGGCTGCGGGGTTGACCTGGAGAAGCTGTCACAGAATCGCCAACCTGGACTTCCACCCGCGTGGGACGCGACCGCAGTGCGGAGGACGCTAGTGCGTGTGCACGCGCGCTGTCGCCGCCGCTGTGCGGGCTGCAGCCGCGAGCTGCCCCGGTCCGGTGGCGGGGTCGCCCCGCGGCGTCCGGCAGGGGGCTCTCGGTCCCAGGCTCCCCGAGCCAGCCCACAGCCCGGTCGCCTGCATCACATCCCCTCTGTCCTGGGGGGGTAGGGGGTGGGGTGGGAAGCGGGCTTTCGTTTCTGATTTAAAGCGACTATTTTAAAATGGTTTTCTATTCTTTTTTTTTCCCCCTGCTTTCTCTCACAGCCAGAATAATGGAGAAAACGACACCAAGAATCCATTCCAAACGAACAACCAAGAGGAGATGGCAGCTCCCAGATGTTGATGTTTTGTTTTTTGACATAAATCTTCGCACTCATATGGGAGTTTTCATTGATTCATGTTCCCATCTGCTGAATTTCCTTTTATTTATTTAATATGGCTTTTTGGGGAAATCTTGCTTCGAAGCTCTGGAGAAGCATAAAGCGTGGCAACCGCTGCAGTCCTCCTTCCTCTTCCAAGCCGAGGCTGCTGGGGGGCAGGGAGATGCGGTGGCGGCCTGCAGAGGGGGTGCTGGGCGTCCTCGATGGGGGTGGGCGCTGCAGACCTGCGCTAACGTGGCGATTCTGCCTCTTGGAGCCTTCCAGAGGCAGGGAGAGGGAGGAAGGGAAGAAGAGGGGGTAGACTGGCCGACTTCCTTGTGTTTCCTGCTAACCTTCAATACTACGCTCCTTTTCTTTCGTACTAACATGCAGTTTCCTTTTGACACATTGGGTACCAGGGAACATCTAATAGTGGACATCAATATTAATATGGTGGTGTATCTCCCCCTCCATCCTGTACCCTTCCACCCCAATAGTGATCCATCAGCAATTACAGACTCCAACTCGGGAATCAGCCTGAATCTTGACGAGTTTCCAGAGGGAATGCCTGAACAAATTAACTTTTTAGAGCTTTGGATTTCCTACATAGAAAATAAGAATAATTACTACATCCTTGATACAAGTTATATTTTACAGATAAGGAAACCGATGCAGAAACAAATTGGGGCATTGTCCAACTCATCTCCACCCAAACACACATCTCTACAGACCTGACCACTCCAGCTCCTCCCAAGAATTCAACTTAAACCATTTGCCTGGCAAATATCAGAGCCTTTTTTTTTTTTTTTTTCATGAGTCAGAAGAAAAGGCTAGAAGTGAGTAATTCAAAAGGATGGCTAATTGAGAACAATATTCACTGAACTTGGAAAAATAGGATCAAACTTGGGGGAAATCTAGACATCATCCTCTTGGGTCCCTCACCTAATCCGTACTGTCCTTTCTGACAAGCAGGGAGACTTCACTTTTGCTGGCACCTGTTCTAGTGGAGGATACTTTGAGACATTAAGAGCCCCTAAGGCCAGGTGTAGTGGTGCACAAGAGGCAGAGGCAGGTGGATCTCTGAGTTTGAGGCCAGCCTGGTCTACCTAGAGCGTTCCAGGACAGCCAGGCTGTCTCACCCTACTCCCAAAAAAGCCCTATAGATTATGGGATAGGAGTATTTGAATGTTAGAGCCACACAGACCACACCCCTTAAGACCTATCTTTGTCCTATAGCTGTGAAGGTCAGTTCTGAGGAGAATGGAGTTTCCCATGTTGTGTGGCCTTTTCCTGAGAAGAATGAACAGATGTCTGTTCATCCCAGATAGGGCACCAACCACAGACTGAAGAAACAATCTTAGCCAAGTCTAGCTTGGTAAGCCAATGAGTTTAATCAGGAGCCTGGGTAATGGTTTATGTACAGGAATGCTTTCAACTTATGGGCAGCTACACCACTAAAGAAAAGCCTCTCTCCCAGCAACCAGCACCTGCCTATGTATTATCCTTGGGGAGGGCCAGAGCTGTGTGAAGCCCTCCTCCCTCTGTTACTGATGTTAATGGGCCCAGTCTTGTGTGAATCTCATGTTCTCATAGCTGCTGAGAGTACAGTTGGACAACAGCCATGCCGTGCCAGGAGGACAGTGCTCTACGACACCTGAGGTCACTTGAAGTGTAGCACTAGACTACAGTGCCATCTTTTGGGGGTTGACACTGCTTCCCTATGCATATATCTCACCCAGCCCAACCTTCTCTCCATGTTCTGGGGGGAACCTCTCCTGGCTCGGCATATGCACCTGGATATCTGAGGTGGAGTTGGTTCTGTGTTTCTGAGTCTTTGCACACATCTGTAACCTTCATCCATCCATGCTGTTTTCTGGAACCCCTTTGAACAGTAAACCACACAATATTGGCTCGTGTGCTTCAAACGGCCCAGGAAGTGGACACTCAAAATGTGTTCAGTGAAAAATGAGATCATATGAAAGACTGTTCCTCTTCACTTTGCCCAAAAGCCACCTAGGCTGAAACCATGACTTCACTGGCAAACTAAAGCCTACTCATCCAATCCATTATTTGTCCTTGAGATAGCTGAAACAGAGCATGCACCTCACATAAAAATCCAAAAAACAGGGGCTGGAGAGATGGCTCAGCGGTTAAGAGCTCTGACTGCTCTCCTGGAGGTCCCGAGTTCAGTTCCCAGCAACCACTTGGTGGCTCACAGCCATCTGTAATGAGATCTGGTGCCCTCTTCTGACCTGCAAGGACACATGCAGGGATTCTGGATCTTTAGCTCCGTGGTCGAGTGCCTGCTTAACATGAGTGGGGCCCTAGTTTGATCCCAAGATCACACACAGAAAAGATGGAGAGCGTCCATCACAGACATGTGCAATAGTTACGATATGTGTAACCAGATGGCGATATGGGGGACGGTTAGTTAACTGCTCATATGCACATTTTGGGTATCTTCTGGACATGTTACACTTCACAATAAAGTTGTTTAGATATAACTTACCTGGTAAGTTGTGTGGGCGCTGAGGGAGACAATGGGTTTAAAGCTCTAGCCAATAGTAGTGTAGTAGGCCCTCAGTGGAAACGAGTTTTTCATGGTGAGGGAATGATTTGAAGCCGTGGAGAAGGCCACATAATCAGTCACTGTCAATATTAAGAAAGCCCTTTCCTCCAAAGCATTGACTGCCTATTTTTGTGTGTACGTATATATGGGAGTAGGGGTGTTTACTGATGTGGAGAAATGGACAGCTACTAACCCAGTGCAGAGTTGGAAAACATTACTCTGAAGCCCCCAGAGAAGACATGGAGGGAAGGGATAGGAAAACTGGCTGACTCCAGAGGTTCTGGACGAGAGGCCTAAGAGCTGAAAGGAGAAACTTCCACAGGACTCATAGGAAGGGACCAGGTCTCAGGTTCCAGTAGACCCCTGGAGGGCTCACCTAAGCCCACCTGGCTGTCTCATGCTTTGGGCAGCGTGGACGAGACTTGAGAAGCCAGCCCAGGCGACAGTGGGTTGGCCCAGGCCCAGCTCATTGATGGTGAGGAAAGCCGTTCTGCTGATCGTGCTCTAAAGGCACCGTGGAAGTGGCCAAGAGTGCTCACCCAGCCAAAAGGCACTGGAATCAGCCGGGGAGGCCAGGGAAATCTGGCCAGAGCCTTCTAGCCAGGAGATGCCAGCAGAACTGTGCACCTCTGGATACAAGCCTTTTGAAGGTCTCAGAGCCAAGACTGCTCCGGCCAAGCCAGCCATACGCTCCAAGATAGGGCTGCCCAGACGGAGCCTGGTTTGGGGTACTGGGAACGGCCTCTTTTCCCCAGTGTCTCTGTCTACCCTGTGATGTCACCACACGATGCCATAGACGGGACCACAAACAACGGAAGCGTGTTCTGCTGCTGGTACTGGAGGCTAGAGAGCTCAAGATCAAGGAGCCATATTTGACAAAGGCCTTCCTGCTGCACTGTAACATGGCAGAGGGGCATTGCAAGCACACCAAACAGAAAGACAGGACAAGAAAGAGAGGGATAAGCCCGCTGTCGGAGCCCTCACGGCTCTATCCTTTCTTGAAGGTCTTCCCCTTAAGGTCGGCACAATGGCCAATTTCAGATTGAGTTTGGGGACGGATGTGTGAGACCACAGCACCACCTGCCTCCACCCTGTGTGTTGACACACGCCCTGGCCAGTGAAAGTACCAGAGACAAGATGTTGAAAGCTTGAACCCACAACCAACACTGTGGATGCTCTTGACCCTTTAGGATTTCTTTCACTCTCCTCTAATTTGTTCTAGTTAACTTAGTTCCATTATTCAATTCTGTAGGGGCCCCCAGACACAACTGATGCCATGTCGGAAGTACCATTCAGGCCATAAAACGCAGCACGCAGACAGCACCACCCGCCAGAGTGAAAACAAAGACCTAATCCATCAAAGCCCACGGTTCTGGGAAAGTCTCTAAATGGACTCACCTTGCTTTTCGCCTTCTGTAGTTCTGCTTCTGGCTAGCTGTTCTTGCTAACTGAAGTATGTCAACACAAAATATATGAGTGGTTTTTTTTTTGTTTTGGGGTGTGTGTGTGTGTGTGTGTGTGTGTGTGTGTGTGTGTGTGTGCTCACCCTGAGAAAGACTACTGAGTATTTGGGATCTCGAGCACTCAATGTAGCTACCGGCCAGCTAATAAAGACTTTCTATTGGCTTAAATCCATGCGTGAGCAATCTTCTCTGGTGGATACCCTACAACTTTTTACCCTGTGTCTACTGACCCCATACAATATCCAGGTGTCCTTTTTTTTTTTTTTTTTTTTTAAGGTACTGTAGATGCTGGGGTTATTATGATAAACAAGGAAGGCATAAATTGAAGTTTACAATTTAGGGGCATGTTTTAGTTAGGGTTTCTGTTGCTGTGATAAAACACTATGACCAAAAGCAACTTGGGAAAGGGAAGGGTTTATTTCATCACAGCATGTAGTCCATCATTCAGAGAAGTCAGGCCAGGAACTAGGAGGCTAGAATTCATGCAGAGGCCATGGAGGAGTGCTGCTTACTGGTTTGCTCCTGGTGACTTGCTTTTTTATTTATTTTATTTTATTTTTGGTTTTTTGAGACAGGGTTTCTCTGTGTAGCTTTGGAGACTTTCCTGGAACTCATTCTTAGCCCAGGCTGGCCTCGAACTCACAGAGATCCGCCTGGCTCTGCTTCCCGAGTGCTGGAATTAAAGGCATGTGCCACCACTGCCCAGATCTTTTTTATTTTTATTTTGTTTGTTTGTTTGTTGTTGTTTTCTTATGTTTTTTTCAAGACCAGATCTTACTATGCAGCTCTGGCTGTCCTGAAACTCACTATATAAACCAGGCTGGCCTCAAACTCATAGAGATCTATCTAACTGCCTCTGCCTCCCAAGTGCTGGGAATAAAGGTGTGAGCCACCATGCCTGACTTCAGCCTGCTTTCTTACACTGTTCAGGACCATAGGCCCAGGGCTGGCACTGCCGACAAAGAGCTGAATCATCCCACCTGTCACTAGGAATATGCTCCATAGGTTGCCTGCAGGCCTATCTGATAAGGACATTTTCTCCATTGAGGTTCCTTCTTTCCAAATGACTCTAGTCTGTGTCAAGCTGGCATAAAACCAGCCAGTCCAGGCGGAAAGAGGTGCAGAAAGTTTATAATTATGACTTGTGTTAGCAAAGAGAAGCTCAAGTATCTGTTGATGGGAGGTAGGAGCTTGTTGGTTGGCTTGTTTGCATGTGGCAAGGTTTTGCTATGTAGCCTAGACTGGGCTCAATCTCATGGTCCTCCCTCCTGAATGCCAGGGTTACAATATGTATCCTCATGACGAGCAGATAGGAGGCTTAATGTAGTTTAATGATGCTTCTCCCTGGACTATCTATCAAAAGTTTGAGCTCCTTGTCAAAAACTTTCACATCCTGGACCTCATACCAGAGATATCAAGTGAAAATACGTCTCTCTGAAAATAGGACTCAACCAGTAAGACGGGAAAGCAGGGGAAAGCCTTTCCTAAGCAAGCATGTCAACCTGGGTGGGATTCCTGGAACCCAGGGAGGAAGGCAAACATCCATCCACACAAGTGCTGTGGCATGCAGGAGCCTGCCCTCTCTTACACACACAGTATTAATAAATAAAGTAAAATAAAATTGAAAGTGGAGCACAAGTAATCTGCTTTTTAAAAATAGATAAAATGTAGCTAAGGAAAAAAATCAGTGCACACATACTTCCAGTACCCTATAGTGTTTTTCCAATGGTGTGCAATCACAGCTCTGTCTAATTCTAAAACACTTTGGTCAGCCATCAAAGACATTCTACCCTTAGGAACCAGGCACTCCTGTTCTCTCTCCTGTAGTCTATTTCTGTGGATTTGTGGATCCTGAACATTTCATGTAATAAAGTAAATACTACATGACTTTTTGTATCTGGCTTCTTTCATTTTTATGTTTTTGAGGCATATCTGTATGGTAAGTCAATATTTCATTTTCTTTGATTGTTGAATTATTTTAGCCCTTCATCCACTGATGGACATCTGGGTAGGCCCCACTCTTTGGCTGTTGTGAACACATCATTGCTGTGAACATTCTTACATATGAATCTCATTGGGTAGATGATGTGCAGATAATGTCTATAACACAATTTGTTTGATTAGATGTTTTCAATTCTCTTGGGTCCACACCCAATAATGTAATTGCTAGGTTATATAGTAATTCTCTGTTTAACTTTTGGATCATTTTGTTTATTTGTTTTTGTTTGTTTGTTTGTTTGTTTGTTTGAAGACAGGGTCTCATGTAACCCAAGCTGGTCTTGAACTCTTTTTTTTTTTTTTGTTTTTGTTTTTGTTTTTGTTTTTTTGAGACAGGGTTTCTCTGTGTAGCTTTGTGCCTTTCCTGGAACTCACTTGGTAGCCCAGGCTGGCCTCGAACTCACAGAGATCCGCCTGGCTCTGCCTCCTGAGTGCTGGGATTAAAGGCATGCGCCACCACCACCCAGCTGGTCTTGAACTCTTGAACTCCCCTGATCTCCTGCCTCCACTTTTCAAGTGTTAGAATTACAAGTGTGCATTACCATACCCCGCTCTATATTAACTTTTTGAAGAGTCACCAAACCACTTTGGTTGTTGACTCTTTGCCTGTTCCACTTTGGTTTCCATAGGAATTCACAAATAACCATCATCTACATATTCTTGCCAACACTTGTGATTCCCACTGACTGTAATCATCATCATTGATGTGAGGCAATATCTGCATCTTGATAATGACCAATGCTGATGAGCATCTTTTCATGTACCTATTGGCCATTTATATGTCTTATTTGGAGAGATACTGTACTGGTTTAAATAAGAATGGCCCACATAGGCTCACACATTTGAATATTTAGTTCTCAGTTGGTGGACTTTTTAGAAAGGACTAAGAAGTGTGTCCTTATTGGAGGAGATGTGTCACTGGGAGTGGGCTTTGAGGTTTCAAAACCCCACACCAGGCCCAGTCTTGCTCAGTTTCTGCCTTGTGACTGTAGAGAAGATGTGAGTTCTCAGCTACTGCTCCAGCACCATGCTTGCCTGCTGCCATGCTCCCTGCCATGATGGTCACAGCCTAACCCTCTGAAACTGTAAGTAAGGCCCCAATCAAATGCTTTCTTCTATAAGTTGCCTTGGTCATAGTGTCTCTTCACAGCAGTAACTAAGACAGATACCTAGTTAAATCTTTTGATCACTTTAAGAACTGAGGTGTCAAGTCGGGTGGTGGTGGCGGCGGCGCCGCCTTTAATCCCAGCACTTGAGAGGCAAAACCAGGCGGGATCTATGTGAGTTTGAGACCAGCCTGGTCTACAAAGTGAGTTCCAGGACAGGTTTCAAAGCTACACAGAGAAACCCTGTCTCAAAAAACAAAAAACAAAAAACAAACAAACAAAAAGAACTGAGGTGTCTTTTATTGTTGAGTTGGAATGATTATCTATCTATCTATCTATCTATCTATCTATCTATCTATCTATCTATTTATTTATTTATTTATTTATTTATTATGTATACAGAAGAGGGCACCAGATCTCATTACAGATGGTTGTGAGCCACCATGTGGTTGCTGGGAATTGAACTCAGGACCTCTGGAAGAGCAGTCAGTGCTCTCAACCTCTGAGCCATCTCTCCAGCCCTGGAATGATTCTTAATATATTCTGAATACCAGAAATTTATTGGATGATATATAATTTGCAGTTAGAAACAAAAGGTTTTTGTTTTAATTTTTTGATGGTATTTATTTACACAAATGTTTTGAATTGTGATGTAGTCTATATATTGTTCCATTGTTGTTTATATACATGCATATTTACTTAGTTATATATAAATAGTCTCACTATAAGCCCAGGCTAACCTTAAGCTCAGAATCCTCCTGCCTTAGCACCCCAAGTACTGAGATTACGGGCATAATGCTACTCCCAGCTTGTTGCTTGTAGTTGGTTTATTATTATTATTATTATTATTATTAGTAGTAGTAGTAGTAGTAGTAGTATATTGATTGATTGAGGGGCATGTATTTGCCACAGCCCAAATATGGAGGTCAGAAGCCAGCTTGTGGAATTCAGAGGACAACTTGTGGGAGTGAATTCTCTTCTTCCACCATGGAGGTCATGGAGATTCAACTCAGCTCACCACTCTTGGCAGATAGTGCTTTACCCTCTGAGCCATCTCATTGGCCTCGTTGCTTGTAGTTTTGACATCAGAGTTAAGAAACCATTGCCCACGAGGCATTCACATGTCTGTGGGAAGGAGAGGTAAGAGACTAACCTGGGTTTAGCGAGAATCTTTCTCAAAGGAAAAGAAGGAAGAAAGGAAGGAAAAGAAACCATTGCTAAACTCATGGTCATGAAAGTTTACCCTCATGTTTTAGTCGAAGAGGTTCGACAGTTCTTGCCCTTATATTTAGTCCATGGGGGTTAAAGTTTTTGTTGGTTTGTTTTGTTATCACCACTAAATTGTGGCAACTTGTTACACACCAATAGGAAACTAGCACAGACATGGAACAGGAAAAGGTTTTGAAGCTGCTATATGTGGTGGTATTCTAATTGTACTGAAATGTGATTTTGATTGTATGTTAATAAATAAAGTTGCCAGGGGGTCAGAGCTATTAGAGCCATAGACAGAGTGTGGCGGTGGTGGCACACACCTTTAATCCCATAGATCTCTGTGTGTTCAGGGATACAGCCAGCATTGGAGACATATGCCTTTAAGACCTAGGGGGCTGTACATTCAGACAGTGACGAGGCAGTCAC
Source organism: Peromyscus maniculatus bairdii (assembly GCF_049852395.1). Taxonomy (NCBI): domain Eukaryota; kingdom Metazoa; phylum Chordata; class Mammalia; order Rodentia; family Cricetidae; genus Peromyscus; species Peromyscus maniculatus. The sequence continues at coordinate 29,908,266 of NC_134870.1, read as the reverse complement.
GTGTTTAGATTTACAACCAATGAGAAGGAAGAACAATAATACTATAAACAAGACGTATAGACAGGATATAGCTCTCTTTCGGGAAGCTGGGACAGCAGAAGGAAGGGTGAGATTTTAGCTCTGAGTTCTGACCTCTTGGCTTTCTCTTTTACATTGTTTCTGTGTTTCTTATTTAATAAGACGGTTGGTTACATCTACAGCTATAGGTATACTATAAGCTGCTTTGAGGCTTGGCCTTATGACCCACCAGTTCAACATTGTTCCAAGTGTCTGTTGCAGATAGGGACATTCATGGACCACCCAGAAATCCCTGATCGAAAGATACTGATATATCTCTTCTTTTAATTGCAGCTCTGCCCTTTTCCTGTTCTTCTTGTTCTTCTTTGTTGTTGTTTTGGTATGGTTTTTCAAGACAGGGTTTCTCTATGTAGCCCTGGCCATCCTGGAACTTGCTGTGTAGACCAGGCTGGCCTCAAACTCACAAAGATCCACCTGCTTCTGCCTCCTGAGTACTGGGATTAAAGGCGTGTGCCACCCCCTCCCCCACTCAGATATGCCTTCTTAGACAAATGTGTTTATACTTTGAGAAACCAGCTCCCAAGTTTGCTCCTTGGCTCCGGTAGAAGCCAAATGCTTGATCTGGAATACCATATGGCTATATGACATTTACCTGTCTATGACTCAGTATTTTAAAGGATACATACAAACAGCTGTGTGGAAAGGATAGGTAGGCCCAGGCATGTGGATAGGGAGGTAGAACATCCATGCCCTCTCCAGGAGTGTCCAGCTACCTGGAAGCTCTTTAGTGAATTTTTGTACATGATGTCAAGTAGTGTACATTAGTTACTTCCTGAGACAATGCTGTGTCAAAATACTCGACAAAAGCTCCCAAGGAAGGGGTTTTCCGGGCTCACAGCGTGTTATCACCGGGAGGGCATTGCAGGCCTTGGGGGCGGCTGCTCATAAGTTGCCTGTAGTTAGAAATCAGAACGATGAACGCTGCTCCTCAGCTTTCCCCCTTTTCTTTCAGTCCGAGACTCTTGCCTGTGGAATGGTGTTGACCACATCCAGGGTGGGTCTTTCCTTTTCCATTAAGCCTCTCTGAAAACACCCTCGTAGATGACACACCCACAAGTGTGTCTCTTAGGTGCTCCTACAGTCGATCAAACTGACAATCAAATTAACCGTCATAATAGGGGCAATGACTTCTGGGACTTTTGTTACCTGTTTGTTTGTTTTGAAGTAAAGTCCTGACATACAGTTCAGGCTAGCCTTGAGCTGAGACCTTTCTACCCCAGTGCACCAATTGCCAAGATTATGGCTTTTCTATCATATTCAACCTCTAACTTATTTTTTTATGTATAGATATCCAGTTGTCCCAGCACCATAAGAGATTCATCTTGGTCTTAGAACTTTTGCTAAAAATCTGTTGAGCACAGTTATATGAGCTTTTTCCTGAGCTCTCAATTCTTATATACATTATATATATATGACCAGGCTGGCCTCAAACTCACAGAGATCCACCTGTCTCTGCCTCTCAAGCACTGGAATTAAAGGCGTGTGCCACCATGCATGGCTTCAATTCTATCATGGTAGATGTATTGACCCTTAATCAAGTATCAGACTATTTTGTAACTTGTAGCTTTGAAATCAGAAAGTGTGAGTCCTACAACCTGGTTCCTTTTCAAGTTGTTTTGGCTTTCCGGAGCCCCTGCAGTTTCACGTGGACTTTGGGATCAACTTTTTCATTTCTGCACGGAATCAAAAGATCTGAAGGCAGAGCCCAGGAGTGACTGAAAAAAAATAAACACATAAGTTATGGGTAAATACACATAACTTAAAGTTGACTGCTTTAACTTTAAAAATGCATTCACTGACTCTGTGTGTGTGTGTGTGTGTGTGTGTGTGTGTGTGTGTGTGTGTGTGTGTGTGTGTGACAGCACACGTGTGAGGAGGTAGACGACAATTCTGAGTCAGTTCTCTCCTTCCACCTTTATGGGGGCTCCCGGGACCAAATTCAGATTCCCTGCCTCATGTGGCAAGTGCCCGATTTTTAATTTTTTGAGGGACTACCATACTATGTTTTCGTAGAAACCGTACCATTTAGCATTCCTGTCCACTGTACCCAGTTCCCAATTTCTTCACGTCCTCACTAATACTTGTTATTTTCTGAGATTGGGTTTCCCCTGCCCCCTTCCTTCCTCTCTCTTTTCAATACTATGAAATGACATGTCACTGTGGTTTGGCGCAGAATCTTCATTTTAAAATAACTTTTTTGGGGAATAATTTTAGACTTATAAAGAAGTTGCAGGTAGTAAGGAAGCCCCTGTGTGTCTCAGTCAGTTTCCATCTCCCCAAATGTTATCATCTGACCGTGGTACTTTATCAAGTCTGAACAGTGGCTTTATTATCACAAGTGTGTATATTCATGCACATGTACGAATACACACACACACACACACACACACACACACACACACACACACACAAAGAGACTCTTCCTTTTAAATTTTATGTATTTATGTGTGTGGGATATGAACCCAGGGACCTGTCACATGCTAGGCAAAAGCTTTACTAATGAGCTTTATCTTCTGTCTCACATAGCAATTTTAAATTGGTTTTTATTTATTATGCGTGCGAGTGCGTGTGTCTTAGTTATCTTTCTACTGCCAAGACAAAACATCATAACCAAGGTAACTCATAAAAGAAAGCATTTAAGTTGGAACTCCCAGTTCCAGAGGGTTGGAGACCGCGACCATCAAGGTGGGAAGCATGACAGCAGGTAGGCTGGCAGGGTCTTGGAGCAGTAGCTGAGAGCTTACATCTGATCCACAAGCATGAGGCAGAGAAAGAGAGGCAGAGACAGAGACACAGACACAAGAATTAACAGAGAGTTAACTGGGCTTTTGAAACTTCAAAGCCCACCCCCTAGTAACACACCTCCTTCTACAAGGCCACACCTCCTAATTCTTCCCAAACAGTTCTACCAACTGGGACCAAGTATTGAAATATATGAGCATGTGGGGGGCCATTCTCATTCAAGCCACCAAGTGTGTTTGAGTATATTAGTATGCATGTACCACAGTGAGTGTGTGGCGATCAGAGGGTGCTCATTGTGGCCTCAGTTCTTTTTTTCCACCTTTATGTGGGTTCCAGGGATTGACTTTGGGTTGCTAGGCTTGCATGGCCCGAGCTTTGCCCTCTGAGCTGCCCTAAGGGGCCTCACATGGTGCTTTTCACATGTGCTACAGAGCTCCTGATCTAGAGGCTAGAAACATTTTTCCAGAGAATTATGTCTCAGGTGTTACTTGAAAGACAAGTGTGAATGAATACAGGAAACAGGGTGTGATCCAGGCAGATGGAACAAACTGTGTCAAAGCCTGGAGGTAATAAAGATACTCGAGGATAATCATAATAGCAATAATAGTAATTTATTGACACTTACCATATGCCAAGCATTGGTAAGCACTTTAGAATGTTATTTCACTTAATTTTTCACAACAAGTCTATAAAGCGAGAGATGTTATCATTTCTGTTTTCCAGATGGGGCAACTGAGAGTTGAAAGAAATAAGTTTTCCAAGGTCACCCAACCGGTTTAAAAAATGGCAGAAGCAAGATTTGAACTGACACACACACACACACACACACACACACACACACACACACACACACACACTCCTATTTCCTTTTCTCTCTCCCACCAGCTCTGGTAAAGTTTATTCATTTACCTACAAGAAGAAGCAAAGCATTAGACTCAGAGCTTTTTCCTGCCTGAGTCTACTCTGCCTCTGGCCTTCCCAAACCATTCACCTTTCAGGATGCAGCATTACCATTCAAAACTGTTGCTTACTGTTATTATTTCTCTCATATGGATTAATAGCTGAATGGATGCATAAATAAGTAGAAACAAAAAGCATTGGTAATAATTTGCAGTTGTCTATTCATTCACATGTTTACCTGTTTGATACCTGCCTCTCCCACTGAGCTTCCAACCCCCCAATGGCAAGAATCCAGCCTGTTCACTGAATCTGATACCAATAGATGCTGAGTTTTCTGGCGAGTTTTGGTGGTGCTATGCACTGAACTCAGGACCTTGTGCATGCTAGGCAAGCACTCTGCCACTCAGCTACATCTCTAGCCCCTTCTATAAGAATTCCAGCATCTGGGGGCTGGAGAGATGGCTCAGCGGTTAAGAGCATTGGCTGCTCTTCCAGAGGTCCTGAGTTCAATTCCCAGCAACAACCTGGTGGCTCACAACCATCTGTAATGAGGTCTGGTGCCCTCTTCTGGCCTGCAGGCACACATGCAGACAGAACATTCTATACATAATAAATGAATCTTAAAAAAAAAAAAAAAAAAAAAAAAAAAAGAATTCCAGCATCTGTAGGATGTCCAATGAGTAGTTTTTATTTAGTTCTTCTGTGATGCTAGGGATTGAACCTGGGGCCTTTATGTCTTCTAGGCAGCTGCTCTGCCACTGAGTGCAATCCCAGGCCTGATGTTTATTTTTAAGGAAAAAGAAATGGATTGTTGGACATCATTTAGGATGTCAGTCATAGTTCCCTTTGTCTCCAGCCTCTCTTGTCCACTTGGCATATCCCATAGAAAGTGCTAGAGAATTTTATTCCATAGAAAGCGATACAGGAAATACCTTGATGTATCTAACATAAGAAACATCTCTTGGGGTCTTTGAGATGGCTCAGTGGATAAAGGCACTTGCCACCAAGCCTGGCGACCTGCGTGAGCTTAATTCCTAAGACCAACATGACAGAAGGAGAGAACTGACTCCTGCATGCTGTCCCCTGACCTTCACAGTTATGCTACACACACACACACACACACACACACACACACACACACACACACACGAGAGAGAGAGAGAGAGAGAGAGAGAGAGAGAGAGAGAGAGGAATGGAACAATAGAATAGAACGTATGTGTTAGAAATTTTAAACTTCACATGAAATCTTAATCCCATCACCTGGGAGGCAGAGGCAGGTGGATCTCTGTGAGTTTGAGGCCAGCCAGGGCTACACAGAGAAACCCTGTCTCAAAAAAGAAGAAAGACATTTTAAAGCAGTATCTCTTTTGACTTTTGAGAAGTCCAGAGACAGAGGTGGTCAGTCTCTGCTTAAGATTACTGTCAACATGCCAGGTGTGATGGCACACGTCTGCAGTGCCAGCACCTGGGGGGTCGAGGCAGGAGGGTCAAAAGTTCAAAGACAAATCTGGGGAGGTGACTCAATGCTTTGCAAGCATGAGGGCAGGAGTTAGAGCCCCAGAGCTCATGCCAACACTGGGCAGGCGTGGCAGTCTGCCTGTAATGCTAGCACTTGGGAGGCGGAGACGGGGACCACAGGACAAGCTAGGTAGATGTACTAGGAGGAACTGGTGAGCTCTGGGTTCAGCAAGAGACTCTGCCTTCATCAGTAAAGTGGACAGTGATCAGGGAAGGCACCTGCCACCAACTTTGGGCCTCTACATATATGCACACATATGTGCACATGCACCTGCACACATGTGTACTTATGTATGTGTTCACACACACACACACTCAGACAAAACACCCACACACATAAAAATGTATGAGCTGTATGAGATCCTGTCTCAAAAAACACCAGGGGGAAATGGGAGATAACCTATCAGTAAAGTGTTTGCCTTACAAGCTGAGACCTGAGTTTGATTCCAAAATACACGTTAAAGAATCTGGGTGTGGTGACATGTACTTATAACCCCAGAGCTGGGAAGGCAGAGATAGTAGGGATCCTTGGGGTTCACTGGCCAGTTTAGCCTATTCACCAAGCTCCAGGCCAATGAGAGACCCTGTCTCAAAAACCCCTGAAATGGATGGCTCCTGGGGAATGACATCGGAGGTCGACCCCTAGCCTCCACGTGTGCATATGAATGCATGCACGCACACACACAGACTCTGCCCCAGGTAAAACTGAACACATCTTCCGAAAGTCACTGTATTCAAGGAGAGAAGGAGGCCAGTGACCTCCCTAGCACTTTCCCTATTTTGGGAGTTGGCTTCCGGCGCAGCACCAGAGCTAGCTGAAAGACCATGCCGCGGGTGAAGGCGTAATTGCTGCTCACTTTCCCTGGCTCCTCCAGTGTTAAATTAGCTTTATGTCAATACCACATCAGCAGCTGGGATGAATTATTGAAGCTCATTCACTGCAATGGACCCAGGTTCCACTCGCTTTATGGGATGGAGGTGGATGTGAGCATATTATTTCTGTCTGTCTTGTTGCGGTCAGGACATTTTCAGTCTGTCACTAATACGAAGAGACTCAGGCCTGATGTGCAGATCATTCCAGCCTCTATTTTTCATAAGAGCAGTGGAGATGGGCAGAGTGGGAGGCTGAGCCCCTGGATGGGACAGAGGAGCAGGGGAATGCCAGTGCTCACCACTAGCTCACAGGGGTTCTTACCACTCTGCACAGTCATCCCAGACACCTGCTCATCTACACAGAAACACATACTACCAGCACACATACGTGCATGTGTATATACAGAAACACATACCACCAGTACACAAAAATGCACGAGTACATTTAGAGTGTTGATAAACCACACTCACCAGGGGCCCAGGGACAAAAATAGAGAGGAGGGTCAACATTTTAAAAGAATGATTTTCCAAAAGATTATAAAATTTAAAACCTCCCCTCCTCCAGCTTCAATACTAAAGCTTCTTGAGAAGTGCCGGCTAGTTCATGTTCTACACTCTGCCAGGATGGATGGCTGGGAATGTGCAGTGTTGAGGACATGGAACCCAACTGTTGGGGGCTTCTGTGTAGGCAGAAGGGTTGTCTCCCTTCTCTGCTCTTCTCCATGCAGGAGCTGGTGTGCTCCTGAATTCCAATGTATGTTTCTGCTGCTTGGTCCAGATGCCAGAATTACTAACGATAGCTCTGCATATACCCATGCACATCTGCACTGATGATTACTGTCACAAAGAAACACCCACACTTCTGCTTTCACACACACACACACACACACACACACACACACACACACACACACACTCCATTCCCAGAGGTAGACCTCCGTAGCCACATGGTTTGGTTGGAAATCCCATGAGAAGGTCTGATTCTATCATCAGGTCACATGCCTTCACAAATCCCACCATTAAATATTTATTCTTTTGGGAGTTCCCAGTTGAGAATCAAATACCTCTCGTCAAGGCAACACATCAAAAAGTTATCATCTAACATTTTTGGCAGGAACTCCCTTCCGCCCAGGGAACTTCCTTCTCCTTGTCTGGCTGATTCTTAATCATTCTTCAGATCTGGTCCTGTTTGTACCTCCCTGGCAGGGGAGGGCAAGTTTTCCCATTATCCACCCTCATTACTCCCTATCATTTTCCTTGGATGAAGCTATGATATTTGTAATTAAATAAATGCTCGTGCAGTTCTATTTGCTATAGGTGTTATTCATGAGCATAAGTAGGTTAGGGGCTGTCTTGCTTTCTGTTCTGTACCCTTAGCGCTGGCATAATGCTTCCTAAAGAGTAGGTATTCAATAAACTTAGATGAAGTTGGAGGGTTTGGGGCAAGCAGAACAGAGAAAGAGATAAGGCACATAAAGGTCAGAGATAATGGTTCTAAATCCTGCTGATCTTCCGACTCTTAATATCACACCCTCCTTTCCTCGCTACCCGGATGTCTCCATGCCATCCTCCATGTGGCATGTTAAAAGCCTATTGGAACCACAGGGGACTGAGCTAGGGATAAAAAAGGAAGACTATTCAGAGGGTGGAAACAGGTTCCAAGGAGCATCCTCACCTGGCCTGGATCCCTACTTCTCCAGAAAGTGACTGAGCATGTACAGGGTAAGCCTCAGAGGGGTGAAGAATGCCCTCTTACAGTTGTCCCTGGTTATTTACATGAAAGGTGTTTGTTCCTGAGAACATAGTACTGTCAATCATTGCAAAAACACCAGCAGATACTAGCTATCAAAAGTTCAGTATATATCAGGCACTGGCCAAATATTTTTTATCTATCACATATCATCATCTCAGCGAACCCTCTTAACCACCTTGTCAGGTAAGCACACAGTTATTTCCATTTTATAGCTGGAAGAATAAGCCCCAAGAGAAGAAAAAAAAATGGCCTAAGGTCACACAACTAAGAAATGACAGAGTAGTCACAGCAGAACTGTGAGGCCAGGCTTCTAAATCCAGGAAACGCTGTCCATCCCTAAGCTCTTTAGGAGACCAGGGAGCCAGGTCACCCCATGTCCTTACATTTTTATATTCACTCAACAGACACACAGTGATGCCGTTTAATGGAGTTGTGATATATTTGGAATGTCGGCAGCTGCCACTGCTTCCTTACAACCCCCAGGACCTGTCTCCCGACTCCTGGACTCAGAGCAGAGGCGAGATGCCCAAACATCTGTTATTTCAGAAGGAAGCAGTTATCAACAGCAGGGAAGCATCAATTCCTTGGTGTTTTCCAGTAAAACATCCCTAGACTCCTGGCCCTCCTGCTCGAAAGATGAGTCTTTGAAAATACTTTGAGTGTTTTCCTTCTCCACTTCCCATGGGAATCCTAGGCCTTGTTTCAGAATGATGGTCTGAAGGCAGGTGGTGGGGGAACTGCAGAGAGCCACACAGACCCAGACCAGATAGCGTAAGAGAGAAGCCGCCGTTGTTACCAGGGGGCTGTGCTCAAGGTCCTGGATTCTTATGTCAGTTAGCTCCTCATGGGAAATGAGAACATCATAGCTTTGACGTTGAGGCCACAATCTTGTCTGCTCCTTTCTCTCCCCTGTGTACTGGCTTTAGCTTTGCTCTCCCAGCAATTCTCAGAGCCTGGTCTCCTTAGCTCCAAATTAGAACCCGGACCAGTTTGAGACATTATGGTTCTAGACTGGTGTTGCTGAAGTTTGGTCTGAGACAGATACTTTCTGTCTTATCCTTTCCTCCTGCCCTGATCCTCACACCACCCACTTAGTTACAGACGGTCCAATGGCAGGCGGCCCAGTTCCTTCTTTCTTCTCTGGGGTGTATATGTGTCTGTGTGTGCTGGATGTTAAGTCTAGAGCCTTAAGCAAGTACTATGACATTGAAACAGGTCCCCGGAATTCTTTCTACTTTTTGTTTGACGCTGGCCTTGAACTCACTCAGGCAAGCCTGGACCGCACAGTCCTCCTGCTTAAGCCTCCCAAGGAGCTGGAATCATACGCTTGTGCCGCTGTGCTCTGCGCCTGCTTTCTTCTAACGAGAAGCCTAGAGGACGTGGTCTGCATTCCTCTGACCCCCCTTAACATTGGGCCACTTAAGTCCCCCAATGGCAGGAAGAAGGAGGAAGTCTTTCTGTTGTCTCTGGCTTTCTGTTTTCACTACATGTCACTTGTGTGTGCACATGTGCAGGTCAGAGGACAACTTGCAGGAGTCTGTCCTCTCCTTCGCCATGTGGGTTCCGGAAATCAAACTCAGGCATTCCAAACGCTGTTGCCCACAGAGCCGTTTTCCCGGCCCTCCGCTGAGAAGTTGAAGCCTCGAGACGTGGAATTCTCTTTTAAAAGCCAGTCCAGCTTGTGGATCTCTGCTTCCTAATTCCTGGAGAGCAAATCTCTGGCAACGTGCTCTTTAAATCAATAGTTCCACCACCGTGGCCTTTTGATTCCTTCTCGTGCCAGTCATGGCAGGCACACGAGCTCTCCCAGCGCAGCTTCGGGGAGTCCACTCCACTCGTCCTTTTCATTATTTTGGAATCACTAATTCCCTAAATTAACTCCCTCCGGTTTAAAATACCTGGAATGGTTTCTGTTTCCTGTGCTGAACCGAACCCTCACCTGGTTATAAAATGAAACAAAGCAAACAAGAGCCAGTGGCGGAGGAAAAACATTTTTTTTTTTTTTTTTTAAATCAGTGGCTTAAGTCTATGGCCCGGATTGCTATAACACAAGAGAATGACAGAAGAAAACTAGATAGAGTTATGGAGTGTTTTGTCTGACACAGGAGCCTTCATAAGGAAATGAAGGCTCAAAGAAACAGGGAAAACTGTTTAATAAAAGTTAAGTTTAGGCGGCGGCGGCGGCGGCGGCGGCGGCGGCGGCGGCGGCGGCGGCGGCGGCGGCGGCGGCGGCGCACACCTTTAATCCCAGCACTTGGGAAGCAGAGCCAGGTGGATCTCTGTGAGATCAAGGCCAGCCTGGTCTACAAAGCGAGTTCCAGGACAGGCTCCAAAGCTACACAGAGAAACCCTGTCTCAAAAACCAACAACAAAAAATAAATTTAGATAATTTAAATACACACTGTTACTAGGGCTGATCATGTAGCTCAGTGAAACTGTCCTTAGCACAAAACTATAGCCCACAAAAACAAAAACGGTTGCCAGAAATCAGCTTCTCTTATTAACAAAGCTAAGCTTTCTCACTCAGAGAAAACAAGGACATCTGAGCTCCACAAGTTATATGTACTAAATGTGTGCAATTTGGGCCAGCAAAATAGCTCAGTGGGTAAAGGTGCCTGCTGCTAAATCTGTTGATCTGAGTTCAATTCCCAGAACCCACATGGTGAAAGGAAAGAACTGACTCCCCCGAGTTGTCCTCTGACATCTACATGTGTGCTGTGGTGTACACACACACACACACACAGCAGGTGGTGGAATAGAATAGGATAATTTTAAGCTGGGTATGATGCCTTTAAATTATATTGTTGTTATATTAATCATCTTGTTAAAAATACTTTATTTAGGGCTGGAGAGATGGCTCAGAGGTTAAGAGCACAGGCTGCTCTTCCAGAGGTCCCGAGTTCAATTCCCAGCAACCACATGGTGGCTCACAGCCATCTGTAATGAGATCTGGCTCCCTCTTCTGTTATGCAGGCAAACATGCAGAACATTATATATATAATAAATGAATAAATAGATAGATAGATAGATAGATAAATATTAAAAATACTTTATTTAACTTTATTTTTATGTGTATTGGTGTGAAGGTGTCAGATCAGCTGGAATTGAAGTTATAGACAGTTTACTTCCAGCACTCAGAAGGCAGAAGGCAGATCTCTAAGTTCGAGGCCAGCCTGGTCTACAGAGTTCCAGGACACCTAGGGCTACAACAGAGGAACCCTGTCTCAAAAAACAAACAAACAAACAAACAAAAAACTAGCTATCAGTATTTTTATCTCAGTTATATCTCAATAAAGCTGATTAATATAGGGGCCAGAGAGATGGCTCAGTGGTTAAGAGCACTGGCTGCTCTGCCAGAGGACCCAGGTTCAATTCCCAGCACCCACATGGCAGCTCATAACTGTCTATAACTTCAATTCTGGGTGATCTGACACCTTCACACCAATACACATAAAAATAAAGTTAAATAAAGTATTTTAACAAGATGATTAATATAACAATATAATTTTAGAAGATACAGACAGAGACAGAGAAGATAGACAGGTAGCCAAAGAAACAGACATATTTCAGAGGCTTATGGCTCCTGTGATGGTTTGAAAGAAAATGACCCCCCAAAGGGAGTGGCACTATCAGGGGGTGTGGCTTTGTTGGAGGAAGTGTGTCACTGTGGAGGCAGGCTTTGAGGTGAGGTCTCATATATGCTCAAGCCACATCCAGTGTCTCAGTCCATTTCCTGTTGCCTGCAAGATGTAGACCTAAGCTCCTCCTCCAGCACCGTGTCTGCCTGTGTGCCGCCATGTCCTGTCATGATGATAGTGAACTAAACCTCTGAAACTGCAAGCCAGCCTCAATTAAATGTTTTCCTTTATAAGAGTTGCTGTGAAAAAAAAAAAAAAAAAAAAAAAAAGAAGGCTGGGCGGTGGTGGCGCACGCCTTTAATCCCAGCACTGGGGAGGCAGAGCCAGGCGGATCTCTGTGAGTTCGAGGCCAGCCTGGGCTACCAAGTGAGCTCCAGGAAAGGCGCAAAGCTACACAGAGAAACCCTGTCTCAAAAAACCAAAAAAAAAAAAAGAGTTGCTGTGGTCATGGTGTCTCTTCACAGCAACAGAAACCCTAACTAAGACAGCTCCTATAGGAGATAAGCAAACCAATAAGCTTACACTTCAAATGTTAACATTTAGAAGTCTGCTACACATTCAACATTCACTGTTGTACATATACTACATTACAGACTTACACACACAGATCATGACTTAAGATTCTCCCTCTTCTTTTGAAAACTCACCCCTCCCCATTTTTTTACTCTGATGGCCTCAGTGACATGAACAATGGTGGCGAAGACAAAAGAGGCATGGATGTGAGAAGGATAAGAATCCAGGTGACAGCTGAAGGTGGTGGCACACACCTTTAAACCCAGTACTCAGGAGGCAGGGGCAGGTGGACCTCTGAGTTCGAGACCAGCCTGTTCTGCAGAGTGAGATCCAGGACAGCCAGGGCTACACAGGGAAACTGTGTCTCAAAAAAAGAAAAAAGAATCGAGATGACAATAAGAGAAAGCGATGGGAGAACGGAATGGGGACCACGATGGTGGAGCAGGAAGGAGACAGGACACAAGGGGAGTGGAGCTGAGCTTACGTGAGGGAAGGAAGTGGATGAAGGGGGATTGGAGGGACATATAGGTCACTTAATGTCTGTCGCATAGTGCCTGGAAAAGAGAAGGCATTTCCTAAACATTCACTGAACCAAAGAACAAACTCAGGGAGGTTCCAAGGGCAGGGCAACCCAGCATGGGGTATACTACCGACATTTATGGAGTTTCAGCACACGCCAAGCATTCTGCTGAACATTTGAAATCTTCACCAACACTCCATGAGCCCATTTAATAGATGAAGAAACTGAGGCTCAGGGAGCTGAAGTAACTTAATCACATGGGCAGTAAGTGACAGAGACAAGAGTTGAATTCTTGCTTGTCTGACTTCTTTCTAGAACACTGTGTGAACTACCCTTTGAGTCAAGGGTCAGTCTATGCCCCTCATTTCCCTTACTACCTCAAACATCCAAAAGTCTAGAGGGGACCCCAAAAAGCATGGTCCTGAAAAAAGGATTAAAGAGGAGAGATGGGGTGCTTTCCTCCACTGAGGAGGGACCATATTAAAACCTCATCTTCAACAACAGAAAGAAAAACAATTTGAAACTTAATCATCTCCCAGAATTATGATCCCTCCCCGCAGCAGGGAGCACATTAGTAGAACTGAGAAATGATAATTCAGCAGCCCCCCAACCCAGCAGGGATGGAAAGAGGAGGGGAGGGAGGGAAGAGGGAGGAAAGCGGGCCCAGGCAGAGAGATGGGGGAAGGGAGGCAAGGCCTGAGCTCCGTGGGTTCTTTTTTTTTTCCTGTTGAGGTCTGAGACTAGTTCGGTGGAGCAGTGTTATAACAATTCTTCAATTCTGCTCAGATAGAGTAAGGGACGTACATGTTGCTCCCCAGGTCAGTTCTGAGCATCGAGGGACCCCCCCCCCCACACACACACACTCAGAGCATCTAAGCCCACCTAGAACAGATGTAGCCTGCGGTCTTAGCTCAAGCGAGGAAGACTTCCTGAGCTAACAGGGCTCTGGGCGCCCTTGGCTAATGGCACCTAGGCGAATTAGCAGTCTATCAACCCTGAAGTGCTGGACAGCTCCCGGCTCCGCACTGGTTTTTCCGAGCGCAGAGAGGTGGGGCCAGACTTCGCCCGCCCCTTCTCTGTCACCGCAGCAGTCCCCACCCTCAAGGGATGCGCGAAGGCTGCTGGGAACTCCTAGGGACCCAACTTGGGGTCACGAAAGGGTCCCGACTGAGATCTGGTGGGGACCTTGAGGCTGGAGCCCCCACCCCCACCCCCAGGGGCGGGCAACTTCTCCAGACGCATTCCTTCCTTCTGAGTCGAGACCCCCTTCAGTCCCCATGCTACATGCCCCCCCGCGGGGGGGGGGGACAATGGTGCCTTCAGCCCCCAGACATGAATGAGGCCTTTGAGAGCTGCACGCCATGGGGTCAGCAGAGGCCACCGGGTCCCCCGGGGCTGCCCAGCCTTCTGATTCCAAGTCGCTGGGCTAGGGAGGGTGAGGAGCTGGTGGGGGGAGAGGCGTCCTATGGTCCCTGTCTTAGAGACTAATGGGTCCTGGGGAGAAAGTCATTCTCAACCAGGCAGTTTCTGGTAAACAAGGATCTTAAAGAGGTGAAGATGGAGGCGTGGGGTGGGGTGGGGTGGGGTGGGGTGTGATCCCCTTTCTCTGTGCCAGGAGAAGACAGTTCTATGGCCCCTTCTCAGCTGGGCAAACTGCATGCAAGTAGAATCTAGAAGGCATTTTCCACCTCCTAGCTCCCCTCCCCAAATTAGGGTCCCATTTGGATGGAGCAGATCCCCATGTTCTCTCAGTACCCATGTTCCTTCATCTGGGGCTGCCCTTGAGGCCTGGTCCCTCTTTCCTCCTGTCTCCCTCCCACTCCTGCTCTGCACAACCTACCAGGTTTCTATGGAAACGGGCTAGGAAGGCTCTGCCAGGAGGCCAAGGCCACTACTGCTCTTGAAGGGAGGGGAGAAAAGAAATTGAAAGTGAAGATCCGGAGACAAGTTCTAGCCATTCCCAGAGGGGAGGCAGATGTGTGAGGAGCGAGGCTTCCCCCAGGAGGAGTGGGGCACAGGAACAGAGATGTGACTGAATGACTGAGGGGTTCCTTCTCATTCCCCCAATTCCCGGTGCTCCAGACATTTAGACAAGCTCCCTCAGAGGGAACATTAGTGTGTGTGTGTGTGTGGGGGGGGGTAAAGGTAGGGAGGCAGGTAATATCAATAGTTCTGATCCTTCCTCCCCTGCATGAGGCTCTCTTCCTTTTAGAATATGCTCATTTGGAGGGGACATCTCCAGAGAAATAAGAAATGAGAGAGGAAATAAGAGTGAGGTGAGATTATTTGGGGTGCTCAGAGCCTCCCTTTGGCAGGCAATGCTAGAGGTACCCAGAGACCTAGAACTGTAGGTTCCTTTATGGCATCCTTCTCTGCTCAGGCACCTTCGCTGAGGAGCTGGGGGTGGGTGGGTGGTCTGGAGGATGGCGGTTTTCTTGCCTCAGTCCATCCCATCAGGGTGTTGGGCTATAAAAAGAAGAAAGCCAAGACAACCAAGGATGGGCTAGGAGTAGAGGAGGAGGGACAAGCCTGAGACAGGGCAGGGGAGAGGTGGGTGGGCGCAGAAGTATTCCACTAGGGAAGGTGTGGAGACTCTTAGGTCTTACTCTCTCCTCAGACGTTAACCACAGGAAAAGCCATCACTTGACCAGGGACTACTGAAAATCTCAGAGTCCCAGAAAAGTATGCTGTAAGGTCCCTTGGGTTGCAAGCTCCCAGGTAGGTTATCAGAAGGTTCAGAAAGCTTCCCTAAAGGAAAAGGGGGGTGGAACGGCTCCCCCGAGACCCCAGGGCTTCCAGGATCTTACCCACCAACACTTGTTCGGCCATGGCCCCCAGTGTAGCCATCCCGGTGTTTGCTTATTTTGGTTATTTTTTGATCAGATATTTTGGCACTATGCACACTGCCTCCTGTTGCCATGGCAGCCGTGACAGGGGCTGAGGCACCGTGAGAAAAATACCAAAATTAATGAGTGAGCGAAAGTGCAGCCGAGAGAAAAACAAGGTTAAAAAAAGAGTTAAAACAGTAATGAAAACAGGCTTCTGAGCTCCATAGCAGAGCAGCTGCCGAGGCCTCCCCAGAGCTGCAGCTCCAGCCTGACCTGAGGTGGCTGACATCTCCCGGACCTCAAGACACGACTTCACCTGCCCTCCCCCACCTAGCCCACCACAGACCCAGCAGCGGCCCCTGGAGGACCACCCTAAGCCGATCAGCTCCCATCTCTAGTAGCATGATACCTTCCAGCACAGCATCTTGGGGAACAGCTCATCTCCTAGACAACGGAGTCTTAGCTACAACCCCCACACAACAGTGGTCCAGCTCTATTACCAAGAAATGGCGTCCTAGCTACGCCCGAGCTTCAGAGCTTTAGCTGCAGGCGTAACAGCATCCCAGTGAGAGCTTGCACACAAGAACAGCCCAGTCACAATCCTGGGCAATAGCATCTTAGCTATATCCAATCCTCAATATGCTGTCATCACAGCTACAGCTTCAGGACCAATAGCATGCCAGCTACAGTCCTATATACAACAGTAGCTCTGCTCTTATCCCAGGTAACAGCCTGCTTCTCAGGTACAGGCTCCTAGCAACAGTTCTTTTTAATCTCCTAAGACCCACACAGTAGATTCAGCTACAGCCCTAACCACGTCAAATTAACACAGAACAGCTTAGCTGTAACCAGTCTCAGGTGTACCAGCCTCACACCTACACCTTCCAGACCAATGCCTTTTCAGCTACAGCCCTCTTTCGACATGCACACACGCATATACACACATTATTTCACAACAGCTTCTTGGGTCATCGGATTTTCTGGCTACAGCCTAGGCACGCCAGCATCGCAGCAAATAGAGGCAGCCGCCTTTCTAGTCATATCAGATTCAAATGCATCCCAGTGATCTTCGCTACAGCGCATCCCAGGTAAACACGTATCAGCAAGCATCCCAGCCATTTTCCTACCTAGCATCACCCAGGCTCCATTCTCTGGACACATTCCCAGATGGACTCTCAGTCACTGTCAGTTTGAGGAGCCTCCCCCAACGCTTCACTTGCCAACTGGTCCTCCTCCCAGTTTGGCACAGGGCCAAGAGCCTGGCTTCTCTTCTTCTCTCTTCTTCTTCTTCTTCTTCAGATGATACCCCCTCGACTCCCCAACCATTCTCCTCAAAGTCTCAGCTCTGCCTGCCTTCCCAGGGGGAAAACAAGCCTCAGTACTCATAGCTACATTGTCCCAACTCAGGTCCCCACAGACACAGTCTGGCGCTGAAGTAGGAAGAGACATAAAGCAGGGGAGGGTAATAAGCACACCCTACTCTTGCTACCTTGGCCCAGTTCTAGACCAACCACTTGGTGCAGGATTCGGGGTTGATGGTGGTGGAGCAGAGAGGACGGAGGGGAACATCTGGGAGATTAGCATTTCCTGCCCAGCTCGGAGGCTGCTGATCCTGCTCAGCCCTGAGCAAAGGAGGAGAACAGAGGAGCCTTTGAATGGCTCCCAGCAAGCGGCCTGGGGAGGGTTTGCTGCAGTGGGCAGCAGGCGCATGCTGGGGGCAGGGAGGCTGGGGCAGCTCCTCTGTTGAAGATTTCTTCTCTCCGGCCCACTGATTTGCTTCTCGGCGCTGTGCTCAGTGATGGGGCGAGTTCTGCAAGGGACAGAGAAAAGCCACTTAAAGGACAGGCCCTCCTCCCCCCAGGTCTCTGCATCTCCTGGGACTGAAGGATAGGGCTAAGGGTGAGCAGAGGGTCCAGATCAGAAAGGGAGATGAGTGGAGGTTCCGGGTGCTCTGGCAGATCTCTGGCAGCTCTCCATTGCTTCTTCAGCTAGCTACGGATCTCACCCCTACCTCGAAGAATGTCCCACATAAAGAGGCCCAGAGGCTAGAAAGATAGGAAAGCAGAAGAAACATGAGACAGAAGAAAGGTAGAGAAAATGAGGGAGGGTCAGATGTGGGGAGGGGGGCGGTCAGCGGCTATGGCGGAGAATTAGAAAGCAGTCGTCTCATATAAGGACCTTTTCCAAACATAGCACCAGGCCTTGGTACAGATAATCCTCCCCGCTCGTCTGACCTGGAACATGGAGCCTTGGCTTATAAAGCGGCACTAGGCAGGAGGTCCTCCTGAACTGGGGCACTTGGCAGCCGGGGTACCAAAACCTGAGCAAGAGGGAGTGCCCGAGCTGCTCAAGCACCTCAAGATGGCGCCAGAGAGCCAGAGCTGAGCGCTAGAAACCAAGTATTGGAGTGTGAGACACTGCGTGTGACACGGTGTGTGACTCGCCGAGTGTGTGACAAGGGAGCCTGTGGCACTGTGAGGGCGTGTGACACAAGTCGTGACACCGAGAGGCTTCACAGGGCAGGGATCCATTTGACTCTACGAGGTGTGCTAAGTCACCACCGCCTCAAGTGCGCGGCCGCAGCTCTACACCGCCCCGAGGGCAGGTGACCAGGGCACCCTCGAACAGCCTGAATTCAGGAGCATCATTTCATTTCTCACACTTGAACATCTTCCTCGCCCTCACTCTAGGGCTCCAAGATCCCATCCCCTAACCTTGCTACGGTCCCCTTGATAGTCTCACCCCCCCCAAACCCCCCACTGCAGCTCGGTATGGAGGGAGGGGGAGGGGCACACTTCCCCCGCGCGCAAAGAGAAGGGAGGGCTCCTGGGGTGACTTCGGGGGGTCTGACTGGGAAAAGGGTGGACCTGGTTGGGCAGCTGCCCAGGGAAGATGCTGGGGAAGAAAGAGCTAGAGGAGACACTTCCCGTGCCTTGACTTCTCAGGAGGCAGAGTGGGGGGACAGGTGTTTGAGGCAGGAGAGAGCAATTCCGAAGGGGTCCTAGATGGAGGCTTGGGTGGGATGAGTGTAAGGTGAGGAGCCGAAAAGGCAGCCTGTGCACCCGGCCTTAGGCTGTGTGTGTGTGTGTGTGTGTGTGTGTGTGTGTGTGTGTGTGTGTGTGTGTTGGGGGGGGCAGCGTAAGAGGAGGGGGCACTTGTTTGGGGGCGCGGTGCTCAGGGTCCCCTCCCAGCGGGACCAGAGCGGTCCCAGCTCCACCTCCCGGCCTAAAGGGGGGGGGGAGGGCGGGCAGGCCGGGAGGGAGGGGGAGGGAGGGGGCGGGCCGGCTGTGCGCTCCGCTCGCTGCTGGCTCCGCCGCCGCCGCCGCCGCTGCCGCCTCACACACTAGCGGAGCGGGAGCGCGGCGCGGACGCCAAGCCGCCTGGCTGCTGCGCCCACAGCCTGCCGGAGCCGGAGCCCGAACCGCAGCGCCAGCCCCAGCCCAGGAGAGCCGCAGCCCGCACCGGGGCCGGCGGCGGCTCACGGACAGCGGGGCGGGCGGCGGGTGCTGGCTGCCCCGAGGCGGGTAAGGATCTAGCGGCGGCGGCTCGGGGCCCAGAGCGGCCATGGCCGGCGGGAGCTGAGGGAGGGGCGCTCGGTGGAGCGAGGCGATCGGGGCCCAGCCGGTGTCCAAGCGCGCCGGGAGTGAGGTGGAGGCCGTTGGGACACCGAGTGGGGAGGTTGCGGCTGGGGCTCCCTGGCCTTCGAGGTCCACTGCAAGAAGGCGAGAGAAGGGAGGGGGGTGCTGAGTTGGACCCCAGCCCCGGCGTCCGCACCCGAGCGCGCTCCAAGCCGCGGGGATGAGAGACTCCAGGAGCGCGCGGAATGGAGAGGGTTTGGGGGAAGCGCAAGGCCCTCGGTACAGCCGGGGGTTGCCGGAGGAGCAGGCAGGCTGGGAACAGTATCCACCACACACACACTTGTTGGGCGATTTGCTCAGCTCACTCAGGCGCTTCCAGCTCGCCGCGGACACCTGGAAGAGCCACATCCCAGACACATACACACATACATTCACCCGTACATATGTGAACACAGACATACCTCCCGCACACCAGCGCCCACTGGGCACAGTCACCAGCTCGGAATCTGCTTCGGCGCTCGCACGATCAGCAGCGGGGACACACAACCCGTGGCCATAGGCAACTACTGCACAATCGGGTGGGATACTGGGCAGTGTCAGACACACAAACACAACCTCGTGCCTTCGTGTATGAAGATAACCGCCTCGGTTCGCCAGACGAACGCTCAAAACCTAGTTCCCTGCACATACCGCTGAAGGAACACACCCTAGCACAAATGATTGCCCACTCCTCGGCCAGGACATAGGTATACAGCACAGGTCTCGCTTGTCTCCCTCTACAGCACCCACACACACACAACCCAGGGTCTCCTAACACGCCTTGATAGCACACACCCTAGCACAGAGGTACCTACAGCAGAGACTCATAAACAGAATCCACTGCTCAAAGCATCTGAACACTGGTTGTCACACACACACACACCTTACACCAACAGTGTCACATTACACTCTGCAGCGCGCACGCACACACACACTCACACACCCCACACACTCCACTCTCCCTGGTCAGATCCCCTCGGGAGAAGCCTCCAGGTTCTCCTAGAGAGGACCCAGAGCCCTGTCACCTCAATCGGGACTTTGTTATTGTAAATATCGGCAGGGCTGGAGCCCCGGGGCCGGCCAGACCGGCTTCCCGGCGGCACCTCCCCCCACTTCCACTCCGGGGCCTGACCGGCTGGGTGTTCCGAGAACAAGCTGGACAGGGCAGGCCGCGCCATGCCGCCACCCTGGGGCTGTGTGACCCTAGATCCTAACGCAAAAGGTACAACGCGGAGGAAGGTGTTTGCGAGCTTTTCCGGGCCGTTTAGCTGAGTTCTCCGAGCCACCTGGGTCCCTGGCACACCTGGGTCCCGCACACCTGGGTGTCCCTTTACCGGGGCCCGGCTGCAGGCCAGTCCTGGGTGCTGACAAGGCCCGGGGGCCGGAACGGAGACCGCAGCATGCGCAGAAGAAAAGCTGGTAGGCGAAGAGGACTCTCGTCCCTTCCTTCGGCCACTCTCCGGTAGTTCAGGCTTCTGGCCTCAGTTTCCCCAGCAGCAGAGGGCGACTGTTCTTTCAGCAGGAAAAAGGGGTGACGCTGAGGCCATCGTGGACTGAGTGCAGGGCAAGTACCCCGTTTCTGCCGCGGTGAGAGGATCGGTTTTATGAGAATGTCCCCGCCCGGCCAGGCTCGCGGCTTTGTGATTCCGGCGCCGGCTTCCTCCCTGCCCCCCTCCCGGCGCCCGCTGTGCTGCTCCCGCCGGCGCCGGCTTGTGGGGGGACCTAGGCGGAGGCCGGAGATGCGGGAGAGGAGGGATTTCCCGCGGCGGTCCTGGAGGCAAGGGACGCGAGTGGCCGCCTGGCCTAAGAGAGTTCTCACTGTGCTGCGCCTCACCTAGCCTCACCTTGGGCTCCAGAAGGCCAGGCGTCACCCTGGTGGGGAGCGGGGGTGGGGTGACTAGAACCTTAGGAGCGGCCGCCTTCCCCCCACCACACACACACACACACACACACACACACACACACACACACACACACACACACACACACTTGGCGTCCTCTGGGAGGAGGCGCTCGGGTGTGCTGGGTGTGTGCTGAGAGCGCTCACTGACCGAGATGATGGGGTCTAGGGCTGCTCTTGCTGGCTAAGCCCAGGACTTAGTACCGGAAGGTGCAGGGCTCTTTCCAGCACCTGCTGTCGGTCACATGCCTGGACAGGGACAGCCCAGAAGGTGTTTGTGGTACCCTTAGAGGTCTAAATGTGTGAGGGCACCTGGGTGTTACTTTCTTGAGTGAGTGTGTGTGTGTGTGTGTGTGTGTGTGTGCGTGCGCGCGCGGAGGGGGGTCCGCTGTGGAATGGAGACCTATAGTAACAACTAGGCTAGGGCAGAGGATGGGGTCCAGAAGAGAACCTGAGAAACCTCCGAAAAGGGCGAGAAACAGGGCCTGGGTTCTGGTGCAGCCTCATCTGGTTGTCTCTCTTCCTTCAGCTCATCTCTAGGTCCATATTAGAGGGTGCCAGCTGTAACGGGGTATCTTGCAGCTCTGGCTACTTCAGCAGAGAGCTGGACAAGAGTCGGTGACACTACCTGGAATAGGGCCTGCGTGGGTGGGGAGGAGCTAAGAGGGAGTCCGGGCTCTGATGTGGGGTGAGAGGTGCCCCTGCCAGGAACAAAGCTAGTTGGTGTTGGGAGAGGGGTTTTCTTAAACAATGTATTGAGCAGACACTGTTTGCCGGTGCCCATTGTGGGTGCAGTAGTAGAACACACATTATGCTTTCTTTCCTAGGCTAGTAGGTGCGTTTGGTCCTTCTGTGAGCCGGAGAGCACCTACTATGTGCCTGGTGGTGGACTAAAATGCTCAATCACAGGATTGGGGGCCTTAAATTTCCAATCTTTCGTGCAGTGTGATGATAGTCTTTAGGTGCATTGGATCTCATTTAGTTCTCCCAAATAACTTCACAAGGCAGGATTTTATTTTTTTATTTTATTTATTTATTTAGTTTATCTGTGCGCACACACACATGTGGAGGTTGGAGAATGACTTTCAGGAGTCAGTTTTCTCCTTCCACTGCGAAGGTCTCAGGAACCAACCAAACTGCAAGCTCCTTTATCCACTGAGCCATCTTGCTCTGGGAGAGGCAGGACCACCCCCCTACCCCCACCCCCACCCCCCAGTTAATAATATGGAAATGGGTCCAGAAAAGTGAATCACCTGGATGAGGCCGCCGCACGGCTAGGAAGTGTTGGGTGAGGGTTTGAACTCAGCAATCCGGTTCGAGAATGCAGGTGCCTGGAAGCCTGCAGAGGCTAATGGAGGGTTCTGGAAGATGGGAAAGGAACGAGTACTGCTCGCCGTGGGAAGCCTCTGAACAGCTCCACCCCATGCAGCGCCACTTGCCTACCCTCCGCCCAGGCTCTCAGATGGTCCCTTTGTCCCTCGGTGTTTTGTACTTAACAGCACCAGGGTTGTTGTGTAATGGTGCCGGGGCAGGTGGGGGGGGGGTCAGAGGCTTCAGAGCCGACCTGGTCGCTAGAGCAGTGAAAGCTCTTCTCACAGCACCCAGCAAGAAGTGGACCTTGGTCCCCAAGTGGTGTGCAAATGAAGGTTCCCAGGGAGCCCTCACCTGCCCTCATACCTTCTCAGATGTTGACACAGATGGAGTCCTTCGACCTTTGGGGACCCTTGTCCCCTGCCTCTCACTCCTAAAGCCTTGATGGGCTTTTGTTGTTGTCTTGGGGTGATCTTTTTCCCCCCTCAATCCTCATGGAGATGGGTCACTGTACCTTTCTCTACTTAGGGTCTGGGGTCTGTCTTGCCGCCGCCGCCGGGATCCTGGGTACCCACGTCACTGGGTGGAGAGGCACCCTGGCCTAGGGAGGTAGCCTGTGCAGATAAGGCAGCTTCAAAGGCTGCCGCCTGAGACAAATGACTCCCAACACCAACTGCCTGGGACAAAGTTCAGCAATGTTGGGGGTAGGGATGTGTAAAGGCCACTTTACTGCTTTCCCCAGCCGCTTCCTGGCAGGCCTCATGACTCTCTCCACAGCTGCAAATGGCTGGGAGGCTTGGGTTCCCTCCTGGTCAGGCCCGGTTGGCAATCTAGGCTTGGATGAGAGGTAATAAATGTCGTAAATACCGTGTTTCAGTCTCAGGTTTCTGTTGATTCTTTTCCCAAATCCGGTCTTTGAGAGAAGGGGTGCTCTCTCATAGATCCTGCTTGTTCATATCTGTTTCTGTAACCGAGGCTGTTTTACATGTTTTTGAGTCTTAGACCATCAGCGATGGGGGGGGGGAGGGTGGGGCATGGTGGGCACACCTTTAATCCCAGTACTCGGGAGGGAGGCAGAGGCAGGTGGATCTCTGAGGCCAGTCTAGTCTACAGAGTGAGTTCCAGGATAGCCAGGGCTACACAGAGAAATCCCGGCCTCAAAACCCAAAAAAGATTTGGGGAGGGTGCTAGAATGCTAAGTAATATCCATTTCAAATGATTAACTATTTAGCAATGCAGTAGTGGACCCTCAGAGTCTATTGGGATGGTGGTGGTGGAGGGTGATGGAGGCAGCAAAGGTGGTGATGATGCAGTTTGCAGAGTTTAAGCTCCTTTTCCACTCTGTGAAACTACTTTCTCTCCAGGTTGTTTTCCAAGACCTTTGTGTCACAGTTGCCTAGGGGGTTTCTCCAGGTCCTACCTTCCAATCAAAATTCCTAAGGGTAGGGCCAGATAATCCTTATTTTGGTAAAACTCTCCAAGTACTTCAAGTATCTAAACCCTCTTTTAACACTTGTCCCCATATTGGACCACCCTCCCCCCAAACCCATCCCCCGTCCCCATGACTTCCTTGGGTTGTGCCTTACCCTGTGGTAAGCCTTTCTTGGCTGCTGCTGGCTGGAGGCAAAGCATGGGGCTGGGACGCCCAAGGGGTTTGTGTCTCAGGCTGTGATCCCCAAATAGGAAAAGAGCCCCAAGTGAGAGGCTTAGTATTTAGCTATCAAAAGTGGTCATGAATCAAAATCACCCAGACTTTGTCGGACCACAGACCCTTCGATTTGTTGCCAAATTTCGTGAACAGACGTTTTCCTTGAAAAATCCTGCTGGATAATGTTGTACAGTTCTCAATGGGGATGTGATTCTCCAAACATGAACTCCTCTTGATCTGGGGGTGGGGAGCAAAATTGAGGAAGCTCCTTTGGACAGTCCTCTGGAGATATGTTTTGGGTTGGATCTTGAAGTATGATGGAGGGTGGATCCATATTGGGCATCATAAAATCCTTTAAAGAGAGCAAGCTTGTGGCTGAGAACAAGCATGTGTACTTATCTGGTGAAGGTCTCACAGGCTGAGGAGTGGCCAGGAGGGGCCTGTATTTGGGAAGGCTCCTGAAGGGAGGTGCTTGAGTTGTGTGAGGAATCTGCACATTTGGTGAACGTTTGCTGAGCATTACAGCAGAGTAGATTCTAAGTGGAGATTTGCATTTTCACCCAGTAGATTCCTAGGGAATTGGCAAATAGGCACATGAGTAAACCATTTACCATGCAGCCAAGGCCAACCCTGGAATCACACCAGAACTGTTCACTTCGGGCCTACTGTGTGTCTGCTAGATGACACAGTAAACAATTAGAGGGTTATAACCGTAGTTTCAGCTCTCAAGAGGCTTGAGTTTAAGGCCAGTCTGGACTTTATCCCTGGGTTACAGTGTATGAGACCCCGCCTGAAGAAATGCTCTCCACTTACTGTCCTGTCGGAAAGATAACCATTAGCCAATTTTCCAAACAGCCCTGAAACTATAACTGTGCTAAGTGCTTTGAAAGAAAAGACAATTTGTTGAGTGCCTACATTGTTACAAACATTCAGCCCACATTAACTCAAACCCACTAGGAAATAGTATCGTCTCCATTTGACAGATGCAGAAACCGAGGCTTTCAATTGTTTACTCCAGGAAATAGGCAGCTGGGGCTTGCCTGACTTTACCTGAAGTCACAACCCAGGTTCATCTCCATCCTGCTGCCTTACATGTGCCAAGGGTACACAGAGGTGACCCAGCAAACTGACAGTCACTGCACTGGAACCACTGTTACAGCAGATGGGTCCAGTCTTCACTGCTGTGGTCCAGTGCTCAGGACACAGCCCAGCACATTTTAAGTGACTAATATGCTTTTGTTGAATACGGAAAGAGCACTTGCTCTACACCCAGTTTTACCCAGCTACATCAGTTGGGGCAGGGTGGGGGGATGGGTGAGTATATGAACTCTTGCCTCTTTGGAATGTCTGGCGTCTTCCTGGGGAGACAGAGAACACAAGAATAGGTGCCCAATACTATAGTTGAACAACAGGGCCGGGTGGTGGCTGGGGCAGCCCAGTGATTCATTGCCTTAGGATTGGGGTAGACAATAAGCGGCTGTGAGTTGGAGGAAGGAGAGGTCACTGTGGGCTGGAGAGGCCAAGTAAGGCATTGTAGGGTTGCGGGCGGTGGCAAAACCTGTCTTCAGTGGGATGGGCATGGTCAGTGTCAGGTCTGCGATAGAGATTCTAGAAGTAGGGAAAAATGAATGGAACTTGAAACCCTCCTCCCTCCCCACAGAAAATGCTGGACCAGAAATCTGGGATTGGAATAGAGGAAGGGTTCGCCATGGTTGTTTTTGGAGATGAAAGACCAGTGGCTGGGGCAGTTCTGGCAGGTCTGGTAACACGGGCAGGTGGACAGCCTCGGAACGGGGTGAGGAAAGAGCTGCTATTGTGGTGATGGTGGTGCAATTGTAGTCTAGGGTGTGCACAGCTTAGCCTCCTGGAAGGATCTGGGGGTGGCAGGGAGAGGAGGCTATGAGATACACTGGGCCAGTTAGAGACGGGGGAAGGGATGACTATGCAGCAGGTTCTGGATGTAGGCAAGGATAAGGGTCAAACAGGAGCCAGAGCCAGGTGTGGTAGTGCACATCTGTAACCCCAGCATTCTGGTTTTGTTGTCTTGTTTAGAGACAGGGTTTCAATCCCAGCATTCTGGAGGAAGCTGAGTCAGGAGGAACTCAAGGCTAGTCTGGGATACCTAGTGAGACTTTATCTTAAAAAAAACAAGGTCTGGGAATGTAGCTCAGTGGTAGACCATTTATCTAGTCTACGCAGTGCCCTCTGCTCAATTCTCAGCACTGGGGGGAAAAATAAATAGATGGATAGATGGATCGATAGATAGATAAACAAACCAGGAGGCAGTTGATCATCTGGAGAGCAGAGACAGTGGACCAGTGACGGCTGATGGTGTCATCCCAGTTCTGTCCCAGTTAGACCCGCTGGGCTCTGTGTTGCTAAGGACAGGCCAGGGCAGCTCCCGGTGTCAATTTGAGGGTCAGTCAGTCCTAAGCCCAGTCTTGACCTCTACTCCTGTCTTCTACACACTTGCCCGTAGCAACAGGCAGCAAGGTGTGCTGGGAACTGTCTCTCTCTCTCTCTCTCTCTCTCTCTCTCTCTCTCTCTCTCTCTCTCTCTCACACACACACACACACACACACACACACACACACACACACAGTGCTTTGAAACACATTTGTAGGGAAGTCAGGGAGGGCTAACACCTACTCAACTTTAGCATTTTCTTAACAATTTTTTTTTTTTTATTATATTTACTTGTGGGCTGGGGAATGCATGCCACAGAATGTATGTGGAGGTCAGAAGATAACTCACAAGGGTCAGTTCTCTCCTTTCAATGTCGGTCCCAGGGATTGAACACGGGCCGTCAGGCTTGGCAGCAGGCACCTTTACCCACTGTGCCGTCTCACTGGCCCCTGCTGCTAGCCGTTTTCACAAGATATGGGTACTCGATTGTGGGAGTGGGGAACATTGGGCGCTGTGGGTGCTGTTTGTCAAAAAAGGAGAATTTGGAATGTAATCACTCATACGCATGAGCTTACTTGGTATCTCAGAAGAAAAGGAAATGAAATACTCCTCCTCTCGCTCACATGGATGGAAAGTGTGGGCAGCAGTGGCTCTCGGGGGTCTAGGGCACCTGCGGGGTGGGCACACGCTGCTTTTGTACTACAGATGTGGGGAGGAGCTGCCCCAACCAGAGGTGTCCCAGGCCTAACCCTTCCACTTGCTTGCGCTGCCCTATCTCAGTATCAGGGTAATTACCATGGGTGACTAAGGCAGGATGCTGGTGAGAAGGAGGTGTTGTGCAAAGCACAGAGCTGAAAGCAGGGTGGGGGGGCGGTACCCAGGCACGTCAGCTGGCTAAGGGCGTGCCATGGGCAGGAGCTGCTGGAGACCTGCCTGTCGTCTTACCAACTTCTCCAGCTGGGTCAGACTCAGCTGCTACACCCCACTGCGGGTGAGGCTCCGGGCTGGGGTTGACTCTCTCCGTGGGGGAACGGTGGAATCGGTGGGAGAGGGAGAGAGGGGGAATCGTCTCTGTCAGCCCTTGGGGTCAACTCCCTCTTCACAGCTGATGGCCTCTACTTTGTGTCTTCTTGTAGTTCTCCTGATTCGGGAGCCTGCCGGGATGGGGCCTCTGAGGCCCAGCCCAGGGCCTGGGGGGCAGCGGTTGCTGCTGCCCCCGTTACTGCTGGCACTACTGCTACTGTTGGCTCCATCTGCAAGCCATACCACCCAGGTAGTATACAAGGTGCCAGAGGAACAGCCGCCCAACACCCTCATTGGGAGCCTGGCCGCCGACTACGGTTTTCCAGACGTGGGTCATCTGTATAAACTCGAGGTAGGTGCTCCGTACCTGAGAGTGGATGGCAAGACTGGTGACATTTTCACCACCGAGACCTCCATTGACCGAGAGGGGCTCCGTGAATGCCAGAACCAGATCCCCGGGAACCCCTGTATCCTGGAGTTTGAGGTGTCTATCACGGACCTCGTGCAGAATGGCAGCCCCCGGCTGCTAGAGGGCCAGATAGAGGTGCAGGACATCAACGACAACACACCCAACTTTGCCTCGCCGGTCATCACCCTGGCCATCCCTGAGAACACCAACATCGGCTCGCTCTTCCCCATCCCACTGGCCACGGACCGGGATGCTGGCCCCAATGGCGTGGCATCCTATGAGCTGCAGGCTGGGCCCGAGGCCCAGGAGCTATTTGGACTGCAGGTGGCCGAGGACCAGGAAGAGAAGCAGCCACAGCTCATTGTCATGGGCAACCTGGACCGTGAGCGTTGGGACTCCTACGACCTCACCATCAAGGTTCAGGATGGCGGCAACCCTCCGCGCGCCAGCAGTGCTCTGCTTCGGGTCACCGTTCTTGACACAAACGACAACGCTCCCAAGTTCGAGCGGCCATCCTACGAAGCGGAGCTGTCTGAGAACAGCCCCATTGGCCACTCAGTCATCCAGGTGAGAGGCTTCCTCCATCTAACTTGTCAGGGTGACCCACCTTTAGAAACGGGGCCCACCAAAACCGGGTGGGAGGGTCCTTCACTGAGGCAAACAACAAAACAAAACAAAACAAAACAAAACAAAACAAAAAAAACAAACAAACAAACAAAAAAACTAGAATGTTGTGGGAAAGCTCCCTTCTCCCCAGCCCCAGGCAAAGGAGAGTTTCTCATCCACTTCCTTTCCTCCATCTGAACAAGCGACCGTGACATAGCATCTAAATATCGTCATACCTCCCCGTCAGATTCGACTTAGGGCAACTTCTGGGAAATGACATCACTCCAAGCTCAGGGATTGCCTTCTCCTTAGCCTGGGCTGGATGGAGGAACTCACCTTTGACCCATAGACCCTCTCCTGCCATGAGAGGATCTTCCCACCCAGGGGCAGGTGTCTCTTTAGCCAGGTGAGGTTTTGTTTCGGCTGGCGACCCAGCCTCGTTCTCAATCAAGTCATGAGACTGTGTCAGCCAGGAGGGTCCTCAGTGCTGACAGATCACACTGCACTGTTGGTACATTTGCCTCCTGACCCAGCCATGGGGTACCATGGGTTCGTGGCGTGTGAGACGGTTGTGGAGGGGTCAGTAATGCTACGAAGGTTCTCAGCAGCCTTCTGCATGGGAACTGCCCCAGGGCTTGGGCAGCAGCTTGGTGGGGCTGGGACCTGGGAGGGAGCAGAGAAGCGTCCCTGCAGACAGGTGGGTGTATCTCCCGCTCTCATCTCAGCCCTGGCCTCCCGCCAGCTCCATCTTCTTTCTCCTTCCCCATGGGCTGAAGCTATCTCCGTCCATAATGGGAGCAAGCTAAAGAGGGTTCAGCTAGTCTGGACACCGTTACCCAACCCGAGAGACCCTTCGTTCTGGGTCCTGGAGCTGAAGTGAGTGGGTGGCAGTTTCCATCTTTTCTAGAGGCCGGTGGACTAGAATATAGAAATGAGGCTGAGAAAGAATAGAAGGACAGCCGTTCGGGATGGCGAATAATAATAGCCCAGGTGCCAGGCACTGTTCTAAATGCACTGTGCGTATTATATAAATTAATCCTTACAGTACAAGGTAAGTAAGCATTATCCCCATTTCACAGATGAGAAGCTGAGCCCATAGAGATGTCTTTATTTGCCTGGGGTCAGAGCCCATCTTAGCTCATGTCCTGTAGTCTTGCTTTACATCGTCTGAGTGGGATGACACAGGACCGAGGCCTTAGAGGCTGGCAGTAGTGGGAAGTGTCGGAGTTAGAACTGGGCAAGGTGAAAGCTAGTAGTCATAGACAGAAACCAAGATGGGAGGTGGGCGGAGGAGATAGCTAAGAAGACGATCTGGAGACAGGGAGGGTCCAGGAGCACAGCCACAGGGCTGGTGGTGGACAGCCTGGGGTTGGGTAGGGAAATGGCTGGAGGTTTGCCTTCAAAGGCGTGAAGGGACACCAGGGTAGCCAGGAGCCCTGGTCCAGGAGTCTCCTCTGTAGAAAAGCCTTGACAGGTATGGATGGAGTTCCCTTCCTAAGGAGGACCGAAGTCCAGCTGTGGCATGAGGGCCTTTTGGTACAGGACTCAGCATTGTGTAATTGGATTTCTTAGAAACAGAGGGATAGGTGGATGAATGATTGGCGGACAGATCAAAAGAAAGGGAGTATTAAAAATTTAAGGATCACTTGCCATGTTCTAGGCAGCGTTAGGTATTTCTTTATATCATCCCTTTTAACCTTCACCACAGTCTTATGAAATGAGTTCTATTATTCATCCCCATTTTATACCTTTGTAAAGTGAGGCTTGGGAAGATTAACTAATTGGCCCAAGGCCACATAATTAATTGGAAAGCAGTAGAGCTGGGATTTGAACCCAAGACTTTGATTTTGCTCCCTAGAGACTGCCAAGGTATGCCTACTGCTCCTTTCCACCCTCCCCCCCCCCCCGAGACAGACAGACAGACAGACACACACACACACCACACACACACACACACACACACACACACACACACACACTTCATTACATTCTGTTTGGCTGTAAATACTTCCAGCGCCTCACCAGTGGCACCTACCTCACAGCCATGCCCACCTGGCTTCTGCTGCCCCATTACCACCCATGTTTGTGTAGACTCGGTCCCAGTGCAGGGCGGCATTGGCGTGGGAGGGCGTGCCCACTGCAAAGGGACAGGCAGTTCATTGTTTGGTGCTGGAAGCCCAGCCCGCTGCCAGCAGGCTCTGTGGCCTGCACCAACCCCTCCCTTCTGGCCCCAGGCTCAGGCCGGATTCCTCCTCACACTGGTGCCTTGCCAGCAACAGACAACAGTCAAGGAGCCACAGAAACAGGTTTCCCCAGTTTGACAGCCGGGACTGGGTTGGGCCTGCTGGGCTCTTTCTGACCCGTATCTCTACCTGGCTGCTTTCAATAGCAATCCCCTCATCTGGGGCCTCTAGCTGGGTATGGGGGTCTCCCCTGATGCATGCACACACACGAACAAAAACACCTTCTCCGCGCTCAGCTATCACGGCTTCCAGTCACATACTTCTGTGTATGTCACATGCCTGCACACCAGGTATGTACCTAAGGACACGCATGCCCACCATCTCTATGGCTCAAATACTTTGTCATCCCTTCAGAAGTGGGGGTGGGACGGGTTGAGAGTGCAGTTCATTTGGCTGAAAGGGTTTGCTCAATGCTCTTTGGCTCATCTCGGCGTTTAGGTAGACTGGCACAAATGAGGAGTGGAATGCAATTCTGCCTGGTCCTAGTGATGCAGTGTCACTGAGAAGGATTTGCGAGCTGCATCTGGGCTCTTTAGGAAAATAGGTTAGCAGTGTCTATCTGGGTGTCAGGCCAGGGTAGAGCACCGCTTTTGGAAAGGGTGCTAAGTGAGCCTCATTGAGTCTGCTGTGCTTGCGGGAAAGGACATCAGCAGCACGTGCACCTTAACTTACTAACCTGTCCCTGTTCCTTCTAGGTGAAAGCCAATGACTCGGACCAAGGTGCCAACGCAGAGATTGACTATACCTTCCACCAGGCTCCTGAAGTTGTCAGGCGTCTTTTGCGGCTAGACAGAAACACCGGACTTATCACCGTCCAGGGTCCCGTGGACCGTGAGGATCTCAGCACTCTGCGTTTCTCCGTGCTTGCCAAGGACCGAGGCGCCAACCCAAAGAGTGCCCGTGCCCAGGTCGCTGTGACTGTGAAGGACATGAACGACAATGCCCCCACCATTGAGATCCGAGGCATAGGGCTTGTGACTCACCAAGATGGGATGGCTAATATATCCGAGGACGTGGCCGAGGAGACCGCCGTGGCCTTGGTGCAGGTATCTGATCGGGACGAGGGAGAGAACGCGGCGGTCACCTGTGTGGTAGCAGGTGACGTGCCCTTCCAGCTCCGCCAGGCCAGCGAGACGGGCAGTGACAGCAAGAAGAAGTACTTCCTGCAGACCACCACCCCTCTCGACTATGAGAAAGTCAGAGACTATACCATCGAGATCGTGGCTGTGGACTCCGGCAACCCTCCACTCTCTAGCACCAACTCCCTCAAGGTCCAGGTGGTGGATGTCAATGACAACGCCCCTGTCTTCACCCAGAGCGTCACCGAAGTCGCCTTCCCGGAAAACAACAAGCCCGGGGAGGTGGTGGCCGAGGTCACGGCCAGTGATGCCGACTCGGGTTCCAATGCCGAGCTGGTGTACTCTCTGGAACCTGAGCCAGCCGCCCAAGGCCTCTTCACTATCTCACCCGAGAATGGAGAGATCCGGGTGAAGACATCCCTGGACCGGGAACAGAGAGACAGCTATGAGCTGAAGGTGGTGGCGGCTGACCGGGGCAGTCCCAGCCTTCAGGGTACAGCCACGGTCCTCGTCAACGTGCTTGACTGTAACGACAATGACCCCAAATTCATGCTGAGCGGCTACAACTTCTCCGTGATGGAGAACATGCCAGCGCTGAGTCCAGTGGGCATGGTGACCGTCATCGATGGAGACAAGGGGGAGAATGCCCGCGTGCAGCTCTCAGTAGAGCAGGACAACGGTGACTTTGTCATCCAGAACGGCACAGGCACCATCTTATCCAGTTTGAGCTTCGACAGGGAGCAGCAGAGTACCTATACCTTCCAACTGAAGGCTGTAGACGGTGGCGTCCCCCCTCGCTCGGCCTATGTTGGGGTCACCATCAATGTGTTGGATGAGAACGACAATGCACCCTTTATCACCGCCCCCTCCAACACATCTCACCGCCTGCTGACCCCGCAGACGCGCCTTGGTGAGACAGTCAGTCAGGTGACGGCGGAGGACATTGACTCCGGCGTCAACGCTGAGCTGACCTATAGCATTGCTGGGGGCAACCCCTACGGACTCTTCCAGATCGGATCCCATTCAGGCGCCATCACCCTGGAGAAGGAGATCGAACGGCGCCACCACGGGTTGCACCGCCTCGTGGTGAAGGTCAGTGACCGCGGCAAGCCCCCGCGCTATGGCACGGCCTTGGTCCACCTCTATGTCAACGAGACCTTAGCCAACCGCACACTGCTGGAGAGCCTCCTGGTCCACAGCCTGGACACGCCATTGGATATTGACATTGCCGGCGATCCGGAATACGAGCGTTCCAAGCAGCGTGGCAACATTCTCTTTGGTGTCGTAGCCGGTGTGGTGGCCGTGGCCTTACTCATCGCCTTGGCGGTTCTCGTGCGCTACTGCCGGCAGCGGGAGGCCAAGAGTGGCTATCAGGCCGGCAAGAAGGAGACGAAGGACCTGTACGCCCCCAAGCCGAGCGGCAAAACTGCGAAGGGAAACAAGAGCAAGGGGAAGAAGAGCAAGTCCCCGAAGCCGGTGAAGCCGGTGGAGGACGAGGATGAGGCTGGCCTGCAGAAGTCCCTCAAGTTCAACCTAATGAGCGACGCCCCGGGAGACAGTCCCCGGATCCACCTGCCCCTCAACTACCCACCAGGCAGCCCCGACCTAGGCCGCCATTATCGCTCCAACTCCCCACTGCCTTCCATCCAGCTGCAACCCCAGTCACCCTCGGCCTCCAAGAAGCACCAGGTGGTGCAGGACCTGCCGCCCGCAAACACGTTTGTGGGCACCGGGGATACCACGTCCACGGGCTCCGAGCAGTACTCCGACTACAGCTATCGCACCAACCCCCCCAAATACCCCAGCAAGCAGGTAGGCCAGCCCTTTCGGCTTAGCACGCCCCAGCCCCCGCCCCACCCCTACCATGGGGCCATCTGGACCGAGGTGTGGGAGTGACGGGGCAGGTGTGCCTTGCCTGCCAGGATCAACTAGATCACGTGGGAGCATCCTGAGCTAGCTGGGGGAGGTGGGAGCACTGATCTGGGGGTATGGAGGCCTCACCTCGGACCCTGCGGCCTTACCCACATATGAAGGGTTAGGCTGCTTAGAAACGGATGGGGGAGCTCTGTAAGTGCCCTGCCTGGCTCCTCCCCACAAGGGAGAAGTCTGTGACTTGTCAGATCCCAGGATGCTCAACTAGCGACTGGGTCTTTCAGGAGGAGCTAGTGGGCAGGTGAATACAGGTTTGGAGACAGACGGGAACAGGGTAAAATGGGAGGAGACTATTCCAAACCCGGGTCTCTCCCGGAGATCAGCTGTACAGGTGCTCCTGTGGAGGGGACACACAAGACCTAGGATCTGGGTGGGGACTCTACTGGGGAGGGGGGACCTCTCCACTTGTGCCTTCTGTATGTACTGTGTATTAACTTCTTCCTCATCCCCAGGCCCTCGGGGGGGGGGGGGTGGTGTTGGCCCCGCATCCCCTACCCCAGCCCTATTCACGTGGTCCTGATAATAAAGTTCTCTATTTTTGGAGTTTTGGTTTCTTATTTTCCCGGAACTGAGAGAAGCAGCGAGAGAGACTGGAAGCAGCTTTGTTCTCAAATCCTGCCTCAATTCCACCATGGCTACCCTTTATCCTTCCCTGCTCCCTAGGCCTGCCACTTTGCTCCAGCCCTATCTTAGTATGTCATCTCCTGCCCACCCCCACACCCACCTCCATGTCTGCAGAAAGCTCCAGCCTTAACACGGAGGAGTATGGGAGCATGCTCCCTCGCCCCCAGGGTTGTGAGGCCTTCCGCCTGGCCTGAGACTCTTCACCAAGACAGGGTAGGAGGAGAGAGACTCTGTCTCCCCGTCCATCTGCCTAAATGGAGCAGCTTCCCAGAGACTGGAAACCACCACGGCACCTGTGTGGGGCGGCAGCCAGCCTTCCTGCCTCCGGTGAAGCCAGAGAACCTTTTGATTACACCATCCACCTTCCCTCAGGGCAAGATCTTCCCCCAAGTCCCTTTCCCAGCCTCTTCGTCACACCAACACTCAGTAATTAGCTGGCCCTGCCCTGGGTCTCCCCACGATCATCACCAGCCTGGACTCCAGAGAGGGAGGGCCCTGGGAGAGGCGAGGGGCTTCTCCTGCTTCAGAGACCCACTTTACACCCTTGTGCTTGGGTGAGCCATTGTCAGGATGAGGCGTCCCAATCCTACCTCCTGCCCAAGGCCACCTCCCACCCCGTCCTTCCCCTCCAGCTCGCTCTCTCTCTCTCCCTCCGTCTCTCACTTCTTGCTCTCCTGGGTCTGCCCTGCCTCTGGTTGTGCCTGAGAGAAGTTAAGGTGTGGATGAGGGGCCTCTGGTCCTGGGGGAGCCTCTGAGGCCAGAGGCAACCTATCTCCATGGTGACCAAAGAGGCCAGAGACACTCCCAGGAGGTCCCAGGCGCCGCCAGCTCTCTTCCATAAACTCCCCAAAGCCCTGGGATACCCCCAAAGTGAAAAACATCTGAAGAGTTTGGGAGGGGCGGGGTACGGGGAGGTCATATCTAGTAACAGCTTCTTTCTTCCGAGAAGTCAGCTGTCTGTCGGGTGACCTCGAGAAACTCCTGGCCTCACGCTCTTTCTCTTCCGCTTCTGCCTTGCGACCCTTACTCCTTCCAATCCCTTTAGTTCGTTGGTCCCTCTTTTTTCCTCAAGGTCTAAGGGATTGCCCCTCACTGGGCTCCAGCCCACCCAGCCCATCCATGGAACCACACTGAATACCTCCTCCCAACATCTGAGTAGAACCAAACCTTGCACCACCCCTTGTCATCGACAGCACATAGGCCGAGTTCCTACTGCGTGCTCGGCGTGGTACTTGACTTCGGTAGAAAAAAATGGCGACAAGTGAAATGAATCCCAAGTGACAACTGAGGAGGGCCATAGGAAGCTTTTCCTTACGTGTACTGTGAAATAGTTTAACTTTCTTTTTGAGACAGGGTCTCACTATGTAGCTTTGAATGGCCTGGAGCTTGCTGTATATATAGACCTGGCTGGCCTTGAACTCACAGAGATAGATCCACTGCCTCTACCTTCCTAGTGCTGGGATTAATTACCTCATATGCCACCACGTCCGAGTCCATGGAACTTTTATTACTGCTGTTCTTTCCCATTGTGGGGGGGCCTTGGTAGTTGCAAGGTACCATATGGGAATTCAGTCAGTGCTCTTAACTTTGACACAGGCCAGTTTATTATAGTCATTTCACATAAGTGAAAACTAGCAGTTGATGGAGTCAGAATTTAAATATAAAGCATCACGGAATCTGATTTCCCGAGTCTGCCATTATCTACTATACAATTAAAAGCCGATTCCATGATTAAGTTAGTGAGAGACTAGCTATCACATCCTTAAAAAGTTCTGCAAAGCCCTGTAACAAGAGAGTGAACTTGTTAAACTTGTCTAACTTGAGTTTTCCACATTTGTTTGACTGTAGCGCCTCCTCCTCCTTTTAGGGCATAATGTGGGGGAAACAGGAATGGGCTTCTGGGAGGAGAATAGAAACCCAGAGCCAGCTTGTCAGTGATGGGTAAGACTTGGGCGGAAGGGCCCCCTTGCCTAAGGGACACTGTGTGAGCAGCTCTTGAAGTGCGGGTGAGCATGACCAGGGTGGAGGCAGGGAGAGGGCAGAAGGGGGAACATTCTGGATGTAGTAGAGAGTGTGGGAGAGAGTACAGTGAGTCTGGAAGAACTATACATTGGAGAGGACAAGGATGCCTTGCTAAATGTCCCTCGGGAAGAAAAGTCCCTTACATCTCAGTTTTCCGGAGGAACTGAACTTTAGAAAGAGCACTTGCTTTGCCTAGCCTGCCTCAAGCCCTAGCCCAATCCTCATTTGTGCTGGGGGAGGGGGAGGGGAGCACTGGAGCCCTAAGGTTTGGACCAAGGATTGCAGAGGGGATGATGGGTGGATGGGTTTGTCTGAACTTAGGGAGAAAGGGCCAACAATATTCAAGATCCTAATTGATAGGGTGGAGGGGTGGGGATGAGGGAGAAACTGCCAGGATTCCCAGGTGGATATCGGCTTTCTGAGTGGGGGTGACAAGACAGTGATGAGCTCACTGCCTATGTGAAAGACGATCGATGAGAAATAATTTGATTTCTGACATGTTGGATCTGGAGGGTCAGTATGGGTAGCCCATGAAGTACTCAGCAAGTTCTCAGGATCGGAGATTGAGTGAATGGGACCTGGTCTTTTAAGATTTGATAGAATTGCAGGAGCAGTTAAGGTTGAGTATAACCACCTAGCGTTTCACTGATGGGGGAAAGCCTGAGGGACTTGCCCACATGCAGGACTGAAGCCCCTGATTACCAGCTTCTTTAGGACAGAAGGGCTGATGGCCAGTCTTGACAGAAAACAAGAAGGAGAAGCACCAATAACCAGGCCGCCCTGGGCCTTTGAGGACCATCCTGGAGCCTGTTTATTCCATTACCAGGTGGACCTTGCTCCTTGGCAGCCTAGCCCCAAAGGTGCAGTTCTGGAGAGCTTGTTCCATCATCCACACCTTGCATTGTTTGGGACTGAATGGGTTCCTGAAAACGTGGGGAGGTAGCAGTGGGATGTCCTGCCAGGACCAAAGCTCCTTGTCCTGACACACCCCTACCCTTGACCTCAGACATTAATAGGGGCTTGCAGCAGGGGCGGGAAGTGGGCTTACAAACCCGAGATCACCTCTCTTGGCTGTTTCCTTGACCTTCATACAAAGGGCCACAGAGCTGAGACAAGATGCCTGTGTCTTGGAGGATTAGAGTCTGTTGATTCATCAACAGGACCTGGGCCTTGCTGCTCCTCTGGCCTCCAGGGACCTGGGATCTGTGCCCTCCACAACTCTTAATTTCTGGTTGGCAGGAAAACCAGTGGAGGTCCCAGGTGGGTGGCCTGATGGTGGTGCCAAGTGCCAGGCTGAGGTTGCCAGGTTCCTGGTCTGATCATTAACCCGTGGCAGGCAAACAGGATTGCTGGCAGGGAACAGCCTGTCACTGTTCGATTCTCCCAATGCCAGGACTCAGTCTACGTCCAAATGTGGATCCACCAAGCAGGGGGGTCCTTTCTGTTTCCTAGAGGGGACTCCATAGAGAAGAGCCTCCCCAAGCCTTGATGGGTGTCCCATGCTCTGCCACACTGGGCCTACGTTCTCTGACACCCCGTATCTGACTTCTTATCAAGTTCCCTCTCCTCCCTCCATCGCCTCCCACACTCAGGCCTCCATGAAGGGATTTGTAGAGAGCTGGGGCCTGAGTAGGAGGGGCCCTTGGAGGCCTCAGCACTGCCAACTTTGGTCTGAGGAGCAAGATGCAAGAGGTTGGTACCCTTTGGATGGAGGCAATGGGAAGTTGCAGAGCAGAGAGCCAGGAGAGGAACTCCAGCCTGGAAGGTACAGTTAGAGGAACAGGGGACCGTTCCGTGTGGGAGCTAAGGCGTCCTCTGCTTTCAGGAAGCTATTATTTCAGAAGCTTGAGGCTGTGCTGGTGTTTAGAGGCCAGGCTGGCATCTGGAGTTGGCTGAGACTGGGCTGTCCTGCTCTTGGGCTTCTACTCTGTACTGCAGTCCATTCTGTTCGGAAAGGCAGGGGAGGCCATGCCTGTGTCGGGAAGCCGGGCTGAAACATCGTCGTGCTGGGCTAGGATTGTCATGGCCGTCTGGGGCTGTCATAACAGTGGGGCCTATGCTGTGTGGGGACTTTCAGGGTGTGGACTTGGCTGTACTGGGAGCTAGCCTCGAATTAAGAGGCATCTCTACTAGAGTCTATGCTTTCTGGGGCCTATGCTGTACTAAACGGGCTGGGCCTCTTCTTGGCTGTTGCTGAGACCTGGGAGGGTCTTGTCGGGTGTGGAACTGGTGTGGTGCTGGGCCCCAGGGAGGCGGCTAAGGCAGCCGAGAGTAACTCTCTCTCTCCCTGCAGTTACCTCACCGCCGTGTGACCTTCTCGGCCACCAGTCAGGCCCAGGAGCTGCAGGACCCGTCACAGCACAGTTACTATGATAGTGGCCTGGAAGAGTCCGAAACGCCATCTAGCAAGTCATCCTCAGGGCCCCGACTTGGTCCCCTGGCCCTACCTGAGGACCACTACGAGCGCACCACCCCTGACGGCAGCATAGGTGAAATGGAGCACCCCGAGAATGGTGAGGAGCGTCGGCGTGTTTGAGGCATCTTAGGAATGAGTTAAAAGTCCAAGAAGAGTGATGATGATGCTTTAAGATGGTCCTTTGTGTCTTGAGTTCTGCTTGTGTGTTCTGTAGTAAGCACCATGCTTTCAGATCGATCTCCTCATCGACTCCTCCTCACACTCTCTGACCTGAGGACTTTATGGTACCCACTTTACAGTGGGGGGGCGGGGGAACACACTGAGACTCAGAGAGGTTCTGCAACTGGCCCAGAATTACACACCTGGAAAGTGACACATCTGGAAGGAATTCATAGCTATGTCTGACTCTGGGGTCTTTGGGGAGCATTGCCTTACGCTGACTTCCTGGGGACCAGGACCCCTGAGGATGAGAATGGTGGCCAGGAGGCTCAGATAAGGGTGAGGACACTGGAAGGAAGATGGTGGTCCCCAAATGAGTGAGAGGATCTGAGATGAGAGCATGATGCTCGGAAGGATGGAATCTGCCCCCATCCCCCAGGAGAAGAGTGGGAGGAGGTCTGGAAGGGGCGGGCCTCTCTCGGAGGAGTTTGAAGGGAGGGGTTGGAGCGGAGGTGAGTGTGGGAGTGGATGGCGAGGTGTACTGTGAAAGCCTGCCTGCGCTGCACATGTGTGTGTGTGTGTGCAGGGGAGTGTGTGTGAGAAGGCGCCCATGGCAGCCTGTGGGGGAGAATCGGAACAAGCCAGCCCTTGGGGTAGACAGACTCTTGGCTTGGAGCTGTCCTTGGGTCTCACACCTCTCTTAGTCCAAAGCCTCCCTCCTCCGCAAAAATGAGAAGTGCCAGTCTTCACTCTGAGTCCCAGGGCCCTGCCTAACCTCCCAGGCCCTGGGCCCAGAGCATCCTCTGCCCCCTCCGCTGCCAGTCCGTGCGTGATCTCATGCCAGTCTTGTCCTTTTTGTGCCCGCGCAGAGCCGGCTGGCCGGAGCAGGCCCTGAGGCAGAGTGCCAGGTAGGTGGGAGCTGCTCTGGGGTCTGGGGTCTGTGGGACTCGCCCCAGCACCCAGCCCCGCCCACCCAGC
This sequence comes from Peromyscus maniculatus bairdii, assembly GCF_049852395.1. Taxonomy (NCBI): domain Eukaryota; kingdom Metazoa; phylum Chordata; class Mammalia; order Rodentia; family Cricetidae; genus Peromyscus; species Peromyscus maniculatus. The sequence goes on along the minus strand of NC_134870.1, from coordinate 29,868,530 downwards.
GCTCTGTGCCATACTGGGTCCCCAACTGTGAACTAAAGAGCTTTGGTGCTTTGAGGGTTAATGACAGAACTATGCCCTCCTCACCTTACACTGGCAGGAGGCCAAGCGAGGGTGGGTGCTGCTGGGGGAGCCCCTGCCCCAGGCGGAGCTTCTCAGTCATGTCCCCGAGGGGGGTCACCGCCTGGTGCTGTCCCTGAGTGAGGGCGGCCCAGGGGCAGCTGCGACAGGAAGTGCTCATGGCCCAGCCGTTCCCATGGAGACTCTGGCTGCCCAGCAACCACACTGGCTACTGCTGATGTCAGGCGGCCAACTCCTGTTCCCGTGGGTGTTCTGGGCAGGGAGCTGGGGGCAAGGCCAGGGTGGTGGCTGGTGAGGGGCTGGTGTGAGGTGGGCAGGGGCTGCATGTGTGTGCTTGTTGTTGTGTGTGTGTGTGTGTGTGTGCGTGTGCTGATGTGTGAACATCCCACATAGACGCTTGTCCCCTCCCCTTGGCTTTAAAGTAAGGCATTGCTGTGCTGGCGTGGGGTGGGGTTTTAAGAAAGCTGGGAGCATGTAAGGCTTGAGGGGACTTGGAAGGAAGGTATGTGCCGTCTTTGTCTGGGGACAGGGGTGTCCAGTGGAGTAGATGTGTATAACCATGACTCTGTATGAGTGGGGGGCGGGGTGGGGAGCTCTAAATTAGGATGGGATTTCCTCAACCCTATCTGAGGGTGGAATTCCATGATTGAACCTGTCTGGAGACAGGTAATGGTTTGTAGATAAGCTGTTTATGCACCTGTCGGAGGGCAGGTTCGGTGGGTGTGTGAGAAGAGTGCTGGAGGGTAGAGGAGGCTGGAAGAGCAGCACCTACTTAAGGAGTGTGTGTGTGTGTGTGTGTGTGTGTGTGTGTGTGTGTGTGTGTTAGAGAGAAGACTGACCTAGAGAGCCGCTGTACGTAGTGGGCTACAGGTGAATAAGGGACGCTGTGCTTGCCTGGGGTGTGTGTGTGTGTGTGTGTGTGTGTGTGTGTGTGTGTGTGTGTGTGTGTGTGTGTTAGAGAGAAGACTGACCTAGAGAGCCGCTGTACGTAGTGGGCTACAGGTGAATAAGGGACGCTGTGCTTGCCTGGGTGTGTGTGTGTGTGTGTTGCTCTGTGGGCTGGAGAAACCGCACCTCAGTTCAGAAGCAGAATGCCTATAACAATGGGGGGCCATGGAGCAGAGCTTTTCGAGGCTGCCGTCTCTAATGGCTGCCCTTGCTTTCCTACAGACCTCCGCCCTTTGCCCGATGTCGCCATGACGGGCACGTGTACCCGGGAGTGCAGCGAGTTTGGCCACTCTGACACATGCTGGATGCCTGGCCAGTCGTCTCCCAGCCGCCGGACCAAGAGCAGCGCCCTCAAACTCTCCACCTTCGTGCCTTACCAGGACCGAGGAGGGCAGGAGCCTGCGGGCGCCGGCAGCCCCAGCCCCCCGGAAGACCGGAACACCAAAACGGCCCCCGTGCGCCTCCTGCCCTCCTACAGTGCCTTCTCCCACAGTAGCCATGACTCCTGCAAGGACTCGGCCACCTTGGAGGAAATTCCCCTGACCCAGACCTCGGACTTCCCACCCACAGCCACACCGGCATCTGCCCAGACCGCCGCCAAGCGTGAGATCTACCTGTGAGCCCCCTTCTGGCCGGCGGCCTCCCCTCCCCCCCCAGTCGCCGGCCAGCTCCCAACTGGGTCTCTTCCAGGGCCCCACTCAATCCCTCCAGCGTGGACTCTGTGGCCAGGGCCCGATCTATGGGAGTACTGGCTTCAAGACCACGTTGGCCCTCGCCCCCATGCAGGGTCCAGGTCCTTTCCCCCCAATCCTACCCGTTAGCTCCAAGGAGCCCCTTCTTTCCCCTCTCTGGGGCTCCACCCAGCGGATGCCCATGAGGGCTCCTCTGCAATGACTGGGCTCCCTTCCATCTACTTCTAGGGAGCACCCCCTTGCTTTGGGCAGATGGTGGAGTCAAGAGTGGGCAGCACACACACTTTTAAGTCATTGTTTCCTTCATGGCTGACCAGGGCGGTGTAGCCTTGCAGCTGGGTAAACTGGGGGACTTACTCCCTGGGAATGCTCCAAGGAAACGCTCGCTCCACCACCAGGGGCTCTCTGAAGGGCTGTTGTTACCAAAGGTGGGGTGGGGATTGGGGTGAGAGTGCTGTGAAGACCTCTTCTTCCAGCACCGCTCCTGGGCTGGCCCACCTGCTCACAGGCTCCCGCCTGATCCCATCTGGGCACCCCTTCCCCGCTGGTCTTGCGGCGTCTGTATATAAGGACCTTGGAATGATGTCCCCAATTCTGCCTGATTTGCAACTTTTCTCGTTGATGTTGTGTTGTCTTGGGGGACCCCTCTAGGGGGGACCTGCCCTGTGCCCCTCTTCCCTGCCGCAGTGCCCCCCACCCCAGGCCTCTATTGTTCCATGTTGTAAATACCCCTGGGGCCGCCGTGGTGGGATGGGGGTGCAGGCCAGGGAAACAAAGGGTGGGTGGGGGTGGGGTCAGGGGTAACATTTGCCTATCAGCAGAGCTGGGCTTTTATTTAATTTTTTTTTTTTTTTAAAAATACAGATCTCTATTTTTTTGGAACTGTTGCGCTGTGCCCTGGGGGGTGGGGAATCCCCCGCTCAGACTGGCCTCCCACACCCAGATGAGCATCACAGAGGGGCCCTGAGGCTGTGGGGGGGGGCAGCTGGACAGGGATGGGATGACTGTGCCTCTGGCCTGGTTGGGTGAGTTGGGAGCAGGAAAGTTTGCTCAGGGGGTGGCTGGTTGCTGCCTCCTATATGGGGGACCCGCACCTTGCCTCCTCCCTGCCCCCCAACCCCCAGCCCCCCGCCATGACTGACCCGTCAGCCTGTAAAACCACCATTGCCTTGATCTCAGGGGGTGGGAGGGCTGCCTCAGGGCACCCTGGGCTCCAGGCCCCTTCTTCCAGTTGGGCTTCCCTTCACCAGGGTCGGGGGTCCCATGGGGGAGGGGGCGGGGAGGTTAGGGGGCAGAGAAGCCCAGTCAGCCATGATGAGGTGGGGGTTTTCTTCACCTCGGGGGGCCGAGGTATGAGGGGTATCCTGCAGAGCCCCCGTCTCCCACTGTGGCCATCTCAAAGCCTCTCTTCCTTCCAGAAGCCCTCACTGCCTTGGCCCCTACCTCTCCAGCTCCCCAAGGGCCCAGGCTGGGAGGCTGGAGACTCAGGGTATGGCCCCCACTTGACTTAGTCTAAACTTGGGGGTGTGGCCCGTGTGTGGGAGGGGAGGACAGGCTGCTGGGTCGTCTGGTGCCTTGGGGAGTTTGTGCTGCTGGAGTCTTGACTCCTGTAACCCCAGAGACCCCACTCCCACCCCCAGAAAAGCCAGGGGGCTGTAGAATCACCCTATTCTCTGCCTCCTTACCCCAACTACTGTTTGGGGTAACCGTGCTGGGAAGGAGTGCATTGTTAGGGTGGTGGCCTCAGCATCCACAGTCCTTCTATGGAGGGCAGTGGGTAGGGAGGCCAAGGTGACAGACAACAGCCAGGTCTCGGGGTTGGCCAAAGGCTCCTTTCCCCGGGGGAGGCCCAGGAAGCGGGCCAGGGGCTTTGTTAAAGACACAGCCCCTTCCCCCTGCACAATGGGGCAGGTGCAATGGCAGCAGAGCTGGTAGCTTGAGGTGCAGTGGCCTGGAGGGCTGTCCTGGGTCCTGAAGGTCAGGATCTGGACGAAAAGATTGTATGAGGCCTGTCTGCTCAAGAAAGAGGGTAATCCAGCCAAGAGGCGTCCCTGGGGTCAGTAGACTCCCACTGGAAGCCCTTGGTGGCCGGGTACCCTGGCCTGGCCTTGGAGACTCCTGAGCACTGAGCAGGAGGGCAGAGGAACATTTTGCACAATGGAGAAGCCAGAAGGAAGAGGGTAGCCTAGATGGCTGGGAGGGCTCAGAAGCACAGAGCAGAAGTCCTTCCACAGGCAAATGCAGGGCCCTGGCCCCCTGGTTGGGGTAAGGGCACTGAGTCTGTCACCACCTGGGCACTCAAGAGGTGAAACCAAAGGTGGACAGGGGATGCCTAGCCCTGTTGGTCCCAGGTCTGTGAAATCCCTCCCCAATGCCTTGTGTCGCGTACAGTTTTATGTACCAATAGGCGACATTTGGCCAGAGGAGACCCCCCCCTCAAACCCAGCCTGACCCAGTCAGTGTCTTCCTAGAGGGGACCAAGTTGGTCCCCATCTCCCTACTTCAGAGCATGTCTCTTGGTAGGGGAAGGGTATGTGGGGACATATTTCCTAGGGTCCCTGAAGCATCTCTCACATCAGGAGGGAAGCTGTCTCTAGGCATCCCTAACCTGGGGGCTCTCTAGTCCCTATGTCTCCCCTTGGGAGTCTCTGGGGACATGAATTCCCACCGGGGACCATGGGAACATGTCTCTCTTCCCTATCCAGGCTCTCTCGGGAGCCTGCTTGTCTCCCAGGGTTCCTGGGAGTACCTAAGACAAGTCAGTCTTGGCCGGCTCTCTTTCCAGGGAAAAAGCTGTCTCTGAAGCTCCCCGGAAGAGATGTCTCTGGCCCTCCCCCATCTCTCTTACGGGGGGGGGGTGTCTGCCCTGCAGCATTTGGAATGAGACTGAGCATTTCTGAATTGTCTTTTCTCTTAGGGGCTCTAGGATACCACTCTCTCCCGAGGGAGGCCCCCCCTGGAGCCATTTCTTCCCTGGGTGGGGGCTGTCTCTGGTGTTGGGAGGGCTTGTGTTGACCATGTGAAAGTCTCTTGGGGGGGGCATCTCCTTGTGAGACTTCCCTGGGAGGGAGGGCCATCTCGCCCATGGGGGTTCCAGGGCGGGTATGTCTGCCCATGGGGAGGGGAGACTGTGTCTCCTCGGGTTATCTGAGTGGGGAGGGGGGCCGTGTCTCTCTCGTGTGTCGGGTGGGGGGGTGGGGAGGGGGGTCTGGGCGCGTCGGGTGCCCACTTCGGGGTCGTGTTTCTCTTGGTTCGTGCCACTTCCCACCGCCTCGCTCCTCCCGGGAAGGGCCCCGCCCCCACTCCATCCTCCCCCACCCCCCGGCGCTGCGAGCACAATCCCGTTGATTTGTAATGATTTCTGTCTTTTCTGTCTTTCTCTTTCTCTGACCTCCCTCCCCTCGCCGCGAGCATGCGCAGGCACCGCCCCTACCCCCTCCGGTTCGGTTCGTTTCCGGTTTGTTTGCTGAGCTGTCAATGAAAGACCCGTGTAATTATTCCCGAGCTTTACAATAAAAGTGTGAAAACCGGACCCTACTTCGCTTCTTCCAGCTCCTCAGGTCTACAGCCCTGGGAGAATAGAGCTACTCTTGGGTGGAGGCCTTGGGCTAGGAGGACGTGAGAGAGAGAGAGACCCATACTGGGATCCAGGGTGCCTTGGGGGTTGAAGGCAGGGGGCGGCAGAAGGAACTCATGGGGAGAGACATCACCCTGTTAGTACATCTCCAAGTGACGTCTATCGGCTCCCGGCTCTCCCTGCACTCCATCCGCCCCGAGCTCAGGTGCAGGTCAGGGACGGAGGGGCTCTCCGGGAGGAAGGTGCTGTATTACTTTCTTCAGTGGGGAGCCCTCCAGGGACTTGGGGGTGGGAACTGGGGCCCTGGTATCGTTCTCTGGTGTATCACTTCCCGCTCCTTTGGCAGTGAGTAGGCATTGCGGAACTGGATGGGAGAGGGGGGGCGGGAGGCATCTGTGTGTCTGGCACTTCCTCCCACGCTCAGGAACGAGGGTTGGAAGTTGATTTTGGGGAAGGGGACCGACAAGGTTTCTGTCCTGGGCTCCGGCTGCGCTCTCCTCCCCTTTCTGGACTGGAGCGGCCTAGCCTCCTCTGCTCAGCTCCCCGGTAAACACCGGCTCCGGAGAGGTCGAAGAACAGATACCGGATCGGCCAGTTCCCGGCCCCGCCTTCGCGGCCGCGCCTCCTCTCCTCGCCAGGCGTGTTTCCGCTCGGTCTGCGCCCCCTCCAGAGCCTGGGCTTTCAGGGCCTAGGACTCTGGGTCCATCCAGCCCCTGGGATTAGCAGAACGCAGGGACTAATCTCGGATGAGCCACGGTGTAAACCCGGATTGACTGGGGGGATGGCGGAGGAGGGGGGGGGGGCGGTGGCTAGCCCCGCTTCCATCCATTCCCAGATGCGTGCTGGCATCATGGGGTCTAGAGTCTCACTCCAGGTCTCTGCTGCTTTTGAAGTGACCTCTAGCTAGCTGTGTGTTTGTTGAGGGGGAAGGGGGGATGAGGGGAAGTGCTGGAGGGCGTGGTGAAGACGCAGCTGGATCAGGCACCCTCACGTGCGTGCGGCACACTGGTGAAGTGGGAGAGGAGAGCGGAGGAGAGAAGTAAGGTTCCTGGCAGCCTTGAGCCTCCCCAGGGTTAGGTGAGCTCCCTGGCTGAGTCTGTAACCCAGTCGGTCACCCTGTACCCCAGCTCCATGGTGTTGCCCTCGTCTGTAGATCTCACTGAATCAGGAGGCTGGTTAATCAATGTGGAAGGGCCCCTATCCTTCCCACCCTGGTGTGATTAGACAGTGGAGGATGGGGAGCCCCTCCAGTTAAGGCCAAGCCCAGGAAAAGGAAGTCAAAGGTCAAGGGAGTTGAAGTAGATGGGGAGTGGCCGGCCGGGTACCAGAATCCTGACCCTGGTTCACTTACTAATTCTGCAAACATTTCCCGAGCCTCTCCCACTTACCCGACCAGCACCAGATACTGGGGCACCACAAGAATGACACATGATTTCTATGGGAAACGAAGACAGGTAAACAGTGACCACATCTTGTGTTCAGCCCTGACTTGAGCCTGAAATTCTGGCTCAAGAACCAGGAGGGTGACTTCCTCCAGAGGCCAGCAGCCTTTCCTGAAGGGGTCAGGTAAGGGATGGGTTTCGAAGGGCACGTGACTCAAAACTCACAGAGGGAGGGAAGGATGGATGGTCCTTCCCTATGGGTACAGGAAGTCTACATGTGAAGGCCTGAAGACGGAGTAGCAGATAGGGTGTCCTGGAAAAGCAGGAGAGGTTGAGCAGAAACACAAGCCAGAACTAGAAGGACCTGCTAATCCGTCTAAGAACTGGGGGGAGGAGAAGGCCATCGAAGGAGTCCACACCTCCAAGAGAAAAGGTCAGATTTACATTTTTTTTTTTTAAAATAGATTCTGTCTTCCTTCCTTCCCTGCCCCGTTTCTCTGGGGATGTCTGGGCTGTAGAGACACACACAGGCAGAAAGACAGGAGGGGAACCAGCTTTATATCAGGTTGGTTACCATAGTCCCGTGTCCTTCCATCACTCCTGGACTTAGTAATCGCAGAAACCTGGCTGTACAACTCCTAGTGGCTTGGTTTGGGGCGGGTGACAGCCTCAGTTTCTTCATCTGTAAAATGGGGATGATAATAGGGTGATTATAAGATTTCAGTGAAGTCAATTATCTTTTTATTTTATAGCATATGGAAGTCCCTGTGCCAGGTGCTGACATTAGGGTACCGATGTCAGCAGAGTCCTTACTCTCTCCCCTGGAACTTACATTCCGGTGGAGAAAACAGACAACAAACAAACAAACAAACAAATGAGATAATTATAGATTGTGTTCGAGTGCTGGGAAGGAAACAGTGGGACAGGAAGGAAGATAAAAGGAGGTGGAGTAGAGGAAGGGGCCGCTTTATTCAGCATAGCCAGGGATCTTTTGTTGTTGAAGAATTCTAAGCTTTGGCGCTTTGGAAGGACTTTCAGGTGCTGGAACTTGCTGCTAAGGGTCAGATGTGGGAGATGGCCTTCCTCTTGAATCCCTCTAAGATGCCCTAGCTTCCTGAGGGCAGGTGCCTTGAGCTCTGACATCTAACTTTCAGGCTAAATCCAGGGGGAGTGAGTAGACGAGGACCCTGTCCAGTTTGCTGACACCCTCCCCGGCCATTCACTGGAATGGTATTGGGGAGCTTTGGTCTCTGTATTAATCAGCCCATCTGCCCAGTTATACAACTGCCTTCCCCAATTCTAGGGGAAGTTGACCCTAGACCAGTTGAGTTCTGTCCACTCCCAATCTTTCCCTCCTCTTCTTCCCCTCCTTAGGCTGCAAGGGCAGGTTCGGTCCCTCCAGAATCTGCCTGTCCAGTGCCTGGACTAGAGAGAACTTAGTATCTGACCTGGGGGAGAGTGTTCCCAGAGGAACATATCCAATATTTAAAGGTTTAGGTCCTCCAGAGGGCTTCCCCCCACCCCTCCGCCCCCTCTTACTGCAGCCTCACTTTGGGGAGGTGACCTGGATCCCTGTCCAATTCTCCCTTGCAGAATGCTTCCTACACACCGATGCATTTCCCACAGAGCCGCCCGCCCCTACTGCAAAGTGCATACAGCTCCTCTCACACACACACTCACCATCCAGCTGCACACTGCGTCTCCATGGCAACTGGGAGGCCTGGTCCATGGATGTTGGAAATAAGTGCCAGAGGAAGAAGAGAGAAGGTGGGGGAAGAGAATAGGAAGAGAAACGTCAGGGAAAAAGAGATTTTAAAAAAATGGCCTCATGGGGAGACCCCCTACCCTTGCTTTGTATCTGCTTGCCGGGACTCCCGGCGCTGAGAAAGAGGGGTTGAGGTGGGAGATTGAGAGTGGACCAGGAGCCAGGTGGGCACAGGTAATGGTGCTCCCGGGCACCGAGAAAGGAGCAGAAATGGGAGAACCTGGATGACAGTGTGGAGTCTTGGGATGAGACCGTTCCTGCTGGGTAAAAGGCAGATATGGGGGGTAGGTTGTGGGGGGGAGAGTCTTGGGGAGCTACCTTCCGTTATTCCTGACCTAATTGGCTGTTCAGGCTGAAACCATCTCTTAGTCACTTAGACTAATTAGAATCAGGAGACGATGTTGGGGGAGGGGCAGGGAATAATGGGGGGGGGTGAGTGGAGACAGAAGGAGTCCCGGGGAGAGGACTTCTGCTTTCCACTTCCCGCTCGTTGGATGGGGGAGTCCGTGAGAGTCCAGGCTGGGAGTCACCCCACATCTGTCCTTCCGGTTGTCAGTGTGCACCCCTTACCTGCTTTCCCCTCCCCTCCCCCATCTCTGTCTCGGTGTGTCTCCTTACTCCTCACTCCTCCTCCTCATTCTCTCTCTGACCCCTGAACCCATCACTCTCCCTTTTCTCCTTCTTCAAGGTCTCCCAGCCTCTGTCCATTAACAAGTTGGTTTTTTTTTTAATGAACAGATAGAGTATTTGGGAATCCTAACTGGAAAGCTGACCCACTGGGACACAGAGCCTGGTCTTGAGGGGACAGAGCAGAACCGGCCTGGCAGAACTCTCCAGACTGGTGGGGACAGCAGATAGAAGGACAGAGATGCCCTCACTGACCTTCCCCTTCCTGAGCCTCACCTCTAGGGAGGTTATCAAAAAGAAGAGGCCCGTGAGGGCTCAGCCTACTGCTGGACTGTCTGGTTGCCCTGGGCAAGTTACTTAACCTTTGTGCGTATCAGTTTCCCTAGCTGGAACCAGGATAATAAAGCCAAAATGTGTCTTGTGGATGTCAGGTGATAATGTACACACTGCTAAGTAAAGGCTCAGGAAGAGCTTGGTAAATGGCAGCTTTAAGCCAGGCATGGTGAGACATGCTCAGAATCTCAGCACTTGGGAGGCTGAGGCAGGAGGCTTGGCATAAAAGTTCAGGACAAGCCGGGCGGTGGTGGCGCACGCCTTTAATCCCAGCACTTGGGAGGCAGAGCCAGGCAGATCTCTGTGAGTTTGAGGCCAGCCTGGGCTACCAAGTGAGTTCCAGGAAAGGCGCAAAGCTACACAGAGAAACCCTGTCTCAGAAAAAAAAAAAAAAGTTCAGGACAAACCTCTGGGTTACGTAGTGAGTTCAAGACTGTCTAGGCAAGATGGTGAGTCGGTGTCTCAAAAAATGAAGTACATAGCCAGGCCTAGCGGTACATGCCTTTAATCCCAGCACTTGGGAGGCAGAGGCAGGCAGATCTCTGAGTTTGAGGCCAGCCTGGTCTACATAGTGAGTTCCAGGACAGCCAGAGCCACATAGTAACACCCTGTCTCAAAATTAAATGAATAAACACACAGGGACACTCACAGACGCATGTGTGCATGCACAATGAATAAATGGTAAGTTTTATGGTCAGACCAGACTCTTTCTCTAGAGCACTGCAGGGGTATTGTCCTCTTGAAACTTCCTCTTTCATGGGAAGCACAGTGACCCCTCCCTAGGCCCAGATCCATCCCTGCTCTTGCTCCAGAAGTCACTTAGTAGGTATCTGCTTTGAGAGGGTAGAGCTGTATGTGTCAGGGGTGGGGCATAGACCCTGTCTCCTGTCCACAGGATCAAAAAGACTTTTCTAGCTTCAGGTCTGCTTTTCCCTGCTCTGCCTGCCTCTGAGGGGAGGAAAGAGGACAGCCATAAATGATGTAAAGGAAGAAGTATCCTTGCTGAGGGGGACAATAAGGGATGAGCAGCATCCAGAAGCCTAAATATTTCATGGGCCTGCAGCACCGGGAAGGGCAAAGTCCCTGGGCAGTGTTTGCCAGTGTGCACGTGGTCCCAGCACGTGGTTTGGACCTATTCCACCTGCCCAGTGCCCTCTGCACTCCCGCCCTCAATAACCTGCACCCACAGAAAGCTGCCCCCGTGAGCCCGTTCCTGGCCAGGATTCTTCTTAAAGCCTCCCAGAGCATGCATATTTTATTCTTGCAGCAGTAGGAGTTTGTGTAGCATGGAAGCTGTGTTAAAACCCTTTCCCTGAGGTGGGGGGAGATGGCTCAGCAGCTCAGAGCACCTGCTGCTCTTTCAGAGGACTTCCGTCCAGCTCCCAGCTCTTGGGGAATCCAACACCCTCTTCTGGCCTCTGAGAGGACTGCATGCATGTGTACACACACACTTACACAAACACACACACATGCATAAAAATCAATTAAAACATGGTTTTTGGTTTTTTGCTTGACCCTGATCTTTCTTGCCCATGTATTCATCGCCTCCTTTTGTTTTTTGTTTTCTGTGTAGTATTGGAGATTAAACTCGGAGTTTCCATGCATGCTAAGTAAAATTTCAATCATAGAGCAACAGCCCCAGCCCAAGTTTCTTTATTTAAATTCCCCCCAAAAGGGCCTGACATAGTAGCACACACCTTTAATCCCAGCACTCAGGAGGCAGAGGCAGGCAGATCTCTGTGAGTTGGAGGCCAGCCTGGTCTACAAAGTGAATTCCAGGACGGCCAGGACTGTTAGACAGAGAAAACCTGTCTCAACAAACCAAAAACCAAGACATGAATACATAAACCGATAAATGAATAAATACGTTCCCTGGGAGTTGGCACCTTTACTCCTCACCCCCTGAGCCTTAGGAGATACGAGTAGCTGGGGAAACTGGTGAGTGGAAATGAGGGAGGATTGCTGCGGGAGGACGCCACCCTGATTTTACATCTCTGTCACGGTCGACTGAGCAGCTGGTAGCAGAGGCTAGCAACAGGCTAAGTGCCTCCATATCCGTGATGTGCTGGGGATAGCCTGTGCCAATGGCCACTCCCTTTCCAATAGCCCTAGCAGACCACTTTATCACCCTTCCCCTGACTTCCCACATCTAAGTGCCGAAGTGTAAGGGACCACCTCTTTTTTTTTTTTTTTCTGAGACAGCGTTTCTCTGTGTAGCACTGGCTGTCCTGGAACTCGCTCTGTAAGACCAGGCTGACCTCAAACTCAGCGAGTTCCTCCTGCCTCTTCCTCCTGAGTGCTGAGATGAAAGGCGTGTGCCACCACCGCCTGAGGTACCCCTTTTGAGTCGCAGGCCCCCCTTTTGTCTTGTGTCCTGACCTTATCCAAATCTGTCACTACATTGTTACTTGTTCAAGTTCTGTCTCTTTCCACCATAATAAAATCTTACAGAAGGCAAGAACTTGGTTTATTTCCCACTACCATTCCCAAAAATGTTTGAGGAAGGAAGGAAGGAAGGAAGGAAGGAAGGAACGAACGAACGAACGAACGAACGAACGAACGAACGAACGAACGAACGAACGAACGAACGAAGAAGGGAAGACATCTACTTTGGGATTGTACAGCCGAAGCAGGAAATGGGGAGGGGAAGACACTGAGGGGAGAGATGGAGATGAGGAAGGACTTGGGCGGAAAGCAACTGGATCAGGAACCAGAAGCTTTGGGCTTTGGGGATGGAGTCCAGGTTTGCAGAGGGGCTAACAGCCAGAGTTTGGGAGGAGGAGGTCAAATAGGATCTGCCCTCACCAAAGCTAAGCCCGAAGTTGGGATCTGGGGCCACAGAGGGAGAATGAAGGGTTTGTGGGGAGCAACCAAACCTTAGGGATTTCCCAGAGCCTGCTGGCTCCATCAATGCTGCTCCAAATTACCTTTACCCCCAAATCTGAGCTGGATGTCCAACCTTTCTCTTACCCTTCTAAGCCATAAAAAGAAGTGACTTAGGCTTGACTGGCCAGTACTTCACTGAGAGAAAAGGCCCGGTGTTCTCCTGCAGTTGGAGAAGGTACCGGAAGCCGGCAGAGGCTGCTGACTCTTTGATTCTCTATGCTACAGGCAGGGGGCCTTTGCAAAGCCTCCATCCTCCCAAATCAAAGATGACAGTGATATTAAGTCATTAGCGCTGAGCCCCAAGGAAACTAAGTTGGAAGGAATAATTGTGTATAGGCCTTAGTCTGGTCCCTTGGCCCCCTCCCCAGCTGAAAGGCTTCCTGAGAAAGCAGGAAAACAGAAGAGGTAATCCAGAATAGGTGTTGGGAGATTCCTATCATAAAGACGTCTCCCCCCACCCCTAGAATTGGCCAGTATGGCTGTGTTGGGATGTGGGTGCTGGGGAGGGAGCAGAGGATATTGGAGGTGAACACCTGCAGTAGTCATGGCAACCTGACTTGGATCCCAAGAGGGTGGCTTCTCCCCCAAAGCCCTATGAAGTCTGGCAGAGGAGAAAAGTGCACACGCACACACACACACAAACCACGAATAGACACACACAAACTACAGATAGACACACACACACACAGATAGACACACACAAACTACAGATACACACACACACAAACCACAGATAGACACACACACACCAAAGATAGACACATACACACACACAAACTACAGACAGACAGACAGACACACACACACACAAACCACAGATAGACACACACACACCAAAGATAGACACATACACACACACACAATCTACAGATAGACACACACACACCAAAGATAGACACACACACACACAATCTACAGATAGACACACACACACAAACCACAGATAGACACACACACACCAAAGATAGACACATACACACACACACACAGATACACACACACACAAACTACAGATAGACACACAGGCACGCACGCACACACGCACGCATGCACGCACCTCACCTAGGCTGAGTATGGCAGGACTCCTAGCCTAGGGTTGGCCACTTCTTCACGTGAGAGGGACCACGTAAGGGCTGCAGAGGATGGAGGAGCGGGGAGGTAGGGGTGGGATTCATGTGCATTGTGCCTGGGTGGTGGCCCAGTGTGTTGAGGACTGTAGATACATATACTCAGCTCACTCACCTGGTCCTGCAGCCCGACCACACAGCAGAGGGGGTTAGAAGGGAGATGATTATTAACAGAGACAAAAGCAATCACAGTTAACCTTAATTGAGAGCTTATTAAATCCAACTATGTATGTGGTTATGCTAAACATTTTACGGGCAGTGTCCCATTTGACTCCCAGAACAATACAAGGTAGGAATTATGAGCCCCACGCACACATGAGAAAACAGAGCCTAAGAAGTTAGATACCTTGCTCTAGGTCAACGAGCTGGAAAGAGACAGGCAAGACCCTGCAGGGAAAGAGAACACAGTGGCAGCCCTGAGGTCATCCGTCCTCTCTCTAGGTCACATGGGTCACTCATGCTCAGGTGCTTTTGTGTTACTTGGCAGGTCTGGTCGAGAGGCAGGGCCTGGGAACCCCAGCTCCTGGTGCCTGCCTGGGCTGAGCTGGGGCAGCTGAGGGCACCTGTGGGGGTGTGGGGGTACACTGAGCAGCGGGCATCGTGATTGGCACGAGCCAGGGGAGCGGCTGGCAGCCTTGTTCCTGGTAAACACGAGGAGAGGTTACTTCACAAGGAAACAGTAATTAACTTTAATTAGCACCTTGCATCTCAGAATATTATTAACATCTCAATTTCTCTAATCAAGGCAGCAGGAGAAGGGACGGCATCTGCTCTGCCGACTCTTTCCTGGCCACGCTTCCCAGCTTGGCATGGCTCCTGAGCGGCCCCCACCCCTGGATGGTCCCCAGGAGTACATCCTCAGGGACTGGTTGCCAAGGGGAGTCAGCCAGTGAGGAACGAGGGGGCTTGGGCTGGCAGGCCAGAGAGCAGGTACAAGCTGAGGCTTCCAAGCCGAGGGACAGGAGTTCAGGGCTCCGTATTTGGCCACCTCCTCTTTCCAGATAGATTGTAAACTCCCAGGCAGAGTAGGCTTACACTCTGTGAGTCTGAGGACAGATGTGGCCACCTTCCCTCCCTCCCTCCCTCCCTCCTCCCTCCTCCCCTTCTCACTTCTTAGAAGCGACCCTCTTCTCTGTTATTCTCATTCTCTCTTTCTCACCCTCTCCCCACTGGAATTCTCTATTCCAACACCAACACCCCAAGTCTCCCACCCCTGGGGATACAGAATGGGCAGAAGATAAAGCTGCCCCAGGGTTTAAAAGCCTTGAATACAAAGGAAAGATAAGGCTTGGGCATACAGAACTCTCATTTGGGTTCCCTACTGATAGGCATCATAAAGTAAGGGAGATAAGGGCTATGGGGCTCCAGGAGAAAGGCAGGAATGGGAGAGGCCAGAGTCCTCACTGCTACACCAGGCCAGAGGCCACCAGAGACACCAGGAAGGCGGCAGGACCCTAGGCCAGTGAGGGCACATGGGTGCTGATCCACCCTCTTCAGAAGGCCAATCTCAGAAAGAAGTCCCTGAGGGCACAGGAAGTGATTCTCTCTTCATTGTCCCTACCCTCAATGGCTGTTAACCCTGCCATGAGTCCAATATTAATAAGTGACTGCCCTCCTTGGTCTAATTACAGCAGCCAGCTGCTTGCACAATTTGGCATTTATTAGAGAGTCTTCAGGGATGTCGCTCTGGTTCCTCCAGTCGGTTGGTGTTTTTTTTTTTTAATTGAACACCTACTATGTGTCAAAGGGTTAGTCTGCCCGGGACTAGGCACTGGTCCTGGAATCTCTATAGGGCCTGGAGGAGCCAAAAGAAAGTGGCCTGGGCATTTTAGCAAAAAAAAAAAAAAAGCCTGGCAGTGCAGGCACAGGAGCCCCAGGGAGGAGGCTGTGTCCACACTGATCTGATCTGCAGTCCTCGCCTGTTGCTGAACTTGGGTCTACAGCGTCACCCTGCACCTCCGGTTTTCTATAAGCTAGAGGACCAAGTCAGAGGATCAAGTCAGAAGGCCTTAAAGGAATTTGGAGGGCAGAGGAGAGGTTAATGGAGACCCAACTCCAGCCCACCCATTCGGAGGCACATACCATCCGATTGCTTCTTTTTCCTTGACCCAGGGAACCGATTTAGCCTGCTGCAGGTGTGAAGGGGGAGCCGCTACATAAGCTCAGGTTGTAGGGGCCACGGAGAAGCCATCAGGGGCACCCGCCTTTCCTCTGCCATCAACCCAGTCACCAGATAGGACTGCCATTGAGGCCTTCATCTCACTGGAAAGGCAGGAATTATCAGACCTAGTTTATGACTGAGGACGGACGGACGGACGGGAGGTAGACAGAGGTGAAGTCATCTTGTTGGGAAGAAAATGAAAGCGAGATGGCATAGATTCTGCTACCATTTCCTTCACGGTAGTCTGCCCACTTTACTGTGGGCCTTCCTGACCTGAGCTTGGCCTTTGGCTCAAGGAGAGCTCCAAGAAAGGCCACTAGCTTGTTAGGAAACAGCCTGTCAGCTCTCTCCAAGATCCTCCCTCCCTTCCCGCCCCCTCCCCAGTTCCAGCACCCCGAACGAAGGCCAGGGGCTGGGCCTCCGTAATTGTAGAGTAGTCTGCACAGGGCGGGGAAGGATCTGACGTTTCCAAAGGCCGTTTTGATGTTGATGATTATGGCGGTGACGAGGCTGTCCTTCTCCTACCGAGAGCCAGGCCCTGTCTTTGTTTTTCCCTCTAGCTCAGTGCTCTGAGAACTGTTCCTTAGGAGCATTGGCACTGGCTTCTCTTTGACAAAGGGAGGGGACAGTGTGGTCACCGGGAAACCTGAAGGCACAGCCCACCCTCACCTTCTCGCTGGGCACTGGGATACACTGAGGAGATCATTAGCATAACATTTGCATAAGAAACAATTGAGGAGATTGGAGTCCTGCCTCAGAGGAAACACCTGCAATCATCTGTGAATGAAAGCCTTTCCATCTCCACCGAGATCCCTCCGCCCAACCCCCAGGGTCCCAAGAACGTGGCTGGAACCCAGTTTGATTAGTGGTGGTGGTGATCAGTGCCATGCACAGAGCCTCTCTCGACTAAGCACCAAGCACAGATGTGCGCGCTGTTTCCTTTGGTCTTCACAAACGACTCCCTCGAGGTGATGGGTTTTATAATCCCATTTTACAGAGGAGGAAGCTAAGAATCATCTACGTTCTCCATCTACGTGCCTTCAGGACAGATGGGCTGTTAGCTTCTAGAAAAGCTAGGAGAGACCTGTGCCCTCCACTCTCCCAGGGAAGCTGGGTGCTCTAAGTCTCCTCTGCGGCATGCAGATTCGGCGCCTGTGGGTTCCAGGATCCCCAGAGGCTCAGATCAGAGCACAGAGACAGGCTCTGATCTAATACACAGATACACATGCTCACACACTCACACACACAAAGCTCTGCCCCTCCCCCACTCCTGCTCCTCGAGGCGGAGGAGCCCGCTGACTCGGCCCATAACCAGGTTAGCCGAGATCCAATTAACTAGTTAGCACAGGCAGGGCCGGGGGCAGGCAGGGCGTGCAGGAGAGCGGACGGATGGGCCGGGTAATAGGCGGAGACAGCCAGAGACATCGGCTCCAAGCTAACCTGATAAGCAGCCCTCAGTATCCAGGTGCCCTGCTTAGCTGGGTGGGAGACCCGACCCCAGCAGCTGAAGGGAGGGGGGAGGGCTGGCTTCTTACCCTCCTCTGCCCTCCCCCAGTGAATTCCCAGCACCCTCAGCTTATGGCTTCCACTCTCAGCCACCCTCTCCCTTCTTCTTTCAGATGTTGCGAAGTTCCAGCTTCAGGAAGATAGATTTTCATCCCAGTGAGGCCAGAGTAGGGACCTGGGCATGTCTTATCCTTCAGGAAAGGAAGCGGGAGGGAGAGGAAGGTTAGGAGCTGCTGGTGGAGATTGTGGGGGGCGGGGAGGTGAATGTAACAATGGCCACTATTTATGGAGTTCACCAAGCACTGGGTACCGTATAACCATTCATGTGTACTATCTCATTTACGCTCCCAACGGTCCACGGCAGTAGGTATTAAGAGAGCCCTCATTTTGCAGATGAGAAAATGGAGACCCAAGGAACTTGCCCAAGGTCACACTTCCAAGCTGCCTCAGTCTCAAAATGACTATGCTGCATCCAACCTCTGGACCAGGTCTTCAGCTGGCAATAATACCATTGCTTTGCACACCCCTGCAGGTTGACAAAGGTCTTCTGGCTCTGGCAGAGGCAGGTGCTTTACCATAAGGTCGTTTTATTTGCTGATCTCCATTTTTGCAGTTAAATGAAATTGAGACCCCCGAGGAGCGATGGGGTTTGGTCAAAGCCTCACCCCTGGTATTGGTCAGAACTTGAATCCAGGCCAGTTCTGACTTCTCATCTCGTACTCTTCGGGAGGCTACAGGAAAGGGAAAGTCAACCTGTCCTGCAGTGAAGGTAGGGCACCCATCTATTTGGTTTACTTCTTTCTCCCGGCTTATTGGCAGCCCAGGGCGTGTGAGGTGTCGCACTGCACGTGCCGAGCATGCATATTTGGGGTAGGGGAAGCAAGCTGCCTCTTGCCTCTGGTTGCAGCAGCAGGAGAGGGGGCGGGGCAGTGAAGTCCAGTGTCTATGGACTCAGGGCTGCCTTCCGGGACTCCAGGGCACCGAGGACCAGCAGATGTCTGTCTCCTCTCTGCGCCTCTCAGCACCAACATCTCTGCTTTGATTCCCTCCGCGCGTCCCAAGGCTGTATCTGAAGTGCAGAGCTGAGGATCTCAGCAAGGTCACAACACCCAGATGGAGACAGAAATACAGACCAGGTTTCTGATGTGAAGGCTCATTTCCTTTCAGCCTGGGCTCCCTATTCTTGCAGGGTGGGGACTTCCTAACCCCACAAGCTTTGGTTGGGGCTGATGTCTTCTCACCCCGCAAGGGTGACGGAGCATGTGTTACTTTGTCAGTCACCAGCACCAGAAGGGTTAAGACATCCTCAGCAAAAGGGACAGAGAAGTTGTCCATACAGGAAGCTACTCTCCAGTCCCAAAGGCCTCTGGGGAGGGGGATGGGAGTCGCTTTTTTCAGCCTGTTTCCCAGGCTCCTCAGCCTCCCTAGGGATCCAGCTACATGCCAGAGACTGACCCTTGACCTGGCCCCTTCCACACAACCTCCCCAGCCGGATAGACTCTGATTCCAACTCAGGGCCCCCAGGGTACTGGGAGAATGGGACTCCCCCACTTCCTCACCCCCGCCCCTTTTCTCCCACCATCCCATCTATTCCCCTCATCTGGTTTATCCGCACCCTCGTGGTGCCTCATTCCACTCCTGTACCACAGGCACGATATTCAGACCCTCCTCCACTCTAACTCTGGGTCCCTCGTCCTCTCCTCCCAGCCCCCGCCTTCATAATCTTCTAAAAATAAGAGCCTGTGATTCAAGTAGCAACTCCGGAAATACACAATTCAGCCCAGGCATCCGCCGGGTGGGGGACAAGGAAGGACCCACATACAGAGAAATACCCAGACCGGGCAGCCCCAGGTAAACACAGGAACATAGGCTGTTGGAAGAAGGCAGTGGTAGAGGCTGGAGGGGGCTGGGAAGGAAGAGAACACTGCCAGGGGCCGAAGGACTCCTGAGGAAGGTCTCTCTAGTGTCTGGGGTCTTCCCAGGCTTCTTGTCTGTTGTCGTGAGTGTGTCCCTATCTTCTTAAGAAATATGCACTCCGTCCCCAAGGGCAGGCCTGACTACCTGGAGTATCAACTAAAACCCAGGGAAATCCCCTTCCTACAGACAGGTCTGAGCCTGTTCCCTCGGGGCTTCCAGTTGCTTTGATTCCCAGGGAGGGGAGCATGGTCACTTTGGGTATGGTTGTTCAGAACCATCTATTCCTGGTCCACTGCTGCCTCTTCCTGGGCCCCAGGCCAGGACAAAGGTCAAAGGGAGTCCAGGAGTTGGGCTTTCTAAGATCGGCCTTTGTTCCCAGCAGTACCACCAGGTGGTCATGGGAAAGCGCTCCACAGCGGCCTGAAAGGACACTCTTCTATGGCAGTCCAGGTCATATAATCGGGGTGGCCCAAGGGTCATACCACATCAGACTTTACTTGAGTGGGATTCACTTACTGAGCTCTTCAGCCTGCTTGACTGGAATTTATGCAATTTCTTGATCACAGAACATTTGGGGGCCTTGTGAGCTATAGCAATTAATTAAAAGAAAAAACAGTTAATATCTTTCAAGCACTTCCTATGCTCCACACCTGGGCTAAAGTGCTACATGCTTATTATATGTGGGTGATCCTGTTGTGAACTCATTTTTAGCATTCCCAACTTACAGATGAAGAAACAGATACATATTGCTTCCAGAGCTGGCCCAAGGGTCCTAGTTGCAAATAGCCAAGCTCAGATTTGAGCTCAGATCTGTCTGACTCCGTAGCCCTTTTCTCTTAGCCTCCATGCCTCAGCCTGAGGGTGTGGCATATCCCTAGGATCTGGAAAGCAAGGGTATTCCTAATTTCAAGTGGTACCATACGTCCTGGGGCCAGATATCCGGGTGGGGAAGCTGGGGTCTCCTTCTATATGGGCCTGGCCCCCACACTGTACCAAATGACAGATCCCATGGGCACATGACAGGGTCGGGGACCCCAGGACCTTTTCTTCCTTACCGCCATTAGCCAGAGCCCCTGAAGAGATGCTGGAACACTGGTTACAGGGATTCAGGAAAGTGCCCGCCAGCCTCATCCTTGTTTTCGGGGACTACCACCCTGACTGCTATTTGGTAGGCCTGGCTGACCCTTGCTGGCCACAGCCAAGCCACCCCCGGTGGGTGGTGGCCTCCTAGGAACACCAGAAGTCCTGTTTGCTTTTTCTGTTTCCTTCATTGGGCGGAGATTGGGCCAGGCAGCTTGAAAAGGCTAGGCAGCCCACAACCAGATGGCAAAGGAGAGAGACTGGACTAAAGAAATGACCGTCTGATGTCTGTGAGCTATTCTCAGCGCTCAGTTCGGTCAGTGCCTGTGCTATTCTGCCATAGATGGCCTCTGCTCGCTGGAGAACGACTGGCCCCTTTGCTGGGGCTCTCTGCAGGTGCTGTCCAGCCCGTCCTGTACCCTGATGGATCGGGCAGTTTGGGATTGCAGCCTTTGTTTACACAAAAATTACACATCCCACGGGGAATTAGATGGTGCGCTTGAGAGGACTCTACTCATAAAGTTGATAAACGTACGTTGACACACGCACACATAGGTGTATCTGTATTGCCACAAGGCATGGGCATGCTAGGCAAGCGCTCTACCACCGAGTTGTATCCCCAGCTCCTATCTGCATTCCTTGGTGGTGTTTTTGAGACAGGGTTTCTCCTGTGGTGTAGGATGGCCCTCTAATTCCAAATTTCATGAGGTTGAGAGTGACCTTGAACTCCTGATTTTCCTTGCCTCTACTTTCCGAGTGCTTGGAGCCATTAACTCAGAGACATTTTTTTGGAAGTTCTGGAGTTTGAACTCAGAGCCTGACGCAATGCAAGGTTAGCAATGTACCGCTGAGACGGAGCCCGAGGCTCATTTATGTTTTTACTTTGAGACTGGCTGAGTTTGAACTAGCTAGGGAGCCCAGCAGTGTGGGATCCTCCTGCCTCATTCTTCCAAGCAGCTGGGGTTCCAGGTTTATAACCACCACACCTGACTCCAATATCCATTCTTATTTTTCTTCGGTGTGCTCATGCATGAGGGTGCCCATTGTGGGGTGCATGGTACGTTCATGTTGTAGAGGTCAGAGGACAACTTCAGGTGTCATTCTCAGAAACACTGTCCCCTCTTGGAGGTAGAGTCTACCTTTGGCTTGAAGATAACCAGTGAGGCTAGGTTGACGGGCCAGTGAGCTTTGGGAATGTACCTGTGTCTGCCTCTAAGAGCTAGGATTGCAACATACACCACCACACTCAACATTTTTACCTGGGTTCTGGGGATCAAACTCAGGCAAGGACTTTCTTAACAGCTATCTCCCCAGCGCCCTTCCCGTTCACATTCTGACTCAACACTCAAAAGGCAACTTTTAGGGGTGGGTGAAATTTCATCTTCATTTTGCAAGTGAGGACACTGAGGCCTGCCTGAGCCTTACAGTTAGAAAGTAGATGAGCTGGGATTTGAACTCCCAGATTACAGGCAGAGCACTTTCCTGTGGTCACTCCTCTCCAGACCCATTGGCCTTTGTGCATGTCCCACAAGCACGCATACCCCTGAGGTAAAGTTGGTGCTACTTTCTGGATGTCTAAAACTGCTTCAGGTAGTTCTTTCTTATGGGTAAGCCATATCCACCAACCTAGGTAAGGCTTTATGATAAGCCTCTAATTGGCTGCTGGCCAGCACCTACCCTCCTGGTCCAAACTCCCCTGCTCAGTAGCTTATGGATGCTGTCACACCTATGAAGCCCTGTGAAGTCCATCTCATTAGGTCAATTCTTCATAGTCCCCCGCTACCAAAAAAATTCGGTCCTTTTCATGTTTGTCATTTGAGATCCTAATTTATATGCTCCCTTTGTCCTTTGTGGTTTCAGATCCTACCTGATCCTCTCTCCCACTGTGACCTTGGGGGTTCCAGGACAAATTTCATTCATATCCCCTCTTCCCGTTCCTACTCAGACAACCTTGATGACATAAATTTAACTCTAGCCCCTGCTTTCCCCATTTCGTTATCTGGTGACACTTCCGTGGACTCATCTCTCCTGCCTTCCTGTGACTGCCTCTTGCGTCTCTATCAATGCCTGTCTCTCTGAGCCAATGTCGCAGAATCGCTCCATGCATGTAACTTACAAGGAACCTGAGGCTGACTGACAGCAAACAGAACCTCGGAGACCCGGACAACGGCGAGGGTTTACGTGGGCTCAGAGGAAGAACTCAGAGACATAGAAAGGTGAGAGAGAGGCAGGGAATGGGAATGATCGAGAGAATGAGTTGGAGGGAGAAAGGGGAAATGCGGGGAGTGATCATCATTCATCCAGGTCAAAACTTAGCTATCAGCACAGGAAGAGATCAGCCAGTCCAGGAGTGACAAAGAAGCAGCCACAAGCTTTTGTGGAATGAGTAACAGCTACCTGGATGCATCCTGAGAAGAGCATTCTAGTGTTGATTGGTAATGTCTGCTATGGGCACTGGATTGGAAATGGTGGTGCGTGCACTAGAATTTCATAGACTTGCTCCAGTTGCAACCTTTTCAATGTAGAACAACAGAAGAGCCTATGGTAAGGCATCTATCTAAGGTTTCAATCCCACCCCTACCTCTGCTCTCCTTTTCAAGAGGGGCTTGTGTAGCTGAGGCTGCCCTTCAACTCCTGATTCTCCACTTCCCAGGTGATAGAATTACAGACTTTTGGCACCATACCCAACTAGAATTTTCAAACTTAACACAGACAAGGCACTTGAGAAATGTGGTGGATCCTGGCACTGAGTGTGTGTGTGATAACGGTAAGAGAGTGGACAATCCCCAGCTGTGAGGAAGGATGTGGTGAGTCACAGACTGGATACGGGGCCAGTGTTTCCACTGAGCAAGGGCTAACTCCATGGACCTGCCCAGCACCTGCCTCTGCCTCTTTTATTTCACACTTCTTATCTTCCCATCTTCGTCTTCCCACGGAAGAATAGGAGGTTCCTTGGAGCAAAAGCCTTGGCTTTCTTTAGACTGAGTAGAAAATACAGTTGGGAGGCAAGAAGACAAAGGACAGTAGTGTGGGACAGGGATGACACCCATATGCAGAAGCCCTGGTAGCGTGGCAGTGAGAAGACCCTGGAAGAAGGCAGCCATCAGGAGGAACAGAAAACTGGGCAGAGGAGAGCAGAGGCCACTCAACTAGCATGCACCATGCTGGCTGGAGGACGCCAGTGCGGCTGGGAGGCAGGTCCAGGCTCCCAGCATGGCCCATTGCCTACATCCATTCCTGTGCTGTCCATCTCTTACTCTCTCTTCTCTCTGTCCCTGTCCCCATCCAGAGTGTCTACTGGGCATATGGTGAGAATAGTCCTGACTGAGTTAAGCCCAGGAGCTGCTTTAATCTAGATTGTGGGACCAAGGCTAGACCAAGAAACTAGGCTGTGAAGACACGCCGCCCCCCACCCCAGCATCTCAACACCTCACCAGTTTTCCAAAAGAGAGGAGAAGCTGCCCCAGAGTTGGACAGTCACTGTCATTCACCATCAGGCTCCCATCTTCTGCTGGCGAGCACTCCCAGATCCTGCCTACCTCTCCCTGTGTCTGGTTAGAAAGGGCTCTCCAATCGTATCCCTGGATAACTACAGGACTGGATCTGGCCAGCCTGTACCATCCATCCATGAGCCACAAGTCACTCGATAGAAACCCAGTACCATCAGCCGGGGGGCCTTTTGCTGACCTCTTGGGGAAAGGGTGCTTTTCTTTCTGCAGGGTTTGCTCTTCTAGGAAATTTAAGAATGGGGCAGCGTTAGAGCCTTTGGGGTGTGGTTACTTATAGAGAGTAAAGCTAGCACACAAGAAAGCAGGCTTGAGTCAGAGAGACAGATGTCCCGTGGCATTGCCTAAATGCCCCATCCAGATATGCCTGAAATCTATATCTCTGAGGTTTTCAGTTACGTGAGAAAAAAAAGCTTAAGCTGCCCAGATTTCGAACCCCTCTCCCCTCGCCCAGGGTCACATGTAGCCCAAGCTGGTCTTCAACTCTCTGTAGCTGAGGATGATCTGAACTCCTGATCAGGCTGCCTCCACCTCCCAAGCAGGGGTTGTAGGCATGTACCATCATCACACACGGCATGATTTTGTGTGGTGTTGGGGATCAAGCACAGGTCCTTGTATGTGGCAGGCCGGCACTGCGCCAACGAAGCCTCGTCCTCAGCTTCCTGAGTTGGATTCCTATCTTCCTATCGTTTACGTGCAAGAGGTTGTGAATCAGCCTAGAGACAGGTGGAGGGGACCCAACGAAGAAGCGGCAGTAAGAAGAGGAGCAAAGTCTGAAGTGGGGGGCGTGTTTCTGGTAGGGGGGGCCTCTTTGGATTACTGGGTGACATTTAGCCGTGAAGCAGGTAGATGAGTTTACTGAAAGGGACACAGAGCCGAAGCGGAGTTTCAAGGAGAGGGAAAACTCTTCCTTTGGCTGTCTATCCATGTTCAATAGTGGTCCATTCGAGTCCCAGACCTGTACCGGTGGTAGGATAATATAGGATGAGAGGAAGACAAGGTCAGCTGGAGGGTATCTGGTCAATCAGCACTCAGTCACAACGGATATCCTGTGAACCAGTCTTTAAAGATGAAGGCAAAACATTCAACAAATCCTTGCGTGTCTCACGCTCAGAATGCCCTGTTCCTTATCAGATGCATCCGGACTTCATCTGATGTACAGTATACAAAACTCAGTGATAAACAATGGAGAGCTGGGAAGAACCAAATGCCCCCGGGGTTGCCTTTATCTACCAGGCATCATGAGATGGCCCAGAGAGGTGACCTCAGCATTCCTCTGCAGTGTGTAAGGGCAGGACATGCACCACCTCCACTGATTACGAACCTAATGAAGTGACCCCTGGGCCCCCAAACAGGGGTAGAGTCTGAGACTGCTTCTGGAGGTGCCAGGCCAGGATGGGGATGGTGGGAGGAAGCGGTGCCCAGCACTGATAAGCCCCTCCCTTCCTTTGTCCCAGGGCTTTGCAATGTCTGCTCTGCCTATGCACTGGGAATCCTCAAGGGAGAGACAGAGAACAGACAGACAGGGTGGAGGGGCTGCTTCCTGGTGCCTGAGAGCCTCCTTACCCTTCCCCACCTTTCCTCACTTCCTCTCACTGGGGAACCATCAACACCATGTAAAGTAACCTCAGCTATATAAATAAAATACATATTTGAAGTATATGTGCACGTATAAAATAAATGTATGTTAATGTATCCAATAGCTAAGGCACTGTTATTTCTTTCTTTGATTTACAGCCTGGCCTATCTTATATCTTATTATCTCATAGTCACATAATATTGCACTTATCCCCTCCCTTGCTGATGGACATTCAGGTTGCTCCTGAGTTTTTGATGCTGCAAACAAGAACATCTAGACAGACACTGTGTGCATGTGTGGATGTTTCTTGAGGATTCATTCCTAGAAAAGAGATTGCTGGCTCAAAACGTCTATGAATTTTTCATTTTGAAAGATTGTGCCAAGCTAGAGTGGAGACCTTTTTCCTGTGAAGGAGCCCTCCCTCTCTGGGGTTTAACCAGAGACGAAAGACACCCAGGCCAGAAAGAGCACACAGGCTCTCCTTAGACATGGGCAGGTTCAAATCCTGGTTCTGCCGCTTCCCTGTGAGACTTTGACTAAATCATTTAATCAGTCTCTCTCTCTTCCTCATGTGTGTGTGATGTGTGTGGGGCAGGCACATTTCATGGCACGTGTGTGGCGTTCAGCGGACAGCCTCAGGTTGATCCTCAACATCCACCTTGGTTTGAAGAGGGGTTTCTTTGTTGTTCACCATTGTCTATACCAGGCTAGCTGGCCTGGCACACAACAGGCTCTTGACCAACATACGTTCTCTTTCCCTGTCTGGACCATCTACATCCACCACGGGCAGACCAGCTCTGGGGAGAGGCTGCGGAAGATGCTAATTAGTGAATGTCATGCAGAAGTCAGGATGGCAAGAGGATTGTTTCCCCTTTCAGCCCAGCCACTGCTTCTGCCGTCTCTGCAGAAGAGGAGGGGGTCAAGAGCAAAAGGCTGGCTAGGTTGGATGACAGGGAATGACCAGATGCTCTCTACATAGAGCACACCGCAGCAGATGCACAGTAAAGGCCCGTGGTTAGCAGCACAGGACTTCAGTGGTAGAGAACACCACACATGTGAGGCCCCAGCCCAGTTCAGAGGGAGGGGCTCTGAGAAGGGGTCTGGAAGGGATCTGCAGCAGCAGCAGCAGCAGCAGCAGCAGCAGCAGCAGCAGCAGCAGCAGCAGATCATTGTGCTCTGTAATCTCCAGAGCTTCCTGTGGTAATCAGATCTATAGTTTCCTGCCCCTGGCAATGTAATGGGCCGTGGGATGTCCAAAGCAGGCCGCAGTCCCGGGAAGAGGTACAGAAACTGCTGGCATGGGAATCAGAGTGGATCTGAAATGGTGGAGCAGATCAGCATGGCAACAGCAGTGACTGGCAAGGCCTCCAGAAGACGGAGTCACGACGGGTGGGATCTGCCCAGGTGGCAGTGGTCCTGGGGAGCACACTCTAAAGCCTGAGTCTGGACAGGTGGTTTTTGGGCCCAGATCCATCCAGCACATGCTCTGTGGTCTGGAGGAGGTGCAACAAGAAAACCTCTGAAAAATCAGTTTCTTCGTTGGTAAAATGACGATAGCACCCTCCATTGCGTCCACCTCCAGAGGCTGGGTGTGGCAGCTCATGCCTGTCATCAGCACTCAGGAGGATTTAGAATTAAGGCCAGTTACAAAGTGAGAGTCTATCTCAATTACAACAAAACAAAACAAGAAAACAAAGAAATGGAGATGAGTGGAGCGTGGGTGGCTTACCTCCGTAAGTCCCACCATCAGAAAGGCTAAGGTACAAGGACTACTGAGAATTAAAAGCCAGCCTGAGCTACATAGTGAACTCTGGGTTAGCAAGGAATACAAAGTGAAACTTGGTTAAAAAGAAACAACAACAACAAACAAACAAACCTAAAAAACCAGGAAAGTAGAAATGGACCTTGCTGGGGTGGGAGCAATGGAGAAGGATACAGGTGATCTGACTGGAGAAAGGAGGAAAACAGGGGAGCGCTAGTTAGGGAGGTGACTGTGGAAGGAGGGAGAAGAGGGCAAAATAACAGTAAGGATGTCCGGAAAAGTCACAAGGAATTCTACTATTAACTGTCTACCCCAAAATACCTATACTATTTGTAAGTTGATGTGCAAACACACACACACACACACACACACACACACACACACACACACAGAGAGAGAGAGAGAGAGAGAGAGTTTAAATGAAAAGTTTCCATCTAGACTGACAGTGCTTTATCCTAGAGTCAAATACTCCAACACCAATCATGAAAAGCCCCTTTTTGACCTTTTCTGAGTGGTTGGTCGGGGTTGTCCAAGAGAGTCTCAAAACATTACAGGCTATTGTTATCGTCCTTGGTTGCCCCCAGAGACGGAAGGTAAGTGTCCCTATTGCTGAAGATACCACGCACTTCAGACACAGGGCTCAGAGACCCCTAAGGTGGAAATGACCTGAATGCCTCCTCCCTGAGGACTAGCCTCCATGGTTCCGGAAGGTATCATCCAAGCTTCCAAAGGAGAGAAGCCACCAGATAGGACACCGACGAACCACAGCAATGAGCAGCCCGACACAGTAACACCGAGGATGCCGTAATGCACACAGGCCTTAGCAGCAACCAACAGCTCTCTGTAATTGGACTTAAGACCTGCTCAGCAAGGGAGAACCCGTGCCTGGTACCAGAAACCTAGTCAACTGCTCAGGGCTAGGGAAGTCGTGGCTCTTGGAGGAGAACCTAAAATTACCATTTTACTTTACCAGCCTAATCCCTAACTGTATTCTGAATATCTGTCCTCATACCCACAGATAAGTACAGCCCTCACCGGTGACCCCATTGAATGCCACCTCAGATGTGCTAGAATGCCTAAGACAAGGGGGAATGGAGAGAAAAACGTATCTGCTAAATGCTGGCCTGACCTCATGCTAAGCTGTGCTCAGCCTGACCCTCGGGTAGGCATAGTGTTTTATAGGACCCACAACTCACCTGCCAGTGTTCTGCTTCTGCAATTGCAAGGCTTTCTGCTCCCCTCCCTGATCCAACAGTGACCTCACGGTAACACAGAAACGTCTCATTTTTGTCAACAGCCACCATACCCACATCAGCCATCTGACACTGCCCAACGTGTGTGTCTTGTCTTTATACCACCCCCCCACCCCACCCACCCACCCCCACCCCCACTTTACTGACTTAGGGTCACCTCTTTAGATTTGTGTGCGCATCCCTGGCTGGGTCTGTGTGGCTCCTCATCCTGGTCTCCTCTTGAGTGAGAACAGCCCGGTTAGGTTACAACATCATCAAGGAGATTTCTCTTTGCAACAGGGAGAGACCATTTCGGAAAACCGGAACCAATCAAAATGCAGAGTTGGGGATCTCGGTCCCAAGGATGCATCACAAAACCACCCTTGCACCTAAGGTTTAGGGGTCATTGTACAAAAGGGGGCAGAAGGGTTGTAGGAGCCAGAGGAACGGGGAGTTTGCTGTGGGCGTGTCTCCTAGGAGTGTCAGAAGCTACATCAGAAGGTCTCAGCAACAACTGCCGAAACAGGAACTGAATAACGGCAACAATAATGAATAAAGACAACAACAACCAACAACGGGCATGCAAACAGGGGTAGGAAAGCCTAGGAGGCCTCAACCCCACACAAAGAAGTCCAGGCAACTAAGGAATGGAGCTGGGGGGGGGCGGGGGGTGTGTGTGTGTAGGGGGGGAAGGCATAGACTTCCCCAGGGAAAAGCACACCAACTAGTTATCCAATACCGAATGATCAACCCTGAAAACATCCACACAAGAACAGTATAGGGACTGAGCAGGTTGTATTTGTGTATTTAGGAATATGTAGAGCACGCATGCGTGTGTGTGTGTGTGTGTGTGTGTGTGTGTGTGTGTGTGTAACAACAATGAAGAAAACAAGGAGGCCATGGCTGGGCAGTGGTGGCGCACGCCTTTAATCACAGTATTCAAAAGGCAGAGGCGGGTGGATCTCTGAGTTTGAGGCCAGCCTGGTTTTCAGAGGGAGTTTCAGGACAGCCAGTCTGTCATAGGAAAAAAAAAAAAAAAAAGATCAAGGAAGTGTATTTGGAGAGAGGGAAGGGAAGGGGGAGGATGGTGTAATTATACTATAATCTCAAAAAATAAAATAAACAATTTTTTTAAACCTAAGGGAGTCAGGGTTAGGTGCATTCCTAAAATCCCAATACTTGGAAGACAGGGACATGAGGATCAGAAGTTAGAATTTGAGGCCAGCATGGTCTATATAGACTACATTTTTTAAAAAAATAATTAAAAAGAATTGGTCATGACTTTTTCAGTGTCTCTCTGTTAGCACTTTTGGCTGGTGCTGGAACTGGAACTCAGGGCCTTGTCTGTGTGTTCTGAGCCAGTGCTCTACACTCCAAACTAGTGCGGACGTTCCTAACAAGCTCACACTACACAAAGAGTGAGTTCAAGCCTGACATGGTGATGCATTCCTGTAATTCCAATGCTCCCGAGGCTTTGATAGGAGGGCAGGGAGATCAAGACTATCCTCAGCTACACATTGCAGCTGAGGCCAGCCAGAGTCACATGGGACCCTCTGTCTCAAAAAAAAAAACAAAAACAAAAACAAAAACAAAAACAAACAAAAACAAAACAAAACAAAAAAAAAACCAAAAGGAACAAACTAACAAAAAAAAAAAACAAAAAAACAAAAAAAGAATTTGAATATTCAAGTGGACGGACTTTGAGGAGATGACAAAGCAGAACTGGTCGGATTTTTTTTTTGTTTGTTTGTTTGTTTGTTTTTGTTTTTCTCCAGAATTATCTGCGTCTCCTCAAGGCTCCAGTACTCTTCACAGTATTTTGTAGCTCCGGATTCCTGGACTCTGGAGTAGCGGAGATTTTCTGGTTCTCACTTCCATTAGCTTCTCACAGTGATGCCCTGGCTTCGGGCCCAGTCCCCACTCACAGGTTCTGGAACCGAACTTGCAGGCCCCAGCACCCTCCCACCCAGCTCAAGACAGGGCCAGGGCTCACTGGAGACTTGCATGGAAGCCAGATGCTTTGTTCATCTCCCTGACTGCAGTGGCGGGCAGGCCGGACCCACGTGTCTCGGCCCCAGAGGTCGCTACCTCTCTGGGGTCAGAAGCATGCCAGCTCTGTACCTGAGCGTGATTCTGGGGTGAGCAGGAAAGAGACAAGGCAGGGTGAGGAGTGGAAAACTGCCCAGGGTGCACTTTCCCTGATAGGGTTCTTGATCCTGTAACCGAAATGCACCCTGGAACTCCTTAGCTGCTACCTCTCTGTTCCACCGTTTCTGGTCACCTCCTCCCTCCCCAGCCTTCAGGGCTATGGCCCTTCATCTTGCCACACTCTGAAAGATGGACAATGGTCAAAGCATGAGCCATCGGAGGAGAGCCAGTCTCTAGGGCAGTGGTTCTCAACCTTCCAAATGCTGCCACTCTTTAGTACAGTTCCTCATGTTGAGGTGACCCCCCCACATAAAATTATTATTATTATTATTGGTCTTTCAAGACAGGGTTTCTCTGTAAAACAGTCCTGGCTCTCCTGGAACTCACTCTGTAGCCCAGGCTGGCCTCGAACTCACAGAGATCTTTCCTGCCTCTGCCTCCTGAGTGCTGCGATTAAAGGCATGCACCGCGACTGCCTGGCTCCATAAAATTATTTTTGTTGCTACTTCATAACTGTAATTTTGCTACTGTTATGGATTGTAATGGAAATCTCTGTGTTTTGATGGTCTTAGGCAACCCTTATGAAAGAGTTGTTTGGCCCCCAAGGGGGTCGAGACCCACAGGTTGAGAAACACTGCTCTAGAGTGCCCTTAGAGACAATGATGTTCAATCCGCCTTGGAAAGGAATGAGGCTTGGCTAGTGTTCACAAAACAACCGAGGGGCAGTGCTCGCCAGTGCCCCCTAGTGGTGGAGCATCAGAAGAGAACTACCTTTCCTGGGGTCTTAGGAATTACTGAGCTGTTTCCTTCTTAGGAGAGCCTGATGCCGAAGGTGCGAGCTCCAGAGTTCGGTTTAGGAGCTGAGGAAACTGTGGGGTCCGAGAGGTTCTCACTCACGCTGCTAGGGAGACGCTGACCTGCAATGGAAACGCAGGATTGCCTGCCTGATTGCTCAGTGGGTGTTTTGTGGTCCTTCCCAAGGTTCCCTACCACCCTCCACACACAGGCGCGCCATCCACCGGGTCCAGGCCTTCACTCCGTGCTCTCCGTCCCTCTCACCCACCCGTGCTCCCTCTCTCCCAGCTCCTCCAGTCTCCTCACACTCCTCACTTCCTTCCCTTTCACTCTTGGAAAGCAGCCACGGGCTTTTCCCTTCCATCCGAGGGAAAGAAAATGGTCTCATCCACTACACCTCCGGTCCCTCCATCCTCTCATCCATCCAAACCTAAGCATCTCTTTCTTCCTCTCTCTCCTCCCCCTGCCTTCTCATTTCTTGCTTCCCCCACTCTGCTGTTTATCCATCACTAGAAGCCACCCCCTTCCCCCTTGCCTGTAGGTTCTGTGGCTATAATCAAATCATAACTTTTATTAAATTTAAGATTACTTTTTAATGGAATCAATTTCTTGTGTGGTGCTTCTCTGCCTGCCCGCGGGCTCCGCCGGCTCTGTGCTCAGCATCCCCACCCTCACAATTGTCTCTGCCGCTGGCGTTTCTAGCTAAGCTGCCTCCCAAGGAGGGGTAGGTCTGCCATCTCTACACACACCACACAGAAACACACACACACACACTCGCACACACATACACACACTCGCGCACACACACATCAAGCTACGCCTTCCTCCAAACCCCAGACGCACAACCTCCAAGCCCCAGGCGCCCACGCTGGGTGAGGGGGGTGGGGTGGGGAGCCAGCATGGGGGTGGGCAGGGGCAGGAGGAGCGGGTCGCAGAAAGACTGTGGGTGCCACACAAACACGGAGTGGAACAGACATTTCTCAGCCTGCGCATTCCCTACAGTTCTGTTTTCTAGCCTCAGAAGCAAGCTGGTTCCTGCCAGTTCGCCCCGTCCCCTCACTCCACTACGCAGCTGGTGAGCAAGGGGGAAGTTGCAGTGGGGGAGGGGGGGAGAGGAGGGGAGTCCAAAGATTCAGCCCGCCCCCGGAGACTGGAGACTCCGGGCTTCCTTTGATTTACAAAAGCACATACATGGCGATATAAGATGCATTCTATGGGAGGTGCTGTGATCTCCCCAAACACAAGCTCATCAGACGGGTTTGCAGCTGGATGCCCCTTAAGTCTACATACAAGCCATGTATGTAGGGAGGGAGCCCAAGGGCTCTAACAGGGGGAGAGGGACACAGAAAAGAGGGTGTAGGGCCACTTTGATAGACTGGCACCAGAGAGGGGGGGTGGTTTGCAGGAGAGGGAAAGCCACAGTGCCCTGTAGGTGGGGGGCGGGGGTGTCTGTTGACTCAGCAAAGACATGGTCACCTCCAGGAGCTGCCTGGAGAGCTCTGGACTGAATAACTCTAGCTCTTTCTGGAGGTTGCTTAGGAAGAGCCAGGTGGACAAGAACACATAGGTGGACAGGTGCATTTGAGGCTGGGGGATTGCCATCTGTACTGTCTCAGCCCGTTTGCTTTACTGTTAGGAATGGAAGCTCAGGCTCATCCAGGTGGTGGGGTGGTGCTTGACTTCGCAGGTAGGAGCCCAGCCTTTGGCATTGGGGTGTTTTCTGAGTACCCCACTTTGATGGTTTTATCAGAGCAACCTTGAACACGTGACCTGGACTCTCTGAGCCTGATTCTTCTCCGCCCAGCCAACCACACGGTTTCTAAGCACCAGCCAGATGCATCTATAGGGCCCATATCAGTCCTGCCTGCCGCTGGAGACCCCTCCAGGCAGGCCTGGGTTCCTGGATGAACTTCAGCCTGGCACCAGACAGCATGTGATTGAGTGGTTCTGGACTTGGCCCCCAGGGCATGCCTAGCTCTAATCTGCTTCAGTGCATTGGTGGCTGATGTCTGTGAGTAGCCCAGGAGAGGGACCCGTGAAGGCCCCTGACATTGAGCCCTCACCCCGGGCTTTTAAGGGACAAGGAGCTGGCACTAGTCTACTTCTGAGGCGCGTCAAGGAAGGACACCAAGCCCTCCTGGGCAGCCTCAGCTAACACCTGTTGTTTTTGAGACGTTAGAGGGCTCTGACATCCTTAGACAAGGTCCAGACAAGGAAAGTCTATAAAGATTTAATCAAGCACTGTGTATGGGTGACCCTGGCTGCCCGTTCCTGTCCTCCAACTCTGGGGAGAAGGAAGAACATTATGAAGAATGCAAAAAAGGGGCAGAAATGGTGAAAGCCGATTTTGTCAGTGAAGCCCCACATTTAGCTAAGCTTGGGAGTGGACGGCAAACGGGGGCCCCAGTCATCGCCTCCCCAGGTTCTGTAGCTGGGCCCAAGGTGAGAGGTCACTTCGAGCTTGGCAGTTGTTTTAGGGAGGTGGGGGCCACAGGAGCCTCCCCCCTTACGCAGACCTTTCCACAGCTCCAGGAAGGAGGCCGGTCCAACCTGCTCAGCATCTCCCGCCGCTTGACCCCTGGCACAGGCCTGCTGTTCAGGCTGTGCCTGAGCCTACACACCTGCACGGGCCTGTCTGGAGGCAGGACCTTCCCACAGGCCATGAAGTCACTCCGACAGAGTTACTGCCCAAGGAGACTGATGAGCTTCAAACATCGTCCTCTCCAAATCATTTCACTCGGGACAGCCCGGATGGGGGCTGGGCAGGAGTCACCCAAAGCGGCAGGGCCTGACCCAGCAGGTCCCCTGAACTTTCTCAAGTTGGTTGCTGGGTTCTATGACCCACTTGACCCGGAAGTAGTTGTAAGCCTGATCTGCACCTAGGGTGCACACCCCTGTGGAGGGTTTATCACCAACTCTCCTCTCCTCTCCTCTTCTCTCTCTCTTTCTTTCCTTTTCAGATTCTACTTATTTTTTTGGGGGGAGGTGTGCACATGCCGTGGTGGCATGCATGTGTAGGTCAGAGGATGGCCCGTTCTTCCATTCCACCATGTGAGTCCGGGAAAGTGCTTTAATCCGATGAGCAACCTCTCTGGCCCTCTCTCTCCATTTCCTTTTGAGAGGGGATGTAGCTATGTAGCCCAGATAGGCCTGAGATTTGCCATCCCCCTGCTTCAGTCTCCTGAGTGTGGAGAGTCACAGGTGTGCATCATCACACCCAGCTAGACTAGCCAGGCTTTATTTGAATACCCAGCAATCATGGCAGGCACTGTTGCATGTCCTGTTGTATAGAAAGCTGAGGCTCAGAGAAGTCGGTGAATGGTGAAGCTGTTTTTGTCTTTTTAATGGTACTGGGGATTGAACTCAGACATGCCAGGCAAGTGCTGTGCCCCTTAGGCACACACCGGAGCTGGAATTTGAAACCAGGACATCTGTTCCTAGAGTCCTGGCGTTTTTCTGCTGTGTGATGGTCCTTCTCCCTTCTGGAAGCTTCACCCGCATCTGCATGTGCTCCCTTTATTTCCCTTCTGCAAGCTTCAGCCATCTCTACACGAGTCTCCTTTATTTCCCGCCTCTTGTCCTTGACTTTCATACTTTCAAATTCCCTGTTGTCTTCACTACCTTTACAATTCATCACTTTCTCATCTTTCATTTCGGTGGAAGACAAATAATCACCCGAGACCCCAAAGCAGGCCCAGCGCCGCTCTAGAGGTCCTTCCTCCTCTTCTTCAGCATTCCCGTGCCCACCACCATCATCACCTTCGCCTTTTGTGAAACATCTACCTGCAGTGGTAGCCATACTTACAGAGCAGTGCACACCCACCTCCTTCTGTGGGACCAGAGGAGGAGGTTCAATGCATGCTACACCCACAACCTAAGAATATGAAAAGTCCTCAGAAAATAAGGGCGGGGTGGGGGGTGGGTGGGCTGGGCTGGGGGTCAGGGTGG
Source organism: Peromyscus maniculatus bairdii (assembly GCF_049852395.1). Taxonomy (NCBI): domain Eukaryota; kingdom Metazoa; phylum Chordata; class Mammalia; order Rodentia; family Cricetidae; genus Peromyscus; species Peromyscus maniculatus. The sequence goes on along the minus strand of NC_134870.1, from coordinate 29,833,481 downwards.
GAAGAGAATTTAAAACAGCCAAAGAGTGTCTGTTGAGGGAATTAATCAATGGCCAAGGAGATTGCTTGTCATCTTTCAATATCTGTAAAAATAACAGGCCTCTAGAGAGAGAGAGCCAGAGCGCCAAGGGAACAGAAGACCAGAAGATGCTCTGCCCAGCCCAGGCCTGTGAGGAGCTGCAGGGGACAGAGAACCACCCACTTTGGGTGCTGGCCAACACTCCACTCCATCTTCCCTAGCCACAGTAGCTCTTGCCACCCCCTGGAAGCTGGCAGCTTCCAGTAACCCCACCCAGGAGTTTGGGAATTGGTATTGCTGCTAGCCTGAATCCCACCTGCCCCCAGCCCACCATGCTCGCCTGCTCCCTCTGAATGTCGGCCGCCATCCACGCCATCAGCCGGCATAGAAACTTGAAGAGAGGGCAGCGGCTTCCCGGATCAGAGCCGCCGCCCAGACTTCCAGCCAAGGCCCCAGAGCTCCCAGGACCTGGAGGGTTTTTTTTTTCTCCTGGTTGTGTTTGGAATTGGCTGGTTTTCTGGGCACCAGGCCCAGCTCAGTTTAATTTTTGTTTATTTTTATGTACAGATTCTCTTCTGTTTGGGGAAGAGCTTTGTGTAAATTATTATTATTTATATGATAAAGAATAAATCACACCAAATAAAAAAACCCACAATCTCTTTTCTCAATAGAATTACTAAATTAGGGGCTGGAAAGAACAACCGATATGCTGGGTTTGGTTTCAGAAAGCTTTGGACATTCTCACAAAGTGTCTCAGGCACTGCGTCCTGTCATCTGGATTTGATGTTTTGTACGGCCAGCATAGACTCGTGGGCTGGCCGATGAAGACCGGAGCCTAGGCAGGACCTGAGGGTGCGGGTTTCCTGGTCTGCTGTACTCCCATCCCCTGGGAGATTAGTTGGGCATTTTGATGTGATTTGCTAGCTTGGAATGGGGAAAGAATAAGGGGAAACAGAGGAGCTGGGGGATTCCTGCCAGAAATAAAATCCAGTGCCCCAAATGGGTGTGGGGGTGGGGCCCATAGGAGTTACTTGAATAGTGGCATTTATTACATCAGGGGGACGAGCCAATCATTTCTTTGCCTAGTCATTAAATCTGCATATTTCAAACCTATTGGTTGGAATGAAATGAGTCAGGAGGCAGGGATGCAGATGGGCAAAGGATCAACTTGGCCCTGAGAGTGTCCCCAAGTGCCCCCACCCCCTGCCCCTGTCCCCATCCAGAGTGGGGAGACAAATTTTCCCTTACCCCCGCCCCTCCACCCTCAGTCCCAACCACTGGCTCATAAAGCTCTGCTTGAGGGCTAGAGACACACCCAGGACTGGGACTGCATCCCAGGAGCTGATATCCTAAAGGCCACAGAGAGAAAAAGAATCACCAGTAACGGTTGCTTTGCTGATGACGGTTTAGAAGCCCAAACAACCCCAGAATTAATAAGACAGTTAGGACTAGGGGCATAGCCCAGAGGCAGCACTTGTCGGCTATTCATGGAACCTTAGGTTTGATCCACAGTACTGCAAAAACAACAAGAGAAAACTGCTCAAACTGTGACCTCTTCCTGGAATATGATTCTTCAATCTGTCCAATCAGGTTCCAGATTTGGCCGTCCCAGGTTGTAGCCCAGGCTGGCCTCAAACTCAGAGATTCACCTGCCTCTGCCTCACGAGTGCTCAGATTATAGGCGTGTGCCACCATGCCCCGCCAGGTTCTACTTTTGATTCACAGGGTTACAACCACCATCAGGATGATGAGTAGAGGGCCTTGCACCTTCCTGAGTTTGAAAATCCATTCTTCCACTTAATAGTTCATAATGGAAATCTTGAGTAAATTGCTTAACTCTTCCCAAGCCTGAGTGTGCTCAACTGTAAATGGGAGAATCTAGCAATCACACAGAGAGACATGTACGTGCTCACACAGTCTCAGAGGGGGACTGTGAGGAAATTCATGTAAAGAGTCCTGATCCTTCAGTGTTCCAAATCTGCCTCAGTCTGCTCCCCAAGCCAGCTGCTGTGCATGAACCTCCCCATCCTCTGTCATGCGTAGCATTCAGTAGACCCAGTCAACAAATTAATAAGTAAAATAATAAAATGTTAGGACCAGGATGTAGCTTAGGGGTGGAGTGATTGTCTCGAATTCTCCCCCTTCCCAAATAAATTCTACTTATCATCTATCTATCTTCATCTATCTATCTATCTATCTATCTATCTATCTATCTATCTATCTATCTATCTATCTATCTATCTATCTATCTAGTGTGTGAGTGAACATGTGCACCCAAGTGTATATGGAGCCCAGCAAACAACTTTCAAGGGTCCCCTTTCTCCCATTATGTGGGATCCGGGGATCCAACTCAGGTCTTTAGGCCTGGCAGCACATACACCTCTACCTGATGAACCACCATGCCAACCCTTGCCTAGCATCCTTTTTTGAAAATTGGATTATATTTTGTGTGTATAGGTATTTTGCCTGCATGTGTGTCTGTGTTCTATGTGTCTGCCTGGTGCTAATGGAGACCAGGAGAGGGCACTGGATCCACTGGGACTGGAGTTACAGATGGTTGTGAGCCACCATATGGGTGCTGGGAATTAAGCCTGGGTCCTCTGGATGAGCAGCCAATGTTCTTAACCACTGAGCCATCCCTCCGGCCCAATTGCCTAGCATTCTTGAGATACTAGGTTCAATCCCTGGCATAAGCAAACAAACAAAAATCCTTGTAATAAAATATTGCCCAGGTAGTCAACTTGTTAAGTCCTGGAGATATCCCACTGAGCTGCTTCTCTCTTGCAGCTCTCATTTGGTGACTGGATCAGCTATTCCTAGAAGAGTCGGGCTCAGGAAACCACGAGCCTGGTGGGCTGTGGATGGGGGTGGGGCATAGGAGGTAGAAGATCGATGGAGCCTGTCAGAGACCACATGACTTAGGCTGTCTGCGGCTTCTCTGGTGTGCTTAAAAGTCTGCCCTGATCTTTGACAAACCAGCCGACGACAGCATGCTCACTTGTCCTTGTCCTTCTCCTTGGCCAACCAGAGGTTGTGGATATGGCTTAGCTAGACCAGAGCAATGAACTGGCCTGTGTGACTGAGCACCCACATATTAACTATTATATATTCATTTACATCTGTATACTTGGGAGTAAACACTGGTGTTTTTGGGTTTTTTTTTTTGTTTTTTTTTTTAATCTTGGAGTGCATCAGTCATTCATCTGTTCATTTTGTGGGGAGGTGTTTTAGTTTTGAGACAGAGTCTCATATAATCCAGCCTGACCTCCAACTTGGCTGTGTAGCTAAGAATAACCTAAAGCTCCTGATCCTTCTACCTTCCCCTTCCAAATGCTGGGGTTCCAGGTGTCTACCATAATGCCCAACTTCATCTATTATTTACTGAGGCCCTACTATGTGCTAGCCCTTGCTGAATGCCATAATGCAGCAGTCACAGAAGACTGGATCTCCTTCTCTGAATGTATCTTTGCTTCAAACAGAACTCTGTGGACACTGGAATGATGGGGATGGAGAGTAGGGTACTTGAGGTGAGCTGGTCTCCTCTCTACCCTGGCTGCCGATGGATGGTGGCCACTTGAGGACACTCTTTGCCCCATGCTGGCCTTCTGGCCAACTGCACCGCATTCTCTCGACTCATTTCATTCCAACCAATAGGATCTGAAGCATGCAAATTTAATGACTAGGCAAAACTAGTTTTTAGAAAGGAGAAAGCAACAGCAAGCAGGCAAAGAAATAAATAATTTATTTTTAGGCCATGTAAAGGCTATGAAAAGGACCAAACTACCCAAATAGGTAGCATGACAGTGCATGTAGATCGAGCTGCTCTTGAGGTGGGGGAGGGGAGAGAAGTTTGGGCGAAGACTCGAATGAAGGTCCTGAAAGCAGAGCATTCTGGGTAGAGGGAAGCGTGTATGTAAGCGGATGGAGGGCCTGCCTTGACAGCAGGGACGTCAGGGATCCATGGCCTGCCTTTCCTTCCTTCCCACCTTTTCTCCTTCCTTCCCACCTTCCCCGCTCCGCCCCTCCTCTTTTTCTTCCTCGAGCTTGCTGATATTGACCTTGAACTTCTGAGCCTCTTTCCTCCGCCTCCCAAGTGCTGGGGTTACAGGTGTGCACTGGCCTGTGTGACTCAGGGGGTGTTGTGCGTGCTAGGCCAGCACACCCACGGGGCTCCATCCTCAGTGCCACAGCAGCTTTCTGAGGCCGCAATCAAGCGACCTTGCTGGGTGTGGTGGTGTCTGTTTGCTATGCGGGCACTCAGGAGGCAAAGGGGCTGCAGTTCAAGGCCAGCCTTGACTACACAATGAGTTCCAGGACATCTGGGCTATGTGAAGCCTTCTTTTTTACCAAACAATCATCAAAGCCGACCAGCTGTTTTTGGACACATTTATGTGTCTTTCTCTTGCTCTGGAATCGGATCAGACCCCTCACTGTGGCTCAAACACCTCATCCCCAAGCCCCACTGGCCTCCAATCGCGCTGGCATCTTCAGTTCTTTGAATAAAACAACTTCCTCTTGCCACAGGGCCTTTGCACAGCTAGTCGGTGGTTACTCGGCTCCCTTCCACCAGTCAAGAATCCCGTGTTAGATGCTTTCCCCAAATTCACATAGTCAGATCCCTTATCTTACTTGGTAATTATGCATTAATTTACTGTGCTTATCTGGAGAGCTGGATTCTTGTCTGATGTCTAGCTCCAGGCACAGGGCCTGGTCTCTGAAAGATCACTGCGCCCCCCCCCCCCATCCCCTGGTTTTTCTAGACAGGTTTTCTCTGTGTAGCCCTGGTTATCCTGGAACTTGCTTTGTAGACCAGGCTTGGCCTTGAACTCAGAGGTCCACCTGCTTCTGCCTCCTGAGTGCTGGGATTAAAAGTGTGCGCCGCCGCCACCACCCAGCTTTCTGGAAGATACTTGTTGAATGACTACTTAGGGATGCTGGGGTGAAGGACATAGGCTTGGGGGATGGGGACTTAAAGCTATTGGTGAATAGCATCCAGGAGAAGTGGGTTGTTCGGGGGGGGGGGGGGGGGGAAGAGTACCTCAGGAGAGCATCATGGAAGACTCAGATCCCAGGAGCCACATGCCAATGGAGGACCATGACTATTTGGGCCATAGGGGAACTGGGTGGGATTCCTTCAAGGATGGTTTTTTGTTAGTTGGTGGGACCTTTCAGTAGAACAGATGCCTTAAGAACTTAGGGAGCCCTCTGTCCTTAGAGCGGAGCAGAGGAGGGACCCTGGGAACTTTCATCTCCTTATATCTAATGATCCTGGTCTGTTGGGCTTTTCAGCTGTAAAATGGGCGCCCCCGAGTGGCACCGAGGGCAGAGTCATTTCCAGGCTGCCATTGGTGCAGGGACTGTCGTCTGCTCCCCTCCTCCCCACTAGCTCGGCAGGGCACTGGGAGGGAAGGAGGGGGGGTGTGCTGCTTCCTTGAGTCTTAAGTGGCTCCACAGCTGGAGCAGTGGTGTGTATTTTAAGTGGAGTTTGCAGACAATGGAGCTCTCTAGGGCTTGGAGGGGAAGGAAGCTGAAATTCAGGACCATTCTGTGAATTCCCAAGTTCTTTGTGTCCATTGTGTAGGAGAACAATGCTGTTTGTTTGGCTTATTCACTCAAGGTAGGGGATTGGGGCTGGAGTGGAGTGTGTGTGTGTGTGTGTGTGTGTGTGTGTGTGTGTGTGTGTGTGTGTAAGTCCCAGCACACTGAAATTCCCAGAGTGGCTAGGCTGCTTAGGGATTGGAGGACCCCCTAAGAAACTGGGGGTGGGCTGTAGGGAGATGGGAAGCTGTGAGGCTGGCAGGGTGAGACTGAGTCGCCCAGGCTGTCCTTCAGGTTCAAGCCTTGCTTCCTTAGGGATTTCTGCTCCCTTTCTGGAGGATTCTAAACCCAGAGGCTGTTGACCTTTATCATTTTCCCACAGACTGCATCTTATGGAGGAAGGATAGAGCAAATAAATACCAGCTGGACAAGTCCCGTCATCTTTGAGGCCTCACCTTCTTCTATGTCCATGGTCAAGTGCTTGGCTAGACAGAGTTGCTCACCACTTGTCGGCTCATGCACTCCTTGGACCAGAGCTAGCTCGCCTCCTGGACCACATTGTTCTGTCTCACCAAGCCCTTCTTTGACCTTGATCTTGGCTGGTGAGTGCAGTCTGGGTCCCCAGTGCACTCTGTACATCCACAGAGCGAAGGCCAGTGACACAGGAGGCCTGAGCTTGGGTCATAGAGCCTCAGTAGGACTACATGGCGGCTTGACTTTCCCAGGGCCGGGCAAGAGCTCCAACTGTGAGCTTCACCTCCGCAGACCCCTTCCCCTTCGGGCTTAGCAGCTGTGTCTGGACTCGGTGGCGACATTACCTTTCATGGCCTGATGAAAGTCCTGCTGTGCCGCTGACTCTCCCAGCCTCAGTTTCCCTTCCGTAGATCAGACAACAATCATTCTCCCCTGCTGAGCTGCAGCGAGGAGTAAATGAAACTCCGCAGCTCAAGGCCTGCGTGTCCTCGCTGCCTCCGTTGTTCAGACACGGGAATCAAGGCGGAGGAGACAAGCTTCCCGCGGAGGATAAATGAGGGGATTGCAATTCAAGTCCTGGCCGCTGGCTCTAAAGCTGGGTTGTGACCACGCACTGGGCCTCCTGAAGATAGAGGATTGATGCTGGCCGGGAGCAGCCTTCTCTGGACCTTCCAACTGCACCCGCCAAAGCCAAGTTTCCTCAGTCAGAGAAGTCATATTGTCTAACCAGGGTTGGGGGTTGGGGTTCCACCAGCTCTATCCACTGACCCACTGGAGACCGCAGCGCCCACACTGACCCCTGGAGACCGCAGCGCCCACACTGACTCTGACAAGGGTCTTCCCCAAGCAAGGGGCACCAGCTCAGAATGAGGAGCAGCCTTGGGGTCGGGGCCTGAGTTCCAGGGTCTGAGATTACAGTTGGGCAGGGTCTGGAGACAGCACCTGGGCTCTGACGTTGAGCCCCAGTGTGAGCCCTGGGGCTCATCAGGGAGCCGGTCTGTGCTTTGGACTTTCACCCGGCAGATGCACAGACCCACGCACCAAGATGAAACAGCCCCGGGAATGAGAACAGAAGCCCAAACCTTGGGGACCACAATGGTGTGGAAGGGAGCTGAGCCATGGCTCTCTCCAGTTTCTCCCCTCTCCCTTCACCTCAGCTCAGCCTCCGGCTACCTCCCCTCCCTCCACCCCCTCTCTTCCCAGCCTGTGGTTTTCCACTGAATGAGAAGAGGGAGGAAAAAAGGATGGAGAAAGGCCTGGGGGAAGGAGTGTCCACTTTGTTGATGTGGTGCCGCACTTGTTCTGTGAATGAAGGTGATGTGGATTCAGGGTGGAGGAAGGGGGTGGAGGGAAGTACTGGGTAGGGCAGCCTGGGATGGAGTTGCCATGGGAACAGCAGCCTGCCAGGAGCCCTGCCTTCAAAGCCGAGGTGCTGTGCGTGTGTGGCAGGTTCCTGAGGGAGGCGGGTGGTGCATGGTGTGTCGGGGGGGGGGGGGGTGTAGCAGTGCTGATGGGAGCCCCTTGGGACTCCAGCTCCTGGATTCCAGACCAAAACCCTAACCTGAGTGGGAAGTGGTATTATTCAATATTTCCTGGCAGATGCCCCACAGCCCCAAGGCCCCTCCTGCAGGGATGGGGGTGGGATCATTCTGGCCTTTGCGAAAGAGGGCTCTGATTGAGTTCTCCGATGGCAACACCCTTTCAAATGTGTTAGGGGTGGAGGGCAGGGACTCCCTGTGGGGAGAGAGACGGGTAGTGGTGGAGGTGTGTCTTGTCAGGCTCAGAGTGGGGCAAGTCCAGTCACTTGAGGTGTTTAGCTCTTACTCCGAGGGGATGCCCTGGAGCCTGAGAATTCACCCAGGCGACTGTACTGGAGATCTTCAGGTGCACTGGCCGATACCGCTGTCATCAGAGTGACCCTCTGGCCACTAGGGGGGGCCATGGCCCAGCATCCATGGGAGACCTGGTGAGGTAGTGTGGCTGGAAAATAGCCTCCGTGGTGCTTCCTTTCGTGGGACTGGCCCCACGAGACCATGCCACAGCAAACGCTGCTGGCCTTCTGGGGACCAGCACCCTGGAGTTGCCGTTCAGTGTTAGCCTTCTTGGGCTGGATGCCTGGCTGTTCACACAGAACCACCATCCTATTCAGAGCAGTTGGGCAGTGGCGGCTGCTCACCAGAGCGTGCTGGGCATTGCAAGGGGCCCCAGAGCCATCCAGGAGGCTCAGGCTTCCCGCTACACATCTGAGGGTAGACAGGCGCGCCCCCAGACCTGACAACCTGCTTTGGATCCTCATCGCCCGCTGTCTCTTCGATCGATCCTGGGCAAGCTTGCTAATGTGAGCCACACTTTCCTCACCTGCAAAATGGTGACGATGATGTTAGCTAGCTGTGGAGTGTGGGGATGAAATGAGAAAATAGGAACGAAGTCTGTCAGGGTCTGGCAGAGGGAGAGCTCTCCCTCCGCAGGGGTGACAACTGTTAGCTGTGAGTGAGTCAGCGGGATGTGGTGGAGGCAGAGGTGAGTGATGAGTGATCCTGAAGAAAAGGAAATCCAGTGATGGCAATGAGACAACCCCGGAGGACTTCCTGGATGTGGTGTCTGGAGAGAGAATGCAGGACAGCTGAGCAAGGCTGGCCAGGGAGGAAGGAATTTAAAGAGCTTGCTTTGTTTGCTCCTGGCAGCCCTGGAGTCCTCTCTCCTTCCTCCACCCCCCCTGGACTCTAGCCTGGCTCCCTCTGGCTCCTCCTCCGCCTGTTCCACTTCTCCTCCGTGTCTTCCTCCTCCTTTCCCGCAGGGAAGCCAGCCTAGGGGCAACAAGTTTCATAAATAGTGCCCACTGCCCGGTGCTGCTCAGTGGCTCCGGACCAGGGCCAGGCCTGTCCCCCCCTTCCCCCCAGGGACATTCAACAACGTGTGCCGTCATCTTTGCTTGTCACAGCTCCGGGGAGCAGGGAGTGAGTGCTGCTGGGTGCAGAGACAGTCCTTTCCCACGCAGAGTGAAGCGGTCCCAACCGGCGAGGAACCCTGGCTTGCACACTTCCACTAGGGAGAAACTGGGACCCCTGTGGCGGGCTCCTGTGGTCCTGTCACCGGCTCCTCAAGCCATGGCTCGTCTCCAGCCCCTACTCCCCCATCTCTATCTTCTATTCTATTCCACCCCCCACCCACCCCCACCCAGTGCCTCTGGCCTCACGGCCGCCCCTGCCACTCGGCTGCCGGTGCCACTGCCCCTAGGGTCTTGTCCCCCCTTTCATCCTCTGCCTCGCAGGGGTTGTGGACCGCCTGTCAGGAAGGAGTCAGCCGGCGGCTGCACGAGGCTTCAGAGACCGAGCTGCCCGCTGCACCCGGCCTGCCCGCCCACTGATTGGCCGAGCTGCTGTTTCCATGGTGATCTCCGGCAAAGCCCGGCCCCCACCTTGCATCTTCCCCCCCATCCCCCCCCCCCCCGCAGGCCCTATTCAGTGGCGAGAGCAGCGACAGGCAGGTTAATAAAACAGGAGCCGCGTGAGGAGCCCGGCTGTGGGCCGAGGTCCCAGCGTGGTGGCCCGCCCCGAGGAGAGAGGGACGGTGGGGGTGGGGAGCGCCGAGCTCGCCTGGAGCGCAGTTCGTGCCCGCCCCACTCCAGCCAATCAGGGGCTCCACCCACTGCAGGTGCTGGGGCTGTGCCCGCCCTAGGATATTGGGGGTTCATGTTCTCATCGTGCACCTTCCCACAACGGCCTCTAGGGGCAGTGTCACCGCCCCCCCACAGAACCTCGGGACCCCCCGGAACTGGGATGGGAGAAGGCTGGGGATGAGGGAGGACAGCCCTGGAAAGGTTGGGATTGGGGTTGAGACAAGAGTGGTGTCGCGCTTGAAGACGGGGGAAAGAGACAAGGCGGAAGGAGGAGAGAACTAGGAATGAGGCAGCTGGCAAACACCGCGCTGTTTGGGAATGGAGAGTGGAGCGTGGGGGGCGTAGAGATGAGGTGGGGTAGGTAGAGAGAGGGGGCTTCGAAGGGTGCAAGGTTAAAGGCCGAGAGGAGAGGGATTGGAGCCGGGACTGGAGGAAGGGGGTGAAGAGGGCTTGAAGCTTTGCTAGGGACAGACGTTGTTCAGCACAGCCTCAGGCTGACTCACCACATGTGCCCAGCACAGAGCCTGAGGAGCAGGTGCCGAGTATGTGCCTGCTGCATAAGCAGTGGAGGAATGGGGTGGAAGCTGGTGGGCTATGGATGCCGGGAATATCCGCTGAAATCAACAACCCGGGCAACACCGCTCCTCCCTAGTATCAACCTCGTGTTTACTGTCAAGTCTGAGCTACGCGCTGACATGGATGACCTCATCGGGCACTTACAATAATCCTTTGAGGCAGGCCTATTACGACATCCACCAGAGATTCAGAGAGGTTGAGTAACTTATTCAAGGTCACAGGGTGCTGATTCTGCCGCAGATAGAGTGGACGTGTGATCCGAAATTAGATCTGGAGTCAAGTCTTTCTGGCTAGAGATTCAAACCATAGAGGTTGATGATGGGGTGGTAAGCAAGGCGTTCTGTGTCCAGAGGTCAAGGATGGGTCTGGCTGTGATGTTAAGCTGGGGGGGTCAGGGCCCTGGCTGTCATCTGTGACATCATCTGGCCCTGTATTTAGTGCTCCCGGCTGGGGGAGATGCTAGATTGGCTGGGGTTTTTGTTTTGTATTGTTTGTGCATCATCGCAGGCCAGGGTCACGTGACAGACACAGAGACCCTACAGCAATTCTCAAGCGGCTGCCCTTGAAAATCATCTATTTTGATGCAATGGGGAAGCCTAGATCTAGTGCCCCAAGGCCTGGACTGGAAAGAGATTTGGAAAAAAAAAAAAAAAATTACAATAGTTTAGCTCTAGGTTAAGTGTGATATACAGATCTGTAATTCCAGCATGCAGGAGATGGAGGTCGGAAGATCAGGAGTTCAAGGTCATCCCTTGGCTACATAGGTAGTTCAAGGCCATCATGAGCTACAAGTCTCAAAAAAAAAAATGGCTTGCCTCTAGGTCCACCTGTGATGTAGTCTTGGATGGGTGTAATTTCTGTGAGCCTCAGTTTCCTCATTTATAAGATGAGAACATATGTGCTAGTTGATGATACCCGTTATAGTGGAATGATGTCTGGGAAATGCCTGGCCCGTAGAAAGTCCTTGGTTAGTGTGGCTTCCTTCTTCTGAGCTAAGAGGTCTCTGTAGATGCTGATTCTCCTGACCCAGAGGGAAGAAACTTCCTGAATAGTTGGGTTTCTACTGTCCCCACTTCCAAGAATGGAGACAGCTTCCTAGCCCAAAATATGGTGGGACAGGGATGCTCCTCTCGCTAGAACGGGACAGAAGGATCCAGGCTGAGGGAGTGAGAGGGGATCACTGTGTCACATCTCCCCACTCTGCCTGCCTGTCCCTGACCCCACAGGGAACACCACTAAAAGAGTCTCAGCAAACTCTGGGCTTCTCAGGCCACCCACTGGCGGCTGCTGCCCCTGCAGCCTGCAAGCTCTGGGGACAGCACAGGCCACCGGCTAGGAGCCCAGGCCAGGGAGGGCACAGGCAGCTGCTGCAACCCGAACACTCGATAAACCATTAATTCTTAATAAACGACAGGCTGTGCATTATTTAACAATAATGATACTTTCTGTTCCATTATAGATTAAAACACCGGCCTCTTCTTATTAATCCTGCATTTCAAAAGCTTGTAAATCCTGCACAGCCAGAGGAGATAAAAGCAGGCTCAACCCCATCCCCGGGCTGACACACTTGCACAGACGCAGTGGCTCAGCAGCTCTGCCTGGGTGCGCACACTCGTGTGCCCCGGGCCCACCCACAGCCCAGTTCCTGGACAACAAGCGCACACCTGCTGTGGATATCTCCTACCTTGATCCCTCCCCCCTTACACACAGACACACACACTCACAGACACACACAGAGACACAGACGCAGACACACACACACACACACACACACACACAGAGAGCGAGAGAGAGAGAGAGAGAGAGAGAGAGAGAGAGAGAGAGAGAGAGAGAAAGAGGAGAGAGAGAGAGAGAGAGAGAGCCTGCCTTTCCATTCTCTACCTCTCCTTCCTTTATCTGCACAGCATTCCACCACACACAACCATAATAGGCATCTAATATGAGATTCTATTCTCCTATGGGTTTTGCATTTCTCAAGGGTCCTAGGGAGGGGGTGGGGAGAGGAGAAGATCAATCATAGGGAAAGGAAAGGAGGAAGTGCCTAGAAAAGAAGGGAGCAGACCCCTCGAGCCCCCCAAGGCTGGGTAGGTTCTGGGCTCAAGTCCTGACATACTGAGAACTGCCTTGGAGTGGCCCTCACCAGACATGCACACCCCTCTGTAGGTCCCCTAGGCTCTGTTTGCACACCCGCAGGGACATAGAGCTCACTCCCACTAGAGACAGCATCTGCCTCGCCGCCAAGCTCCCAGCCTTCTGGAGCTTCCCTAGAAGCCAGCCTTGATGGTCTACACCTAAGTTCCAGAACCAGCACCGGGGGAGGTGGACAAAAGAGAATCAAAAGTTCAGTGCCACCCCCTGCTACCTAGTGAGTTAGAGACCAGCCTGAGCTACGTGAGACCTTGTCTCCAAAATCAACGTACAGACAGGCAGACAGACAGACAAGAAGCAGCTTTCTCAGGAGAAGCCAGTCTTGGCTTCAGGCTCCCTCTGGCACATGGCAGGCCTCTGGGAAGGGGACAGCTGCCAGGGGTTCATTTTTGAGCTGTGCCTTGGTCTTGATGCCCCTTTTCTGAGCTGCCAGGGCTGCAGACCACAGCCCTTTCCACGGTGCAGGCAGACCACAGGCCAGTTAGACACTCTTTCTGCAGAGAGTCAGAAACCTTAACTAAGGATTTGGAAAGAAAATCCACTGTAGCCTTGGATGCCTTGACCAAGGTCATCACAAAAAAAAAAAAAAAAAAAAAAAGTCACCTGCGTTTACGGAACGTTTATAAATTCTGGATACCCTGTTGCATCCCCACATTCGTTCCATCCTTGGAGAGGGCTTCTTGCTCTTCCTGCGGGTGAGGAGGGGAGTCAGCTTGGCTGTGGGCACACAAGCACTCAAGCGGTGAGGCCAGAACCTCATGTGCATTGGTGTTTTGCCATGGGTGTCGGGCCTCCTGGAACCAGAATTACAGACAGCTGTGAGCTGCCATGTGGGTGCTGGGAATTGAACCCCGGTCCTCTGGAAAAGCAGCCAGTGCTCATAACCCCGGCACCATCTCTCCAGCCTCTACTGTCTGGTTTTTGACCTCTCCTCAGAGTTGAGGGTTTTTTTTGAGGGGGGGGTCATCTGAACCCCCAAAGCCAGTGGGACTGGTACAAGCCAACCTGAACTTCCTCTCCCAGATTGGATTACAGGTGTTCTGTAGACTCTCCATCGATGTGGATGACGGGAGATCGCTGGCTTCTCTGGTTTTACTTGCTGTTTTTTGTCCCCCAGTAGAAGAGGAAGATAGGTCCTGAGCTGCCAGTGAGGTTCCCTATGTACTACGGCAGGCTTATTTCTCCTGTTCCTCCTCCTCCTCCTTTTTGACTGGCTCTCACAATGAAGATCAGGCTGCATGTGGCTTTCATCCATCATCCTGCTTCTCAGCCCCCGGAAGGCTGTGATTACAGGCATATGCTATCACAATGAGCCAGGCAGGTCCACCATACAGGGTGACTTGCTGAGGCTGAGTGGTTAAGTCAGTGCGTGGTATCTACATCCATCTCTCTTGCTCAGGACTCTTAAAACTGGTCTGAGATGTTTCCCAGGAGCGGATCAGGGAGTGGAGAGAGAGCTCAGGCATTAAGAGCACTGGCTGCTCTTTCAGATGACCCAGGTTTTGTTCCCAGCGCTCATGCCACAGCTGGCAACGAACCATCTCTGAAGCTCTAGTCCCAGAAGCCATCTGTAAAGCATCCCCAGGGGAACTGACGCCCTCTTCTGGCCTCCACAACCACTGAATGCACACGGTGCACAGACATTCATGCAGGGCAAAACACTCATACATATAAAATAAAAATAAATAAAATCCTCCCGCCTCAAAAAAAAAAAAAAAAAAAAAAAAGGATCAGATGAAGGAGTCTGGGGACACAGCTTACTTTGTAGAGTACTTTCTATCGTGCTCAAAGCTCTATGATGCATCCCTGCACCAGATAGGCTTAGTGATGCATGGCTATAATCCCAGGCCTGGAGAGGTAGAAGGAAGAGTGGGAAAACGTATACAGGGGGAATTGAATGTCAGGTGCAGAGGTCTGGACCTATACAGAATCCCAGCACCCAAAGGTAAAGGCAGGAGGATTACAAATTTGAGGCCAACCCAGGCTACACGATGAGTTCCAGGTTAAGCTACAGCTCCAAAGTGATACCCGTTTCAAATGTCTGCCCCCCAAAAAAAAGACAAAGAAAGGAAAAAGAAAATCATAGCTGAGTGTGTGAGCCTGGTGTGTGTGTGTGTGTGTGTGTGTGTGTGTGTGTGTGTGTGTGTGTGTGTGTGTGTGTGCAGAATAAATGGAAGAAAGGGAGGCATCTTCAAGAAATACAGAGTTGGAGTGGGAAGCTAAGCAGCTTTCTTCGTTTTTTGGAAATGCACAAGTGGGAAATTTGATTTGATCCCTTGTGGCTTTTGGGCCAACCCCCGTGTGAAGTCAGATCACTTTTACAAAGGAAAATTTTATCCGTTTTCTGGGTTTTATGGGGCTTCCACAATGAGAGAGACCTCTCCTGTTGGTGCTTAGCAAGGATTTCTCTGTGTGGCCTACGGTGACGCCGTGTAATCTCCCAAAAAATATGGTGCTAATATTCGCCGGGTTAGGGTTAGTTATTTTTATGTCTCTGTCATTTTGTTTCTCGGCAGCCCTTTCTGCCGCCTGGAAAGGATGCGGCAGACACTTTATTTCCACAGTCATATTTTTTAATTTGATCAAAGCAAATTTCACTTGTTCTCCGTATAAATTATTTAACTCATTTCTTTTAGGTTAAATGTCTCAATAGAAAGATAGAAAGTTTCTCCGTCCCATTTTCTTCTAGGATTTTAATCAGTGCCTCTAGATCGTATGAACTTCCTTCTCAGGCTCCATCCTTCTCTGTCTGGGGAGTCTCTCTCTCCCCAGCTCCCTTCCCTCCCGACTCTCTTCTCTCCCTGACCCTACTCTATGCCAGTGCCTCTGGAGTCTGTGGCTCAGGATGACTCTGGATAAATGTATGGCAGGTCAGCCTTTGGAGCCCCTTTAAAACCCCGCCCCCCCCCCCTCCCTCACTCCTGGTGAATTGCCAGGCAACCTACAGTTCATAGTGGACAACCACAGTTGCTGCCCCAGCCTCCGCCAGGACCTGGACCCCATACCCATTTTTCCTTGGGGTGGTAGTGTGTGTGTGTGTGTGTGTGTGTGTGTGTGTGTGTGTGTGTGTACAGGTTGGGGCCAGAAGTGTGTTTCCTCAGGTACCACCCAACTCCCCCCGCCCCCCACCAGCCCCCTTGTTTTTGAGTCAGGATTTCTCACCAGCCCAGATTGCTAAACTGAATGATCACTGGGCCCCAGGGACCCACCGGCCTCTGTCTCCGCCTCCCCCGTGCTAGGATTACAAGTTCACATCGCTATGCTCGGCTTTTCACATGTGTGGTGGAGATGGAACTCAGGTCCACATGATTGCCAGGCAAATACTTTACCGGCTGAACCATCTCCCCAGTACCTATTTGCTATTTTTAAAAATGCGTTATTGGGGATCGAACCCAGGGCTTCACTCTTGCTAGGCAAGTATGCTATCACTGAACTTTATGGCTAGATTTTAACATATGAGCCCTGAATTCTAGCTGTTTCCTAGAAAAGACCTCTACTCTGTCAGCTGCTCCTTGTCACAGGACAGGACAGTTCCCCCCTCCCTCCCCCAGCTGTCCCCTAGGTCCCAGGTCTCCTGATATATATATACTTTCTCCTTAGGCTTCCCCTGATAAGAGTATGGGGATGGTGAGTAGGTAAGGCCTCTGACACAAGTATGGTGTCGAGGAGCTGTCCCTAAAAGAAGGCAGGAAGGGACCTGATGCCTCCCGCCTTGGCAGTCTGCAGCCTCAGCTCTTGTTGGCTGAGCAGAATCCAGCCAGGCAAGCTCACTCACTCCCCCAGACCCTCTCTCTAAACCACCTCACATTGCTTTAGCCAAGTGAGAGCCTCCTGTGGGAATTCCCTCTCCTTTTATTTTAAAAATACACAGTAATTAACAAAGGAATGCTATTAACCGCGACAAGTCGGAAATTACAATAAAATCAGCGCAGAGTCCACAAGTTGCGTGAAGAGGCGGGTGGCCCTGGCTTAGGCGGAAAAGAGCACCCCCCACCCCCCCGTCCCCCACCCCTGGCCATCCAGGGGCTTTTATCTCAACCACTGAGGCACTTGGCTTAGGCTGGGAGTCTTCAGCCTAAGCCAAGTGCCTCACAGGTCAATCTAGGCCTTAGGCCCAGCTGCTCCTACTTCCTGCCCGGAAAAGCCAGTTCCGGTCATTCTTCCAGCCCCAGGGCTCGGCCTTTTATGAAAAACGTAAATAATAGGGTCATGGCCTATGGCTGACCGGGGCTTGTCTGTGAGGATGTGGCCTCTGCTCCCGGACAGGTCCAGAGATTTCCCTTCAGGGTCAGTCTAGGTTCTGCAAGGCCTTGGAAAATGAGGATCAAAGAAAGCCCTTGGAACTACTAGACCACAGCGGTCCTTTCTCCAGCCTGTGGATCATCTCTGGGGCTGTCATGCCTGCCTTCCCGCCAACACAGCCAAAGATCCTGGGAAGGAGTGGGATGGTTGCTGCCCATTGCCTGGAAGTCTACCTCTAATCTGACTGCAGTCTTTCATGCTGCAGTCCTCTGTAATTGCTCCTAGAGAGGTTCTGGCAGGCCTAGAGAAGGGTGACATGCTTATTTTATTTTGCAGATGATGAAACTAAGGCTCAGAGGGACTTGTGTATAATCACGCAGCCAGGGTGGCGCAGGCCCGTGGCTTGAAATGTGGTTGTATTTTCTCCATGGTTTCTGCCTTTCTTGTATCTCCTGAGCTCTGGAGGAGATGGATGCCCCAGGGCTGAGCAGATAAACTAGGCCTTGCTTTCCTTCAATGCTCACAAGGCGAATGCACAGCAGAAGGCATCTCAACCCACTTCCATCCTCACTGGAAACTGTAAATTGTGCTATCATGTTGACTTTATTTTGCCTTTTTTGTGCTTTTGAGACAGGATCTCAGGTACCCAAGGCTAGCCTAGAACTGCCTATGTAACCTGGGCTGGCCTTGAACTTTTGATCCTCCCAGGATTACAGATAAGCCCTTGTCTCTTCAAGTAGATGTCAGCGCTGGGGAAACTGAGGCTCGGAGAAGTACGTGCTTTGCCCAACGTCAACAGACCGAGAGTGACAGAGACAGAACTTGAATCCAGTTCTGCCTGTCTGCAGTCACCCTGCCCTCAGGTCCTCACTGAAAGGTCAGAGCCAGCTGGACTTGAAGTCTGCAGCGGCGAGTCGAGCCGGGGGAGTGAGGAGTTGGAGAAGCTCATTAGGAGAGAAGCTGACATGGCCGTCCAGAGCCCAGCCGCGGCCAGCCCCACTGACTCACAGCTATGGTGTAAACAGCCTTACTAATTCTCCAGACTCAATCGCTGTCCCCGATGGATTTCCCGTCATTACTCCTGAGTGAGTGACAGCCTGCTCAGACACTTGCCTTCGCCGCTGCCTTCCGAGAGGTTCAGAAATCAGAATGCTTTGCTCCCTAAGTTGATTTCAACTTGTCCTAAAGTCATTTTAATTGGTGAAGCGTCAGAGGCAATTTGGGTAACTTTCTGAGAGCCCTTTACTGCTAGCCCTGGGCCGTGTGTGTGTGTGTGTGTGTGTGTGTGCATAAAACACCACTTTGGCTGGGGTGGCGCTTTACCTGCTCCCCGATTGGTCAGGAAACTGAGCTGCACACATTGTTTGGGCACTCCTTGCTGCAGTTTCTAGGCTGGTTCCTGAGGATAACAAGATTCATTTTCTCAATGGCTCTGACAGATAGGATTGTTATTGTTATTACACTCATATACCACCTTGCCTCCGAGGAGCTTAAGGCACTTTACAAATTTGAAAATTATCTAATAATCTCCCAGCAACCCTGAGAGAGGAGAGAAGCAGCAGCAGAGAGAGGCTCTTTGGAGCAGCCAGGAGATCCGATAGCCCCTGCTTGCCAGCACATGACCACAGTGGGACCTGGACCCTTCGGGATCCTATTCTAGCTGCAGGAAGAGGAAGAGGAGGAGAAAGATGATCTGGGGGAAGGAAGAGGAGGAAGAGGGAGAGGGGCCCTGGCTCCAGAGGACAAAATCCAATGGGAGGGAGACGAGTTGTGCAGCGTTCTTTAAAGACACACAAAATGAGAAGAAGCAGGAGGCTCCCAGAGGCTTTCTGGGAAGAGAGATGAAATTCGAAATGGAAATATATGAGCTGGGGATGGAGCTCAGCAGCGGAGTACTTGCCTAGCTAGCAGGAGTCTCTTGATTCAAGCGGCACGACCCACCCTCAAAATCAAAGTGGATATCTATCAGAGCAGGGACCTGAGATTATGGGCAGAAATATCTAGACGCCCCCATCACAAGTCTCAATGGATGCTGTTAGACGGGTATGGGAAACCTCTGCAGGTCTCTGGTTTGTCACCTGCCAGCTGAAAGTGTGGCATTAGGTCTCTGCCAGCTTGATATCCTAGGATTCTGTCTTCCTTTAAGCTCCCTCGTGCCAGAGGTGGCGTCAGGAATTGCGGCACCTTTACTAAGCAGGAAGGGGAAGCTACCATCAAATGATGGGAGAGCACCACGATGTTGAGGCTCTCCTTTTCAGGATTAGGGGTTTGTGATGGCTCTAAAGAGTACCTTTTGGGGGGACAGGCATAGCAATGCTGCCGCTGAGATCTGGGCTTGGAGATAGGCCAATGACATAACGGCTGTTGACAACAGTTAGGCAAATGACCTAACAGACAAATGACCCTCTGCTTCCTCGTTTGTCACAGCATAGTGATAGTGTGACCTTCTGCGGCTGCTGGGGGTGAAGCTGAGCTGAAAGGGGGTGTGTGAATTGCTTAGCTTAGTGCCTGGCACCTTAGCCACCAAGAGAGCGAAGATGAGGATGGGACTCAGCTTCTGGTGGTATACCTGCCCTTGCTCACGTGCTGGGACAGTTTGGGAATATTGGGAGGACGTTAGCAGGCTGTGGTTTGGGCGGGACAAGGAAGCAGGGCTGACGGTGTGTGATGATACTCTCTTAGGTGTCTCACCCCAGGAACAAGGGTCATGGCTCTTATTCCAAACACACCATCATGGCCACCGTCTTCTCCCTCACCTTGACTGGTGTTGGGTTCCTGCTGGTGATACTCTTCCTCGGTCTGTTCTCCCAGCAAGCACCTCTCCTGAGTATCCATGGGGCTTTGGTGATGCCATCCCACCAGGCTGCTACTGCCGCCTGGTGAGGTGAGCCTGGCTCCAGAAAAGGCCTCTCTGACCTGGCTGGTCCACGGAGAGGTGCAATCCACAGAAGGAGCATTCAGTTAGGACCGAGAGCTGGAGCAAGTGGAAGGTCTCTTGGGGGTGTAGAGAGGATGCGCGCGGGGGGGGGGGGGGGGGGGGGGGCTCTCACGACTCTCCATTTGTCCCAGCGAAATGAGTTCAGTTGACCTTGGATCCTTGAAGGAGGGATGGGTTCCCGGACTGCCTCACCACTGGTTACCTAAATCGATGACTGTCTAATCCTTTGTATAAAATGTTGTAGGATTTGCATAGAGCCCTCACAGCCCTGCAGTGTACTTTAAATCATGTCCAGATGACTTATAATGCCTAATACAATGTAAATGCTGTGTAAATAGTTGCTGCACTGTGTTGTTTAGGGAATAATGGCAAGGGAGATCTTCTCTACATGTTCAGTACAGATGTAATTTCTCCCCCAAAGATTTTCTAATCAAAGTTTGTTGAATCTGCAGATGTGCAACCCGTGGGCATAGAGGGCTGACTGTACTCTCTAGTTAGGGGCTATTATTTATTTCTCCCTCCTTCTCTCTCTCTCTCTGTGTATATGTGTGTATAACTATATATACACATAATATACATATAGACAAATGTGTTATATACACATGTGATATATATATATATATATATATATATATATATATATATATATATATATATTGTGTAATGAAGAAATTCTGAGACATCCAATCCTGCAAGAGGTCATGGACTTGGATTCCTTCATTCATTCCACAAAAGTTTATTTGTTTAATTTTTTATTTATTTTGTGAGTGTGTGGGTGCAGGTGTGTCCACTTGCATGTGGAAGACAGGAATTAACCTCGAGGAAGTCATTCCTTGGGTATTATCCACCTGGAATTTTGGGGAACACTTTAAAAACATGTTATTATCATTTTACACATGTGTGACATGTATGTCTACGCATGTGTCTATGTGTGTGGCTGTACATGTGTCTGGAGGCTCAAAGTTAATGTCAAATGTCTTCCTCAATTGCTTTCTACTTTATTTATTGAGGCAGGGTCTCTTGCTGAACCCGGAACCCACCAACTCTGGGTAATATATCTGTCTAGCCTGCTCCAGGGATCCCCTCTGTCTGCTGCCTAAATTTTGGAATTGTAGTTAGCCTCCATGCCTGCCCAGCATCTACCTGGTGCCAGAGATCCCAACCCTGGTCCACACGCTTGCACATTAAATGCTTTATCCACAGAGGCATCCACCCAGCCCACACCTCGTGAGACTGGCTTTGCACTTACCAATTAGGCGAGGCTGGCTGGGCATCAAGCTCCAGGGATTCGCCTATCTCCGCCTCCCCAGCACCAGGATTATAAGCACATGACACCACAACTGGCTTTTAAAAATGGCTCCTGGGAGTCAGACCCACATCCTCACGCTTCCATGGCAGATGCCTTACCAACTAAGCTATCATCCAGCTCCTGCTTATTTCTTTCTGTGGTGCTGAGACGGAACCCAGGCCTTGTGTGTGCTAGACAGGCACTTAGTTGTTGAACTACATCCCAGCCCTAGCAAATATTCATTTAAGCACTGTCTCTGGTGTGCTAGCTGCTGTAGGTGCAGCCGTGGAGCAGGGCAGGCAGGGACCCTGCACTCCTGAAGCTGAGAGAGTGAAAGGAGGGACAGACGTGGAGCAGACACATGAACACATAAAGCAACGACTTTAGGTATGACCCGTCCATTCCACCACGTGTTTGACAGTATCTCAGAGAGCAAAGCCGAAGCGCCAGCTCCAGATTGCTGGCCAGGGCAGCTTCTTGGCGGAAGTGGCCCGTGGGAACTGTTCAGGTGGATATTGACAATAAAGCCTGGGGGCAGTGAGCACTGGGGGGGGGGGGCAGAGGCAGGTGGATCTCTGAAGCAAGTCTAGCCTGGTCTACAGGACAGGTTCTAGGACAGCCAGGGCTACACAGAAAAACATTATCTTGAAAAAAGCAAACAAACTAACGAACAAAAAACAAAACAAATTAAAACCAAAAAAACTGTTAAATGCAACATGAGGAAGCTGGGGATGTAGCTCCTTTGGTAGCGTGCTCTGGTAACAAGCGTAAAGGCCTGCATTCTCTCCCTGCCAGTCTGCCTCCATCTCCCCAGTGTGAAGTTTATAGGTACACGCTACCAGATTGTCCCTTATGATGACTTTTTCCTTTCTTTTCTTTTCTTTTCTTTCTTTCTTTCTTTCTTTCTTTCTTTCTTTCTTTCTTTCTTTCTTTCTTTCTTTCTTTCTTTCTTTCTTTCTTTTTTTGGAGACAGGGTTTCTCTGTGTAGCTTTGCTCCTTTCCTGGAACTCGCTTTGTAGACCAGGCTGGCCTCAAACTCACAGAGATCCGTCTGCCTCTGCCTCCCGAGTGCTGGGATTAAAGGCATGTGCCACCACTGCCCGGCAAATTTTTTTCTTTTCCCTTTGTGTGTGTGTGTGTGTGTGTGTGTGTGTGTGTGTGTGTGTGTGTGTGTGTGGTATTCATGTATGTATGCATGTTTGCAAGTGTGTGTGCACAGACACGTGGATACACATGCATATGGAAACCCAAGGTTGATGCCAGGACTCATCCTTGATTCTTCTACCTCATTCAAGGAGGCAGAGTCTCTCAGTTACACCCAGAGCTCACCAACATGGCCAGTCTCATTAACCAGCCTGTTCTGGCTATCCTCTGTCTTGTGCTTTCAGAGGCTGGAATTACAAAGGAGCCTAGCATTTACAGGGGTCTCGGAGGTTCAAACTCAGTCCTCATACTTGTGTGGCATCCACTGAACCACAGAGCCTTCCCTGGGTCCCTGACCCAGCCCCCTGATTAAGTGTTTTTTGTTTTTTGGCCAGGTATCCACAGAGGCCAGAAGAGAGTGTCTGATCCCCCAAGTCTTGGAGTTACAGGTGGTTGTGAGTCTCCAAGTGGGGCTTGGGAATCAGACTCAAATCTTCTAGATGAGCAGCCAGTGAGTCTCTTAAGTGCTGAGCCATCTCTCCAGCCCTGTGGCCCAGTCCGTTCTATGCAGCAAGTCCCAAGCCAGCCAGGGCCGGTTGAAAAACCAACCCAAACAAGTAAACCTCTCGGTTGATTTCAAGGTACTACCCAAGTTTGTCTCTACCAAGTTGGACAGGGAATCATGTCTACTGAGCACCTACTATGTGCCTGAAGCCAGTTTAGTTTCCTTCTGATGGACATTATTGTACCCCCTGAACAGAGGAGGAACCCGAGACTCAGAAAACAAGACAATTTCCCTTCTCTATTTCCTGGCTTTGAGCCAGCCTTTCTGTGACTCAGATTTTGCTGAGGACAATATCTACTTCCCAGAATTGTCTGGAGCGTTGCTTGAGGCAGGATCATCCACATCTGGGACACACCGAGAGTGCACCCCGTGACAACTGACTCACAGAGCCCAGGTCCTCAGGTAGAGGCAGACTGTGAGCCACTGAACCGGCCCTCCACCCCCACCCCACACAGGAACTGCTTCCAGGAGAGAGGCTGCATTCTGAGTGTGTGTGTGGGGGGGGTGAGAGTGGGGTTCTCAGCCATCAGTGTGAGTGTGTGTGTGGTTCTCAGTCAGTGTGAGTGTGTGGGGAGTTAGTGGGGTTCTCGGCCCAGTCACAAGGTTCAAAGTACCTTCCCTAATATTCTTACAGTCAGTACCCATTCTTAAAGCACCCCCCCCCCAAGTTCCCATATCTGGGCTTACAGCCTCTTTCCTCTGAGAGAGGAGGTGAACGTGGTTTCTTATTTAACACAACACAAAAGCCCTGTGCAAAGGCTCTGTTAAGACAGGAAGGCCGGTCCTGAAGGCGCGGGCCTGTAATCCTGGCTGTCTGGGAGGCTGAGGAGCAGGGCCACAGGCTTAAGGCCAGTCTGGGTGACATAGAGACACCCTCAAAATAAAAAAGAGGGCTGGGGATATAGCTCAGCAGTAGACCCTAGATTCAAACCCCAGTACCACAAAATTGGGAAAAGAGGTAGGTTTAGACACACATTTCCTGCCTCTCTTCAGAAGGAACTCTGCTGTCTCTCACGGGAGCAGAGGGGAAGATGAGGTTGGACTGAGGAGGGGGAGGAGCTGCCTGAAGCCCAGGCTATACTCTAGGAAGGGACGGGGCCTGAGGGCAGGGTCTTCTCCATCCTGGGATTGGGAGAGCTAGCAGGCCTTGGCGGATCCTGTGTGCGAGGTTCCCATTATCATTCCTTATCCCATGGCAGAGCCCTCTGTCGGAGCCAGAATTCTGGGCTGGACTTCTGTGCTTATGCCAGGCCCGCTGTGTGTCATGCTCTCCCCCCATATCAGTGGACCGGAGAAGCTGAACACACAGGAATACAGGGATGTGCTTTATACCTGACTCTTGAGACTCTGTTTCCTCACCTGTGAAATCTAAGAAAGTGAAAAATAATGTAGGTCAACTTGACTCACGAGGAAGAGCTGCTAGAGGCATGACTCACGCAACAGGTAACCAGAGTTCAAGGGCAAAAGTCTCGGCTCTGGGAATCCCAACGGACTGAGCTCAGCCACATATCCTGATCCCATTCAGCAAAGGACAGGCAGAGGCAGGAGCTTCGCTCAGCAGACCTGCACGATGATTAAATAGTGGTTCAGTGACCATGAAGTCTATGTTTCAGTACTCTGAGATGTTTTTCTTTCTCACGTGTACGCACATACACACACACATATGCTTGTACGTGTCATGGTACATCTGTGACAGTCAAAGACAACATGTGGGCGTTGGTCCTTTCTTCCCACCACGTGATTCTTGGCAGCAAGTGTCTTTACCAGCTGAACCCTCTCACTGGCCCCTGAGTTTTTATAGAAAAGGGAAGGGACAAGACCCAGCTTCCGGGCAGCTGACTATGGTCAGGTAGGTCTCTTTGCTTAGTGTCTCAGTTCTAGTTCTGTGAGAGGTTCTGAAGAAGTTGATATCATGGTTGACACTTGGGAACAATGTGGTGTCCCTGCTCCAGGGTGCAGCCTTACCGTTTGGGGAATGATCTCATCTGTCCTACAAGTCTTGCTGTTGCTAAGGGTGGTTTCAGTCCTGTGTCATGAGGCTGTTTATTGATCAGTCGTGTTGTTCCTGGAACCCGGAGCAATTGCAGAAGAGAGTGACTCAGGAGGAAGAAGATAAGCAGTCAGAAGCAGAACCAGAGAAGGGCGTGATGGAGCTAGTGAGATCAGGGTCCAGGGACTTCCTTCAAAAACAAAAGGAGGGGCTGGAGTGATGATTCAGTGGTTAAGAGCACCGTCTGCTCTTCCAGAGGACCTGGCTCCTGTTCCCAGCATCCACACGGTCACTAACAAGCTGCTGTAGCTTCAGTTCCAGGGTATCTGCCGCCCCCTTCTGGCCTCTGAGGGCACTGCATACATGTGGTACACAGGCTATCACTGCATACATGTGGTACACAGGCTATATGCAGATAAACACCCACGAAATCAAAATAAATCTGAAAGAAGCAAACAAGGAAAACTGGTCCTGGTAGTGCATGCCTGTAATCCCAGCACTTGGGAGGCTGAGGCAGGAGGATTGAGAGTTTGAGGGTGGCCTGGGCTGGGTAGTACCTGCTGTTCCTCTGACGTGGCCACTGGCATGAGACCCTGCCTAAAAACAAAATGAAACCAAGACAAGTCTAAATGCTCCAAGTCACAATGTTAGTTTATTTGTTTGGGACATGGTCTCATGTAGCTCAGGCTGGCCTCAAACTCGATAGATATTTTCAATTTAAGAGGACGATATTATATTCTGTTTCCTGACTCTACCTGTTGAGGGCTGGGATTACAGGTATGTGGCACCACACCCAGTTTAGGCCATATGGAGGACTGAGCCAGGCTTTATGCGTACTAGGAAAGTACTCTGCCATCTGAGTTACTTCCACAGCTGCCACATTTTGTGTGTGTGTGTGTGTGTGTGTGTGTGTGTGTGTGTGTGTGTGTTTGAATGTGTGTATGTGTGTGCATTTGAATGTGTGTGTGCATGTGTGTGGGTATGCGAGTGTGCATTTGAATGTGTGTGGGTGTGTGCTTTTGAATGTGTGTGTGTGTTTGAATGTATGTATGTGTGTGCATTTGAATGTGTGTGTGCATGTTTGTGGGTATGTGGTTGTGCATTTGAATGTGTGTGGGTGTGTGCATTTGAATGTGTGTGTGTGCATGTGTGTACAGTGCAGGACAATCTCAGGTGTTGTTCCTCAGACCCTGTCCACTGAGACAGGGCCTCTCGCTGGTCTGGAACTTACCAAATAGGCTAGGCTAGTCTGATTGGCCAGTGAGCCTTTCCTCAGGCTCACCTATCTCCACTTTCTAAGTACTATCATTAAAAGTACTTGCCACCATGCCCAGCTTTTATTTTTATTGATAGATTGATTGATTGGTGGTTTTTTTTTTTTTTTTTTTTTGAGACAGGGTTTTCTGTATATAGGGCTAGCCTGGAACTCACTCTGTAGACCAGGCTGGACTTGAACTCATAGAGATTCACCTACCTCTGCCTCCTGAGTGCTGAGATTAAAGGCATGCGCCACCATGCTAGGCCTTTTTTTTTTTTTAAGTAGGCTTTGGGACTAGAATTAGGTCCTTATACTTTCAAGGCAAGCACACTCATCAAGTCAGGCACCTCCCCAGCCTGCAAGTCACATTTTCAAAGGTTTAGTGTGTGTGGGGAGGTGGGGGGGAAGGCAGAGGAGATGTATATGTAAACTGCTAGGAAGTGCTCAAAAGGAAGAAAATAGCCCTCTGCCTCAGGGGGCCAGGCTGAGATTGCAGGAGGAATAATAAAATGGATGCGACTTTAGTTGCTTGTTTTGCAGAAGTTTTACTTATTAATTAAACTATATTTTTATGAAAACAGGACCAATGGCACACTACTTACAGCGTTGTAAGTATTAGAGGACTAGACGAATTCACATATACAAGGTGCTAGCACCATGGAGCACAGAATTGGACTCCTGAAGGTGTTCAGTGGCCTGTGGTAGATTCACCTGCTCGGAATGCCTGGCATCCTGGTTGCACACCCTTGCTGTGGCCTCAGGGCTTGCCTTAGCCAAGGGTGTGCCTGCTTGGCTGGACAGGCTTTCTTGAATTCCTGCCTTCTGCAGAGCATACCTCAGGTGGCTGCACCCAACCTCAGGTCAGAGCCAGGCCCAGCTGGGCCCAGGCCAGCCCGACCAAAACCCAGTCAACCAGAAGGAAAGACATACTTGCTTTGAGGTGGTTTGTGGCACAGTGTTCCTTGAGCAAAAGGCTGAGACGTGTAGAACATCCATTACATGCAAGGCCCTTGGCTAAGTACTGAGCATGCAATATTGAGCAAGGCCAGATGCCGTCATTTAAAGACAGGGAGGTGTGGAGGGTGCATTTTGGAGGGGGAGGGGCCACTTGGAGGGGGAGGGGCCAAGGAAAATTCCAAGTGACACTTAAGTGATGAACAGATTTTGTTTTTTTTCCCCAAGAGACAGGGTTTGTCTTTGTAGCCCTGGCTGTTCTGGAACTCACTATGTTGACCAGGCTGGCCTTGGCCTCCCGAGTGCTAGGATTAAAGGCGTGTGCTATCACAGCCTGACTGGCTAGTACACTACTACTTTTTAATATTTTAATTAGAGACCGGGCTTCACCCAGTTGCCCAGGCTGACTTCAAACTTGCTCTGTAGCCTTTGCAGACCTTGAACTTGAGACTCTACTTGCCTCAGCCTCTCAAGTAGCTACTGAGATCACAGTGTGACCCAGCAGGCCCAGACTCAAGGATACTTTTTTAAGTGGTGGGAAATGATAGAGGCGTTTGCGGAGAGACTTTGATACAAAGGACAGGAAGATGTGACTAGATTTATTTTTGAAGTGTCTTTCGGACTGAGGTTGTGTGATGCTGGAAGTCCTCTTAGTTGGGGTGGTATTAAATAAAACTATTACAACTCTGTGTCTGTGTCTCTCTTACATTGGTGTTCATATTCATGGATGACTTCATGTTCATGAGAGGGCCCCAGGGTCATCTGCAGACTTCCAGGAGTCTCGAAAGCCTAGGGTCTTCCTCATCAACAGTGGGTGTGTTTCTAAAACCCACACCCACCTCCTGGGCACCGCGGGTCTCTCAAACTTGAGCTGGTGGCGCTGGCCTTGTGACTGGTCGAGGCTGAAGGCTGTCCCAGGGCCCCCCGGGTCTGAGGTTGGATAATGATACCTCACTGGGGACTGGGGGAGAGGTGGGAGGTGCCACAGACCCTGGCATCTGTGAGCTTCGCATCAGTGCAAATCAATGCAAAATTAAAATTCATGATGGTTCCGGGGCACAACTGCAAACAATTTGTTCAGTAAACTTGGCTCTAATTGGCATTCGTAGAATTTCCTGTTAATCAGGCCCCTTGGGCTCCGTGGGACTGGGATGCTCTGTCTCCTCATGACAGGACAGGCAGTGTGGAAGTTGGGGTGAGAGGAAGGGGGCAGGGGGGACGTTCAGCTATGGGCATCTGCAGCCACGTGCCTGGTTGTGTGCTGCGGTGGAGGAGACTCAAGGGCTAGGCGGGGTGTTATCCACAGACAAGTTTTTCGGGGGGTGGGGCTCTGTGCCATATTATGTAGCTTTCTATAAGAGGCAGAGTTGGAGGTGCCTGAGTCTGCCTGGGGCCACTTAGTTAGGGAGCCATATGTATGTCTGGGGGTGTCGGCGGGTTAACACAGCAATGCATGTCAGCTGGGGCCTGCGTGCAGAGGACATGGGCGTGCGTCTGTCAGAGTGCTTGCATGAGGGCCCGCACATTATGTCCAGGTCCATGCACGGTCTGGGGAGCATTTACGGATCAGCTGAATGGTGTGCGTTTGGAGTCTGAGTTTCAACATGGAGTCTCCTGGGTCCGCAGTCTTCGGCAACTGGTGAGCCAGCTGGTCCACAGAGAGTCTCTGCCGGCTCTTTCTGACTGATCGTTAAAGTACGGTTGGCCTCCCGGTGGTAACAGTGCTGGCTCCCCATGCCCACCACCCTTTTCCCCGAGTCTCTCTCATCTATCACCAAGGACTTGAGCCCCAGGCCGAAGGCCTTTGAGGGCTCTGCCATTGACGATGATCAATGGCCTCAGCTAGGACAAAAACCCACACGGAGAAATCACGAGCAACAGATGCATAATGAAGTGCCAGCGAAGCATCACATTATGCCTGGTGCAAAGCTACCCGGCTCATCCGGCTCTTGGTAATGGGATGGAGTGTGAAGCTGGGCGTGGCTATCGCCGCCCGTTGATGTTCTGTGGAAAGCAGCCTCAGGAGTAAGGAGAGGCGGGCAGCTCTAAGACAGCTCCAGCCAGTCCTGGGCCTCCTGGCCGGTGTCCTTAACTCTTTGCTCACTCTTACAGGGAGGAATCCTGTTTGTGAGCGGTAATGAGAGTCATCTCAGCATGTTGTCAGATCCCTGACACACAGCGACTAGAAAAAGCTGTGTGTGTGTGTGTGTGTCTGTCTGTCTGTCTGTCCACACAGATAGCTTGTCTGTGCTGTGCATGAGGGGAGGCACTTTGGGGCGTGCTCCATGGCCAGCCCAACCTCATACTCATAGTCATCATCACAGCTGGAACAGCTCTTGCCCTGGGCCGCCCCTTTGAATCTAAGCAGCTGCTGCTTTCCCTAAATTAACCCCTATGTTCCAGTCCCTCATTTTCCGGCCAGGGGTCCATGGGCTGGCTGGGCAGGGGTCTCCAAGGAGAGTAGCCCCAGCAGGTAAGCTGATGTTACACAGCCCCAGGCCTATGCCTGGTCCCCAGGAGTTTCTCGTCTTTCTTGATTCCTGTGGCTGTGACCACAGGGATTATAAGATTGAGCACCTGAGCCTTTCTTGTATGTGACTGCGTCTGTGCACACTCGTGAGGCTCTGGATGGCTGAGAATCATGGAGGCAGGCGGGGCTGGGGCTGTGCTCTGGATCCCAGCAGAGGGCTCCTCTGGTAGCCTGGGAAAGCTCAGAAGAATCTTGATTTGTAGTTGGCAAAGATGGGCTTTGCCAAGCTGGGAGGCTGTGAGATGCCTGGGGCTTTTCCAGGGCATCCACGGAGAGTCACCCAGGCAGACGGTGTGCAGCATTTCTTTACTGACCCGTAGAGCCAAATTCTGGTCTGGAGGGGACCTGGGATCTCTGAAGAAGCCGCTGAGGAGAAAGAAAAGTAAGAGACTGATGAATAAGAGGAGGATGAGTTACGCTACGGGGCCTCGAATAACTGCCTCTCTGAGGATTAAAGGAAGGAATAGGCTTCTTCACATCAAGTGGAGACCCAGGCAAGATGCAGACAAGGAAGCCCGGGACCACTCTCTTTGAGCTGGGCACTCAAAGCTCAGAGACCCACATGGCCCCTATCAAATACAAAGACCCTGCCAGGTGGAACAAGATACCAATCACCAGAAGCAGAAGAAGCTGAGGAGATGTCTCAGTAGATTAAAGTACTCCCTGTGTAAGCTTAAGGACATAAATCCGAATCCCCAGCACCCACGTAAAGAGCTGGGACCGCTGGTGCCTATCTTGAGGACTTTCTGGCCAATCTGTCTGGTCAAATTAGTGAGCCCCAGGTTCAGAGAAAGGACTCTGCCTCAAAAGAGATGATGGATGGAGAGTGATTGATGTCCAGTGACCGACAACACCCACCACCTCTGGCTGCTACAAACATGTGAGTACATGTACTTGCACACACAAATACATACACACACCCCACACACAATCACACAAAGCAGGGGAGTACTCAGCTCAGGGGCATCTTCTTGGAGTTGGTGACACCTCATGATCCCAGTAACTTATAAAAATAAAGCCTTTAGTTTGGCTTCTGATTTTAGAGGGTTGGAGTCCATGGGCTTGGAGCAGAGGAACAGCTGAGAGCTCACATCTTGATCCACGACCAGGAGGCAGGGAGAGAGACACCAAGAATGGCATACATCTTTTGAAAGCTCAAAGTCTACCCCAGTAACACACACACACCTCCTCCAACAAGGCCATATCTCCTAATCCTTCCCAAACAGTTCCACCCATTGGGAACCAAGAATTCAAGTATATGAGCCCATGGGGGGTGGCTATTCTCATTCAGACCACTACAGGTGAAGTGACTGATTTATTAAAAAATGTTTAGATTTATTTATTTTTATGTGTACCACTGTTTTACCTGTATGTACATATGTATGTGCACCACATGCATGTCTGATGTCTGTAGAGGTCAGAAGAGGGCATCAGATCCCCTGGAACTGGAGTTATGGATGGTTGTGAACCACAATGTGGATGTTAGGAACTGAACCTGGGTTCTCTGGAAGAGCAGCTCCTAACCACTGAACCCACTCTCTAGACTCATGCTTGATTTTATTTTTTTTGGCTTTTTAAGGCAGGGTTTCTCTGTGTAGCCCTGGCTGTTCGGGAACTCACTTGGTAACCAAGCTGTCCTTTGCAACCCAAGTGCTAGGATTAGAGGCATGTGCCACCACGCCCTCAATTTAAAAAAACGAAACAGGGTGGCGGTGGCACACTCCTTTAATCCCAGCACTCGGGAGGCAGAGCCAGGCGGATCTCTGTGAGTTCGAGGCTAGCCTGGTCTACAGAGCGAGATCCAGGACAGACACCAAAGCTACACAGAGAAACCTGTCTCAAAAAACCAAAACCAAACCAAACCCGAACAGGGCTTTATGTAGTGCTGGTTGGCTTAGAACTTGCTGCAGACCAGGCTGGCCTTGAACTTTCGGTGATCCTTTTACTTCTGTTCCCCAAGCACTGGAATTAGATAGGCACCACTATACCTGTCCTGAAATGCTTTGTCAAAGACCACACACTTGATAAGTGACAGCCAAACTCCACATACACAAGTTGAGCTGCCCATCCAGCCCTTTTCCTAATTTCAGAGCAGCGCAGGTTTTTGAGGCTGATCTTTAGAGGCTGCTCCGTCAGTAAGATGCCGGGGAAATAGGAGGAGGAGGAGACCTCAGCCTGTGTTTGCAGAAACTGACACCCACCTGCCCTGTTCTCAGCTGCCTCTCGGCTGAGGAGGGAAAAGTCCCGCGTTTTTATGACACCAGCTTGTAATTCTATTTTCTGTTGAAATTCTGGTGAGGGAAAAATAAGAGACATCAGAGAAACCTTCAGAATCTCATTTGGAGAATCCGGGCTGCAGATAAATGAGCCTCCTGCAGAAATGCTACATCAAAGCAAATTTTCTCAGCTGTATTTTCTTTCTTTTAATAGGGCCATTTACTGCATTAATATTCCAGGAAGTCATTTTAATTTCATGTTTATCATCCATTGGGAAAGTTAAACAGGATCAATATGTAACCAGTGGCGAATTGGGGGGACTTTGGGAGAGAAGGGGTGCGTTTGGAGGCCTTGATGATTCCACTCCCGGGAGTCCTTTGGAGGGGAAGGGGAGGCAGTGGGGGAGGGGCTGGTGGTGTGGAATGGAGTGGGGAGGGGCAGGGATGAGCAGGGGGGTAGTAAGGTGTAATTGTCTGAGAATGCGTTCGAGGAACAATTACTGTGCATCGTCTAGCGTGGGCTCTGCTCCTGCCTCATGCTTTTTAATCCCCATGCAACACATGAAGTTGGTATTCTATTCCCATCCTTACCTGTGGAGAGACTGAGGCTCCGATCTGTCTCCTGCACAAGGTCCTGCAGAAGTCTGGCTTGTTCCTTCAATAAGTGTGTGCTAAGCACCAACTCCATGCCCGGCGTTTGCTTGGTAGCCAGAGACGTGAGGTCAGTGAAGTTAATTTACCAGCTGGGCATGGTGAGGAACAGCTGTAATCCCAGCACTTAAGCTAGTGGAGGTAGGAGGATCAGGAGATCAAGGTCACCTTTGACTACATAGTGAGTTCAAGGCCAGCCTGAGCTACAGGCCTGTAGTCTCAACACTTCCTCATCGAAGTTAATTTACCAGAAGCAGAAGGATCCACAGCAGGTCTAAGGTCTCTCGGGTGAGTTGCCTCCTGTGAGGACACAGGTGGTCCCCTGCCACTGTGGAGGTTATAGTCAGTTAGCTGAGGGCAGGCGTTCACCAAACACAAAAGGGACTCTCCCCTGTGGAGGAAGCTTGGGATAGTGGCTTCACCCAGCCCGCTAGGCCAGAGAAGGTCTTCTGGCCATATGGATGCTCTTGAGACGACAAGGCAGGGTGGCAGCCGGGAAGAGCGGTGAATAGAACCAGTGCCCAGAGCAAATCAGGGAGGGCTGCAGGCAGGAGCAGAGGCCTGGGGCAGAGGCAAGCTGCAGTGGGGTCTCTGAAGGGGAGGGACTTGGGGAGTGCAGGAAAGCCACAGGGCAGATGTCTGCTCTAGGTCATGAGTCTGCTGGATAGTGGAAACAGGTGGGAGGCCATGGGTCTTCCACGGAGTTTTTCCAGACAGGTCTTCAGGTCTGGGAGGTGGAAAGTGGAAAAAAGCCATCAGAGATTTTCCTTTTTATCTCTCCTGTAGTATCATCAGCTCATCCTGTGGGCTTTACCTCCATCAAGGGACACACATCCAGAATGTGAGCGTCCATCACTGCTTCCCTGGACAAGCATCCATCTATCATTACCTGGATTGCTGCCCACAGCCATCTAACTCTCCTTTGCTTCTGGGCTGGGCTCCCCACAGTCCATTCTCAATGCCACATCAGAGAGGTACCTTTAACCATGAACATGGTCATTCCCAAAACCCTCTGAAGCATTGTTGTCTCAGGAGGACGGAAGCCCGGGGTCCTTACAAAGGCCAACAAGCTGCAATGTAATCCGCACTCCCCGTTACTTTAAGACTCTTATTTGTATTACTCTTTCCTATGACCTCCTGGTGCGGCCCAGCTCAGGACCTTTGCACCTACTTGGACCTCTGGTCCCCTCTTTCACTTCTTTCTTAGACTGTTTTATTTTAATTGCCATCTTTCCCATCAACGATTCCTCTCCTCGGCTGCTTGATTGTGCTCCATTGTATTCATCACCTGTAGGGGTTTTAGTTGCTTTTGTATTGCCGTGACAAAACACCATGGCCAAGGCAACTTACAGAAGAAAGCATTTAATGGGGGCTTACAGTTTCAGAGGGTGAGTCCATGACCATCATGGCGGCAGGCAGGCAGGCTTGGTGCTGGAGCAGTCCCTGGGAGCTTACATCTGATCCACAGGAGGCACAGGTAGGGGGAGAGGAGAGGAGAGAAGAGGAGAGGGGAGAGACAGAGACACAGAGAGACACAGAGAGAGACAGATACACAGACACAGACACAGATACAGACAGAGCAGTAATTGGGAATGGTATGGGCTTTTGAAACCTCCAAGTCCACCCCCAGTGACACACCTCATCCAACAAGGCCACGCCTCCTAATTCTTCCCAAACAGTTCCACCACCTGGGGATCAAGCATTTAAATCTATGATCCTACAGGGCCATCCTCATCAAAGTCACTACAGCTGGGTCCTAATTTACTTATTTATCTTGCTCGTGGTCACACAGACGGGGATTTTGGTCCTGTTGTTCTGTGTTGTCATTGAATCAGCTAAGAGGGCTCACTGCCAAGGGGAATATTAATTCTTTTTTTTTTCATTTTTTAAATTTATTTATTAAATTTAATTTTACATATCAGCCACCGATTCCCTTGTTCTCCCCCTCCCACCCTACCCCACCCCGATATATTCCCACTTTTTCATTGTTTAAAATTAATTTATTTTTCTATTATCATCTTGATAGAGTATGTATTTTTATCTTAATAGTGAGATGTTTCATTGAGGCTTGCTCAGTAATTGAGTAAAACCAAAATTTATTATAAGCCACAGTCATCCTAGGGATCTCCATGAGATATATATATATATAGCCTCCATGGTTCTATGGGTGGTAGTCTGATTGTTCTTTATTTTATATCTAGAATCCACTTATGAGTGAGTACATACCATGACTGTCTTTCTGGGTTTGGGTTACCTCACTCAGGATGATTTTTTTTAGTTCCATCCATTTGCCTGCAAATTTCATGCTTTCATTGTTTTTCTCTGAGTAGTACTCCATTGTGTATATGTACCACATTTTTTTCATCCATTCTTCCATGGACGGGCATCTAGGTTGTTTCCAGGTTCTGGCTATTACAAATAGTGCTGCTATGAACATAGCTGAGCATGTATCTTTATGGTATGAATCAGCATTCCTTGGGTATATGCCCAAGAGTGGGATGGCTGGGTCTTGAGGTAGTTCGATTCCTAATTTTCTGAGAAACCGCCATACTGATTTCCACAGTGGTTGTACAAGCTTACATTCCCACCAACAGTGGAGGAGTGTTCCCTTTGCTCCACATCCTCTCCAATATTGACCGTCATTGGTGTTTTTGATCATAGGGAATATTAATTCTTTATATCAAGTTAAAACGTTTTCTTTATGTTTATTGGATGAATGTTTTGCCCGCTTGTGTGTCTGTTTGACATGTGCATGCCTGGTCCCTGTGCAGGTCAGAAGAGGGCTTCAGATTCCTTGGAACAAGTGTTACAGACAGTTGTGAGCCTATGTCTGGGTGCTGGGAATGGACCTAGATCCTCTGCAAGAGCAGCCAGTGCTCTTAACCTCTGGGCCATCTCTCCAGCCCTAGAACTGTTTTTGAGACAGGGTCTCACGTATTCCAGGCTGGCCTCAGATTCACCGAGGATACCGGTGAGGATGAGTTTGAACTTACTTCCCTGTCTCCACCTCCGAAGTGCTAGGATTACAGATGTCCGCCCACAACTGGTTTATGTGGTGCTAGAATCAAACCCAGAACTTCATGCATGCTAGCCAAGCCCTCTACCAACTGAGTCACATCCCCAGCCTGAAGGAAGGAATACTACTTGTATTTGAAATTAACTTTTGTTGTTGTTTGTTGCATTGAGTCCTAACAACAGCCCTCCATGGCAACAACTTTTATTGGCTCCTTGATCTAGGTGAGGCAGCTGAGGCTCCAGGAAGCAGTGTTGAGTTGGGCATTATCCAAACCTCAGAGAACACAAACTGGTCCTAGCTGGCCTAGAGTACTAGCCCCTGCGTATCCCGGGTGGGGGAGAGTAGGTATACTTCTATCCTGGCTGTGCCTCAGTGTTCACATTTGCAGGATGGGAGCAATCGCTGTTTTGACCACCTGGGGCTCTTGGAGCTTCAGTGGGAGGCTCCTGAGCAGGCTTGTGCCTGGGTTATGTGGCTGGCTCAGGGTCAGTTGTTGTTATCCGAGTTCATGCTCCTGCCTGAGTCATGGGTCTTGGGCTTTTCCCTCTCCGGGGTCTCCATCACATTTCCACAGGGACTTCAGGTCAGCCAGGGGCTCTGCCTCCCATGGCAGCGGCCGGGCTTGTCCAGTCCCATTTGTTGAGGTGGAATTTAATTTCTCCCTAAGCCGAGAGTCTTCTGCCCCTGCCTGCCCTCTCTTGCTCTCATCAGCTGGAAAATGAGCTCTGGGAGCTTTCCCCCTGGTCCAGAAATGCAAGGTGAAGAATTTCATTAACAATCAAGAGGACATAATCAACATTCTAATAATTCCAGATCCACACTCCCTCTTTTGTAGCCCCCCCCCAAAGCACCCTGGCCCCCCACTCCATCCTGTTCGTGGCTCTCCTAGACATTCTCACCTTGACAAAGAAATCTCATTTCCTTTCCAGTCAAATTTGCTTTGCTATTAGATTCAGGACCTTACCTTCTGGCGTGATGTTGAAGGATGTTCTTCCCACTTCCCAGACTTCTGCCTCAGAAGGACGCAAATGTTACCAAGGGAGTCCCCAGAGGCTGGCTTCTTCATACCTCCTGCATGGTTTTGCAGTGCATGCATGGCTTATGTCTCCTTTAGGGACTCAGGGATCTTGGCCCCTTGGCCAGAGAAGTAGGACTTCTCCTAATTGGGACAGAGGGTGCTCTGGTGATTTTCCTGGACTGAAGAATGTTCTAGAACAACGAAGAGCCTTTTTGAGTGTCGGATACATTCCCCAGCCATTGGGATGTAGACCTAGGCTACGTCATTTTCTGGCTATTTAATTTTGGGTACTAAGCTTTCTGAGCCCATGTATGGTGAGGACCTTCTTGCTGGGGAGACTCTACAAGTACAGACATTGCCTGGTAAAAGAGACACATACAGCAAACAGAGCCAAACTGGCCTTCGAATCAGACCCACTCTGCAGATAATGCACCAGCCCTTGAACCTGTAAACACATGAATGGAGGCACAGCTCAGAGTTAGGGCACTGAGTTAGCATGTGAGAGGTTCTGTGTTTGACTCCTAGTATTTGAACACACACACACACACACACACACACACACACACACACACACACACACACTCACACTCACACAGAGAGACAGATTTTTAAAAATCCATCACTGGGTTCATCCACTCATTAACACAGAGCCTTCATGATCTAATTACCTCTAAAAGGTCTCACATCCTAACCCTTCACACAGGGAGGCATGAATTCAGGCCTTGGCATGAATTTTGTCGGGGACAGTCTTGTTCATGGCACCAAATGGCTTCCTTGCGTATCCAATGAGGATATTAGCAAAACCCCTCTCCCCTCTTAAGACCCCTGGGGCATGCAATGAGGGAATGCTGAGAGAGTGCCTGGCATGGAGCGGGCACAGCTGCTCTGCCAGCAGCCGCCGCATTGCCCCGAGCGCAGTAGCAGTGCCTGGCCCTTGGATCGGGTGGCCTGGTGATGGCATTCCTTTTCCTGCTTTGTCCTTCTCTCATGCACTTAGCAGACAGTTATTGGGTTATTTATTTATTTATTTATTTATTTATTTATTTATTTATTTATTTATTTATTTATTTTCAGACGGGGTTTCTGTGTGTAGCCCTGGCTGTCCTGGATCTCGCTCTGTAGACCAGGCTGGCCTCAAACTCCCAGAAATCCACCTGCCTTTGCCTCCCAGTGTTGGGAGTAAATGAATGCACCACCACTGCCCGGCAGTTTTGTTTGTGTTTAAAGCATCAAGAAATTTTTACTTAGAGCAAAGTAATAGAAAAGGTCAGAATATACTTCAAGAAACATCAGACCATGTGAGTGAAGATACTCAATGGCCTGCCTGGTATTTTGTTTGTTTGTTTTGAGACTTATATAGTCCAGTGTAGGTTTCGATCTCCTGATCATCCTCCTGCCTCCCAAGGGCCGGGATCACAGACAGGTGATTTGCAGCTCCTTCTTGAGTTCTCACAGATCCAGACCCAGGGTAGCTGTCAGATAGGCATTGACAGTGCAGTGCAGTACCGTGGCCAGCGAAGTTCCAGGGTTTTAGGAATCCCCAGCCCATCCAAATTGGTGGCGCACACCTTTAATCCCAGCACTTGGGAGGCAGAAGCAGGCGGATCTCTGTGAGTTCAAGGCCAGCCTGGTCTACACTTTGAGTTCCAGGACAGCCAGGGCTACATAGAGACCCTGTGTCAAAACAACAGCCAACCAAACAAACACAACAACAAAAAAGTAAACCCTGAAGCGGTACCTCCGTGGTGGTCAGAGGCTCCTCACATGTGGTGTTAACTTCCAAGTAGAGACACAATGAACTAATAGCGCACTGTGCAGAGCCTGGAGGGAGACCAGGTAGACCCCGAGGGCCCAGCACTCCAGGATGACCCGGATGAGGGGTGTCCCTATGCAGTACTAGCAGTACTAGTGAGGATGCTGTCGTCAGGTACTGAGGTCAGACTGGCCTTGTATTCTACTGGAGGGCTTTGATTCTCACTGTGAGGACGGTGAGAGCCACGGAAGGACATCAAGAAGAGCAGTGACTGGAGTTGCCTTGCAGGGACACTGGTGTGGCTGTGGTGCAGGGGCTGGATGGCAGTGGGAGGATGGGAGAAGAAGGACCGCGAGGAGGATGCTGTAGAGTTGACAGTAACGGACAGATGCTTTCCAGAGGTCCTCACAGGTAGAGCTACAGCCTGGGGATAGCTGCTTGGAGTCTGACGACAGGCACCCACCCCTGAGGGACTCTGTGTGGGACCCAAGGCTGCTGGAGCTGCTGAACTCCAGTCTCTGTGGCTCGGGCGGAGATTAACCCTTTAGTGGACAAGAGTGCTGCTGTGCCAAGTGTCTTGAAGTGGCTCTCCTGACTGGAGCTTCACCCAGGCATGAAGCCTCCAGACCTTCTTCCCCCTTCCAGCTCTGGAAGGGCAGATGGCTCTGTGTTGTCTCCCCCAAGCCATCTCCAGCCTCCCCCCAACAGAAGATCTCTACAGCAGGTCTTCCTCTGTGCCTGTGTGCACACGGTCGAGTCAGGAACTGTGGGAGAAGAGAGACGGAGAACCAGAGAAGTCCCGCTTCCCTTCCTAATGGGGACATAAGGGGCTGTTCCCACTTGTGGGGGAGGAAGGACAGATGGTTGGGAGTCTGCGTGAAGGTCTCCCGCCTTCACCCCTCTGGCCCCCCATCCTTCCTCCATATGGCATTGCATCGCGCTCCTGTCCCAGTACTTCCTGTGGCTCTTCTGTGCCCTCTGGATGAAGTGCAGATCCGCAGACAGGGCCTTAGCCAGCCTCCAGCCTCCACACTGGTCACCCCTGTCCTCCTCGGCCTCTCTCCGAGGCTGGTCCCTCTGCTTGGAACAGTTTCCTTGTCTAGCCCCGGCATCTGACCCTTGAGTAAATGGACAAGTCCTCCTCATTCCTTCCTAGGAAGCTTTCTCACTCTACACCTCTCAGCTAGAAAACGTTCCTCTTCTGGCTTCCCACGGGCCACTGCTGGCCATCCCATCCTCCAGGCTGTCTGTGATTTCTCTAGCCTAGCGCCCGGGTGACTGTACTGTGGCTGGGAAGGCGAGACCTTTGCCTCGCTGACATGCACTGTGGCCTGGCACCATGCCCAGCATTCAGAAGACATTGGTGGGGGGAAACCCCAGGACATATCAAAATGTCAATCATTCCTGCTGGAAGCAGGTTAGACAGAGCAGAAGTATCCCCTCCCCCTCCTATTTTTAAGGCTCAGGCGGTGAGGAAAAGCACCCCAGACTCACTCCAGGCTCTTGTCCTCCCATGACAGAAGGAAGCTTAGGCCAAAAAAGGAAGAGGAAGATGCCGTGAAAATCCCACAGCAGCAGGGCATGAGATGTGTGTCAGTGTGGAGATGTGTTCTGTATTTGACAGGCCAGGGGCCCTCTCTTACGGTCAGAGCCCTTGACCACCCCACAGCAGGGAGCGCAGATCCTTGGAGGAGGCTACCCAGGGCTTGGGGTGAGCGTGTTGGGGAGCCAAGCTAGCTGGGTCCTAAATTAGAGCTCAGTGTCATCTCAAACCCCCATGGAAGCGGAGAACTGATACCCAGGGGGTGTGGGAGACATCAGGGATTCAATCACAGGCTAATAGCCTCCCAGCCCGAGATGCAATTAGGGGCTAGTTCCCAGGGGTCTGCAGGCGGTGGGAAGGACAGTTACTAGTTTGGAGTTGGAGGTGGGGGCCACCTCTTCAGTCCTGAGTCCTCAGAGAGGCCAGGGTGTGGGCACAGGAACAGAGAAGAGGCTCCGAACAGAAGCAAGGGTGAGAATGTAGACGAACAGTGCCCAGAGGCCCTGGACTCACCAGAGCTCAGTAAACACTATCACCATGGACGGCTTAGGGAAGGCCATCGCGTGCTTGGCACTAACTCTGGTCTCAGACTTCCATAGGCTCCAGTTGCAGCCGGTCCACTAGCCAGATCCACACCTCCATCCCCAGACATGGAGCACTGACTGGGTTTGTCACCTGTGACAGGACCAACACCAGTCCTTTCCCAAGCAGCGGCAGGAGGATTGAGATGGGCTTGGGCTTCTGGTTCTGCCTAAACATGGCTGCCTCCAGTGGGTCTCCCAATCACGACCTCGACCTCAGCCATCTCCCTGACATTTAGCCCCTGAGACTAAAGGCTGCACTTTCTGAAGCTCAGAGGCTCCACAGGGGCCTTACAGCCCCAGGCTGCAGGAGACAAAAGTCTGTAGAGTTGGGGCTGGAGAGATGGCTCAGGGGTTAAGAGCACTGACTCTCCTTCCAGAGGACCTGAGTTCAATTCCCAGCACCCACATGGCAGCTCAAACCTATCTGAAACTCCAGTTTCAGGGGACCCCAACACCCATGGCAAAAACACAAATGCACATAAAAATAAAGTTTAAAAAAAAAAGTCTGTAGAGTTTTCTTTGCTGTTTTTGGTTTTTTCAAGACAGGGTTTCTCTGTGTAGCCCTGGCTGTCCTGCAACTCACTTTGTAGATCATACTGGCCTTGAACTCACAGAGATCTGTCTGCCTCTGCCTCCCAAGTGCTGAGATTAAAGGAGTGCACCACCATGCCTGGCTGAGTTTTCTTTCTTTAAAAAAAAAAAAAAGTGTGTGTGTGTGCGCGCGCGCGCGCGCGTGTGTGCACAGATCTGTGTGGGTGTCCATGGAGACCAGAAGAGGGCATCAGATGCCCAGGAGCTGTAGTTACAGAAGGTTGCGAGCTGTGCCCCACACGGGAGCTGGGAATCCGAACTCTCACCCTCTGCAACAGCAGCAAGCCCTCTGAACCTCAAGCCATCCCTGCAGCCCCAGAGCTGGCTTTCTGCAGAGCTTCAAGCAGGGTCCAAGGGGACCATTGTTCAAAGACACTTTGACACCATGCTTCTGTGAGGAGCTTAAGACTTACTGGGCCACTTCATGACAAGCAGGAAGAGCTTGGGAGGGAGGAGCTAGCTCATTATACCTGGTTTTTGCTGAGCACTTTGTATCTGTCACACAGGCCCAGGAGAAGGGTGCAGGTAGCCCAGTTTCACAAAAGGCTCAATAGGTGATGTGCTGCTGATCCAAGGATGCCTGGCTACAGAGTAACAGCCCCAGGATGCAGGCTTAGGTTTCCCAGAGCCTGGGCTCTGAAGACGACTTGGGGGAGTTTAGGAATTGTTTTTATTCTCACAGTCCTGCAAGATCTCCTCCATAGTTTCAGGGTCAGAAGAAATACGGAAATCAGACCAGGCTACACGAATACAGTGCCATTGGCTGGGTCTTAGGTGTGGATGCTTCCATGCCCAGGTTCTAGGCCAGGTTGCAGACTCTGTGCTTCCCCCCCCCCCCACCTCTCCGCCTCTCACCAAGTCCCGGTGCTTTGAGATAAAGAGCGGGCAGAACCCCAGCATGTTGAAGTGGCTGTTCTGGGGTAACTAGAAACCTGGATTTCCTAGACCCTGCATGACTCGTCAGTATGGCTTCACCCAAAGTGTCTCCACTGTAGTTGTCCCAGAAAGTGGAAATCAGGAGCCCCCAGCTCTCCAGCAGAGGGGCTGATCTGGTCACCCACCCACTTCTATCATAGGTTTTGGGAGAGGGAACCACACCCCATCACTCCGTCCTGGTAGCAGCCTGGGCTATTGTGGGCCCAGGTTCAAAGTCCAGCTCTGCTCCCCTCCAGCCCTGTAGCCAGAGTCCCGGATTCTGGGCCTGACAGAATCTACCTCTGTGGAGACTTAAAAAAGCCATTTGTGGGGCAGGCACAGGCACCATGCGAACGAACACTTGCTACTGTTCCACTTTAGCAACTGAAATTCACGCGTTTAAACTTTTAAAATTTAATATTATATTTGCATTTATGTATCCGATATTTGTGTATATGTGGGTGTGTATGAGAGAGAATGCGTGTGGGTGTGTGGGTGCCTGTGTGCCATGATGCTCCTGCGGTGGTCGGAGGATAACTTCAGGAACTGATGCCTTTCTATCATGGCTTTTTAACAGAGTCATCCGCAGACCCCTCTTTAGAGTGCACAGAGGGAGGACAGTTGTTAAGTCTACTTGAGGCGGAGCGTGTGCGGAGCGTGTGCGGAGCGTGTGCACAGTGCTGGCTCTCACAGCTGTGAGACGGAAGCGGGTGTGCTGTTCCTGTTCTTAAGTTCCTGGCACGGGAGGAGGAGGGGGGCTCTGAGGGTTAGAACCCACAGTTAGACCCCACAGCCTTATTTTAAAACAGGGAGCCAGGGGCTGCCAGCTCAAGGTCATCCAGAGTCATGGGAGCTGGAAAAACCAGGCTCTAACCCATTTGGCCTGTGATTTGGCTTCCACTGTCAGGAGGTGCTGGTCCCTGGAGAGAGGGGTTCCTGGTAAGGGGACACTTTGTTCTTGGCAACTCCCTTTAGCTCCTGGAACAGTGCCTGACACATTGGAGGTGCCCAACCTAAGGAATCAGTGAATGAATGAATGAATGAATGAATGAGTGAGTGGTGAATGAATGAATAGACTGGAAAAAAGACAAGTGTTCTTCCAGGACAAGAGAGTGTCTGTGGGACACAGATCACTGGTCACCTTGATCTCAGGGTGATTGCACTGAGCAATTTATGGTCACGACGCCTTCCCAGGGATGAAGTCTTCTCCTTCAGATGGCAGTGTGGGGGAGGGGAGAGGAGGCTCCATCCAAGAAGAAGCTGCTTTCTGAGGGATGGAAGTTAGATGGCTAGTAAGCTGTGAGAGGGCTGAGGAACGGGGGTGGGGGTGGGGGCTTATGGGGGGGGACAGGGATGGCTGCCCTGACTGTGGAGGGAGAAACGTTACCATGTCTTTCTGTGTGTGTCGGGGAGATGGAGAAGTGTGTGAGGTTGATGTGCCCGAGGGAGCCCCGAATCACGCTTGCCCAGAGCCTGGGACACCTGGGGGCCTCTGTTGGCAAAGGCCACCTCCGTTCCTTAGAGGCCTGGGAAACTCAGCACTGGCTGTTCTGGATACTGTTGCCACAGAGATGTGGAGCCATGCTCCTCCGAGAATGTTAAACCATGGGGCGTGGCTTGCCCTCAGCATGGTTTGAAGCTGAGGGTAGAGGTGGGAGGTGGTTGGGGCAGCAGCAGGATTTGATGAGACTCTGTGGAACGTAACAGCCATGGGCACATACGATGTGGCTGACAGCGGCTTTAGAATCTGCGGTTCTGGACTTGATCCCAATTTCTGACTGGTAGCCCCGGACAAGAAATATGACATCTCTTAGCCTCAGCTCTCTCTCTCTCTCTCTCTCTCTCTCTCTCTCTCTCTCTCTCTCTCTCTCTCTCTCTCTCTCTCTCTCTCTTGTTTTTTGAGACAGGGTTTCCCTGTGTAGTTTTGGTGCCTGTCCTAGAACTCACTCTGTAGACCAGGCTGGCCTCAAACTCCCAGAGATCCGCTTGCCTCTGCCTCCCGAGGGCTGGGATTAAAGGCATGCGCCGCCGCCGCCGCCGCCGCCGCCGCCGCCGCCGCCTAGCGATAGCATTCTTTATTCTAGCTGCTGTGACAGTCCTTGGAGCCTGTCTAGGTAAAGCACTGTGCAGGGAGGCATAGCAAAGCCTCCCTAAGTCATTGGTGCCAGGGTAGGGCTTCTGCAGGAGTCGGGCCCTTAGAACAACCCTGCGTCTGGGCCTGCATTTGGGGACTGGTGCAGAGGCTGGGGATTGGTTGGGTTCCTTCCACAGACAGAGGAGACCAGGAGTCAGAAGTTATGTCATCCTTTGAACATGGGCCTGGAGGCTCTGCCGCAGGCATATCTGAAAAATAAATAATAACAACTTGAATAATTCACAGAATCCGTGTGAATAATTCACCACGGCCTCCCAAGCACCGGGCGATTAGTCACCGCAGACCCAGGCTCCGGTCCTGTCTGCCTCTGGCTGCCCCGAGGGCCCTGGGGAGTGCAGCCTGGCCACAGGGGCAGGAGGTGGAGGACATGTAGGGACACTTGGAGAGCCCTCTGGGGGCTGAGGTGTCCTGGGGTGCAGCAGTGAAATAGAGAGATCTGTGGGTTCCGTTCAGTCTTGGGGAACCAGAGGGGGCTGATCTAGAATCCCTGAGTGAGTGGGGCCCTACAGCTGGCCATGGCAAATTGCCTTTCCTCTCGGGGCTTCATTTCGGAGGCCCAGAGCACAGACGGCCTCTCGTTGTTCTTATATTGGCCTCCTCAGCCCTGATTGTCCAGTCCTAAAGAGCTCCACCTCCACAGGGAAGCCAAGCCACACACACACACCTCTTAGCTTTGCAATAAATGCTGAGGAGTCCACACAGGCCTGTTGGGAGTCAAAACAAGGTGGTGTCTCTCTGGAGCTCAGGCAGACCTCTGATAGTGTGACTTGGCTCAAACGTTTCGGGTCTCTGTTTCCTCCTCTGTAAAATGGGGATGAAGAAACACCTAGCTCATAACGTTATTAT
Organism: Peromyscus maniculatus bairdii; assembly: GCF_049852395.1. Classification (NCBI taxonomy): domain Eukaryota; kingdom Metazoa; phylum Chordata; class Mammalia; order Rodentia; family Cricetidae; genus Peromyscus; species Peromyscus maniculatus. Next base: position 29,788,912 of record NC_134870.1, on the reverse strand, counting down.
TGTTCCGTGGATGAAATGGCGTCATGACCATAAATTGCTCAGTGCAGTCCCTGGCACACAGCAAGCGCTAAACAACAGTAAGCCGTTACAGATACTCATTATCTTTCCAAAGATAGTGTGCCGGAGACTTGGGGGGAGGAACGAGGCTGCTCACGAACTGCAGATGTTCATGTAGAACATGGTCGGCAGGCCCAAGAGATGGGCACAGACTGCTGGCCAGCCCCAGGGAGGGCTGAGGAGGGTGCCTCCACGCTCTTCCCACTAGGGGCCCCACACAAAATACCTGGTCCCTTGTTTATTCTCCCCTGAGCACCTGCCACAGCCGTAATTATTTCTTGGTTATTTGTTCACCTTTTGATTATCTGCCCTTCCTACTGAATTGTGAGCTCCTGGGGATAGGGATCTGCCTGTCATAGTCATATTGTCTCCCTAGGGAATACCTTAGACTCTCTCCGGCCCGTAGTAGGTGCTTAGTAAATAGTCGTTGTCGGTTGAATGGAAAGCACTGGCCACATCAGGTGGGATGTGGTTGTGAAGGGCTGCTGGTGGGTCCGAAGCAATAGCTCAGAGAAGGGTTGGTGGATCTGGGGCCAGCCTCTGCCAGACTGGCTGCTGGTGATGCTGCATGGCTGGGCCAACACCCTCTCCTCCTCCTCCTTTCCCTACCTCTCAGGTGAGCTTTCCTGAGACTGACACACAGTGAACTTAATGGTGGCACAGGCTGGCGGAGCCTGCCCCAGTAATGATTTAACCGCTTGTTTAGAATTTCCTGTGGCATTAATGATTATCCCCCCCAGAACAGGGGAAATAATTGGCTGCATTCTTGTGGTGAAGGTGCTCCCTGTTAGCTGGAAACTGAGCCTGGTCCGTAGTCTCCCTCTCTCCCCTGCCTGCCACTCATAAGGGGATGGCGATACAGGGGTTCCTGTGCAGAGGAGTTGGGAGGCCGCCTGGGGGCTGCAGGGCTTGGCTGGGGGCAGACACTGCAGGGAGAAGGTGACCGAGAACTCAGAGACTTAGAAACGGAGCACGAGAGGAGGACGCTTGGAGACTGTTCTTAGACCGAGGGATTCCAGTCTCAGTTCATTGCTTCCATTTCTCCCCGGTTGCTTCAAGTCTCCTTTGCAGAAGCTTTGCGGGGTTGTGTCTCCTCTAGTATGTGCCCAAGCGAGCGTCTCTAGGACAGCGGTTCTCAGAGTCTGGCACCTGACCAGCCAGCAGGAGCAGCAAGAGCTAGGCTGGGCTTTGAATGCAACCACCCCTCAGCACCCCCACCCCACCCCCCAGTTCTGCCAAATTACAAACCCCTGGGGGTGGAGCCTTGCACTCCCCAAGCTTCCCAGGTGATTCTGGTGTTCAAGTTTGGGGAGCCATGCTGTAATGTATGCGTGCCGTGACATGGGAAGGGGTACACATACCTGTGTTGTGCGTGGGCATGGAGTATCTGAGACTCGGGACCTCCATTATCAGCAAGAAAGCTGCAGCAGTGGATGCTAGAAAGGCCCAGGCAGAAGTCAGGCCCTCAGACGTCCCAGCATGCTGCTGCCGGAGGATAGCTCAGGTCAGCTTCTTCAATAGCCATTTGTTCCTGGGTGGCCATAAGACCCTCGTGTGGGGTGCCTAGGGGTGTGAGGAGGACTACTGCCCTTGCCCTGGCTTTCATAAAGAAGACCTGAGATGGTGGACAAGATCTGCCTCAGCCTTGACATCCTAACATTGAACACACAGAAGGGACTGTATGTTGGCCCCAGTGGTCAAGGGACTGGCAGGTCCCTGCCCCTCCTCATGGCTGGTGGCTTGGAACCAGGGAGTTTTCAGGTAGTAAGGAGGACTGGGCAGGGATAGGGCAACTAGACTGTTTCTGAGAAGGCCACAGACACCTTGGGCCTGTGCATCTTTCAGAGAGTGGGAGGGGCTGGGATGAGAGAGACTTAGATGCTCTGAGGGTGACTGAAGTGGGAGGGTGCTGGGTGCCGCAAGAGAGAGGGAGGGAGGAGTCTGAGGATGGAGGAGGAGGAAGGAATTGGCTAAGTGGACAGGAGAACCAGGGGTACAGCTGGGTACCAGGGAAGGAGAGGGGAAGAGGATGGGGAAGGGGAGAGCCAAAGGGAAAGGTGAGGAGGCCGTGGCAGGAGGATGTGAGGGATGAGCCACAGCTCTGTCTGTGGGATGTTAGTGGGAGGGGGGTCATGGGTGGGGGTGCAGGTCCCCAGTGGGAGGGGCATGGGGCCTGTCTCCTGTCTTAGGTTTACTGGACATGAGAGGTCCTGGCCTGAAATTCATGAGTCTAGACTGGGTGAGAAAGAGAGCTGCTGATTGAATTTTGTATAATAAATATATAAATACAATACATAAATGGAAGGAATATGAACCATTAGGAAGGAAAGATGGCCTTGCCCCCCTCCCCAGAAAAGTTCAGAGGAAGCTGCTGACCCAGGGCAGGAATCAGATCTGACCCAGGACCAGGGCTCTTCTCAGCCTTGGCCAGAGAGTCTGTGTGTGTGTGTGGCAGTCAGGGCACAGGTGTGTAGCTGGTCCAAGTGCCTCAGTGCTCTGCCCTAAACGGGACATCTTCACCAACCTGCCACCCAGTCACTCCCCATCCCTGATCCACACAGCCCCGCGGCTGAGGGAGCATTTCAGAAGATGATAGGAAGGTGGAATGGAATAATATAAGAGCTGGATGAGGGTGTGGGGGAGAGCTGTGAGAGCCTGTCTTCTGGGCATGGCTTGGCTATTGCTCCCATCAGGTGTGGTTATCTGCATGAGACCTATACAAAAATCCAACCAGCCAAGCCATTCTTCTCTGAATGTATGGCCTCTGGTAAGTCCCCTATACTCTGGGGATGCCCCCATACCCATGCACATATGGGCAGCATTGATGGGACTTAGTGGGTTAGCAAAAAGAAAGATATGATGTTAGGAGGGGGTATGTTGGAGGTAATGGGGGGGGGGAGGAGCTGAAGGATGGGATGAAGAGTGTATGTGATGTCTCATTGATACATATATGAATGTCTCAAAGAGTAAAAAAAAAAGAAAGAAAAAAGTAAGAAACACAATGAATGAAATAAAGACCAACCCACACACAAAGCTTTCCGCTGACCATGGCAGCTCATGCTTGTCATCCTAGAACTCTGGAGGCTGAAACCAAGGACTGCCTGGAGTGGAGCCCAGCCAGGGCTCTATAGGTAGGCTCTGTCTCAACATACACTGAACAAACAAACAAACAAAACCACATATAAAAAGTCAACTCAAAAAAAAAAAAAAAACCCACGGAAAAAATCATTGTGTTAATTAAAACAAAACTGAACTGAGGGCTGCAAAGAAAATACCAGAATGTCTTAGGGTCTCTATTGTTGCTGCAAAACACCACGACCAAAAGCGAGTTGGAGCAGAAAGCGTTTATTCAGCTTCCACTTACACATTTCCATCGCTGACAAAGTCAGGACAGAAACTGAAGTAGAACGGGATCCTGGAGGCTGGAGCTGATGCAGAGGCCGTGGAGGGGAGCTGCTTCCTGACTTGCTTCCCATGACTTGCTCAGCCTGCTTTTTTATAGACCCCAGGACCACCAGCCCAAGGATGGCACCACCATGGGCTGGGCCCTCCCCCGTCGATAACTAATTAAGAAAAACGATTCTATGGAGGCATTTTCTCAATTAAGGTTCCCTTCTTTCAGATAACTCTAGTTCGTACGTCAAGTTGATGTAAGACCAGCCAGCACACAGAACAAGGAAGGCCCAGTGTGGTAGCTCATGTCTATAATCCTAGAACTTGGGAAGTAGTGGCAGGGAGACCTAGAGCTCAAGGTCATCCTCAGGTACATAGTGAGTTTGAGGCTAGCCTGGGCTACAGAAATCTGCATAGGGCCAGTGAGATGGTGCAGGGAGAAAAGGCCCCTGCCACCAACTGATGACTTGAGGACTTGCATTCACTCCACGGGAACCAGATAGTTGAGAAAACCAGCTCCCCCAAAGGTGTTCTCTGCTCTCCACTTGGACACCATGGCGTGCATGCTCACACACACATATATGTAGCCAGGCCCTGGTGGTGCACACCTTTAATTCCAGCACTCAGGTAAGAAGAAGAAAGTGGATCTCTATGAGTTCCAGGCCAGCCTGGTCTACAGAGGGAGTTCCAGGACAGCCAAGGCTACACAGGGAAACCCTGTCTTGAAAACAAATAAACAAAGCACTCCCAAACCAAAAACCGTGTGTGCGTATATGATGTTACCTGTCTACCTATCTATCCTACACAAATTAACCTAGGCAAGTGAGCAAGTCACCATGGCAAGTTACCCAGCCCCAGTGGGCCAGCTGAGTCTGGGACTGGGAGGAGGCAAGAATTCTGGCAGTGAATAGCCTGGGACTGAGACCAAGAGTCTTCTACGTTTCCAGGCCTGTGGCTTTTGCTTGAGGCATCTGGGATCTATTAAAGTGAGACCACGGCAGTCCCCCGCAGGATGTTGACCTCCAGCTTCTGGGCCCAACCCCCCAGCATCTCTCGCTTCCTTTAATTACCATTGGGGACCTGCCATCCGCTAACTTTGCACAGCTCTTCCTGAACTCCTTTCTATTTTTAGCTGGGAAGACCCCATGTGGGTAACAAATTCCAGAAGGTGGACAGCAGCTGTTAAATCAGGACCCCGCCTCCAGAAGTCCTCAGCTAAGGCATTCCAGCTTGAGAGGGGTCTTCTTTGTGCTGAGGTTTCCTTATAGGATCTTAGGAGGTGACAGACAGACAGACAGACACACACAGGCAGACAGACAGACACACACACAGAGGGGGTGTCATGTCCCAGTATTCTGAGCTTTAGAGTCAGAGAGCGGAGGCCTAAATCAGGGCTCCCCTCCTGCTTAGCCCCGTGACACGTAGGTTTCTGTCCTGTGTTTCCATCTGCCCAATGGATAGAGATCACATTCCCTATTGGAGATGGCCGGGACATGGTGACACAATGTAGTAAGCCATCTGCAGCCACCCCCAGCACATTGAGACAGCTGTGTGGAGTGGCCAGGCACTGTCCCAGGTGTGTGTGTGTGGTGGTGGGGGGGCAGCCACGGAGAAGGGAGACCCCGGTTCTCAGGAAGCTGCAGTGCAGGGGTGCAGGGAGATGCTGCGGGCCAGGGAGCAGATCAGTACAGTGACTCTGAAGAGTGGCAAGCTCAGAGGGTCCCCGAGAAGATGGCAGTGATCGGATGGCTCACCAGGGAGGCCCACTCTCTTGAAGTGACATTTGAGAAGAGAGGCAGCCAGGAAAATGGGCTCGAGGGAGGCATTTCCTTTGAGATAGAATTTGTCGGAAGTTCGGGGTCATGCATTTCGTATCTTGAATGTTTTTGTATAATTTGACACTCCCTCTCTGTTTCCCCTAAATCTCAGGTTTCCTCCTCTCTGGGTTGAGGGTTCTCCTGTAGTTCAATGGCTCCGAAGCCTGGGCAGGAATGAGCTGGGTGCTCCCATCCTCTTCCCTCACTCTCCCAGACTGCCTTCTGCTGCCCAGGGTGATGGACGCCTCCTTCCAGGGCTGAGTCATGTGCCGCCTGCCTCTTACAAGCTCTGGGCAACATCCCTGCCACTGCCCAGTCCTCGCTCCACTCCGAGCAGTAGAAAGGCAGATTTACAGGGATTTCCCCAGGGGAGGGGTGCAATCAGGCATCCACTGCACTCTGGCTCAGAGGCTGCAGAAACTGTCCCACTCAGTGAGTGACACTTTCTCCAATGCCCAGAGGAGGAAACTGAGGCTCAGAGGGAGAGGACGCTCTGAGGTTGTGCAATACTCAGTCAGGAGGCCAGCTCTATTATCTTGCTCCTGGCCCATTTGCTGGCTTGCCAGGACCTTAGCTTCTTAAGCTGTGAGCAGCCACCCACTCTGAGCTTCCCCAGGTCAGGGCTCTGTGCAGTTAGCTGGATTAGTAGTGACTGCCTAGGCGGCCACGCAGAGGGACTGTGCAGGATAGAGTGTTATAGTTCAGTGGTTCTTAAATTTCATCTCGCATCAGAATTACCTGGAGGGCTTGTTAAACACAGCTTGCTGGCTCCCACCCCCAGAGTTTCCCATTCGAGGACTCTGGTGTGAGGTCTGATCATTTGCATTTCTAACAAATCCCCAGGTGGTGCTGATGCCTCTGGTCTCAGGCCCACACTTTGAGAACTTCTGCTGTAATTGATTAGTGCTGTCTGCTGTGGCATGCCAGGAGGGGGTTGTGACAAGCAGGATATGTGCATCCTTATTTCATAGGCAACCAGACTAATACAAGCTTAATGTATAAGGTAAAAATCATTTGAAAAAGATGTATAAGTTAACTTAATGTATAAGTTAAAAATCAAAAGAGAAAGAAAATGTGCCACAATGCGGACTCCAAGGTCCTCTACACTGTGAACAAAGTCTACTTCTATCTCCTTATCTCACGTGGCCATCCACGTCCCTGGTCATCTCATTGGCCAGCACAACTCCAGTCACCTGTTATTTGCATGTGATGGCCCATTGCTTAGCCTGCTTCTACCTCCAGTTGGAAACCTTGCCTCATGAACTCCAACCTGTGTAGAGATCTCAGACAAGCCCTTGTTTCTTGTGGGAAGCCGTCCCTGAACTTGCTGGTCTTAAATTCGCCGTTAAAGACTACAGCCCAGAGCCCAGAGCACCCCACTTTGGGAGGTTAGTCAAGATGTTCATGTCTTTTAAAATCAGAGGAAAACAATTAACTTTGGGGTTGAAGAAAGCATTTTAATATGTAGTAGTAATATATAAGGCCATAAAATATTATTTGTGTATCTTTTAATAGAGAGGGACCCAGAAAGGCAAAGGTGCCCGGAACCTACAATGTGGCCCTGTCTACAAGCCCGAGGAAGCCACAGAAAAGCATTTCAGAGAGAAGGAATAATACATACAAAGGCCTTGCGGTGATGATCAGCCGGGCATGTGTGGGAAGCATACAAAAAAAAAAAAAAAAGATCAGCAAGTGAGGTCTGGAGATTGGAGAGAGTGAGAAGAAGGAGGCCAAAGGTAAGACCACAAAGGTGAGGGTGGGCGCTGACCACCAAGTGCTAGACCCGGGGAGTGCATTGGTGGGCCTCTCTGTAGCAATGGCAGGCTGTACTTGCCCCTTGTGAAGGCTGTGTCCCCTTGAAAGGAAGGCCTGCATCCCTAATACATGCCCAGGCAGAGCCGCATCTTGCTCAGCCCCGTGTCTTGGGAATTCTCCTGGATCCTGTCCCCTTCAGAAAAAAAAAAAAGTGGGTTCGGAGGGGGGAAAAAAAGAGTGAGCTGGGCCTCTTGAGCACAGGCAGGTGCTTCGTGACTAGGATGTTTCTCAGGTGGGGGCTGAGCCCCTCTGTCTTGGCCTCATTTCTGGGGCTCACACGGCCCCTCCCTAGGGCAGCAGACTGGAGGGGGGGGATGGGGCTTCCGCAAGTGAGATACAGCAAGGAGCTATTTAAAGCCGCCGGCAGCTCGCCCCTTCTGTTCACGGCTCTGCCGGGTGGGAGCTGCCATCGTCACGCACCCACCGGCGCCTCAGGAACACAGCAGCCCAGTGCACCCACACAGAGACACGTGGGGAGGGTCTCCAAGCACCTCGCTGCTGCCAGGGGCGCATGCTACTTGTAGGACGGGGCTGGGAAACGGGGATGGACCCTGAACGGGCTCTGGCCTCAACTTCATGGTTTCATTTACACCCCAGGGGAAAAGGACTAAATATAGGCTACCCCTCCCCCAATGGCCACAAGTGTAACCAATTAGCGACTTTTCAAGGTGTCGGTGGAGGCAGGGGAATCGGAGGCCCATGTGGGTCTGGAAATGCTTCTTGAACTTGGGAGGCTCTCCCAGGCCTTGGGGGAGGAGCTGGGAGCCTAGGTCTGCCGAAGCTGTACCCATAAACTAGTGGTCTCTCTGGGATGCTCCATACCCTTCTACCCTTGGGTGCCTCCAACATTAACCTCCCAAGGACCCAAGCTCTCAGTCGTTTGTTCTGGTTTCTGAGCCAGCCCCGCCCTGGCAAATCCAGGCCCACGACTTAAGCTTTCTGAGCCTCAGTTTCCATCTCTGTGATGTGATGGTAAAAACCAGGTCCATCTCAGCTAGTTGAAGATTTTGTTTTAATTTAAAAAAATGTGAGGATCCTCTCTACAGCCTGAGCTCTCAGTGAGGGCTACCCTACATCAGCAGCATCATTAGCATATATTTAAAAACTGGTCTCCTACCCCCAAAACCAAGAGGTCATTGTGGCCCCCTCCTGACCCCTGTGGGTGTAGACAAAGGATTGTGGGAATGGGAAACAGGGGCGGATCTGGCCTTCTGTGGACTCTCCGAGCTCTCAGTGGCTGGCTACACGCTGGCCCCTGGTCAAAATGTGAGGAGCATCTACCAGCCCCTTCTTAGGGTAAGAACTCAGGCTCAACCTTCAAACACAAAGTCACCTGTGGAGGCCAGACCATGGTGATAAGGGGATCTGTAAGCGGAATATCCTTCATCAAGAAGGCACTAGCTGCTCACAACTACACAAGTAGCCTGTAACCCGGCACTGGTGAGGCTGAGGCAGGAACATTAGGAATTCCGGGCCAGCCTGGGCTATATAGATATAGTGGTCTTTAAATGAGAGCACTCAGACAAAACAAAACCCACAAACTTCACAGGGAGAAGAGAGAGGGAGTGGCCCGGGGCTGCCGGGAGAGAGAGAGATCTGGAAGAAGTACAGCAGAGAGACTAGTGAGTAACAAGGAGAGGGAGAGCCCACAGAGGTCAGCCAACGGCCCCTCGCCACTCACGGGTGTCTACTGCTTCGGGCTGCCTTCTTCTGACCCATCCTTTTCACCTGCGTTCACCACACAATATCCCACCTCTTCACCACAGGTCCCCCGCTGCCCATTCTGGGTCCCCTTTATCACACCCTCCATGCTTCCTTCCCAGGACTCTTGATAAATATCATTGCATCGGTGGTATTACGGCCCCACCCACACCCTCATGAGACCACCTGGAGTCCTAGCCTGGCAGTCTTAGGTCTTCTGCCAAAGCCCAGGACTCTGTCTCGATTCCCACTAGCTCCTCCTTCTGGGTCCCCATCACCCTCCTCCATCATTGCGTTCTGCAGCCAGCCGCCTGGAAGCTGAATCAGAGCCATAGAACTAACATTTTGCACACACGTCTCTCCAGATGACAGACAGGATGGGCCTTCTGCCCTCAGCCCACACACACCCGTGCTCAGGAAGCACAGAGAGCCAGGGCTGCCCCCCACACTGGAGGAGAAGAGAGCTGGGTGGAGGAGAGGCCCTTCCGTCTTTGGATAGCAAACCTGGCCTTTGCCCTTTGGTCTTTTCTGTCCAAAGCTTGGGATTCAGCTTTTGGGGGAGGGTGGGGAGCCACGTGATTTATATCAAACCACTGTGTAGACTGGTGAGAGAGGCCATAGGGGTTTATATGCAGGAGGGGAAAGGATGGGACAGAGGCTTAACAGGGAACCGGGGAAGGAGAGGCAGGTCTAGGAACCAAAGTGAGACGGATCATGGGACGGGCCAGAGACAAGGATGAGGAGCGATGAGAGATACTTGAGACAGGAGGAGATATAAGGGACACTGAACAGAATGGTGGCAAGTACCCAGATGAGGAGAAGCCATCAGGAGCCCCACCGAGCCCCGAAGGGAGCCCTAGAGATGCACAAGGAAACTAGAACCCGGGGCTTCTACAGAATAATCCAGAAGGATCCAGGGCTGTGCCTGGAGGGGAGAGCAGAAACTCTTCTCAGAACTCTGACAGGAGCTGCTGGCAGGTGAGCCAAAAGCGACTGCTGGGGACACACCCAGTGACTTAGAAGAACCTGAGCCCAGGACTCCTGCTGGGGTGGGGTAGATGTTGCACAGGATCACGGATGTGGAACCCCGGCTGCCCCCCCCCCCGCCCCCACCATTGCTAGCTGAGCATCATTTAGCTAGAGAGCATGCTGGCTATGACCATAAGACCTGGACCATGCCTGGGAGGGAGAGCAAGTAGGCCTAGGGAAGCCCCGCCAACAGGTGACAGGAGGTGGAGGAGCCTTGGGGTGCCAAATGGGGGCAGCGTCTCGTACTGTGCACTGCCTCTGGTAGAGAGGTCCCAGAGTGCCAGTCCCACAGCGTGTGTTGTTTTTGCTCATTCATGTCCCCAGTGGTCACCACGGACTGAGCCAGTGACACCGTCCCCACTGACTAGGAACCAGGGACTCGTAGCCATTGTGTCCTGGTCTGTCACACAAAGTGCTTGCAAGGCCAATACTGTTGTCACTCCCTTCTTTGGGTGTGTGAAAGCTTGCACACGTGCTTGGTACTGGTGATTGAACCCAGCATCTCTGGAATGCCAGCGAACACTGTATGTAACCACTAAGCTATAGTCTTGACGTTCTTGGAACTTTTTGTTCTGAGGCAGAGTGTCGCTCAGTAGTCTAGCCAGCCTTGAACTTGTGTTCTCTCCTGCTTTAGCCTCTCAAGTAGCTAGGGCTTCACCACCAAGCCCAGTTCTGTCTCCCCCACCCCCACCCCCACCCCTGCCCGTTTTATAGAATGTGGAGCGGAGATGCATGCCCACTGGGGAGCTTGTCTGGATCCCTTGGACTCTACCTTGCTGTGTGTGAGCCTCTGCCTTCCCAGCAGCCCTTGGAAGCTCCATCCTTGCTCTAACATTTGTGACTCAGCAGTTTTCCCTCACACTCGCCAACACACACACGTGGGTGGACTCCAGAGATACATATGAGTGCACTGGAGAGGACTGGGCATTTGTCCTTCATCTGGCCAAGGCCTTTTCACCCCAGGCTCCCTTTGTTTTTCCTCCACAGTCTCTCAGATCACCTCTTTTTGGCTCAGCCACTGAGCATGAGGATGATGTCATTGCTTTTATTTAAAGAAAGGGGCTGAGCCACAGAGAGGATGGGGGTCCTTCTGGGAGCAAGAGCCAGGTACCTGGCCTTTTCTGTTCCCCAGCTGTGATCTGTGTAGCTACTCTATGAGACAGCCACATCCCCTGAGAATCACCCTCACGGGCCCTTCTCATCTTGGGAACAGTGTGGGAGGGACTCACAGATGAACAAGAAAACAGCAAAGCCCGGGTCTGTGAGGATGCTCGCAGCAGCTTCAGATACCCGTCCAAGGGCGGGTATCTCTGCCTGGCATCCCAGTGGAGGGTGACAAAGAAGGGAACCAATGGGAAACATGGCCCTGGACTCATTAGGTCCGTGATCTTTCTCTTGCATCCCCTAACAGTCAGCCTGGCCACCTGTTTCTCCATGGGACACCGGAGAGGGCCATCAGTGAGGGAAGCGGAAAGAACCCCAAGGCCGGGGGTGGGGGGCAGGTCTGCTCAGCACCTCTTGTACTCCCATGTCCATGACCTATCCCCCTGTGCACCCTAAGACTTCCCAGCACATCCTGAAACTCCTTTATACCTTGGCCTCATCCCTTCCTGTGTGTGTGTGGGGGGGGGGGGGGGCTCATTTGGGATGTGGCTCACTAAGTACCTCATTTAAATATGACATCACTCAGAGGGTGGCGCTGTTGATTTTTTCCTTTTTACAGAGGAGGCTGCTTGCCCAAGTCACACAGCTGGTGGGTGGCTGTTACGGTTGGGATCTCCAATGTCTCCCAATGGCCACATGTGACCGGCTTGGTCGTCAGCCTGTGGCACTATTGAATAGCAGTGAATTATCACTTCTCAGCCTTTTGGCTGAGGTGGGGGTGAAGATGATGAACTCTTTAGGAGGAAGGGCCTGATGGAGGGAAGCTCGATTGTTGGTGGCATATCTTTTCCTCCTCTCTCTCACATCTCTCTCGCCATGGTAACCCAAGTAATGAGTGACCGTGGACTGAGACCATAGGCAAAATCATCTTTCTTATAAGTTGACTGTCTTGGGTATTCTGTCACAGCAACAACCTGTCTGTCAGGTGGGGATTATAGTAACTCCTATGTCATGTGGCCTGTGCAGTTCCACAAGACAATGTGGAAGGTTGGCACCCTGGCATGTGGTATGCCCTCAGTAACCATGCAGAGAGAATTATTACCTGAAGAGGCAGGCTTGGAAAGATGGCACAAGCGTGTGGGGATTGAGGGCTGGGCTTGGAGGAGTAGAGGAACACTTCTTTGTGTCCCTTTTTGATGGCTCTGGAAGAAAACTCAGAAGGGAGCCTTGATGGAAGTGGGTGGAGGATGATGGGAGCGAGAGGGGATGGGATCATGGACACCTGTGTGACCTACATGGGGGTGTTTCTCAGTCTAAGAAAAGGCCAGAGGAAGGAGGCTCTGGGGCTTGCTTACCAGCCAGCCTAGGCAGATTGATGAGTTCCAGATTCAGTGAGACCTTGCTTCAAAATAGGGAGTAGAGAGCAACAATTAAGGAAGACATTCAATATTGACTTCTGGACTCCACACACACACACACACACACACACACACACACACACACACACATTCACATACACACACATTCTCTCTCTCTCTCTCTCTCTCTCTCTCTCTCTCTCTCTCTCTCTCTCTCTCTCTCTCTCATGCACACACTACCTGGGCTGATTCCACTCTGTACTCATCACAGACTTCTTGAATGAGAATCAAGGGCCGTGGCCTTGTGACAGTTCTCAACATTCCCTGGGGTCTCTGAGACTCAGCCAAGCCTGTGACTTACTGTTCAGAACCAGAAGGTCACTGCAGGTCAGAGCTTGGAGCAGAGAAGGACAAACCCTTCCCATGCCTGCCTTTTGCAGGTAGTGCCCAGGTTCTGCTTGAAACTTGTACCCGGAAAAAACCCACAGAAAAAAAGTTCTGAAGCCACTATTAATACTGATAGCCCACTACCATGGACCAGCCAAGAAAAAGCATTTGAAAAATACCTATGATGATGATGATGATGAGGAGGAGGAGGAGGAGGAGGAGGAGAAGGAGGAGGAGGAGGAGGAGGAGGAGGAGGAGGAGGAGGAGGAGGAGGAGGAGGAGGAGGTAGATGAGTAGGATGAGGATAAGGAAGAGGAAGAAGAGGAGACTGCGAACCAGGGACCAGTTAAGGGCATCTCATGAATGATCTCTTTCAAACCTCACCACAGCCACTGACTAGGTCAACCCATTTATACAGAGGAGAAAGTGGAGGTTCAGAGGGCTATGTCACAGGTCACAGAGCTTGTTCATGTGATTCAAACCTTGGTCATCTGAATCTGCGGCTGACACGACCTCCTCTTTCTCTGCATCCAGTTCAGGCCCAGAGAGCTGCAGTGAATTTCTCAAGATCACAAAGCAAATGGGTGGTAGCCGGAGGACTAGAAACCCTCCTCTTCCTGTTCTCCATTCTTCAGACACGGTTTGCAGACAGGTTAGGGATGGGCCAAGGGGAGCGTTCTCGGGTCTGCACTTCCACTCTAGATGGAGAAAGGGGAAGCAGAGTGATAGAGGCTGACACCCAGGGAGAAGGAGCAACTTGGGACAAGGTGACCATGGTGGCTGTGGCAGCCTTACTGGCCTGGTAGGAGGAGTTGTGTGGCCTGGTTTCCACAGATGTGGGCTGCAGCCGCCCTCTGAATGGGAGGCTATTAAGGGAAAATGCTTTGCAAGGAGCTGAGCAGCCGGGTGCACAGACCATCGGGTGCTGAATGGGGGCTTTGTCTCTTTAGCCTCCAGCAGACGTCTGCTGCCTGGGTCTGTGTCTGGGAGGCTGGCTGGTCATGAGGCCAGAGGGTCATTCTAAGAAGGCTATGTGGCCTCCACTTCCTCCATGCCCCTCTCCCGGGGTGGCTCTGGGGGCCGATCAGAGAGCACATCCTATAGTTGACTGAAAAGTCCTAGGGACTCAGTTTTGCTGTTTGGACAATGGAGCTAAAGAGGGGGTTGTCTTCTAACCTCGTGGAGGCGGAGCCTGAAAGGAACCTCACCCTCGTGGTGCTGGGTGGTAGCTACAGTGAGTGTTGTGTGCCCCCCCCCCCCCAGGCTTCCCCTTGATCTCGCTCCATCCCACTCATCCCAGGGAAAACCTATTTCAAGTCTCCCCACTGTTCCTCCCCACAACAGACAGACAGCAGCTCATGATGGCCATCTCGTGTGAAGTGAGGCTGTGTGTGGAGAAAGATCAACCCTAAAAGAAGAGCTCTGAAGAATATGTGGGTTCCAGGCTGCATTCCCCCTTGACTTAGGACACTCTCGAAGGCTGAAGTGTGCACTGGTGGTCAACACCACAAGCCTTTAAGGATACTGGTCCTTCATTTGCGCGCCTTCTTCCCGGACTCTTTGCCAGTCAGCTCTTCCCTGTGCTTTGGATGTTACAAGCTGCCTCAAGGAAGCCATCCTTTAGACCCCAGCTCCTTCAGACAGGCACCCACCTCTCTCTTTGGGGCCCGGAGTCCTGTGAGGTTCGAGATGTATGGCCCATTGAACAGAGCTTGGCCCACAGTACCTCACATATAGATGTCTGCCAGATGAAGGAGTGAATGAATAAGTGAAGGAATGACTTGATTCCTTGGTCCAGGGGAGAAATAAAGTAAAAGGGAATGTCTGGTGGGATGAAGAGAAAGCAGAGGGGCTTCAGGAGAGGCTGTGAGCACACCAGGTGAGGGACCGAGCTGACCTTCTTTCCTGGGACCTGTTAGACTAGACCTGTTGAAGTTAGACTATCATCATAGCTGGTGGTTGCTGAGGACCTTCTGCAGGTCAGCCACCGTGATCAGCACGCCATACCCTCACACATTGCGTGCATGCTGCTTCGTTGACTCTGTCCCACTCCCCATGCTTAAGAATGGAAGCCAGGGCCTCGGGCATGTCAGGCAAGTGCCCTCTTTCTGAGGCTCGTTCCTAGCCCCTTCATTGCATTCTTAAAGCATCTCTGTGAAAACAGGCACCATAATTGCCTGCGTTGTTCAGAATAGAAAATAGAAGGTGAGTGTGCGCCCAAGGTCACGCAGTCAGCGATGGTGGAGCAGCAAGTAGGGTTAGCCCTCAAGCCTGTGGGTTTGCCAAGTGGAGCGGAAGTCATCGCTCCACCTCCCAGGAAGCGGGAGTTGATGGGAGACGAAGCTGGAGAAAGCTCAGCCATTCAGTCAACTTTTGGTGAGCAACCAAGTACTGGGCCCGGCAAGGAATGCAGAGCTGGCAGGGAGCCCAGCCAGCCAACTCTCCATCTGAGCAGACAGACAGACCGACCTCAGGAAGAGGAGCTGGGTGATGACAGCACACTGCAGGGGTGGGGGTGGAGGGGGGCTGTGTCAACCCACGTGGTGGCGGCAGGTAGCTTTTGTCCACAGGTGGCTTGCATGTGGATAGTGGTGAGTCCTGGGTGCAGAGTTGTTTGCGGAGAGCCATTGGGAGCTTTTGCTAGAGACTTCTTCGTGCCACGCTCGCTGGGCTCAGCCCCGTGGCTCCTTGGCACTCCAGGCACCAACAGGGCCAACTTCTGTGCCATCTCCAGAGAGGAAGTTCCCCTGCTTCTCAGGGCTTGGCAGATCACTCTAAGGCACTCTTTTCCCCAACCCCCAAGCCATGGGATGCCAAGCATTACAGTAGCCTCCTCTCCTGATGAATGCCAACAACTTCCTTTTAGCAGAGAGAGAGAGAGCCCCTGGGTCTGGCCTGCCTGAGACCCTAGCGGCTGCATTCTCTGATTGTCCGCTGTGCTGGAAGCAAAGGCCCATTAGGCTTAGCCTCTGCCGTGTGGAAATAACCCACTGAGAGGCGGGGAGTCCAGTGGTAGGCTGTCTTGGCCGAGTGCTGATTTCTTGCCCTTCCTCAGGAGAAGCGCGGCCTCTCAGCTCTGCCCTGGCAGCTGGAGGCCTGTCACGTGTCCCTTGCCTGAGCCCCAGTGGTTAAGATGCTGGGCACAGGGGGAGAGACCCAGGCTTGACTATGAAGAGCTGGGGACTTGAGCATCCGCATCCACAGCAGGCGCTACCCTGATGCCTTGGCTTTACATGGGGGCCCTCAAACCTGCATCTAGCCTTGTTCAGTCACTGCAGGACCAAGCCAGATGCTGGCTGCAGTGCTGAGATGAGGAGCCAATCACAGTGAGACGGTCAAACTGAGGTTGGAGAAAGGATTGGATCAGACGACAAATGAGGACCAGGCATGGGGTCGAGGGCATGGTTAGGGATGGGTTAATATTAAATATGAATGGAGACACTGGAGGTGTAGGTCAGCAGTAGAACACATTTTCAGCAGGCAGAAGACCCTGAATTCTATTAACAACTGACAAAAACTTTACACATATATGTATATACACATACAAAGGTCTATACCTACATTGGCACTGAGATTGGAAATGGTGTTGGGATTATTGCTGTTAGCTATTGGATTTGTGGGGGAATCCATCTTGGTTTTAATATCACGGATGGGATGAGGGGCTGAAGCTGAAATTGTAGTTATAACAAAGGTTGGATCTAGGGTTAGAGGCGGAGAGAGGCTCAAGCTGGTTGTGGCAGGATTGCAGGCCTGCTGTTAGTACAAAGTCAGATTTGATTTGATTCGGAATTGGGCCGGAGAGTGACTGGGAAATGGTGGGAACCAAGGTGAGCACTTACAAGACTACAGGGGTCCTCTCGAGAGTCGTCTCCCACTTCCCTCCATCACTGCTTGCCTTCCCATGCCGACCCCCACCAACCTCAAGTTCCATCTCCTAGTCTCAGGCAAAGTCTAGGTTCAAAGGTCACTTCCTTACTGCCCCCAGCAGACAGAACTGCCTGGGGTCTGGGCTGTGCCTTTCCTAGATACTGCATTAGGTAGCATGTCCTCCAGGGAGGAGCAGAGCGGGAATCGAGACATGCTGGGCAGGCTCCGTCAGCTGCGCTTCATCCTAGGGGTGAGTAGGGACATGGGTGCACGATGTCCACCCCCTCCCGCTCCTTACCGCTGCCCTGACCTCTCGCCACCATTCTGCAGAGGCCCCAGTCCCTGCCTGCCCCTTCTCGCTTCTCAGGGTGACAACCTGACATCTTCCAGCACTCAGCGCCGGGGTCAGGCTTTTAAAGCTGTCGTTGGGGAGACTGTGGCCCCTCTCCCCTCCTGCTCCCCCGCCCGAGTGTCCCTTCATGCAGAAGCGTGCATCAGGGCATGAAGCAGAGGACGACTGTGACACTGTGATGCATTTTAAATGCAGGCAATTAGTGGCTGAATAAAATACAGAATAAGCACCTCCGCCTGCTCTTGGCACAGGCGTGCTGAAAGCTGCCAGGGTGAGAGACTCGGCACTAATGGAGGAACGGGGAATGGTGGCCCTGCTCCTGGGCAGGGGCTGGGAACATGCTGCCGAGAATGGAGAGTTAAATTTTCTCTTATACACTTCTCATCTCTCCAGAGTTGGGGGTATTTAGGCTGCTTAGGCTGCTGTAACAAAAAGCTACAAATTGGGTGGGTGGCTTTAAAATTGAAGAAATGCATTGCTCGCACTCTGTGATTAAGACACTGGCAGATTTGATGGGGACAGGCTTCCTGCTTGGAGGCACCTCTGTTTGTCACCATGGGAAAGGGCCACAGGAGTTTCCTAGATCTAGTTCGCCAAGATGCAGCGCTCATCTGTGAGTCTTCAGGGACCTAAGGACCTTCCTAAGGCCTTGCCTCCTATGAATTAAGGATTGCTTCAGCATATGAATTTGGGGTAGCATAAATATTCAGGCCATTGCCCAGGAACACAGAAAGGCTGTGGGGGATCTTAAGGGATCTGGGAGACAGTCCCTCAGAAGAGCACCAAGCAGAGGACAATGGCCTTGGAACATGATAAACTTGGGTTAGCACCTTGGCTCTGCCATCATGAATGAGAGAGATTGTGTGATGTGGTCAAAGTCACACAGCTATGAATAATCGAGGTGGAACTCTCCCCAAACTCAAGTTCTTACCTGCTCTGCTAATGTCCTCCCACCAGTACCCTGGACTCCTAACACGGCTGTCGGCCTGCACAGGGCCCCAGGGACTATCCAAAGCTTCAAGGAGCATGGCTTTGAGGTACCACCCAGTGACACAGGCCAGCATCACCAGAGCAGGAGCTGACCTAACTGGAGCTCAAGAACCAACCTTGGGAGAGCATGAGTGAACTGGTAAATGCAGCCACCTAGCCAGTCCATCCTAAGCGGACACCCCCGTTGGACTGCCGATCTGCCATGTAGTGGCCGTCATCCCACTGGATGACAGGTTGGCCTGCACTTACCATTCCCAGTCATCCTTCCATCTTCCTCTGATACCAGGAGCTACCAGATGGTCCTTACTTCCTCTTGGTTCATCAGTTGGCCAGTTCCTTTCTACAGACCAAGGGCCTTTATTTGTGACTCTCGAGGGTGAAGCTCTCTGACACAGGGTCAGTGGAAACAGACCTGGCCACTGTCCCCACAGACCTTATCATCGGACCAGCATTTGCCCAGCAGTCTCCCAGGTCATGAGACTGAAGTCACCCTTCCTGCCCCCCACCTCATCTCCCCTGGGCCCTGCCGGCCCTGCCACTGGGGACCCCTCTCCCTTTGTGACCTGTCTTGGTAATTTGGGAGGTGATTAACAGCAATCACGCTTGAGTTTGACATCCAGGCACGGCCGCTAAATTGAGGCTCACAAAGCCTCCTTGACATCCAATATGTTATATGCTTTTCCCCTTAATTAGGAGCTAAAGTGGATAAATATGAAGTTGCCATGGCAACAGCCTCCCGGGTTGGTGGAGGGATGCAGCTCAGTTTCTGTCGGCTGGCTGGCTGACATGTTGGCTGATGGACCATACCAGCTCCTGGGAAGGAGTAGGCAGCCCCCCCCCCATGTCTTCAAGCCTGCCCCCAGGCCAGCTCTTCGCACTCTTCTTCATCTTTGCCCACTAGACTTCACAGAGAGCAGGGTATTGTGGCACATGCCTATCAATCCCTGCACCTGGGAGGCTGAGACAAGAGGGTCATGAGTGAGACATCAGCCTGGTTACATAGCGAGACCCTGTTTCAAAACTAACTAACTAGCTAAATAAATAAAGTTATACTTCATAGCCTTCAGGTGGACGTCCCAAATGGACCACGAAGCTCACTTGGTGTAACCAATCAAAAAGGAAATGGGGACTTCCTAGGTAGAGAGAGGCCACCATGATCTTAACATCCAGATCTCTTAACTTTGGGGTCAAGGTCTTTAGTGGTCCTTAGATGTTCTATGTGTGGGGAATTCCAGGTCACTTAGGGAATTTGCCCAGTGCTGTGGATCTGCAATGTGGGCCTGAGATTAGTTACACCATGGGGTTCAGACCCAGGATTGTCCTGGATCTTCTTTTTAAACTTTCAAAGATTTGTTTATTGCTTATTTTATGTGTATGGGTGTTTTGCCCCCAGGTATCTACCTCTGTGTACCATGTGCATGCACCTGGGACTGGAGCTAAAATAGTTGTTAGTGGCCACTTGGATGCTGGGAATTGAACCCACATCCTCTGGAAAAGCAGCCAGAGTTCTTAACTGCTGAGCCATCCATACAGGCTCTGGATCTGCTTTTTAAATTCCATTAGCCAACGGTTAAATTCTATCACATTTCCTCACTGAATCTCCCTAACAAGGAAGGTATGGTTTGTCTACAAATGGGAAAATAGAATTTCAGAGAGGTTTGTTCACCTCCTCAGGGTCACACAGCCAAGTAGGCAGAGTAGTCAGGACCGAACCCACATCTGTCTGCAGGTTGGAGTCCAGGCTCTAACCACTGTACTCCACTGCCACCTGGACTGTGTTTTTTTGAACACAGTGATGGTTGTGGGCTTCAGCTTGGTTGTCCTTCTGCCAAGTGGAGACACTGAAACACTCCTCTGTCTGCCCCCAACTCCGGCTGAGGTGGTTGGAGGAGTCTATCGATTCAAGTCTCCCATTGAGGAAGAGCCGGCCGCAATACCTTCTAAGCTGTTTAAGCCTGTGGGAGGAAGCAGGGGCTCCACCCAAAGAGCCCACAAGTAGAGCTACCCAAGTCCTGTTTTCAGGAGAGCAAACTGGGTCTGGATGCTCCTCTATCCTCTTCTCCGGCAGGATGCTGCCAGCAGGGCATCCGGGTCAGGCAGGAAGGAGGCATTGCCTCCCGCTTTGGGAACCCGGAGCATGTCCCCTGACTCCAGGCTCCATCAGGCCCCGGTATCTGGGTTGACAGGTGGGAGGGAGCAACGCGCCGCCTCCCTGAGACTCTGGTACTTGGGGCTCCTCCTGTGCCCCCGCACCACGTGGAGTGGGTGCTGGTAGCGGCAGCCGGGGCTGGTGGCTTGGCCCCCGAATTTCCTTTCCTTCCAGTTCCGACTAAAAATAGAGACGGCAAGGACGCAGCTCGTTTTGTCAGACAGTGTTGGGGGGGGGGCGCCTGTGCAGACGCAGGCCCCCCATTTCTCGGCACGTGGTACCCAGCTCCCAGTTTCCCCCCCACACATGCCCCTGCTGCTCACAGCCTCCCTCTGCTGGGCCAGCTGTTGCTTAGAATCCAGTTCCTCAGAGAACATTCTGCCGGGTCTCTGAGTCGGGGGAGAGGCAGAGGCTGGGCCACAGAACACAGACAAAGGCCAAATCTCCCGGGGTTGTTTCTGCCTCTTCTGCAAGTCAAATAGGGCCTATGGGACGAGGCTGCTGGGTCAGGGCACCTTCAGGGTTGGAAAAAGGCCCAGAAGCCCAGGCAGGGAATGAAACCCCAGGGACCCTGGCTGGTAGTGAGGTCATGCACTCTGAGGTACCTCGTTGCCTTTACTCCCTCTCACTTCATGGCCTTTCCACAGGTTCTCCCTCGGGACTAAGAAACCACTGTCAGCCTAGTTTGGGTGCTCACTTTCTGCGGGCAGCCCCTCTTGGCAGAAAGACCCGGTGGGGTCTACAATAGGGATAGGGGTGGAGACTGACATTACCTGCCCCCCCAAACCCTAGCTGTCCAGCTGGGCATCTGCTCAGGGAGAATGCACCTCTGGACAGTCCTTGCTTGAGATACACACACACACACACACACACACACACACACACTCATGGGAATATTCACACTTGTGCACACACACAGAGGAACACATACACAGGAACACTCACACACAGGAACATTCACTCTCACACACACATAAATACACATATTCACATGAATATATACACACACACTTGCATGAATACTCACTTGTACATGAACATTCATATAGATTCACATGAAGACATACACAGAGCAAGGACCAGTCTGAATTTATTAGATCTCATGAAGTCCTGGGGTGTTTGGAAAGCTGGGAATATAAAACTGGAAAAAGTAGGGATGCTGGGCTGGGCAGCAGACAGGCCCCAAATTAAGCCTCAACCGAGATCTCTTGTTACTCCAAGGGGGGATTTCTTCCTGGGGCAGAGACCAAGCTATAGACTGCTCTGACCCACTGCTCCCTAATCTAGGCTTGGCACACAAAGCATCTAAAAACCTACAGGTTCAGTGGCTCATAGGAATAAAAAAAAATGCAAAGAAAATAGTTTGCTGCTGTTCCAGGAGTTCTAAGACAGGTCCAGCACAAGGTAGGTGCTTGGACATGCCTGCTGAATGAGTGAAGAGGAGAATGAATGAATGAATGAATGAATGAATGAATGAATGAATGAATGAACGAGCATGACCCAAGACAGGAAGGGGATCATGAAAACCATCACTATGGTGTTTTTCCAATGGGCAGAACCCAAGTTTAGAGCCAAGGACAGACGAGCAATTTGGTGCCTCTTCTAACCAACTAACATTCGTTCAGTCCTTGTCCTGTGTTTATTGGAGGAGAGGCTGTGCAAGAAGCAGACCAAGAGCAAGGCTGTCTGCAGCCCTCCCCATCAGCTACGAGGCCCTGTCTGGCCCTAACCTGGCTTCTTCCCTCACTGAGTCTCATGGAACTCTTTGATTCCCCGGGACCCCACCTGAGAAAGAAGGATGTTTTCTTTTTTTTCTCCTCCCTCTTTTTTTTTTTTTGTTTTGTTTTGTTTTGTTTTGTTTTGTTTTGTTTTGTTTCGAGACAGGGTTTCTCTGTGTAGCTTTGTGACTTTCCTGGAACTCACTCTGTAGCCCAGGCTGGCCTCGAACTCACAAAGCTCCACCTGCCTCTGCCTCCCATGTCCTGGGATTAAAGACGTGTGCCACCACTGCTCGGCTGAGAAAGAAGGATGTAATGAACCACCCTGTGGCTGATCGGCCCTGTGAGGGTCTCGCCTGATGACCACAGCTTCTAGAACTCTCCCAGCTGCTCTCCTCCTTGCCCATTGGGACTCACACTCTTCCCTCCAACAAGTGAATGCCCTCCTGGGGTCTCTTCTCCAGGTAGTCAGGGAGGGGAGAGGTGTGGGGGTTCACCCAGTGACCCTCTCAACACCTTGCAGCCTCCAACTTCTGTAATAGGACAGACCTGGACAGGGAGTCAGAGTGTGTTTTCCAGCTCTGAGCAGAGTGCAACCAATGCAGAAAGGACTGCCACTGGCAGCAAGCTCCAGGAGCAGACCTCGAGCTGTGGTTCCGTTTGTAGTGAAATGGCCTGAGTCCTCAAGCTGTCAGGCCAGTTCAAGCAGACCTGAGGTAAACGGCATCAGAGCCGCTGAAGTAATGCTGTCTGACTTCTATTCCCCGGGGATGCCCAGGAAAACCAGATGTCTGGCCAGTGAGATCACAGGAGTGATCTTTAAGTAAATACACAGCCCATTCACTTCCGTTCCCTCTCCTCTGCCCGCCTCACCGGCTCACCCTCCCGCCAGCGCATTCTGCACCCAGCCCCCTGCACCTGTGGCCTCCTTACAACTGCATCCACCCCCAAGAAGTTTCTCCCTCCTTTCCCAAGCCCCCTGCTCTCTGCCCAGCCATAAACCAAAAACCCGGAGCACCCGTGCCAATGAATAAGTAATGACAACATTAGTTCCTGAGCACTTGCTGTGTGCCAGGCAGTAGCGAAATACTTCTTTATGTGCATTATCTCATTTACCCCTCACGGTGACTTGGAGACAGAGATACCGTACTCCATGAAGGGCAGGGCTCTGAGGCTAGAGTCTCCACCTTCTCCCTCGCCCGGTGACCACAGGCAACAGAAATCACTTTAACCTTTCAGACTTCCTGTTTGCTCACCGGCAAAACCTCCTTATAAGGTTGTGTGAGGACATTAGTAAAGCGTTAAGTGCGGAACTTAGTAGCACACATCTGTAGTCTCAGCCCTCAGAAGGCTGAGGCAGGAGGATCTCAGGTTACCTGAGCTACACGGTAAGACCTTTTCTCAAAACAAACAAACAAAAAGCCAAAGGTAGGGGATAGCTAATGAGGTTGTGTGCCTGCCTAGCATCAGCAAATAAGGTCTGGTCTCAGCGTCTCAAGAGAGTAAATGCTTAGCACCGCGCCTCACCAACGTGGCTGTTATTACTATTATTATCCTTCTTTTAAAATGAGGACGCTAGAGCAGTTAGCTATGTGCCAAAGCCACATAGGCTAGAAAGTGGGAGCACCAGCATTCTGACTTGGACCTCCTTAGTCTGGATGAGGGGGCAGCTGGCTGGGCCTGGTCAGATTTCTACTCCCCTATTTCCAAGGAGACGGGGCTCCTCTTTTCCTCTCCTATGGAAAGGCAAATGGAACTGCAGGAACTGAGGAGAGGTGAGCCTCCAGGCTCCAGTGATAACCAATATCCCACAACGCTCGGCAAAATGTGTGCACAAGCCACCTGCCGAGCCTGGAGACGTCTGGGCTTTAGACTTGAAAGTAATTCTATCTTCTGTACTTCCTTCTCTTCCCCTCCCCTCCCCTCCCCTCCCCTCCCCCAGAGCTCTGAGTGTTCAGAGACACAAACTCAGTTTCTCATGAACAAGCCCACAAGCCCCGGGAATGCTCAGTCTCGCTCAAAGTCACTGGAACACAGTCCATCTTGGTCCACTCACTCACCCTTACCTCCCAGACATCCTCAGCCTTGCTCGTGCCCCAGGTTTTCTCAGGCTCCCTGTTCCCGGGCCATTCTGAAGATGTATTCTTGCCCTAGTTCCCATCTTCCTACTTGTCCTTTCTCCCAGGCCCCAGACCCAAGGCCACTTCTCCGAGTGACTATTTGCTTGTCCTTATGTATCACCTTTCACCCACAGCCATCTCTCCCCGTAACAACCTGGTCTTCCACAGACTGGCCCAGCTCAGGCCAGGCTCTGAGATTGGTACCCAGCACCTGGGGCTAGAATGAGAGAAAGCCGGAGAGATGCTAATTCTCCTGCTAATTTATTTATTTATTTATTTATTTATTTATTTATTTATTTATTTATCTATCTATCTATCTATCTATCTATCTATCTATCTATCTATCTATCTATCTATCTATCTATCTATCATCTATCTATCTATCTATTTGGTTTTTCGAGACAGGGTTTCTCTGTGTAGCTTTGGAGCCTGTCCTGGAACTCACTCTGTAGACCAGGCTGACCTCGAACTCACAGAGATCCGCCTGCCTCTGCCTCCTGAGTGCTGGGATTAAAGGTGTGCACCGCCACCGCCCGGCTTCTCCTGCTAATTCTAAGTGAAGCTGACAAAGAAAAAGGTGGGCTCCATACCAAACCCCCATGGCCTACCAGGTGCCCCTCAATGCCCCACCTGCTCAGGTTAAATGCAGTCTTTTGGCCTGCTCTGACCGCAGGCCACATTCATGCAGCCCCCAGGCTCAGTCCTGCCCAGTCTCCATACTCCGCTGTCCCCCACCTAGAAGCAGGAGCCTGTTCTCTGCAGCCCTGAGGTCCTAAGACATCTCCTGATTCCAAGACCTCATATAAGGTGCCAACTAGTCCCCTATCTCTACCTAGACATTAAGCTCTGTGCTTGCAGCAAGAAATCCCCAAGGGAACCCATGGCAAGGCCCCCTCACCTCTCCTGCTTACTCTCTTGGCTACTACTGTATTGTCTTAGTCCAGCAACACTCTTCTTAGCCACTCATAAAGGGACCTGGGATGTCCCGGACTCCATCCCAAATAACAACTCCTAGGTTAGCCTTTGGGTGGTGTCCATGGAAGTCTGTGTTGGGCACTGGCCTGGGAAGGAAAGGGTGTCCTCATTCTCTGTGATACCCCACGGCCAGTATCTGCATATGTCTCTTTAAGGTCTGGGCTATTCGTATTTCCCAGGAGCCATTCACTGTTTTCCTTTACTCTGGCCCTCTGGGCTTGCACAATCCGCTCCATCCTTCCCCTCCCCCTAAGGATCAATTAATTACAAAACAGCAAATGGACATGATTAAGGCTCCTGCATGCTAGGCAAGCAGTCCACCAAGAAGTCTGCGCAAAAGCCCCACCGCATTGGCGGCTAGTTGTCAACTCCACTGTACAGGTAAGGAAATGATCTCAGAGGCACCAGACAATTTCCTGGTTCATCCAACAGTCAGGGTCGAGTTAGGAGTCTGATACGAGAACCCAGTTCCTTCCCAGGAGCTACTTAGCTCTAAAGACTTGATGGTGGGGGCCAGGTGTGTGGGTGTGGGAGCACACCGCCCCCACCCCCATAATCGCAGCACTCAGGAGTCCGAGGTAGGAAGATTCCAAGTTCAAGGCCAGCCTGGGCTACAGAGCCAAGACCTTGTCTCCGAAAGCACCCCCCAAGGACTATTAATAGTTGTAAGCAAGTGTGTGGGAGAGGGGTTCAAGCTAGGAAGGCAGTGTCATATGGAGTGGCAGGAGGAGGGAAATGGAGGGTGAGAGAGCGTTGGCAGCAGCCGAGGATTCCAAAAAGTGGAGTGGGGAGAATGCAGTGTGACCGGGGTTGGGGGTGTGCGAGGGGGAGGGGGAGCAGAGGGGGGGTAAGAGGGTGAAAAGGTAGAGGTGGGAAGTTGGTCAGGCCAGTCTTGGGGGAGGGGGGGGGAGGAGGTGTGAGGGCTGTTTGGGGTAGAGACAGCCTGAGGAGGAGGAGGAGGAGGAGGAGGAGGAGGAGGAGGAGGAGGAGGAGGATGTGGACTGGGGGAGTGTGAGCCACACAGAGGTTAGGGGGGAAGGTGAGAAAGGCTTCAGAAGGTGTGAGGATGCTTCAGGTCCCCAAGGAACCCGGTGACCCCAGTCATCAGGGGAGGAGAGGAGGGAGGAGGGTGCCGGGGAGAGATGGGTTGGCTTGGGGTTTCTGTCCCTGCCTGTGTCCCCGTTGCTGCAGCCCCCCTGCCAGAGCTGGCACCAGAGCTGGTCATACGGCTACGAGGCTCCATTTCAGGGATGGGTGGAAATTTCCGTTTTAGCAAAATCCATTTGTAAAGCCCTAGAGCTTTCTGCTCGCCTGGCTCTGTTTGCCTGGCTCTGCCTGTCTGCTGCTGGCCTGCCCAGTTAGCTCTGCTCCCTACCCCACACCCCTCCCCCTGCTCTCCTTCTTGAGCAGGCAGCGCATTAGTCCAGAATCTGGCCTCCCCAAGAGGGTCCTCCAACCCCACCCTGACAGCCTATTGAAGACCCACCCTGCCAAATCTCCTGACCTCCTGGGAGGTCCTGAGAGCCTAGAAAGGGAGGGAGATTGATCACTGCCTTGTCCTCAGCTGGGGTACCATCAACACAGCTGACCCCCACCATTCCATTTCCCAGAGCTGAGTGGGAGCATAAAGAGGTCTCGGAGATCAACCTGTTCAGACCTCCTCATTCAGTGGGTGGGGAGAGTCACGCTCAGGGCTACATGACTTGCTGGTGACCACATTGGCCCAGAGCCTTGGAGACAGCTTTCAATCTCGCCTTGCCGCAGACCTGTGCCTCCCATGCAAGTTTGTTCCTATGCACCCGAGTCCGCTCATCTTCCCAGTGAGCTCCTGGCTCTTCTCTCACACCAGTGTGACCTCAGGGAATTGAAAACAGCTGGGTGAAGTAAAATGGGGGTGGGGAGAAAGAGCCTCTGGACCTCAAGTCCATGCTGGAGGCAGGATGGTAAGAGTTCCAGAGTCTTGTGGTAGATGTCCATACTCCTGTTCCACAGCCTCCTAAGAACCACAGGACAGGGATGGCATGGGCACGGATCAAGGCCCTGCATGGGGAGATGAGTTGTCTCCTGGGGTAGAAAGCTTGGGCCTTCTCTGGGCAAAACTTTCTACCCTGAGCCTAGAAGGAGCGGCCACTCTGGCTGCTGAGTGGCAGATGCATTCAAATCCAAGTCCTGAGCGATAGGCAGACAGACCAAGCTCCTCTATGCAGGTACAGGGGCAGGGTCTGTCACGTTCACTTGTTTTCTGTCACACTTCTGACACAGGGTACACCCGCTGGGCCCTGGCATAACACGAGAGAGCCCGCTCAGATCTTAGTAGCTGGTCCAGGGAAGGTTCTCAGGGCCACCTGACTCCACCTGATCTTTAACCAAGTCCTGTATCCTGGGCTCACACTGTAGGGCATGCCCTGGCACACTGTGCCAACCTTGTCTCTAACACATGCCCCAGCACAGCCTCCAGCTGCCGCCCTCCTCCCCTGCCCCCACTGGAATCCCAGGCCCCATCTGTTCCACTTCCCTGTATTTTCCCTGAACATCTGGACTGCTCCCGAAATCTGGCTCCCGGTTTTGTCCAGAGGGAGCTGCTGGGGGAAGAGGAAACTCCTGGGTCCCATTAGTTCTGAGCTAGGGCCAGGGAAGGCCCTGGCCGACCTCCCCAACTCCAGCCTGCAGCTGCCAGATGAACAGAATGAACAGACCTAAGAGAGCATGGTCCCTGTTGCCTACTCTTCTTACTCTTGAGCACACCCTCGGATTTGGGATTGTGTGCACAACATTTGCCTCCCCAGCCTCCCCAGCACCTACCCACGGGTCATAGCGTTCTCTGTGCCAGGATTTGCTGGTTATGTTTAGCATCCTAGCAAAGGCTGCACTCCTGAACTACATATCCCAGGATGGGTAGTTTTTTTGCTTCCCAACCCTCCAAAATCTAGCGGTTCAGGCGTGTGTGTGTGTGTGTGTGTGTGTGTGTGTGTGTGTGTGTGTGTGTGTCCGCGCGCGTGCGCGCCCGCGGGCGGCCTTGGATCCAGAGCAGCAACATTTCTAAATGCCAGTTTAGAAAACATATCCCAGTAGGACCCGGCTGGAATGACGCCCCCCACCCCCGCCCCGACTCGTCCCTCTGACCACCACCACCTCTACCCTGCTTCCGCTCAGCCTGCCTCTTACTCTATGGCAGTCCTGTATTTGAACCGAGTTTCCTTCGGGAGAGGGCCCGTGCCTCGCAGGACACTCTCCATGGTCCTGAACTGTGGGTAGGCCCGCAGAGGTCTCTACTAACTTCGAGGGGCAGAGATCAGGAAAGAGATGGTCTCCCGGAAAGGAAGTTGTGTTCTCACACAACAGACAGAAAGCGAGTAAGACACAGAGGCACGGGGAGAAAGGGAGCGAGGTGAAAAGTGAGATTTTGGTCGTTCTGCCTAAGAAAGATGATCTTCCCTCTCAGTTCCTTCCTCTCCCTAAGACCAGCTCGGTGTTGCCCCTGCTTCTTTCTAGTTCCTCCCAGAGTGCTCCAGTCTATGCCTGTCCCTGCCTGTTCGAGTCTTGTCCCTTAAAGACTTGACTGTGCCCAAACCAAAACAACAACAAAAAACCAGAAGCGCCCCTCTTCTGGCTTAGGCCCGCACAAGAGCAGCCAGCCCGTCCAGTGGTCCCAGCCACGGTCTTCAGGAATGCCTGCCACTCTGTGGGGAGCGAAGGATTTACAGTCGACTCCACCGAGAGCCCCCCCCCCCCCCGGACCGCGGCTGGAAGGAAGGACAGGAGGAAACAGAACAGAAAGAAGAGTGGAAAGCGGTTTCCCGCTCGGTTATGGCTGCTATTATTTATTTATTCATGTATTTTTTATTAAAGAGGGATGTCGGCCTAATGAGCAAAGAGCCCGGCGGGCTCCTGGTGGGCGGAGCTGGGGTAATGGGGCACAAACCACAGACTCTGGGCCCGGAGGCTCCTCTCCAGAGCGGGGGATCCCTGGGAGGCAAGTGCTCCTCGGCTGCCGGCAAAGCCCTTCCCCGCCCCTGCGTGCCCGATCGCTCTGAGTCGGCGCGGGCAGACGCTGCTCCTCTCACCCTAAGCGGGTTCAGCCCTCAGCACCGGGCAGGCTGGAGCCTCCGGAGGCGTCTCTGCATCTCTGGTGCAGCATGGCTGCCCGAGCTCCGCCCCGCAGTCCACTTGCCCACGGTCTCCTCCTTGGCTCCTCTGCGAAGCAACAGCTCAGCTGTCCTTCGGCAAGTGCAACCTCGGCCTCAAGCAGGATCACACTCAGCCTCGGCTTCAGCGTTCGGTCCAGAGCAAGCTTGGGACCCGAGCTTACCTGTCTGAAGTCCGGCTTTCAATTTCAGGGCAGCCCTCCGCCATAAAATAATCCTGCTGCAGCCTGATCTTAATTTTGAGGCGTTATCTGGGAAGCTGGCTCAGACCAGACCAAGAACCGGCTACTAGGGTGGGCTTAGCCTTAATCCCAGTCTGTATTCAAAGAAGAGCTTCACTCTCCACCTCTGGCCAAGAGTTTTAGGGTGGACAAGGAAGTCAAACTCAAACGCTGTTGGGAATGGGGAAATTGTGTTTATATCTCAACACCGGGGAGACTAAGACTGGAAAATCGTGAGTTCCAGACTAGCCCGAGCTACAGTCAGATTCCGTTTCCGAAATGAACAAGAAAGTAAACAGAGAGTATAGCCCGTGGGAGTGGGGACACGGTTGTTTCCTTTGACCCAGAACCCCGGGGCTCTGGGTTACTAGCAAGGGCTGCCTCCTGTGGATTGTAAGGACCTGGCTGAGAGTCACACCCTGGGTGGGGCCTCAGGGAGAGAAAGGCAGCTCTGAGGCATGCTTCCTTCCAACAAAAGCTGTACCAGAGGAAGTGATTTGTTCAACAAATGTCAGCAGAGGCCTGCCATGTGCCAGGACTTGGGGGTCAGAGTAGCACCCCCAGCAAGCCAGCTCAAGGTAATGCTGATTGGGGGTAGAACAGCACGTATCTTAGTGGCACCAAACTGCCCAGCATGCACTTGGGCCAAAGCCTGTGTTTCTCCTCATTACCTCATTGCACCGTGACAGCACCAGCAGGTACACATTGTTACTGCTTCCATTCTGCTTATTAAATAGCATTTTATTATAGAAGCAATGCATGCACATTCTGGAAATGGGATGAATACAGACAGCAAAAATACAAAAATTAAAAACTGGCCCTATACCTATTAACCATTAACACCACCACCCCACTACCACTCTCTTTTGCTTTTGAAATAAAGTCTTACCATGTAGCGGTGGCTAGTCTGGCACCCACTCTGTAAACCAGGCTGGCCTCAAACTTGTGGCAATCCTCCTGCCTCTGCCTTCAAAGGGTTGGGGTTGCAGGTGTGCATCACCATGCCCGGCTGTTCTTGATCTTCTTTATTTAAACTTAGAAGTCTTTTTTGTTTGTTGGCTTGTTTATTTAACCAAAATGTGATCACGGGGCTGGAGAGATGACTTAACAGTTAAGACCACTGGCTGCTCTTCCAGAGGATCCCGGTTCAATTCCCAGCCCCCACATGGAGGCTCACAACTGACTCTAACTCCAGTTCCAGGGGATTTCGCGCCCTCTTCTGGTCTCCACTGGCACTGCATACATGTAGTGCATAGGTAGATACATGGGCGGGCAAAACACCCACATACATAAAATGGGGGGGGGGGAAGGGTGATCAAGGTGTGTGTGTCCAGCAATTTCCACCTTTTCATTTCAGTCAATGTCTTCTCTTCTAGTACATAGCCCATATACCAATTTCTCCAACTGACCACCCTCCCAGTCTTTTCTTGTTGGTTTGCCAGAGTCCAGTGGGAGGACCATACCTGATCATCCTGGGCAGAGCATTGCTTAACGTGATGCAGTCCATTTTTCTAGGCTATTTATCCATTAGGACATCCAGATTGGCCTTCCTCTACACATCCCTTCTCCCAGCTATCTAGTTATTTCCTTGTACTGTTGTTTGGCTTGTGACACTCTCCTAGCATTTCCTGGAAACTAGAAAATTGATCTAAAGGCTAAAGCAGTTCAGAGAAAACCTTTGGAACATGTGTGAGGCGATGCTGATATGTCCTGTTGTACTGCAGCGGGAGGCAGGCACCTCACTCTGTCACCATTAGAAATGCTTAGGCAGACAGCGTGGTGGCTATAATTTCATCCTCATCCCCTAGGAAATAATGTTTGTGTGTTACTTTGGCACCAAACACACTTGTTTGCTTGACCAGAAATTCACTCAATGGCTATTAACAACAATCCATAATCCTTGACTGGTTACTCTCATATTTATTTAAGACTCGTTGTTTGTTATATGTGTTTCTGCCTGTGTGTGTGTGTCCATGTGTGGGCAGGTGACTGCAGAGGCCGAAAGAGGGCATCAAATCCCCTGGAGCTGGAGTGACAGGCAGTTGGGAGTCACCTGACACGGGGGCTGGGAACCAAATTTGGGTCCTCTGGAAGAGCAGCAAGCACTCGTACCTTCCAAACCCCAACTCCAGCCCCCTGCTCTGCATGTTTAAAGAGGCAAAAACTGAGACTCAGGTGGGAAATCTATCTCACATAATCAGCACATTTGGAATCTGAGTAGAAATCTGGTACTTGGCATATATTCAAATGTGCAAGCACCTGCCGGGGAGATGGTCTCTCTTTATGGATGAAGCCCGTCTGAGGTGAGACAGGTTTTTGGTGAGATCCAACCTGCTTCCTGGTTGAGAGCGGATACCACTAACGATAGAGGCCGGCAAAGCAGCTCAGTGTGTGTTCTATGGCAGTCCATGCCAAGAAATTTGAAACATCATCCTCTCCAATTCTCCTCACAAGCCTGCAAGGTACGCCGCATCACTACCTTTCTTCAGAACTGAGAAAGACAGTGTTCTGAAAGGTGAAGTACTTGCCTAAAGCCACACAGCTATCGAGCAGTAGAGCCAGGATTAGCTCTGCTGACTCTGAAATCTAGACACTTTGTCATCGCTCTGACCCGACCTTTCAAATCGGCTTCCTAACCAGCCTGAGATGAAGGAGGGAAACTGGTGAGCTTGGCTCTCCCTCCTGACACAGGCTGGTTTCCCTAGCCAGGGACTAACTAGACCCAACCCTCCTGAGTTCCCAAGATCAGGCGTGTTCAGGGTGGTCTGGCCTTAGACTGGGCTGGTTCTGACGTGGTCCACGGCTCTGTTGCTCTCTGTTAGCTTCAACAAGAGCATCGAAGAATCCCCCTGGTTCCCTGTGCTGACATCTACCCACCAAGTGATTCTCTCCAATGTATGAAATGGGCCGAGTCTGCCTTGGTTCCTCCAGCCTCTGCACCTGCTGATC
Organism: Peromyscus maniculatus bairdii; assembly: GCF_049852395.1. NCBI lineage: Eukaryota > Metazoa > Chordata > Mammalia > Rodentia > Cricetidae > Peromyscus > Peromyscus maniculatus. The sequence continues at coordinate 29,756,765 of NC_134870.1, read as the reverse complement.
CTCCACACTGTACCCCTACCCCAGCCCTAATCCTTCCATCTGAACTTCACACTTGGACAAGAGTACGCAGCAGACGTAACACTTCCCTTTCCTCACCATGATGCGCTTACAGCTCTCTTCTGAGGGAAGCAAGGATGGCGGCTTCCATCCCACAGAGGCAGACGTTGAAGCTTGGCGAGGGAAGGACTGAGCCCACACCGGCTCCAGTCTTGCCTCGTCAGCGTTTTTCAAGTTGGCACCAGAGCCCCCTGGGTAGTTTCAGCACTGGTCGGAGGTGCTGGAGGAAGGGCAAGGTTGGTTCCAATGGGTCTGGGTCTGGAGCAAGGGCTTCAGGGTCAGGCTCACATCCTCCAGCCCTGTCAGAGAGCAGGTCTCTGAAATGTCACCGGCACTGAGGGTGTCTTGAGAAATGTCAACAAATGCTGATGTGAGTCCCTTGGCAGAGGGTGGAGCCAGTGTTTCTCGGTAGCTTCTCCGCATGCCGCCCCGTTCCAACTGCAGAAGAAAGAAACCAAAGAGCCCTGGGGACTTCCCCAGAAACGTCCAACATTTAGCAGATTTTATACCTAGGGGAACTGAGACTCAAAACTTACAGAGCAAGGTTGCCATTCAATCCAGAAGCATCAAGGATCTCCACCATCTAGTCTCATTCTCAGCTCCCTCGCATCTCCGGTCTCCCCCAAACCCTAGTCCTCAGGCTGACTTATCTTCCCCCAAGCCCTAGCCTTCTGGGGTCACGGGAGCAACAGGATTTGAGGACACCATTCAGGCTATGGGCCCAGCTTGTAGAGGGGGCAGTAAGAGAAGAACCTGAGCCAGCTACCGCACCAGCTCCGGCTCCCCTCAACCCTGCACTGCAGAGCTGACATCACAGCCTCCAAGAGCTCTGGGAACGCCCACTTCCTGCAGGTTGTGAAGCTGAAACCCTCCCTTCTCCCAGCAGGGATACCTTAATTCGTTATCCCCCACCCTCAACCAGGGAAGGCTGATTTCTGGCTCAGCCTAAGTCAGGTCTTGCCAAAGCTCCACCCATCCACAGTCTCTCCTACAGGGTGAAAAGGACCAGTCTCCCTGTCTTAGAGAACCTTCCCTAAGGTCCCAGAGAGACTGGGCCCCTGCTGCAGCAGTTCACAGCCCCCTCTCTCCTGGCTCTGTCACTGATGTAGAACCTAACACGGGGGGGGGGGGGGGGGGGGGGCGGCGCCTCTCTCCACTTGGTCTGGAGGGAAACACCTGAATCATTCCTACCTTCCTCTCCCACACCTGCCATACCACAGGTGCAATGAGAAAAAAAAAAAAAAAAAAAAAAAAAAATCGTTGACATCTCAAATCAGGCCAGTCACTGCAGGTAACAGGCTATACTTCCTCCTCAAAGCGCTTGAAGGTAAGTAAGCCTCAGACTGAAAGCCTCCTGAGAGTAGAGACCATGCTTCTGAATCACTTCTCGGTGAATTAATGCGGCTCCCACACAAGAAGGCACCTAATGAATCTTTTTTTTTTAAGAGAATATATCAATGAACAAGTGAATCCATGTGTAAATGAATGAATGAATGACCTAGACAAGTAAGGACTTAAAAACAAACAAGCAAACCCCTCTTGTTATAATGAGGAAATCAGGTTTAGGAAGGGCGGCAACCTAGAGAGGGCCTCCCAGATGTTCACATGGTAGAGTTAGAGCCGTCCTTCCCGAGATGGTTCCTTCCTGGCCCTGGAAGCTTAGAGGAACTGAGCAGAATAGAAAGCTGGATGGGCAAGACGCAGGCTGAGGCCCAGGCAGATGGAGCCTCTGCCCCGAAGGAAGGACTTTCCTGGAATTATTCTGCCTCCAGGTGGAGAAATACAGAAGCCTAATTGGCTTTCTCGGATCCTGGAGCTGGGTTCATAAATCACGGCTCCATTGAAGATACAGACGCCTTGTCTCTGGAGACCTGGGTGTGACTTGGTGCAGACTCCTAGTGACATGAAGAGGCTTACAGCCTCCATGTGTGGGTGCCTAAGTCACCCCTGCCCAGAATAGAACACGCCACCCTCTCGACAAGGTCCACTAGTCAGCTGTGGTGCACTGCTCGGTACTCCATGCTCAAGTACTCAGGCACCCAAGGGAGAAGCTGGTAGAGGAGAGGTCCAGGAATGCAGAGTGGGAGCGTGGCGAAGGCCCAGAAAGCCTTCCTTTTCTAAATTCAATCCTATTCACCATTTGTTGAGGGCCTACCCTGTGCCAGATACTGTGCAGGGCTCTGGGGACCCTGGGGGCGGGGGGGGGGGGGGGGATGGCTCCGATGCAGAGGAGAAAGGGGAGAGGCAGCTACGGAGACAATCCTCACAACATGGGTGATAAGTGCTTTAGAGGGAGTACAAAGTGCTCTGGGAGCTCAGAGCAGCGGGCCATTCATTCTTCCGCTGCTGGAAGAGTTCGGGAAAATGCACAGGGAGGGGCTGTTTTGGCTAGGTTTGGTGGGCTTTGAGGTAGGAGGTGGAGGGAAGGACGCACCATGCAGAGAGGAGCCTGTGCAGAGACCGGGTGAAGGAGAAAACCTTGATGTGGTGTAGCAGATGGGGAGGCAGGAGGATCGCCGGACAGCAAGCTGCAGGCCAGAATCAGAAAGGCCATGAATGATCGTACTAGAGTGCCTGGACCTAGTCCAGCCGTGGGCAAAAGGGGAGCCATTGAAGAATTTTAAGCAGGGGTGTGTGTGGGGGTGGGGGGAGGGGTGGCAGGGCCAGATTTGTGTTTTAGAAAGCCTTCTCCGGGGAGAGAGAATGAACTAGAACTGTGGCCAACAGGCAGAGAGAGAAGAAAATGTGTCCTAGGGACCCTTTGGAGAAAAGATGGGCAGGGCTTTTCCTTCCTAAGTAATGCTTTTGCACTCTCTTTGCCTTTCCACTCAGGCTGCGTTCCCCTGGGGAGGAGGGCTGCTTCCTCCATTCTCTCTGGTCAGCCAAGGGCTTCTGCATTCACGAAGCTGAACCTACAGGGTCTGAGTGAACGGCTCCAACAGTTCTGACTCCTTCTGCGAGCCTGTGCTAGCGACGTCTCCCTACTCCATCCACAAGCCCCATGGAGTGGTAAGCTTAGCCTAGGCCTCTGGGGAAGGCCCGAAAGATCCTCCCTCCCTCCCTCTTCTTCCTTCCCTCTCCCTTCTTCTTCTTCCCTCTCTTCCCTCCCTCCTCCCTGGAGCCCAGGCTTTCTTGCTGGGAGCTCTCAGAACCAGCAGAGCTGTGGATGAAATGGTTCGGTGGCTCCAGCCCAGCTGCTGCCATGGCAACCAGGCTGCCTGCCAGACCCACAGCCGGGAGCGGGCCCAGTTTCCTGCTCCAGAACTACATTTCCCAGCATGCAAAGCACCTGTAGGGATGAAAGAAATCCACCCCCTGCCTGGGTTCAGCCTAAAAGGTGCATGGAAGAACAAAGTGCAGGGAACCCCCAGCCCCTCCCTCCCCCTAGCGCCGCATCCCCCCCCCCCCCCCCGTGAAAGCAAGGAGCACATCTGTGTCTGGAGGAGGCCTGGAAGCCTTCTCCTTGGTGACCTGCCTGCTTGACAAGGAAGCCAATGACTATAAGAAAGGGCAAGGTTAAGGATAAGGTTAAGATGCTTGCCCTGGTTTTGTCCTCGATCCATGCATGGTGTCAATTGAAAACATTCTCTCACACAGTGTTCACTACTCTCCATCTCGGCCTTCACCTTGAGGGACCAAGTCTGAATGGCTACAACGCACAGCCGATTGGCCTGTTTGTCTCTCCCCAAGTCCCTTTCTCCTTCTTCCACAGAAGCCATAATGACCTTTTCTTTTTCTTTTTTCCTTTTTCAAAGATTTATTTGTTTATTATTTATACAGTGTTCTGCCTGCATGTGTCCCTGCAGGCCAGAAGAGGGCGCCAGATCTCATTACAGGTGGTTGTGAGCCACCATGTGGTTGTTGGGAATTGAACTCAGGACCTCTGGAAAAGCAGTCAGTGCTCTTAACCGCTGAGCCATCTCTCTAGCCCCCCATAATGACCTTTTCAAAATGCAATTCTATCCTATCACTGCTGATGGTGCCTACGCCCTATGCTGTTGAAACTCTTCAGTGTTTAAATCCGTGGCTTGCTGACGTGGAAACAAGTCGCTCAGGTTCAGTTAACAAGGCTCTGCATGGTGATCTGGCCTCTGTCTGCTTCCAGGCACCCTCAAAGACCCCTCACATGTCAGCCATATTGGTCTTTTGTTTCCTTCTAGAGGCCATACCCTGTCCTGATGCAGGGCCTTTGCACATGGTGTTACCTCTCTCCAGAACACTTTTTCTTCTGCCTTGGCTCCATATAGACTTTCTGACCTCAGAGTAATATCATCCTTAAGGGTATTCTCTTGTAAGGAAACGCTGATACCACAGCTTGCTTGCCCCGTACTCTTGTGTATTCTTGGCTCGGTCAGGCCCTTCCTTACAGCACTTGACACATTTGTGCCTGTACATGAATCTATACAACCACTTGACACCCATGCATGTCACCCTAAGTTTATAGCCTCTCTGAGGGGAGAGAGATGACCTCTCAGCCTTTCAACACATCCTCAGGGCTTTGAGAATGGCTGTTCAGGAACCACTCCTCAAAACAAATGGACTTGCCTAAGCCTTAGTCTTCCCATCTCAAAGCCTGCAATATGCCCTGCCCTGTGGGTAGTAGTACCAGAGACCCCCTCAGTGGGCAAGACTCAGACGCTCCTATCGTGAGGCTCTCAGTCCAGAGAAGAAGACAGATACCAGATATCTTTTTGGTAAACGAGTGCTCAGTATACCAACAGCACAGAGCCAGAGATGCAGAAAGGTCCATGAAGACTGAAGGGTAGGAGTGATTTAAGATGCAAAGGGGTATCGTGTACAGAGCAATGGATGCTTCTAAGGCACCCAGAGCATGCATTATTTGAGGTATTATGTAAGACAGGGCTGCTGGAGTGTAGGTTGGGTGGGAAGTGGTGGTAGCTCTGTCATGCCTTGGTTTTCTTGGGCAGTAATGGGATGGGTGAGCTATTTTTTTCAACCTACTGGACCTTGGCTTTCATATCACCCCCACAAATTCCAACATTTCTCAGTCTAGGCTGAAACACAGAATGGATATATTCAGGCTGTACCATGACTCAGGCAAACCGCTCTTCATTCTTGAGCACCTATTACTATATGCGGAGTGTCTAATGAGGACCTTGACCATGTCTGATATTATGATGGGGTTGTGTTGTAATGTGTGTGTGTGTGTGTGTGTGTAGGCTGATATACTGGCATAGCATCCAATCAGTAATGGGACACAGATTGCTGACAATTGGGGGGAGGCCCCTGAAAAAGCAGGGAACCTAGCCTGGGGTATGGGGTGGGTGCACAGCTTGCCGGGGAAATGAGGCATGACTGACCAGCTGCAGAGTCTCAGTTGGCCTGGAGCAGGAAGGGATCCTTCCCATTCTCACAGCTGTTGCTGTCCTCCTCTTCCTCAGAAGTCGTGGGCAGGTAGAAGATCTGCCCGCTGTGGCTAGCTTTATCCCTGAATGCTTACCTGTCAGCCGCTTCAAGTTTGGGAAATGAACTAGAGTAGACATAATTGGCATTTGCCTCCCCATTCCATTGCAAGGATTCTAACCACTACACACACACACACACACACACACACACACACACACACACACACACACTTTACTCGGGCAGGAGCCAGGAGCCTCTGGCTGACCTGTTTCCCACAAAACCACTTTAGAATTACGTGAAATGTGTAGAGAAATGCAGACGACAAGTGTTGTGTAGGTCACATCTCAAGAAGCTTTGTTCTGGAGGGCGCCTAATTTTCCTAAAGAGCTCCTGAAGCATTCCCTCACTGGAAATTGTCTCTTTAAATCTAGCCAGTGGTGGTGACCTTAAGGACCCACCCCCAAACCAGGCAGCCTTCCATTTGCCTTCAAATTTGTGCCAGGATGCCAAGCCAGCCTTGCCCCTTGGCCATCCCTTTCCAAATCCCCGCCTCACCACACGTTCTATAAACACTTTACCAAGAGCCTACTGTGTGCTCGAGTTCTGGGAAGAACACAGCGACAATGACCTCTGCTCTCACATACCATAGAAAAGAATAACTAAGTAGGGTAATGGTGGTATGTATTGTGAAGACAATAAAGCCATCATCTGGTAGGAAATGCCTAGGTACCTGTTTAACTCAGGCTTCAGGAAAGGAAAGGGGGCTGTCTTGGTACCTGTGGCTCTAGGGAAGGTTCTGGAAATAAAACAGATAAACCGTTCCTCTCCTTTGCTACTGTTTTTGTCTACTCTTGTCTCTGGCTCAGCTTGCTTTTCTGCTTCAACACTCTCTTTGTCTCATTTCTACTCTCCTTTGCTGGTCCCCCCACCTCCCACTCCCATCGCCTGCCTCTTCTCTACTCCCTCCAGAGGAGCTGAAGAAACCAGATCTCTCTTGCTCTCAGGCCAGCCAGCAGTAATTGAGCCGTGGGCTTGCTTAGCTGATGGGCCTGTGAATAAGGCTAGCAGAGGAGAGCAGCGAGGTCAGGGGGAAGCCTGAGGTACTGGAGAGCTGGAGGGATGGAGTGGGGGAGGGGCCTGGTGAGCTCCAGGGCACTCTGAGGGGCTGGAGGTGGCCGCTGAGCCAGGTAATCTAATCAGGGGGTAAGTCATAAAGATCACTCACTCTGTGCCCAGGACCAGCCTAGGAAATCACATTAATTTGAAGAGGGTGTAAAATCCACAGAGAATTCCCCTCTCTCCACCACACACATGAAGATAAACTGTCTTCAGCTTCCAATATGATCTTACAACAGCTTGTCAGTGACAAAACAGCCTCAAATCCTCCCATTTATCAAACGGCCAATCCTGTTAGCAGCTTAAAAGAGACATAATTACCTGCGGCCCTTTGTGTGATGCTTTCAACTAACGCTGCGTCCTTCTTCCTGGCAGCGGTCCAGAACATGAGCTCAGAATTCATCCCCGAGATGAGGAGGTCTTCAGAGATGTTGGGGTTGGTGGTCAGGAGTGCAGGGTTGAGAGGCAAGGCAAGGCGTGGGATGAGGGTTAGCACCATGGACAGAGTCTTGGGGGCCGGCCAGTGAAGAGGCACCCAGCTCAAGGCTCAGGAGTCCAGCTGGGGGCCCTGTGGATATTTGGTGGGCTATGTTCCAGCTGCTTCTACTACAGAGAAGTTAATAGAGCCCTAGGCCCATGATGCACCAGCACTGGCTGTGGGAGCATACATAAATGGGCCTGTAGATGGAAAATCAGTACAGTTCTTCACCCTCTGGCAGAGATAGGAGTCCCCACCGTGGCTGACATGTTTTGTGTTTCTGTGACTTCAGAATCTGTCTTGCTGTTACACCAGGAAGAACAGCAGGAGTCCCTAGCTAATGTTCACCAACGAGTGCCTGCTCTGGGCCAGGCCCAGGTTTGTGCTAATTAAGATAATGTGTCATACTGGATCATGATTCTATTTTCCCAGTTTTTTAGATAAGGAAGTGTCCAAGCCAGTGAGGGAGGATTCACATCGATAATCTACGATCTGAGCCATCTCCAAGCAGGCTTTGTTATAAAGACAGCTCATTCCTGTGCCTCTGGGATGGTCTCTTACCCGCTCTACACTTTCTTCTGTTTTTCAGGGAGCCCCCCCTCCCCTAGGCCAATCTCCCCTCCCATTGGAAGGATGTGAGAACCACACACATGGCTTTCCCTTTAGAGAGGACATGATTCCTTGGAAGCCTGGTTGTTCCTGGTAAGAGGTGTCCCACAAACTCCTAAGTGCATTCCCACAGCCCCCTCCCTCTCTGCTACTACGGGTCCTTGCTGTAGCTGCACCCTGCACATGGTGGGGGGGGGGGGCGGCGCCCTGCACCATCCTGCCCTGCCCTGCCCTCCTCACTTGTCACTGCCAAATCCCTCCTGGCTTCCCACTTTCCTAAGATTTTCTCCATTTTCCAGGAAGCCCAAGCAAATCCTCTCCTGGGAGGAAACCATCAGAGTTCATTTGGAAGCCAGATAAAGAGGCAGACAGTGAGACAGACAGCAAGAGACAGACGAGAGACAGGCAGAAAATGGATTTTGAAGTGCCGTTGAGCCAATGATTGTGGTCAAATCCTGTTGAGAGACAAGATATCTGTGTATCTGGTAAAGTGATCTAGGGCTAACTTTCCCCAGTTCCCTCGGCCCACCAGCCCTTTCTCCTTGCCCCTGTCCTTCCCTAAGCTGTCTCCCAGACTAGCATCCTACCCCCATCCCACCCCATCCTGCCTCAGGGCATTCATCACTTGGACTAGTGATTTATCAAAGGCCCTGACAGTCCCTGTTTGGCAAAAATCGATCTGTGAAGAATGGGACCAACCCAAGGCCCCCTCTTCTTCCAAACCCCCACCATCAATCTGCCCCAAAGGAGCCCCTCAGCTCAGCATCAGCGGTGCCCCAGGCTGGGGCGGGTCTCTGTATTCTTTGCTGTTCTTAAGAAGGAAAAGGAGGGAGAAAGAGCTAAGAAGAAAGGGAGAGAGAGAGGGAGGAAAGGGAGAGGGAGAGAGAGGTGGGGGAGAGAGAGGAGATTAGTGCCTTCTCCCAGATGTTTATTTTGTTGTTTTTAAGTGAGAAAGTCCCAGCTCTATTAAATGCAATCAATACTTGGCCCAAGAGAAGCTTCCCTTCTCTAAGACATTTGAAATCTGGTCAAATCATTTTGCCCTGATACAAAGTAATTTATCAATTTCAAAACCCTTCTAATCAGTGGAGGCTGTGGAGTCTCCATTCCTGCCTGCCTGCTTTTGCTGTAACACACACACACACACACACACACACACACACACACACACACACACACACACACACACACACCTCTTTCTATCCTTCCTCTCCTCCCTCCCTTCCCTCTCCCAGCAATGGCAGATTGACCTCTCAGCGCTCAGGACAGCCTCCAGGCCAGGTATCATCCTTGCATCTCTAGCCCAGTCTGGATGCTCCTCACCCGGCAGGTCTTACACTCAGCCCTGGGGCACGGGAATGGCTGAAACTACAGCCACAGGGACAAACACTTTCTTCTTCTTCTCCTAGTGGCTATCAGCTGGGGATAGCAATGTCTTGTTCTTAGACAGAGCCCAGAACTGGGGCCAAGACGCTAGATGGGACCTTTGGGCCACCAAGCTTGTCCCTTAGGACCTTGGCGCATGTTTCCAAGGGACAAGGGAGACCGACTGGCTGGAGAGGGGTTGATGAATCTGGCTGAATCTGGGGATGATGTCACAATACTTTCCTGCCTGCAAAACTGCTATTTTGGCCCTCGAGACAGGTTGTGTCTGAAGGGAAATTGTGACAGCAGCAAAATCACCTTGCGACTCACCCTCCCCTTCCCAGAAGAGTGGCTTCAGCCTTTGCAACACCATTAGATTGGATTCTCGGCAGGTCCTTTGTGACCGCCAGCTGTGGTAGCCAGATAGGCCTCTGACCTGTGGGGAGAGGCCACCCACTAAAGAGCTGATTCAAGTGGTCTCACAATTGTCCCTGCGTCCCCTGGCCTCAGAGGTGACTGAGCGAAGCGACTCAGCTGGCCAGAAGTCACCACAAGGTAACTCACAAGCATACGAGCTCTCAGAGACCTTTACTCACAGGACGGTAAATCTAGAAGCCTGACTTTGGCCTTCTCGCTCCTCTGCCAGACCTAACCTGAAATCTCTAGTAGACCTTCCATACCTCGAGTTTGGAAGACACCCTGTAAACATGTATGCAATTATTGAATGGAGGGAGATCTCCACGGAGCTCGGCCCTTTGCTCTGTGCCTTCTCTTCCATAGCTATCATTGGTCATCTAGGAACAGAACTTCGGGGCCCTCGCAGCTCCTTGCCCAGAGCTCTCTTCCAAGTAATGTTAAACTAGAGTGAATACAGCGTCCTACGGTTTATGAGGTGTTTTAATATTAACTGTCTAATTTAATTCTACAATAATGCTGGGGGATACGTATTATCCTATTTTATAGCAAGAGAATTCAAGGTTCACAGAGGTGAAGTCACTTGTCCCAAGTCACGCACAGAGCAAATAACAAACCCAGGCAATCTAACCAAGTTCTCTCAACTCAGACCCTAAATCTTTTCACTGTTGTTACTCATTATATAGGCATTAAGCATCTTCTTCATGGCAAACTCTCCGTTTTCTTCATGGCAACTTAAAACCGGATGATATTACACTCCTGCATGCTTTCTTTCTGTAGGTTTTTTTTTTTTTTGGTTGGTTGCTTGTTTTTGAGACTGAGTCTCACCCCGTCCGTCGCCCAGGCAAGCCTGAAACTCTTTGCACCCTCCCTGCCTTGACCTGCTAAGTGCTGGGATGACAAGTGTGAGTCTTGGTGTTCCACTTGACATGTTTTTTTTCCTATAGATTGGGAACTAGAGGTGCAATAATTGGCTAAAGATAGCACAGTAAATAAGAGATGGAGGTAGATTTAACCTAGGTCTCTCGATCTCAAATCCTAGGTCTTTCCCATTACAACATAAAACCTTTAACAGTGATGTTCAGAAAGGGCCTGATAAATGCCAAGCCCTTTTCCATTTAATCTTTGTAAAATTCACTTCCTTCTTCGAAATGAAGAAATCAAAACTTTGAAAAGTTGCCTGTCTGATACATGACTGGGATTTGAACTCCTGTCTCTGGGTGCAGAATAGCAGCTTGGCTGTTCTAACTTACTGATCTAGCAACCAGTTTATCAACTGGGTGTCTTGCCAGTGTTCAGGCAGGGCTCATGGCACAGCAGGAAGAGGAGCTGTCAAGGATGGGCTTCCAGAGCATGGCTGGCCCCTGGTCCACACTGTCCCTGCCAAGCCCTCTGTATCTGATCATTACTGCTCCACTTTCTGATCAGTCACTCATGCCAAGGCCTGGGCACATAACTCTATGGGATCCTCATATAATCCCATGACAATATCTTCCCCATTTGAAGGATATGGAGACCAGAGCTCAGAGAGATCAGCAAGTTGTCCCTGGACACAGCGTATCAAAGAACTATCAGAGTAAAGGCCCTGCTGTTTTCCTGGGTCCTCAGACCACCTCCAGTCCCATTATGCATGCGTGTGTGCGTGCGTGCGTGCGTGCGTGCGTGCGTGCACACCCGTGTGCATCATCTTCCAGGTTGTTTAGGAAGAGAACTGTCACTAAGGAACACTGCAGTTGCCAGAGGACCCCAATACTTCGCATAGACATGTAAATCCAAGGTAAACTGCTGGGAGACAATTTGAACTGGTAGTCACTGAAGAAGTAGATGGGACAGCAGCTGACTTAGGGAATACCCCAGGGCTAGGAGCCTTCATTTCCATTCCTGTCCAGCTAAAGACTTCCCACCCTTCCTCTGGAAATCAACACCCCCCACCCCCACTACCAAAGAATAGCTGTAGCACCATTTGGCTCAGGACTTACCCTGATTGCTTCCCACATTGATGGATGAATGTGGTTCTACAAATTGGAAAAATAACTAATGTGCAGCTCCCAGACCCTGCTGCCTATGGGTGGAGGGGGCTCTTCTGGATTAACCCAAGACCTGGGAGGAATCAGTCCACTGCATACCAACCCAAAGAGGCAGCGGGAGAGGCTCGCAGCCTGGTGGGGGTGGATTTCGATTTCCTACAGGGTTTCTCTGTGTCACCTCTCATCACCATAATATTTACATCAAATGCAAAAGGCCTCCTTGGAATAGAACCCTGAGGTTGTAAATGCCAAATCTAAGAATGTCAGCAAATGCAAAAGATCAGGTTCCTTGAGCAGCAGCCTCCCCCTCCTCCGGGCGATGCCTGCTGCAACCCTGAGGGCAGGCAAAGCAGGCTCCGGAGCTTCCCCGAACCTCACCCCAAATCTGGAAAGGCTGGGGGACACCCAGGGGGGCCCAAGGGCCCTCATCTCTGATTCAGCAACACCCAGTAACTTCATCCCATCCACCTGACTTCATGAAATGTCTGAGGAAGTGTGTCCACATACATTCTCCATTCAGCAAGGGAGGCCAGGCTACCTCATGGACAGACAGACAGCCTGGCTGCCCAGTGATCAGGCTGCAGCGTACTCCACGGCCCATTGGCTGAGTTCTCTCCATACCCTGTTCCTCACCCCCATCTTCATGTCACTCTTGAGGCCCCTGAAGCGTCTCAGAGACCACTCACTTATCAAACATTTATTGAACACTTATTAAGCACCAAGCCCTGGGAATACCATGGTGAACAAACAAGGTTTCTTCCCCGAAGGAACTTCGGTTCTAGCTACAAGACAGCCGATGATTAAGGTGAGGAATAAATAATTTTAATTGCTGTGAAGAAAATAAATTGGGGCGGAAGGAGGGAGAGGCCACTGGTGCCGCGTCGGTAGGGAAAGGCCTCTCTGAGGAGGTGGCATTTGACCTGAAAAATGAGAAGCTGCCCCACGGAGATTTGCAGGAAAAGTGAGCAAAGCAGCAGTGTAGTGAGGGCAAGGGCCTTGAGAAGAGAGGAGCATGTGTGCTGAGGCTCCGAAAAGAGGCCACCAGCCATGTGGAGCGGGCGATAGAGCAGGAGGGGCTGAGGTTAGGGCTGCGCGGACTTGCTGAGCTTGGAAAGGAAAACGGATTCTTCTTAACGGCACCGGCAAGCTGTGGGAGCGCTATAAGCAGGGAATGGTGCTATTTGACTTCCATTTAAATTTTTGCTAAGATTTAAAAACAAAACAAGCCGGGCAGTGGTGGCACACGCCTTTAATCCCAGCCCTTGGAAGGCAGAGGCAGGCGGATCTCTGTGAGTTCGAGGCCAGCCTGGTCTACAAAGCGAGTTCCAGGACAGGCTCCAAAGCTACACAGAGAAACCCTGTCTTGAACCCCTCCCCCCACAAACAAACAAACAAACAAACAAACAAAGTCCCAAACCCCTCCCACCTTGGTCCAGGACTGGCTTTGTAAGCTTCATTTTGTTAAACTTCAGTTCCCTTAAGAACTCTTGGGTGGGAGAGGGGGCTGGAAAGATGGATGGCCCTGTGGTTAAGAATGCTTGCTGCGGGCTGGAGAGATGGCTCAGCGGGTAAGAGCATTGGCTGTCCTAGCAGAGGACCTGAGTTCAATTCTCAGCAACCACTTGGTGGCTCCCAACCATCTGTAATGAGATCTGGCGTCCTCTTCTGGCCTGCAGGCAGAACACAATATACATAATAAATAAATCTAAAAGAATGCTTGCTGCTCTTTCAGGGCACCTGAGTCAGTTCCCACACCCTCAACAGGTGCCTCACAACTGCCTGGAACTCCAACTCTCTCTTCTGGCTTCCATGAGCAACAGCACACATGGCACACACACACACACACACACACACACACACACACACACACACACACATTAAATAAAAATGTTTATTTAAAAAAAAGAGCTTTTGGGTAATATGAGTTCGTTTTTTAGAGGATATGTAGGGTAGGAACTGTCACCAGCTGGTGCGTAGTTAATGTCTCATTTTGTCCCAGTCTTCTTTCTCTAGGTTCTAGCCTAGGCTCTGCTTCTCCTTAGCTACCGTATTACCCACTAGGGACATCCCCAGACCCAGCATGGATCCTAGAGCAGAGTGGTGTGGGGCTCCATGTACTGGCATCAGGACCAGCTGAGATGGCCCTGGGATTCCTCTCACCCAGGGCCCCATTATTTGATGTGCTACTCTCTGAAAACCAAAATATCAGAGCCTAGACTAGATTGTCCAAAGGACTGTGTGCTGCTGGGTACACTGGACCCATTTGCATTCAGACACATTATTTGTTCATGTCATTGGCTGCTGCAAAATGGCGGGCCCCATGTGCAAGGGAAAGACTGTCATTCATGGAGGTTGTGCTTCATACACTCACGGCTCTTCATCTCCAAATCCTTTGCACGTGACCCTTGACCCAAGAAGTTGCCTAGGAAAGGATTGGGAGAACAAACTTGAAGTAACTGAAGGGAGTGAATGGGGAAGGGAATTAGAAAATGAGGCAAGGCTGAGAGCGAGCAGAGGGTCCCCACTTTTCCTCCTGGGTCAGGCTCATACTGCAGTCACCTCCAAAGCTGGAAGAGGTGGCGGTCCCCAGGGAAGAATTTGTCAACCAGCTGCCTGGGTACCCACAAATCCACATGACTGGCTTCTAGGAGCAGGATGTTTTTTTTCTCCTGCATCCCTCCCTGTGCAGGACTCCATAGAAAGGATGTGATAAGGTTGATTAATTGCTCTTAAAAAGTTCTTTGGAAGGAAGAGAGCCACGGGGTCTGGGAGGCCGAGACCACGGGGTCACTGCCGCCACTGCACATCCCTGCAGTGGCGGCAGCGAAGTCTGGCTGGCTGTAACGGGGCTGCAGAGGGCAGGGCTGTGGCAGCAGCAGGCAGGCACAGGAACGTGGCAGGCAGCAGCAAGAAAGGACATGGGAGAAGCCTCAAGGAATAGCTACAGGAGTGCCCCCTGCTCCTGGACTGCTTCCCAAAGGAACAATAGAGTTTGCTTATCCAGAGGTGGAATGCGCTAAAGCCCAGAATGCTTGGCCCCGTGCCTGACACAGAGGACAAAGAAATACAGTCCCAGCATGGACGACCCTCCCCACACACACACCTGCAAGCTGCCTTTCTTCCTTCCCAGATCTGAGCCCCAGAAGGTCCTCTTTCCTCATTCTTGGCGGGCTTACCTCTATTTACTTATGAGGGACCCTCTCCCACATCCAGCTTCTCAAGAGCTTCTATAACCACAATAAAGCCCCCGGGTAAGTTTTAGGTGTGCCTTTCCCTCTCCTCAGCATCTCCACTGCACCCAGAGGCCTGCCCCAGACCATGCGTCTGGAAACTTTGGCGCCCCAGGAACCCGAGGGTACTGGCCAAGGTGCTGAAAAGTCCTAGCTCTTTCCTCGCGGTGCTGTATGCGCTCTCCTCTCATCCTCATCCTACCTGTCCATCCCAGCTCCAAATTCAAGACTTGCTCCTGCCTGAAACAATCTCAGTCTAAGTGTCTGTCAAAGGCTGATCTCAGAGAGAGCCAAGCCGGGGGGAGCCACCCCTGCCCTCAAAGCAGCAGCCTCCACCTCTCTTCCTGTCCTTACCACAGGCTCTATCTGTTCTACCAGCCCCATCAAGGACAGCCCCCTGCAATCTGACCACGGCAGCAGCTGTCAGGGCCTGGGGCTGCACTTGACATCCTGATCTAACCATATTCTCGAAGAGGAAGCAGGTTGGAAGTTCTGCATGCTTGCACACACCTGCACACAACATGCACACACTCAAGTTCTCAATGTCAGCCTGGAGCACAGAAGTGGTTCTTAGATTTCATAGAAATCGCTGGTTGGGATGTCCCCAGAAAAAAAGCATATACACATGCAACCTTCCGCAGGGGCTGGGACTGGGTGGTCCTTCCCCTGGTTCCTCCCCTCAGTTGTAACCTTTCTCCAAGGAGTGTGGCTCCCCTAAGAGATTCCCAGGCAGGTGGGGATTTGACCAAACCACAGTGTGCTTTTATAAATTCAGTTATTCTTACAGATCATTTTATTTTTTTAATTACTTGTAGCGCACACGCTTGTGCACAAGTGCCCAAAAAGCCTAGGAAAGGGTGTCATATAAACCTGTAGCTGGAGCTACAGGCAACTATGAGGGGCCTGACATGGATGCTAAGAACAAAACTCAGGTCCTCTGCAAGAGCAGTATATGCTTTTAACCACTGAGCCATCTCTCTTGACCCTCTGTAAACTGAGTTTTGAGGACTCTTCAGGAGCTGTGCCAGTGAGGCTGGACCAAGGTACAAAAGGGGCCATAATCATACTTAAAGCCACCCGTCAATCTCAAGAACTAAGCACTTTTTTGTTTTGTTTTAAATTTATGTGTATATGTGTGATGCTGCATGAATATATGTGCACCACATACCCGCAAGAGTCCAAGGAGGCAAGAAGGCATTCGATCCTCCAGAACTGGAGTTGAAGGCTGTTGCAAGCACATACGGGAATGAACCCTGGCCTTTGCAAGAGATCCTCTGCATGCATTTAACTGTTGGGCCATCTTTCCAGTCAAAGGACAGAACACCTCTGTTCCCCACAGGCCTCCTGCCCTCTCTCGTCTTCTTGAACCAGGACAGGTAAGTCCCGGCCCCTGCCTTCTGCCTGTCGTCATATACTCTGGCCAGGCATACTGACAGTGTGCACCAAGAATGCAAACAGAAACAGGGCTGTTCCTGCTCCAGTCTCCCTATGGCTGCTTTGAATTCAACACACAGACTTGTAGACTGTCCACATTAATGCCCTAGCATACAAGTCACACATCCAGGTCAAGGCACACACCAACCACGCAGGAGGAGCATACTAAACTAGAAATCATAAAAGCAGAGTGGGATTCCAGGAAGTACATGCATGGGCACACATTTATGTAATCACACAGCCCTGTAAAACATACGCACACCAATGTGCCGGCTCTAACGTGGAATTCCCCTTGCCCACCTCCCAGGGAACTTTCCCCATCTACTGAGCTTTCCGTTACCCTCTGCAGTGTACTCTCACTCCTCCATGCCCAGTGCAGCTGGTTCACTGTGGCAGAATCATTCTTTCCTCTTTTTCCCCACCCAGGGGATTCCTAGGACACCTCTGGCTTCATTTCCCAGGGCTGCCATAACAAATTCCCACAATCAGGTGGTTTAAAGGCAACGGGAATTTATTCACTGGCAGTTCTGGAGGCCAGAACCCTGAGGTCATGTCAGCAGGGTGAGTTCCTTCCTGAGGGCTTTGGGGGAAAGGTCTGTTCTATGCCTGAGTCTCAAGAAAGTTCTAGCTCTTGTCTAAGTTCACAGGGGGAGTCAGGGAGCAGTCACCTGTTGGAGAATATTATTTTAAGGTGTGTTACTTTTGTTTATGTTGCATTTGTTTAACTCTGTGATGCTGTGTTACTGTGCCTGTGTAAAACACCTGATGATCTAATAAAGAACTGAATGGTCAATGGCGAGGCAGGAGAAAGGATAGTCAGGGCTGGCAGGCAGAGAGAGGAAAAATCTAGGAGGAAACGAAGAGCAAGAGAACAAGGAGAGGAGGACACTAGGGGCCAGCCACTACAGCCACACAGCCAGCCATGGAGTCAGAGTGAAAGTAAGATATACAGAAGTAAGAAAAGGAAAAAGCCCAGAGGCAAAAGGTAGATGGGATAATTTCAGAAAAGCTGACAAGAAACAAGCCAAGCTAAGACCGGGCATTCATAAGTAAGAATAAGCCTCTGTGAGTGATCTATTTGGGAGCCAGGTAGCGGGGCCCCCAAAAGAGTAAAAACCAACAACAACAGTCACCTGAGGCCCACGACCTTCAGGAGTTTCTGGAGACTGGACTATCACCTCAGTCTTGCTTCTCTGGCCATGTGGCATCCTCATCACCCTGTGTCTGTAACCAGATGTCCTTCCAGAAGCACAGTGGTTGTTGGATTAGGATGTCCCCTCATTCAGCATGACTTCATCTTAAATTGATGGTATTTGCAAAGGCCCAACTTCTACATAAGGTCATGTTCACATGCGTTAGGAGTCAGATGAACACATCCTGGGAGGCAGGGGGCAGTTCAATTCCCAACAGACTCCAAGTCTTGTCCAATTTTCCCTTTCTTTGTTAGCCCTTCCATGTTCCCTCTCCCTAGACTGACTAAGCTGTGACTCTGCCATGTACTCCCTAATCATGGTACTTCATCTGCTTCAACTTGCTGGGGGCTGTTAATTTTCAGATAGGGTTTCCATATGTAGCCCAGGCTAGCCTTAGATTCATGATCCTCTTTATTCTAGTTCTGTAGGGATGGGATTCCAGATACATGTTGCCACATGTTGTTACTGCTCCTCTAGTGGTCTCATTCCTAGCTCTGGGGTTGGACAGTCTATTTCATACTCAATTTGTCCTTAATATCTGGTGAATCACATTATGTAGGAACATGGCACAAGTATGTGAGCCATTTTGATGCATATGGTCACCTGCAACCTATATATATACCAGACACATATATCATATAGACACATGGGCACAAGTAAACCTATACACATGTGCATGCCAGTCCTTGAACATGGTCTATAGGGTTCCAAGTAGCCAGCCAGTATTGGCTGAGTTCCAAGAAAGCACACCCCTTCACCAAGTACAGTGGAAGAGGGTCTCCTGCCCTCAAGAGGCTGATGAGCTAACTGGGAAAATAAGACTAATGCATGACAATAGATCTTCAGAGTCCAGTTCAATTGTGTAAGCCATGAGGGCAGGAGGCTGGAGCTCTTGCTGGTTGGAGCAGTCAGGAGATGCCCCAAGGAATCGGTGAATGCCATCCACCTTCCCGTGTGCCCCAGGCTATGGGGACAAGTGCAGAACTCAAGCACCTTCTAGAAGGGTAGGCTTACGCCCAATGATTGGTCCCATGACCTGGCTGGCCCCTGGGCCTTTAGACTGTTGTTCTTTGCTCTTCCTCAGGGAGTGATAGGTGATAGGCTGGCAAAAAGCTTTTGTGATACCTTTGTTGGCAAAGCATCCTCTGCCAGCTTCCAATGGGAAAAAAAAATGGCTAATGGATGGGAAGAAAGCTCCATAGAGCCTTCCCAATCCCAATGCTCTCCCATCATAAGGTCCCTTAAGATGGTCTTCTAGGATGCTAACTCCCTGCTCTCAGACCCCAGCAGTGGTCCTTTTCAGCTGAAGCAATGGAGGTATTCGGGGTGGGGGTGGAAAGTTGTCCCAAGAGTCATGTCCAGGAAGTGTTGTACCATCTCAGAGCTCTGGAGCCAGACAGATTTCCACTCAACCCCGAGCTCTCTTCTTGCTGTGTTTTCTTGGTCACATTCTTAAGCTTTCTGAGCTTCCATTTCCTCAGCAGCAATCACTGTAGCACTGCCCACAAAGACTTCAGTGACTCTATTCAACACACAGGAGCTGTACATGACAGTCTGAATTCTCCGGCTCCAACTGCGTTCATATTTCTGGCTGAAGTACAACCAGAGCCCAGGATATCCAATCTCAAGCCAAGCAGAAAAACCTCTTCTGCTGATGAGCCTCTCAGTGCGCGGCAGCCTAAGGCCCTTTCCCAGCTCTTGCCACAAAGCACAGCAGTGCCCCCAAGTCTCCCTGAGTGAAGTCTGCTCCTCAGTGATGTTTGCTGACAGGCTATAAGGAAGGGAAGGGAGAAAAGGCAGACTTGCCATAGTTAAGACTAGTCTCTCGGGCTGGGTAGCACTGTAACTCTATCGGAAGTGTTTGCCTAGTGTGCAGGAGGGCCCTGGGTTTGATCCAGAGAGGGGTACATATGCCGGAAGGGGTGGTGCAAGCCTGTTATCTCAGCACTTGGGAGGTGGAAGCAGGAGGCTCAGAAGTTGGAGGTCATCCCTGGCTACATATTGGTTGAGTTTGAAGTCAACCTGGGCTACATGAGACCCTGTCTCCAAAACAAAACAATAACCAGACTTATGGACTTTGGACTTCATCGGCTGGCCAGCAGGTGGTCAACACAGTATGAAGTGACAGTTGCTTACCCACCTCAGGCTCTGAGGAGGGAGCAAACTTTTTTGTTGGAAATCCTCATTTGAGCCGGGTGTGGTAGCGCACACCCTTAATCCCAGCACTGAGGAGGAAGAGGTAGGTGGATTTCTGTGAGTTTGAGGCCAGCCTGCTCTACATGGTGAGTTCCAGGACAGCTAGAGCTACATAGTGAGACTCTGTCTCCCCTGCCCCCCCCAAAGAAAGAAAAAAAAAAACAGTCATTTGTGCTCTAGGTTGAGGTATTGTCCTGAAGTGTCAGAGGAGGCTGTGACTGGGACACAAGAGGCCAGTGTCCCCTCTAACCTTGAGATTGTTAGTTTCCTCAGTTAGAAAGCCTTGGGAGTTTTCAGAAACCCCCAAGAAGAAAGTGAGGTGTGCAAGAAAGAAAAAAGGGTCTGGATTGAGAAATGGATCAAGCCCGATGATTTCCAGCTGCAGACACCAACCACCTCCTTGTCTCTGTCTCTACATGTGCTTCTTGGGAAGACTTTGCTAGAGCTGGCTATGAGTATGGGGTACGGTTCTAATTCCAGAACTTAGCAGGCAGAGGCGGGAATATTGACAGTTCAAGGGCAGCCTGGGCTACGTAGTAAGAGCATTATCTCAAGACAGGGAGAGAAGGGGGTTGGGGAATGTCTCTGTTCATGATACACTAGCTTTTCAAGTATCAAGACCCATGTCTGACCCTCAGCATCCATGTACAAATCCAGTGGCACACATGTGTAACCCCAGCACCACTGGGGAGGTAGAAACAGACTTCATTAGCTGGCCAGCCTAGCTTACTCAGTGAGCTCCAGGATAATGAGAGACTCTGTCTCAGTGGGTGGATGGCATTCTTTAAGATGGCATTCAAGGTTGTCCTCTGGCTTACACACACACACACACACACACACACACACACACACCCTAGAGAAGGGGAGCAGAGAGAGGGATCACCCCTAGGGATAAGGGTAGGACAAGCTTGGTGCCGGCAAGGTCAAGTGTTTTCCTTGAAGCCCCAGTGACAGAGTTTTGGGAAACTATGCCCTTGGAACACCTGGGTGACTCACCAAAATAAAAATAAAATAAAATAAAATAAAATAAAATAAAATAAAAAAAGAACAACTTATTAGCTACCTCGAGCTGAAGCCAGCAGAGAGGGAAGGGACAGACAGGGACCAGATCCTGGCTCTCTGTGTCTGCTTGCTTTGCCCGTGACATGAGGGACAGCCCTCCCACAGAAGGCCGAGGGCCATGTGGTCTGGCTCAGGGAGGGCTGGGAATGGGAGAAAGGGGAACGCCTCTGCTGGAGGCCTTGCCAGCCGGGCAGCCTCTGTGGCGAGCAAAGGGCAAGAAGAAACCACAAGGGAGCAAGCGGGACAGGTGTCAGGGCCACAGGAAGCGGGTAGAAGCTATGGGAGAGCATTGTAGGGGACAGGCAGTCAGAAAAGGACGGGGGAGGGGGTGCTGACATGGGGCCAAAGCCAGGGCCTCAGAAACCTGGGGTCCTTCAGTCATGCCCTCCTGGCAGCCCAGGGGCAGCCTATTAACAGGGAGAGTGTAGCGCGGCCCAGCACTTTCTAAGCACTCGAGCTGTTGTGTGTTGTTGTTTACACTGATGCAAACAGACGATCACAGATCCTGAGGACTGGGGACTCTGCCGTGGATGCTCCTCACACCACAAGCTTAGATAGCTCAAGTCCCAGAAGAGCTTTGTCTCAAGGTCTCCAACAAATTTGGGAGCATGGGAAACCTCTTTCCACCTTCTCTCTCAGGAGGCAGACCCTGGTTCACAGAGAGGCCAGCTAGGGCAGCTGGAGGCAGGCCAGCTGTTTCTCTCTCTCTCTCTCTCTCTCTCTCTCTCTCTCTCTCTCTCTCTCTCTCTCTCTCTCTCTCTCTCTCTCTCTCTCTTTCTGGCCCCAGGGAGCTGTGCTCTTGAGGCTGCAGGGCCCCGTGGAGCTTCTGTGAAACCCCATTTCCTCTCCTTTCAATGACGAAGTCCCTCCCCTCAGACTCTCTGACTTTCGTCCCACATCGGGAGCGTTTCTAGGCCAGAATCCCTAGCCACCAGGATCACAGAAGCCTGCTGGCCTTGCAGCTCCAAGCAGGCAGAAACGCTAATTGGCATTAACAGAGACCAGGCCTGCAGCTCACAAAAGATTCCCTCTTCCTGACCAGAGCCTGCCTGGGGCGCAGCCAGCCTGCTGGCTTCTGGTGTCTGCTGGTAAGGGGAGGGGGGCTTTGAGGAGGAAGGGGGCAAGAGTGGGGTGACCCACTGCAGCTGCCCTCACCCGAGGCTCCTCTTGCTCAGCAAGAGGCTGGCCCTCTTTCCTGCCCCTCATCACAGCTTCCCTGGTAGTGCAGAGCACATTAAAGACAATCTCCTCAAAGCCTGCCCTATATGCTTATTTTAATCTAATCTCACTTGGAACAGAAGGCTCTGGAATCAAACTGCCCGTGCTGATAGCCCTGCACCGTGCCTTCCTATGTGTGACCTGGAAGAGAAAAAAAATTGCTACCTCTGTCTTTGAAACTGTGCTACCTACCTGGCTGGGGTGCTGAGAAGAAAATGCTGTCCATGGCCGGCTGCCCCTGGCATGCAGCGGGCACTCCTACAGTACATCCCCCACAGTGGCTACCTGCTTGTGATGGCTGCTTCTTGGGCTTCATCATCCTCTCTGTGACAGGAAGCTCTTGTTCTAAGCAGAGGCTCCTCAGTGATGTTTACTGACAGGCTATAAGGAAGGGAAGGGAGAAAAGGCAGACTTGCCATAGTTAAGACTAGTTTCACGGGCTGGGTAGCACTGTAACTCTATTGGAAGTGTTTGCCTAGTGTGCAGGAGGGCCCTGGGTTTGATCCAGAGAGGGGCACATAAGCCCGAAGGGGTGGTGCAAGCCTGTTATCTCAGCACTTGGGAGGTGGAAGCAGGAGGATCAGAAGTTGGAGGTCATCCCTGGCTACATATTGCGTTTGAGGTCAGCCTGGGCTACTTGAGACCCAAACAAAACAGTCACCAGACCTATGAGTAGACAGAAAAAAGGCTTCCATTAACAGCCAACTAATAGACTATTACTGTGTAGGATCTCTCCAATGTCACTTATTCCCTTCGAGTAAACTATTTCCCAATTTCTATTGGCTCCTTTTAAGAGGTAAGCAATCATACTTTAGGGCGCATGAGTTATAAGCTTGATTGAGGGGAAAGATATGGTTTGAAAGCCTTTGAGCCTCTACAGGAAGAAGGAATTTTTGATATGAAAAGTGCCGAAGGAATGCCAATTTTGCAGGAGGCTGGCCCTAGGAAAATTGAGTGCAGGAGGCTGCAATTCCCTCAGCAACAGTTCAGATGTGACTAAACCTCATATTCAAGACTGTCTCTCCTTGTCTCAGCCCTTCATGCCAAGGAGTATAGGCCAAAAGCGATCATTTACTGTCCGCATTACGGGCCTGCGCAGAATATATGGCTGTGTTTGTTCCTAGGTTTTCTTTTTCTTATGATAGGAACCATCCCTAAGCAATCTCAGTCCAAAAGTGATTTCATTTGCTGGGGAAATGTGAAGACCATCTCTTGCTAGTCTAAGGTTAAACACAGAGGGAAATCTAAATGCAATTTTCCTGTTTGAGGAGTAGTTACAATATTTTTAAGCAATTGAAGCTGCAAAATTGCAAATGTGATGTACAGTTAGGCGTCAACCACGGGAAGTGCAACATGTGCAGTTTACACAAGAGTGGGGCCTCCCTCCCGGTGCGCTCCACCCCCCACCCCCGGTGCAGAACCTTCTAGTGTTTCACAAGTGAAGATATTCTGGGAGACATGGGCCGGTTTTATTGGTGCTTGGCTTTTGGCTGGGGCCATTTAAAGTAAACGTTACATGGGGAAAAGTAGGAGGAAAGATGTTACGCCAAGTGTCAGAGCCATAACACATTTTTAATGGCTTTATTTATCAACACTTACTGGCGTTTGCCGCTAACAAACACTCTCGTCCATCCCCAATGAGTGTTTGCAGTAAATTTAAAGGACTTGTCTTGCCTTTGGCACAGAAAAGATGACCCAACTAGGATCCTTGTGTCATTTCGCAGAGATGATCGCTGGCAGAGACAGACTGAGGATGCAGGCAGAGGGCACAGATACAGATGCCACCAGCCAGACCCTCTTTGCCCTCAGCCATTCCCCAGTTGCTATTGTCTAAATGTTTGTTCGCCTCCTGTTGCTGTTCATACGTTGCTCTGACAAATGCCCTGACCTAAAGCAACACCGAGGAGGAAGGGTTTATTTGACTTAGAGTCTCAAGTTACCGTCCATCATTTCGGGGGAAGTCAAGTCAGGGATTTACACAGCTGTCACATCATGCTGTCACATGGGCCATCAAGAGCAGAGAGAAACGAATGAATGCACCCATGCCGCCTGTCTACCGTCCTCATCCAGCTTTCTCCTGGCTTACGTAGTTCAGTACCTCCTGTCCATGGAATGGTGTTTCCCAATGGGCTAGGTCCTTCTACACCAGTTAACTAGACAATCCTCCCACAGACATGACAGCCAAATCTAAATAATTCCTCAATGAGGCTCTCTTCTCCGGTGACTCTAGGTTGTTCAAATCCTGACCAAGAACACCTCCAAAATTCATATATTGAAAACCAAGGGCTAAGAAACCAGCTCTGTTGGCAGAGGGCTTGTCTACCATGTGCAAAGCTCCAGGTTCAATCCTTAGCACTACATTAAACCTGGGTGGTGGAGACAGGGGGATGGATCAGAAATTCAGGGACTTCTCAACCACAGAGGGAGTTCCATGCCAGTCTGGGCTACCGGAGACCTTATCTCAAAAACAAAACAAACAACAACAACAACAAAAATCTATGTGGTGGTGTCTAGAGGTGGGATCTTTGGGGCAATTAAATCACAGGGGTTCAGCCGGTTTGAATGGGATGGGTGCCCCTTAAAAGAGACTCCAGAGAGCTTCTTAGCCCTTCTTCCATGTGAGGACAGAGAGAAGATGTATTCAAGAACCATGAAAAGAGACCCTGGCAAAAGGAATATTATGGAGACACTGAATTTATCAACATCTCGATCTTGCCCTTCCCGGTTTGCAGAATTGTGTAGAATCAACTTGGTTGTTTATAAGCCTCTTGGGTTACAGTGTTTTGTTGTAGCAACCCAGATGGACGAAAACATTAGTTGCTTCCTTAGTTCCCTCTAGACCTCACAAAACCCACTCATGGCAGCTGGGGCTCTGAAGACCCTCGAACCCACAGACTCTGCCCACCACAGCCACCATCTTCCTCCTTCCCAGGCACCTAGCAGATGATGCCCAAGACCAGAGGCCTCCTCGGGCGCCTAGTGAGAGGAAAAAGTCAAGCTGGGACACTCAGAAGTTAGATCTTCTCTTCAGGGATCTCATCAGGCAACACACAGGGGAATGAGGCCCTGAAATGGGCTTTGTTGCCACGAGGGCAAGCCCCCTTTTTCCTGGTGATGGTACCCCAGTATTCTATAGGAATAGTTCCTTCACCCCTTTCAGGTGCTAGATTCTGACATAGGGGCCGGATCCAAGGCCAGACAGTCAGTTGATTTTTGTTGTTGTTTTTTTGTTTGTTTTTGTTTTGTTTTTTGTTGTTATTGTTGGTTTTTTTTTTTTTTATAGATACAATCTTCAGGAGCTGGAGAGATGGCTCGGAGGTTAAGAACACTGGCTGTTCTTCCAGAGGTCCTGAGTTCAATTCCCAGCACCCACATGGTGGCTCACAACCATCTGTAATGAGATCTGGCGCCCTCTTCTGGCCTGCAGGTATACATGTAAACAGAATACTGTATACATAATAAATAAATAAATCTTTAAAAAAAAAAAAAAAAAGATACAATCTTCATTGTAGACCAGGCTGGCTGTGAACCTACAACCTCACCTTAGCCTCCTGACCTGGGCTTTTAGGCCTGCACCACTACACTGGACTCAGCTGGCAGATTTTAGCCCTGGACTGCCATGCCTGGGCTTGTAAAGGAGACTGAATTAATTGAGATTCTTTCTAGTTGGGCTGCTGTAGCAAAGACCCACACAGCAGTTCTTTAGGCAAGACAAAGTTAATTTTTTTTTCTCCCAAGTGTTTGTGGTAGCTCTGTCCTACACAAATTTGAGGAGCTCGGGTGCCTTCTGCTTTGTGGATGAGCTCACCTTGCCCACACAGCCACACTGCAGCCAGAGAGAGGCAGTAGGAAAGGGAAGTACAACAGTGTATATATCACCTTCACTCATTAGCCAGGACGTAAGCCTAAACCATCCCTAGCTGCCAGGAAGGGCCATATTACCAACTGAAATATTCGGCCCCATGGAAGAAGAGGGAGATGGCTACTGGGAGCCAGGCTAGCAGGTGATGATAGAGTCTGCCCAACATAGATGTTCACACTGCGGGAAGAGGGGATGAGACAACAGAGAATCAGTGGGATTCACAGAGTAGACCGCGCTGACGGACAGCTCTCCCCACGACTCTTCACGTGTGGGCCAGAGCTTTTCTGTTCTGGTTTGAACATGAGATGCTACCGAAAAGCGACTCAATGCCTGCCTCAAGCTGGTGGTGCTTTTGGAGAGGGTGTGGGACCTTTAAGGGGTAGTAGAGCCTCCCGGGAGGAAGTGGGTCACAGGGATAGACCGTGAGGTGTTATGGCCAACCCGACTCTCTGTCCTGTCTGTTTTCTGATCCACCCACTTGTGAGCAAGTAGCCTCATGGTCCTGCTGACACAGTCAAGATCGGCTTGCCTGATGTGATGAGCTGTCCTTTCTAACCATGAGCCAAGTAAGCCCCTCCCTCCATTAAGTTGCTTCCCACCGGGAGCTTGGTCACAGCAATGAGAAATATAATGGACCTACCGTCTTTCTTTACGTAGGTTTGGTTTGGACTTCTGGTACCTGAACTATGGAGATCTGTTGAATTTACAGCATAGGCCATCAGATAAACGGCTATAAGAAAACAGAGGGGCTGGAGAAAGGGCACAGAGGTAAAACGCTTGCCTGGCAACCATGAGGACTGGAATTTGGATCCACCTATAAAGCCAGGGGGCATGGCAGACAAGCGTAATCCCAGCAGGAGACATGGAATCCCTGGGCCAAGCTAGCCAGCCAGCCTAACTGAAAGAGCAAGCTCGGGGGCAGGGGGGGGGGGGTGGGGGGTGGGGGGTGGGGTGGGGGTGGGTGGGGGTGGGTGGGTGTTAGAAACCCTGCCGCAGGTCTGGAGAGATGGCTCAGCAGCTAGTGCACTTACTGCTCTTGCAGACACTGAATTTGGGTCCCAGCACCCACATCAAATGGCTCACAACTGTCACATCCAACACCTTCTGGCTTCCAAGCGCACCACACACACGGTATACATACATACATGCATGTCCACACACACATAGTCATAAAATAAAATAAAAAATATTTGAAGAGAGATCCTCCCTCAATATACAGCATAGAAAGCAATTGAGGAAGACACTTGACATTAACCTCAGGAAAACACACACACACACACACACAAAAGCAGACATGCACATACATACTAAGCACACATATACATACACATGCAAAATGGAAAAAGAGAAAAAGGGCAAAGATACCACAAAGAGGAAGGCAGAGTCGTGAGGAAATGGCAAGCTGAGGAAATAGCAAACAGAGAAGCAGACTCCTCAGATAGAAACGTACCCAGAGCCAGTGGGTGTCTATGGGGAGGAAGCAAACCCACAGGGAAGCTGCGTGGCCTGAGCTGCACCCTCCGCCTGCAAAGGTCCTTCCTCCAAGCCATTCTGAGGTTCCAAACGACATCTCATGCAGTTACAGTCTAAGGGAAATTGGATCACTATTCAAAACATCCACTGTCCCTCCTTCGGTGTCCTCTCTAAACGTGGGTGGAATATTGCTCTCATGGTGTCAGACTTGGCCGTGTGTTTAGCTTTGGCCAATAAAATGTGAGGTGAAGCTTTAAGAATCACTGGGGACCAGCTGTGGTGGCATATATGTTTAATCTCAGCACTCTGGAGACAGGAAGACGGATCTCTGTGAAGTTCAAAGCCAGCCTGGTCTACATAGCAAGTTCCATGCTAACCAGGGCTGCACAGTGAGGGCCTCTCTCAAAACAAACAGCAACCCAAACAAACAAAAAACATTGTGGCTAGCCCTGGTAGATACACCGATAAGATAATACCAATATGAAAATTGTAAAGAGGATGAGGCAGATCATGAATTCACGATTGGCCTATAATTGGGCACTACAATCCCAGCACTCAGGAGGCTGAGACTGGAGGATTGCTTCAAGTTCCAGACTAGCCAGGGTTGGTGAGACAGCCCAGCAGGTAAAGGTGCCTGGCACCCACCTTGACTATCTGAATTTGATCCCAGCATCCACATAGTGGAAAAAGAAAACCAACTCCTGGAAATTGTTCTCTGATGTCCATATGCATGCTGTGGCATGTTTGCACCCCCCCACACACACATACACATGCACACAAAATAAATAAAAATTAAAAATTATAAAGAATCAGTGTATCCTTCTTTGGCCTGGATTTCAAAGTGAAGAAAATTTGGAACAGAGCTGCTGCTGACCCAAGAGAGACACACAAAGGAGATGTAACCTTGTCAAAAGGATCTGAGGCTAGGGGATTTTTTGCTACCTCAGCATAAACTCACCTGAGCTGACAGGCACAGTGTCTTCCCAGCCTACACTTCCTGTGGCTCCTGCTCATTCTGGAACTGCATTGTTCATCTTCTCTTGAGTTTCCAGAAACATATTTCCATACTCTATCTCCCGATCTATCCTTGCAATCAACAGGGACTAGCTCTTGAACAATCACATCGACCCATGGAGAGTTCTATCCACTAACATGGAAATGGCAGACCTGGTATATTATGATGGAGTAGTCCTTTTACCTAGTCATTTTCTAGTTCTACTGCCCAACACCGTAGCACCAAGAATGTATGAAATAGATGTGACTGTTGTAAAATTGAGGAATCTCATGATTTGAAGTATCGAATTTCATTTTACCAAGTTCCATATTTGAACATATTCAGGATTTTTGTGGTAGATGTGGTTTCTCAAACTTAAGGATATTTCAGTTTCCAGAATATCCTGCATTAGTAATGATGATAATGACGATGATGGTGATAGTGGTGGTGGTGGTGATGATGATGGTGAAGGTGGTGATGATGGTGATGGTGATGATGGTGGTGGTGATGATGGTGGTGGTGGTGGTGATGATGATGGTGGTGGTGATGATGGTGGTGATAGTGATATTAGTGATGATGATGATGATGATGATACATAAACATATGCAAAGCTCTTTTTTTTCCAAGACAAGGTTTATCTGAAATAGCCTTGGCTCTCCTGTAACTTGCTTTGTAGACCAGGCTGGCCTAGAACTCACAGAGATCTGCCTGCCTCTGGCTCCTGAGTGCTGGCTGGGATTAAAGGCGTGCGATACCCCCACCTGGCTTGCAAAACATTTTCTAAATTTGTTGCCTTTTAATTCACAATGTCATGCAAATGTTATCCACATTATCCACGTAGGGAGACTAGAGATGAGAAAGTTGGAGAAATTCTACAAATTACGGGCCTGACACTGTTCCCCCAAGCGTTTTTCCTCCATTGCTTCTCTCCCTCCCGCTAAGTGGCAGACATCCAGACCACAGTGGACACTCACCTCCATGACAGGTGCTGGGAGTTAATCAGTGACACTGTTGATTTGACTAAGTAAATGAATACATGAATGCATAACTAAATGAATGGGTGCATTAATAGATGGGCGGATGACAGGTCAATGGACAAGTAGATTTATAGATAGATAAATGGATGGGTACATGGGTAGATGATGAATGGATGGCCTCTTTTGTGTGGATGGATGAGGAGACAGATGAATGAAACTCTTGGGGTCTAAGGGGGAAAGATGAAGATGTTTTCTCAAATCTAGAAAATACACACAAACTCGCCTAATACTTTGCCACCTAGAATGCCCGGCATTTGGTTAATTGGCTACCCCTGCCTGCCCAGATCTTTCAATATTCCTCCACATCTAAGAGCAGAATGCTTTACCCACACAGGTATCTGCTCTAGCCTACACTTTCGTGCCACGCTCATTCCATTTCTCCAGGCCTCAGAGATGGACAGCACCTCCCTCACTGGGTTATTTGTGGGAAGAGATAACGGCATAGATCGGTTGGTAAAGTGCCCGGCATATGTAACTTTTCAATAAATAATTACTGGCACTCTTGTTAGTCTCTATCGTTCAGGATAGTTGCCTGTGGAAATCAAAGCCCCACTAAACATGCCATATTGTGATTATGGTCTTTAGCCTTTTTCATTAGTAGTGGAATCTGCAATAATACAATAACCTTTATTTTATTACACAGCCCTTGGAAATTGAGGGTTTCATCCATGTCAATTAATTTCTTCGCAGCCCACGTTGGCAGTGACAATCAGAATGTCAAAGTGTCTCTGAGGATTCCTAGGAAATCTGAGGCACTTTACAAAGAGCCCGCCCTGGGTGAAAGACCGGCCGGAATGAATCGTTAATATACTTCACTAGAAGGGGACTCTTCCAAAATGCTAATCCAATCAACCCACAAGGCAAACTTCAGGCTTCTTGTTCAGTGATCACACAGAGGATCTCAGGGCTAGGGCTCTGCTCTGGGGAGGCCAGAGGCCCTGTTCCTCAAACCAGGGAGAAGCCACACCCCCAATATGTCACAGCTGCTGAAAGTGGAGCCTGTGGGCCCAGTACCTCCTGTCACAATCAGCCAGGACAACATAGACTGACTGCCGCCCCCTGGGCTCTGGAGGGAGCCCTCACATCTTTGGAGAAGGCATCACCAGGAAAGCACATGTGTTGAGAAACGAACTGTTGGAAGAAGTAAGGAACTGCCCAAACCCAGCATTTGCTCCAGAGAGTACCTCAAAGGGTCCTCAGCCATCCATTGATCTCTGCACTCCCATCTGAACTCTTATTAACAGATGAGACATGCTCAAAAAAAATAAAATATCAAGGTTAGCTAGAGAGGCAAAGATCTAGCCCAGGGCTAGCTTCCCATCAAATCTCTAGCCACATCCTTTGCTCATGGGCTCTTCTCTTGCATGGTCCTCATCCTCCCTCTTCTCTCCCCAGAAAGCTCTTACTCATCCCTCAAGGCCCCGTTCATGGGTCACCCTCCAGTGAAAGTTCCAGGAATAAGTACTCTCCGTCTGCTTCAGAGAAATGGGTGGATGGAGTGGACAAAGGCTCCGAGTGCTCTTGTTCAGGTTTTTTGTTTTGTTTGTTTAGATTTATCGATGTGTATGGTGGTTTGTTCCCATTCATGTCTATGTGCCACATGCAAGCCTGGTGCCCATGGAGGTCAGAAAAGGGTGTCAGAT
Source organism: Peromyscus maniculatus bairdii (assembly GCF_049852395.1). Classification (NCBI taxonomy): domain Eukaryota; kingdom Metazoa; phylum Chordata; class Mammalia; order Rodentia; family Cricetidae; genus Peromyscus; species Peromyscus maniculatus. Next base: position 29,725,990 of record NC_134870.1, on the reverse strand, counting down.
CTCAGGGAACTGGAACTGAATCCAGGTCCCCTGGAAGAGCAGACGATGCTCTTAATCACCGAGCCGTCTCTCTAGCCCCTTTGATTGTGTTAATGTTAGAATCGGATCATACTGTGTGTTGGTTATACTTTCCTTCCGTCCCCCTTCCCTGCCCATAAGCAGGCCATTCCTGTTTGTCATTCTGGTCTGGGTTTGGAAGTCACTTCTGCCTTGCTTGCCACAACATCCCCAGCTCGGCCATGGGACTGTGTGCGTCTATGGACGGATGGTGCCCCGGGGGGTTTCAGCAGAACACGACTGTTTTTGGCAACCGTGCCCCTGATGGCGCCTGACGCCAAATAGGCACACAGTGTCTATCTGGTGATTACAGAGATGACACCGGGGCTCAGAAGTTCCCAGGTGTCTGTGCTCGGTGACCCCCATTGCTGCTCTTGGCCCCTCCAGATGCACAAAGGTACAGCGGATTCTCCCCCTCCTCCTTTGGGGGGCATTCTGTGCTGAAGCTCTAGGGCACTGGGGGGAGGGGAGTGGGGAGGAGTGAGGAGGGAGAGCTATGATGGATGGAGTGCAAAGGCACCAGGAGAGGCAAGCAGTTCCCCGAACCTGAATATCAGGAAGCTGTTAGCATCACGGTGATAGTGGGAAAATGCTAAGTGCTTCCTGGAAGCATGGAGCCCCTCCTCTGCCCCTGTCTGACTGAGGGCCTCCCAAGTTCCCACTTCTCCAAACAGGCCTCTAGGACTGACTGACATCCCCAAAGGCGGGCATACTACACTTCAAACCCCACCTTCACTTCCTATTCACTGTGCAGCTTTAGGCAGATTGCTCAGCCATTCTGAGCTCCGTTTCCATATTCATTTAAGGATGAGGATTAAACGAAGCACCACAGGCAATTCTCCTGGCTCTGGGGAAATGTTCCAGCTATGTTTGTTTTCTGTGATTATCATTCATCATCTTGTCAGTCGAGGGGAGCTCAGAGTGAGTGTGTAATGTGAGACTCGTCCCTCCCCATTTCTTTTTTTGAGACAGGGTTTCTCTGTGTAGCTCTGGCTGTCCTAGAACTCACTTCTGTAGACCAGGCTGGCCTCAAACATAAAGATCCTCCTGCTTCTGCCTGGTGAGTGCTGGGATTAAAGGTGTGCATCACCATGCCAGCCTAACGCCTCCCCATTTCAACCCAGCCCCTGATCGAAGCCCAGAGGGAAGTAGATAATTTGCCTCATGCAGAAATTCCACACCTGGGCTGGAGAGAGGGCTCAGAGGTTAAGAGCACTGACTGCTCTTCCAGAGGTCCTGAGTTCAATTCCCAGCAACCACATGGTGGCTCACAACCGTCTGTAATGAGATCTGGCGCCCTCTTCTGGCCTGCTGTCATATATGCTGTATACATAATAAAAAAAATAAAATCTTTAAAAAAAACCCAAAAAAACCTCACAATGTTATGGTTTTCTCACTTTTTTAAAAAAAGATTAATTTTTTAATTGGGTACACAGTGTTCTGCCTGCATGTATGTCTGAGCCACCATGTGGGTGCTGGGAATTGAACTCAGGACCTCTGGAAGAGTAGCCACTACACTTAACCTCTGAGCCATCTCTCCAGCCCAGTCTTTTTGCTTTATCATCAGCAAAAAAAAAAAAAAAAAAAAAAAAAAAAAGCCACTGCTTGGGTAACTCACCTTATTAATTTCCTTGGCTTTGGTACAGCAAAGGATTCGCTGGCCCTCTGGAGAGAAACTCTGGTGCTTTTCAGCTGTGTGAGCATGGGTGACTTGCTTGGTCTCTCTGAGCTCCACTTCCTTCATCTGTAAGACGAGAATAGCCATCACGGCTCCCACCTTCACAGGAAGATCACTAATCCGGTGAGGAAACACAAGGAGCGTATCTGGTACACTGGGGCTGGTGCAGAAGAATCTGATACTGTTATCTTGTCATCTTACTTTGCCAGTGAGTTGATTACATGGCTAGTATGGGGGGGGGGGCGGACGTGTATCTAGTCTCTGACAGAGTCTGTGTTCTTCTGAAGTCCAGGCTCGACATGGTCACAGCTCTGTTCCTATCTCAGGCTGGGGACTGGCCCCTCCTCGACCGAAGGAGGGATCTCCTCCTCATGGTCCCTCCTAAACTCCCTAGCTTCCCAAGCAAGCGATGGATGCTCTGTTTCTCACAGGTCCCACTACTCTCTGAGTCATTGCCTGCAAAGCATCCTTTCCTGCCCTCTGAGGTCTGGGAAATGCAGCCCTTATATAATGACGGAGGCCCCCCCGAGCTTTTGGGGCTGGGTAGCTACTCAGGCTGGCTCAGTCCCCCACAGGCAGACAGAGCCCTGATCTGACTGTGAGACATGACGACATGCTGGGTGGCTTCTGCAAGCTTCGCTCTACCTGTCTGTAACTAGAGATGGTGGCTGATCCTTGGGGACATCCGACTGGCCTGGGTTTTATTCCTAAGTGGGCATCACCTGCCCTCATTCTTGCATATCCAAAGAGCTGTCAGTGTCCTGGAAGCGTGGCAGTTGTCTCTACTCTGTCATATATGGAAGGTGGTCCTATAGGGGTGGGGTGGGGTTTTATGGGAGAGGAAAGGACCCCTGACTCCCCACCTCCCACTATTTTTTTTCCAGGAGCAGATCTGGGGCCCCCACCTCCATCCAGGTGCCCAGAGGCCTGAGAAGCTGTCGAAAGCACTGAACCTAATGTGTATAACTGCAGGAGATGCCAGCCATCTCCTCCAGATGCAGGCTAAAAATACAGAGGAGTGAGGTCCCTCAGTAATGGAGACTTTAAGAGCCTGTGACATGCGGCGACGGCTGTGCGGCCGCTAATGAGCTCCTGGCCGATCGATGCCCAAGACCCAAGTGAGCGTGTGGGCTGGGAGCAGAGACGGGGTGTCACTCGTCATTTGTCCGTCCTGGCTCAGAAACCTGGAATGTTGGTGTGGGCCAGGAGACTGGGGATCAGCTTGAGTGACCCCTTAGCATTCAAACGGGGAGACTGAGGCCAAGAGACGGGAAGTAGGAAGACATGTCATGGAGAGCTGAGGCTTCAAGGGACCTTAACCAGATCTTGTTTCTCTCCTTCCCTGCCCCGCCCCCAGCTTTCTATTTCAAAGTCCAGCACAGAGCTTTATAGATCCTGCAAATGGATGAGAATTGAGCACTGAATGAATGAATGAATGAATGAATGAATGCATGCATGCATGAATGAACATTTGCCCCACTGCAATGTGGGATTCCCCAGTGCAAGGGACTACAAGCTAGACTTCCTATTGCCCCAGGAGTACCCAGCACCAAGAAGATACTCAGAAAGGATTTGCTGCATGAACGACTCCACCCCCTTCTGCACACAAAGACAAGGAAGCCTGTGAAAATCGTGTCCAAGGTCTATTGTCACTGGTCCTACCTCTCAAAGAGGGTAGCCACGTCTGCCAGAGAGAGTACCCAACAGCACAGTACAGCAGACGTTGCCTGAACTTGTTGCAGGCGAAGTCCTGAGTTTTACACAAATCATCTCAGTCCTCCTGTCAACTCTGTGCTTAAGCTCAATTTTTATACCCATTTTATACAGAGGAAAGCTAACAGAGATCACAGAGGTTGTGCTCCTAGTCCTGCATCGGGCCTAGAAAGATATCGAGCCAGGATTCAAACTCATGCCAGCCTGTCACTCCCTAACCACTGCACTACCCCTGCTTCTCTACGGTACAGCAGGAAAGGACAGGAGAATTGTGGCCCAGAGAAATCCACGCAAGATAGAAGGGATGAAAAAAAAAAAAAAACACCTCCAGGGCTCATAAAGTGTTTGATAAATTCCAGGAGAAGAATAGGAAGAAATAATGAGCATTTGTCAGAGTCTTTGATAGCATGTAAGTCGCTTTTCCCCGCGTCCTCTCATCTGATCTTCACCGCAGGCCTGGGAGGAAGGTATTATCATTATCTACATTTTATTGGTGAGGAAAGGAAGGCACTCACACCTCCCAGCCTGAGCGGGCAGGCTGTGCACCTGGGGGGCGGGGCAGCGGGGCAGCCGTGAAGGCTGTCAGAACCTCACCCCCAGCCGCCACTGGCACAGGCTGAGGCTCCTGCCTGCTCGTTAGAACCACAGGGGAAGGGCCAGCAGGGGGCCCAGCCCGGTCCCAAAACCACATCTTCCAAAGCGGTAGAGAGAACACAGTGGCCCTTTCCGGGCCAGGCCCTCACTCCCGCTTGGAGCTGCCCATTCTTTTGGCAGCACCGTAGAAAGCAAAAGCATTCGCCAACAACACCGAGTTTGGCAGAGGGAAAATCAACTCTGGGGGAAGAGTTTAATTAAGCTGAAGCATGGTGGCTCACGCTTGTGATCCCGGCAATCTGAAGGCAGAGACAGGGGGATTGCTGCAAGTTAGGGTTATGTAGGGAGTTCTGGGCCAGCCAAGGTTACATAGCAAGACTCTGTCTCAAGAACACAAAACAAAGCAAACCAAAAGGGAGCTTGCTCAAGAAGCAAAAGTGTGGTGGTTCAAGCACAGAAACCGTGTTTGGAAGGAGACCAGAGCCCACCACACTCTTCTGTCTCCTCTGGCTCCCAGGTCCTCCAACAGAAATTTAACCCTTTGAACATGTGGCCAAGGTTGGGCAGAGAATAAATATGGTGACGCCCCTTTGAATGGTCTCACAAGAGTCCCTAAGTTCAGGTCTGCCATAATGGAGAGTTGGTGCAGGGCTCCTCTTCTGCACCCAGTCTCCTATCTCAAAAGGGGGCAGGAGTGCCAGGAAGTGGCTGCCTGCACCCTGGCGCGTCCTCATTTTGCTATAGGATTGATCTCATTCTGCAAAAGTTTTACCATCTGCACGTTCTGTATCAATTCAGATGGGTGCATCAAAAAGACAACAACAGCAAACCCCCCCCCCCAAAAAAAAAAAGAAAATCCCAAAGCCGTGTATGGTGATATATGATTCTAATCCCATAACTTGGAAGATAGAGCTTCAGGCCATCCAGGGATACATAGTGAGATCTTGTCTCAAAATAACAACAAAACTCAGATATGTGCAAAAATGAGAACCTAGATTTTATGCAATTGCATTTTTTTTTTCATTTCATAGTCCTGTGATTGAAAGGGGAAACTCAGAGAAAGACTGCTCCTGCAGGATTCAGACTGGTTTCAGCAAGGAGGAGCCCGGCTGCATGCCAGGTCCTGGGCTAGGATTTGAAACTCAAGTGCTGGACTAGCCTGTCCCTGATGTCAGGCATTTCAGGCCCAGAGGACACACGAACGATCTCCACAAGATGTCGGTAGAGGCTCTCACCCAGTGCTGTAGAGGGAGGTGGTGGTAGAGGCCGATGAGATGGCCATGTCAAACTTCAGCTCTGGGTCAAGCTGCGGTGTGAACTCTGCTACTTTGAGCAGGTGACTTTGGACAAGCTGCTGGGCCTCTTTGTGACTCGGTTTCCTTACGTGTGAAATCAGAATAACGATGCCAACTTTCCCATCATGGGGCTGCAAGGACTGAGTTAATTCACACAATGTTCTTAGAACAGTGCCTGGTCAACAGTAGAATGTATGACGTGTCAACTGTCACTGTTTTTTCCTTATAAGTCGTAAGACTTAGATACGAGAAACCATTTGGGCAGCACTTAGCCTGGAGTAAGCGCTCAATAAAGATAAGCCGCTATTATATGTGTTATTAAGTCTAAGTTGCCATTGCTGGCCAGGTGGATGGGAGGGAGGACAGGAGAGGGACCCAAGGCAGAGAAGACAGCAAAGGCCTGAAAGCCAGACAGAGCCTGGCACATCTGGCCAAGTCAAGAAGCTCAGTTAGATTGGCACACAGCCTGGGTTCCAGGAAAGAGGCAGGAAGAAAGGGCCTGGAAAGGTAGAGGCTGAGGCTGGACCTCAGGGCATCTGGAGTAGTGAGCCTCCCTCACCCCATACCCCGTGCTGCGCTGAGTGCCTGGGTTAGTGAAGGCTTGCCGGGGGCCGAGGGGGAGATGGGCAGTGTGAGGGGGCTGCTCTGGACCCAGCCCCTTCAAGCTCACAGCCACCCTTCCTGGAACCACCAGCTATCAATTAGGGAGTTTCTGCGCAAGAGGCTCGCCTTTCCCGTGTGACGCGTGTCACATCCGGGAACGATCAAAACAGCTCGGCTTCGGCAAAGCGTCTTGTGCTGCTGCGTGTTTGTTCTTTGGTGTCTGAGAGAAACTCTTGTTGTTCTCGAGACACCTGCGATTTGCTGGTCTCTGACAGATATTACCTGCTCAAAGCCTCTGCTTGTCACACAGCCCACCTGGTGGCACCCTGTTCCTTTCCGCTCTTAGCCATCCTCGTAGTAGTTAGTTCTACTTCAGGCCACGACGGGGCGGGGTAGAAGGAAATCCGGCTGGAAAAGACGGCCAGAGTTCAGAAATCACCTCCAGCCTTTAGGAACGCCGACTCAGTAGACTTTACTGTGTGACGAGTGTTCCTGAAAGGTAAGATTTGAACTCAGATCTCTGCCATTGCAGTCTGTATGTATACTTGCTCCCAGACCAGTCTGCCTCTCTCTCCAGCTCCCTCACTCCCCACCCAGCTGGTCCTGGAGAAAAGAGTGCGAGACAGCTGGGATTCAACATAGGCAGCTAGGTCAATATATGGAAGCTGTCTCATCAGATCCCAAGGCTTCATTACCCCTGAGGAAAATACCCCCCCCCCATGTGAAATCAACCAGTGTGGGCCTCCAAATCTTGGCCCCTCTCAAAGCCAGTCCCTCGCTCACCATCAGCAACAGTAGCTTGGTTCATCCAAGTCCCTTCCTGCGATGACCCTTTGGTCCCCATCACTTCCCTAGACAAGCTCCACTTTGAGTTCACGCACATCGAGCAGTCAGTTCACGGTCGCTGTCGTTATCATCACGACAGGTCCAAACATGGTCTGTGTGAGGCTTAAGGGCCTTTGTCCATGTTCTGGGACCCTGAGGGTGTGGGAGCAAAGAACATGCCTGGCGTCCATTTGTGGTGATCCCCTTGCAGGCAGAGCTCAGTGTCCTGTTCCCTTCTGCAGGCTGGACTCCAGTAGGTGCTAAAAAAAATCTTTGTCAAATAATTCTAATCATGGGTGCTATTGTTGGTTACACTGCCCTGCCTTTCATTTACAGGATCCCACTCAGCTCTGACAGTCATCACAGAGAGGAGGTATTACACACCTTCCCATGGCAGGACACTGAGGATCTGGATGGTAGTGTCATGTGATACAGGTCACAGCCAGAAGTGGAGCCAGGAGGCCCAAGTAGAGCTCCCTGGTCCTTGGCCTGTACCCCTTATCCCCACCTCATATAACCCTTTAGTGCAGCCAGGGGACGGGTGGAGGAGCCCCTGCAAACCTCCGGGTCTGCTGTACCACCTGAGGCCTCCCCACAAGCCTTGGGCGCTCGGGTCTCTGCCCACGCTGCATCCTTCCCTGACCCACAATGCAGTGCAAAGCCCCTCTCAACAGGGCTCCTTATTCCTAATCATAGGAGAGAAAGCTCAGTTCAAAGTCATTTCTGACTCCATTCAAGTCAAGTAACAGCTCTCACTCTGCCTCTCTGACCCCCCCACCACCCCACCTCCTCCTCCGACTGGCGCCAACAACACAAGATAAATCTTTCCTCTGAAATATAATAGTTGTTCTTTCCTCTTCCCGTTGAAGCCTCTGCCAGGTAATTAGCATACGCTGACACCTTGATAGACGAAAAGAAAGGCAAGAGATAATTCCCTTTTTCTTTAACCATTATAGTATGAAGGAGCCTTTCAATTTGCCAGTTACCCAATCCAGCATTCCTGCACGCAGCCCACCGTGTGACATGTTATTCTAGCTGATCCTACCATCTCTGCTATTCATCACCCACCCCAGGTCACACTTGATGGAGCAATTGCCCTCTTCGCTGCTGACACCTTCCAGGTAGGAGGGGCAGCCAAGGTTCAAACTGGCTGGAAATTGCAGGCTTGATATGGTTATCCTCAGTTGAGCACCACCCAGCCAGTAGCCTGAGGCCTTGGAAAGGCCTCTTACAGGTCATTTTTGGAATCCCCCCTTTCCTTCTCTCCATGTTTTGCTCCCCCAAAGAGGCTGGACTTTGACCAGACTCAGGGAGTAACTAAGACAGAAAAGTTGGTACCAGGGCGACAGGCCTGACCATGCTGGATTTTGGAGGATATAGTAGGTTTGGGGATTTTGGACTAGGAACGTTAAATGCCTTGATGGAGGCTTAGTAGGCCATTCTAGTACAAGCTTGAAGGACAATAGTGCTGAGAGCACTGTGGACTACGGAGGCCCAGCTCAAGAGGTTTCAGAGTGGGGATAATATTAACAGCTGGGCTAGAGACCATTCTTAACGGTATTTTGGCATTCTAGATTTCTGCTCTCGTCCTAAGAATCTGCCTGAGGCTAAGTTGAAAGGTATTAGGTTAGTGTTCTTGGCAGAGGAGATTTCAAGACAGCCTAATGTGGACTCTGTCATGTGGTTATTAGTAGTCACTCTCATGCAGGCATATAACGAAAAAGAACACACAGGGCTAAAAGAAATACAAAATGAAGCCTCCCCCCCCCAAAAAAAAGAGCATCAAGAGGTTTAATGTGGGAGTCAAGGCTTGTGCTAAAAGATGTGAAAGATTAAAGAGATAAGATGTATTCTGAAACAGAATCAAAGTTCTCAGGGTGAGACCCCACCCAAGTTTCCAACTTGTAAAAAGGGAAGGCCTGAGGAATTTTGTTCTTTGCTCCTGAAGAGCAGCAACAAAGAAGAGCTGCTGTAAAAATGAGATTCAGGGGCGCTGGGGGTGGGGGCGGGCTCCCGCCCAAGCAGGCAGCTGCACTGGGCATCATCTATCTGCTGGGTGGCTCTGGCTTCAGAGAGGTGGAGGATACCCGGGTAAAGAGGTTATGGCGTCTTCTCCCGTGGCTAAGGAGTACTGCCGAGGCCAGGCATGCGGCAAGGGAGTCCCTGCATGGAGGTCCCGAGAAGCCGTGAAAAGGAAGCCTAGATGTCGTTGGAGACCCCAAGATATGGAAGATGTCAGAGTCATGGGATAGCTACCAAGGGAAGCCCTGGAGAGGGAAGTGTGTGGTAGTCAGCAAGTCCAGAAGAGCAGAGCCATCTAAGCTCCTCAGCGTCCACCAGACATGGAGCTACAGGATCTGGAGTTTGCCCTGCTGAGTTTGGATCTTGCTGGGGGCCAGTATTTCCGCATTATGCTCCCTTCCAGCCCTTTCGGAACGGTAAAGTATATTCTGCACCATTGTGTGTCGGAAGTATGTAATTTGCTTTTTTGATTTTATAGGGGGGGTTATAATTAAGAAATTGCCTCAAGTCTCAGAAGAGACTTTGGACTTTTAAACTAGGTTGAGACTGAAAGGCTGTGGGGACTTTCGAAGTTAGATTAAATGCATTATGACATGGCCATGAGCCTATGAGGGAAGGTTGGGGGAGTAGGATGTGATGGTTTGATAAGAATGCCCCCACCCCCAGGATCATATTTTGAATGTTTGGTCCTCAGTTGGTGGAACTATTGAGAAAGATTAGGTGCTGTGGCCTTGCTGGGGGAGATGTGTCACTAGGGTGTGCTTTGAGGTTTCAAAATACTTCTGCAATTTCCAGTGTCTGTTTCTCTCTGCCTCCTACTTGAGGGTCAAGAGGTGAGATCTCAACTCTTTCTGACCCCATACCCTTGCTCTGCTATCATGGACTCTAATCCTCAGAAACGCTAAACTTCAAATTAAATGCTGATTTTGTAAGTTGCCTTGGTCAGTCAGGCGGTCGTGGCTCACATCTTTAACCCCAGCGCTTGGAAGGCAGAGGCAGGCGGATCTTTGGGTTGGAAGCCAGCCTAGTCTGGATAGTTCCAGGATAGCCAGGACTACGTACAGAAACCCTGTTTTAAACAAAACAACAACAAGCACAAAATGAGTTGCTCAGTCATGGTGTTTCATCATAAAAATAAAAAGGTGACGAAGGCAGGAGACAAGCAGCTTGGTCATCTATTTGGTAAGACAGAAAAAGCTTCCTGGGACGGCCAGCCAGCAAGGCCTCCCAAGGCCAGGGGCCAGGCGTCATGCATCCGAGTAGAAACTGAAACCAGAAGCACTCTGACAACCCATCAAGACTGCCCCAAGAAGCCTCTGGCCCCCATCTCTCAAGTCCCTTCCTAAGGAACAGGTCCACTCCAGGCAAGAGATAGATGTCTCACTCCATCCTCTTCCTGGTTTGCTCTTGGGCCCCTTCTCTTGAGTGGAGCAGGTTCTGATCCCCTCCTGTGGGCCCAGAGCTGGGGTGAGAGCTGGATCGAGAGCCTGGAAGATAGTCTTAGCCAGTGCAAACACACCTCCTTCCCTCCTTCATCTAAGGTGGGGAAAGAGATGTTAGGCGGGGCTGGAGAGTTGGCTCAGAGGTTAAGAGCACTGGCTGCTCTTCCAGAGGTCCTGAGTTCAATTCCCAGCAACCACATGGTGGCTCACAGCCATCCATAATGAGATCTGGTGCCCTCTTCAGGCCAAAAGGACACTGTATACATAATAAATAAATTGAGAGAGAGAGAGAGAGATCAGGCATGGTAGTCCATGGCCAAAAGTCCAGCACTCAGGAGACGGAGGTAGGAAGATTCTGAGCTCCAGATAAGCCTAGGCTGCTCCATGGCAAGATCCTGACACTCTTGTATTCTAGACTTCTTTCCTTCTCTCTCTCTCTCTCTCTCTCTCTCTCTCTCTCTCTCTCTCTCTCTCTCTCTCTCTCTCTTCCCCCACCACCACCATCACCTCTTCCTCCGGCTCCTCCTCCTTGAGACAGGGTCTTGTGTAGCCTTTGTTATCCTGTAACTCACTATTGTATACCAAGTTTGTCTGGAACTCACAGAGCTCCATCTGCCTCAGCCTCTCAAATGCTGGAATTAAAATATATACCACCCAGATCTTTATTCTTATTTTAAAAGTATTTATTTCTATCATATATTTATTTATTTTGAGATAGGATCTCATTACATAGCCTAGAACTCACAGAGACCTGTCTGCCTCTCTATCTTCCAAGTAATAAGATTAAGGGTATGTGGTACCTTAGTAAGCTTTATTTTTATCTGTGTGTGTGTGTGTGTGTGTGTGTGTGTGTGTGTTTGTGTCTCTGTGTGTGGGAATGTACCTGTGCATATGTATGTATGTACATGTGTATATGTACCCATGTGTTTGCGTGTATGTGTATATGTGTGTGTGCCACATGTGTGCAGGTGCACTCCAAGTCCAGAAGAGGGAGTCTGATCTCCTAGGACTAGAATTACAAGTGACTGTGAGCAGCCTGATGTGGGTGCTGGAAACTGAACTCAGGTCCTCTGGAAGAGTAGTAGTTCTTAACCACTGAGCCATCTCTCCAGCCCTAGCCCTACCTTAAAAGAGGAGGGTAAGAAGTATTTATTTTTATAATTTAAATGTCATACGCCTTTAATCCCAGCACTCAGGAGGCAGAGCCAGGTGGATCTCTGAGAGTTCGAGGCCAGCCTGGTCTACAGAGCAAGATCCAGGACAGGCACCAAAACAACACGGAGAATCTCTGTCCCGAAAATCGAAACTAAACTAAACTAAAATAAAAATGGGGCTAGAGACAAATATAGACTAAATACCCATACACATAAAATAAAGAGCTAGCTTTAAAAAAAACCTTACAATTTCTTTTATTTATTCTTTGACAGTTTTATATATGTATACAGTATATCTTGATTATCCAGCTCTACCTCTAATTCCCCGGGGACAACCCCCAACAAATCCCCACCCACTTTTTTTTAACCCATTGAGTCCAGTTAGTGCTGCCTGCTGGGCAGCTGCCTGATGTTGGTGGCTTGGCCCTGTGCAGGCCTTATGCAGGTGACCATGCCAATGTGGACTTGTGAATGGAACAGCAACGTCGTGTTCAGAAGACAGCGTGGCACAGAGCTCCTCCCCACCCTCCAGCTTGGGGTAAGAGATTTTATCTTTTTTTTTTTTAATTTTTGTTTTGTTTCTTTGGGTTTGGTTTGGTTTTTCGAGACAGGGTTTCTCCGCATAGCTCTGCCTGTCCTGGAACCCGCTCTGTAGACCAGGCTGGCCTCAAACTCACAGAGATCTGCCTGCCTCTGCCTCCCAGGTGCTGGGATTAAAGGTGTGCGCCACCACTGTCCAGCGGCAGGTTAGAGGTTTTAAATAAAGGAACCAGCCTGAGGATCCACCTAGGTCTCCATATCCACAGCTGACCGGGAAGAGCAGCCAGCTACCCAGTTCCAGACACCCCTGAAGGATGCTCTAGTTCTAGAGTGCCCCATGGGCCAACGAAAGTCTGATGCTGGACCTGGACCCCAGACCCTTGCAGTGTACATTCCTGCTTCTGTTCCTCTTGCACAGGCACTGAGCCCAAAGAACACTTAAACAGATTCCATGCACAAAATCAAAGCCAAGTACACAACACAAAACATTCCACTGGCCTTCAGCAATGTGCATGAATTTTTTTTTTTTTTTTTGAGACAGGGTTTCTCTGCATAGCTTTGCTCCTTTCCTGGAACTCATTTGATAGCCCAGGCTGGCCTCAAACTCACAGAGATCCGCCTGGCTCTGCCTCCCAAGTGCTGGGATTAAAGGCACGCGCCGCCGCCGCCGCCGCCGCCGCCGCCGCCGCCGCCACCACCGCCATGAATGTTTTATAGATACGAATGTGTATTTTTTAAATTTTTTTTTTTTTTTTTTTTTTGGTTTTTCGAGACAGGGTTTCTCTGTGTAGCTTTGCGCCTTTCCTGGAACTCGCTTTGGAGACCAGGCTGGCCTCGAACTCACAGAGATCCGCCTGCCTCTGCCTCCCGAGTGCTGGGATTAAAGGCGTGCGCCACCACCGCCCGGCTATTTTTTAAATTTTTTGACAGGGTCTCCCCCTGGCTGGCCCTGAACTCACTATGCAGTTGAGGTCGGACTCAAACTTGTGGCTTTTGCCTCAACCTCCCTTACAGGCACAATCCACCATGCCCAACTATAAATATGTATTTATGAAATGCATACCTTGAGACAGGGTTTTGTATAACCCAGGCTAGCTTGGAACTCATAAGTAGTAAAGGATAGCCTTGAACCTATAACTCTCCTGCCTCCCCTTCTAAGGGGCTGAGACTGCAGGCATTTGCCACCAAGCCACATTTGTGGGGACCCAAGCCAAGGCCTGGTGTGTGCTAGGTTTCACTGTGTAGCGACATCATTAGCCTCATTTTGGCTTTTTGAGACAAGGTTTCATTGTGTAGCCCAGGCTGGCCTCAGCCTCCTGGATGCCAGGATTATCAATGTGCACAGTTACATCTGATAAATGCGTATATGTTTACCACCAGAAGGGCCTGGCATACTCTGACTCTTGCCTGTGTTTTCAAGCAGAGAGACCACAGGGTAGTCATCTCCTGTCATGAAAGCCTTTCCCCCCACCTTGTTTGGAATCTCAACTTCATATCACTCCCTGTTTTTCCTTCTTGATATTTATTGTTACACACACACACACACACACACACACACACACACACACACACACACACACCTTGCTTCTTTTGTCTCTTCTGTATAACATAAGCTCCACCAGGGCAGGAGTTCAAGCTGCTTAGTTCCTACGGTAGCCTAATAGCTTAGGAGTGTCTGGCACATGAAAGGTGTTCAACTCAGGAGACCGATATTTTATATATATAATTATGTTATTAATATAAAACGAACAAGCCGGGCGGTGGTGGCTTACGCCTTTAATCCCAGCACTTGGGAGGCAGAGGCAGGCGGATCTCTGTGAGTTCGAGGCCAGCCTGGGCTACCAAGTGAGTTCCAGGAAAGGTGTAAAGCTACACAGAGAAACCCTGTCTCGAAAAACCAATATATATATAACGAATGAGTGAAAGAAGAAATGAATGAGGCAGTGTCTACCAGCTGGCTCCCTCTAAAAGCCATTTTACTTTCAGGGACCTCACTTCTCTCTGGTGACCTCTCCAGGTGTCCACAGCCTCTGATATGTAAACCTGGGATCAGACTCTCCGACCCTGGTCAGATTAATCTGTGGTTACAAACCCGGGCTCTGGACACGAACCCTGTGGGTTCAAGCCCCAGTTCTACCTCTTATAAACCAAGGGACATCGACATTGGAAAGCCTCTCCCTGCAAAGTAAGGGTGCTGGCACAGCTTGCAATGGACCCAGGGAAGGTTCTGCTCCCCACAGCCTGACCTCTCAGAGGGCGGGGACAAGCCTGCAAGTCCACTGCCCAGCACTTTCCAGAGGCCTCAGAAGCTGCAGAGGGAAGCCTGGGCTGCAGCTCAGTGGCAAAGCACGCATGATTTCTAGAACTACAAAAATAATCGAGTAAATAGAAACATCAGAATTTCTGCTATCCCACTCTACCTGACCCCCAACATAGGCACAACTGGGGGGGTGACATGGAGAGGAAGACACCCAGTGGCTGTGCCCTGAGGCTTTGCATCCGGTTACTCAGATCTGTCTTGTCCGTGCTCAGCATCACCACGTCTCTCTTATGTGATAGGTGGGGGCAGAGAAGGATGTCTATGGCAGTCAGTATCATCCACCCTGTGTCTCTATGCCACCCCCATCCCCCCGCCGCCGCCACAGCCCACACCTAGATTCAAGCTACCCTGTGGTCTCTCTGCTTGAAAACCTCTAGCTAAACCTCAACCTTCGCTCTGGTTCCCAATTCTCACTCCCGAATCAACCAAGTCCCGCCTCCACACAGTCATGACACCTCATATCATATTGTTCTCTCCCTCTCCTATCGCCTACGTATATGGACCAAAGCAATTTCCCTGGCATTTCCTTCCTTCTGGGCCAGCCTCTTATTATAGTCTACTGCAGGTCAGCATCTCACCTACCTGCCAGATCTCCCCAAATCAACACCTGTCTAACCAACTAGGTACTCCCTACAGGGCTTGCCGTTTTCTTCATCTTCTTCTCTGTCTTCATCATCACCTCAGACAGTGGCAGGACTCAACCTCCCCACTCTGCTGATGAAGTAACAAAGGCTGAGAGACGCTGAGATCGGTAACAGTCACCCCAGCCCATTCCTCCTTCCAGCTCAGTAATTGGCACCACCAACCACCAAGACGCCGGAAACAAGCATCACTCATGCCCACCATCCTTCATCCTTTCTTCCACCGCCGAGTGGTTCCCAACCACGCAGACCAGACTGAATTACTTCTCGGGCAGCTCACCCCTCTCCAGCAATATCTCCTTGGTCCATGTGAGTCGAGCACGCCCCGGCCCTGGATGCTTGTCAAGGTCTCCCTCTCTGCCTTCAGCATGGCCCCACCCATTCTGTACACTGTACCGCTTGTGTTTCTCTGGCACGAATTCATGCAGCCCACTCACTCAACACATGGCTATGGAGAGGTTACTGTGTGCCAGGCACTGCCCTGGATACAAGGGTATAACAATGAAACAAACAAAGCCATTGTCTTCCTGAGGCTTGCGCTCCGCTCTGATGAGGTGGGGAGGGACCAGTGGTAAGTAATCCAGCAAATTTGCCATGTTCCATGGTGGTCACTGCTACTAAAAAGGAGGAAACCAGAGAGCAGGAGGTAGGCTTGTTATACAGGGGAGGGAAGGAAGGCCTTACTGAGCCCCCGCCTGAAGAGGTGAGGGAGCATCCTCTCACTGACACCTGCGGCTGGACCGGGCAGCGATCCTGAGAAAGAACAGAGCTTTGCAAACTCGCTCTGAAGGAGGGATGCAGAGACCCGCAAGCCTGGAGGAATGAGAAAAGAGGGAGTGAGGCATAGGTACCCACCTGTAATCCTAGTACTTGGTTGGCTGAGGTAGAGGGGTTACCATCTAGTTCTAGGCTAGCTCAGGCTACAAAGTCTAGGCCAGCCTGAGCTACAGAATAAGACCAAAAACCAAAAAGGGAGCCAGCGAAACATGTCAGCACCTTCAGACACTTGCTACCAAGCCTGCTAATTTGAGATGGACCCCCAGGAAGCACAAGGTCCCAACTCCCACAAGTTGCTCTCTGAGCTCTCCATGCACGCCATGGTGTGTTCACATGAGCTCACTGAATAAATAAATAGTTGTAATTTATTTTTTTAGAGAGAGGGAGGGATGAGATTCGGTAACGGGCCTCACTTCAGTGTCTGCCGGTCATCATGAAAACGTGGGCTATGCCCTCCCCGGGTGAGAGGTAAGGTCCCTGGACAGAACAGTGATGCGATCTACCTCACATTTTAGCAGGATCCGTCCACCTCCAGTGTGGAGAGCAGACAGCAGGGGAGACGAGCCAGGAGACCACCGCAGCCAGGCAGAAGAGAGATGGTGACAGCAGGGACCAGCAGGGACCAGGGTGCTGACTGTGGAAGTGGCAAGGAACCGTCAGGGGCACGATGAGGTATGACAGCAGCGCTGACAATGGCTGCTGAGGAGCCCGGGGTTGGGTGTCAAGTGAAGAACCAGGGATGACATCAAGGATGCTGAGGACTTGATGGCTCCCCTGTTCACTACTGTGCTTAGGTTGGTCCAGACCCTTTGCCTAGGATTATAAGGTACTTCCTGATCTCTTCCCCCGCCCATGATCTTCCAGGACCAATGAGTATTATTAATACTATTTAGCAGTTCTCAAATGTTAACCTTATGCCCAGCCTGTACTAAGCACTTGGTGAATGCTCTCTCATTCTCCACAAAACCCCAATGAAAGGAGTGTTGTGATGAGCCTTTTGTTATTAATATACCCATTCAACAGAAGAGGAAAGCAAGGCACAGAAAAGCTAAATAACTACATCTGGTCACAGAGACAGAAAATAGGAAACTTAGGATTTGAACCCAGGATTTTTTTTTTTCCTTGTCTTGGGGGGTTTGGAGGTTGAGATCTGGCAACTCTATAGCTTGCTATGTAGACCAGGCTAGCTTCAAACTCAGAGATCTGCCTGCCTCTGCCTTCCAGTGCTGGGGGTAAACACACACACCACCACACTGTCTCCAGAACTGTTTTTCTAAGCACACAGGGACTGACCTTGTAGTTCCACAATAGCCATGACTTCACTCTCTTAAATTCAACATCCTCTGGCAGGAAATACCCAGACACGCCTCTTCTGTGCCTGATGAAATCGCCTTCTTCTGAGAAGCCAGGGGTGGCGTGGGGCACCTTTCCCTGTGCTCTGAAGTGGTCCTACTCTGTTGCTCTGTCTCAGCTATTAGGGTCCGGTGGCAGGCTACATATGGAACGCAGAGACCATCTCTGTTTGCTCTCACAGCTGAATCCAGAGCACAGAGCAGAGCCTGGCACACAGGCCCTGGTAATGGCCTGCGGGCTGATGAACCTCAGACGTTCCACCTCTCAAGGCAAGCTCACACTGCCTCTACCAGTGTCGGGGGTCTGTGTGTCACCCTTGTCCCCTCCATAGGTGATATTTACAGCCCCTTTGGCTGAGCACTTACTTTGCACTTAATGGCACTTTGCATAATGCACCCAACCATCCACGACATGAATATGATGGGCTCCATTTTACAGGTAAAGAAACTGAAGCTTTCTCGAGTTCAGCAAATTCCTAGTCAGAATGCAGTTGTGGGTTGCTGATCACACTCTGACGACTCGAGCTTGACCGTAGGCAAAGGCTGACACAGAACCCACAAGTCAACAAGTGAACAAAGCGGCAGTCCAGCGTGCTGGCGGGAGAGAAAGGGCCCCCCTCCTCCTCCTCAGCCCTCTCTCCATTCATCTCCCCTTCGCACCCTTAATAAAAGCCCGGAGATTGACCGATGGAGGCGGCTGATTTCCCCGTGAGAGAAACATCCTTTACACAAGAACATTCAAACAGGATCAGAATTCGTCCGCGAGGCACGGGCTTCAGAAGACAGCTGGGGACGGAGAGTTGTGGGAGAAGGAGGTGCAGAGGGAATGGGGAACGGTCTTTTATTTATTTATTTCCCTCCAGGAGCCTTCACCTTTCATTAAAACAGCCTCCGGATGTAGGTGCAATCAAACATTCATTAGACAAGCAAGGTACATTTAAGAAAACGCTAACAACGCCCAGCGCGCGCGTGCGCGAGCGCGAGCGCGCGCGCACACATCCACACATGAAGCCATAATCAATCTGCGAAATGAAACCAGGTCCTTCAGGCGAGAAAAGCAGACCCTGTTCCTCCGCACCCAGCTCCCCAGGCCCTGAGTCCCCATTCCTCCCACGATCCCGCACCTGCGGGGGGTGGGGCCTGCGCCCCATTCTCCTGGCCTCTGAGGCGGGACAAAAAAAAAAGGGGGGGGGGGTGCTGCTAGCTGCTGAACCTTGGCAGTTTTTTTTTTCCCATGATCCGAAGCTCACAGAGTTTCTGCATCCGTCCCCAAACCTAGACGCTGAGCTCATCCTTCGCCCAGCATAGCCTTCGGCTTAGGACAGTGGGGCTGGAGGCGAGTGTCCCGCAATGTTGGTCCCCCCCCCCCCCCGTCCTGTCAATCAGGAAGGGCTTCCCGGAGGAGGGGATGGCGGCGGAGCGGGGGAATGGGGGTAAGGAAGCGGCTTGACAGATGGGGAGTGGGAGGCTCTTCCCAGCATATGGGGCTGCGTGGGTGGAAGGAGTCTGGGCCGGGCGGGGGATGGAGGGGCGCTGGGCTGGGCTGGGCGGCGGAGACAGTCCTTGGAGCGGGGACACGCGCTGGAGTGGGGGTGGGCGTGTGAACCGGACGGAGGAGAGGGGAGGTAACCCCCAAAGGTGGAGGCGGGGAGTGGGGGTGGCCACGGCCGAACTCACCCCGGGAGCCAGAGAAGGCGCCCGGCGCCCAGCACCTTGCACAAGGGCGCCCCCTGATGGCGCCTCGGGAGGCAGACGCGATTTCTATTTTCTGAAAAAAATCAGTTTAGCGGAATCCTTTTTTTTCCTTCTCTTCTCTTCTCTTCTCTTCTCTTCTCTCCTCTCCTCTCCTCTCCTCTCCTCTCCTCTCCTCTCCTCTCCTCTCCTCTCCTCTCCTCTCCTCTCCTCTCCTCTCCTCTCCTCTCCTCTCCTCTCCTCTCCTCTCCTCTCCTCTCCTCTCCTCTCCTCTACCACCGCAGTGCTTGGGTGACAGGAGTATGACACCACACCCGGTGTCCGAGCAGTTGAATTATTTCCTCATCCCAACCCGATGAGGTTTTAATCTGCCTTTATACAGCAGCCTGGCTGCCTGTGCTGGGGTTATTACTGGGTTTTCTGTACACTGATCCTGGCTGCCCTAACCAAGCAGGTTCTGAGATGGAGGCGGGAGGGGTCCCCACTCTGGAAAAATTTATGGGAACACCAAGGCTTGATGTGGGCAGAAGCCTGGAGCACTCAGGCAACATAAGCCAGGATTTCAGTCCTGCCTTCAAGGCTGGGCTGCAGTCAGAGTGTGGGATTGGGGTGTGAAGGGGCCGGGTCTACAGTCTACAAGTGGAGCTGGGAACACTAGGCTGTGCTGGAAGAAGCAGGTCACTGTTTGGGCAGCTTTACAGCTCACGGCCGGCCGAGAAATGAAAGGAGGAGGCTGAAACAAGCCCGGCAGGCTAGCAGCCGCCTGTAATCCCAGCACTCAGGGGGCCAGAAGCAGGAGGATTAATGGGAGTTTGAGGCCAGCCTTGTCTCCACAGTGAGTTTCAGGCCAGCCAGGACTACACAGTGAAATCCTGCCTCAAAGAATCAGAAAACTAAAAGAAACGTGTGCTAGTTCTAGGTCTGTGGTTTACAGTCTAGACGCCCAAGGGTCACCTGGTCCCTCTCACTTGTAAAATGGGAGTGGATGCTACATCAGCAAGTTAGTCTCTGCACAGCGCTTCACAGTGTGGACAATAATGTCAGGTACAAATGTCTGAGGCAATGGAGGAGAAGACCTGGGCTCTACTCCCTGGAGAGATCGTTACGAAACTTCGGTGGCCAGAGGTGCCAGGCCCACGTGAAGGGCTATTATTGTTGACTCACAGTCAGCTCGCAGATGCTAATAAAGGTGTGAGGAGGCATCTGGCAGACACACATACCTGCTTGCTCCCCCATTTGGTCAGTGACAGACACTGAGTCTCTGACAGCTGTCCAGGCTTGCAGCTGAGGTAACCCTCCCCTGCCTTCAGCCCCGCCTGAGAGTGGAGAATGTGGGACACAGGTCTCCACTTGCTGGCTCTTTTTCTATGGTGCTAGTGGACACTCGAGTCTATAATCTCAGCCCGACTCTTCTCGTTGGGCCGAGCCGCAGCACCCTTGCATGGCCTGGGGCTGTCTACCCATGCTACCTCTGGTCTCTCCTCACTCTGTCTTTGTGTCTGCAATTTGTTCTTCCTGGGACAGTTTCACTTTTAAACTCCAACCTTCGGAGGAGGAGAACCTTTGTCTGTTGGGTCATCAATAGTAGATGATCAAGAAATGTTTATTAAGTTGAGTTATCTCCACCCCAGTTGACTATTGTAGTGCTCCAGGAAGATTGTTTACGTTTAAAATAATTGAAAGCCAAGCCGGGCAGTGGTGGCGCACACCTTTAGTCCCAGCACTCGGGAGGCAGAGCCAGGTGGATCTCTGTGAGTTCAAGGCCAGCCTGGTCTACAGAGCGAGATCCAGGACAGGCACCAAAACTACACGGAGAAATCCTGTCTTGAAAAACCAAAATAATAATAATAATATTTTTTTTCTCATTAGCATGCATTAATTATACATAATGATGAGTTTCATTATAATGTTTTCATGCATGTACTTAACATATTCTGATCATATTCACAGCCCCCACATTACCCTTTCTTGTCCCCTCCACCTTCGGTGAGTCTCATTCTTTTCTCAACCAGATCCTCTTCTGCTTTCCTGAATCCTCTTCCTCCTCTTCCTCCTCTTGGATCCAATGAGTTTCATTAGGATTGCTTACAGAAGATGGGTATAGATTTGTTTTTTGAGATATGGTCTTGCTATGTCACCGGGCTAGCCTGGAATTCACAGCAATCCTCTTGCCTCAGCCTCCCAAGTGTGGGGCTTGCAGGTATGTGCTCCCAGCTAGGAATATTGTGAGTAAGCAAACGGTGGTAGCATTGGGAGCCACCTCTCCTGTTTGCTTCTGGAGAACGCCTTCTCACACCTCAGCGCTCCCTCCCTCGGGCCCCATCTCCACCTCCACCACAGCTCCGTCTTCCATTGCTAGTCATCCTCAAGCCAGGCTCCAGCTCCTCTCAGCTCCTCCACCCTTCTGCATAAAGCAATGAACCACTGCTGCCCCTGCTCTGGCTTCCTAGAGAATTCCTGGCCTCCTTCCATTTCCACACTGCACAGCTCTTGGGTCTTCAGACACTGGGAGGCTGGGCGCCTGCCTCTTTCCCCACCACCCAGCTGGGTCTAGCAAATGCCGAGTCATCCTCAGCTGGGGCCTGTCTCCATCTCCTCTAGCCAGAGGAGGAGCTTGCCAGGATCGAACCCAGAAGAAAGCCCCACTTCTGGAAGCATCCACAGGGTGGTATGCCTGAAGCCAAGGGCGTCAGCCTCCCCTGCTCTCACCTCTGCACCTTACAGGTCCACCCCTGGGGAGCAGGCCTGGGCTACAACGGCAGTGCTACCCAGTGCCGGCCCCTCCTGTGCCCATCCCCTGGAGAAGCACGCTGGCAACCCAGCCTCAGTTTCTGCCCGGGGCCCTTCCTGCTAAGGAGCTGCCAAGGGCACATTTGCAGGGCTGCGTCACAGCTGCAGCGCCTGTGAACGCTAATAATTAAGCCCCTACAAACCGCCTGCAGATAACCGTAATCCCTTGTATTTATACAGCCCTGAGCACATTTGGAGGCTTCTTCATATATATTATCTTGTGTGATCTCCCACAATAATCCTATTGGGTGGTTCTGGGAAGTGAATTACTGTCCTTATTTTGAAGAAGAGAAAAACTAAGACTTGGGGAGGGAAGACCCATCTGAGGACGCACAGCCTACGGGACCAGAGCTGGCGCCAGGACACAGGTCCCTGGCAGTCCAGGGCTGCCAACTGCATCCTTGCCCAAGATCCCGAGGCCCACTCCTGAAATGGCCTGCACAGTACACAATTCCTCCTGGCTCTTCCACCTGCTTTGGTCTCTTCACAGTAACAAATAGGTGTTGAGCACGTTTATGCAACTCAAATTATTTAATTTAACACAGTCTTATGATATAAGTGATATTATTAGCTCCAATTATGTACGGCTGCAGTGGCCAAGCACAGAGCAGTTAAGGAACTTGCTCGGAGTCACACAGACTATTTAGATTCAGGACAAATCCTAGTCTGTTTGAACAAAATGAGACTTCAACTACTCGCTGCCAGTCTCTCCCTAGCTTAACCGAGGCCATGATTCAGAGCAAACCTCCAAACCGAATGTCACTGGGCATTCTCTTTTGTAGCTGTTCGCACTCCCTGGTCATTCATATGTTCACGCACTCACTTGACAAATGCTCACGAGGACTTCCTCTGGGTCTGGCAGTAAGAATACTAAAAACATGGCTGGAGAGATGCCTCAGCAGTTAAGAGCACTTTCTGCTCTTGCAGAGGACCTGGGTTTGTCAACCACATTGAATGTCTTACAACCACCTGTAATTCCAGTTCCAGGGGATCTGGCATCTTCTTCCAACCTCTGTGGGCACTGCATGAATGTGACACATATGCAGACAAGCAAGCAAGAACACACACACACACACACATACACACACACACACACACACAAAATAAATAAATAAATAAATAAATAAATAAATAAATAAAAATAAAATTTAAAAGCTTAAAAAAAATGAAGATTATTAAGAGCACAGTGGCTCAGTTTCCTACTCTGGAGTATTTGTGCCCAGGCTGGTGAAATCCAGAAGGGCTTCCTGGAGAAGACACAGAGGATGCATCCTAAGGATACGTAGGAGCTAGGGAGCAGAGGGGTGCACCAAGTGAGGCGTACACGGTAGACATCAAAGAGAGGAGGAGAACGGCTTGTGTGGCATTTGGGGTGGAGAGCGACCCAGTCAGAGGTGTGACAAGGATGCTGTGGAAGCTGGGCATGGGCACTGGGGTCGCTGCCCTATTTAGTTCAGGACCTTTCAAGTCACCTCTGCTGCCAGCACCTTGGAGGCAGTCCTACAGGCCATGGGGCTACGGGAAAGCCATCTACCCGCGCAAAGCTGGGCTGCCTCGGGAGGCTTGGCGATGTGGATGGGATAGACATCGGGAGGTAGACAGATGGGAGAGTCAAACCCTCAGCAGCTCTCAGCGAGGCCTCCCATTCAATGGCAGGCAGGCAGGAGGAAGGACATTTCAGACAGCAGGAAGAGAATCTGCAAAGTTCCAGAGACAAGAGAGCAAGACTTGCCGGGAGCTAGCAGAGGTTGGTATGGTAGCAGCCAGGATCCAGGCTGGGTGTCTCCATGACTACAGTAGGATCGAACTAATGCTTTAGTGGGCAGGAGTCTAGATAGGGGGCTCTTCAGCTGTGACCCCTGAGCTCAGTTCCAAGCTCCTACTACGTTCATGGGTAAATCCCTATCTTTTTGACTCTTAGTTTTCTTGTATGTAAAATGGGATTACGAGGATTAGCCAAAACGCATGAAGCGCCCCAGCCTCTAGCGCACACTCAGTACCCAAGCTGTGTTGTTATTATCACCATCACTGAGGTTACAACAGCCTCGTGGTGGGAAGCCTAAGGTGAAGTACAACCTCGGAAGGGAGGAATCTCATTTTGAAAAAGCAAGAACAAGTTGTGGCGTGTGCTTATCTGTGATCTCCACATTCACAGAGACGTGTGAAATTTCATCTGCAACTGTTTGCTCAGAGTGTCATCCCATCCCAAATCAAATGACAGATGCTGATGTCACAGGAATGACGGGCGCGGCATAGCAACCAAGCAGCAGGCTCCTGGTGGGGGGGGTGGCAGGGGCCTCTCTGTCCCTGGGATGATGGGGGGCCCTTCAGCCTTCAGAAAAAAAAACTCCACCTGTCCCAGTTAAGATAAAAGATGGGGTCAGCTAGACTTTGCCAGAGGAAATGCTCCAAGCAGAGTCTGGGACAGGCAGGGCTTTAAACACTCGCTGTCCTCTGGGGTTGTGGGTCAGTCTCTCAGAAGCTGACTTACACTTGGGAATTAATCACCTGTCACAAGGCTCCAACAGGTCAGACAGGTGACCAAGGAGGTTATACTCAGGAGTTCCATGGACCAGGTCTGCTCCTACCTCATCTGTGCAGCCAAAAAAAACTTACCAGGGTTTTGATTTCTTCCCTGTGCCGTTTCAAGAACTGTGTGAAGACTCACGAGACAATGCTTGCGTGGAGCCCTGCACATGCTCCAGGCTTGGGTGTTAGCAGTCATCAGCCCTATGTGGTGCTCTTCTTTGGAAAGTTTGACTAATTAAGGATAGAAGAGAGGCAGAGGCTGCCTGCCTGGGATGATGGGCGTCCCAGGAGACTACTGTCACTTGAGGCACTGACAGGTGGGCACCCAGGCACCAAAGGATCAGGAGCCTGGGAGGGGTCTGTAAGTTGGGAACAAACTCACCCACGACGAGGTCCCAGGAGCTCTACATCTGCTGTCTCCCAGTGCTGCTCGGGTGTTCAGAATAGGATGGGTTCTGCAGGGGACATGCTGGTGACCGGGTCTTGGTGGGGTCAGAGAGTGAATGAAGTCAGTCATTTTGCTGAATTTGGGAAGCGTGAAGTTTCAAACAAACAAACAAAAAAGCAGAACACACACACACACAATGCACGGAGAGAGAAATGGTTTTCTGCAGTTGGTTTGGCATTTGGGGAGCCATTTACCAACTTCAAGTCCAAGTTAATGAAGTTGGGGTAGGCAGCTTCCAGGAGAGTTCTGCTTCCGAGGATCTCAGTCGGGCAGCCAGCAAGAGGGCTGCACGGGTGGTCGGCAGGAGCGTTACCAGTGACACACTTTGTATTTGTCATCAGAATGGCGCCCCCGGGCACAGGGGCAGTGCCCACAGCCGCTCAACGGCGTATTTGTCATGTGGCCAGTGACACAATCAATTGACCCCCCTTACACACCGGTGTTTATTAGCCATTGTATAAATATTTCACCCCTCCCCAGCTGACACATAATCTCTTCTCTGCTGCCTCTGACAAATGAACATTTCTCTGTAGACTCTTAAATGAGTATGTGTCACAGCCATGTCACTGATTAATTTTTTTTTACCACCATGAACAACGATGCATAGAAATGTAACTTATATTCATTTCCCGGCTTGAGCCCAGCTGTCTGAAAAAAAAAAAAAAAATTCCACCGGCAGCTACGACTGACAGACAGCTATCCCTGCACTTGGGCGTGCTGACATGTGGTTGTGTGAGTGCCAGCTTGTTAATTACTGGCTTTCTCTTCCGGCCTGGCTGCTGAATAACCAGCCACAAGGGCCTTAATCACTGTTGGGGCCGAGGAGGACGGCTGAGGAGCACTCTAGGGGCCCAGCTCCCCAACCCAGCCTAACCACACAAGCAATTTTTTTCTCCTCCAAGCATTGGCCTTGGTTTGCAGATGTCCCTGAAGTCACCTCAGTAACTGTCCCTTTAGACCCTTCACCCACTGCTCTGTGAGGTCCCAAGGGTAGAGCCTGGACCTTCTTTGTCTAGAAATTTCTGCCGACCGGAAATCAGCTATGGAGCAATTCGTAAGCAAGGTACCAGCCACCCTGGCACCTGACATCCTAGCTGTCTTTTCAGTGAACATTCTAGAAGCACCTACTGTGTGTTAGGTGCTCAGCCAATAAACAAGACAGGCCTGCAGACCCGGCCCAGAGCAAAAGGTAACCATAGCTTGGGATAAATATTAGAAGAGAGAGACTCGCGTGCACACACACACAGATCAGGCTGGGGTGGAAACTGGCCCCTGGGACCGACTGTGGAGGCCCTTCCTGTCCCCAACAGTGATTGAAGTCCTGTGGCTGGTTGCCTAGATAAAGTTTAAGTTCCCCCGGGGGAGAATCAGAGGCTCAGGGGTTAGACACTGGCTAGTCCCTGCTCACGACCGAGAAACTAAAGGACAGTTTTTGCCTTTGGCTACGTAGGATGGGAGCAGCAGATCTGAGCTAAGAGCCTAGGCCCTCTGACCCTAGTAGAGTCTGCATAGCTAATTATTCTCCATCAAGCGCCACCACCCCTGTCCTTGGCCGTGGCTTCCTTGGTTTTCCCTCCCGGTGGCCCTCCTTTTCCAGCTCACACTTCCTGCTTCCACGCAGCTTCTCAGTCAGTCACCTTGGGCTGAAGAGTTGATTCAGCATCCCTGCCCC
This sequence comes from Peromyscus maniculatus bairdii, assembly GCF_049852395.1. Lineage (NCBI taxonomy): Eukaryota > Metazoa > Chordata > Mammalia > Rodentia > Cricetidae > Peromyscus > Peromyscus maniculatus. Next base: position 29,699,846 of record NC_134870.1, on the reverse strand, counting down.
CCACCTGACCCTATCCATCTGCTGCTTACCCCCCTCCACCCACCCACCTCCTGGCACTGGCCTGGGCCTTCAGCAGGTGTCTCGGGCTGCCCCTGCTCCACCCCCACGCGTCTATGCACCTGTGTCCCTTGCACCTGGGTCCCCTTCCCTGATGTCACAGGCCCTGGGCCGGAAGCCAAATGCATACACCTGGGGACATTTCCCATGGATTAACTAGCTCATATCAGCTCTAACTATTGCCCTCAGGCTCACAAGAGACCAGACAACCGACCTGACAAACAGACCGCGTCCCCGTCTGAGGCCTCACAGAACTGGACGGCTTCAGGAGAAGCTGGTGTCCCTAGTGCTATGTCCCCAGGCCACACCCAGATTAGTCAAAACCACTGAGGGTAATAGAAAGAGAAGAGAGGAATGGGGTTGATCCGAGTCCTGCTCTACTTATGGACCGTGTGTCCTGGGCAAAGCGGTTCCATTTCTTATCGTCTTGTAGATAGAGGATCCTGGGATCAGTTACATCACAGAGCTTTGGGAGAGCCTGGAGTTCACCGGGAGCAGCTCCCAGCACACAGCAGGTGCATGACAAGCGGTCGTGTCCTTCCTTCCTTTTGACAAGGTTGTGACGCAATCATCTTCCAGTCAGAGAAAAAGCTGGACCGGCTGCTGCTGTCCCTGCCACACCCAGCCATGGAATGGCCCCCCAAGGCTTCAGATCTCTGGTAGCATTTTCCCTCTTTCTTCCCCCGGCTTGGTGGTGTGGACAGGGGCAAGAAATGCAGGAGGAGAGGAAACTGACTGCCAGGATGGAGCTGCACAGGGACCGTACTCTGTCCCTCAGTCAGGGTCACTCCGAGCCTTACTTAGCACAGGTCAATGTAGATGATGTCACTGGAGAGTCACAAGACCCCAGTGACTAAGGTGTGACTAGCTTCCTACTACTGCCAAAGAGGTTAAAGCAGCCGCAGAGGCACAGCTTGGACCTGGACTGACTCCTCCTTTAATTCAGGGCCCTGAGCCACCACCCTGTGCTTCTTCCGCAGGCCCTCCCCAACAGGGCCATCCACATCGTTCTCCAGGGAGGAGCTGCAGCAGACCCACCTGCACTGACGTCATCTCAAGCCTGCTCTGACGTCACCTCCCATAAGCGTCTCTGCCCTACCCTACTGGGGCCCTTTGGAGTGGGGGCAGGGACAGTAGATGGAGTCCAGAGGACACCGGGCAGGGATGGAACAGGACAGCTGGCCTGGGAAAGTCACGAAAAGGGACCTTTAGCTGGTGAGGTAGCTTTACCCACCCTCCAAACATTTCCTTGTTCAAAACGGAGCACCGAGCCCCGGAAATCAGGACAAAAGCACCACCCACAGCTCTGGTCTCGATGACTCAGATTCCACCTCCCACAGCCTCCTCCTGTGTGTGTTTCTGAATGTGTGTACCCGCGCGTGCGCCTGTCAGTGTGTGAAGCTGTCAGCTGTGTGTGTGTGTGTTCGTGTGTGCACGCACAGACAGGAACCCACTCATCCACATGCCTGAGCTGTGTGTCCATCTGCAAATCGGTCTCCAAGCCCAAGTCCTGACCGTTTTGATGATCCACCGAGAACCAAAAGATGAGCAGTTTCGTGTTTTAAGGCAGTGTGCTGAGCACTGACATCATAGCATGGGCTCTTGACCACGGAGTGCCGTCATTAATCCCCTTGTGCTGGTGAGGAAACTGAGGCAGAGAAGTTAAACTTCTTTTCCAAGGCCACACAACCAGGAAATGATGAAATTGTCAGACGCCAAAAATCTGTGCCTGGCAGAGATGTCCTTCCCTCCCTGCCCCCTATAAGGAGTTTGGAGAGAAGACTAGAGGAATCCTTGGTGACCAGAAGTCAGCCTGGGTTCCTGGGGAAAAGGAGACCAGAAGCCAGAAGCCAGTGTGTGTGTGTGTGTGTGTGTGTGTGTGTGTGTGTGTGTGTGTGTGTGTACATGGGGAGTTGGGGGGGCAGCAAAAAGGCAGATAGACACATGAGCAGGAGGGGGCAGGGCAGCTGTCTCAGAACAGGTGTCAGAGAAGCTGTGACAGCCACTTAGAACCACAGTGGCAAGCCTCCTTTACATGGCGATTTGCATACATTTGCATACATTTGCATCACCAAATCTGTAGAATCGGTCTTAATGGTCCCTGCCTCTGAAGACTGGCAGAAGCGGAGAGGGTGGGAGTGACAGGGAGGGCCTTGGGAATTCAAGAAGGAAACGAGGGAACAGGCAGTGCTCTGAGGTCCTGGGAGACACCGGGCACTGTCAAGACAGTTTCTACCGGAAAGAAGGAAGAGACCTCCCAAGTGTCCACAAGACAGTCTCATCGCCCCTAGTCCATATCTAACTACTGGGCACAGCACAAAAGGACGCAAGGGATGCAGAAATCTGGGAGAGCGGAGGAAGGCTGGGGAACCTGGTCAGTAGGCAACGCATGGGCTTCGCATAGCGTCTCTGCCTGGGGGGGACCGCCCACTGGTCGCCGGAGGTCGGTGGCTCGGTATTAGAGCACCATCTGGTGGACATGCACGGCAATGCGCCTTCTTGGCTGCAGCCCCTTCCTGCGGCTGTCTGCAAGGCGAGCATGCCCTCTTGCCTGTACCCACAGGTACATAGAGTGGAACTGGGTCAAAGCAGGCCTAGGGATTAAAGATCGTCTAGAAGATCACGGGACTCGTACATCTTAATTTCAGGAAGTTAGAAAAACGTGGCTATGTCAATACCAACAGAATGACCTTGGAAAATTGACCTCAGTCAGTTTCCTTATCCTTACAATGGGGTCACAGAGATTGTGATAAGATTGGCTTGTGAGAATGAAAGGCTATGGTGCATGTGATACGCTTATTGGAAGGGCACAGGGTATGACATTTAAGACTTGAGAATTGCATAACCTTGAGACTTCCTTGAAATTTGTACACCCGCCCTTAATGCCCCCCTCTGTCTCCATCCTGACGCTGGCCCAGCTTTTAGCACAATGCCAGGCACATGAGGGGCACTTCATCAGCAAGACCCATAGCCATCTGTTTATGAGTGCTGGAGAGGTATCAAGCCTTGGGAAAGCACTACTCCAACCTGCTCCCATCCATCTGGCTGGGTCTGGCTAGAGTGTCAAAAGAGGTCAGAGGCTACAGAGGAGGGCCCACTTCCCAGTGTGTCAGGAATAAGAAGCAAATAACCTTTGAATAAAAGTGAAGCATCAAGGAGCCCTTTTCTTAGATTCCCTGGCCAACCGAGAGTTAAGGAAGAAACTCCAGCCTGGCTCTCAGAGGTTCAGTATGCTTTGCTTGTGAGTCGGAAGGGGACTGTTGTCACTGTCTGGGCAGTCGGAAAGGACAGCGGCAAAGGGAAGAGCCAGCACATACATAGAGCACAGAGCTGTGGCCCCAGGCATTAGCTTTGTCTCCACAAAAGTGGAAGAAGTGTGGCTAGTCCTTGCCTGCTGGGGAATAAAGGATGACGTGTTTGGGTGGTCAGGAGCCCGATGCCTAAGGACAAAAGCCAGTGGCAAAGATGGAAACTTGGGGCTGGTCTCTGAATGTGCAAACCTCTGGGTCTCAAGTAAACCACCATACATCTGCTGCCAGGAGCTTCTCTTCAAGGAGACAGAATGATGTAACTGCTGAGTGAGCATCTCTCTGTCCACCCAGAATATCTGCACAACAGTCCTTAAAGAGAGAGGTCTGGGTGCTGGGGATTGAAGCTATGCATGCACAGGCCACAGCCGCCTCCCACCAGCTGACTGAGTTCTACCACTCTGGGTGCTCAGCTTGCCTTTAGACTGAGCCTTAGGAAACTGCCCAGGCCTCAGGCAGCAGGTTGACTGACTTGAACCCCTTCCTTTACCCTGGAGAGGACAATGATTTGTTCTTAATGAAAATCAGTATCCTCTCCAGATTTGGGCTCATTTGCTTGTCCACGGTGCTTCCATCAAAGGTGATGCATGACAGCCAGGCATCGTGATGCACGCCTTTAATCCCAGCACTCAAGAGGCAGAGGCATGTCGATCTCTATGAGTTCAAGGCCAGCCAGGGCTAAATAGTGAAATGCTGGCCCCAAAAGCAAAATACAAACAGAAGATACCTGATGAGGTCAGCTAAGCCTTTTATAGTTTCAGCTTACCCTTAGGAGTTTGCTCTGTTAATTTTTATAAGTGGTGTGAGGTAGTGATGGATGGTGACAGATTCATCACCCTACATCCTGTGTACCTCATGACCTAGGAACAGCCAGCAGAGGGGAGTCAGAGCCCAGCCCTTGGATCACTCAGGGAAGATGATGGAAGGGAACACAATCCCTGTAGGTCTGGGCTCCTAGGAGCTTCTGGTACGTGGTCCTCTCCATACAGAAACTTCAGGCCCTTATAGGAAGGGCCTATGGTGCTTCACCCTTAACCGAGGAGCTGTTAGCAACTGATGATTGCTAGGGAGGGGAAGTCATTTTTCCTTGGAAGTGTGATAGCTGATGGGTTACCCAAACGTATACAGGCATCACTAATTGGACTCAGTTAGGTTATTATTTTTTTTTAAGGACATGAAGGTAGGAGGGGCATGTATTGGCTGGGTGTGGGAGAATTGGGGGTGGATATAATCAAGATACAGTGCCAAGAAAAATAAATCAAAAATGTTTTAAAAAAAATAAACTTTCAGGCTGGAGAGATAGCTCCATGGTTAAACAGCACTGGCTGCTCTTTCAAAAGTTCTGAGTTCAATTCCCAGAAACCACATAGTGGCTCATAACCATCTATAATGAGATCTGGTGCCCTCTTCTGGTGTGCAGGCATACATAAAGGCAGAATGAACACTGTATACTTAATAAATTAAGTAAATCTTTAAAAAAAATTTCAGGTCCAGAAGCAAACCAGCTGCCCAAGGAGCAAGATGCCAGCAGACCGGTAATGCCATGACCACGTAGCAATACACAGATTAATAGAAATGGGTTATTTTAAGTAGTAAGAGCTAGTTAGTAATAAGCCTGAGCTGTTCGGGCAAGTGGTTTGTAATTTAAAAAAAAAATTTCAGGTCTTGCTTCTTCACCTTACTGCCATTCCCATCTTTGAGATAGTATTTGGTACAGTTTTGAGGGATATGTTTATAGTGAACCACACAGTCACCCTAGAAAAGAGGGATGACAGCATTCTTGGGAAAGAGAATGGGAAGACCACACGTGGTTCGGAAGGTGGGCATAAACAAGGGAGGCTTTAGGGGAGTCTCTGTGACCTGAAGGGTGGGCTGTATCAACGGGAACCTTTCTCCCCAAATCCTTCGGCCGCCTCCTTGCTGTCTCCGAGGACATAACTGGCTTTCTATTGCTGTGATAAACACCGTGGCTGTCTTAGTTAGGGTTTCTATTGCTGTGACGAAACACCATGACCAAAAGGCAAGTTGGGGAGGAAAGGGTTTATTTGGCTTACACTTCCACATTGCTGTTCATCGTCGGAGGAAGTCAGGACAAGAACTCAAACAGGACAGGAATCTGAAGGAAGGAGCTGATGCAGAGACCATGGAGGGGTGCTGCTTACTGGCTTGATCCTTATAGCCTGTTTCAGCCTGCTTTCTTATAGAACCCAAGACCAGCAGCCCAGGGGTGGTACCACCTACAATGGGTTGGGTCCTCTTCCATTGCTAATGAAGAAAATGGCTTACATAGAAACCATGTGTGTTGAAATCCAAGGGACATGCTCAGCCAGCACCCAGCTTTGCTGGCCCTGGAAGAGCTGGCCCCGCCCCTTGCTGGCCATTGCAGCAGAAGAGCTGGCCATGCCCCTCGGGGAGAAATGGCCCCATCCTTCACCACTGGCATATAAGTGCTGGCCATGACTGACCAAATCAGCTACCACCCAGACCCATAGTTAAAGCTTTGAGTTGGCCCACCCCAACATCTACCTCATCTATGACCTGCTGGAGTGTGTGAAGGGGCTGGTCCAGCGGAACCACAGCCACAGGATCTCCATGACTTGGGGCAACAGCAGAAGACAGCCAGAGTTTCAGTGAGGATCCAGTATGGATGGTGTACCAGAAGCCAGAGGCCTTGAACCAGACCCACAACTCATTACAATGAACACTTGCAAGTAAAGCTGAGTGGAAAAAGTGTGCACTTTGTGACACGTGGCAGCTCCCAATTGGAGAGCTGGGGGAAAGATGGAGGAATGAAGTGGGTTTTTTGTTCGTTTGTTCTTTTTTTAAATAAATTTATTTTATTTATTTATTTATTTATTTATTTATTTATTTATTCATTCATTATTTTATTTTATTTTATTTTATTTTATTTTATTTTATTTTATTTTATTTTATTTTTTGAGACAGGGTTTCTCTGTGTAGCTTTGCGCCTTTTCCTGGAGCTCACTTGGTAGCCCAGGCTGGCCTCGAACTCACAGAGATCTGCCTGGCTCTGCCTCCCGAGTACTGGGACTAAAGGCATGCGCCACCACTGCCCGGCTCAAATAAATTTATTTTTAAAGATTTATTTATGTATTATGCATAGTGTTCTGCCTGCATGTATGCCTGGATGCCAGGAGAGGGCACCAGATCTCATTATAGATGGTTGTGAGCCACCATGTAGTTGCCGGGAATTGAACTTGGGACCTCTAGAAGATCAGCCAGTGCTCTTAACCTCTCAGCCATCTCTCCAGACCCTTTGCTTTGTTTTTAATTAATTTTTAAAAATTTTTTCTTTTGCCGGGCGTTGGTGGCGCACGCCTTTAATCCCAGCACTCGGGAGGCAGAGCCAGGTGGATCTCTGTGAGTTCAAGGCCAGCCTGGGCTACCAAGTGAGCTCCAGGAAAGGCGCAAAGCTACACAGAGAAACCCTGTCTCGAAAAACCAAAAAAAAAAAAAAAAAAAAAAAAATTTTTCTTTTGTGGGGTCTACAGGGGTGAGGGACATATTTGGAGGAACTAGGAAATGAGTGGGTTTGGGATGCATGATGTGAAATTCCGAAAGAATCAATTAAAAAAATGTTCTAAAAAAAAAAAAGAAAGATGCCGGGCGGTGGTGGCGGCGCACGCCTTTAGTCCCAGCACTCAGGAGGCAGAGCCAGGCGGATCTCTGTGAGTTCGAGGCCAGCCTGGGCTACCAAGTGAGTTCCAGGAAAGGCGCAAAGCTACACAAGAGAAACCCTGTCTCGAAAAATCAAAAAAAAAAAAAAAAAGAAAGAAAGAAAGAAAGAAAGAATGGCTTACAGCTGCATATTATGGAGGCATTTTCTTAATTGAGGTTCCTTCCTCTCAGATGACTTTCGCTTATGTCAAGCTGACATAAAACACAGCACAACTGGACAGTGGTGGCGCGTGCCTTCAATCCCAGCACTTGGGAGGCAGAGGTAGGCGGATCTCTGTGAGTTCGAGGCCAGCCTGGCCTACAGAGCAGTAAGGCTAGGGCTGTTACACAGAGAAACTCTGTCTTGAAAGACCAAAACAAACAAACAAAAAATATTCAGGCAGTGGCCAAAAGCAACTTGGGAAGGGTTTCATCTTACAGCTTACAGTCATCATGAATGGAAATCAGAGCAGGAACTGATGCAGAGGCCATGGAGGAATCTTGCTTACAGGTTTGCTCCTCATTCCTCATGGCTTGCTCAGTTACTTTTCTTATACTGTAAGACCAGAGGTGGTATAGTAGACTGAAACCCTCCCATATCATTCATTAATCAAGAAATTGCCCCCCAGCAATTAGCCATGCAGCTCACACACAATTGAGCTGGTATGATAATGAGTATTCAGAGATGGGCAATGCCTAGGGGGCACTCACCAACCTAAGACAGAGCACCTGTGTGGCCTGGGCAGGCGTCTCCATGACGGGTAAGGTGACATGCTGACGTCCCACACAACCCAAGTCAGAAGCTAATTTTTTAATAAAAGGGGACCTACAGGGCCCTGGCCCCCGTTTTGGGTAACTGTTGCCTTGCTTGCTGACCTTGACCTTGATATCCTCCCAATGCTAATTTCCTGCCAGGTTCCACCCTCCTGAATGCTTAAGGGAAGTTCCTTGTCTGTGTATCCTGAATAATGGGCGTTAACAGCTTAGATGCAAGATTGTAAAACATGAGTAGCGAACTTCTGCCCTCCAGGGTCCTCCCATTGTGCTGTAAGCCTGTATTTAAGACCTTCTACCCCCTTCAAGAAATGACATTTGACATTTAAAATTAAATATAATTATATATATATATAATTGAATGAATACTGCGATTGTAATCTATGAATACTACAAATGTGATTAATATCATGAGTGTAATTTAAAAAATAAATAAAAAAAAAGAAATTACCCCCACAGACTTGCCAATATGATGGTCCCCTCTTCACAGATGACTCTAACTGTGTCCAGTTAGGAAAAGAAAAATATCAGCACAGTCCACTTCCGGGATCAGCTAAAATGTTACATAGCACAGAGCAGAATTTGTCTTCCAAGCATCACCAAAAACCATACGCTAGAACTCAGAAGCATGGGATATTCACTCCATGGGAAGCACTGACCTGCAGAAGGCAAATGGCGGGTGAGAGACACGGGCCATCACAAGGTGTTTCCTTGCCTCCTGTGGAAAAGTCTCATCCAGTGCTGGAGGGAGCAGAATCTGGAGCCGCTGAGGCTCATGGGAGGGAAGCCATAGTCCGGACTGCAGGGTGTGACATCTTGCCACTATTTCCTTTTCCTGGGCTCTATCTTCCCTGGAGTCCACCTGCATATTGGCCACAGGCTCCACCTACTTCTAGAAGAATTGTCTAAGAAAAGGTGCTTCCCTGCTGTGTCCCACCCTGTGGTCACGGTGGGAACCTGAATCCCTCTCCTGCATCTCTGCTGGAGCCAAAGAGGGCAGGAAGCAACCAGATGCTACACTGATATGGAGGGAAAGGGAGTTGACCCTGGACACGAGGGGGGAGGGGCAGGCGGGGACAGGGAAGGAGAGTTGGGGTATCTGGGGTTAAAAAGTGACTCTGAGGGAAAGTTGAACCTGTAACAGGGTTAGTGAGAGAGTTTCCTGAGAAGGAGAGGTTGGATCTTGACGGTGAAAGGGACATTGCTGCTTCCTTCCTTGATGTGGGGTCCTCTGGGTGAGGCCAGAGTCTGCCCTTAGATGCTTTGCACAGTGACAGCCTGAGTCTGTAGGTGGCACTGAGATAGGAGACAGGACCAGGCAGAAGGTCGGTCCAGAAGAGCAGGACAGTCGCTGGACTGTCCACAGTTGAAGACCCGGCCTGAGCTGAGGCTGAGGGAAGCCTCCTCCTAGCCTAGTCTGCTATGGTCTGAATGTACTGTCTTCAAATTCCCGTCGAACCTAACCAATCACATTAGGAAGTGGGGTCCTCCTGGGTGGTTAGGAGTGGATCCCTGCCTTATCCTTTATAAATTTGTCAAGCTTGTCCCTTCTTTCACGTGAAGTCAAAGCATTTCTTTCCCTCAGCAGATGCAGTAACAAGATGCTGTCTTGTGTGCACACAAGCTTGTGTCCTCACAAGCCAAAACTTTGGTCAGCTTCCCAGTTTCTAGAGCTATGAGAAATGCATTTCTATTGTTTATAGAATTACTCAGTCTAAGATGTTCTTTTTTTTTTTTTTTTTTAAGATTTATTTATTATGTATACAATGTTCTGCCTGCATGTATCCATGCAGGCCATAAGAGGGCACCAAATCTCATTACAGATGGTTGTGAGCCACCATATGGTTGCTGGGAATTGAACTCAGGAACTCTGGAAGAGCAGCCAGTGCTCTTAACCGCTGAGCCATCTCTCAGTTCCAAGATGTTTTGTTATAGCAGCACACACAAACTGAAACAGGGGGCTGGAGAGATGGCTCAGAGGTTAAGAGCACCGGCTGCTCTTCCAGAGTTCCTGAGTTCAATTCCCAGCAACCACATGGTGGCTCACAACCATCTGTAATGAGATCTGGCGCCCTCTTCTGTATACATAATAAATAAATAATCTAAAAAAAAAAAAAAAAAAAAAACTGAAACAAAACAGTCTCCCGTCTTCTAGCTACTCCCAAATCCCTGGTTCATAAACGGTTCAAGCCAGTGTATAGCTCCAACTCCAGAGTAAGTTTCATCTGGGCCCCAGTAGGGACTGGCCCAGGGACAGAATAGCGGGTTGGTCAGGAGGAAGGACAGGGAACTGAGGAGACACCAAACATTCCTAATGCCACCCTGTACCCACCCAGCCTTGCCTTTTTAAATATGTGTGGGGTGCATCATGCTGGGTACAAGTTCTGACTCCAAGCTATTTCCTGAGATCATAACTGCCATTCCTCTGCCTCTGGGGAAAATCCCACTTCTGTATGTTCAAGACAGAAAAAAGGGAAGAGAAGATGGTGGGGGAGGGGGGGCAGCAGCCAGTTTGCCGAATACCCTACCTGCCTGGGATACAGGAGTTAGGCTGGAGGAGGCTGGGTTCAGGGTATTTTTCTAGGGTCGGGAGATGATCGACAAATGTTTTAGATTCTCGAAACATTTAAGATCAGCCTGTGCTGTCCCTCATGGTAGCCAGTAGCCACAAGAGGCTCTTTAGTCACCAGTAGATCACAAGCTCAGTCCTTTTGGCTCACTAGCCGCATTACAGTGTCTCCTGGCCACATGTGGTCCCGGTTCTCACCCTGGACGGCACAATATATAAAATGCGCCCTCCACTGCACAAAGTTCTATTGAGCAGTGCTGTCCATTAACTTCTTCATAGAGAAGCTGAGTCCCAGAGAGAAACTTGCCCAGGGCCCCAGAGGGATTTTGTGGTGGCCGTGGTACTACATGACCTTCATAAAATGTCTTGCAATAAAATTGCATAAAAAAAAAAAAAAAAACTCTCTATATAATACAACCTACGCTGCCAACAGCCTAGGGTGGCAGGAGCTGGGCCCAGATGTGGGGGTGGGGATGGGGGAAGGGAGGTGTTTCATGCCTGTTCCTCCCCTCCCCCCTAGCTATCCCAGCGCACCAAGATAAAGGAGGCTTAGAGGCCTGGAACTCTCTCTCCTCCCCCATGATGACCTCATTGTCACAGAGAAGGCGCTGTGCAAGGGCTGGGTGGAGGGTAACTCTGGGGCTGGGGGGAACGGCCCAGGCTTCAGGCCAGAGGAATTAGCAGTGAGGAGGGCAGTGCCACTTTCCAGCCACCACCATTTCTTAAAATTCACACCCTACTGCCCTGTACTTCAGCTCCTCCCAGCCTCCCCACAGCTCTGGATTGGAGACCAAATCCCAGCCAAGAACTGCAGAGGTTGCCATAACTTACCTCCTGAAGTCCCTTCATTCTCAGGGGGACCCCAAGTGCCCCCCACCCCCGTTCTTCCGTACTCTCCAGGCTTGCTTCTACCTCAGGGCCTTTGCACTTGCGATCTTTCTACCAACCACACTCTCTTCACCCAGTCCGCTTAACTACCCTTTTGTTCTGACCTCAACTCAAGCCGAGCTTTTAGAACACCTCTTCACAGACTACCCGCCGCCCCCAGGGCCAGGGGAGCTGCCTCTATTACTGTGTTCTGATTGAGTGATTCCCGGGAAGCTGCATCCTGACTTGTAAAGCTGGTTCCTGGGGGTGGGGATGGGGTCTTAGGTGAATGTTTCCCCTCCCAGCAGATGGGGCTCTCTAGAGTCTGATGTGTTCTCTCTGTCTCTCTGTCTCTGTCTCTCTCGTTGTCTGTCTGTCTCTGTCTCTGTCCCTCTCATGGTTTTTCAAGATAGGGTTTCTCTGTTTAGCCCTAGTCTACCTGGACCCCACTGTGTAGACCAGGCCAGTCTTGCATTTACAGAGATCTGCCTGTCTCTGCCTCCGGCGTGCTGGGATTAAAGGTGTGCTCTGTAGCGGTAACGCCCGCATTACCGATACCCGTTCACCATGTCCGAGCAAAGGGCTGCGGATTAAAAATAGAGACAAGAGACAGCCAGTCATTCGCCACGAATGAATGCCGAATGCCATTTATTGAAAGAGGGAAGAAACCTTTTAAATACAGGCTTACAACACAAATGGAGGATCCCCGGAGGGCAGAAGTTCGCTACCAATGGTCTACATTCTAGACCCAATGTTCTACATTCTTGCATCTAAGTTGTTTACACCAAATACAGGATGCACCTAAGTTGTTTACACCACAAGCAGGATGTAGGAACAAAGAACCTCCGGTAAGCTCTCCGGTGATCCTTAGGTGAGAAGGACACCGGCAGGGAATCTGAATAGGGAGGACATCTGGTCAAGGTCAGCAAGCAAGGTGGCAGCCACTCACAGTCGGGGGCCAGGGCCCATGGCGCCCACAGTGCTCCACCACTGTCTGGTGATACTCTGTCTCCCATCCGTGGAGCGGTGGCTAGCCCAGGGATGCTCGGTGAAAATATGAGAAGAAGATGAAACAAGGGTCTGGGAAGATGACTGAGTTGGTAAAGCGCCCGCTGGGAAAGTGTGAGGACCTGGTCCTCAGAACCTACCTAAAAGCTGGTGGTCGCGGTGGTGCATAGAGACTGGAGAATCCTCAGAGATGTTTGATCCATTAGTGAACTCTGAGCTTAATGAGAGGCCTTATCTCATTAACATAAGTAAGGTAGAGAATGATAGTGAGAGGCACCTGATGTGGACCTCGGCCTCCAAATCTCCCACATTGCACACAAATGCATACATGCACAAATGCCCTCACACATAAATCACACACACATACACAATTTAGAAAGCAATTAAGAAAGAATTGAGTAGGAGTCTGTGCTCCTCAGAGTCCCCTCCGCCACACTGGCCCATCTCATCAGGACCACTCGCAGGTGCTGGCTATGGCCTCTGCCACCCGGAGGGTGAAGGCAGGGGAGGGGATGAGAGCTAGGGGCCACTAGAGAGGATGCTTGGAAGTGACGAGGTGTGGCAGGGGTGACAGGAAATGGCTAAATTGACAAGAAGCCGGCTGGGAATCGGGGAGAGGGTGGACACTCGCAGGAGTGTTATACGGACACGTTGGGCCATAACGTCAGCCGCAGTGGGGTGGGGGCTAAACACCGCAGCTCCACACTGCCACCTAGAGCCGCCTGAGGGGAATTTCTTAGAGATTCTGCTAAAGCCAGAAGCTTTCCGAGTGTCTCAGAAAAGAATTTCAGCACGATCTAGTATGCAGCACTGCTGGAACTTACTGAGGAGAGATTTTCACACAGATGTGAACAGGGGGGTAACTGAAAGGAGGGCTCTCAGGGAATGGATAGTATTCACCCAAGCGTGAGCTTGGGACAGTCCCACTTCAGTGTCTTCAGTTTTGGTGGCCTCTCAAGTTACGCCTCAAAGGGCTGTTAAGAAACCCACACCCCACACACCGCCACCAACACTCTTTTTGGTAAAATGAAATCACAGTGTGGTTCCTAGGGTGCCTTGGGTCGCCTTGCAATCTGATAAAATAAAATCGTGGCGCTGAAAAATTGAACAAGGGGATAAGACATGCCTTCTTGTAAACAGGGTCTCTTGAAATATTCTCAGAAAATTGCAGGTTTACATCTGGGAAAGGAGACCGGAAAGCCCACCTGCATTTAGGACTTAAGCATGGTTCGTCGCTATTTTCACATCCTTATTTGAAATATCTCTACATAAAAAGGAATACTGTCTCTATATAGACAATCTTCACAGCAAATGACAGCCGGGCTGCAATTCTTGACTCTTGGCTGCTGAGACGTTTCAAGTTTCCCTTCTCATATCCGCTGAATTTTTCCTGTCCTTCTATCCTGCTTCAATAAAGAGCCACAAGCAAACCAATTAAAACACTGGGATGTGCCAGGGTGAGGGCGTGCTAACTGGGCAAGCAGAATAGATTCCCAGAGTGACCGGGTGAGCGCTTGGTAAGGACACTAGCAAGGACTGGGAACACTTAGTAAGCATCTGTGAATCAGATCCGTTCCGTACGTTACTCATGTATTCCCATGGACTGATCTTCCCAACAGCCCTGCTACATTTCCATTGTTCTTTTTTCTTTTTCTTTTTTTTTTCTCCCAGAAAAAGATATTGAGGCACAGAGAGTTAAGGTTGCTTGCTCAGGTCACACAGCTGGTTGAGTTAGTGCCAGGATTTTATTGTAGAGACTTTGTTTTTAATCACTATGTGACAACGGCTTTTTGTGGGCTTTTCGTGAATGAAGTGACTTCCAGAGCGATAATGATGGTAGTAGTCTACTGTTTGGTGCTGAGGAAAAAAGAGGTGTTGTCGTCATGGAAGGAGGCGTTCTGCCCCTCCCCCTGTCTATTAATGCTTCTTTTGTCCCTTATGGTAGAGTTAACATCTAGGATTTCCCAATGCTATGCGAAATGCCAGAGACCAAATCAAACCACACCATGAAGAGCATGGGAGAGAAAAAGACTGGTTTGGGGAAGAGCCTTGACATACCGTACTGGGGCATGCGCCCGATGTCTGATGTTTGTGGCGGCTCAGAAGGGTTGTAGCGGGTTCGAAGACCTTTTGCGAGGTACAGCTTTGAAGAACCTGCTCATATTTTGTGTTTGTAACAAGGCTTTGGTTATTCTGGATCCTACAGCTTCTGTTTGGGTTTCATAGCACAGGCAGGTTGGAGCCGTTCAGTAATGCAGCGTTTTTTAGGCCGGGTGAACTGAGTCTGTGGCATTCCAGAGTTACTATTTGGAGGGATCTCCTTCATAGTGCCTTTTGTCTACTAGGCCCTGGGGAGACCCACAGAAGTTACCCCAACAGGAAAACAAGCTCCATGTCAGCTCTCTCTTCAGTGAGCTGGGTTCTGCCGTTCTTGAGGGGAGGGTGGTGGTAGTGATCTTGACCAGTGAAAAGTTGGAGAATCTGACTCAGGGCTTAGTAGGAACCCAAGCTGGCCTCCCAGAAACGAAGAGAGCTTTCCAGGGGACGCTAGCCATCCGCTTACCTAGACTTGTTCCTTCCTGGGACTCATTCATCTCTCTACAGCTGCAGGCCTGCTCCGAGCCATGCCATCCCTGAGCCTCCCATGAACCCTGAGCAGGGTTCAGAGGGCGGGAGAGGATGGGAGGGAGGCTTCACCACTCAGAGCCTCTGCCTTGCAGCTCCACGGAGAAGAGTGTGGGGACAACCTGATGTGCCCACGTCCGGATGCTGGGAGCTTTAGTGTCGTCTCCTAACGGAGGGGCTCTCCACCCACTCCCGCCCTCACTCTCACCTCCCTCTCGACCGTTTCTACCTTCCCAGAAGCTAAGAATGAAATGGGGGCGGGGGGAACCCCTGGCTCTCAGGTCAGAGCCTGAGGCTCTGGAGTACTCCTAAAGATTCTAGAACAGTGGTTCTCAGCCTTCCTAATGCTGTAACCGTTTAATACAGTTCCTCATGCTGTGGTCACCATACAGTTATTTCTCTTGCTACTTCATAACTGTGATTTTGCTATTGTTATGAACCATAAGGTAAGCATCTGTGTTTTCTGATGGTCTTTTTTATTTTTATTTTTTGGTTTTTTGAGACAGGGTTTCTCCATGTAGTTTTGGTTCCTGTCCTGGAGCTCGCTCTGTAGACCAGGCTGTCCTCGAACTCACAGAGATCCGCCTGGCTCTGCCTCCTGAGTGCTGGGATTAAAGGCGTGCACCACCACTGCCAGGCTGTTTTCTGATAGTCTTAGGCGACTCCTGTGAAAGGGTCATTTGACCCCAAAGGGGTCACGACTCACAGGTTGAGAACCACTGTTGTAGAATCAAAGAATGTTCCTTGTCTCGCTGAGTCTAGGCTGCGGGGAGTCCCCTTGAATCTGCTCTATTCCCTCAGGGATGAATTATGAGAATGCAGGTACACAAAGCAGCAGGAGTCTATGACAGACATGCAGAAACACACAGAGAGATCTAGAGACAGGGAGAAAGACAGAAATGTCCAAAGTGGAGGGTGTGGAGAACGGAGCAAGACAGACAGAAATGCAGGTACAGAAAGAACAGAGGGGACTGGGGAGATGGCTCATCGGTTAAGAGCACAGACTGCTCTTCCAGAGGACCTGGGTTTGATCCCCAGCACCCACATGGCAACTGATGATTGCCTGTAACTCCAGTTCCAGGTGATCTGATGCCCTCTTCTGGGCTCTGCAGGCACTGCATGCAATTAGTGAGCTGTAGCAGGATAAATCTTTCCTGCCCACCGGTACCTGAATAGCCAGTCAGAGGCTTAATATTAATTACAAACTGTTTGGTCTATGGCTCAGGCTTCTTGCTAGCTAGCTCTTTCATCTTAAACTAATCCATTGTTATTAATCTATGTTTTTTTTACACGGACTTGGCATTACCAGTCTGCTGGCATCTTTTTCCTTGGACATCTGCCCGACTCTGCCTTTCTTTTCCCTGTTTCTCTCTTAGATTTCCCTCCTGGCTATATCCTATGTTGCCATAGATCAAAACAGCTTCTTTATTAATCAGTCGTAGCAACATACATTCACAGCGTAGAGAAAGACCATCCCATAGCAATGCACAGACACAATCAGACAAAACTACCCATACACAGAAAATAGAAATTTTTTAAAAATGGGAAAGAGGAGGAGAGAGAAGGGAGGAGAAAGATAGGAGGGAGAGGAGAGGAAGGATCAGGGGAAAGGGGGAAGGGGAGAAGGAAATACAATCCAAGGGCCAGAAGCTTTCCACCCACCTCATATCACTGAACTGACTTAGAGAGGGTGGAGCCTAATCGAGGAAGCCGGGTCTTGCTCTCTGTGGCTCCGCCCTGACTCTGGTGCCCTTAACTTGGAACTCATATGGGAGAAAAATTGGTGATATTTACCATTTCCTTCAGCTACAAAAGTGATTACAAGCCAGCCATATTAGCCATAATTATAGCTTTGTTAGGAATAGGAATCACAGGCATTTCCATACCATAGCATTGCAGATCTTTAAAACATCATTTATGTTCATTACTGTTTTAAAATTATGTGAGGTATCAACCTCACACTTGATCTTATTTAAAGCATTAATAAAAAGCACATACATTACTCTATCACATTAAAATAGTTTTATAACTTTATTGCAAGACAATTGGTTTCCTTTATACTCATATATTTTATTTTATGCATTTTAAAACATTAGTGTGAAATGGGGTTCATATGCTCTACCGGGCTGCCAAAAAGAAAGAAAATAAAAAGGGTTGGAATTCCTGCACCTTACCAGGATAACCCTAGCACTGGCACATTTCCTGGGGCACTGTGGGTTTCTTGTGTGTTTGTTTGTTTGTAATTCCCTCTCTTGCAGGCTCAGTCTGACTTCCAACAAGAAGCTGGATAAGCCAGGTGGTGGTGGCCGCGGCGGCGGCGCACGCCGGCTGATCTCTGTTTGTTTGAGTCGAGCCTGGTCTACAAAGTGAGATCTAGGACAGGCTCCAAAGCTACACAGAGAAACCCTGTCTGGGGGTGGGGGTGGGGGAGAGAAGATGGATAACTTAGACAAGATAAGGGGGCCTGCCTGTGAGAGGGGAAGGGGGCCCTGCCTGTGAGAGGGGCAGAGGCCTCGGTCTGGGAAAACTACGAGAGCAAGATCAAGAAAGGAGGTTGGGAGAAGGGGTCATGGACCTTCCATCGCGCAGTTTAACTCCCCAGATCTCTTGCCAAGCCGTCATTGAAGGATCTTGGGGCAGGAGTTCCCTTTTCAGAGGGAAGCAGTGGGGCCTTGATTGATTTCATTCCTTGTAGCCGAATACGCGTGAGGAGTATTGTCACCACCACTGGAGGGAAGAAGGGGTCCTCCGGCAAAGGCACCTGTTTCAGGGGGTCCCGCCCAGGGTTGTGGGTGACTTGGAGAATCTGCTGCTTTCTAGCTCGATCAAGTCATTTAACTGTCCTCTCTCCTTATCTATAAAACGAAGGTTGTAACATGTCCTATTTTATATGATTTTGTGATGAGTAGTTTATATGAGTATTGTGATTTGAAGTTTTCAGAGCCGTGTTCGCACAGGCCCCGGGACACCCGCAGCTCTCAAAAAACTGGTAGTTATTATTATGGACCTTTTAATTATTAATTATTATTGTCATCCTTTTCCTTTCTCTGGGGAAGCGGGGCTGTGCTGAGGATGACAATCGTTCCCTGAGCTGGGACAGGCGGGAGAGATGGGACCCACTTCTTCACACTCCCCTGCTCCCCCCATCCTTGCCCCCCCCCCCCAGAAGCTGGGGTCTTCCTCTAGTTACTGACAGTTCCTGTGTCTGCTGACTCACAGCCAACTTCCTCTCATAGTACAAACAGGAAAACACACCGGCCAGCACATCCCCAACCCTCCAACATCACACATAGCTGAACGCTGACCCTGCTCTGAGGGGGAAGTATCTCAGGGCGGGCGGGCATGGCCGGGGCGTTGGGGGACAGGCCTCAGGGCTGGGAGCTCTTGCAAATGTTTCAGGGAGGGGAGAGGCACACCCTCTAACCGCCTACCCTGCCCCAGCGAGTGTCGGGTGGGAAAGTCGAAAGAAGAAGCTCCTCCCAAGAGTGAAAAGGTCCACGCATGCATGGTCACCGTGCTTGCCCCCGAAAGGCAGCCTCGATTTGGAAGACCCAGGAAAAGAAAATCTAGGCTGGGCGCTTGGGGCAACAGAAGCCGGTGAGCCTCCTCCTCGGCTGGGCTGGGCCTCAGTACAGAGGGGGGTGCCCAGCAAAGAGAGAGGTCCAGCTCTGAAGGCATTACCCATTTTGCTCTCATCCCCCATTTAACTGGGTGCCGGAGAGGAGCCTAGAAAGCTTCAGGCCCACACCTTCTCCCCCTTGCCAGGACCGGGTGCTGATGTCCTCCGCAATGCTCCTTTTCCCTGTTTCCACTCTCTACCCCTATCTCTGACCTGGCCCTCAATCTTAGTCCCTTTCCCAGAAGTTTCTCGCGTCCCTACTTCTTGTTCTGGGAGAAAGCTGAGCACAGACCCCTGATAAGCAAGGCGGTTGGGTAAGGGGCCCAAACCACCTGAAGGCGGGCGCTTGCACAAGGAGCGGCGAGCCCTCGAGCCCTCGGGGCGGGGCCGGGCTGTCGGGGGAGGGCTGCGGGGAGGCGGTGCTGGCTCGGCCGGACCCCCTGCCTCGGACCGCGCGGCGGGCACCCGGGAGCTGACGGAGGCTACAGCGAGGTGAGGACCCCAATCCCTCGGGCCCAGCTTCTCAGACTCCACCCCATCACCTCCTCCAGGACCTCTGCGGACTCCCAGGGCCCCTCAGTGTCGGCTCCCTTCTCCTCCTCTCTCCTTCCTCCCTGCCACGACCCGCCCCTCCTGGTTGCCAGGTCTCTGCCCCCTCCCTCCTTGCCCTCCCCCAAGCCCGCGCTGCCCCGCGGGGACACGCCCGCACCTGCCACCTCCATCCCCTAAGCACCTCCTGGCTCCCAGACAGTGCCCAAATGCCTTTGAGCCCAGACGGAGTCACTCACCGGGAGAGTGGAATCTGACCCAGGGTCTGAGGCTTAACACCCCGCACCCCAGCCAGGCCTGGGGATGGGACCCCAGCGTAGAGGAGCCAGAACTGACCCTGATGTGGAGAGGGAACCCTGGACCTGAACCCAGTAGGAGAGCAGCAGGGTTGGGGGCAGCGGGAATAAAGCCAAACAGCAGAGGCCAGGCGAGGGTCAGAGGCCGGCAGAGCCACAGACAGAATTTTAGGCTTGTTAGGGCCTGACAAGTTTTATAATACGGAAGAAATACAGAGGAGAGGGACAAAGGTAAATTCTGAGAGATGTAGGCGGAGGTAGAGCCAGGTACAGACAGGACAGAGCCCAGAACTCTGGGGGAACTGAAGCTGAGATGGATCCAGATCCAGGGTGTGCAGCAGGGTTCCGAGCAGACTCGCCCAATGGGGTAGGGCTGTGGAGACCCGATCAGGTCTGGTGTGTGTGTGTGTGTGTGTGTGTGTGTGTGTGTGTGTGTGTGTTTTCACACTGCTGAGTTAGAGTTGTGTGTCTATGTGTTTTTATACTGCTGAGTCTGTGTGTGTAACTGTGTGTGTCGTCACACAACTGAGTCTGTGTGTTTTCACACTGCTGAGTTAGAGTTGTGAGTCTCTGTGTGTTTTCACACTGCTGAGTCCGTGTGTGTGTGTGTGTGTGTGTGTGTGTGTGTGTGTGTGTAACATGGATGGGGAATGAAGAACACCTTGGACTCCCTCTCCCCTTTGGCCGCTCATTTGTACAGCCAGGCTCTCCACCCATCTCTGTTTCCTAGGTGGCCTCTGGCCCAGGCTGGGACCCCACACACTGGGATTAGTTGGGGCCCTCTGGGCAGCCTGACCACAGCAGGCAGGATGTGGGGGTGGCCAGGCTAGAGGGACAGGAAGGAAGTCTGAGGAGAGACAATAGGTGGAAGGGGAGGAGGAACTGGGAATGAGCAGGATTAGGATGTCCACCCTGAACCTCGGCTCTGGAGACCAGTGTGAGTGAAGTCTGTTTCTCCTTCTCCCTCTCTGGCCTGCCCCTCTGGCCTGTCTTACCGCACAGCTGGATCTGGCCACCTCAATGGCCCCTGCTTCTCCACCTCCGCACCCTGCCCCTGCCCTGTGGCACTCCAGCATCTTGTCTTACGCTTGCTCAGCTGAATGCATAGAAAGCAGGAACAGAGCTCAGAGGCAGGCACTTGGGGGCCAACACTAGCACCACTTGCTGTGAGAATGGGCCTCAGTTTCCTCCCTTCCTGTGAGGAGAGAGCCTGCTCTTATGTTCTGGGATGGCCCTGTCCCCAGATCACAGCCTTCGGGCATTTTTCCTTGAAAGAAGACTGGAGGCTGGTACCCCCCATCCAGGCCTCAGACTATGGGGTAGGGAGGGGGGAATCTCAGCCTGAGCCCTCCCTTCACCCTGCACCTCCCCCCAGCAATGGCCTGAGAGCCCATGGCTGCCCCTCAGGACCTGGACATCTCTGTGTGGCTGGCTGCGGTGCATCTGGAGCAGTATGCAGACACTTTCCGACGGCATGGCCTAGTTACAGCTGGTGCAGTCCAACGCCTGGGCCACGAGGAGCTGAGGCACTTGGGCATCAGTGCTACTGGACACCGGAAACGTATCTTGCGCCTGTTGCAGGCGGGTTCTGAGGGTTCCCTGGATTCCCAAGTGGATAGTACCATGGAGCCATCTCCCAGCCCAGCCCCTGATGACCAACCCCCCAAGCCTGTGCCCAAGCCCAGGACGGTGTTTGGGCTCACTGGCCCTGCCACTGCCCAGAGGCCTGGACTGAGCCCAACCTTCTGGAATCCAGAAGTATCCAGGGACTCAGGGAGCAGCCAGAGGCCCTCTCCTCTCCCTCCTTCTTCTGAACAGCCTTCAGTCCCGAATACCATGGAGATGATGCCCAATGCCATCTACTTCGGGCTGGACTTAAGAGGCGGGGCCCAGGCAGCTCAGGACGTGTGAGTTGATTTGCTATCCAGGGATTTGATTCTGAGGAGAGGAAGAGTTCAACAGGGCATAAGGACCATTTTTTTTCCCTTAATAACCAACAGAATTTCTTTCCAGGACTCCAGACGGTTCCCAGGCAACTGCCCCAACCCCTGTCTTAAGGCCCACAAAAGGCACAGGTAGGCAGGTTGCTAGAGAGGAATTGTGCCCAGCTGCATCTCAGACATTCTGACTTCATTCCCTCTTCCTTTTCACGACCCCTCTCCTCATCCTGACAGTGCACATCATGGATCCTGGTTGCCTGTACTACGGTGTCCAGCCTGTGGGGGTCCCAGGAGCCCTTGACAGGAGAGATGGCAGAGGTGTCTGTCAGGATAGGGCTGAACACAGGTGAGTACTCAGAGGGACAGCAGTGAGAAGACAAAGAAACCTAAGGAGCAGCTGAGTTAGCCATGGTGGCCCTGTGTCCAGTTACTCCTCAAATGTGCATTGAGCGTTCCCTCGGGGGCAAGCAATCACTAAAGGTGCAGGGCATATACAATTGACTTGTTTCTGCTCCCAGGCAGCTTGTGAATCAACGGGGCAGACAGATCACAAGAGAAATACGTAAGCAAATAGAGACCTAATTAAAATTCCAAAGTACTGCTCCCATTCAGCAAATACTGAGCACTGTTACATGCCAGATAAAGATGCTTAAGGAGATTGGTATGTGCAGAAATCCCTTAAAAAAAAAAAGAGTATCTTTTTTTGTTAAGATGCATCTTTATTTAATGTGTATGGGTGTTTTGCCTGCGTTTATGTCTAGGCATGCCTGGTGCCCTTGGAGACCAGAAAAGGGTGTCAGATCCCCTGAGACTGGAATTATAGACAGCTATGAGCCACCCTGTGGGTACTGGGAATTGAACTCAAGTTCCCTGGAAGAGCAGTAAGTGCTTCCAGCAGCTGAGTTACCCTGTTCTTACAGGGAGATAGTTAATAAGTGGTTTTGTTTGTCTGCTTATTTGTTTGTTTGTTTTTCAAGACAGAGATTCTCTGTGTGTCCCTGGTTGTCCTGGAACTCACTCTTAGACCAGGCTGGCCTCAAACTTGGACATATAGGGTAGGACCTATAGGGGTGGTCACTCTTACACTTAGTGACATGGGAGCCACTGGAGAGTTTTGACGCAGATTGTGACAGGACCCCTTCGTTGACTTTGCTGGGAATGCTAGGGAGGCAAAAGTGGCAGAGCATGTTAAGAGTCTTCTGCAGCGGTCTGGGTGAGAGATCTCAGGGTGCAGGGATGGGAGTGGAGTTGATGAGAAGTGGCTGCATTTTGAGGGTGAAGTGTGATACTACGGTGGTGTACGAGAGGAAAAGAGCAGTCAAGCATTGATGCCGAGGGCCTCATCGCGAGCCTCTGCTGTCCTGTAGAGTAACCACTAACCACATGTGTGATTGCCGAGTGTGTGAAACACCCTGGCCCGCATCGAGAAGAGCTGGAAATGTAAAACATCTGCCAGAACTTACTGACAAAAAAAATTGTACTAGATGAATATAGTATGTATAGAAAGAACTAGCTTAGTAATTTTTTAGTGTGTTGGGGGGTGGTGTGTGTATGTGTGTGCATAAATGTGTGCACAGGTGCACTTGCCCATGCATGTATGTGTGGAGGCCAGAGGATGATATCAGTTGTCTATGTTGTTTTCCACCTTTTTTTTTTTTTTTTTTTTTTTTTTTTGAGATGGATCTCTCACTGAACCTGGAGCTCAGTGGCTAGGCTGGCCAGCAGTTGAGCCCTGGGGATCCACCTACCTCTGATCCTCATTGCTGGGCTACAGACATCCAGCATGGTGCCTGGCTGTTTTTCATGTGTGCCGAGGATCCAAATGCATGGTGTCATGTTCATGTACCAAGAACTTTATCCACTGAACCATCTCCTCAGACTCTATCTTAATGATTTTTACATTGATTACATACTAAAATATTATGTTTTGGATATATTGGGCTATATAAAATATGGACTACTAAAAGTAACTATTTTTTAAACATTTTAGAAATTATTTATGTGTATGAGTATTTTGGCTACATGTCCATCTGTGCTTGGCTGCATGTATATTTGCGTACTACCTGCATGCCTGTTGCTCTCGGTGGCTGAAAGAGGGTGTTGGATCCCCTGGAACTGGTGTTATGGATGGTTGTGAGCCATCATGTGGGTGCTGGGTATCAAGCCTGGGTCCTCTGCAAGAGCAGCCAATCCTCTTGACTGTGCTGAACCATCTCTCATCTCTCCAATCCTAATATTTCATTTTTTAAAAAAAAAGTTGCTAACTTACATTTGTAGTCCTTGTTGATTTCTATTGGATAATGAGGTTCCGAGCACCTAAAAGTTCATGGAGTTGTGGTCTGAGACAGGAAGACTGTGTATCAAGCAAGAGGGAGGAGCTAGACCAGGAACTCTGCCTCAGACATGAAATGTGAGGTGTCTAGTACATCCAAGAGGTAGTGACAAGAAAGGCTGCTGACCACATCTGCCTATCATGTGGGGGCGGGGGAGGTTTATCTGAGCCAGAGATTTCAATAGGGAAACTGTCAGTATTTAGAGGGAGTGTGGAGGAGAAGAGACCCAGTTCAGAGCCTCGATGCCTTCCTGCATCCAGAGGTTTGAGGGAGAGGAAGAATCATTCAACAGACTGGACCGAAATAGCCAGAGAAGGAGAAGGAAGGAACGCTAGGAGAAGATGATGTCATCGGAAGGGCATAAGGAGGAGGGAGCAGGCTCAGCCTGCTGCTGAGCGGGCTGCTGCTGAGTAAGCTGGGGCTGAGACTTGACCTCTGGAATCATGGAGGTCACTGGGGACTCTGACAAGGAGTGGAAGAGGTGAGAGCCAGCTCAGTGCAATTAAGAAAGAATAGAGAGAAGCCGGTTGGCAGCGGCGCACGCCTTTAATCCCGGCACTCGGGAGGCAGAGTCAGGCAGATCTCTGTGAGTTTGAGGGCAGCCTGGTCTACAGACTGAGTTCCAGGACAGCCAGAGCTATACAGAGAAACCTTGTCTCAAACAACAAACAAACAAACAAACAAACAAGAAAAACAGGAAGAATAAATAGAGAGGATTAGACAAAACAGACATATTGCTGCACTTTTCTGCCAAGAACAAAGATTTGGGGTGACTGCTAAGGATGGAAGTGGAGTGACAGAAACAGTTTTTATACGGAATGTCGTATGTGTCTGTGAGTGAATAAGAACAATTTGGTGGAGAGGAGGGTGAGAAAGTCCACAGTGATGTCTTTGTGTAGGTGAGAGTTGTGGAATCAAGTGCATGGAGGGAGTCGGGCTTCAGACAGGTGTTTATTACAGTCACAGGAGGTAGGCAGAGGACGTGCGTGAAATTGGATTGATGTGGTGCTGTGAGTCTGTGGGGTTCTTGTCTGATTGCTTCAATTTCTCAGTGCAATAAGAAACAAACCCTAGTTGTACCACAGCCTGGGAACTTTGAAAACTACAGGTGCCTGGGCCTAACTCCCAGAGATGAAATTTTAAGTGTCTGCAATAATATCCATATACTGATATTCGTTTAAAGCTTCCCAAATTTTGTACTGCTGAGGCCAAGAACCACTGGAGAAGTAGAGAAATCTATCCTTTTGCACGGAGATGGCATAAGCAAAGAGTTGGAGGATAAGAGAAAGCTCAGGGAAGTATGGCAAATCTGTTCTAGGCAGAAGAAAAGGCCCTGGAGAGTGGAGAGAGTGTGGCTGGACTCTAGCAAGCAAGGGCGATATGGGAGAACATGAAGTCAGGCGCTTCGTTTTGCAAATCCTTGCAGCCCATGCATAGAAATCTGAGCTTATCCTAACTATGAATGGGGCATTATTGAATGGTTACATGCAGAGGAATGCAATGATCTCATTTGCATTTTTCAAAGAGCACTAGCAGCTCTGAGGGACGGGATTGTGGGAGGGAGGACAAGAAGGAAAGCAGGTGACCAGTTGGGCAAACTGCTTCGTGCCGGTGAGCAGTGATGGGAACTAATTCAGGGGGAGAAAGCCAAGAACATTTTGGAGAAACAACAACAGTCGTGTATGTTGATTCGCTATGAACAACCATGGCAGGACGGCACTTGCACTTCCAAAGGAGAGAGACTGACATTTCCCAGTAAAACCTCCAAGTACACCCAGGAGGAAGTTTCATGGCAACCTTTTGGGTTGCCAGCTTCTTTACCCCATTTGTTTACAAAGCAGATCTCCCACCTGCCAGACATGCTGTAGGTGTTATGGGTAGGGGTAACGATTTACCAAGAGATCGTCGAGGGCACCTTGCTTGACTTGTGTTCCTTCCTCTTGCACCCATCATGCTCAGCAGGCAGGATCTGGAAACACGGGAGGATCCTGGCTATGCCAGCCTCGAGCTACCTGGGGACTCCATCCTTTCGCTACCCACCCAGGGTGCCGAAGAGACCAGTGATGACCTCATTTCACCCTATGCCAGCTTCTCCTCCACGGCGGATCGTCCCATGCCTCTGCTCAGTGGCTGGCTGGACAAGCTCTCGCCTCAGGGGTAGGGCTGCTGGGAAGGGAAGGGAGAGGAGGAGGGACGAGAGGTAGGGGACAGGTTCTAGGCCGGGTGATTGCCCACACACAGTGTGCGCTCCCAAACACTGAACAGATCTCGGCCTCTTCCCTCTTCAGAAATTACGTGTTCCAGAGACGTTTCGTGCAGTTCAATGGAAGGAGCCTGATGTACTTCGGCAGTGACAAGGTGGGTAGGAACTGGAGCTGCTCTATGGGTACCAGAGAGAGAAAGATAGCGAGGGCTGAGAGAGGCTGAGAACTAGAAGGACTGGAAGGCCGTGGTGAAAGAATGGCCACAGCTGCTCGCTCAGTGTCGGCACCTGAGGTCGCCGGCTCAGCAGCTGTAACCGTGTGGATCCAATGAAAGTTCAGTGCATGTAGTTCCGTTCCTGTCCCCGCCCCCCTCCCGATCTCTCCAGGAGCCCTTCCCCAAAGGCGTGATCCCTCTGACCGCCATCGAGATGACCCGAAGCAGCAAGGACAACAAATTCCAGGTCATTACTGGCCAGAGAGTGTTTGTGTTTCGCACGGAGAGTGAGGGTGAGGCCCAGAGCCCACTGGGTTAGGGTAGGGAGGAGGCTAGGTTAGTACACATCCCACTGACCTGCTTCCCTGTCGCCCGTTCCTCCCCCGGGCTCCACCCCCACCCCGCCCCACCAGCTCAACGTGACATATGGTGCTCCACACTGCAATCCTGCCTGAAGGAACAGCGCCTCCTGGGCCATCCCCGCCCCCCTCACCCACCACGACCCCTCCGCACTGGCATGCTGGAGCTGCGTGGACACAAGGCCAAGGTGTTCGCTGCCTTGACCCCTGGAGAGTTGGCGTTGTACAAGAGTGAGCAGGTAAAGAGGGCTGGGCGGGAGCTGACGGGCCTGGCTAGCCCATTCTGGAATCTTACGGCGTTGTGCACCCCCCCCCCCGCCCCCCGCCCCTGCTAGGCCTTCTCTCTGGGCATTGGGATCTGCTTCATTGGGCTGCAAGGCTGCAGTGTCCGAGAGACCAAGAGTCGAAGCTTCGATCTGCTCACGCCCCATCGCTGCTTCAGGTGGGGCCTAGGTTGGTGGACCGCGAGGCTGGGGTGTGTTCAAGGGAGATCACAAAGGCGCAGAGGGCTGGGGGCCTCCTCCAAAGGATGTCAGTGGGTGTCAATGACGAGGCCGTGAGGGTTCAGTGAGCAAGGTCAAGATGTCAGGAAAGGAAGATGGGGATGCCGCTCAGTGGCTCGAGCTGCTTGCCTGGCATGCACAAAACCCCAGGTTTGATCCCCAGCACCGGATAAATCAGGCATGGTAGTGCATGCCTCTAATCCCAGCCCTCGGAGCCAGAGGACCAGAAGTTCAAAGTCGTCTAATGACCAAAGTCATGACCATATAATAAGTTTGAGGCCAACCCGGGATGGATGAGACCCTGACAAAAATTAAATAAAAATAATAATTCTGTCCCCAAAGTGGCCCCAGTAGCTCCTGTAGGAATAGCCTGGGATAGGATGTGGAGGGAGGTCCATGCCCATGGACTGGCTGTCCACCCCTCAGCTTCACAGCCGAGTCTGGGGGGGCTCGACAGAGCTGGGCGGCCGCTCTGCAAGAAGCAGTAACCGAGACCCTGTCTGACTACGAGGTGGCTGAGAAGGTCTGGTCCAATCGGGCAAACCGACATTGTGCCGACTGCGGGGCCTCCCGCCCGGATTGGGCTGCTGTCAACCTGGGGGTGGTCATCTGCAAGCAGTGTGCAGGTGAGAGGCAGGCCTCAACTCAAGCACGAATGGGGAGGAGAGGGACTGGCGGGGGGACGGGGGGGACGGGGGGGGGGGGGCGACGACTTGGCCAGGACTCAGAGTACTCTGCCACGTGCTTACAGGTCAGCACCGGGCCCTGGGCTCTGGGATCTCCAAGGTGCAGAGTCTGAAGCTGGACACGAGTGTCTGGAGTAACGAGATAGTTCAGGTGAGGGGTCTTAGGGAAGAGGAGGGGACGGGATGGAAAGGGAGCGTCCAAAAGCAGACTTTGGGTCCAGCTTGGGGACGAGGCTGCTTGGAGACTTTTGAGTTCTGGTCACTGGTCTCTCGTCACCCTGTAGCTGTTCATTGTCCTGGGAAATGATCGTGCCAACAGCTTCTGGGCAGGGGCGCTGCCCCCAGGTGAAGGGCTGCATCCAGATGCAGCCCCTGGCCCTCGGGGAGAGTTCATCTCCCGGAAGTACAAGCTGGGTCTCTTCCGGAAGCCCCATCCCCAGCATCCGGATCACAGCCAGCTTCTACAGGTAGGAGGGACGGGTTGGTGTTCGTGGAGGATGGGATGCCGACCGTATTGGAATGCCTAGACCTGGGTGATAAAGGCTGCTTTTGGTGATGAGAGATAGTTCCTGGAGGAGCTCTTGGACTGTGTGTGAGGCTGACAGAGACTCTTCCTTCCCTGTAGGCACTGTGTGCAGCTATGGCGGGACCCAACCTGCTCAAGAACATGACCCAGCTCCTCTGTGTGGAAGCCTCTGAGGGAGAGGAGCCCTGGTCCCCTTCAGCCCTCAATGGCAGCCTGCTTAACCTTCAACCATCAGGTCATCCTCTCAAGTAACTCCTCTCTCTCCCTAGGAGTTCTCACACCCAACCTGTGACTTATTTCTTTGAGGAGCAGCCCCATTACCTCATTCCCCTATCTATCACAACGGGCTAGGCAGTTTCCCAACCCCTCAGACTTCCTGAGGTCAAGGGTTGACGGCTGAGAGCCTGAGGTCACTGCGAATCATAGAATGTGCTCAGGTGTTAGTACGCTACCATTTGACAGCATCAACCTGCCAGGCAGGTCTCATCTTCCTGGGGGACATTCTTATTGTTTGAATAAGTAGTTGGTTTAATGATTCCCCCCCCCCCCCCCCCCCCCGGCTTCCATTTGTCAGGCCAGATAGGCCAAGACACTTGAACGATGGCCGTGCTCTGAAGTGCCCACCTAGAGCTGCCTGCCTGGTAGGGTGGCTGGTAGGGAGAGAAGTAGGCAAACCCTGGGCTAGAGGCCTCTCTATATCCTTTCTCCGTGTCACACCCTTCCAGTCTGGGTAGTGAGGGACTGAGACCCATTGGGCTGGCTGCACGCCATGCTGTTAGTGGAGTTGGGTCTCATGGTCTGGTCCCAGTGGACGCGTTTTCCTAAGGGTGTCACGCCATCCCTGCACTGTCCTCACCTGATCACGTCTTCGCCTTGCAGACTCCTCCCCTGGAGTATACAATGAGGTGGTAGTGCCTGCCACTTACAGAAGTTTCCTGTACTGTGGTCCCATCAGCAACAAGGCTGGAGCCCCACCCCTTCGCAGAGGCCGGGATGGTGAGCAGGAGCCAGGGGACAGGAGGAGGCAGGTTAGGTGTGAATGTGCTGCAGAGAGACAGAAGGACAGAGCTGGGATAGGAAAGTGCCCTGAAGTGGGCTGGGATGCTGGGGGTGGGAGAGGGACCGGGTCAGGGTCACAGCACTAGAGGATAGTTAAGAGATTCTGCTCTGAGGTCGGACTATCTGGGTCAAATATCCGCTCTCCTCCTTCCTACTTACTTGTGTGAGTCAGACATGCGGCACAGACGGCAGCCTCAGTTTTCCCAGCTGCAGAACAGTACTTAGCTATAAACACACTAGAGAGGGTTACTGTGAAGATTCTGTAGTATCGGCCATAGGAAGAAGGCTTGACGTGAAATGAGTATGTGGGAATGGGGCGTGTGTCGATGGGGGAGGATGACGGCCCCTCCATCTCCCTTCCCCTTAGCTCCTCCACGCCTGTGGTGTGTGCTGGGAGCTGCCCTGGAAATGTTTGCAACAGAGAGCAGCCCTGAACCCCTCAGCCTTCTCCAGCCCCAGGATGTTGTATGTCTGGGTGTAAGCCCCCCACCTGCTGATCCAGGTGACCTTGACAGGTGACACTCCTCTCTCCACCCTGGCTCTTACCAGTGCCCAGCCTGGCAACACCGTCGTCATTGTCCCCTGATGTCCCCCTGACCTCATCCTCTCTGCAGGTTTCCATTTTCCTTTGAACTCATCCTCACTGGGGGAAGAATCCAGCACTTCGCCACAGACGGAGCAGACAGTCTGGAGGCCTGGATCAGTGCAGTGGGCAAGGTGAGGAGGCAAGACCCCCCTCTCCAACAGCTCATGATGTCCTCATCTCCATTCCCTCCCACCCTGTTCTCTTCTAACAGGCAAAACTGGCTGAGTGCTTATTCTGTGCCAAGCTCTGTGTTTTAAGAAGGGCCCACTCAGTATCTCATTTAGTTTTTACAACAACCTTTAGAGCTATTTTTAATGATATATTTTACGGAAAGAAATGCAGTCTTAGAGGTTAGGAATTCATTTGGTCAAGGTCACAGAGCACAGTTCTAAAATCCAAGTACGTGTCTCTAGAGCTCAGGACCCAGCCTCCCTGTGCTCTGCCCTCTTCCCATAGGGCAGCTGCCCCTCACTCTGGATAGCATCTTCCTGCCCCCAAGTTTTCCAACAGGCAAAAGCTCCTTTTTTTTTTTCTTTAATATAACAGGGTGTTGCTATGTAGCCCTGATTAGCATGGAACTTGCTATGAAGACCAGCCTGGCCTTAGACTTGAAGCAATCCTCCTGTTTCTGTCTCCCGATCACTGGAATATCAGGCATGCACCGTCATGGCCAGCTATAAGCTACTTTCATAAATCTTGCTTTCTCCTTACCTCAACAAGTCTGTCTCTGTGTCTTAGCTTCCTTTCCTGGAAGTAAAAAGTTTCGGCTCAGAGCCAGACACCCTGAGATCTGAGTCCTACAACTTAGCCCCAGGAGTTCTTCCGTGTCTGCAGAGTGGGTGTGAAGATTCACCCCCTAGGGATTCGGATTAAGTGACATGTGAGGCCCACACACAGTAAACCCTCTCTCCGTGGGCGTTGGAATAATGGTGGTGGTGATGCTGCTGCTGACGTCAGTCTCTCCCACCTAAAACAGCTTTTCCCCCCTGAGTTCTGCTCACCTTCAACTTTTCACCCCGGTGCCTGCCTTCCCTCCTGACAACTTCTCAGAAAGTTGTGCGCTCCTCCTTAACCCCTTCGGGCTGCCTTCCTCTGCCTAGACTCCCCTAAGCTGCTGCGCTGAATGTCACTAGCGACTCCGCAGGTCCAGAGGCCTCCCTGTATCATCTCTGCTGCAGCCGACGCTCTGCGCACCATGCTGTGTCTGTCTCCTGATCATTTGTTCCATTTCATGATAGGATATGCACACAACTTGAGAGGAAGCATTTTGAGTCTTTCATAGCAGTTTGGCAGAGTGATTTTATTTGTTGAATCTAATTATCCAAGTTACGAGTTCGTATGTCTTTTTCCTTTCTTTTTTTAAAGCAGTTTTTACATTTATTTATTTGACAATATGTATACAGTGTGCATGCACAGTGCCCACAGAGGTCAGAATAGGGCATCGGATCCCCTGGCACTGGAGTTGAGGATGGTTGTGAGTCACTTTGTGGGGGCTAGGAATTGCAACTCAGTCCTCTGCAAGAGTAACAAGTGCTCTAAACCACCGAGCCATCTCTCCAGCCTGTCTTTGTTCTTCATTTTAATTTTCTAGCCATTAATTTTTACTATTTTTAGTGAAAGTGTTGGTGACAGGTTGGAACCCTTAAAAAAACAAGAGCACCCCCTAGATTTTTTTTAACCCATGCAGCTGGAACAGAATTCTTTGAGTGGGACCTCAAAACAACCCCTGTTCCTTGAACCCTCCCTGCTGTGTCCTGCTGGGAGGCTTGCCCAAAGCACAGCGATTCTTCAGTAG
This sequence comes from Peromyscus maniculatus bairdii, assembly GCF_049852395.1. Taxonomy (NCBI): domain Eukaryota; kingdom Metazoa; phylum Chordata; class Mammalia; order Rodentia; family Cricetidae; genus Peromyscus; species Peromyscus maniculatus. Next base: position 29,668,291 of record NC_134870.1, on the reverse strand, counting down.
AATCTCAGTACTACTCAGTACTCTCCCACCTCACTGAGAGAGCAAGACAAGCTGGGCGGTGGCGGCACACACCTTTAATCCCAGCTCTCAGGAGGCAGAGGCAGGCAGATCTCTGTGAGTTCAAGGCTAGCCTGGTCTACAGAGGGAGTTGCTGGACAGCCAGAGCTGCTACACAGAAAAACCCTGTCTCCAAAAAACCAAAAAAAAAAAAAAAAAGGGGGGGGCGGGTGAGGGTGCGGGGAGCAAGACAGCCACACAGGGTCTCCTATATGCTGGAGCAAACGGAATGAATTTCTTCCCCGTCTTCTGTTCCTCTCCTTTGCTCTCTCCCCATCCCACTCCCCCACCCCCACCCCCATCTCCGGTTCTTCTGCTGTCCCTTCACGGTCTCTCACTCTCATTTGCTTCCCCGACCCCTTGTTTCTTTTTCCCCTACTTTCCCTTCCCACCCGTGTCCACTTTCTGTCTCCTCAGTGGTTCTCCCCGCTCAGCTGTCACCAGCTGCTGGGCCCTGGGGTGCTGCGGATGGGACGCCTGTTTCTACGGTCCCCCTCCCACGCCAGCCCGGCCCCTGGTCTCTGGCTGTCAGGGTTCGGCCTCCTTCGTGGTGACCACCTCTTCCTGTGTCCAGCGCCGGGCCCTGGTCCCCCAGCCCCTGAGGACATGGTGCATTTACGGCGTCTACAGGAGATCAGTGAGCAGGGGTGTGGGCGGGGCTAAAGGGTGGCCATGGGCATGTGCGGGACTGGACCTTTTTCATTTGGGGATTCTTATGGGAAAGAGCAGAATGTAATAGCTCAGATAAAAGTTCTGAAGTCAAACTACCTAGATTTAGACCTCATTCCCATCGATTCCTAGCTTGTGGCATTGGAGGAGTTACTCAACTCTTCTGTGCCTTGGTTTCCTAATCTTAAAGTGGATAATAGTTAAGTCCTTCCTCCACGGGCTAGAGGGAGGTTCAAATAAAGAAATGCATAAAGACTTTTTATCACAGAACCTGGCAGGAGGCAACTTGTAAGTATTCAATAAGTATTATTTGCTGGTTGGGGACCAGGATGAGGGACTACGCATCTTCACTATTGTCTTCTGAAAGAGGAACACGCTAGAATAATGCAGTAGGACTCTGGGCACAAGAGACCTGGGTTTTAGCTCAGCTTTATAGCAAACAGTGTTAGGCAAATGATTTAACATCTGAGTACTTGTATATAACATGGGTGTAATAGTGTGTCGTTCGCTAGTGGAGCATTGTTTGTAAGGCTGCTAATCTGGCTGTAATGATGTTGATGATAATGTTCAAGGATTCTTCTGTAGGTGTGGTCTCTGCAGCTGAAACTCCAGACAAAAAGGAGCACTTGGTCCTGGTAGAGACAGGAAGGTAATGTTCTACTTATCTGTGACCCTTTGAACCCAGCATTCTCTCACCCCTTCCTTCCTGTTTCCTCAAAGTTGCTTCCCCATTTAGGGAACTATCTGGGCTTGGTGTTGTTGCCCCCTGCTGGTCGCTCTGGGAATTCAGCTCTATGTGCTCATTACCTTCTGTCTGATCTCCGGAGCCGGCTCTAACTCAGGCGTCTTGGGTCTCAGGACCCTGTATCTGCAGGGGGAAGGCCGGCTAGACTTTGCAGCATGGAACACAGCCATTGGGGGTGCTGCCGGAGGGGGTGGCACGGGGCTGCAGGAGCAGCAGATGAGCCGGGGAGACATCCCTATCATTGTGGACGCCTGTATCAGTTTTGTAACCCAGCATGGTGAGTGGGCACTGATGGACAGTGGGAGGGAGGGGCTGAAGAAGCCGGTGTGTGTGTGTGTGTGTGTGTGTGTGTGTGTGTGTGTGTGTGTGTGTGTGTGTGTGTGTGTGTGTGTGTGTGTGTGTGTATTACCTGAAACATGTCACCAGCTGGCCATGTGACTCTCTCTGCCTTAGTTCCCTCATCTATAAAATGGAACCAACCGTCCTCATTGTCTAGTCTAGTGTGACAGCGAGATGGTGTGTGTCACAACGAGCACAGGGCCTGACAGGCTGCCCCTGCTCAGAGGTGGCACTGGTATAGAGGGTGAGAGGAACACAGGAACTGCGAGGATTCAGAGAGATATGGTGGACTGAGAGGAGGCCCCTCGGAGGCCAGAGCTAAGCTGGGCAGTACAAAATCCCTGAAGGGCTCAACAGAATGATTCTATGGGAGAAAGAGTGTGGGGCTTTTACCCACCAACCCCACAGTTCCCCAGAGTTTTCTTGAGTGCAGGCAGCAGGAAATGTTAGATAGAGGAATTTATTGTGGAGATAAACAGAAAATACAGGATAGCCTTGAGAGGGCCAGGAACCAACAGGCGCTGACTGTCTCTGCCCTAAGGTATTTATAGAAACGCCAAGGGGGAGGAGCACAGCCAAGTGCAGACCATCTCAGACACCTGCACTCAGGCCCGTGGTCCAATCATCCTCTATGTGAACCTGCTGGGTAAAGCCATGAGGAACCTGAAAATGGACTCCCACAAGAGAGTGCCCAGGACGCTGGGTCTTTGTGGAGTGTGGCCCAATGCATTTACATTCCGTGTGAACTCTTTTTGGGAGGCTGGGTATTGAAAAAGAAAAATTCATAGGAAACCAAGGAGGTTACGGGTCCTAGGTTCCATCTCCAGCACCAAAACCAAGCAAAGAACCAAACAAAACAGCTAGACCTGCTGGTACAGGCCCGTAATTACAACTATTCAGTAATTTGAGGCAGAAGGAGTCTAAGTTCAGGACGTTAGGTTACGAAACAAGTCCAAGGACAGCATAAGCAACTTAGTGAGAGCTTATCTCAAGACAAAAAAATGCAAAAAGGGCTGAAGGTATTGATTATAGATAAGGTTCTTACCTGACATGGAAGAAGCCCTGGCTTTAATCCTCAACATTGAAGGGGGGAAAAAAGACACCTTTATGACCATACAAAGAGTTGTATTTTACCAGTCATGGACAATGGATAGTCAGTGGCTGATGACATTCTCCCCACTTTGGCAGTAACCTCACCCGGTGATCTCACACTCACCCGTCTCCTCACTCCTTTTTTAGCTTCCCTAGTATTCCTAGGAGGGATTCAGTCTGAGACCCCAAGAGAAGGCCCTGGAGTAGACACACCTTTTCCTCCAAGGTCTCTCTGCATGGCCACACTCGTTTGATAGGTATTGGTTCAGGTGCTGCCGTACGGCTGCCAGTGAGGGGCTTGGGGAACAAGGCGTACAGACTACTGGGAAAGATGGGTATTAGGAAAACAAACATCATCAGCTCCCAGTATTTACAGGAGTTATGTTCTCCAAAGCCAATGCAAACACTTAATTACTTGACTACTGAATCTCAGTCCCAGGGGAGAGGAAGGATGAGAGTCCTCTGAACTTCTGGTCCCAAGATTTTCACTAACCAATCCATAAAAAAAAAAAAACAAAAAAAACAACAAAAAAAAAACACCTTGTCTGATGTGTTTTGTCACATAAAGGCAGTTTACTTAATATATATAATTGATTCATTGACAACTCAATTCAAGGCCAAGATCAACACAAACTTATATCACAATGAAGCTTATTTAATGTTCTCTGGAAGCCACGTCACAAGGATTCTCATACTTTGCAACATTACTGAGCGTCTCAACATTCTACATACTCTGGAGAGAGCATTTTAAACAGCAAAATCACCAACAGAAAGAAAAGGAACACATGACTAGATATTTCATGAAAGGGATGTGGCTGGGGCCACAGCTCAGAGGCAGAGTATTTGCCTAGTATGTGTGAGGCCCTGGTTTCTATCCCTGGTTCCTCAAAAAAGAAGAAGAAAAAAAGGATATTTATTTATAACTTGAGACCTTAGCTAGGTGCATGTGTGTGAGAGAAAGAACTGATTTTTTTTCTTTACTCTGTCTGTATTACAAATTAACCGGAGGTACACATGGCCCTCTGTAACCACATCTGTTTGTTCAGCCAACTAAACACAGAAATTTTAAAAAAAAAGTTGTAGTATAGATATGTTTTCTTTTGTCATTCTTTACATCGTATTAGGTATTATAAATAATCCAGAGATGATTTACGTAGGATTATATGTAAACACACCACTTTATATAAGGAACTTAAGCATCCATAGATTTTGTCATTTGTGGGGGAGGCTGCCAGATCCAACCCCCCACGGAGACTAAGCAATGACTTACTGATGTTAGGGTTACAAATAAATTTTGTTGATCAGGTGAATGCTTAATTTTAGAGTGTGTGGACATGGCATGCATGACGGTGAGGTCAACAAAGGACTTTCCATCAGGGAGCTGAGAACCAAGACTGGTCTAGCAAATAGCTGAGACCAAGCCGCCACATTCCATGGGGATGGTCATAGAGGGGCTGCTCGGCGGGGTGGGTGGTGTTCTGGCCTCATGCAATACTGAACAGGGAACTGCTGGCTGTTTTCAGGGCTTCGGCTGGAAGGCGTATATCGGAAAGGGGGTGCTCGGGCCCGCAGCCTGCGCCTCTTGGCTGAGTTTAGGCGGGATGCCCGGTCAGTGAAGCTCAGACCACGGGAACACTTTGTAGAAGATGTTACTGACACACTGAAACGCTTCTTTCGAGAGCTTGACGACCCCGTGACCTCTGCTAGGTTACTACCTCGCTGGAGGGAGGCTGCAGGTACTTCCAAGACTCAACTGGGATCTCCATTTTCTTCTACAGCATCCACAAAGCAGCTCTCTTGTGGAACTGGAGAACGAGCCCCCTCCTCAACATTCCCCACGCTGGGTGATCATCCAGATGCTTGGCTTGGGGAAATGTCCTAGTCTGCTTTCTAGTGATGTGATCAACATCATGATCAAAAGCAACTTGGGGCGGAAAGGGTTTATCCTAATCCATCCCTCTCTGAGAAAGGCCAGGGCAGGAACTCAAGCAGGAACCATGGAGGAAAACTTGTTACTGGCTTGCTCCGCATGACTTGCTCAGCCTTCTTTCTTAGACCTGCTCATGGGTGGCACCACCCACCGTGCACGTGGCCCAGCCACATCAATCATTAATAAAAATAATAAAAATGCCCCCACAGGCATGCCCACAGGCCAATCTGATGGAGACAGTTCCTCAGCTGAGGTTTCCTCTTCCCTGGTGACTCCAGTTTGGGTCAAGTTGACAAAAAAACTAACCAACACAGTGAGGAAGGAGGCAGAAGGAGATTACAGCCATCCTGAGTTTGCTTCTCAGATCTCTGCCCTCAGCCTCCATCCCCCCTTCCTGGTTCTTCTCCAACTCTCCTTTCCTCTGTCCCTAGAGCTTCCCCAGAAGAATCAGCGCCTGGAGAAATACAAAGAAGTGATTGGCTGCCTGCCTCGCGTCAACCGCCGAACGCTGGCCACCCTCATTGGGCATCTCTACCGGTCAGTACGGTCAGGCTCTCTAGCTTCCTTTCCTGGTCCTTCATCAGTTCAAACCAACGCCACAGTTTCATTCATTCATCAGCTTCACGAATAGCTGTTACATGAAGGTTCATAAAGATTCAGAGAATGGATTTAGGGACTAATTACACTTAGGTTTTAATCAGGCTCTCCCATTCTAGCCATGTGACTTTAGGTTAGTGTCTTTGGGTTCCTATTGCTGTGAAAAGACACCATGACCACGGCAACTCTTTTTTTCTTTTTTGGTTTTTTTTTTTTTTTCTTTTTGAGACAGGGTTTCTCTGTGTAGTTTTGGTTCCTATCCTGGATCTCTCCCTGTAAACCAGGCTGGCTTCAAACTCACAGAGATCACCTGCCTCTGCCTCCTGTGTGCTGGGCATGTGCCACCACTGCCTGGCTTACAGCAACTCTTATAAAGGAAAAAAATTTTAATTTTGGTGGCTCGCTTACAGTTCAGAGGTTTAGTCCATTATCATCATGGTGGGAAGCAAAGCAGTATGCAGGCAGATACAATGCTAGAGAGGTAGCTGAGAGTTCTTACATCTTGACTCACAGGCAACAGGAAGTGGTCTGTCTCACTGGGCATGGCTTGAGCATATATGAGATCTCGAAGTCACCTCCACAGTGACACACTTCCTCCAACTAAGGCTACATCTAACAGTGCCATTCCCTTTGGGGGCTGTTTTCTTTCAAACCACCATAGTTAGCTATCTGTTCTCTGAGCCTCACTTTGCTTGTTTTTAAGAGGAAGGTGAAGTAGCGAAGTTTCTACCTGATAGATTATATAAAAAGTGAAATGAAATAACCCATGTGAAATTCTTAGTCTAACACATAGCCTGTCATAAACTTCAGAAATGATGAGAAGTCATCATAATTATTATGTTTATTAGTCTAGGCCAGGTAAGGAATTGGCTCTAAGAAATAAAGATTATGATGATGCAGCCCCACCATTACCAGCTTGTCAGGAGGAAAGACTTTGTGAAGTGGGGTGAATCCCTGGCTATATTACATCGGTCACACAATATTACAGAGGTTTGCTGACTACAGGACCACTAGCAAATCCAGTCCCTTGCCTGGGTTTCCAAATACAACTCTGTAAGGCGTAAAGGCCCCGCCCATTCATTGATGTGTTCCATAGCTTCTTTTGCAGTCCAGCAGCTGAAATGAGAAGTTACAACAGAGAGTATATGGCTTGAGGGCCTAAAATATTAGTTCTGCCCTTTACATAAAAACTGTGGATACCTGCTCTAGTAATGATCACCCATACCCTAACTATGTCCCTGATAGAGTCAAAGCTCCTTGAGGCCAATGCTATCTTATTCACAGATGTATCCCCAGCACTTAGCCTAGACCCTGGTATACAGCAGAGGGGCAGTAAGTGTCTGCCAAATTAGTGGATGTGTTGGTGAAGTGTTGAGCATGGGCTGGACTCTGGTGCCTCTCTCTCTACAGCGTGCAGAAGTGTGCAGCCCTAAACCAGATGTGCACACGAAACCTGGCCCTGCTGTTTGCACCCAGTGTGTTCCAGACGGATGGGCGGGGGGAGCATGAGGTGCGGGTCCTGCAGGAGCTCATCGATGGCTACATCTCCGTCTTTGATGTAAGGCTTTCCCAACCCTGCCATGCAACCCCTCTGCCCCACCCCTGTGGACTCAGAGTCTGGACCCTCATCCCAAAAGCCCTTGCCTACCCCTGCATTGGCAACTTCCTCCCAGAGTCCCGGGCTTCCTTTTTCCCACTATGTCAACCCCAACATCCCTTCATCATTGATTCCTGACTCTTCAGGCTTCTGACCCTCTAATCCCGTTCTCCTTTGACCCTGATATGCACCCCGCCTCCCTCCTTCCCTAGCAGCCCCTGAAATAACTTGTGGTCCCTTTGGCAGATTGACGCTGACCAGGCCGCTCAGATTGACTTGGAGGTTAGTCTCATCACCACCTGGAAGGATGTACAGGTAACTTGCCCTGCCTTAGACTGCTGAGTGGGGCGGGAGGGACATCACCAGAGAAAATGAGTCTTCTGCCGGGCTGTGGTGGCGCACGCCTTTGATCCCAGCACTCGGGAGGCAGAGGCAGGCAGATCTCTGAGTTTGAGGCCAGCCTGGTCTACAGAGTGAGATCCAGGACATGCACCAAAACTACACAGAGAAACCCTGTCTTGGAGAAAAAAAAAAAAAGGAAAGGAAGGAAGAAAATGAGCCTTGTTTTCACTAAAGGAGGCTTCTTTTCAGCCCGTCTTTCTGCACATTGACCCTTGTCAGCTCTTTGGTAGACAGGGGAATCCCCAGGAGGGATTTGGGCGGTGTGTTTGTTCCATTTCTGCCATGAGGATTCTTCACTTTCTCCATGATACTGAGTATTAAACCAAGGTCCTCACATAGCCTAGGTGAGCATTCTCTCACTGAAATACATGCCCAACACCCCACTTCCAAGTGCAGGAGATCTCAGGAAAGGCAGGTGTGGAAGTCCATGCCTGTCATCCTAGCACTTGGGTTGTGGAGGTAGGAGGATCAAGAGTTCAGCCACGTAGATCTCTGCAGGTCAGGGATGGAAATGTAACTCAGATCACGTGCTTGCCTAGCATGAAGACCTCAGTTGGATCCCCAGCACCGTACAAAAAAACCTGGCATTGTGGTGGTACATGCCTGTAATCCCAGCACTCAGAAGGTAGAAGCAGGAAGATCTCAAGTTTAAGGTCATTCTCAGCTACATAGCAAGCAAAGCCAGCCTGGGTCTGTTATGAAGATCTATCTGAGAGTTCAAGGCCAGTGTGAGACCGTGGGGGATATGGGTTAGGGCAGGAAGATTATTATATAAAATATAATAGCAAGTACTGCTGAGGACATCCCATGTCTCAGGCATTGCTCATCTCATTTTAGCACCACAGGACTCTATCAAGCAGGGAGTCTTATTTTTTTTTTTCAAACAAAGAATTGAGGCTCTTAAGTGGCTTCTTCAAGGTAATAAATAGTAGGTGAGTGGCGGAGGAGGAACGCAAGTAGTCTTGACTGCAGACCTCTTCTTGAAGCCACTGTATCCACACTGCCTGAGGTGGCACCATAGGAGGCTAACATGGATTCCCCCAATCCTGGAGTTCTACTCAAGGGCCCAAGGCGTGTTGGGAGGGAGGGCATTCTTCCATCTTGGTATTTCTGTAGCCTCTGTGTCCTCCTTTATCCCCCCCTCAGTTGTCCCAGGCTGGAGACCTCATCATGGAGGTCTACATAGAACAGCAGCTCCCAGACAATTGTGTCACCCTAAAGGTCAGTCTTTAGGGATCAGAAGAGGAGGGAGAAGGGAGGGGGGCAGACGCAACGGTCTAATCAGCATGGGTTCTCTTGTCTGTATGCTAGGTGTCCCCAACCCTGACTGCTGAGGAGCTGACTAACCAGGTCCTGGAGATGCGAGGGACAACGTCAGGGACAGACTTGTGGGTGACATTTGAAATTCTTGAACACGGAGAGCTTGGTGAGTATGGTCACATATTTGTGTGTGCGGACACATGACCAAGGTCATCGATGACCTCTCGGTTACCAAATGTGATGACCATTTAACTAGTCAACTCATCCACATGAGAGGGTGTTCACACGGTGGATTGACTCTTTTTCTCAATCTTCTCTTGGCTTCTGCAAAGGTTCCCCCTCTATCTCAAGAGAGGCTCCCCCCCCCTTTGACCTGATTGATGTGTTAGAAAGGCCAGGGAATCTATCCTCTGGGCCCTTTCTTCCTTTCTACCTACGTTCCTCCCCATGGCTTTAAATACCATGAGCTGACACCAAAATTAATTCCAGTGGGCTGGAAACTCACTATGTAGATCAAGCTAGCCTTAACTTATGGAAATTCTCTTGCTTCTTTCTCCCGAGTGCTGGGATGACAGGTACACACCACCACGCCAGGTTGACAGCCCAATTTTTCATCTCTGGTTCAGACCTCTCCTCTGCACTATAGACATACATATCCAATTGCCTGCTTGACAGCTCTACTTCCCACAGGCATTTCAATACCGAAGACTGACTCCCCTCCTAGGCCCCTCTCCAATATAAAGCCCAGACTGTTTTCTGGTTTTTCTTTTTCAGCAAATATAACCACAGTCCACACAGTTATCAAGTCCAGAAGCCTAAGGGTCCTCTGCCCACCCCTCTTCATCTTCATACTCAATCCACCCATTAATTAGCCCTATTGATTGATTGTATTCAAATCTATCACTTTTCTCCACCTCTGTTGTTTCCACCCCTAGTCACAGTCACCATTATCTTTCTGTCTCTCAATATGAACCACCGAAGTGCACAGTTCTAGACTGGGAACAGCTGGACAGTGTTCCGTTTTTCCCTCTCTACAGTCTATTATCTGAAGAGCAGCCAAATGAACATTTCAAGTATAAACAAGATCCCACCATTCCTGTGGTGAAAACCTTCGGATGGGTTCCTAATGAATTTGTAATAAAACTCGAAGTCCTTATCACGGCCTGCAAACCCTTGTTTGCTTATTTCTCAGACATCATCTCACATCAGCCATTCTCTAATCTGTCTCTTTGCCAGAGCCTGGTGGGCCCTCTCCCTACCATGTTGAGGACGGAACATAGGTATTTGAGAATGGAAGGCAAGCAGGGCATCACTGAGTCACACACATCCCTAATCTGGCCACACTGGCTGTTTAGCTTCCCCCAAGAAGGATTCTTGACTCATGGCATTTATTCTTACATTTCATCCTATAAGACCCTACCTGAAGCTGTGGCGATGCACACCTCTAATCCTAGCAGCAGGGAGGCTGAGGCAATTGGAGGACAGTCTGTTCTTTATAGCTTCCGGGCCAGACAGGGCTACACAGTGAGGCATTGTCTCAAAACAAAGACACACCCCAAACCCAAATCAAACAAATATAAATGAAAGAGATCATCCATGATCTTAGGTACAGTTTGCTTTGCTTAATCTTCAACTAGATGGATGAGCCTCATTTACAAATGCAACTTCTAACAGGCCTTGCCCGACTCGCCTACCTCACTTGCTCACCTGCTTTCCTTTGTCCCTTTGTTTCTCTGTGTGTCTCTTAAATGTTGCTATTTCAAAGCGATTATTGGGGCTGAAGAAATGGCTCAGTGGTTGAGAGTGCCACAGAGGACCAGAAGTTGGTTCTAAGTACCTACACTGGGTAGCTTACAACTGCCTGTAATTCTAGCTTCCAGGAAAACACACACACACACACACACACACACACACACACACACACACACACACACACACATTAAAAATATATCTTTAAATTTTTTTGAGTCATTACTGGTCTCTGCTTTGTTTGACTGATTACCAGTTTCCTGTTGGCTCCTTCATTAGGCTGTAGCTTCAAGAAAGTGGGTTATATATGTATCATTCACACCATTGTATCCTGGGGACAGCGTGGTACCTGACATAGCACCAGGGTTAAAATAACTATCTGTGGTTAGATAGATGGATGAATGAATTAATAACTTGTGGGAGATGAGTTCCAGGCTTTGTCTAGTTTTTGTGATTACCGCCTGCCTCAACATTTCCCTTCAGAGAGGCCACTGCACCCCAAAGAAAAGGTCCTAGAGCAGGCCCTTCAATGGTGCCAGCTTCCAGAGCCCTGCTCAGCCTCTCTGCTCCTGAGAAAGGTCTCCATGGCACACGCTGGCTGCCTTTTCACAGGTGAGCCTCCTCCCTCAGCCCAGCATTCCTCAGGCCTCTCCCCCAGGAGCCTCCACCCAGCATTGCTCTTCTGTGCCCAGGAGTCCGGCGTGAGAGCCCCCGGGTGGGGCTGCTACGGTGCCGTGAGGAGCCACCTCGATTGTTGGGAAGCCGCTTCCAGGAGAGGTTCTTTTTGGTGCGTGGCCGCTGCCTGCTGCTGCTCAAGGAGAAGAAGGTGATGTTCCGGGACTAGAGGGATGGGACGCTGGTGGCCAGTCAGGCAGCAGGAACTACAAGGGTACCAACCAACCCCTGACTCCACAGCCCATATCCTCACCAGTCACATTGCTTCCCTGACCTTGATCTTTCTGACTCCATGGTCACATGTCCCAGTGCATCCACGACACTCTTCCTAACCACAGCGTTCCTGTGCCTCTCAATCTTATCGCCTCTGTTCATGTTCTCAGAGCTCTAAGCCAGAACGGGAGTGGTCTCTGGAAGGTGCCAAGGTCTACCTGGGAATCCGCAAGAAGTTAAAACCTCCAACGCCGTGAGTGTTTCTCCCTAGCCCTGACCTACAGCTTTCCTGCCATTACCTCTCTGGCTTTTGGTTACCCTATATCACTGCCCCCCTTTGCCTTTCAGGTGGGGCTTCACTTTGATACTGGATAAGATGCACCTGTGAGTACCTCCTAACTTGCTTCTTCTCTGTGTGAGCGTGCGTGTGTGCGTGCGTGCGTGCGTGTGTGCATGCATTTATGTGTGCGGAGATCAGAGGTCAACTTCAGGTATCATTCAAGTGTCACTAAGACCTGGGGCTTGCCAGTTAGGCTAGGCTGATTGGCCGTGAGCCTCAGAGAGCTGCCTGTCCCAACTCTGCAGCTCTGGGGTAACTGGCACTAGCCACCATCCCATCATCTTTTTTTTCCCCCTTTTTAATCAAGAAAATGCCTATGTATGTGTCGTTTTGCTGGAATTTATATCTGTGCACCATGGGCAAGTCTGGGGTCCACCAAGGCCAGAGGAGGGCATCAGACCCCCTGGAACTGGGATTACAGATGGTTATGAGCAACCACATGGGGGCTTGGAGTTGCACTCAGGTCCTCTGGAAGAGTGGCTAGTGCTCTTAACCACTCTGAATGGAGCCATCTCTCTGACTGCCCCCCTTTTTTGGCACGGGTGCTGGGGATCCGACTCCGGTCCCTACGCTTGCGTGGCCAGCACTGTATACCAACTGAGCTCTCTCCCTAGCCCTGCCCTGTCCTCTTTCCTCCACCGTCCCCTTCTCCATCCCTCCACGCTTAGTGCTAGGACTCCTTGCATTTCCTGAATCCCTCTGTTCACCCACAGCTGTCTGTCCTGCACTGACGAGGACGAGATGTGGGACTGGACCACAAGCATCCTTAAAGCGCAGGTGAGGAGAAGGAAGGAAGAGCTGGGCTTCCGGTCCCTCTGGGGACCGGTCATCCCCCCCACCCCCAGTGCCTCCCAGGTCTACTCGTGCCAACACCTCCCTGTCTCCTCAGCATGATGACCAGCAGTCGGTGGTTTTACGTCGCCGCTCCTCCTCCGACTTGGCTCGTCAGAAGTTTGGCACTATGCCCTTGCTGCCCATCCGAGGGGACGACAGTGGGGCCACCCTTCTCTCTGCCAACCAGACCCTGGTGAGACCCTCCCTCCCCCCAGCACGTCCTAAACATCTGACCCCTGCCCTTACCTTTTGTCACGGTGCAGGAGGAAACGGCTTGCCTGCGGCGTGCCAGATGCCCACCCACTCACCACGTCCCTCTTGTCCACATCCTTTGTGGCCCCTCCCTTCCTGCCGCCACCTCTGTTGTCTCACTTTGTCTCTGTCTCTCCCTCCCCTCGTCCCCACTCTACCTGTGCCCAGCGGCGGCTACACAACCGGAGGACCTTGTCCATGTTCTTTGTGAGTATCGTGCTCGCTCTAGCTTTGTGTCTGCCAGCCCCTGCCTGTGTTCTGTGCTGCCCCCCACCCTGGCGCGCTCCATGTCTGTTCTGATGCAGGCCATCAGTGTGTGCAATAGAGGAGGACAGTGGGGGTGGGGGGGTGATATGATGCAGAAAGAAGGTCATCACGAATCTGAGGAGCAGAAGAAAAAGGGTTGAAGTGAATGCATCCTGGAGCCAGATAGATCTGAATTCAAGCCTCACCAACTACCATTTCCTTACTATGTGATCCAGGGCAACTTAACCCCTCTGCATCTCACTCTCCTGCAGCGTGACCCACTTGCATGGGGTTGTTGTGACATCATATACATCAAGTATTTTGTAGTGTCTGACTCAAGGAAGAACTTGGTCAAGGGTTACTAATACTGTGACTCTAACATTGTGTCCGTCCTTTGCTCTCCCATTCCCATCCAGCCAATGAAGTCATCCCAGGGGTCTGTGGAGGAGCAGGATGAGCTGGGGGAGCCTGTGTATGAAGAGCCAGTGTATGAGGAGGTCGGGGCCTTCCCTGAGCTTACCAAGGACACGACCGACTTCTCTTCCACGTGGGAGTGGACAGCCAAGTCAGAGACACCCCTTGCCAGCCACAGGCCCTTTGATCAAACTCCCCTCTCCAAAGCAAGTGTGTCAGGCCAGGAGGAGAGGACGCCTGACTCTTCTTCAGGCCCCCCTTCGAAGAGTAATCCTCAGGCACGGGGGTCCCTGGAGGAACAGCTGCTCCAGGAGCTCAACAACCTCATTCTGAGGAAGGGAGAGCCTGCCGCGTGTCCAGAGAGCCCTTCCCAGCCCACTAGCCCCCAGACCCCCAGCCTTCCAACACAGGCGCCTAGTTTACCCACCCAAACTCCCTGCACTTCCAGCCCACCCTCCAGCCAGCCCCTCACATGACGCTAGGGCCAGCAGCTGAGGAGGCAGGTAACCGAAGAAGCCGGGCTCTCACCATGGCAGACACCACTGGGAGCTTCTTCTGCCCCAGATGGATGACTCTGGAATCCAGTATGGTACCATGGAAGGAGCACTGGACTGAGAGCCCTGGAGACTATGTGTTTCAGGGAAGATCGTGGCCCCTTTCTGGGCCCAGCCCATTTGTCTGGACTATGGAGTCGCTAAAATAAGGAGAGGAGCAAACGGCAAACTACGCTTCTGAGCTATAAGCCTTAATATCTTTCCTCAATAAGGGCAGCTCCTGTTTTGTGTATTCGATAGAGTGGTTCAGCGAGAGGTTTGGAAAATAAGGATGGTTGTACTGCATTAAACACAAGTGTAAGTTTGGAAGCCAGAGATATGCATGAGGTCCAAATTTATCTTATTCCACTTTCCATGGACTAGAACTACCCTCAGGCCCTACAGTGGGGTGATTGATGGAGGCTGAGAGCTGGGGCAAAGGGGAGCCAGAAAAGAATGGGTCTCTATTAATAAACTTTGGAACCAAAAGGCTCATTTTTCAGCAACATTCATTCATTCAAATATGTACTGAGCACTTAATGGTGCCAAGTCCGGTGATACAATACGAACAAAACAAATAGGATCCTTGCTCTCACGGAGCTTGAAGAAAGGAAACAGAAAACACACACAGGTGAGTTTAGTACTTCAAAGAAACTAAACTACGTGAGAGCTTGAGAGTGAATGTGATGTGGGCTTTACACTGGGTGGATGGGAGTGAAAGCCTCTGAGGAGCAGAGACAGGGGAATGCAAGGAGCAGGCAGCGGGTGTGAAAACTGAGCAGTGCAGTGGGGGAGGCCTTGCTTGGCAGGAGGACAGCAGCTGGAGCCGAGACTGGGTAGTTGGAGAGGCCCACCCACCTTTAATCCCAGCACTCCTGAGCACAGGTGGATCAGAGCTCAAAAGACAGCCTGGTTTACAGAGTGAGTTCCAAGATGGCCATGGTTATAAGGCTACATACCGTTTCAAAAAACATTTTAAAAAAAAGAAAGAAAGAAAGAAAAAATTGGGAAAATTTGGAGGATTTGAGACAGCAGAGAGAAGCCCTTCATCAGAGCTTCCGGCTAAAGCCTTTGCTAGTAACCCAGCAAGAGTTCCAGTACAATTAATTGCCTGAGGCCTTTCTCCCTTCCCAGCTATAAACCTGCAATTTTCTAGGAATTTCATTAGAAATCCCATCGACAAGTGTAGAATATGTAATCAACCCCTTATGCAACTCCAGTGACTGTTGGCTTCGCTGTATAAGAATTCCATCTGTAACCTGTATCTCTTTTATCAAAAGAGATAGAAGGAAAAAAAAAAAAAAGACTTCTTAGCAATCCTTTAAGATGTAATCTGAGAGCTGGGTATGGTGGTGCCCACCTCTAATCCTAGCACTTGGGAGGCAGAGGTAGGTGGATCTCTGTGAGTTCAAGGTCAATTTGGTCTACAAAGCGAGTTCCAGGACAGCCAGGGCTACACAGAGAAACCCTGTCTGGAAACAAACAAACAAAAAGATGTAATCTGAGAACCACCAACAGAATATACATGGCTAGTGCTAAGACAAATTAATTGCTTGCTCTCCCTCGAGGTGCCCATTCCCACACACGGGTACAAACGAACCTTCCCCTGGGTTTCCTCGGGAACACATACCACCACCTCTCCTACTTGGATGTGTCTTACTTTCTTCTGATTGGATTTTTCTCTTCACTCTTGTGCTTTGACCTATATTAAGATATCTTTAATAAAATTTCCAACTCTGCTTCATGATACCAGCTAGTCTTGAAATGCCTTTCAGTATCAAAGCCACCGATCAGAGTTTGGACTGAGTTGAGATCACCTAAAAGTCTAGGGGACACACCTTTTAATCCCAGCACTTTGGAGTCAGAGGCAGGTGGATTGCTGAGTTTGAGGCCAGTCTGGTCTACAAAGCCAGTTCCAGGGCAGCCAAAGCTACACACAAAGCTTCACTCTGTCTCAAAAAACAAAAACAAACAAAGTCTAGGGAAACTCCTCAGGTTGCTGTGGGTGACAGAGTGGTGCCTTGCCTCTGTCCTTTCAAGAATGACAAGAGGAGAATGCTTTTGCAGGGGCCCAATCCTCATATCTTTGTAGCCTGTATTCTATTTGGATTTAGGCATTTGGAGTTTCCTTGGAAGCAATTACATTTTAAGCATAAAAGGATGTTATCCTAACTCTCTTTTGAGTCACTGGCCACTGTAGGAACAGTGGGTCGTGGGAAGAAACTGGAAGCAAGGAGGCTGGATGTTAGACCGGAAAACGGATAATTAAGTCTTGGAGTGGGGTGGTGGTCTTGGAATTTAAGGGAAATAGATCACTAGGAGTGTTACCCCCAGCCCCCATGTGTGTTCTGCAATAGAACCTGTATCTTACTGATGGAGGGATTGTGGGGTAAAATAAATTTAGTGCACACTGAGGGGCTAGGGGGGTGGATCAGGGGATAAAGGCACCTGCTATGTAAGTGTGAGGACCTGAGTTCAAATCCCTAGAACCCGTAAAAAAAGCTGGACTTATAGTGCCCAGTGTCCAGTGCTAGTAGAATCCTCTGAAGTTTGTAAGCTGGCTAGTCTGGCATACACAGCAGAAAAACAATAGCGACTCTGTGTCAGACCAAGTGGAAGGCAAGGATCAACACCCAAGATCGTCCGCTGACCTATGCCGGCACGCATGTGTACACATACACACACACGCCACGATAAAATTGTTAAGTTGGGAACATAAAGATCCAAAATGATGACAGGGTCTTTCCAGGCCACATACCTCTTCACTGCTACCATTAGTGCCTACTGTAGCCCAGCATGTACACCCGTCTTTTCCTCTGAACTGGTTTCTGCAGGTCCCGGGCGTATTTCTTATCCCTCTCACGCTAGCATTTCCAGTTCTGCAGGGATTAGGAAAAGGTGTCTCCCTTTGTCAGAGGCATCTTCGCTCAGGTGTCCAGTGACTCAGTTTCCTTGGTCACCTGCACTTAGTGTTGGGACTGGCGATATGCATATGTAAATGAAGGAGCAGAAATAATTACAGGCTGAATCAGTGGCTGTATTAGAAATAGAAGCCAGGCGTCTTGACTCAGAAGCTCGAGGTTCTCCCCTACCGTCCGGCGCACGCTGCGTCCGTCCGGCGGCCAGGACCCTTCCGGGGTACTTGTAGCAATAACAGGTTCAGTTCCTCTGCTGCCCCTGTGTGCTTCCGCGCCCGCGCAGCTTGACGAGCGTGGGCGGAGCGGGCCAGCTCTGGGGCGGGGCCTTGTTGTGGGCGGGGCCTCCTCGAGTTCCGGAGTGGACTGTCTGGCAGCCTTTGCTGGATCCGAGATGCAGCCGCCGCCCCGAAAAGTGAGATTTGCCCGGGAAAAGGGGCATTCCTGGAGGTCCTGGGGAGCGGAGGGAGCCTACGGGCACTCGACTCGGGGTGGAACACAGGGAGTGGCGAGGAGGTCAAAGCCTAACACAGAAGAAACCGAGGAAACAGCCCAGCCTCTCTCGGGCCCCGCCCCCTCACCGCTCCCTGTGAGGTGTTTTGTAGGTCCCCACGCCGGAGTGGAGTATCAGGCTGGGGATCTTCATCTCTTTTTAATCCTACAGGTGAAGCCAGCCCAGGAGGTGAAACTTCGCTTCTTGGAGCAGCTGAGCATCCTTCAGAGCCGGCAACAGAGGGAGGCGGATCTGCTGGAAGATATCAGGTAGCCCCAGACCCCTCACATACTCCATCTTCACAGGAGCGAGCGCCACTCCTTCCTCAGCTCACATCTGCCAGGGATGGGCGTTGTCAGGAGGAGCTTTCTGGCCTACCCATTCATGACCCTCACCTCAGGCCTGCCTCTTCAGATACTGGGGCTCTATTCATAAAGAGAGAGCCCCTTCCTAAACCACTTGACCCCACACCACTGTCCTCACCCCCTCCCTCTTCCAGACCTGTTGGAAGTCTGGCGGACACCGAATCCTGTCGGTCCTCTCATCCCCAGGCCCACAGATGGTCCCCCAGGGGTGGGAGGGTCCTGCTGGGGCTCTGAGCTGTAAGGTGAGGGTGACCTGTGTTGCCGCTGCCAGAGGTGATCTCAAGGACTCTCATTTCATCGGACCCATTCCCTCTGGATGTAGTCACAGTCTGGGCTGGTTCCCTCTTCCTCCTCCTCAAGGTGAGGAGAGAGAGGATTGAGTGTGGGAGAACAGCAACAAACAGTAACCCCCCACCCCCATTCTGCTCCAAATCTCCGCAGATCCTACAGCAAGCAGAGGGCAGCCATTGAACGGGAGTATGGCCAGGTATCGGACTCCTTTTGGGACCTTCCCTCCTGTTCTAGCCTCTTTATACGGGCACCAGTGCCTCCCTCTTACTGTGGTCAAGAGCAGATAACCTAACGGTGTGATGTTTTTATTCATGAGTTAATTAGAACAAATTGATTTTATATTAAAAAAAAACTTTAAAAAGAACAATTATCTAGAATCATCCAGATTTGTGTCAAAACCCTGCTCTACTGCTTACTTAGCTGTGTGATCTTGGACAAGTTATTTAGTATTTTTTGGCCTCAATTGTTTTCTCTGTAAAATGGGAATAGTAATAATCATACCGAAACTCCACAATATGGTCATAGGGATTAAATGAATTAATGGATGTAAGGCGTTTCAGAAATGTATATGTTGTCTATCCGAAGAACAGTATCACAGACCCTGGTTCCAAACTCTTCCCCCAGTTGGGGGGTGGGGGGGTCTTCATAAAAGATCTTCGCTTGTGATGGCTTTCTCACCAGGCACTCCAGAAGCTGGCTGGGCCGTTCCTGAAGAGGGAAGGGCAGCGGAGTGGGGAGGTCGACAGCAGGTGAGTCGCACAGGGTTGTGGAGGTGCCGGGGTGGTGGTGGGGGAACTCAGCCCCAGAGATCTCTGGAAATGAGGACCTAATGAGTGGGGAAAGGCACGTGAGCGGCAGCAGGTAGAGCTGACACAGCAGCAGCCGCAGAGGAACTGACCCAGCAAGGACACTGTGGGTGGGGGTGGAAGGCAGGAGTGATCCTGTGGCTGAGCATTAATGGACTGGTCGATTGATGGGCTCCTGGATGGGGGGGAGCACTCTTGTCTCTCGTGGGGTTGGGGTTGGGGTTGGGTCTCGTGAACCGGGGGAGGGTTTCTCCCTTCAACACAGACCTTCTCTGGGAAGGGGCAGGACAGTGTTTGGTGCCTGGCGCTGCCTCCTGGATGCCACTGTGGCTGGAGGCCAAACCCGCCTCCAGGCGTCTGACAGATACCGCGACCTGGCGGGGGGCACTGGGAAGAGTGCCAAGGAGCAGGTGCTTAGGAAGGTATGTCTCGGTGGATGTGGTACAGGAACCTCCTGCTCAGGATTAGCCATGGTTTGGGTCAGGAGTCTCTGTGTCTTTGCCGCTAGGGGACAGAGAGTCTCCAGCGGGCCCAGGCTGAGGTGCTACAGTCTGTCCGGGAACTGAGCCGAAGTCGGAAGCTTTATGGGCAGCGCGAACGTGTGTGGGCCTTGGCACAGGAGAAGGCAGCTGATGTCCAGGCCAGGTGGGGCTCTTGGATGACCAAGTAGGACACACAAAGTGTAATGCGAGGCGTGTTGGGTGGAAGGAAAATTTCAAAGCCGTGCCTGACTCTTGACTCTTTTTTGCCTGCACAGACTGAACCGAAGTGACCATGGGATCTTCCACTCTCGGACCAGCCTCCAGAAACTGAGTACCAAGGTTTGTGGGACAAAGACATACATAGCATAGTGTTTTGGGGTCCAGTGGTGTCAAAGTCAGAGTGGGTTAATCCTAGGCTTCCAAATTTCCTAGTGGTTCATTGCCAGGCACGTAGTAAGCGCTCAGTAATGTGGCTCCTTGGTTTCTCTGACTCTCGTTTTCTTCATCTGTATAGTAGAAACAATACCTTTCTTTTCTGTTCCTTTTATATATGATTTTTTTCTTTTTTTTTTTTTTTTGGTTTTTCAAGACAGGGTTTCTCTGTGTAGTTTTGGTGCCTGTCCTGGATGTCACTCTGTAGACCAGGCTGGCCTCGAACTCACAGAGATCCTCCTGGCTCTGCCTCCCGAGTGCTGGGATTAAAAGCGTGTGCCACCACTGCAAACACCATGCACACACCATGTGTACCTCTACATGCTTGGCAATGTTCCACCCCTGGGGATACAGTGAGAACAGGACTCGTGGAGTTCCATCCTCACAGCCTGGTTGAGACGAGAGTATGTGAATAATCAGCTGAAGATGCAAATAAAAGTGCTGTGATAAAGGGCGACACTGGGTGCGGTTTAGAAGGGAGACCCCACTGAACAGGAGACCTGAGTGTCGAGGAGGCAGCCAGGCTGAGATCTGGGGGAAGAACATTCTGAGGAGAGGGAATGGTGAGCCCAAAAGCTGAGGAGAGAGTCACTTTGGCGAAGACACATGCCCATGAAAAAGGTCAGAGAGGTTTCGGGGCGGCTCATGTGAGATCTGGTAAACTGCAGTAAGGCACCGTTGGCATTTTTAGATACGTACAGAAGCCACGAGAGGGTTTTTAAGCCAGTGTTCTATGTGAGGGTTTTAACATAGTGCCAGGCATGTAGTAAACAATAATGTGAGATCCATTCTGCTTCTGGGTTTAGGTTGGCCTTGGAAGGACCCCCAGGGTTCAGGGCTCCCTGTTGACTCTCCTTTCCATTTCCCAGCTGTCTGCCCAGTCAGCCCAGTATTCCCAGCAGTTGAGAGCAGCGCGCAATGAGTACCTGCTAAACTTGGTGGCCACCAATGCTCACCTTGCCCACTACTACCAAGAGGAACTGCCAGCCCTGCTCAAGGCCAGTACTCATGCAGATTACTCCTGCCCTTAAGTGAATGCAGACACCATCCCTGCTTTCTGCTTCTTCCCAGGCTGGCCAGTGCTAGCGCTTAGAGTGAATTAGAAGATGCATATGTGGGCTCTGGTCCTGCTTCTTGATGTCTGTGTCATCCAAGACGTCTGACTCCACATTGCTCATCAGAGCTAATCCCAGTCTGCCCACATCATAACACTAATGAGGTTCAAAGGGAATGAATGTGGAAGTTCTTACCTGTGACGGGGTTTAAACACGATGGACTATGATTAGAAACAGTAGTGCCTTATTCCTCGTCTCAGGTCCACGCCCCATCCATGGATGGCTAATCTGCAGTAGAGGCCTGGGAGAATGGTTGTATTATGGTACCTTGGGGTTCTCTGCAGGTCCTGGTAAGTGAGCTGTCAGAATACTTGAGGGACCCCCTCACGTTATTAAGCCACACGGAGTTGGAAGCTGCAGAGATGGTCCTAGAACATGCCCGCCATGGGGGGCAGGCAACTTCTCAGGTGAGTGCTGGAGCTGTGAGTGTTCCCTAGTGATGCTTTATGCCCCCCCCCTTTTTTTTTTCAAATACAGCCACCCCACCCCCACCCAATGCAACTCTCACCTTCCTTTCTTCCAGGAAGATCTGGGGACAGGGTTGGGTGGGTGGCACGTGAGTGACTGTGTATTATCCAACCCTAGGTAAACTGGGAACAGGATGTGAAGCTGTTTCTTCAGGAGCCTGGGGTCTTTTCCCCCACTCCGCCTCAGCAGTTCCAGCCAGCAGGGACTGATCAGGTGAGACTACGCTGCTTGTGGAAACAGGCCACATCTAAACAGAAGGGTGCTTTAGACCCTTTGTGTCATTGTTCCTGTCCTAATATCGATCTGGTGATGGTTCAGCATTGGGCGTGGGGTTTCAGAATCCCATTCACCTGCATCTGAACACAAACATACCTCCTCCGTTCAGTCCCTCTTCTCTTCATCTCCCTTCTGTCGCTCAACTCTGATTCCATTCCTGGGCCTGTGTCCACAGACAAAGGCATTCACTCCTGCCTCTTTGTCCCTGACACTGGAGGTCAAGATGAAGAAGGAAGGGGCTGGAGAGTTGGCTCAGTGGTTAGAGGATTTGCTCTTGCAAAAGACCCGGGGTTTGATTCCCAGCATACACTTGAAGAGTCACCACCTCCTCAGGCACCAGGCACGCATGTGATGTGCAGACAGACATACATGCAGGCAAAACATTCGTACACACAAAATCAATAAATCTCAAGAAGAAGTTTAAGCCAGCTGGTGGTGGCACATGCTTTTAATCCCAGCACTCGGGAGGGAGAGCCAGGTGGATCTCTGTGAGTTGGAGGCACCTGTCTCGAAAAAGAATTTTAAAAAGATGAAGAAGGAAAAGGAACTAGTGAGAAGGATAGATTTTTTTTTCTTCAAGTAATCCTCGTCTTCTTCAGGTGTATGCCCTGGAGCGGGGAGGAGGAGGCATGGCTGGAGAGGGTGGCCTGGAGAAAGAGGTTCAGCGCTGGACGAGCAGGGCTGCTCGGGACTACAAGATCCAGCATCATGGGCATCGGGTGAGGTGGGGGTGCAGGCATTGGGGGTGGGCAGGAAAAGCTGAGAGCTGGGGAACATTGATGCAGTCAGGAAAGGAGGGAAAGGAATTTTAACCCAACGGTGTGATCCAGCAGTTAAGAGCTCAGCTTTCGGAACCAGACAGACTGGGGTTTGTATTCTCTCCTGTGGCTTGTGAGTTCTCTAACCCTGGGTGAGGAATGACTTCATCTTTCTGGACTTGGGTTTCCTCATCACGAAAGTGGAGCCAATAATAATACCTACCTCATAGGGAAAGGCAGATGACACAATGCAAGTGATGTAACTAGCCAAGTACTGGGCTCCGGAGTAAGCTGTGGCCCATAGCATCTCCTCCACCCACCTCTGCCATCCTCACCAACCAGGTGCTGCAGCGACTGGAGCAGAGGCGTCAGCAGGCTCCAGAGCGAGAAGCTCCAGGCCTAGACCAGCGCCTCCAGGAAGTGAGGGAGAACATCCGACGGGCACAGGTGAACCACAGCCCTGGTCCAAGAGCCGCCGCCGAAATCCTGCCTCCCGGGGAAACCCACCTCCACTGTGGTGGAGAAAAGGGGGGGGGGCAGCGGAGGGTAGACCCAGCTAGCCGGGATATTCTCTCTTCCTCCTCCCATCAGGTGAGCCAGGTAAAAGGAGCTGCCCGGCTGGCCCTGCTGCAGGAGGCCGGCCTGGATGTGCAGCGCTGGCTGAAGCCAGCCATGACCCAAGCCCAGGATGAGGTGGAGCAGGAGAGACGGCTTAGTGAGGCCCGGCTGTCCCAGAGGGACCTCTCTCCTACGGTGAGTCCCTCCTTGTCCCTAACCATGCACACCTGGGAGGCTAAAATTCCCTGTTAGAAGGCAGCGTCTCTAAAATGGGAATCACACTAGCTAATTCACGGGGTTACCATGAGGCTTAAATGAGCTTAAATGAGATACTGCATAGTTTCTGGCATGGAGAATCCTCAATACACTTTTTTTTTTTTTTTTAAAGATTTTATTTATTTATTATGTATACAGTGAGTGTTCAGCCTGCATGCCAGAAGAGGGCGCCATATCTCATTGTAGATGGTTGTGAGCCACCATGTGGTTGCTGGGAATTGAACTCAGGACCTCTGGAAGAACAGCCAGTGCTCTTAACCTCTGAGCCATCTCTCCAGCCCCCCCCTCAATACACTTCTAATGTGGTGATTAAGAACCATGGTTCTGCTGGGCGGTGGTGGTGCATGTCTTTGACCCCCCCTCCCCAGCACTTGGGACGCAGAGGCAGGTGGATCTCTGTGAGTCTGAGGCCAGCCTGATTTACAGAGTGAGTTCTAGGTCAACCAGGGCTACTCTGTCTTGAAAAAACCAAAAACCAACCAACCAACCAAACAAACAAACAAACCAACCAACCATGGTTCTAGGAGCAGTCTGTAAGTTAACTGAATGCCAGCCACTTAATAGCCATGTGACCTTGGCAAATGACTTAACCTTTGTGAGCCTGAGTTTCTTCAAAAGTAGAGTGAGGTTAATATTGCTATATAAAATAACACTGGGTTATACTGAAGCTTAAATGAAGCTATACACACACACACACACACACACACACACATATATACATATATATATAAATTCTTCATATTAAGCACCTAATTGTGGTAATTGCTATTATTTAGTATCATCCTGCCCTATGGTGGTTTTGGTTATGAGATATGATTGGTTGAGGGGCTACTGTCCTGAAGGAGGATTCCCAGTGCCCCTTAGAGGTAAGAGAGGGGTGTGGGAGATCCATGCAGTACTTGAGACAGAGCCTGTCCTCTACCCCTCTCCAGGCTGAGGATGCCGAGCTTTCTGACTTCGATGAATGTGAGGAGGCTGGGGAGCTCTTTGAAGAGCCTGCCCCGCCAGCCCTGGCTACCAGACCCCTCCCCTGCCCTGCACATGTGGTGTTTGGCTACCAGGTGTGAAAGGGTCTGGAAACTTCGGGTGGGCAACGGGGGGGTGGGGTGGGGGAGTGGGAGGGGCAAACCCTGACTCCTTCCTTGTGGGGCTTAGGCAGGACGCGAGGATGAGCTGACTATCACAGAGGGTGAGTGGCTGGAGGTCATAGAGGAAGGAGATGCCGATGAGTGGGTGAAGGTGAGTGTGGGACCCTGGGTTGGGGGCGGTGGGAGGACTTGTGTGTGGCTCCCAAGGACTCATCCAGGCAATGCCAGAAACTTGAGTATTGAAGAGCCAAGGTCACGGACTGCTGAGCGAGTCTGATACCTGTTTGCATTGCTGGGTGAGCAGGCTCGGAATCAGCATGGCGAAGCAGGCTTTGTCCCCGAGCGATACCTCAACTTCCCGGATCTCTCCCTTCCTGAGAGCAGCCACGGCGGCAGCCATCCCTCGGGAGCAGAGCCCACGGGTAAGGGAAGGAAGTTTTGGATTCAGGGACCGCGGGTATAGGCACAGCTTATTGGATGGTCGTAGAGTGGCGTGGCGCAACCGTCCACTGCCTTAGTCCATCTTCTCTCCTGGGCTCCCGTAGCATTCCTGGCCCGGGCCCTGTACAGCTACACTGGACAGAGTGAAGAGGAGCTAAGCTTCCCGGAAGGGGCACTCATCCGCCTGCTGCCCAGGGCTCAAGATGGCGTGGATGATGGCTTCTGGAGGGGAGAGTTTGGGGGCCACGTTGGAGTCTTTCCATCCCTACTGGTAGAGGAACTGCTTGGCCCCCCAGGGCCACCTGAACTCTCTGACCCCGAGCAGGTGAAGCTTCATTCTCCTTCAGTTCCCAAGTACCTCTGGGTTGACCCTTTCACCTCAGCAGGGAGGGCTCCATGGTAATCTTAAAGCCCCGTTTCCTCCCCAGCTTGGCCTCCTATGGTAGCTTAGGCCTCCCTGTGTGCTTTTGCTAGGAAGAGGAAATAGAAACCAAGGCACCCTTCGTAGGAGTTTGGGAACTTTAGGGCCGGCTAGGCCTGAGTACAGATGGCTATAGCGTGACATTGGGTGGTTATTTAACTCCTCGGAGCTGCCTTCTTCGTGTGTCCAATAGAAGCAAGAGCTGTTTAAACAGGCTCACTGTCACGACTAGAGACGATAGAGGTAGACTCCTTAGCCCCGGGTTATACCAGAAGTGTTTGAATTTGTGTTGCCCTGTCATGAGACAGCAGGGATCATGACAGGAAAGTCAGAACACCCCAGGTCCGGCCAGTACTCCCCCACTAAGTAACCCCGATTCTGACAGATGGCTCCATCTGAATCTCACGTCTCCCGTAGCAGCCATCAGAATCCATAGCTCACAGGGTGGTGGTGAAGGTTGAGGACGTTTGTATACGTGCAGTGTCGGCAGAATACCTGTCGCCTAACAACTAGTCGGTACACATTGGCTGTTGAAATATGTATCAGTGACAGCCCTCGTTTGGCTGGCTGCTTTCGGTGTTGAGAAGGAATGGGAGAGAAACAGAGTGGGGTGAGAGGAAACGCCGGTTAAGCCTTCCACGGACCAGGAATGACGGATGCCTACCCTGTCTCTAGACGCTGCCATCCCCTTCTCCTCCCAGTTTCTCCCCTCCTGCACCCACCTGTGCCTTGGAAGGATCCACTGCACCTGCTCTGCCTGTGGGTGAGTAGAGAGAATTGGAGCCTTGGAGCCTAAGTAGTGGCCAGGAAGAAGTTTGGACTCTGCCTTACCTGCTCCTGTGTGCCCTGGGTGTACCTTGCAATAAGGCCCATGGCACATTGAAGAGGAGGAGAGCTTGGATTTGGAGCCAGGTTCAAAGTCCTCTGTCCCTTTCTATTGTATGACTTGAGGTGGAAGGCTTAACCTGTCTGGTCCTTGGTCTAGGTTTTCTGTTGTTATGCTTTAGTCTTTGGAGATAGGGCTCGCCTTAAGCTAGCACTCCCCCTGCCCCAGCCTCCCCCATGTGTTGAGATTAGAAGTACGAGTCACTAGCCTAGCTTGGTTTACATACACTCTTTATAAAGTGAAGGGAAAGGCACTGCTTTATTGAATTGTTATCAGGGGCTGGAGAGAAGGCTCAGTGGTTAAGAGCACTTGTTGCTCTTGCAGAGGACCCAAGTTTGATTCCCAGCACTCGCATGCGAGCTCACAACCCTCCGTAACTCCAGTCCCACTAGATCTGACACACTCTTCTGATCCCAGTGAGCACCAGCCAATTGCATGTGGCACACAGACATTCATGCAAGCAAAACATATAAGAAGGAAAAGTTAGCCGGGCGTGGTGGCGCACGCCTTTAATCCCAGCACTCGGGAGGCAGAGGCAGGCGGATCTTTGTGAGTTCGAGGCCAGCCTGGGCTACCAAGTGAGCTCCAGGAAAGGCGCAAAGCTAAACAGAGAAACCCTGTCTCGAAAAAACCAAAAAAAAAAAAAAAAAAAAAAAAAAGAAGGAAAAGTTAACCAAGATGTCTGTTTGGTGGTGTGCGTCTTTAATCCCAGCACTTGGGAGGTAGAGGCAGGTGGATCTCTGTGAGTCCGAGGCCAGCCTGATCTACAAAGTGAGTTCTAGGACAGAGAAACCCTGTCTTGAAAAACCAAAAAAAGAAGAAGGAGGAGAAGGAGATATAACATTGTGATTGGCACATAGGAAACATGGTGTTTTAGATCATCATTATTTTTAAAATTATCTATCTTTTCTCATGGCATTCTTACATTCTCCCAAAATGTACCTTTTCCTCTTAGTGTCCTTGAACTCTGAAATATAATACTTACCTTTGGATTCATTTCTCTCTATATTTTTGGAGGTGCCGGGGATCAAACTAGGATCTTGTTTATGCTAGGCAAGCATATCTACCCCTAGTTATGTCCCCAGCCCCCTAGTTTTCACCATGAAATACTCAGCCTTTCTAATGCATTCTAGTAATGTCCACTTCTCCAAGCCAGGCTCCCTGACTCCAGTCACTATCACCTCTTCCAGCACCCCTACTTCACTTTGAATAAGTTAGGACTTAGGCATTCTCTCTCTCCTCCTCCCCCCCCCCCCGTGTGTGTGTGTGTGTGTGTGTGTGTGTGTGTGTGCACCATGGTATTCTCAATAGCTATTTTAAGAGGAGCTTTGTACTCCATCTCCTTTCTTTGGTACTTTGTACAGTGCATTAAGTATTTGAGGATGGATGGACTAATGGATTTTATAGCTCAGGCTGGTGTTTTTTTTTGTTTTGTTTTTTGCTTAGTCAACAAGTATTTATAAAGTGTCACTATCCTTAGTGCTGGAGATGCAGCATGGAGCCCAACAATGCTTGAGAATTGACTTCTGGTTTCTATTTCTAGACAAAGTCCTAGACTGCCCAGGACCCCTGGACATGATGGTGCCTCGACTCAGGCCGGTAAGGGCCTCTGTCTTGGAGAAGATTGTACGGAAGGGTCATTCCTTTGGGTCCTGTTTTGTTTGCTGGGCAGAGGTAATGGACAGGGACGGCCCCAAGAGGGACTCCGGAGCACTAATTATGTGTATCCCCTACAGATGCGTCCACCACCTCCTCCACCAGCCAAAGCCCCGGACCCTGGCCATCCAGATCCCCTCACCTGAAGGTCGGGGGGGGGTTCACTGTCCCCCACCGATGCTGCTGCCCCTCTCTCCGTGCTGACAGGAACCACCCCCTCAATGATCTGGAGCGACAGAGGCAAAAGCTGCAATCTTCCCCCATATCCACTCTCCACCTCCAGGGGTAGAAACTTACCCTGCTCCCATTTCTGGGATTTGAACCCACTCCTTTCCTCCACGGTTCCCCCCGTCATCTCTGGGCTGGAACTGCCCCTTTGACTTTTTGCCATCACCCCATATCTAGGGTGGTAAAACATCCCCTAAATCTCTGGGGCTGGAACCCATTCCTTAAAGCCTTGTATGGCTCTGGCTCATCTCTGTCTTCACCCTGCCTCTGTGGCCAACCCCACCCTGAATGCCAGGGTCACTAGGCCTGGAGCCGGGGGGAGGAGCAGATCTTGGATGTCAGAAGGAGCTGAAGCCAGGATGCAAAGCAACTGTAATGGTCTGAGCGGATTTATTGACAGTGAATAAAGGGCATGAAGTCCAAGCCAGGGCCTGGGCCTCTTGTGCCAAGAGGGCAGGAAGCCTAAGGTGCTATTGCTTTAGGGGCCCACCAGGGGTAGGGCCTGGTCCCAGCTGCCACGCCCTTGCATGTTTTGGAGCGAGGTTTTGGGGGAAGGCAGGCCAGGCAACCTGTTGGCAGGTGGGGAAAGGAAAAGAGTGAGGGGTGGGGAGTTGGGAGGGGCTCCTCCTGAGGTCCCTCAGCCTGGGACCACGTAACTCCGGATGGAAGTAGAGCTGGTCCCTCAAATGAGGAGCAGTGCTGTCCAGTGGAGGGGAGAGCCTTCATGGCTATCCATACCCTGGCAATGCCTGCTGGTAATCCATCAGCACAGTGGAGACTGAGGCTTGGAAGAAAGGAAGCGGGGAACAGTGTTGCTCCGATCCACTTCTTCTCCAGAGAGTGTAGATCGAACTCCTGCAGGACCTCTATGCCCACTCCCCCTCCCCACCGCCAGCCAGGGATTCTGGAACACACACTAAGCTTAGAGTTCTCCCCAAGGGTTCAGGGGGTTGGGTGGGCTGGGGTGGTTTAGGCAGAGGGTGGGAAGATGAGGTTACCTGATCTCAAGCTCAGGGAGACTCGCCTCACACACCCCCTTCTTCTGGTGGTAGAGACTCCTGAGAGAAGGGCAAGTATTCAGTGGGAACGGGAGGTGGATCACCAATGTTGCTCAGATTAGGGACGTTATAAGATGTGTCCACCACTGCCCAATGCAGCCCTGACCATGTCTTCATACCTGCTGACCTGAGGTGTCCAGTTTGGTTGGCTGTCCGTTTGCCTCCTGAGTAGGCAGCCCTAGGCTTGGGCCTCTTCCTCGAGTGCCCAAGTTCAGTTCTGCAGAGGTTGCCGGGGTTCCCTCAAGTGTACTAGGGACTAGGCTGTCATCCTTGAGTCCTCCATTCTGCACTGGGTGGGTGGTTACAGCCTGGGAGGGTGGTGGCTCAGGGAGCAGCCTCTCGGTGGCAGCCGTCCCTGTCCTAGGCTGCCCTCCCCCAGCCACCTGACTGGCCCCTGCTTCCTGGCCCCCACCAGAGCCCCAGCTTCTGTCTGTAGGGGAACCATCACGATGTTCATGTAGGCCATAGCGCTTCTCGATATGCGTCACTCGGAACCTGGGCGGGAAGAGAACATCGCAGTTTAGGACTACAGCTCAAAGGTCACCTAAACCTCCCTCCCTGGGGTTGATGGTAAATTCTCTGGCCTGGGGTAGGGAGGCCTTCTGAGACTGTGGGACACTCTGTGCAGCTTGACCCCTGCTGCAGTCACTCAGTCATTCGGAGGAAAGAACTGGGGCTCCACCTTTGGGGGACAGGATTATTGGGCGCCAACTCAACCTCCCTTTTCTTGAACCACCGTGTCCCCACCTGCCCACTGAGAAAACAGTGGTCTCTCCGGGCCGGGGGCGGCCTTTTCCTTCCTTAGAGCGTCCCTGACGGACAAGTGGGGGCCTCTTGTTGCGGCTACAGTGGATGCAAGGAGCTGCAGAGCCAAGATGCACCGTGTGATGATGGGAAGGGGCTCCATCCTGCAGGCTGGAGGTGGCATCCACACTGGACCACAGGAAGAAAGGGAGCAAGAAAGGATATTTTCATTCTCCTTCCTGCCATTTCCTTCTGTCCGTTCAATATGTTCTTTAATCCTCCCCAAAGCCCCCCTTCCCCAGGTTCCAACATCCTTTCGTCTTTAGTAAAATTCAATGCTAAGACATGAGTGGTCATGTAGTCTTCCTTTCCACCCTGTTTACTAAAGAGAGCAATGCTCAACCAAAGAAAGTGACACCAGAGGTGTTAGGCTGGATGGTATCTAGATGGGAGATAAAGGATAAAAGGTTTCTATAAACTTCCATAGGTTAGCTAGCCTTGGCCTACCTGACCCCCACCCCCAAACTCCCATGGTCCTTTGGAAGACTGTATTGGAGGAGAGGGGACGCCAAGGTAAGATAAGTCATGCTGGCCCTTGTTTCCAGCTCACCTGGAGAGCTGAACTGTCCCTTCTCCTTCACTGTCCCCTAGCATCTCCTTCAAGGCCTCAGCATTGGCTGATGGGAGAGGGAGATGGAGTCAGCGGAGGTGGAGGTCAGGGCAAGAGAAAGTCAGTTTGGGAAGGAGCAAGCTTTTGGCCTATACCCACCTTCATTTTGGATGATGCAGCGAACAATCCTCTCTACTGTGTCCTCATTCACGTCATCATCTTCAGCTGAAAGATGAAAGAGGTTGGCAAGGATGTGGGAAATGAGTCAGCTTTGGGGGAATATGACCCGATGGCCCCATGGGTGATGACTGAAGACATATCCCTTTACCTATGTGCCTTCATGCATCAGGCCTGAAAGGGTAGGAGAAGACATGGGCTCCTAGGGCTACCATGAGTGGACCCCCTTCTCTAGCCTCAAAATTTCGGGGTGGTGTCACTTTACATGCAGACTCAAAAAAGCATCATAGTCTTTTGAGCTTCATTAGGATTTGGGCTGTGTCTGTCGGCCAGGGAGGCAGAAAAAAGTTTGGGGAGAAGGGTAAGAGAGAAAGGTGCCTTAATTAGGTTTCTAGGCTCCTCACTCACGGGGCTGGAGCTGGGCATCATCAGGCTCTGAACCCCTAGACGTGCGGCAGCGGTAGCCTTTCTTCTTGAGCACGTGGCAGATCATGAAGCCTACAAGGCCCATGAGGAAGAAGACCAGCACAAGCAGGAAGAGCATGTACAGCCCATGTTGGGGCGGCTCCAGGTCAGGCTGTGGTTCCGACATGAGGCCCTGGGGGGCGAGCGCGGGCCAGGGCGCCTCCTGGGTTTAGTGGGCTGCAGCTGGGTACCCGCAGAGTAAGAAAGCATCTTAGGATCCGCAATGGGAGATCCGCCCCACCCCCCACCGAATCAAGGAGCTGTCCGGACTAAGGGTGCTAGTCGGCCAAGACCGCCGCAGGCTGGAGGCAAAAGCCCTCTGCGGCGACCCAGTCCCATTTTTTCTGACATCCAGAAAGCTATCCTTTACAGCTCATCCCGAGCCCCCGTCCCTTCCAAGGACACTGCAGCACAAGATGGGACGAAATTCTCAGAGAGCGAGCCCAGAAAACACGCTTGAGTCAGTGTTGATACCTCCTCTACACCGGCCTGAGCCAGGCCTCGGGCCGCCCCCTCCCCTCCCTGCATTTCTGGGTCCCTTCTTTTCCGGTTTATCCCACCCTGACCACCTGGCCCACCCGGTACCGGTGGTTTGGTTCTGTCTCCGGCTCCGGCTCCGGCTCGGGTCCCGGTTCCAGGGGCGTCCTCGTCCGGCTCAGGGCCCCCGACGCCCTCCCGGAGCTCATCCCTTGCTTCCTCCCCCTCCCCCCTTTGCCGCCTCACCGGCTCCGGGCTGGTGGCTGCGGATACCGGGGCCGCGGCAGACGGGGGGAGGGAAGGATGGCGAGGGATGTGGGCCGGTTGGGAGCCGCGGCAGGCTCTGGACCACTCCTGCCCGGGAAATGGAGGGGATGGCGGGGCGGGGGCGGGGGCGGGGAGGGGCGCCTCTGAAACTGTCCCGGGTTCCCAAATGCCTTCTCGCGCCGCGGGCCCAGGACCAAGAGGCGGAGCACAGGTGTGCGGGGCGGAGAGCGTGAGCCTTACGCGTGTGTGAACGCAAGTGAGATGGGCGCGTGACTGCGCCGCCCCCCCTTCCCCAGGAGGACTGTGCGGCGCGAGCCTGGATCCTCGTGGGTGGTCGGGAGGTCAGGAGGGGCTTTGGCCACCGGTCTATCCCTCACATCCGGCACAGGTCTTGCTCTCAGGTCCCCCGGACGAGTAGAAAGCCAGCAATCTTCCTAGCGCACTGGGAAAATCTGTCTTTCTGCACCTGAGAGGGGCAGGGTGGCCAGATCTTCCAAGGTTCCTAGAGAGGGACCACTGTCCCAAAGACCCATCTGGGGCTAGCGGCTGGACGGGATGACGACTCGGTTTCCCGAGGATATGACCCTCGCCCAGAAAGAAACGGCCCTATAATCCTATGAATAATGCCACGGGTCCCCGCCCAAGCGCGGAGTCTCAAGCCTCAGAATCCGGACCAGGACAGCAAAGCAGGGGGCAGAACTCCCATAAGGGGCGGGGCACCCGTGAGGGGCGTGGCCTGACGTGTCTTGGGAGGCGGGGCCGAGGTCTCCTTTCCGCAGAGGTAGGCTGCGTGCTTGCGCAGCACGCACGGCGGGGGTGGGGCTGGCGGCCGGCGGCGGCGGGCGGGCGGGCGGCTGAGGCTCGGGGCCTGGTCCCCCAGCACCATGGCCAAGACCGTGGCGTATTTCTACGACCCCGACGTGGGCAACTTCCACTACGGTAGGGCACAGGGTTGTGCGGGAGGAGAGGTTTCGTGGGAAGGGCTGCAACTCTCGGGGTGGGAACTGACCAACTCTTTCTTTCCCTACCCCCAGGAGCTGGGCACCCGATGAAGCCCCATCGCCTGGCATTGACTCATAGCCTGGTCCTGCATTATGGTCTCTATAAGAAGATGATCGTGAGTCCTGCCGCTTCTCTGGGGGTTTGGGCCTGGGAGCGAGCTGCGGCCTTAGGCTAGGTGGGCTGGACATAGGTGCAACCTACCCCAGGCGGGGGGCAGGATAGAAGGCACCGGCGACATTCCCTGTGTGCCTGGCAGTGGTGGTGGTGGTACTGAGTGGCGGTGTCCCCCCCCCCCCCCCCCGGCGTAACGGGAGATACATTTTTGACCTTAGGTGGGACACCCTTTTAACTTGAGGGCAAACCAGCCCGTGGCTGGGGGGACACTTTGAAGACAGGTTTATTCCTTCACCTCATTTTATTTTATTTACGTGTTAGTGGGTCGAACCCAGGGTTTCACACATGTTGAATGTTTTGCCACTGAAATACACGTCTAGCCCCTCTGCCTTGTAGAGTGGATAGTGGGGCAGGACTGAGGATGAGGGTTGGGAGTATATTTTCTAGTGAGATTTTCCCATAATTCCTGCTCCTTCTCCTCTGTCCATTTACCCGAAAGGAGCTAGGATAACTCTTGGAGACAGCTCTGCACTTCTTTGTGGTGTATATGTGTAGAGAATATGGTTGTTTTTTTTTTTTTGACAGGGTTTCTCTGTAGCCCTGGCTGTCCTGGAACTCACTCTGTAGACTAGGCTGGTCTTGAACTCAGAGATCCTCCTGCCTCTGACTCTGAGTGCTGGGATTAAAGGTGTGCACCACCACCTTCTGGCAGGAATTTACTTTTTAATATAGAATTATTATGAATAATAAAATAATATTATTACTATATGGTTCTGCTCAACTCTCCGTCTGCCATGTTATGCAGGTACTGTTTCTCCCCAGCTTGGAATTTCTAGCTGTGAAATGGGAAACTAGCAAGCCCGGCCCTTATGTACCATGAAGATATTCAACATGTAATCAGAGTGTGTGGGCACAGGCAGTGGTTTGGGTATAGAAAAGACGGAGGTGGTATTAGTGTGAGTCTATGAATCCCCTAAAATTGTCTGTGAGTCCTTTTTCTAGGAGAGAAAAAAGTGTTTTCTGTGCAATTTTCAAACCATTGTTTGAACCGCCACCTCTACCCCCACCAAGGATAATCAGTCTTTGGTTTAGGACTTTGGATTTCAGCTAGATTGTCATATATCTCAGATTTGATCCCGTGGTGAAAAACCCAGAGAAGAGAACAGAATCCAGGTTTAAGAGAGGAGATAAGTATAGAGGGAACCAGGAAAGCTAGGAACAGGCAGGTGGGCCAGGAGAAGTGGGCTGAGAGGATAGGGAGACTGGGCTGAGGAGGGATGAGATGGAGTGGTCTTCAAGGGTCTTGAGAAAAGCAGCTTGCCTAGCTAATAGCATCTCATCCTCAGTCCTAGAGTCGGCGCAGAGTAACAAGGAACGGGGGTAGGAAGATTGTTTTATGTGTTTGGGACAGCCTCCAGGGCTGGGTTCAGTGTGATGGGCTCAGCCCGGGACTGGCACAGCACGGCCTGGATTTGGTACCAGGTTTTGCATCTACACTAGGCCTCCCCCTGACCTCCCCCCCCCCCAATTGTGAAAACAAGACTATGTGTCAAAGGAGCACTGAAAGGGGCCTTCATTCTTGGCCAAGAATATAAGTGGGAGACAAACCTCTCACCTCTTAGGAATCAAGAGGTTATCATAGGGGTTGGAGTGATGGTTCAGAGGGCTCAGGTGCCAGCTTCCAAGCCTGATGACCTGAGCCTGAACCCTGAAACCCACATGGTGAAAGGAGAGAATTGACATCTAAGTTATCCCTGACTTCACTGTGGCATGTATACCCACCTATCCCACCCCATCCATACACACACACACACACAAATTTTAATTAAAATATAATATTATTAAATTATAAAATATTAAAATATAATTTTAATTAAAATAATTTATAGATATAGAGTAAAAATGAAGTGAGAAATAGACATAAAAAGGGATTATATATTCATATACATATATATATATGTGTGTGTGTGTGTGTGTGTGTGGTGTGTATGGTGGAAAATTTCTGGGAATTCAGGCACTCTCTTCCTTTTTTGCTTTCCAGTTGTTTCCATGGCAATTGTCACCTGCCATGGCATTGGGAGTCTCATTCCGTGTTTACGAGGAGTGATAATTGAGTGAGGTCTTGTCTAGTTAGTTGGTCTCTCATGGGCTGGTCCTGTTTTGGCTAGTCCACCTGGGAGGAATTCCTGCCCTGTAGGTATCCTGCCCTCAAAGATAAGATTAAGGCCGTATAGAAATTCCCCTAGTACTCAGGCGGTGCTCAGATAACAACTTCAGCTTCTGTCTTCCATCCCCAGGTCTTCAAGCCCTATCAGGCCTCCCAGCACGACATGTGCCGCTTCCACTCGGAGGACTACATCGACTTCCTGCAGAGAGTGAGCCCCACCAATATGCAGGGTTTCACCAAGAGCCTAAACGCCTTCAACGTGGGTGATGACTGGTGAGGGAAGCACGGGATTTTGTTGTCCGGCACTGTGAGGCAGGGCTCTTCAGTGCGGGCTTATGTACGGCAGCAGTGGAAGGTGTCTACTAGTCAATGAACTATCCTTCCCTCATTTGATGGTTCAGTCAATATTACCAGTCAGCTGAGCGGTGGTGGCGCACACCTTTTAATCCCAGCACTCAGGAGGCTTGGAAGCAGGCGGATCTCTGTGAGTTTGAGGCCAGCCTGGTCTACAGAGTGAGTTCCAGGACAGGCTCCAAAGCTACACAGAGAAACCCTGTCTTAAAAAACCAAAAGCAAACAAAATACCTACTAGACATTTGCTCTGTCTAGGCCAGGCCCTGTGCTGAGTATGAAGGATACAGTGCCGAAGAAAAATGACCAAATTTTAAAATTGTACCTTTGCTAAGTAAGTCTTGTGGAGAAATACATGACTGACTTTGTAAGGGTGTATATGTGGCAGAATTACCTAGCTTTAGGGCAGGGCTGGTCTTAGATGAAATACTAGAGATTGAGTTGAGGTCTGAAAGATGACTGGAGGGTGACGGGAGAGATGTGGTGGGTCGGAGGGACAACATGTGCCATGAGGCTGTGGTAGGGCGGAGTACGGCTTCTCTGGGGAGTAGCAGAGGGGCAGCTGAGAACCTGAAGAGAAGAGTGGTCTGAGTGGAGGCCCAGGAGATGAGTGGGCCTTTCTAAAGTAGGAAGCCTGAGATGGCTCACATACGTAATCTGGGCACTTAGGAGGCAGAGGCAAGAGAGCTGCTAGTTGAGGGCCAGCCTATGCTATGAAATGAGATCCTGTTTTTGTTTTGTTTGTTTTTAAAAGTAAACAGTTATATTGTAAATCAATGATTTTATTCCTGTAATAGATGAAGGTCAGTAAAACCAGGGAATGACAGGACTAGTTTTTAATTTAAAAATAATTTTTTTTTTTTTTTAATGACACTAGGGATTGAATCCAGTCCTTTGTGCTGTTACTCAGGCTTTCTGTTGATAAGCTACATCCCTAATTAGATCAGGTTAACACTGAGCTTGTATTGTAGACAGGAGACTCAGGGTTGGGACTCTAGAGAATGGGCAACTCTGGGGTACCTTAATAAAAGATAATAACATAGCAGCTACTGAGTACTCAATCCTGTTTGTTTTGTTTTCTTATTCATTTATTTACCTGTGAGACAGGGTGGTCTAGAACTCACTCTGTAGACCAGGCTGGCTTCAAACTCACAGAGATCCAACTGCCTCTCCTGTTCTTTGATTAAAGGCATACGCCACCATACTGGATACTGTTTAAATTTTTCATTAAAACTTTTAACATTCTTGAAAGTAGACTAGAATAGTGAATCTGTGTATATTCTTTACCCAGCTTCCACACTTAGAAGTCAATGACTACTCTTTCTTCTTTTTCCCCTCATTAATTAGTAAATTAGACAGGCCTCATTATTTAGTAAATGCTGGCCTTGAACTTGAAATCCTGCTTTAGCCTCCAAGTGCTGGGGTTCCAGCATGTTCTTCCGTACCCGGGCAGTCTTAATTCACTTGTATCCCTCATGTTACATGATTTTAAAGCAGATCCCAGATGCCACATACTTTTATCCGTAAATATTTTTTAAAAATATCAATATAACACCAATATAATAAAATTTAACAGTAATTTTTTAAAAGTAATTCTTTAATGAAATATGCAGTCAGTATTTAAATGTCTCTCTTTCTTTGTGTGTGTGTGAGAGAGATGCATTTTATTTAAATCAGGATCCAAACAAGAGCTGCACATTCATTTGGTCTCTTGACACTTAATCTGTGTCTTTCCCGTCTCCACTTTGAATTTATTTCTTGAAGAAACAAGGTTGTTGGTCCTCTATGTTGTTTCCTATAAACCTGTTGTTTAATAAGTCCCTACCTGATTTATGCATCTCCTGAGGGCTGCAAATAACATTTGATTAATTCTCACGGCAACACTGGACTGTGATAGCCCTTTGCCTGGTGTTGCATCTAAGTAAAGGGAGGTATGGGGAAATTTGGAAGTTTAACTTGAATGACCTAACTGATGAATGGATGTGTTAGGACTCTGATCCAGAGCCCAGATTTTTTGTTTGTTTTGGGGCAAGGTCTTGCCTCATGGCCCCAGGTTGGCCTTGAACTTGTGATCCTGAAAGCCCTCTAAAACAGAATCTGCTACAGGCTCCTGAGTGTTAGAATAAATCTTACTCCACCACGTCTGACTCAGACCCCAGGTTTGCAAGCCAATTTCCTAATCTGTTTCACTGAAAGAGCCGAATGGCAAGTAGTTGGGGCTGCAGGATGAAGGCGAGTTCCTTAGATTGCCCTGAGCACCTTTCCCCCTGATTCGCACACCTCACTCCCACAGCATAGGAATGCTCGGAGCTCTCCATTCAGTCTTTTCAAAGCCTTCTCAGCCTTCACTCACCACTTCCATGTGGTTCTCCACTTACCCTTTCTTTTCTTTGAAAAATCCTTTTAAAATTTTACTATGTGTGTATATATGTATATGTGTGTGTATGTCATGTGTGGGTCCCTGTGGAGGCCAGAAGAGGTCTTTGTATCCCAGAGGTGGAGTTACAGGTCTCCTGATGTGGGTGCTGGCAGCTGAACTCAGATCTAGAAGAGTAACCACTTAACAGCCTTAACTGCTGAGTCATCAGACTTCCCCCACTTTCTTCCCTTCTTCCTCTTGTTTTTGTTTGTTTTGTTTTTCCAAACAGGATCTTCTTATGTAACCCAGGCTATCATTGAACTGGTGGTCTCCCCACCTCAGCCTGTCAGTGCTGGGATTCTGGGTGTGTGGCTTGACTTCCCATGAACCTTTCCCTGACAGCATTGGTCCGCACTTCTGTCCTGGACACAGTGTGCTGCTCCTTTGGTGTTCATTTCTTTCTTCCTTTTTAAATCGTTTCTGCTGCTTCTTCTGAGTTCACGTCCCAGGTCTGAGACTGCAGAGTCAGCTCTTAAGCTGAAATGTTCTGGGGAAGTCAGGGAATGCTCCCTCTGGGCATTTGTGATCTGTCAGTTGTCCCTCCAACATAAACCGTGTTTATCTGTGTTCTGTGTTTCAGAGAATCAGGGTTGTTTTTTCCCCCCACTTTTTCTCCCTTCTGTTTTAAAATTAATTTCAAGTTGCTTCTTGACATAATGGCTAAGCCTGTCATACCAGCTGAGAAGGCTGGGGCAGGAGGCTTGCCATAGATCTGAGGCTAACCTGGTCTACATAGTAAGTTCTAGATCCGTCTGGGTTAAAGTGAGATTCCGTTTCAAAGAACAAAAACTGTAATTTTAAAATAAGTAATGTAATATTCACAGCTAAATTATATTTTGGGAAAGAAGCAATTCCATCCATAAATCTCTCTTCCCACTTTATCCTTTACCTGTTTCTTCAGATGTTTATCGTTTTTTGTTTGTTTGTTTTTTTGAGACAGGGTTTCTCAGTGTAGCCCTGGATATCCTAGAATTAGCTCTATAGACCAGGCTGGCCTCGAACTCAGATTATTCTGCCTCTGCTTTCCATGTGCTGGGATTAAAGGCTTACGTCACCATACCCAGCTCTGCTGTTTATCTCTATATTTCAAAATAATAAAGTGACTTTACCATTGCTACTCCTACTAACCTGTAATATTTAGATAACACCTACTATATGCTAGGTACTATTTTAAATGCTTTGCAGCCATTTTCTTAATATCAACAGCCCCTCATCAAGCAGGGCTTACTATAGGCTCCTTTGTACAGATAAGGGTATCAGGGTATAGACGGTTAAACAGCGTGTCCACCCAGCCTCACCATCATCAACTACATAGGTGAATGTGGGTTGTCAGCCTTCTGAATCTGGCTTACAACCATACTTCTCTACTGTATTATCTCTTATTGCTGTTTCTTCTATCAATTTTAGGTGTTGTCTAATAAGCCATAGGTGTGGGGTATGAGCAATTCATTTTCTCATACTATCCCACTGTTCCTCTTTCTCCCAGTTCACAATGCAGTAATATCACAGTTTATATCACTGATGTGTTTATTTCCTTGGAAATTTATTTTTTCATTGATTTACTTATTTTTGGAGGGGTAGTACATGTGTGTAGGTCAGAGGACAGCCTGTGGAAGTAGATCTCTGTATGGGTTCCACAGACTCTATCCAGGTCATCAGACTTGGTGGCAAGTGCCCTCCCCTTCCTCCCCCATCTGCTAGACCATCTTGATGCTTCCTTATTTGTATGTTTGTGTATTTATTTGTTTAGAGACAGGGCCTCTGGAGCCTAGGTTGTATGGCCAAAGATGACCTGAACTCCTGGCCTCCTTTGTCTACTTCAGAATGCTATGATTATAGGGTGAGCCACTACATCTAGCCTCAGCTTTTTTTTTTTTTTTTTTTTTTTTTTGAGACAGGGTCTGATTGTGTAGCCTTGCCTGGCCTAGAACTCCCTCTATAGACAGTCTAACCACAAGCTCACAGAGATTGTCTGGCCTCTGGTCCTGAATTCTGGAATTAAGTATGTCTACACCACACCCAGGCTTCACATTTTAAAATTTATCAGTGTTCTGTGCTTACATTATTATTATTATTATTTTGATTTTTTGAGACAGAGTTTCTCTCTGTGTAGCCATGGCTGTCCTGGAACTTGCCCTGTTGACCAGGCTGGCCTTGAACTCATAGAGTTTCTCCTGCCTCTGCCTCTTAAGTGCTGGGACTAAAGGCGTGTGCCACCACCACCCAGCTATGCTTACATTGTTATAACTAAGGTGCCAAATAGTACTACTGTTATTTAATCTATTTTTCTGTATAACTTTTTGTTTTTCCCAGAATTGATAATTACATTTTTTTTTTTTCAGTTTGCTTAGTTTTCTACTTATCAAACACAAATTTATGAGCATGTATGCATCTGTGTGAGTGAATGCCGTGCCATGTGTGAGGGTTCTCCTGAAGGCTGGAAGATCTTTTGGAACTGGTGTTACATGT
This sequence comes from Peromyscus maniculatus bairdii, assembly GCF_049852395.1. Taxonomy (NCBI): domain Eukaryota; kingdom Metazoa; phylum Chordata; class Mammalia; order Rodentia; family Cricetidae; genus Peromyscus; species Peromyscus maniculatus. The sequence continues at coordinate 29,628,072 of NC_134870.1, read as the reverse complement.
GGTTCCTACCTCCCCCCTCCTCCCCCACCTCCCTGTGTGTGAGTGTGTGTGTATTCATGTATATGGAGGTGTGTATATGTGGAGGCCAGAGGGCAGCATTGGGCGTCACTTCTCAAGTGCTATCCACCTTGTTTATGTTTTTGATGTTGTTTTGTCTCTATGTAGCTCTGGCTGTTCTGGGACTCACTCTGTAGGCTGGCCTTGAATTTACAGAGATCTGCCTGCTTCTGCCTCCAGAGTGCTGAGATTAAAGGCATGCACCACCACACCTGGCCACCTTGATTTTTTTTTTTTTCAAGGTTTCTCTGTGTAACAGCCCTGGCTGTGCTAGAACTCACTCCGTACACTAGGCTGGCCTCAGACTCACAGAGATCCCCTTGCCTCTGCCTCCTGAGCATTGGGATTAAAGGCGTGCACCACCACCACCCAGCTGCTACCTGGATGTTTTAAACAAGGTCTCTCACTGGTCTTGAACTAGATAGTCTAGGCTGACTAGCCAGTAACCCCCTTAGATCTGCCTCCCCAGAGCTGGGATTAGAAGCATAAGCCCCCAAACTTGACCCTTTACATGGGTTCCTAAGTTCTAATCAGGTCCTCCTGCTTGTAACACAAGCACTTTAACTGGCCAAGCTGTCTTCCCAGCTCTGAGGTGTCGTGTTTCTGAGAGTTGATAGAGTACATCAGGCTACTGGATATTTCCTTCACTCTACAAATGTGGTCAATCCCTTCTCTCCACCTCAGCTCCAAGCAACTATTGATCTGATCTCTATCTTTGTATTTGTCGTTTCTAGAATGTTACGTAAGTGTAGATATACAGTTTGTAGGTGACTTGTGCCTTATTGTGCTAACAGTGAGCTAAAGGCCTTCAGTTAGTTGTCTCATTGTTAGTGTTTCACACAAATGGGAATGCACTTTTTTTTTAACATGTGTAACCATAAGGAATATCATTGCACGTTATGTCAAAGTGTGGTGCACATACACATCCTCTGATGAACCAACCTCTTACAGCTCAGTTTATTCACGTTTTCTTGTATACCCAAGAACCTAGAAGCTGTTGGCTTTGCTTCCCAGGGAGGGTACAAACTCCCTGGCAGTTGAGCATTCTTATGATTTGGTCTAAGGTCTTTGTGGAATAAGTCTGAAGATGACTCAGGTGTGGAGGAGGAGAGGGGAGCTGGTAGCTGGTGGTAACTGGAGTTTGGGTGGGGAAGGAGGTGGACAGCGGCAAGAGGGGTGTAACTGGACTCTCTTCCCTGCAGCCCAGTGTTTCCCGGGCTCTTCGAGTTCTGCTCCCGTTACACAGGCGCATCTCTGCAAGGAGCAACGCAGCTGAACAACAAGGTGATGTAGCCCCTAGTCCTGGTCCCATTGCCGGTGGGTCTCCAGACTCAGGACCACATGCAGCCTTGACACGGAACCCAGCTTCAGTGGTGGGCAGGAAGAAGACTGAATGGGCATTTGTCTTTCAGATCTGTGATATTGCCATCAACTGGGCTGGTGGTCTACACCATGCCAAGAAGTTTGAGGTAAGGCTGCAGTGGGGAGGACTGGCTACCACTGTAGGTGGTCAGAATGACAGTGTTGGGGGAGAAGAATTGTTCCTCTGCTTATGAAACCATCTCCCCCAGGCCTCCGGCTTCTGCTACGTCAATGACATTGTAATTGGTATCCTGGAGCTGCTCAAGTAAGTACTCCCGGGGGAGAAGGGGAGGCTGTAGAGACTGGGATGAGTCCCCCAGGCCTTGGCCCCAGCCCTGGCCTCCTGCCCCACCGGCTTCTCTCAAGTCAGTGATGCTTTTCTCAAGTGGCTTCTTCCTCGTACCACAGTGTGTTCCCTGCTGCCCACTCGCATTTCAGCCTCCTCTGCGCATCCTTTTTCCTCCCCGTCTCTAGACTTCAGGATGAAGGCCAGGGCTGCCTGGAGGAAACGTGGTGGGATGAGGTTTCAAGTGACTTGGCCAGAGCAGACCCTAACTAATTCCAGAGCTTGTGTTGGGGAGAAGATGGGGTATTCACCTCTTCCCCAGACCACAGCTTTGTCCTCACACCAGGTACCACCCTCGGGTGCTCTACATTGATATCGACATCCACCATGGTGATGGGGTTCAGGAAGCCTTCTACCTCACTGACCGGGTCATGACTGTGTCGTTCCACAAGTACGGAAATTACTTCTTTCCTGGCACAGGTAGGGAATGGCATCACTGTGGTTTGTGTGTGTGTGTTGTTTTGAGACGGGGGTCTTGCTCTGTAGCCCAGGCTAGGCTTGAACTCAGAATCCAATATAATCAGCATCCTGAATGATGGTATTACAGGCACGTACCACTGCACCTGGCCATCCTTCAGCTCGTTGCCATGACCGGCTCCTTAGCCTTCTGTATTATGTCCTTTCCTCAGAGAAGCCTTATGAAAGAAAGCATTTCACTGGGGGCTGCCTTACAGTTTCGGAGGTGTAGTCCATTGTCATCATGGTGGGGAGCAGGGCAGCATGCAGGCAGGCTCTGCAGCAGTAGTTGAGAGCTACATCCTGATCCCTAGGCAGAGACACTCTGGGCTTGGCTTGGACTTTTGGAACCTCAAAGCCCACCCAAGGTGATACTTTCTCAAACAAGGCTGCACTTCCCAATCCCTCTCTGGCAGTGCCACTCCCTGATGACTAAGCATTCAGATATGCCTGTGGGGGTCACTGTTATTCAAACCACCACATTCTCCTTCCTTATGTACCCCAAAAGTATGACCTTGGTGCAATTTCATTAAGCCTACTCATTGCTGTATCCGTTAAGCCTCATAAACATCTTAGCACACAGTAGTTCCTCAGAAATATTTGTTGAAATGAGTGTGATGGCATATGCCTGTTTTCCCAGTAGGCAGGCTCAGGAGGCTAAGGTGGGAGGGTTGCCTGAAGTTTGAGGCCAGTCTGGTATACATAGCTAGACTCCATCTCAGAGGAAAAAATATATATATATAGAGAGAGAGAGAAAGAAGGAAAGATCAGGGACTGGAGAGATGACTCAGCTGTGAAGAGCATTTACTGGGTCCTTGCAGAGGACCCAGGTTCTGTTCCCAGCACTCACATGGCAGCTCACAACTGTCTGTAACTCCCAGTTCCAGAAGATCTGATGCCCTCTTCTGACCTCCATGGACACCAGGCATGAACCAGGCAGGAAGGCACAGATCTGTAATCCCAGCAATCAGCAGATGAAGGCAGGGGAAGTGAGAGTTCAAAGCTAGCCTGAGCAATGTAGCAAGCAGGTTCCTGGCCAGCCTGAGTTATATAGCTGTGCCCCTGTATTGGAGCCTTAGAGGGCACAGAAGGAACAGCTGTGTGATGGAAACTTACCGTGCATGGCTGCTCTACCCACTTTTCTATAGGTGACATGTATGAAGTTGGAGCAGAGAGTGGCCGCTACTATTGTCTCAATGTGCCCTTACGGGACGGCATTGATGACCAGAGTAAGTACTGATGACCTCCCATGCTCACTTTCCCCTTCTTTCTCTTTCAATTAACCCTCTTCTGCCTGGTATTGCCTATTGCTGGGCCAAGGGTGAATGACCTTCGGAGGGACCGTGAACCCCTGGAATTTGTATGCAATATATTATGTATGTGTGTGTTTCACTTACTTATTTATTTCTCTGGGAAGAAGGTTGTCAGTCACTCACAGCAGTTTGTGGCACCCTCCCGAAGTTCAGAACCAGTGGCTGGTTCTGTGGGTTGCCCCTTTCCTGGGCTACATGCTCTCTCAACCCCCTTTTTCCTTTTGTTCCCTGTCTCCCCATCCCCTTGGGGTGCCAGGTTGCCCACCTTTGGCCCTCTCCCAGGTTACAAGCACCTTTTCCAGCCGGTCATCAGCCAGGTGGTGGACTTCTACCAACCTACGTGCATCGTGCTCCAGGTAATGCTGTTCGCCACGCCTCCCCAAGAGGGCTTTCCTGGGCTTGAGGAAGGAGATGGGGGAAGCATAAGTTCCCCAAAGTGGTGAGGGAGGACAGTAGAGGACACTGGTTTTCTGATCATTCATGTTACCGTAGCCATCTGGGTTTTTCTTTCTTGCAGTGTGGAGCTGACTCCCTCGGCTGTGATCGATTGGGCTGTTTCAATCTCAGCATACGAGGACATGGGTGAGAACTGCCTTCCTTCTTGTTCTTGTTGTTCTTATTTAAAGTTGTATTTTATCATCATCATCATCATCATCATCATTATCATCGTGAGTGTGTGTGTGTGTGTGTGTGTGTGTGTGTGCGCATGTGCGCGCGTGTGTGCGCATCCTTGCCATACGTAAATACACATACTACAAACAAAACAACAAAAATCCAATGAAGGAAAAATAACAAGACAGGGTAACAACTTTTTAATTATACTTATTTTTTTTAAGATCTTACTGTGTGGCACAGGCTGATTTTGAACTTGTGATCCTCCTATCTTAGTGTCCCAAATTCTGGGATTACAAGCTCGGGTCACCACACCTGGCTTGGGAATTTTTACTATGGACAGCGTGCTTTGGGAGGGGTTTTCTGAGAAGTTGAAATGGGACCTGAGACCTGGAGACTAAGAAGGAGTGAGCCATAAAAGGAGAACAGAGAATCCTGCCCCAAGCAACGAGAAGGGCCAGCGGAAAGCCCTAAGACCGGAAAAAGCTGCTGTCATGTTGGGGAGGAAGTAAAGCCAGTGAGGTCAGAACGCAGTGAGGTGCTGAAAGCTGGCCAGGTTGAGATTGTGCAGAGCTATTAGACCATGGATGACAGAAAACTGTTGAAGGATTTTAAACAGGGCAGTGACATGGGTCAGTGAGTTTGAAGTGATTGTTCTCTGCTAAATGAAGAAAGGTTTGGGGCAGGAGTTGGGGCACAGGATGGGTAGTGGGAAGCCAGTTAGGAAGCCATTAACATTGTTTGGGTGGGGATGTGGTGATAGAGAGAAGTAAGGGGTTTGAAGATGTACACTGAAGATTAGGACAGTCTGGCTGGGACACTGAGGAGAGCAGATGAATAGCAGGTCAGGTGCCAGGGAGAATATTAAGCAGGGCAGAGTGAGGGTGTGTGTAGATGTAACCAACCGTCTTATTAAATAAGAAACACAGAAACAATGTAAAAGAGAAAGCCGAGAGGTCAGAGCTCAGAGCTAAAATCTCACCCTTCCTCCTGCTGTCCCAGCTTCGCGAAAAGAGACCTACCTCCTGTCGGTTCGTATTTTTAAAGTATGTTGTTCTGCCTTCTCATTGGTTGTAAACCCAAACACATGACTGCCTCGTCACTGTCTGAATGTACAGCCCCCTAGGTCTTAAAGGCATATGTCTCCAATGCTGGCTGTATCCCTGAACACACAGAGATCTTATGGGATTAAAGGCGTGTGCCACCACCGCCACACTCTTGCTATGGCTCTAATAGCTCTGACCCTGAACACACAGATATCTATGGGATTAAAGGCGTGTGCCACCACCGCCACACTCTTGCTATGGCTCTAATAGCTCTGACCCCCAGACAACTTTATTTATTAACATACAATCAAATTAATATTTCAGTACAAATCAAAATAATATTTCAATACAATTAGATTACCACCACATTTCCCCTTTTCTATTTTAATAAAAAGAAAAAAAGCAAAAGGTTATGACTAACAAAAGAAAAACTATATACAAAAGTACAATAACTATATACAATATATACAAGTAATAAATACCTAAACAGGTATTTGACGAATCAGAGAAAATAATTCCATTATCTATCCTATTTTGATAATTCCAAGATGTATCTAATGTACTTTCTATCCTAATTAATTTTCAACTATAACTAACTAATCTTCAACCATAACTAACTAATCTTCAACTCCCTCAGAGACCCAAGAAGGGAATAATATTAGCTAACAAAAATAAAAACAGGAAGTGCATGCAAGCAACTTCCAAAAAAATTTTGTGAGTTGACAGAAACAGCCAGCTGCCTGGGCAGTCACCTGAGGTTTCTCCGCAGTGTTGGGGCATCATCTTCAGCCTATAGGCTTAGTGTATCTGACAGACTCATTTGTGAAGTAGGATGTACACAAGGTCAACAGTTCAACCTCACATTGGGTGAGAGCAGTCCACGTACCAGAAACACCTGAATTCCACTAGTGTCCTGTCATGATTCAGGATTTTAAATTCTGGAAATTGTTGACAGTTTTTTAATTCAGCTGTCCATTCTTCTTGGCTGTGTATATATGGCTTCATCTCAGCATCCCCTTCTTCTCCACATCCCTCTATTAAATGCCAGTCTACTTTTGAGAGGCATGAGCTTTCAGCTGCTGTTCCATTGAACAACAGAATCCATCGGCCCTCTGCCTGTTAAGCTGCCTTCGAAGAAAAGGGCACTGTACCTTTTCCGGATGCGAAGGCCACTTCAGGGATGGGGCCATATTGTCCTGGCCTCAGAAGATGCCTTTTGATAAAGCCATAACCACACTTGTTTTGGCAAGAATCAGTAGTCCCTTGTTTCGTGATCTGTCTGTCCATTTTGTCCTGTTGATTCGAGGATACTTTGTTGTCCAGTGGCTAACTTTTGCCAGAATGAAAGTTGACTCCATATGCAGTTTCTTCAATGCCCATATTTTCTCTAAAGTAGATTGGTACTGCCAGGAGCCGACATGTCTCAAAAAAGAAAAATTTTCTAAGTTATTAAAACATTTTAAATGCCATATTCTGTAGATCTCTGAAGGGTTTGAAGATGACCTGTCTAAAACATCTCTGCTCAATTTTTAAAACATATCTAATATGACTACAAGTTCTATGATAATGTCTAACTACTAGCTTTCATTTCTTTATATCCTGATAGTTGATAATAATAACATTCAAGGATCAGAAATTTGCATTACATTGTTAAATGGATGGAATAAATACAATTAGAAATATACATATAGCATTTTCTAACAATATCAGTTTCAAATTTGTGTACAATATAAAACAATTCAATCCAATGTAAAGTATTTAAAACTAGTAATTGTCTTTCTCTTTTCTTTCTTTTTTTTTTTTTTCCTTCTTTCTTTCTTTCTTTCTTTTTTTTTTTTTTTTTTTTTTAAACAAGAACCTTAAATCTAATCTCCTTTGCTTAGCCTTTTTCCTAACCCTTGACAATAACTTGTAACCAACCCCCCTAAATACTGAAAATTATCCCAGACCCAAAACCCATTAAAAAGACCAAAAAACCACCCGCCCCACACCACCTCTTTGGGAATGTGGGCGTCGTATTCTTAAAATTGCTTCCTGCTGGGTATGGGCGAAGTTTTCTTTATCCTGAAAGAAAAATTTTAGGTTAATTGTCAAATTCTAGGAGAGGTAACTATATCCTTCATTATCCAGTCTGTGTATAATGCCAAAGTTTAGGGTTTATCTCAAGTCCTTATTCAAGTAGTCTTTGAGACTGAATCATCTCAGCTAGTCATCTCAAAATTGCTCTGAGCATCTTGTAGTTCATAGCTGATCTGTGGATGATGTTTGTCAGCTTAATATTATTATTGTCCACGTGGAATTGTTGTTGTTGTGGGGCCCCATCTTCTTTCTGGAGACTTCAGTTGATGTTAGGCCAGGCCGTGATTTCCTGCAGAAAACTGATAAGAGACTCGAACACAAAAACATATATATGCAGCTAGCCTTTTTTCTAGAATTAGTTAGTACTCTATGTGACCATTCATATCTTAACAAAGTTTAAAATGTATATATATATTAATATAATATATATTAATCTTGTAAATTTTGATATAAAATTTATACTTTGAGAACAGTTTAAAGAATCAGAATAGAATCAAAGAGTTGAGATTAGTAATAGAATAGTCCCTTAATTAATTTTGCTTTTGTCCTGTACCATAGCAGAAAATGGCTCTTATTCTGGCATGATACAGGGAGTTTGCATTTTCCTTTTAACAACATGCTTGATTTTAAAGAAGGAGAGAGCCATTCTCCAACTCCAAAGTCAGCTTTAAATTTTAATTGAACTGGGACTGTTAGAAGACCAATAGTGTTAAATCTTTAGAGAAAAGCAGAAACAAACATTTAGGAAGACATAAAATTTTTTTTAGATAATATATACCCATACACCGTTTCACTCTGTTTCTTGGGATAGATGATTTGTCCCTTTTCTTCAGTTGTCTCATTTGTCCAGTGTTCTTCAGATTCCTTAACCTTCATTCTCCTAAAAGACAAAAACAAAAACCTTTCCCCAAGACTAATTTTGGGGATGTTTCCTTTTGACAAGTTATTATCAGATTAAATGAAAAGGCATGTGTTATTGATACAAGTTAGTTTAAATTGGATGTTCATGCTGGTTGATGAACTATCACCTCCTCTAATTAAGAGGTCTCTCTTGTTCAAATCGAACCTTTATCAATTTTGATGGTACCCACAGCTTATCTTCTCCTGTAGAAATAAAAGCAAAACCACGTCCCCAATGTAATACATACCCTGGTTTCCATTCTGAGGTCAGCACATCCTTAAAGTATATAGGCTGATTTAATTCTGTAGTTTTTTCTATTATCCAATGTCTCTCTGCAGCTGTTGTTCCTTTCTCATTGGCATTCAGAAAATTCAAAGTTAGAAGAGCATTATGCAGTCTATTTCTGGGGGTTTTTGTTACCCATTTCTGTTTATTTAGCATATCCTTTAGAGTTCTGTTTGATCTTTCTATAACTGCTTGACCTGTAGGATTATGTGGTATGCCTGTAATATGCTTTATATTGTAATAAGCAAAAAACTGTTTCATTTTAACAGAGACATATGATGGAGCATTGTCAGTTTTGATTTGTGCAGGTATACCCATGATGGCCATAACTTCTAGCAAATGAGTGATTACAGAATCAGCTTTTTCAGAACTCAAAGCAGTTGCCCATTGAAATCCTGAATAAGTATCGATAGTGTGGTGTACATATTTCAATTTTCCAAATTCTGCAAAGTGAAACACGTCCATCTGCCAGATTTCATTTCTCTGAGTACCCTTTGGGTTACATCCTGCTGGTAATGGCGTCTGATTGTAGAAGGAACAAGTAGGACATTTCTTTATTATTTCTTTGGCTTGTTGCCAGGTTATGGAAAAATCCTTTTTTAAACCTTTACTATTAACGTGATGTTTTTTATGAAATTCTGAGGCCTCCAGCACATTTCCTATCAATAATTTATCAATCTCTTCATTGCCTTGTGCTAGAGGGCCTGGCAGACCAGTATGGGATCGAATGTGAGTTATATATAAAGGATGATTCCTTTTCCTGATTGTATCTTGTAATTGAATAAATAGTGAAGTTAATTCTGAAGCATCAGGGATAAATTCTGCAGTCTCAATATGTAACACCACTCTTTCAGCATACTGAGAGTCAGTTACTATGTTGAGAGGTTCTGAAAAATCCATTAATACCAACAGAATAGCATACAATTCTGATTTTTGCACTGAATTATACGGACTTTGAACCACTTTACTTAAATTTTCTGATTTGTAACCTGCCTTTCCTTCTTTGTTGGCATCTGTATAAAATGTACGAACTCCAGATATGGGTTTTTGCCGTACAATTCGAGGCAAGATCCATTCAGCTCTCTTTATAAGATCAATTCTATTGCTTTTGGGATATTTGCTGTTAATTTCTCCCAAAAAATTACTGCAAGCTCTTTGCCAAGGTTCACTTTCTGTCCATAATTTTTCAATGTCCTCCTTAGTTAATGGTACGACAATTTCTGCTGGGTCTATGCCTGCTAATTGACGAAGTCTCATTTTTCCTTTGTAAATCAAGTCAGAGATTTTTTCCACATAAGTTTTTAATTTTTTATTTGGTTTATTTGGTAAAAATATCCATTCCAATATAATATCTTCCCTCTGCATTAATATTCCAGTAGGAGAACGCCTAGAAGGTAAGATAACCAAAATGCAATCCAGCTTTGGATCAATACGATTCACGTGTCCTTCATGCACTTTCTTTTCTACCAAGGCTAATTCTTTCTCAGCTTCAGGTGATAATTCTCTTGGACTATTTAAGTCCTTGTCACCTTCTAAGGTTTTGAACAAATTAGTCAGTTCATCATTTTTTACCCCAACAATAGTTCGTAGATGAGAAATATCTCCAAATAATCTTTGAAAGTCATTAAGAGTCTGTAGTCTATCTCTCCGAATTTGCACCTTTTGGGGTCTAATTTTTTGTAGCTCTATTTTATATCCTAAATAATTAATAGAATCTCCTCTTTGTATCTTTTCAGGAGCAATTTGTAATCCCCAGCGAGGCAAAATTTTCTTTACTTCTTCAAACATTATTTCTAAAGTATCTGCATTTGAGTCAGCTAGTAAAATATCGTCCATATAATGATAAATTATAGATTTAGGAAATTTTTTACGTATCACTTCCAATGGCTGTTGTACAAAATATTGGCACAGAGTTGGGCTATTCAACATTCCCTGTGGGAGGACCCTCCATTGAAATCTTTTAACTGGTTGAGAATTATTATAAGTAGGCACTGTAAAAGCAAATCTTTCTCTGTCTTTTTCTTGTAAGGGTATTGAAAAGAAACAGTCTTTTAAATCAATAACTATGAGAGGCCATCCTTTTGGTAACAGAGTAGGCAAAGGCATCCCAGATTGTAGAGAACCCATTGGCTGAATTACTTTGTTAATTGCCCTAAGGTCTGTTACCATTCTCCATTTACCAGATTTCTTTTTAATAACAAATACAGGAGAATTCCAAGGGCTGGTTGATTCTTCAATATGCTGAGCATTTAACTGTTCTTCTACCAGCTCTTCTAAAGCCTGGAGTTTCTCTGTTGTTAAAGGCCATTGCTGGACCCATACAGGCTTGTCTGTTAACCATTTTAAAGGTAGAGCTGTTGGTGTCTTTGGAAGATCATCAGTTATTGTGCCCTGTTCTTGTATAATATGGATGGCTGGTGACCACTCATTAGAACAATATCTTCTAATATTTCTCTCAGTAACATGTGCTAGTTTATGATTTGTTTCTGAGATTGGAGGGATGTTAATCTGAGTATTCCATTGTTGCAACAAGTCTCGACCCCACAGGTTCATAGTTATGTTAGCCACATATGGTTTTAATTTTCCTCTCTGTCCTTCTGGACCTATACATTCGAGCCATCTTGCACTCTGTTTCACCTGAGATAATGTCCCAATTCCTAACAGTTGAACGTTTACCTCCTGAAGAGGCCAAGTTGGATGCCAAAATTCTGGTGCAATTATGGTAACGTCCGCACCTGTGTCTACCAGACCAGACAACAAAACACCATTTATTTTTATCGTTAATTTTGGTCTTTGTTCATTAATAGAAGTTTGCCAAAAAATTTTCTTTATGTTTTCTCCTGAATTTTCTATTCTCTCTGTTTCATCATTCTGACCAGCATGATTTATTCCAATAGGCATTTGGTTATTTAATCGCTCTCCAGAGCAGGCATTTCCTCTATGGCTGCCGGAAAGGTTTGAACTGGATTTGCACTGGGGGCCTGCCTGAGGCCCCTCTGGGAGTTTCCCGAAGACTGAGGCAAAGGATTACCCTGTCTGTCCTTTGTTGATCTACATTCGTTGGTCCAGTGTTTTCCCTTACCACACCTTCTGCATACTCCAGAAGGAAGGGGCATTCTGTTGCCATTGTTCCTTGAAGAAACATTGTTTCTGGAAATGACCTGTCTACAGTCCCTTTTCAAATGTCCTTGCTTTCCACATCCAAAACATCTAACACTCCTCAAACCTTTTGAAATTACTTCTCCTACCCATGTATCATCATGCTCATCAGCTTCAACATTAATTGTTTCTCTAATCCAATCTTCCATAGGTGCAGATCTTGCCCTTAATGGCCTGATTATTCTTTTGCATGCTGCATTCGAATTCTCAAAGGCCAAAGATTCAATTATTGCCTTACCAGCTTCTGAATCCGAGACCGTTCTCTTTACTGCTGAAGCCAGTCTTTGTAAAAAATCTGTAAAAGACTCTTTTGGGCCTTGCTTCACCTTTGTAAATGACTCAGATTTTTTTCCTGGTTCCTCAACTTTGTCCCATGCATTCAAGGCTGCCGTTCGACATAAAATTAGGGTTTGGACATCATATAAACATTGTGCTTGTGCTGAAGCATATTGGCCTTCGCCCATAAGCTGATCCTGGCAAACTTGTACTCCTTTATCCCTCCACTGTTTTTCTATGTTTTTAGCCTCCTCCTTAAACCAAGTCAGAAATTGAAGTCTCTGGCTGGGTTCCAGAACACCTTGTGCGAGGTCCCGCCAGTCCTGTGGTACTATCCTATTATATGTTGACCAAGTGTTTAACATTTGCTTTACATATGGGGAATGCATGCCATAAGATACTATTGCCTCCTTAAACCTTTTTAAATCCAACATTTCAATTGGAGCCCAAGTATTTTGTGTAGCTATTTGATCAGGCATCTGCTGTACTGTTACAGGATAAATTAAGGGTGACTGTGTGAAAACAGGCTTTCTTTCTGCAACCTTATGATCCCGACTTGAAACAACTTCACTGTTAATTTCTTCTGTCTGAATTTTTACAGGTTTAACAAGTTCTTCTAACGCTGTTATCCTGGCACTTAAATGGACTATCTTTTTAAATATTAAAATGTGGATTATTATAGTGATGAGGTGCATAATTCCACCAATACTAATATTATATAGTTGTTCCATTGCCAGACTGCCTAAAATTTCGAACAAAAACCAATTTTCTTCCAATGCACACATAAAACCCATTTGTTTTTTAATGTGGAAAAAAAATTCTCTTTTAGATAGTTTCCTTTAAAATATCTGATATATTATGACTTACCAAATCTGCGTAGAACAGTAGAAATCCGAGGGGATTTTCAAAGCAGCCACCTAGTGTCCCAGGTGTAAATCCAGAGAGAGAGAGAGAGAGAGAGAGAGAGAGAGAGAGAGAGAGAGAGAGAGAGAGAGAGAGAAGAGAGAACGCACAAGAAAGCGTAGCCGGCTAAAGCTTAAATGCAGCCACGTGTTCCCTCTTGTGCCGAGTCAAGGCTTGGGTCTGGCTTCCTTAAGCTCCGACCACGTGCGTTGGCTTTACAGGCAGGGCAGGTCTGAGTTGTTTGTAGCACCGGCTTTAGGCAAGCTGCTCACAGACCTAGGCCCGGGCTAGAAGTTGCTACCCGGACTAGGACGCCAGCAGCTCGGACTAACAAGCCGATCGCCGCCGGCCGCCGTGTGCCGCCGCTGCCGCCGCCGCCGCGGGCCGCCTGCCGCCCTTGCGGGAAAGCGGACCTGCCGCCAAGCCAAGCAGTTTTTAATGGATTCTTGTCACGTTGGGCGCCAGATGTAGATGTAACCAACCGTCTTATTAAATAAGAAACACAGAAACAATGTAAAAGAGAAAGCCGAGAGGTCAGAGCTCAGAGCTAAAATCTCACCCTTCCTCCTGCTGTCCCAGCTTCGCGAAAAGAGACCTACCTCCTGTCGGTTCGTATTTTTAAAGTATGTTGTTCTGCCTTCTCATTGGTTGTAAACCCAAACACATGACTGCCTCGTCACTGTCTGAATGTATAGCCCCCTAGGTCTTAAAGGCATATGTCTCCAATGCTGGCTGTATCCCTGAACACACAGAGATCTTATGGGATTAAAGGCGTGTGCCACCACCGCCACACTCTTGCTATGGCTCTAATAGCTCTGACCCTGAACACACAGATATCTATGGGATTAAAGGCGTGTGCCACCACCGCCACACTCTTGCTATGGCTCTAATAGCTCTGACCCCCAGACAACTTTATTTATTAACATACAATCAAATTAATATTTCAGTACAAATCAAAATAATATTTCAATACAATTAGATTACCACCACAGGTGTGCTTTATTTTAAAATAATTATCGAGACACAAAATATTAAGGTATGCTAATGTTTTTAAAGAATTTTTTTTACTCATTCATTTGTGTGTGTGCGCGCGCATGCATGTGAGTGTTTTTGTATGAGCGCCAGAAGTGGGTATTGTATCTCCTGGAGCTAGAGTTACAGGTGATTGTGAGCTGTCCAGTGTACATGGTGGGAACTGAAACTCTGGTTCTCAGGAAGAGCAGTAACACCCTTAACTGCTGCGTCACCTCTCCAGCCCTTAGAGTACACTAGTCCTGAACATACAGCTCAGAGGCGGGAGGGCGTCGGGTGGGGACAGGGTGAGTAGCACACTCAGTAAAAGTGCTTGTTACACAAGCATGAAGACTTGGGTTTGATCCCCAGAACCCATGTCAGGATGCCAGGCCCAGTGGCATGCAGTTATGATCCATAATCCTAGCCCTGGTGAGGTAGAGACAAGAAGATTCATAGAGCTTGGTGGCCAGCCAGTTTAGCCTACTTGGGAAGGCCAAAAAAACCCACGTGGATAGTACCTTTAAAACAACACTTCTGTCTTCTGCCTCCTCTGTACATGTGCACCCACATAACACATCCCCAGTATACACATGTAGGCATCAGCACACATGCACTGACACACACCTGAAGACTCACACACACATCTACACCAGCAATCACACCCAAAGAATGCCACACTGTAAATTCTACCCAGAACGACACAGAGAACATTGATTTGCCAGTCTCTTTGCCCAACATTTAATCCTGGGGTCACATGTCTTGGATTCACCAATCAGTCCTCTGATTGCTTCTAACAGGGAATGTGTTGAATATGTCAAGAGCTTCAATATCCCTCTCCTAGTGCTGGGTGGTGGTGGCTACACTGTCCGAAACGTTGCCAGGTGCTGGTGAGTACTCTGTTCTCTTTCTCTTTTGTGGTTTGCTATGGACTCCCTGAAATTGGAGGGATGGTCCTTGTAGCCCACATGGTCAGCCTAACTCCCCCTGCTTGCTGGTTTCAGGACTTATGAAACATCTCTGCTGGTAGAAGAGGCCATTAGTGAAGAACTTCCCTATAGTGGTAAGGTCCACCTCATGATGCCTCCACAAGGGCACCATTCTCACCAGTCCCCAGAATGACCTTGTTTGAAGGCAGATGGGAAATGGTGCGTTCTAGGAGCTCTGCAGATTAAACCCCTGGGCTCAGAGCAGAGCAAATAACTTAATACATGGGGACCAGGATGGGAAAGGAGATGGGAATGTCCTAAGTAAGATGGGACTTACCTTTTTGTATCTCAGCCATACTAATGGTTCATCCCCTC
The DNA here is from genome assembly GCF_049852395.1 of Peromyscus maniculatus bairdii. Lineage (NCBI taxonomy): Eukaryota > Metazoa > Chordata > Mammalia > Rodentia > Cricetidae > Peromyscus > Peromyscus maniculatus. Next base: position 29,612,962 of record NC_134870.1, on the reverse strand, counting down.
TCCCAATCCCTTCTTATCTCTAAGAATACTTCGAGTACTTTGCCCCAGACTTCACGCTCCATCCAGACGTCAGCACCCGCATCGAGAATCAGAACTCACGACAGGTTAGCAGCTTGGAGACGCTGGACATGGCGATGAAGAGGACTCAGGAGAGGTCCGGGAGGTGGGAAGTAGGAGAAAGCGAGAGAAGGAAGTTCTGGCTGTCGCTGTCTCTCTTACCATCTCAGGGCAGCCCAGGATAAAGACAAGACAGGTGTCAACTGTCTGAACTCGAAATACTACTTAAAGCCAGGACGGTCAGGGTAGAAGGCAGAGAGAAGGGTGTGTTTTCTGGGGATCACCCAGGAGCTGCTGGCTTTTCTTTCCTCTCAACTAGTATCTGGACCAGATCCGCCAGACAATCTTTGAGAACTTGAAGATGCTGAACCATGCACCGAGTGTCCAGATTCATGATGTCCCTGCAGACCTCCTGACATATGACAGGACCGATGAGGCTGACGCAGAAGAGAGAGGGCCCGAGGAGAACTACAGCAGGTCTGGGGCAGGGCCTTGAGAGCAGGGGTTTGCTAACTCAGGTTTGCAGAGGAGACTTCCGAGTGGAAAAGTCAACGGAAGACGCTCTTTCATCAGGCCCGGCTTTTCTCCTCTAAAGGAGAAAGCTGCAAGTTTTCTACCTTTTGACACTTCTAATAACACAACAGCATATTTATTGAAAATGGTATAAACAGCATCAAAATATGTTCTTTTTCACACAGTCCCAGAATCATTCCATGAAAGTAACCACTCTTCATGGTTTGACTTAAGTCTTTTTGGACAGATCATTTTCCATAGATTATAAGAATACCTCTACATGCACATGCACACGTGCAGAAGTTTATTTACGTAGTTACTTTTTTTTCTTTGATGCTTTATCTATTTATTTATTTATTTATTTATTTTTATTGTCGCCGTTGTTGTTTTTCTTTGTGCAGACCAGTCTGGCCTCGAAATCAGAGATCCTCCTGCCTCTGCCTCTTTTGTACTGGGTTTAAAGGCATGAGCCACCATGCCTGGTTCTTTCTTGGTGTTTTTGAGATTGGGTTTCACTATCATAGCCCAGGCTGGCCCTGAGTTCATGATAATTCTCTGCCTCAGCTTCCTAAATGCTGGGCTAAAGGCATGTCCCACCCTACCTAGCTTGTTTATAAATTTTTTGTTAATACAAATAAGAGTATTCACTGTATGTTGCTCTGACTTGCATTTGCCTGTTTCTTTCTTTTAAAAAGATTCTTCCGTGTCAGTGTGTATAGCATCGGTATTTTCTCACCATTGTGTGGTGAGAGCATAATGTAATCAATTACCGCTCATGGATAGTTACATTATCCCTCCCCCACTCCACTACTATTAAAGTAGTAAAGAATGTGACCCCGAATCCCCTAGGTATACATCTTTGCATGCTTGTTGGAGTGGGTCAGATTCTCAGAATTGTTGGTGTTAGGGCAAAGGCCATATGTATGTAGTAAAACTTTTTATATTTGCTGTCAAATTGCCTTTTAAAAAGTCTTCAGTGGTTTATTTACATTCTTGTTTTTAAACCTTTTATTTATTTTTAGATTCATTTATTTTATTTTATGTGTATGGTGTTTCACCTGCATGTATTTATGGCACCACTGTGTGCCTGGTGCCTGCTAAGGCCAGAAGAGGGTGTCAGATCCCCTGGGACTAGAGTTAAAGGTGGTTGTGAGCTGCCATGTGGGTGCCGGGAAGAGAACTCGGGTCCCCTGCAATAGCAGGGAGGTACTTTTAACCGTGGCGCCGTCTCTCCAGCTCCCTATTTACATTCTTGCCAGCATTTTCCTCAGTCCTGAGCATTGAACCAGACATGTCACTGCCCACATTCTGTTTTGTAGGGTTCTTAGGTTTATTTGTTCAGCTGTCTTCTCCAGGTTTGAGAATTGTATTGAGTGAAGTGTGTGTGTAAATAATCTTTCTTAGATCTATGTTGAAATATTTGTAGCTAGAATGAAATAGGGAGGGAAAGATTATATATATATATATTTTGCTGTTTGTTAATTCTTGAAGAAATTTCTGGAAACTTAAGAAAATGAACAACAGAATCCAGAAGGGGGAGAGAGAGAGAGAGAGAGAGAGAGAGAGAGAGAGAGAGAGAGAGAGAGAGAGAGAGAGAACACAAAAGAGAAGGAAGGAAGGGAGAGAGAGAGAGAGAGAGAGAGAGAGAGAGAGAGAGAGAGAGAGAGAGAGAGAAAGGAAGGAAGGAAGGAAGGAAGGAAGGAAGGAAGGAAGGAAGGAAGGAAGGAAGGAAGGAAGGAAGGAAGGAAGAAAAGAAAGAGAGGGCTGGAGAGATGGCTCAGAGGTTAAGAGCACTGGCTGCTCTTCCAGAGGTCCTGAGTTCAATTCCCAGCAACCATATGGCGGCTCAGAACCATCTATAATGAGATCTGGAGCCCTCCTCTGTCATGTAGGCAGAACAATTGTATATAATAAATAAATCAATCTTTATAAACAAAAAGAGAAAGGAGAGATAGAGAGAGAGAGATGGACTTAGTAGGGGAACAGGTCTTACAGGACTGAGACCACTGAGTTGATGTTGGGCTCTGCTGCAGACGTGGATGACTTCTCAGTTCCTTCTAGAACTTGCTTCTAGGTTGTGGAATTCTGGCCTCCACTCTGTCCTCTGGACTTGGTCTTGACCACTCTGGCCCTTGGACTTCCCCAGTCTCTCTCCCCTGTGGGTAACCCCTTATTCCCTGGCTTGGGTGAGGAAGTATCGAACATCTGGCTCAGGCTCCTTCTGACCATTATCTCCTTGCATCTCGTGATCTCTAAAGCTGGGCTTCCAGAAACTGATTTCCACTGTCTTAGTTGGTTTGGCAACACCTGTTTCTGAGTTCTCCTTTTTGTCTAGGTTTGACTTTTTCTTCTATAGTCACGTGCTCACTTCTGGTTCTCATCTCTGCATTATTCAGCCTTCAGGACAGCCAGCAGGAGCTTCTTTCTGTTCTAAGCCTCGCCTCACCATCAGGCCACTGGCTGCTCTGGCTCCAGCTAACATATGACTTGCAGAGTGGCCACAACGAGTTAGCGCCTTTGCAAAGCTCTGGGCTCCACATGAAGTACTTCATGTTATCGTTCTGTTGCCATGGGACAGCCTAAGAGGTGGCTCTTATCCACTGATGACTAGAGGAGGAATCCAAGGCTCAGAAAGATGAAGGAACTTTCCTAGGGTTCTGCAGTTCATATCAGGGCTGAGACTCAGTCCTAAACATTGACTCCCCTCCTTTTGCCCGGGGCTTTCAGAGGTGATAGAGATGGGCTTAGCTTACTGAGTAGACAAGACCTTGTCTGCCTTTAGTTCCTTAGCTTCTCTTCAGTGACCTTCTAGTTCTCTCTTTCAGAGATTAGTTTTCCACAGAGAGGGAGGCCAGTGTCGAGTGCCTACTGACCCTGTATCGCTGTCACTTCCCTTGCCAGGGGAGTTCAACATCATGTCAGTCTTCCCGAAAAACTTTCCTTCTCCTTGCACTTAGAAGCAACAGCTTGAAAACATCAAGCTGCACACAGATCCCTTACCTCATCTTCTGAAACTACTTTTGTCTGCCCACATGACCCCCAATAGTCCTGGCCTCCTTGTCATTCTGGAATGGCTCAGTTTCCTTGGATCTTGTGATTTCTGGACTTGGTTTTCTTGTGGCTTGACACAACCTTCCTGAGATCATTGCCTGGCCAGCTTCTTCACAGAAGTCAGGCATTTCATTCTCAGAACAGTCTCTCCTGGCAATTGTAGGTAAAATGTCATCCTCTTGTTCACATCAGACTCAGTCATGTAGGACACTCCACCGTTTGAAGTTACTGTATTCATTCCTTTGCTTTGTTATTGCTGGTCTCATGAGGTAAACTTTGAGACATTGGTGGAAACCGTGTCTGGATGATTCTCTGCTCTTTTGCTGAGCCCTACAGCAGTACCTAGCACACAGAAGTCTCCATGTATCAGATACGTGGATTGCAGTAAGTTCCTGCCAGCAAGAGGAGAGGAACTGACTTTGGAGAAGAATAACAGAGAATTGACTCTGAGGAGGGTGCTGGGAGGAGTCTGGAACTTGAAGAGTGGGTTCCTAATCTCTTGTCCTTGCTTTGCAGGCCGGAAGCACCCAATGAATTCTATGATGGAGACCATGATAACGACAAGGAGAGTGATGTGGAGATTTAAGAGCAGCATGGATCTGTGCCCAGGAATTCCTTTTCATCTCTTGGGTGGGAAGGAGAGTATGGCTCCCCCAGTCCTGAACTGGAGACCCCCAGGGCTTTTACTAACTCTGGTAAAGGGTTTGGAAGCCACATGTGGTTCTAGAATCATCTACCCTTTTTCCTCAAACTGTCATAGCCTGATGATGGTCCCTACTGGGGATGAGACGGGGACAAAGGTCTGGAGCATCATGGGTAAGGAGCCCTAGAGACTGGTCCCCAGCCCCTCCAGCCCTGTGTTTGTTCCTGCCCGCTTCCAACTCAGAGACTTTAGGGATGGCATTTTTGACAGTACTGAGTCACCTCTGACGTTGTCCTGGGTTCCTCCACAGCTGTTCTTGTTCCCACGGCAGGTGAACAGTGAGGGGGAGGAGGGCCTGGCTCTCGAACCCTGAGCTGCAGAGGGAGTGCACTGGCAGGTAGGGGAGGATGTGAAGATGGCCTGCTCTAACTGGCTTTGTGTCCATTTTACCACTGTTTGTAATCTAATAAACCAATCGGTATTTTTTTGTACCTCCTGGAAATTTTAATTCTTGTTAGCTATCTATGTATGATGGGAAAAGGAAACAGAGATGATGATGTGTATAATAAATTGTTAACGTTCATTCAGGACTTTATGTTAGGCCCTATGTGTGTGTTCTCCATGGATTATTTTACTCAAATGGGGAATTAACAGAACATCTCTGCTAAAGAATTATATTAACATGGGAAGGCTTTAGGTATGTGAGCATGGGTGTTTGAGAAGAGGATTCTAGGTGGTAAAGATAGCCTGAGATAAGCACAGTAAGTGCTCAGCTATGCTGGATGTAAGAAACTGCAGCTAGCCGGGCAGTGGTGGCACATACCTTTAATCCCAGCACTCGGGAGGCAGAGCCAGGCAGATCTCTGTGAGTTCGAGGCCAGCCTGGGCTATGGAGTGAGTTCCAGGAAAGTCGCAAAGCTACACAGAGAAACCCTGTCTCAAAAAAAAAAAAAAAGGAAAGAAACTGCAGCTGTATGGACTACAAACACAGACCCTTTCCTGGAAGACTTTACAGTCAGGGGCATGGTAAATGGAGGTGTGGACAGTGGTACAAGAAAAGAGTGTACTTAGAAGTAAGTAGCGTTGGAATCCTGGACAGCCTGCCGTGAGAACTGCACACCGATGCAACTTCTCATCCAGCAGTTGGAAGGCTGGGAACACGAGGGAGATGAGGGCCATATTTAGGAGACAGCAAGGTTAGTGGAGACCCTGATATTGCATCTGAGCACTGGAGGCTCCCAAAAGTGACCGACCCGTCCTCAGGAATATACATACACTTGAAATCCTTTTCTGCAGTCTTCGGGATTATTCGGTCCATCCCTAAAGGCCTCCTGTTGGTAGACGTAGTCAGGAGAACGGATGGAGTTGCTGAGAGAGATCATGTAAAGACCATACCTAGAGAACCCATGCAGACACATTTGGTTTATGCCTGTCGGAAATCTTGGTTTAATATGGTTTGGCTGTCCGATTAATCTGTGTGTAAAGTTTCTGTCAATTATGTTACAAGTCACTTCAACTCCCAGAGTCTCAGTTTCTTAAATGGTGATACCAGTAGAGTCTATCTGGAAATCGTGAGGATTCAGTGAGAAAAGATGCCATGTTTAACATACAGCCTGGCCTATGGTTTGTGCCAGGGATGTAGTAAACTGTTTAATTGCTGCTTAGGCTATTGGCAATAATTAGTTTGTCTACATAAGAAACAATTAGAAAGCTAAGCTAGGATTCAGAGCTGGGTAATGTAACTCCATAGCTGGTCTAGATCGGCGCTGGCTCAGACTCAGTTCCTGGCCCATCGTTTTCTATATCAGGTAACTCAATTTTTACATTATTTTTTAATGCACTTACTGCCCGGGGAATCCTATAGATACAAACTGCATCATCCCACAAAACCTAGCATTAAATTTTCATCCAGAATAACAAGTGTTTCTACGATAAGGGTCTCGGTCCAGACAATAAAATTCTGGCTGGGGTGTGAGGTGGTCTAGCCTTACAGCCACGTGGGCCCTGCGTGGGAGCCCGAAGGCCTCCTCTGTTCCAACCGCCAGGGGGCAGCACTCCCCGCGGCGGCCTGGCAGAGCAGCACCGCCCCCTTTCCGTCCCCCCCCCTACACGTGGGTCCGAATGGTTAGGCCCGCCGGGCAGGTAGCGCGCTTCCGCGGCGTCCCTCCACCCCCACTCCCTTCCCCCATTGGTAGGGGCTGCGGGTCCGGGCGGAAGTGGGGCAGGCGGGCGGGAGCGAGGCGTCACCGTTGTATATTCATGAGGCGCGCGCAGCCCAGCATGTTAATGAGGCGGGGCGCGGCGGCCGGCTAAGAAGGCTGCTGGGCGGCGGCGGCGGCGGCGGTGGTTGCTGGCTCCGGGCAGCGGGGCGCGAGTGGCGTAGACCGGGGAGGGTCCCTGGCCGGCGCTAACCAGGACATGGAGCCGTCCGGCGGGGGCCTGGGGCCCGGCCGCGGGACCCGGGACAAGAAGAAGGGTCGGATCCCGGAGGAGCTGCCCGCGACGGGCGGCGACGGCGGCAAACCCAAGAAATTTGTGAGTGTCCCTCCCACCCTGCCCCTCCGCCTGGCGGGGTGGCCGCCCTCTGAACTCGGGCGACCCTCGCCGCCCCTCCGGGGGCGCCTGCCTGCCGCCGGGGAGCCGCCCCCGCGCCTCTCTTCCTGGTTTCGCTGGGTCCTGGGCTTCGCGGTCGCACCGTCTCCCCCTCCGGGACCGCGGGAAGCCCGGGGACTCCCACCTGGCCCTCGCCTCGGCCACCTCGGAGCTTCCCTCGCTCTTGGGTCGCCAGGCTCTGCGCTCCCGCCCCCGTGGCCCCGCGGACTCGCAGCCCCACTTCCTTTCTTGTGCCTCTAGTACCCCCACACGTCTTTTTATTTTATTTTATTTTTATTTATTTTCTTTCTTTTCTTTTTTTTTTTCTTCTTGGCCCCCTGTAAGCTGTTCTGGGTCCCTTTTTCCTCTTCTCACCCATACTCCGTTTGGGGTATTCTCTTTCTTCTAAAAGGTCATTTCCTTCCTCACTAGTGAGCTCTCTCACCTGCTAACTTTCCTCCCGCCCTGTCCCCTTCCAGGGCCCTCAGCCCGGTGTCACCTGCTAATGCTTCCCCTCAGGAATGTTACCTGGCTTGAGTCCTGTCTTCCCTCCTCCTCTGGACGTTTGTCCTTGTAATTACGGGTATGGGTTCCTGCCCAGGTCCTGTGGTCATTGGGGCATGGCAGTAATGGACCTCAGTATTTCCCTGGCCACAAAACCTGTTTTTTTTTGCCATGTTGCTCACCACCTCAGAGGTGTAGAACTTTTCTCACGCTGCTATGCCCTTCATGACCCGAGATGGTGATTAACCCCTTGGGCAAGTCCAGTAAGTTTGTGAGTAGTTTGCTTTTCACACTTTTTAAAAATAATAGCCATTTCCTCCACTCACCTTTTGCCATCTTCTGTGCTCCTGGGTTCTCGACATCCCTTTTCCTACCTGTGGGAGAGTGTATCTTTCCTTAGGGCCGGTTGTCACTCCCAGTCCCAGGGACTGCCGATGTTCATGTAACTCGATATTGTACTACCTGTTGCCTCTCCTGACTTAAGTCCTCTTTCTTCTCTCCAGGGAGCTCCTTGCCTCTTACTGTGAAAGCTTTGAAAGATACTGAGCAGTCAAAAAGGGAGTTTCTGCTCAACCGTTTGACATTTGCTAACTAGATACTTCGTTGGCAATCTCTCTGACCAGCTAAATGGCTTGTAACTCTTCCCTCTCCCCTGCTTTCTTTCGCGCACCCCCCTTTTCCCCCCTCAGCGTTCTGATCCAAGTCCACATGTTTTGAGAAGTCAACTGATCAAGTTGTGAAGTGGGAAGAAAACGTTTTGTGACCTGGAGAGTTGGGAGCATACAAAACTGAATTAAAAGAGTGACTGACTCATCTCTTCCTATTTCTAGCAAGACCAGGTGCTCCTGTTCTGTCCTTTCCAGTGACATACAGGCTGTCAGTAACTGTTTGATCCGGCAAATACCTTTGTAGAAATAGGATCCTAGGTGACCAGGGCAGTGTATAGCCTTGGGTTCTTTCCTTAAAGGTAGGAATTGACCCTCCAGTTTGAGAACTTTCCTTCCAAAATGTAAGTTTTAGGGCCTGTGTTCCTTCTATTTCCGGATCTTTTTGTTTTGATTTTGTTACCATGGATACTGTTTGACCTTCTCTATCCAAACTAGCTATTCTTGCTGATTTGTAGTGACCTCTGTGACTTGTTACTGTTTTTTTTTTCCTCCAAGTTTTATATGTGCTTTTTATTTGTTCTGACACTTGTGTTTCATAAGTTGGTGAGATCTACTTAAGTGTGTGGTCCTGTAAGTTGAGAAATCCCAGGAAACTCCACTTCTTTTTCACCTGTTTTTTGGCACGTCACAGAGTCTTGTGTTCGCTGAGTGGATTTGGCTCAGAGTTGTTGATATTTCCTTTGCAGAGGGTGGAGCTGAACCTAGTTCTCTTTTACTGAGGTTCTGGTTTTAACCCTTAACGTTACTGAATTTTAAAAAACTGGGTATTGCAAATAGTGAGGATTGGAAGGTTTCCAGGAAAGCAGGCTGCTTCACTTCCTAATTGCTAAATATAATCTACCTTAAGGCACCAGGATATTCGTTCTCACTGCTCTTTATGAGAACTATGAAAACGAGAGACAAGGAGCATTGCAATCCACTTCTCTTTGTCTCTGTGTGTATAAGTATGTGTGAGTGGGTGGAGTGGGTGAGATTGCCGGGTGCTTTTGTCACCCAGGGCTCAGCTTTCTTCAACTACTGGCTGGAACCAAACTCGAAGCTCTTTCGCCTACTCCACCTTTTCTGAAGTGTGGTATCCGCCAGAGCTCCCCTTCTGAGTGTGCTATATAAACCCTCTGGCTTGGACTGAGTGTGCTGGGAGGTTTGCATTCGAGTGGCTGCCGTCCCTTTGGCTGCTGCTCCATACCTTTCTGAGCAGGTGGTTTGCCTTTGAAGGGCTGCAGTTCATGCCTTTCTGGCTTATGCACATCCTAAGTACAGGTAGGCTGACAAGAAAGCTCATAAATTACCTGAGATCTGCTCTTCACCCTCTGAGGCATCTTGTGTGGAGAGCAGCGGATCCTAGTTTAAAAAGTGAATAAGCATCATCTTTGAAAGGCATGGCTGCTGCAAATGTTGATGCTGGGCTGCCTGGTTTTCCCCTTGGTTCTTGATGAGTCTGTCTTCTGGGCCATGAGCGTTTCCCTTCTACAGCATCATTCCAGTTCCTTTCGGAATCCTTTCAAAGGAAGGAAAATAAAAATTCCGAGTGAACAGAGTGTTTCTGACTTTGCAGCAGGGACGAATGTGGGTGTCCAATACACTCATTTCTGAAATATATGTAAGGAGAGCCAGTGGTAGGAGGCTGTAGAGTATCCCTGCATTTAATAGATTACATGTCTTCTCACACAGTTGAGAAATTAAGACATTTTAAGAACAGCGATTCCTGATTCAATGAAGAACATAAGTTCAAAAAGCAAGGAGAGTTGGTAAATGTTCCAGTACTTAAAACAACTGAAAAGGCTTTTTTTTAAAAGATGTATTTGTTTTTATTTTATGTGTGTGAGTGTTTTGCCTGCATGTGTGTGTATGTTCACCATGTATGCTTGGTGCTTAAGGAGGTCTGAGGATGGCACTGGATCTCTGGAACTAGAGTCACAGATGGTTGTGAACTACCATGTAAGTGCTGGGAACCGAACCCAGGTCCTCTGCAAGAGCAACAAGTGCTCTTAACCACTGAGCCATCTCTCTAATCATCAGGAGCTGAACAGTTTTATGGACTGTAAATTGTTTGTTATAAAACCTAAGGAAGCAGTAGTATTCGTGATGAGGAACAGTATAACTCTGATAAGCACATGGACCAAAACAGACCTATTGTGTATTCTGTATGATATTCTGTATAACCTTTTGCTATCCTTATTGGTCCACACTGTAGTTTATAAATGGATTGCCAAGTTATTCTAGGGGAGAATTCTGTCTTCAGTGGAATGTAATAGAGACCCAAAAGATACAGTTGTATACCACATGTGACTCAGAAGAATAGGTTAAAATCATGTTGATTAACAGGAAATATGAGACATGGTAGGGACACAATATGAAAGTGGTTCCTTCTACTCTGTGTTTGTTGAAAACATTCATAGTTACAAAAACCATTCTCATTTTGAAACTAGTTTATGTTAAGATTTTTTTCTTTTTTGTCTTGAGCCTTCTGCTTTCAATCACTTGTTTCTTGGTGTAGGGACACGAGCATCTTGGCGAAGCAGCTGGGTGTTTGCCTGTTACTATTATCTGACACTTCCCTGTAGCCAGCTGCTTGTCTGTATTCACCCCTTTGGTGCTCTTCTGGTGGCTGGTTTGAGCATAGCCAAGGCAATTAGAAACGATTAAGACCAAAATTTCTGAGCAGGCCATGGTGGCACATGCCTTTAATCTTAGGCAGGTGGATCTCTGAGGCCGAGGCTAGCCTGGTCTATGCAGTAAGTTCCAGGACTGCCAGGGCTACATAGAAAGAAACCCTGTTTCAGGGGTGGGGTGGGGGATGGAGGGAATACTAAACTTTCTGGAAGCCAAACTTGGAAAAAATAGTAATCACTATGCAAACCTATCTTCTCAAAAACAAACAAACAAACAAAAACCACAAAACAAACCCAAAAAACCAAAACCAAACCAAACCAAGAAAACACCCCCACCCCCAGCCCCAGTTTTTAGAATCATTAACTCCTTTTTAAGGACCTAAAAGGTTTACTGTGGAAAAAGACAAATATTGAGACTAATATTTTAATGAATTTCCTCATTATAGGATAAGTGGGTCAGTCATTCTTTCAGTTTTGAGATTTTTTTTTTTTTAAACTTCTGTTCATTATTAAAGCTTGTTATGAATGGTGCCCGTAACACTTGAGAGCTGGGGCCCGGTGAGATGTCTCAGAGGGTAATATAGGCATTTGCGCTAAGTCTGAAGATGTGTTCGAACCCCAGGACCCACATGGAAGGAAAGGACTAACACTTCCACGTGGGCAGCCATTCTCAAATACACACACACACACACACACACCAAACAAACAAACAAACAAATGTTAAAAGAATATAAAAAACGTTAGTGCTGCTGGGCGGTGGTGGCGCACGCCTTTAATCCCAGCACTTGGGAGGCAGAGCCAGGAGGATCTCTGTGAGTTCAAGGCCAGCCTGGTCTACAGAGTGAGATCCAGGACAGGCACCAAAACTACACAGAGAAACCCTGTCTTGAAAAAACAAACAAACAAACAAACAAACAAACAAAAAAAAAACAAACAACAACAACAACAACAAAAAAAAAAGGTTAGTGCTAAAAGAGTTTCACATTTCATCAAGTCCAAACACCTAGGTATCAGTCACTTCTTGCAGTTGTATGCTGACAACATCAAGGCGCTGAAAGGTAGAAGGTGGATGAGTAATCAGAGGGGAAGCAGACATTTTGGTTCCTTTGTTTCCTTTATTAAATAGTAACATAGGAGTGGACTTATAGGGGAAAGGTGCAAGAGGGAAAAGAAGCTAGTTCTCTATTGCTTGGCTCGGTGACAATTAGGGCGTGTCATTTGCCTTTTAAACATTGTTTATATTTTTTTCAAGTAGGACAGAATAGACAGACTTGGGAGGAATTTTATCCTAATGGAACTGAATTAAAAGAAGTGAGATCTCTCTTAACATATGGAGACCCTGGATCCTAGCAGTATGGACCAGACCGTACTGAGTTGGCGACCCTTGCCCACTCCCAATAGAGCAGTCCTGAAATGTTGGCCTTCTAGTGTGTGTGTGGTGCTTCCTCAGTGTGGCTATAACTGTTGAGGCCCTGATGATGTGTGTGTCCTTACCTGTTCTTTGTCTTCCTTGAATCTGTTTAAGGTTCTGGTCGTTACATCTTTGTTTTGGTTTTAGCTTAGTACAAGTCTTTGGAATATATGTGTTTTGCACGTATTTTATTCTTCTTGTTTAACCATTTAAATTTCTTTTAAGATTTATTTATTTTATGTGCGTTGGTGTTTTGCTTGAATGTATGTCTATGTGAGGGTGTCAGATCCCCTGGAACTGGAGTTACAGACAATTGTGAGCTGCCATGTGGGTGCTGGGAATTGAACCCGGGTCCTCTGGAAGAACAGCTAGTGCTCTTAACTACTGAGCCATCTCTGCCCCTCATTTAAATTTCTTAATAGTATATTTTGGGGAAAAAAAGGCGGGGGGTATGCTTAATTTTGAAGAAATCCCTTTTTCCCCTCTGTTGGTCTTTGTATCATTTCAACATTTTTGCTAAAAGCCTTGCCACTTTTCTTTTCCATGCTTTAGTTCCACATGTTGGTTTTGAATTGGGACTTTCACCTGTGGGCAAGAATGGCCTTTCTGAAATTTGTAGGATCAGGGACTTTGAGATTCCAATTCTCCCCTCCCCCTCTCTTTCTCTTACACACACACACACACACACACACACACACACACACACACACACACGCAGTTAGATAGTGCTCACTTTTGTTTTCTTGTACTCAGTGTGCTACTTGTTGTATAATGTCAGTCTTAAAATGTATAAATATTAGTGAAGATTTAGAGTTTTTACATGAGGATGATAGATTAATTCCAGGATAAAGAGTAATTATAACTGGCAGCAATAACAATCCGAATGAACGCTTCCTGTGTGCCTAGCAATGCGCTAAGGAGTGTTGGAGACAGTGACTCATGAGTATCTACACTGGCTCTGTAAAAGAGGCACTGCTATTATTTTCACTTTGTAGGTGACTGGATTAGAGTCCACTGAGATTGGGCAACCTGCTTGAGACACACAAGTAGAAAGTAGCAGAGCTGGGATTCACATTAGGTCTTACTGACTGATTCATTATTTTGTAGTGTCAGTTCATGTGTAATCAGCCTTTCACATCTGCTCTGTAAGAGTATTCACTTCTAGAAATTTCCTGGAAAATTTTGGTGGTATCTCCTTAGAGTCCTTTGGTCATCTGTAGTCTATTAAAACTGGATTCTCTTAGAGTCCGATTAGTGGGAAAGTAGTACAGGGTTTAGATGTACAAAGTGCATTGGCTAAGTGCCCAAATGCTTTGTGTGTTTGCTAATTTAGACTTTGAAGTGATTGGAAGAATCATAATTAAAATTATCTTAGACATGAAAAAGTAGCTGTACTGAGAATGCAAACCCCATCTTCCCTCTGGCTCAGGAGTTATTACTCAGTTGTGCAAAACATTTTTTTTTTTTTTTTTTTTTTTTTTTTTGAGTAACCTGATTTCCTTTGTAAGTAGACAGCATCATCTGTCTGGAGTTTCAGTTGTTGAGAGCAGCAAGTAGTGGTGACAGACAGAGAAAGTGAGGCGGAACTAAGGCCTAAGCCCATCTTCACAGTTAACCTTTTCATGTTTAAATTTGATGTTGGGCATTCCTAAACACTTACTGTCCTGAAACTTAAGGATTGCAAATGACTACTAACTCCAGGGTCTCTTCTTCATCTGAGTGAGAACTGCTGACTTTGCTCTTTAGACCCGGCAGTTATTTGCCTGTAGTTAATAATTAAGACATTGCCCCAGAGATCCAAGTGCATGGAACTATAATTTTCTGTATCATTCGTGGTTAAAAGTAGAGAACAAGTTTCTCTTTTTGCCCATGCCCAAATAGAGCTACCTTGGATCCGAAAACTAATCATAGAGTCGTGTGGTTATTGTATCAGATTTCAGCCTTGATTTTTTAAGAGGTTATAATCTCAGCCATATATATATACTCAACTAGGAAGGAAAGGCTCTATCCAAGGCTGTGAACGTAAAATGTGTGTGTGTGTGTGTGTGTGTGTGTGTGTGTGTGTGTGTGTGTGTGTGCTGGGGATCATACTTGTGGCTTTGTGTATGGTAGGCCAGTGATCTACCACTGAGCTGCACTTTGAGCTCAGCATAAACTTTAAATGGTATCCAAATTTAAAGAACTTGGAAAATTAAATGGAAGTGTTATTGATCTGAGAAAAGAGCTGAATTTCAGAATCTTGAATGATGGATATGAAAGAATGTTAGAATGATACAGTTTAACTAGCCCTTTGTTTTTTAGATGAGAAAGGTTATCTTGAACCCATGACCTGCATAGTACACAGTCTAGAATTGGATGGTCTGCTCTTTCCATGCATGTATTGCTGCATGGTTGTGACCATACCACTACTAATTAGTCGTATGAATTTTGGACAAGTGACTTCAGTTTGCTTGGTCTTTTCTTACAAAACCTGAGGGTTATTATGAATCATTCCTAAGGCCTATGCCAGTGTGCTGGTGTCTTAGATTCTGTAAGAAATCCAGTACGGTAATGGGTAGTGTTCATTTCCTAGGAGATGAGTACTGTGACTGGCCCTGGAAGGAATTTTCTAAGGTGGGGAAAAGTGCAAACAGAGGTTCAGGTATGTGAATGTGTGCTGGAAGTGAAAGAAAATCCCATTCCATTGTTGGGGGCTAGAGAGATGGCTCAGCGGTTAAGAGCACTGACTGTTCTTCCAGAGGACCTGGGTTCAATTCCCAGCACCCACATGGCAGCTAACAACTGTCTGTAACTCCAAGATCTGACACCCTCATATAGACATATGTGCAGGTAATGCACCAATGCAAATAAAGTAAAAATGAGTAAATTTAAAAAAAAAAAAGAAAATCCCATTGTTACAGGAGTCACAGAGAGATGGGAAGTAGATCATTAGGAAAGCTAAAGCCACATCAGTTATTTTCCTTGGCAGAAATTTTAGGTTCCCTTCTTGTAAAAACCTTTAGAAAAAAAGGACTGAAAATCAGCATTTTATAGCATGTGATATACATTGATATCACTTTGGGGCTATATAATGTATGGTGATGACATTATGAGGTCAGGATATTTAAGAACTCAGATTTTCTGTTAAGGTCCAGGAAATACTTATTTTTATTTTATTTGTGTGGGTACACCCACATATGGGTGCTGGGAATTGACCCTGGTCCTCTGGAAGAGTAGTCACTATTCTTAATTGCCGAGCCATCTGTCTAGTCCCCACCAAATAATTTTTGCTACTTTTGATGGTGTTAAGTAGTTTAATTCTTTACCACTCAAAATGCATCCATCTTCTCAGAGATTATCTGGATCTTAAAAATGTGGCCATTCAGCTGGAACTGAAGGCTGTGTGATCAAATTGTGGACACAGTCAGATAATGCTGTTGTGAGAACAATCTGAGCCTGTGTTTGGGCCCAGTGCCTTCTTCCAAATGTCCTTCCTGACAGTGTGCTGTCTGTCACCTTTGGTTGCGTGCTTAGGGAACTGTTTGTTTTTCACTCTTCCTTGAATGTGAAAATATTTGTCTTCTTCTGGAGTCTTGCCTTCTATCCAGCCAGCTTTTAAGGTTCCTAAAAGCAGTAGTAATACTTGGTTCATGTTATTTCTAGCCTTTTCTGTACTTGATTTCAATGTTAGTTTGAGAGTCTTGTTTCAAGATTCCTCCCTTTCGTGGTCTAATATAAGAGATTGACAGTTCTGAAAACATTAGTTATCTCTCACCAAGGTAACTGTGAGCTAGAGAACCACTAACATAACTACCCCAACCAGAAGAGTGCTACGAAGAAAAAATGATTACTATCTCTGGAGATACTGTCTTACAGTTCTGACTTGTGTTTAATGAAGGAACATTATGTATGATTAAACATCTGAGTTACTTTACGGAGTGCAAGGCTGCTGACTTTTACCACTCTAAGTGAGAGCAGTATTTGACCCAGTGCTCATGTAAAGTGAGTAAGTGCAAGTCCCCATGGTATTTGAATCTATTAATACCATAGTCTTCCATGGCCATAGGAAGATTTACACAGACCATTAAAGAGGAAAATGAGACTAGTAGTCTGCAGGGTATGTCTGGGTCTCCATAGTAAATGGTAGTAGTCATAGTGCACCGTTCTTTTAGTTTTTAAAAAAATATTTATTACTGGGCAGTGGTGGCGCATGCCTTCAGTCCCAGCAATTAAGAGGCAAAAGCAGATGAATCTCTGAGTTCAAGGCCAGCCATGGCTATACAGAGAAATACTGTCTCAAAAACCAGAATAAACAAATTTCATTTCATGTGTATGAGTGTTTTACCTGCATGTATGTATGCCATGTGCAACACATGAGTGCCTGGTGCTCATGGAGTTTAGAAGCCGGCATTGGATCCCCTGGAACTGCAGTTACAGATGGTTGTGAGCTGCTGTGTGGCTACTGGGAACTGACCAGGGTCCTCTGCAAGAGCAGCAAGTGCTCTTAACCTTTGAGTCATCTCTCCAGCCCATACCATTCTTTCTTAACACTCGCTCGGTCAGCTGTAGAGTTTCTTTAGTTCCTTTATTTGGCCATAGAAGCTGATAGCTTTGGACTGTTGTAAAACTGTTCCATCTTGTTGGATTTATAGAGATACCTTTAGTTTTGTTTTTGTGTGAGATATATATCAAGGCTCCTCATTTGCAGGGTTCTCTGATGATTTCTTGATCCTTGTAATAAAGGGATGGGAGTTGGTCCTGGTTGGCGGCAGCTCTCAGCCTCTGCTATACAGCTTGTTCGTTACTTGTAGGCCATGGGTGACGTCTGTTTCCTGTGATTGAAACCACAAGAAGAAGTGGTAAGAAACCACTTGTAGGATATGTATTATCAGGCAAGCAGCAGGCAATGGGCACCCCTTAAAGAGAGCAGTGGTAACCAATTGCAGTCTTCCAGGTGCCCAAAGAGACCCTAGAAATGATTTGACCTCGTTTCCCTTTAAATGGGGAGGACACGGACACAGACACCTAGAGCTGTTTTGTTGGCCTTCGTTAGATGAGCTAGGCTTTAGAATCCAGCTGTTCAATATGCTCTCTCATTTTGCATTGTTGTTCTTAAATTCTACAAGTGCTCTCTTTGTCAGAATATTTACTAAGGTATGCAGGAGAAGAGAAAGTATTGAACATTTTGAATATGGGAATTGTTTTGATTTAAATCCTGTGCTAATGAGTTTTTTTTTTTAACTTCTTATACATTTTCAAAACATCAGTATCCAAAAACCAGAGTTTCTGCTTTTTGCTTTTATTTCACATGATATATGGATATTCTAGTTATTATCTTTGCACAAACTTTTTTTAAGAAATTTTTTTTATTCATTTTATATACCAACCACAGATCCCCCTCTCTTCCCTCCCCCCCCCCCCAGCCTTCCCCCTCCAACCCACTGCCTATTCCCTCTTCCAACAAGGTAAGGCCTCCCACAAGGAGTCAGCTGAGCCTGGTACATTCAGTTAAGGCAGGTCCAAGCCCCTCCCACTGCATCAAGGCTGATCTTTGCACAAATTTTTTATAGAATTGTAATTATGGCTTATACATTTTCTACTTTTAAAATATCCTAAACATCTCTGTTTCTTCAAGCTTTAAAAAATTATTTTTTAAAATAATTTATTTTTATTTTATGTACATTGGTGTTTTGCCTGCAGGTGTATCTGTATAAGGGCATCGGATTCCCTGGAATAGGAGTTACAGACAGCTGTGAGCTGCCATGTGAGTGCTGGGAATTAAGCCTGGGTCCTCTAGAACAGCAGCCAGTGCTCTTAACTGCTGAGCCATCTCTCCAGCCCCTAAAAAATATTTTTATTTGAAATGGAAATACTTTTTTGTTATAAAAGCAATATGTAGCTTTTTCTAAAGAAATATAGATAGGTATAGAGTAAAACAATCCCTTTGTTTTTCAGAAATTGCAGCTATTTAAAAATAGGACCAAAGAGAGAAATGCTTACTATTTGGAAATCTTTGGGTTCTAAGTACTCTGGCATGAAATTGTGTATGTGATTGTGTCATAACATAGTTCTTAGAAGGATCAGAATGACTTTAACTTTGGCTAATATTTCTGGTGAACAGTCAATTTAAACCATCACTGTGCTTCTGCTCTCTAAGATTTCTCTTAAAATCTTGTTCTAGGTTCATAAAAGGCTAGAAAAGGTTTTCTGTGGTTTCATTAGCTCAAGCCTGGCTTTTTGAGTAGCGCTGTCATTTTTGGATTATTTACTCTGTTATCAGTAGATGATTACTTCTGTCTATTCAGTGATGGTGTGAGGAGGAAAAAAGGGTGGTGTAACTATTATTTTGAATTAGATGGAATTAGGGGTAGGATTTAAACCAGGTGTCTTCATGCTTGCCGCCTGTATGTAGAAGTAATAGACAGCAAGTGTAGAAACTTCCTGTCTGCTGGGCCTTGGGTGTGTCCCCTGTGCCTACCCTAGAGGAGAAGATGTCCTGCTGCTCACATCACAAGGGAGGAGGACAGAGTTGCTAGGGTGATTGAGAAACAGCATTCCTGAGTCACTGACTCTTTCTAAATGAATGGTCAACACCCCTTTTTTAAAGGAGCAATGGCAATCTTCCCTGAACTCAGAAGGCTCAGTAAGAAAATGAGGAAGAACAAGCATAGTATTTGGAGCTTGAGAAATATATTGAAACTTTGGAAGAAATCTGTTATATCATGTGTTTTCTGATATGTGTTCAAGTTTTGTCAGAATTTTAAGGTATTTGAGAAGAAGGAAGCTTTGAATGCAGCTGTCTGCAGATGACAGATTATTCATTCCTTGTGGCTTTCACCCTCTTCCCTCAGCAGAGAAGATGGGCATGTCTGCCGGATACTTATTTCCCAGCTTTGAGCACTTTGTCTATTGACAGCTTATTTTTCAGACCATGCGTGTCTTTAGTGTAAGGTGCTGGCACTGTAGACTTGTAGGAGGGACGTGGCGTGCCCATCTTTCCTGTGACATGGGTTAGCCCTATACCAGTGCTTTAAGATGAGCTGGAGGCAAGAAGTTACTTTTTGTCCCCCCTCAGATTTACCTCCTTGACCACTAGAGGGGTAGCAAATATTTTGGACCTGTTAGCAAACACATCCTAATACTAAGACAATATCCCAGTTTGGCTTTGAACTCTGTCTCTCTGCTTCAGCCTCCTAAGTACTAGGACTTTAAATGTATGCCATGTCCGGCTTCATGATTGGCTTAGAGCTTTGCAGTCCATATTATTCAATTCTAAGCCTTATCCCCACTTCTATTTTAATTTTAGTTGGGAAATGAAATTTATTAGAAGGCTCTGTCCTCTGGAAATCTCATAAGGTTTTCTTAGATGAAGAGCTACAGGCAATAATGGATACTGAGAGGGCGAGTCTTATCTTTTCTAGAGAGTCTGCTGATAGGTTATCTAATCCCAAGGTCAGCATACTGAAACAACGCTAAACGGACTCAGCGGGTCTTATGTGCGTGTAGAGTGTGTGTGTATATATATGCATATGTATATATGTATGTATATGTATGTATACATGTAACTAGTAATACAAGAAGAAGTCAATAATTTGACATTGAGTGGGGAGACACAGGAAGAGTTAGGAGAAGAGAGGAGTAAAAATGGTACAGTACTCATGTATGAAATTTGCAAAAAGTAAAAATTTAAATAAAAAAGAAAGTACTCCCCCCCACCCCCCAAGGCTAGTGTATGCCACTACAGCTGGCCAATGTCCTCCAATAATTTTATTTCTGTTTGTTTATTTGGTTTTTTGAGACAGTTTCTTGCCTGTGTATCCTTGGCTGGCCTGGAACTTGTTGTATAGGACAGACTGTCCTGAAACCCCTGAGATCCACCCGCCTCTGTCTCCCAAGTGCTGAGATGATTTTAGACAGGAAATTTTTTGGGAGGGGTGTTTGAGACAGGGTTTCTCTGTGTAGCTTTGCATCTTTCCTGGAACTCACTTTGTAGACCAGGCTGGCCTGGAACTCACAGAGATCCGCCTGCCTCTGCCTCCCAAGTGCTGGGATTAAAGGCGTGAGCCACTGCCACCCGGCTTAGACTGGAAAAATTTTAAGTAAGTCATTTCGAATGTTTAAGTAGATTACTGGAATAGGGAATGGACTACAGCTGCCTAATGCTCGTAGGGCGTTTCTGACCTGCAGCTGACATGGATCTTGCCTGTAATCTTCAGTGTTCCCTGATGTGCAGTCAGGAAGAAGATACTGACTCAACAGCTGTATTGAGAGGATTCTTAATGAGGGCTGGAAGACCTCGTACTGTCCTACTGTTTGTTTTGTTGCTGTTTAGTGAATTCTAATGGGGTTATTATTTGTTTACTCTTCTCATATATTGAGGTATAGTTGACATAAAAGTTGTACATATTTGTGGCATGTGTGTATGTGTTGAGGAATTCTGGTTCTGGACACATGTAGATGTAGAGGTCAGAATAGCTTGGGGGAGTTGGCTTTTTTCTTTATTGTGAGTGTGTGTGTGTGTGTGTGTGTGTGTGTGTGTGTGTGTGTGTGTGTACCAGTGCCCCAACACGTAGAGGTCAAAGAATAGCTTGGGAGGGGAATTGGCTTTTTTCTTTCTACCATGTAAGTTCCAGGGATCAAACTCAGGTGGTCAGTCAGCTTGGTGGCAGGTGCCTTCACCCACTGAGCCATATCACCAGTCCAATACTTAGATTTTGAGACAGTCTTGTTTCGTATCCCAGTTTGGCTTTGAACTCTCAATCTCTCTGCCTCAGCCCCCCAAGTACTAGGACAGTTAGTGTATGCCATGCCTGGCTTCACAATTGACTTGGAGCTTTGTGGTCCATATTTTTCAATTCTGACCCTCCCCATCTCCAACCCCCATTTAGATTTCCTTTTCTCTAAGGTATCCTTTTTCTTGAGGTGAGTGTTGGAACTATGCACCACTCCCATTTAGGCTAACGGGTACCAATAATTGTGACGTTAGAAGCGGGTTTTTCTGTACATGGAGACGAAACGTGGATTCGTTTGCCATCCTCCTTGGGCCATTGGTGGAGAATGGGAGGGAAAGTTCTTTGTACTTAAAGTTGCTCATTGTTTCTTTCTCTCCAGTTCTGACTGACTTCTGTGTAAGAGGGAAGAGGAGAAGGGAGTCCAGCCTGTGTCTGTGGTTCTGTCATTATACATGATTTAATTTTTACAAGACACTTTGATTATTATCATTTTACTTTATTGTTTATTCTTCATCACCAGTCTAATGAGATAATGTAGCCATAAAGATAGGAATACTAAAACTGGAGTAGATTTCAAACAGCAAATACACGCACGCCTTTACTCCCTTACTGCCCTTGGGTGGAAATGTAAATTTCGTGGCAAAGCTAGATGAAGGTTCCATGGTAATTGAGTTCAAGTCTGTGTTGTAAATCCCTGTTGCCTCATCTAAGGAACTTCCTGTCAGTCCTATGATAGAATAAAGAAGTGAATCAGGGGCAAACCCCATAGATTCTGAATGTCAAGCGCTGCCTTTCTTTCTTGGGAGATAGATAGGATTTGAAAGGACGTTGTTGGTGATCCTTACTTCCCATTTTGCCTGTAGATAGTGGCCTTTGTCATTATCGAGAACTTACTACTTTTCAAAGAAGATGGAAACACTCCTAAATGGCATCTTGTCTGTTCCAAGATTGAATATTTCCCCAAGGACAGTTCATAAATATGTCTTGTATGCTGAAGCTCTAAGCGTAGTCTCCCATCTCATTCACAGGGAAAGGCTTGAAGGCTTAGTCTGATGGTTTACTGTATGTAATAATCCTACTTTTCTATCACAGAACTCAAAACTTTTTATTACTTGCTCAATTTGAACAGTATTAATGAATATACTGTACCATGCTTATGATGGTGCTTCAGAATCTATGGTGGTGTTAATTTTAAAATATAGTTTAGGATATGTCACGTGAGTAAAACACAGCTTTTGTTCCGGTACCACTTAACAGCCACAGAAAGAGTTGCAACAGTCATCTGTTAAGAAGGGTCTGACATATAAAATAGTAAGAACCTGGCATGGATAATGGCTAAGTGTAAATTTATAGACAAAGAATGGGCTTTGTTTTCTCACAGCATGTTACTCAAGTCCAGTGTTGCCTCATTAGTCATGGGGTTTATTTTACTAGAAGCCTTTCTGTAGTAAGACAGAAATCACTTTCACAGAGTGGTCTTTGACCATCTGTTTACTTACGATATCAGTGATCCTAAGAGGTGTGTGTCCAGTTATTTTCTGTTTTTGAACGAGGTCTCTCCCCCCCCCACCCCCATTTATTTTTGAGACTGGGTTTTTCTGTATAGCTCAGTATGGTCTTAAAATAGCTATAAAGCCAGGCTGGACTCAAACTCACAATCTTCCTGCTTCTGCCTCTTGAGCTCTGGATATAGGCAGGCCCGCCACGGCTGGCCAGTGTTTTGTTTTTAGTAAAACTGAAGCACAAAGAATTAAAATTACTTATAGCATGTCGGAAATAAAAATCAGAACTCAACGTCTTTTTCTTTCGGAACTAGATCTAGATAATTCTGGATTTCAGTAGTTGGAATAATGTATGAATTTCCTATTGCTGTGTAATTATCACCCAACTTAAAGCATGATGTGGACAGTGTGGGTGGGTTCTCAGAGAGTGACAGGGCTGAAATCAAGATGTCAGCTGAGCTCTGTGGAAAGTCTGCTTTCAGACTCAGTAGAGTATTGAAGAATTCAGTCCCTCACAATTGTGGGGCTCTGTTTCTTTGCTGGCTTTCAGTTTGGGACTTCACTCAGCACCCAGAGGCTGCCTGTAATCCGTGTGCTTTGGCCTTCATCTTCAGGCCAGGAATGGCACGCTGAATCTGCGTGTCGTGCCGTGTAGATTTGAAGCACAATCTTGTGTGCTGGGGTCAGGCCTACCTGGTAATCTTTCTCAGAAGTCCGTTTGTATCTTTCTCTATTGTTAGTGACATCATCACAGGGCAGTCAGTCTGTGATAGTTTGGATTTGGGGTCACATCTTAGAAGTCTACCACACTAGTATGTTCCTTGTTTTGAATTAGCCCAAAGGTAGGTAGTCAGGAAAAAAGTGCTGTATGCCTTTAAACCCCACACTTTAGAGGCAGAGGCAAGCAGATCTTGTGATTTCCTAGGCCAGCCTGCTTGTCTTAGTGTTTCTATTGCTGTGATTAAATACCATGACCGAAAGCAAATTGGGAGGAAAGGGTTTCTTTCATCTTATAGTTTACAGTAGCCTCCAGGGAAGTCAGGGTAGGATCCTGGAGGTAATAACTGGAGCAGAGGCCATGGAGGAGTGCTGTTTTTTACTGACTTGCTTCTTGTGGCTTGCTCAGCCTACTTTGTTTTGTTTTTTTGTTTTTCAAGACAGTTTCTCTGTGTGGCCCTGGCTGTCTTGGAACTCCCTCTGTAAACCAGGCTGGCCTGGAACTTAGAGATCTACCTGCCTCTGCCTCCTGAGTGCTGGGAGTTTTCCCAGTTGAGGTTCCTTTTTCCAAAGTGACTCTAGCTTGTGTCAAGTTGACATACAAACTAGCCAGCACACTGGTCTAAATACTGAATTCCAGGACAGGCAGGGATCTATAGAGAGACCATGTCTCTAAAAACAAAACAACAGCAAGAAAAGGGTGTTGCATAGACCGAGGCAGTTAGTGTACTGCATTCTGACTGCAGTGATGAGGAAACTCGAGTTCTCGGGGATCCTGGTCTGCCCAGGTTCATCACACAGTGTGGGTCCAGCTGATGCTCAGCTGTGCAGTCGTGGCAGTCACCTAGCCAAGAGCTCAGACATAAACGTTACAGGTGGTCACATTAGCCTGAACTAAATCTTTAAAGTACTGAGGTGTGGGTTTGCACTTGTGGATTTATATTTCCCCTTTGCTGACCACATGGTTCATGCAGTAACTGTCCATGTTTAACAACAAGGGCATAGTCCTAGGAATTAGAGTCACTTTTTCCTGTGTAATATGCTTTGTGTTCAGAGTCATGTTTAGTCATATTCTCATATTGGATTGTTGCTAAGAACACTATGTAACTACCTTTTGCTTGGCTATATAAACAGTCTGTGTCAAGAGATGGTCTGTGATTATTGTTAGTGCTCTGTGCCCCATTTCTGATTCAGATTAAAATTGCAGAATTCAGAGAATCATTTAGAGATAAGTCTGGATGAAGTTTCTTACATCTTTGAGTTTACAGTAGGCACAGTTGTGTTACTAGGCATACAAGAGAACTCTTGTCTATGTGGCTGCCAATTTTAGTTCCATCAGCCCAAAATATGGGGGCTAGAGAGGTGGCTCAACTACTCTTGCAGAGGACCCATTTAGTTCCTAGTGCCCACCTCATGGGGCTTATAACCGCCTAGAGCTCCAGCTCTGGGGCCTCTGGGGCCCTTGTTCATTCACATATGCCCACACAAACGTGCACACACATGATTAAAAGTAAGATCTTAAAACTAAAGTATTCCTATGTAAACCTACCACAACAACAAGCGCAAGTATACAAAAAAGTATTAAAGTTAATTTGTATTTATTATATAAATAGTTACCAGGGTATATTTCAGACTCTTTAAGTCATTTAGTTTAATTAGTTTGGCCTTATGGGGCCTTACAGGGCTTACCTTGTGGATCCTTTGACAGTTTCTTTCTATTTTCTTATAAAGAATAAATTGTCTAGTGTCCTATTTCTTTTTTTTTTTTTTAAGATTTGTTTATTTTTATGTGTTTGTGTATGTCCCTGTGTGGTTTTATGTGCACAATGTTGTGGGTGTCTGCAGAGACCAGAAGGTATTGGATGTCAAACTGGAGTTATAGGAAGTTATGAACAGCTTGACATGGGTCCTAGGAACAAGACTGAGGTCCACTGGAAGGACAGTAAGTGTTCTTAAATGAACCACCTCTCTAGCCCCAAGGAAGTGTCTGATTTCTTGTAGATGGTAGCTGAAAGATTTATCTTACCACATAATACATTAGGATGTGGTGACTGAATCAGGAACTGAATTACTGTCTGGAAGCAGGGAGGAAGGGGCAGGTTTTCATTTCTATTTTGATTGATGGTTATTACATTGCAGTATGTTATCAACTATTGTATTCGTTGGTGTTATTATTGATGCAGTACACCGTGAGCAATTCATGTTGATGTAAATAAGGCTTGATGAAACAGGTTTTTCAGAGAAGATAAAGCTTCTTTTAATAAATATAGTTCTCTTAAGCTTTTTCTTAACCAGCTAATGACCTGTAGATATTTATCTACTTATTCAATTCTGGCAAGAGTCTTGTAGAATAAGCACTGTACTTTTATTAGTAATTATTTACATGTAAATGAAATACTATGAAAATTGAGTAACAAGCAAAAATCTAGACTGTGCAGAAAAGTTACCACTGTCAGGGAGACCCCAGGAGATCCACTGCATAGTATCTTCAAGTCATAACTCAACTTGAGATTGTTGGAATCTGAGAAAGATCTGAGAAAGGACATCAGGGGACCAGCAGCAGGTCAAGAGTGGGGCCTGGTAGGTGGGTAAGCACCTTGCAAAGCTGCACTAAAAGCCAACTCCTCAGACATCAAGCTAGAATATGCTTAGGGAAGCATGCTGATGTAGATTTTGTGTGTGCCTAAGCTCACCAGCATTAGCTTTCCTGAATAAATCAGAGCAGAAAAGAAAAAAATCCTGTGGGATGGAGCGAGTGTTTTTGACAGTTCAGGTAGCAAAGCAAAGGCAGGCGGGCAGAGCACACATACACATGACAAGGGGCTGTCATTCGGTGCTGAAATGAGTGATCACGGTAGCAAGACACACAAGAACCTGGTGTGTCCTAAGTGAAGAAGCTACAAACAGTATGGCATTTTAGAGCAGGCCAACTAGGAAGATAAAAAGGCCAGGGGCTTCAGGAGGAAGGGGATAAAAAGGCACAGTCGACAGAATTTTCATAGCAAGGAAATGGTTATGATGGGTGTATTTGCTCAAGCCCATAAACCATAAAATACCAAGAGTGAACCTTGGAGTAAACTGTGATCTTTGGATGATCATAGTGCCTTAGTGAAGGGTCTTTAATTTTATAACAAATGTGTAGATGTAACCAACCGTCTTACTAAACAAGAAACACAGAACCAATGCAAAGAAGAAAGCCAAGAGATCAGAGCTAAGAGCCTTACCACCTGCTGCAGCTAGCCTCTTCAGCCAAGAGACCTCTCCAAAAGAGACCTACTTCCTGTGTGTTTGTCTTTATATAGTCTTTCTGTTCTGCCTTCTCATTGGTTGTAAACCCAAACACATGACTGCCTCGTCACTGCCTGTTTGTACAGCCCTCCAGGTCTTCTATGGTGTTGAGATTAAAGGTGTGTGTCTCCAATGCTGGCTGTATCCTTGACCACACAGAGATCTACCTAGCTCTTCCACCAAGTGCTGGGATTAAAGGCGTGCACCATGAATGCCCAGCTCTGCTATGGCTTGTTATTAGCTCTGACCCCCAAGCAACTTTATTTATTAACATACAACTAAAATCACATTTCAGTATAAATAGAATACCACCATACCAATGTGTCACTTGAACGCAGAATGTTAGTAAAAGGAAAGCTGTGCAGGTGCGGGGACAGGGACATACAGGAATGCTCTACGGAGACTTATGGTGCTGTCCTCAAAACATGTATATGAGACAAGTAGTGCCCTACGGCAGCATATGCAGCAAAGGCAGGTGAGGTGGCTCAGCAGCAAAGGGACCTGCTAGTCCCTTGAGTTTGATCCCTGGAACTCAGGCATAAGTGAAGTGAGAGAACTGACCCCACAGAGTTGTCCTCTGATTGTCAAATGGGCACTGTGTCATGTATGCTTATGCGTACACATCATGTAGACTGATGTTGATGATGGCGGTGCACACCTTTGATCTCAGCACTCGGGAGGCAGAAGCAGGAACTCTATGAGTTCAAGGACAGCCTGGTCTATAGAGTGAGTTCCTAGACAGACAAGGCTACACAGTGTAACCCTGTCTCCAACCCCCCCAAAAACACCAAAAACCCCCAAACAATAGTAATAGCAATAATAAAATACCCAACAACACATTCATCCAGAATTTCTAACTGCTGTTTAGACCCTTGTTTTCCATGAGCAGACAACATAGTATTATCAGATATCTGAGGAAAGTTCCTAACAGATGAAAGTGGGAGTAAATTACTATATAGAGGGGAAGATTTAAAGACAAATCATTTATATCTACTAGAGAAAAATTCAAAAGAAAAAGAATCTTTAGGAGTTGAAAATATGAAAGCTGGCCAGGAGGTGGTGGCTCATGCCTTTAGTCCCAGCACTCGGGAGGCAGAGGCAGGTGGATCTCTGTGAGTCTGACGACAGCCTGGTCTACAGAGTGAGTTCCAGGACATCTAGGGGTACACAGAGAAACCCTGTCTTTAAAAGGGGAGGGGGGCTTGAGAGATGGCTCAGAGGTTAAGAGCACCGACTGCTCTTCCAGAGGTCGTGAGTTCAATTCCCAGCACCCACATGGTGGCTCACAACCATCTGTAATGAGATCTGGCACCCTCTTCTGTATATATAATAAATAAATAAATCTTTAAAAAAAAAGCTGGAATTAAAGCTGAATAAGGGCTGAAGAATTGAGACATACCCCCAATTCCCCCCACCGCCGCCAAATATAGCAAGAGTGTAGAGATAGAAAAGAAAGTGCAAACAAAGGTATCCAAATAAGAGAAAAACAACAAATAGAAGAACAAGTTACCAAGGAAATAAAATAAATTTCCCAGCATTGAAAGCGAGGATAAAAATAGATTGTACAAAGACCCAACATGGTTAAATTTCAAAATATCCGTAAGAAATCCAACAAAATTCAACAGAAGGATAGAAATGGGTTGTACATGGGAGCCAGTGCAGCCCCACATTTCCTGATAATAATGGCTTTTAAAACCCTGAAGGAAAGCAATTTTCAACCTACAAGTCCATACCCAAACACAACAGTTAATCAAATATGGTTTCAAAATAGACATAGTTACATATTTACACTTTAAAAAGAAGTTTATCCCCATGTATTCCAGGAAGCTGTTCTAGGATATGCTCCATCAAAATGAAGGAACAAACCAAGTGAAAGACTAAACAGGAACTCCAGCAGAGCTGAGAGGTCCAAGGAGCCCCAAGAAAAATTGTTCTATGCCAGGCAGATTGCAGCCAGCTGTAATGGAGCAACGAAGCCGTTTGTGGTAACATTCACCTGTAATCCCAGCACTCCATTGACTGAAGAGACAGGAAGACCCTAAGTTCCAAGATCAACCTGAGCTACAAAGTGAGTTTAAGGCCCCCTAGACATATATTGAGGCTTTGTCTCAAAAAAAAAAAAAAAAAGCAAGCAAACAAACATATATACACAATGGAGTGATGAAAATTGCACCAGACCCTTAAAGACTGTCATCATCAACATCTGTTTCTGTTGTGGTTTTTGAAATGGACAATATATGTCTAACCCTGGCCCAGATTCTTGGCTTGTCTGGACCATACAAAGGTGTGTGCTGCCGCCAGGCTGCTTTGTGTGTTCTAATGTAGGTCCTAACAGGCAAACTCTAGTTCTTATGACTAACTGAGCCATCTTCTCAGCCTTCATTGACTTATGTATCGAAGCTTACCCCTTTCCCTACCAAAGAGACCTCCTGTTCAGTTCCCAGCACCCATGTCAGGCAGCTCACTACTGCCTGTAATGCCAGCTCCAAAGGGTTTGATATCCTCTGCTTGCCTCTGGGGCAGCTACACATACAAACACAAAAACATACAAAGAAAAATAAATTTTTAAAAAAGAAATCGTGATTATTTCCGTGTTTGAGCTGTTGTTGTATGCAGCTATTATGAAAATTTGTGTGCAAGTTTTTGTGTAGACATAAGTTTTCAACCTTGGGGTAAATAAATATCAAGGAAAGCCAGGCATGGTAGTACATACCTATAATCCCTCTACTCAAGAAATGGAGGCAGGAGGATTATCATGGGTTTGACATTAGCCCGGCTTATGTAAGACTCTTTCTAAAACAAAACAAAAAAGCCCCACACCGAGGAGCTTTGTTGCTGGGTCGTGTGATAGGAGAGTGCAGCCCCGTAAGATGCTGCCAAGTTGCACCCCAGCCCCATAGCACTGGGGTTCACCAGGGTTCTGCCTTTCAGCTGTTGCCCTAGGTTTGCAGTTGTATTTGGGGTTTCTCTGATGACAGGCTGTGGAGCAGCTTCTCGGGAGTTCTTTTGTTGTTACATGTGTGTCTTCCTTCATGGGTTGGTGAGCTGGCTCTTACTGCTGAGTTTGAGTTGTTGGTATATTTTAGATATTAGATGCGTCTTCCATGCATATTTTCCTCTAGTATAATTTTTTGTCTTCTCATTTTCTTAGCATTGTAGTTTGCAGAACAGTGGTTTAAAAAGAGCATTTTCGCTGAGAGACACATCAGTAGCTCTACTGAAAGTCAGCATGAGCTTGTTTGAAGAGACTTTTAGAGGAAACAAGTTAATACATCTTTAAAATTTATTTTTTAACTTTTTTGGTTTTTTGAGACAGGGTTTCTCTGTGTAGTTTTGGTGCCTGTCCTGGATCCCGATCTGTAGCCCAGGCTGGCCTCAAACTCACAGATCCGCCTGGCTCTGCCTCCTGAGTGCTGGGACTAAAGGAGTGCACCACCACCGGCCAGCTATTTTTTAACTTTTAAAAGTTTGTTTTACTAGTGTGTATGTATTTGAGTGCCTTTGGGGGGCAGAAGAATGGATTGGATCTCTTGGAACTGAAGCTACAGGTATCTGTGAGCTGCTGCGAGAGTGCTGGGAGCGGAACTCCCGTCCTCTGGCCGAGCAGCAAGTGCTCTTAACCGCTGAGCCTTCTCTCCAGCCCACGGTTAAAGTAGGGGCAGGTACTAGACCCTGGAGCCCAGAATAGTTAAAAATGTGACGAATTGAGAGCTGTCTTGCTTAACAGTTTTAATTTTAAGTGTATTATTTAGAATATCAGTCTCTGAACTGCATTGCAAATATTTTATCATCGTAACTGAATTTAAGCCAGGATTTCTTTTACAGTATCGGGGGCTGTGTAAGAGCAGTGCACACTGTTAGCCACTGAGCCATAAATAAATTTTTTTTTTTTTTTTTTTTTTTTTTGTTTTTTCGAGACAGGGTTTCTCTGTGTAGCTTTGCGCCTTTCCTGGAGCTCACTTGGTAGCCCAGGCTGGCCTCGAACTCACAGAGATCCGCCTGGCTCTGCCTCCCGAGTGCTGGGATTAAAGGCGTGCGCCACCACCGCCCGGCCATAAATAAATATTTTTAAAAGAGTTTTCCAATATGGGCATAAATTAACATTTATTCCTCTCTACATATAAAATATGAAATATAGTATATCAGTATGGTCACACATTGGGCATAATGACACATGCTTTAATTCTAGCACTTAGGAGGCAGAGGCAGGCAGATTTCTGTGAGGTGGAAGCTGATCTGCTCTACATAGTGAATTCCAGCTCAGCCAAGGCTGTACAGTGAGAACCTGTCTCAAAAAAAAAACAAACAATATTTCATAGAAACATTTTTAAACTTTTGGTACATAACATGTATATGTTAGCTGTAAAACAATGCCATTATTTTAGATAAAATATTTAAAATATAAGTTCTAAAGATTAAAAGATGAACAGTGGGCCTCCCATAAATTTGAGGAGTGACTCATAATTATGTAAAGAATGCTTAATTTAAATATAACTGATTTTTTTAAAGAAATAATCATTGAGGGGCTGAAGAGATGGCTCAGTTGTTAAAATCAATAACTGCTCTTCCAGAGGACTTGGGTTCGATTACCAGCACTCACATGGAGACTAACAACCTGTTGTAATTCCAGTTCCAATGGATCTGATGACCTCTTCTGACCTCCATAGGCACCAGGCATGCATGTGGTGCACAGACACACATGCAGGCAGAACACCCATACCCATAAGTAACGAAAAATCATCAAAATGAAAACATACCATTTGATGATAATTACCAGTTTCTGGATTAGAGTTTTTTGTTTGCTTGTTTTTGTTTTGACACAGGGTCTTGCTGGCCTCAAAATTCCCATTACCTTGCCATAGCCTCCTTAGCATGGGATTATAAGTATACAGTGTGATATTCAACTTCTAGAACATTCTTTTAATAAAAAACAGCCTTTAACTTACAATGTTTACACTGAAGCTGTACTATTGAAGCAGCTAATATCAGGTGTGTTTGCTTCTGTACTTTGTCTATGTCAGACACAATGTAGAGAATGTCAAAGGAAGAGGAGCCCATAAAGGGTGGTTATTTCTCATTTGAAAAAGAATAAAAATAACTTGAATTTATTTTAAAGTTTGTCCATTCCACTCTGAGGACAAAAAAAGTAGTCAAGTCTGTTAATTGTTCTTTGGCATTAAAAGCCTTAACACAAATGTTTACACTTTACGTCTAAATACACATCTGCTGACGTTCTCCTTTAGAAGGGAGTCTGTCTGTTCATTGCAGTGTGGCAGGACATTTTCATTGTTGTTCTGAGCATCCAGGGATATATGAGATACTGCCCCTGTAACCAAAACGCCCAACAGAAACCACTTAAAGAAGGAACTCGGAACTTTCTGCCTTGTTCTGTGAGGTTATAGGCATTTGCTGTCACACCAGCTTGAATCTGTTATGGCTCAACAAGATTCAGTCTACGGTCACTTGGACATGTCCTTGGACAGACCATCATGGCAGTAGGAGCATGTAACAGATAAGAGCGCTTCGTTTTATGGTTTACCCCAAAGTAGTGCTGAAACAAGATGTCAGGGATAATGAACCCCCAAGGAACTTCCCCAAGTGACTTTCTTCCCTCACCTAGACCCCCACCTAAGGTTCTACAACCTTCCAAAATGCTACTACAAGGTGGGGCTAGAAGAAGAAGCCTTTTGGGGTGGGGGCTTCCATTTCAATAGTTCAGTCCATAACAGAGTACATTGTAGTTTTTGTAGTTGTTGGCTTCCTTTTTTTCCTCCTTTCATTTTTAAATGAATGAACTCTGTGTGTGTGTGTGTGTGTGTGTGTGTGTGTGTGTGTGTGTGTGTGTGAGAGAGAGAGAGAGAGAGAGAGAGAGAGAGAGAGAGAGAGAGAGAGAGAGAGAGAGAGAGAGAGAGAACCCTCAGGAATTGGGACTGTACTCAGGTCATACGGCTTGGTAGCAAGCATCTTTACTCCGGAGTCACCTTCTCAGCCCTGTTTGT
Source organism: Peromyscus maniculatus bairdii (assembly GCF_049852395.1). NCBI lineage: Eukaryota > Metazoa > Chordata > Mammalia > Rodentia > Cricetidae > Peromyscus > Peromyscus maniculatus. Next base: position 29,580,694 of record NC_134870.1, on the reverse strand, counting down.
TTAGTTTTTGAGACAGTCTCACTCTTGTAGTCTAGGCTGACTTCAAACTCATAACTCCTAGCTTCCTTAAGTGTAGGACTATAGGCATGTACCATCATTCCCAGTTTGAGTCTTATTTTGGTGTAAGGTCTGTCTCTCTATTTTTTTTTTTTTAAATATTGATGTCTTATAAACTTTAGAAAATCAATTTGTTGTTAATCACAAAATAACTTGAGATTTTGTTTAGTTCAGTATTTGTTTCCTTCAGCCCCCGTTTTTGTGGTTGACGGTTTGAGTGGTAGTCCATAGTGGACTCCTTTGCAGAGACAGCAAGTGTGATGAAACACTCAGGGTTTGCAGATCGGGGAAGACGGTGAGTAGAAGCGCTTAGAGCTGGGTAGGTGATTAGAGATTCCTAAGAGGTGGAGGGACGTTGAGGCACCGGGCACAAGTATTCCTTCAGTAGCATTTGTCTCTGTGTAGTGCATTGTTTTCAATTCTTTCACTTTTCATGATCTAGGAATGTCTTTATCTTCATCACAGACTCCATAAAAAACTAACAGTTTGGGCGTGTGCTCTAGAGATGGCTCAGCAGTTAAAAGCACTTGGAGGGGGGCATTCAGTTCCCACTACCCACAAAGAGGCTCACAATCACCTATAACTCCAGTTCCACAGGACCTAATGCCTCTTCTGTTCTTCTTGGACATTGGGCACACATGTGCACATTTGTACATGGAGACATTTACACATACACATAATATATAAAAAAATTAAAACTAATTTAAGCAAACGTTGAAAACAAAGCCATTTCAAACACTGTGTATAGAATCTGTAAGAGAAAACATGCAGCACTGAGTGAGTAAGCCATATTCTCAGGATCCTGTAGTAACAGGTTTCCATTTCAATAGCTAACTTGCTGTTTGTTTGGGTATTTTATTGGGTTCAGAAATAGAATTTGGCCTGTGCTGTTATTTGCTTTGTTGGGTGTTGCTGCCCTCTGTTGGACTTTCTTGGGAACTGCAGCTTTTCTGCCTGGCTTATTTCTGTGGTCCTTATTCCAAGTTGAACACTGAAACATGGCTTATTTTATTTTGTTTCTTATTTGTTTTAGTATATATTTTTTGAAACAAGGTCTCACATATCTTAGTCTGTCCTTGATCTCACTGTGTAGCCAGGGATGATATTGAACCCCTGACTCTCCTGCTTTCATGTCTCTATTATAGATGGACATCACTGTGTAAGATTTATGTGGTGTTGAGCGCAAACCCAGAACCCTCCTTCATGCTTGGCAAGCCCTCTACCAGATGAGCACATCCGAGGCCTCCAAAAATTATTTTTAATCATTTTTATAATGATGCTCCAGGAAAGCAAGGGAAACGGGCGTTTTCTTTCTTTGGAATGTTTGTGTGTGTTTACTTATATATGACAGAATTACTGTGAATGAAATGGGAAGAAAGCAGAAGAATATGGGAACACAGATTTGAGGGCTCTGGGATCTGAAGACTTGTAGTCATGTGACTGATGATTCACTCTACCTGTCTGGGTGTTAGATTTCTTCAGTGACAGAATGAAGAGGTGGGATGGGTGGATGGTGAGGGCTTTCCAAGGACTGGCTTTTCAGGTCCCTGGCTCTACACTCCAGGAACTTTTTAGTCTGGAAGGCAGTAGAGCAGGCAATCAAAAGAAAATGGCAGCCCACTCTCAGTACTGTGAGTCAGAGAGGGAGCTATTATTTCGGAAACACCAGGAAAGGCACCTATCCAAGAGAAGCAGCCATCCTACCAGTCCTGCTGGGGTTAGTTAGCCTCAGTGTAGGCTGAGGGAGGCAGCAGTCTAGGGAAAGGCTGGGGGGCGGGGGGTGGGTAAGGCAGCACGAGCTGTGTGGACCTGCAGCTAACCAGGTCAGCATGTCCAAAAAATAAGCATTTGAAGGAAGAGGGTTTGTTCAGTGGAAGCCTTGCGGGGAGGGGTAGCAGAGTCAGATACCATGGTAAAGAGTTTGGGTTTTTAGTTGAAAGCAATGAATTTGTTTGTTTTGGAGACAGTCTCTTGTAGCCCAGGCTGGTGGGACTTCTTACATAGTTGAGGATGATTTTGAATTCCTTATTTTTTCATCTCCTTTCTAGTGCTGGGACTACAGATGTGTTCCACCCCACCCAGCTTTAGGGCGAGTATTCTCAGATCAGATTTGGAGAATGGATATGGTGTAGGCCAGACAACTGAAGGCACCCGATAGTTTCAGAGGCCATTGCAGTGTGCAGGCAGGGACCCAGGGTAGTGGAAGTGGGTGGAAGAGAGATGAACCAGGAGTCTGCGCACAGAAAGAACTGGGTGCTAGTCTCTTTAACTCACCCACTGCCGGGGATTGTCTAGATCCGGGTTCTGTTACCTAGATCACATGCATCCCAGAGGTCCTTGGCTGTTTCTTGGTGTTTAAGAGAACATTCTTAATTTGGGGGCCAGTGTTGAGATAAGATGAACCTTGGCTACGACAACTTAAGCTGCAGGAAGTTGCATCTCTTTGTGGCTTGTTTCTAGATGCCACTTACATCACTTAAGCCCTACAGTGCTTGCATACAGTTACTGTTAGTTTCAGTGTGTTGACCTATGAAGCTGCAGCTTATTGCTGCTGCCCACCCCTGTCAGACAGGAACCCTTTCCATGTAAGCTTGGGTTGGTCTTGAACCCGATGTGTAGCCCTGGCTGCCTTGAACTTTGAATCCTTTTGTTTTAACCTCTGGAATGCTAGAATTACAGGTGTGCATAATCACCTCTGTGTGCCAGGTGACTGAGGGATACAAGATAAGGAAATACTTTGCAGTCTTCTTGGGTAGTGCTTTCTCATCCTCCTGTCTGTACTCCCAATAAACAGTACATGTGAAGTTCATGGGTGCTGAGCAAGGTTCCCGTGTTCTCAGACAAGTGGTTAGTGCTCAGCCAGTGTGTGTGTGTGTGTGTGTGTGTGTGTGTGTGTGTGTGTGTGTGTGTGATTACATGTAGAAGAAAATAGAAAGCACCTATTAATTATAAACTTAACACCTATGTAATTACTGTCCATGTCAAGAAGTAGAAAATTATAAACACTCCAGAAAACCTATTTGTCCTCTTCCTTGGTCATAACCAATAGTTGTCACAGTTAATCACTGTTGGATATTTGAGATAATCATGCCCTTTATAATTTTTTGTTTGTTTGTTTTTGTTTGTTCGAGACAGGGTTTCTCTATTTAGCCCTAGCTGTCCTGGAACTTGCTTTGTAGGACTGGCCTCAAACTCAGAGAGAGAATGCTGGGATTAAAGGTGTATGCCACCACACCCGACACACTTTTGTTGATTGATTGATTGATTGATTGATTGATTTTACACTCCAAAGTTTCCCTTCCCTCCCCTCTTCCCAGTTCCCCCTCCACCCCATCCCATCCACTGCTCCTCCACTCCTTCACAGGAGAGGGGAAAGCATGGATATCAGCCAGCCCAAGGTATACCAAGTTTCCGTGAGACTAGGTGCCTCCTCTTCTATTAAGGCTGCATGAGGCAATCTGGTAGGAGGAATGGGTCCCCAAAGCTGGCAGCACAGTCAGAGACAGCCCCTGCTCTCACTGTTGGGAGTCTCACACAAAGACCAGGTTAGACAGCTGTAACATGGGCCTACATCAGTCCAATGCAGGTTCCCTGGTTGTTGGTTAAGTCCTTGAGCGCCTGTGAGCCCAGGTTAGTTGGTTCTGTGGGTTTTCTTGGGAGCCCTTGACACCACTGGCTCCTATAATCCTACCTCCCCTTCTTCTGCAGGATTCCCTGCAGAGATCCGCCTAGTGTTTGGCTCTGGATCTCTGCATCTGTTTCCATCAGTTGCTGGGCGAAGCCTTTCTTATGACAGTTGGACTAGGCACTAATCTATGAATATAGATCAATATCAATATGAATATAGAACAATTAGGAATAATTTCACCGATTTTTTTTTTCTTTTTGTGTTTGGTTCTATCCTGTATCTCTGGGGTTTCCTGTCTCTGGGTCCTGGCCCTCAGGGGTGAGCTCCCTCTCAGGGTCTGGGTCTCCATCTGTACTGGTCATTAGTTGGTCACTTCCATAATTTCAGTGCTGTCTTTACCCCAGCTCATCTTGTAGGCAGGACACATTGTAGGTCTGGAGCCCTTTATAATCTTACATCCCAAGTAACGTGGTTTTACGTGTTCTTAACATTAGTGTCAGTGGATGAACTATTCTGTGTATTTGTGAGTAGCTGAAAGTTTATTCACTTTCTTTGAATAGCTGTTTTCCATTGGACTGATGTTGTCTCTTGACTATTTAGATTTCCTGTTTCAGGTGTTACAATATGTCTGTGCATGCTTTTATTCTTTATACTTAGTACTTTATACTTATTTATACTTAAGTGCACATTTCAGCAGGGCAGATACTTATAAATTGCTATGTTGAATTATAATATATATACATTTTATTTCACCTGATGATGTTGGCCCAGTAGTTTGTGCAAACCCCAGCAAAGTATAAGAGAGCCATTGTTCCTCTACAACTAGACAGATAAAAAAAGCTAGGGATCAGACCCAGCGTCCTATATACAATCTGTGTTTCTATCAGTCTTGAGAGTATGAGCTGATAACTTCATTATTATGATTTTATCTATTTATTTATTTATTGCTTGGACCCAAACCCTGGGCTTTTGCATGCCAGGCAAGGACTCCACCACTGCCTTTTAACCCATCCTCATCTTCCTTTTAAAATTTTGACGGAGTCTTGTATTTCATGGTCTGCCTTGGATTCACTCACTAGCCCACACAGATTTTGAATTCACAACCTCTTGCCTTAGCCTCCCAAGTAGCTAGGATTACAGGTTTGTACCACTAGGCCAGGCTTCAGATTTTATTTTGTGTTTCCTTGTTTACTGATGAAATTGAGCACTTTTCCTAAGTTGGTTGGCCATTGGTTTTAAAATCGGTTCAATTCTTCACTCTCCCACCACGTGAGTCTTATGTTACTGTTCTTGTGACTCCTCCTGTTCCTTTCCAGAGCCTGTATCTGTTAGCCTGTGGAAGGTAGCTTAGGGCTTTCTATTTCTTTCTTTTCCTTTCTCCCTCCAACCATTCTGGTGTTTGGGAGGTTCCTTGATATTCCACTGATCTCTTTTTCTTCTCCCTCCTTTTTTCTCTGTTTCCTAGACTTTGAAGAGGCTCATGGCAGATGAGGTAAGGAAATGTGTATGGGGCATGTGCATGTGCTGGCTCGTTTTCTGCACTCTTAACATTTACCAGTTTTTGTAACTTTAACTTGTTTGTAATGGAGCATGGGTGAGAATACCCCAGATCTTTTCTAACTTTGTTTAACCCATTGCATGCTTTCTTTGGTTTTTTTTTTTTTTTTTTTTTTTTTTTACTTCTACAGTTGGGCAGTTTTTAACTAGAACTCAATATATCTACTCAGAAGCATGTACACACATGAGGGAAGAGCAGTTCCAGGTTTTAAAGGACAAGCCCTGTGTGATTGGTTATTCATGGTTGTCCACTTGATTATATCTGGAATGGACTACAATCCAGAAGTGAAGGGTACAGTTGTGGTCCTGCATTCTGGATGCCACATGCATACATGCTTTTTTTTTTTGTATACAGTTACTGTTATTTTCAGTGGGTTGAGCGGAAGAAGCTGAAGCTTGTTGCTGCTTCCACTCCCCTCAGACAGGGTCCCTTATTATGTAAACTTGTGTTAGCCTTGAACTTGATATTGGTCCTGGCTGCCTGAACTCTCAGCCTTAGCCTCTGGAATGCTAGGATTCCAGGTGTGTGCTACCATACCTGACTCGGTGGCTTTTTTAGAAAGCAGCTCTGCTCACCACTGTATCCCCAATGCTGTACTCCTCAGTGGCTCTTTTTGCTGTGAGCGTTTATATTTAACATTTGAGGATGGTTCATTAGTATTTGTTTAGCAGGGAAATAGCATATGCACCTCTAAAGTAGAATATATTCTTTGCTGAGTAGATGTCATGCAGAGAGATTTAAAAGATACGTTTTGAACTCTGGCTTTTTTCATATATCAAGTGCCATGGAACAAAAGGAAGAGGAAAGATTTTTTTTTTTAATTTTTATTTTTTAAGACATCTGCTTCTTTGTCCCCCATAGCTTGTTTATGTTAAACTCTGGTTACAGATACCTCTTGAAGGGAACGATCCTCATGGACCCTGGCCGCATTAGTTATTGGGTAGCTAGAAGGAAACGAAGGACTCTTTACTGAGATAAATTTGTACATGAGATACTTTTGCCTCTGCGCTGTTAAGTAGGCTTAGAACAGCAGGGGAAGTTTAGAACAGTTTTCTTTTTAGAGAGTTTTTAAATTGTTGTTTGTTTTTTGAGACAGAGTCTCCCTACATAGCACTGGCTGACCTGGAACTCACTCTGTAGACCAGGCTGGCCTTGAACTCATAGAGAGCCACCTGCTCTGCCTCTTGTGTGCTGGGATTGGGTGCCACTTTACCAGCCTAGAGAGGTTGAAACCTTAATGTATCATTTTCTGTCTCTTACCCTTTAGTATAGGTGAGAATAAGTCAGTGTGCTGTGTTAGATCTGAGGAAAAATGATTTCTTCTTTTTGTGTCTTAGAAACCTTGACTGCATAAACTAAAAATACTAAGCCGGGGTAAGAGGGTGAAGTGTTGGCTATTTGGTGTTTAGTTTGTTCGGTGAGGAATGTGGATCATTGCTGATACTTCTTTCTGTTTCTTAGCTGGAGAGATTTACCAGCATGAGGATTAAGAAGGAGAAGGAAAAGCCCAATTCTTCTCACAGAAACTCGTCTGCATCGTATGGAGATGACCCCACTGCACAGCCGTTGCACGACTTCTCAGATGAGCAGGTCCTCATCTTCTTCGAGCAGATGCTGGTGAGTCACCTTCCGAGCGATGGCGCCCTCCCAGCATGCATTTGTGGGTATCTGTCTGTCTGTGCTAGTTGTTTTTAAATGCATGGTCTCCTAAGTTGATGTTTACTATAAAGAATTCTAGGCTGAATGTGAAATGTTTTCATATCAATCCCATGAAATAATGACTAAATATGTAAATTCCAGTCACAGGGTTAGCGTCTATGAGGTAAATGTGGGGATGTCTGATTACTGGCTGCCTGGAAGTACTCAAGCCACAAAAATGTAGCATGAGTGGACCAAGCCCTATGGTAGTGTGGTGACCACTTTGGGGCTAATAAGTCAGAGAAACTGAAGTGGGGAAGCATTTACAGTGAGCTCTGTACAAGAATAAACTGAGTAATACAAAGGCCTCCTTTGCCTGAGGTCCTCTGTTTAGTGGGGAATTTGGAAAGAGATTGTTAAAGCCAGCTTACTAAGTAGAAGGCCTTTAAGGATTGTAGTGGAGGTTTAGTTGTGAGCTATGTGTAGTTGTGACTTTGCTGGCTCTAATGAGAACATGGACACTTTGAGTGGACACTCTGCAATGACCAGTGTAAGTGATTAGGCCTCAGAGTTCGGGCAGAGTTTGTTTTTTATGGCAGCTGTTCTCCAGTACTTTAATGCAGAAAACATTATGTATGGTTTCCTCTCAGTAATACAAAAGAACATGTATCGAGTCCATTGTTTCCTAGGGGAACCGTCAGAAGTGTGTGTATTTTAAAGTGTCCCGTGGTTTGAAGGCATAGCCCAGTGGTAGAGTGTATGTATACCCAGCTTGTGTGCCAACATGCAGGTATCATACCAAGGACAGTGTCTGTGGGGATCTGTACTGAAATGAATTAGATTTTATCCCTGAGGAATTTTTATTGGTTGCCATAACTTAAACCTCTAGGAATCAAGAAAAAAAATTTTGTTCAATAATAATTTACTGTGTTCAACTCATTGTTAAGTATAATAAATATGAAACATTAAAAACTTACAAGCGGCAGGGAGATCTCTGTGAGTTCAAGGCAAGCCTGGTCTCCGTAGTGAGTTCTAGGACAGCAAGAGCTACAGAGTGAGACCCTGTCGCAAAAAAACAAAAACAAAAACAAACAAACAAAAACTTAGAAGGTAATTTTATTTTTTTTCTCTCTGCCTCCCTGCTCCCTCCCTTTGCTAGGTGGATATGAACCTGAATGAGGAGAAACAGCAGCCTTTGAGAGAGAAGGACATTGTCATCAAGAGGGAGATGGTGTCCCAGTATTTGCACACTTCCCAGGCTGTAAGCTCTAGGGCAGATGCTCACAGGAGGCTGCATGCTTACTACGGACCTGCTTATTCTGCTAATTTGACAGAATGTTCTATGTCTCTATCAATCCTGCTTAATCCTGGTAGATAAGCTTGCTCTTGACTCACTCTTATCTGAGTTGCCACCATCTTTATACTTTTTCCCCTAACTTGTACTTAAATTCACGAACTATTTATGCATCTCGCATAGTTTGGTAGTTTGTGTAATGGGTGTCTGCCCTGGTATTTTTGAAACCGTGTTGGTGAATATTAGCTCACAACTTGTGATTGGCTCAGTATTTACTGACTTCTCTGTGCCTCTTTCCAGGGCATGAACCAGAAGGAGAGCTCTAGGTCTGCCATGATGTACATTCAGGATCTGAGGTCAGGCTTGCGGGATGTGCATCTGCTTAGTTGCCTGGAGTCCCTTCGAGTCTCTCTCAACAATAACCCTGTCAGGTGAGAATTCTGAGGTAACAGTCCCAGAAACTCATGCTATTGTTCATAATCAAGGGAGGCAGAGAAGTATGAGAAAGGTCTGGATTGGGAGTAAAGGGTTTCTAGGATAGATTTGCCAAAGAGCCTTTATTGATTTAAGTTGATACTGTATTACCTTTCATCTATTCCTTACAGCTGGGTGCAGACATTTGGTGCTGAAGGCCTATCCTCCTTATTGGACATTCTTAAACGACTCCATGATGAGAAAGAGGAGACTTCTGGGTAAGGAATTTTGGGTCTTTATATTTTCTAGGTTGAGGGCCAAAATGGGCTTTGCATTAAGGGAAAAACAACAGTTATATTCAGAATCATGGACTAGAGGACTATGCTGTTGGATGAAAATGAGGTTTATTGTGGAGGAGATGGGAGGATGAGAGTGTAGAGGGAGGAAGATATGGACCAGTAAAGATGATTAGTTCTTTTTCTGTCTAGAAAGAGGGTCTGATTTCGTCTTCAGCTGTACTGTGATCTGGTCTGGGCCACATTACACTTGGAGTCTTTCTTGGAGTATCCTGTATTAGTTTGGGTTTAGCATTGCAGTAGTCTTCAGGATTGGCATACATTCTTGAGTATCAAAAACCATTTTAGGCTGCTGTGCTGCCATCCAAGGTGCCCAATACTTGTGGAATCTTTTCTGAGACAAACAGTACAAGGATTGGGTCTGTGTTTACTTTCTCAGATATGAAGCCTTTTGAGTGTTAGGCAAGGAGTGATAGATAGGATAGTATCTTGATAGAATTTAGTACCTGGCTGCCTAGAGGGAGTTAAGGGGTGGAGTTTTGTTTGCACACTTAACACACTTTTTAATAGTGTTGGGATTCAAACTTAGGGCCTTACACTTGCTAGGCAAGTATTGAACTGTTGAGTTATGCCCAACCCCAAATTGGCAGGTTTAATACTAAATCTAATGCTAATTTAGTTGAATACTAATAGAAATTTAATACTAAATTCTCAAATTGTAAGGGTATTAGTCAGTTGATTATCTTTGTTAGTGTTTCTGGGTCAAGTGCTTTGTGATGTAGGGCTGTACTGCCTTTTGACATCACAGCATAATGCTGTCATCTGTGAACATGCTGGGCTGCATTCATAACTGACAGATTCTACTGAGCGGCTAGTTGAAGGCATTTTTAATGTCCTTGTTTGCAAGATTGAACAATCATATGGAAAGAGTGTGTATTATAAAATAAAGGGACTTCGCTGATCATGTTTTCTGTGTGCAGAAGCTACGACAGCCGGAACCAGCATGAGGTTATCCGCTGCTTGAAAGCTTTCATGAACAACAAGGTGAGGTTTTCCCAGTTGGACCCCAGCCCCTGTCTAGATCTTCATTAGTTCTCCTTTGTTAGCTCTGCCAGAGGAAGAAACTGAGGTTCAAGGCTTTGTCTCTCCTTTCCATACTGTAACTACTTCACTGCCACGTATAGGAGCCTCCGTGGAGTTCTTTCCCTAGTTCTGTTTCCAAGGGTAGGCTAAGTGTTCTTGTACTCTACGTTCTTTCACTAGTCTTGTTATTGGACCTGTAGTTATTGTTTGGGATGTTTACTTTATTTCCTTCCCTATTTCCTACATTAAATCGGTCCCAATCTCAACAAGTCCAAATTTCCCTTAAGTGTGTTTGAATTCGTGTTGCGTCTGCTCCCACCTCCCGAGTGCTGGGATTTCGGGTGTGTGCCAGTGTGCCGTTTCTTCCAGAATATTCATTCCTACTCTGGTATTTTATTTTTTAAAGACAGAGTCTCACTATACAGCCCTAGCTGTACTGGAACTCACTCGGTAGACCAGGCTAGCTTCAAACACACAGAGATTCCCCTACCTCTACCTCCTGAGTGCTTGGCTGAAAGCTGTAAACCACCACTCCCAATTTAGGGTTTTTTTTCTCGTTCATTTTGTATTTAAACTCTAGGAGCCTGTAGTTATTGTTTGAGTAGATATCTATTTTCTTTGCTATTTAATTTTTCTGTAATTAACCTACTCCTTAGGGTAGGGGGATGATGATAAAAAAATCAGTTTTTAATCTATGAAGACATAAAATTTTGTTGTATGTCTTAGGAAATTTACTTTGTTGTAATCATCTCTGTTCAGCTGTTATTGGGAAAATATTCTCTACTCCTGTGCTAGTTTCTAGAGTCCACAAAGCAGGTGACTTAAACGACAGAAATTCATTGTCTCAGTTTTGAAGGATGGAAGTCCAAGACCCCATGTCAGCAGGACAGGTTCTCTCTGAGGCTGGGAGGGAGAAAGTGTTCCGTGTTTCTCTCCTGCTTTCTAGTTGCTCACAGGCACTGGGTTATCGATGCATTATTCTCATTGCCGCTTCCTGTTCTTGTGATGTTCTGTATGTGTGTGTCTGGGATGTGGATTTCTCTCTTATACGGGGTCGGGCATACTGGATTAAGACCCTGCCTTACTCCAGCGTGGCTTCATTGTCATTTAGGTCATCTTATCTGCAGTGACTATATCCCAAGAGGCTACAATCTAGGGTTCTAGGGGTTAACGTTCTTCCATGTATTTGAGGAGATAACACTCTACTCATCAAAGTCCTGCACGGCCCTTGTTTATGTGTGTTATTGTTAAGCCTCCTTCCTCTGTTCCTGTCTTACCAGTTTGGAATCAAAACCATGTTGGACACAGAAGAAGGAATCCTGCTGCTGGTCAGAGCCATGGATCCTGCTGTTCCTAATATGATGATTGATGCAGCTAAGCTGCTGTCTGCTCTGTGTATCCTGCCACAGCCAGAGGACATGTATGTGACCTGAGCTATTTCTGCGTTCTCATTTTACCGTTTCCTTGTAGCATAGAGGAAAATTGAGTTATTTAGGTGTCCTCTTGGTCTTAGAGGCTAAATAGTAAGGCCCCATTTCTTCTCAGAAGTGAATGTTAGGATCTTAGTGCAGGTAGAGTATCTGAAGATCCACAGTGCTTCAAACAGAAACTTTTTTTATACCATCATGATACTCCAAGTAGAAAATTCCATACTGTGAAACTTGGTTATATGTTTATTGTTATACAGTATTATTAGCAATACTGTATAAAATTACCTTCAGGCTATAAGGTATTTGAAACATGAATTTCATGTTTAGGCTTGAATATCATCCTTAAGATAAACTCATTTTGTGTATGCAAATCTTCCAAAAATATTTTTTAAATGAACTGTAAGACATGATTTAAGGCATTTTGAATAAGGACAGTCACACCGATTTACGAAAAGATTGTATCTGGCAAGATAACTTTGAGTAAAGGCACTTCAGGACCTACCGTAGTAGGAGAGAATGAACCCCAGTAACTCTGACCTCCATGCGCGCACACACACACACACACACACACACACACACACACACACACACACGCACACAAATACAAATGTAATCCTTTAATTGAAAAAAGAAAAGGCTGGTGAAATAGCTCAGAGGATGAAGATAGCTGCTGCTGAGCATGATGACCTGAGTTCAATCTCAGGGACCTCCATGGGAAATGGGAAAGTGACTTCCACAAGTTGTCCTCTAATCTATGCATGTGAATGCACATATCCGTGTACACACACACACACACACACACACACACACGAATTAAAAAAATTAAGCTTCCTAGATGTTGATGACTGATGTGTCCACTGAAGTCTAATAAGGGGACAGAGAGATGGCTCAGGGGTTAAGAACATAGGTTATTCTTCTAGAGGACCCAGGTTTTATTCCCAGCACCCACAAGGTGACTCACAACTATCTATTACTTCAGTTCAAGGGAATCCAATACCCTCTTCTCGTACCTGGCACCAGGCATGCACATGGTACATAGGCATGCACATAGGCAGAACCTCACATACAGTAATAAATTGTAAAACAAGAAAAAGTGTAGCAGGCTTATGTCTTAGATAGGGTTTCTATTGCTGTGATGAAACACCATGACCAAAAGCAAGTTGGGGAGGAAAGGGCTATTTGGCTTACATATCCCAACTTACAGTCCATTGAGGGAAGCCAAGGCAGGAACTCAAACAGGGCAGGAACCTGGAGGCAGGAGCTGATGCAGAGGCCATGTGGGGAAGCTGCTTCCTGACTCAGATTACTTTCTTATAGAACCCAGCACCACCAGCTCAGGAGTGGTCCCACCTACTATGAGTTGGGCCTCCCATATCAATCATTAATTAAGAAAATGCCTAACAGGCTTGCCTACAGCCTATCTTATGGAGGCATTTTCTCAATTGAAGTTCCCTCCTCTCAGATGACTTTAGCTTCTGTCAAGTTGACATAAAAACCAGCCAGCACAGCTTGCCTGCTGCATCTCCATTAATATCTGTGTTACCTGGAACAGAGGTTTCTTTTTTTATTGTCATGTGTATATTTAATATTAGAAGCAGCCTATTATCTTAATAATCCAACCATATTAAAAGTAGATGAAAAAAAAAAGATGAAGTAAAATTTTAACAGCCCATTCCTTCCCCAAATCCTGCCTTGAAAAGAACCATTGCTAATGGCTTGGATAGAATTCATGGGCTTTTTTCTTTAACCATAAACATTCTGTTTCCTTGATTCTTGGAAATCTTGCAGTCTTAGAGCTGAGAAATGATAGTTCATGCCCGTAAAACATTACATGTATACAACAGATTTTTGTTTTCTTGGAGGTGTTGGTTTAACAAAAGTAAAAATCAAACCCCCCCCCCCCCTTTTTTTTTTCAGCTCTCTGTCCCCTGTAGGTTTTTTTAGGGCAGAATTGTTTTGTAGTCTGAACTGGCTACAAACTCATATAGTCCAGGCTGGACATGTCTGATCCTCTTATCTCAGACTCTCAAGTTCTGGAGTTACACATGTGTGCCACCGTATTCAGCTTTAGCTTGGTTATTTTTATTTAGCAGTAGATTTTGGACATCATTCTTCATTGGTACTTAATAGAGTTACCTTATTATTTTTAGTGGCCATATAACATTTTATATGTACACACACACACACACATCAAATACTACAAACTGATGCTGCCTTCTGTCTCTCTCTCTTTTTTTTTTTTTTAACATTTCTTCTATTCCTAGACTTCAGTTATACTTATGCAGATTCTGACCTTGCTGTAGATGATAAGAATTTTTTTTTTTACTATTACTAATGATGCCATAACAAACATTTCTATACATAGTTTCTATTACATTTATCCTTTTGTATTAGATAGATTTCTAGAAATGGACCACATGTACTGTGCATTGGAAATTGATTAGTATTCTTAATATTAAATGATCCTTAAAAAGTCAGAGTAATTTATATTTCATAGCTCAGAAGTCTTAATTTTATTCATGGGTAGGAGTCTAGGAAGGATTTTAGGAAATTATTTTCTCAAAAGATAGTCCATTGCTTGTATCAGATTGTCGTGTCTGTGGGGGTTAGGAGAATAATTTCAGAAACCTGAGGCATTGCTAATGACTTGTTTCCTAATTGGTTTATTCCCTGTCAGATCCGTCCATGTCTGTCAGTGCACCCAGGCAATTTACTTTCTTTTGTCTTGGACAGGAATGAACGAGTTTTGGAGGCAATGACAGAGAGAGCTGAAATGGATGAGGTGGAACGCTTCCAGCCACTGCTGGACGGATTAAAAAGTGGGACTCCCATTGCACTCAAAGTATGTATATGCGCCCTTAAAACTGGGCCAACAATAGAATAGAATAGAATAATTCAAAATGGAAAGACCAGAGTTCATTTGTCCTTCATTTTTCTGTGGTATGGGAAATTGAACCTAGGGCTTTGCTTATGCTGGGTAAGTCCCCTACTACGGAACTACCACTGAACAAGGAGCCGGGGGCCCTTTTTAATTTTTAATTTTGAGATATTTTTATTTCATATTGCAGTCTAGGCTAGACTACTGATCCTCTTGCCCCCCAAGTCCTGGAATTGCACTTGTGGTAATTGACCAGGCAAGCATTGATCTTCCTGCCTCCTGAAGCATGGGTCTACACCACCGGGGCTAGTGTCATTTGGCCTTTTATAGACTATGTGGGGGCTAGAGAGACGGCTCATCAGTTAGGAGCATATACCGCTCTTCCAGAAGACGAAGTTCATTTCCCAGCCTCCTTGTCAGACAGCTCACAACTGTCTGTAACTCCAGCTCCAGGGCATCTGACACCTCTGGTTAGGGTTTTGTTTTGTTTTTTTTATTCTCTGAAGAAAATGATTTTTAAAGAATTGTTTTCCTCCTTGTGACATTGGGGGAATAAATCAGTTATTTATTAGTACATTAGGAAAGTCAAGGTTTTATAGTAATGTGTTATATTAGATCCTTGGATTCATTAAAACACTAAGTATTCCAGACTTGTGCTCAACAATGTTTTGTTGCTCTAGTAAAAAGTCTTTCCTATAGTTTTTATTCTGTATCTTTTATGGAGCTCCAGAATGTATATAAATAGTGGAATCCTTATCCATAAGGCTTAATGCTGACGTAGCAGCTGGATTTGCTTATTTCAGGTGGGCTGCCTACAGCTGATCAATGCTCTCATCACTCCCGCAGAAGAACTTGACTTCCGAGTTCACATTCGAAGTGAACTGATGCGCTTGGGGCTGCATCAGGTGTTGCAGGTAAGACAACATTTCATTAGAAAGGCTGGATTGTTCCTTCCTGCTTGCACAGTCCCGATTGTCCTTGAGGTGATTCTGGTTTTCCACTTAAACACCAGATTGGAAGGTTTGGATTTCTAGGCACATAGGAAATTTTCAGGTCTCCTGACTTCTTCTATCGTTGCCAGGAGCTTCGGGAGATTGACAACGATGATATGAGAGTACAGCTAAATGTGTTCGAGGAACAAGGGGAGGAAGATTTCCTTGATCTGAAGGGACGGCTGGAAGACATCCGCATGGAGATGGAATATCCTTTATGACTGGTGACTGGATTATGGAGCAGTGTGGAAAGTGATGACTTAGAAGAGGGTATAGGGCTGGTTGTTTGGCACATGCCTTGCATTTGTCTCCTAGCACTTAGGAGGATATCTTGAGTTTGAGACCAGCCTGCTCTGCATAGTGAGCTCCAGACCAGCTAGGGCCACACAGAGAGACCCTGTCTCAAAAATATATATTTATTTTTAATAAATATAACTGTTGTCTTCATATTGCTGTCTAGCATAAACCAGGAAAGCTAGGAAAGGTGATCTTTTTAACGTAAAAGCATCCATCAGTCTGGCAGTCAGTGAAGGGATAAAGTAACAGATGTTACAGCCAGATTGCCCTGACATCCTAAAGCATCCATCCGGATCTGTATGTTTCCTAGAACACGATAACTTACTGAGATGGGCGCTATGTAGAACTCTCTGATCTGACAAGCAGTATTGCTATTGTGTATTTGATTACCGGCCACAGGTAACTTTGAGGTGGTTCTGTTTTTGTTTCTGCCGTAGATTGTCAAGCTGAGCACTAGGGATCCTCTGTTGATGGATAGCAGCACTGTTCTTGGTTAAGGGAACAGTGATGCTTTAGGAACGGCTGTTGGAGTGGAAGTGGCATCTTTTCCTTGAGCAAGTCCCCCCGCCCCAAAACAGCTTCTAAATATTTGATTTCCTTAGCCTGCTCTTTCTACTGACTTCGGTGAAGTCTTCCAGATTCTTTTAAACACAGTGAAAGATTCAAAGGCAGAGCCACACTTCCTGTCCATCCTGCAGCATCTCCTATTGGTCCGAAATGATTATGAAGCTAGGTAAGCTGATGTACCTGTGGGGGATTTTTGAGTCTAAGTGGAAAAGCAGCATCCTTAACTTCAAATATTGTTTTAGAAAGTTTAAAAAGAAATGAAAAAGATGGTGGGTTAGGTTCATTAGTCACAGATCTAAAGGAAGTTATCAACTGTTTGATCGACATCAACTGCTTTCATTCAGTTGAAAGGCACCTCTTTGGAATAGGTCATTGTGTAAAGTAAAATGTTCTTAGAAGGGAGTGGGTAAGTGGGATAAGGATGACAGTAGAGAGAGATGGTAATCTCAAACTCTTTCTGGTTGCCTGGAAGTAGAGAGCAGCAGTAGTATGACAAGAAGGATCGTAAGAATCAAGCCTGACTTCATTTAGATGTGAAGGTATTGGCACTGGGAAGCACATGTTAAGAAAGCACGTTGGGGGACGGAGGGATGGCTCAGTATGCATACTGTTCTTGTGGAGGACCCAGTAGTTCCCAGCACTCATATCAGCTTCCCAAACCACCTGCAACCAACCGTAATTCCATCTGACATTTGTGACCTCGGTGGGCACTTTCATACATGTACATAAACACAGATACACACACAATTAAAAATGAATCTTTATGTGTGTACATGCATGTCAGCGTTTATGCTTTCCACATGCTTAGCACATGTTTTACCGCTGACCTACAGCCCCAGCCTGTAAGAGCTGTTGAGTATCTGAAGTAGAAAGAATAAAAGCTGATCTAGAAGAGGAGACTTTCCTAGCACAGCAGTGGTGCTCTGTCAGCTTCATCAGAGCTCTTTTCAGAATACTTATCCTTAATTCTTTTTATTGTCAGAGCAGTTAACTTTTCTTGGTCCAGAATAGTTCTGGAAGTTACAGTTTGATTTCCCTTTGATAAGTCTCTTTTGTTCCTTTCATAGGCCACAGTACTATAAATTGATTGAAGAATGTATTTCTCAGATAGTTCTACACAAGAATGGAACTGATCCTGACTTCAGGTGCCGGCACCTCCAGATTGATATTGAGGGATTGATTGGTAAGCACGCTTTCCTACTCGGCTCCTCAGGACACTCAGTGCTTCTACCTTGTTTCCTTCTTTCAGTGAGATTTCCAAAGATATCATTCTTGTCCCTGTTTTTGTCCTTTCTCAGTGTGCCCTCTGTGCTGGAATTATGTAGTCTCTTTAGTTTATTTCTGCACAAATTAAAAATCTTCCCCTTTCTTATGCACTACTTTTTGTAGAGACTTCAGCTGTTTTCTGACCCTGCTGGTCTCAGAATCATAAATGTCGCACATAGGCCTCCTTCATGTGACTGCCTTACCTTGCACTTAGAAATCACAGCTTGAGGGCCAGCCACGTGGCAGTAAGTAGAGGTGCTTGCATGCAAGCCCGAGACCTGAGTTTGTGCCTCAGATTCCATATGGTGGCAAGAACCGCTGTTGAGAGTTGTCACCTGACTTCCACACCTGTTGCATACACATGTCTGTATTCAACACATACGTGTGCACTCGTATACACTCACAGACACAAAAAGTCAAACAACTATATAAATAAAATTTTAAAGAAAGTGTAAGTTGTGTTTCATTGAAACTTGCATTTCTTGTCCTAGTGTAGCGCATTAAGAAGAGTAACAGCAGACAAGAAGGACAGACAACTGCCCTTGAGTGCATTGGAGGCTTAGGAGCAGAGGCGCAGGCTTAGGAAACCGAGAGCTTTACTTACTGAGTTGTTTCCAGATCAAATTGTTTTTTCTTTTCAGATCAAATGATTGATAAAACAAAGGTGGAAAAATCAGAGGCCAAAGCTACAGAGCTGGAGAAAAAGGTGTGTATGAGGGGATCAGTGCTAGAGTGCCTGCTCATTGTGCGTGAAAGCCTAGGTTCAGTCTCTAGTGTCAGCCACACATATGTGTATATGTAAAACAAACATATACAAGTAAATTTGGGATATATAGTTTTCTTTGAAGATAATTGTTTTTTGACATGTGAGACAGTCTGATATTTTGAAAGCATTCAGACTCGAAAGGTTCCTAGGGGGAAATCTTTTTGTTAGTGGGAAAGAGGGTATTGATGTGGAATGAGAAACTAGAGGTGTTTTGCAACGTTCTTGGGCACCAGGCAATCCAGCAAAGACAGAAGCTCTGTGTAAGTGTGCGCATCTTAAGTCTTACTCCAGGACAGTAGGAACTGGAATATGTCTCAATTCCTTTTATCTCTGTAGTAATTAAGGATTCCTGCTGTGGCTGGAATTGTGCAAGGCAGCTGTCCTGGCTTGTCGTAGGGTTACTATTGGTGTGTTGAAACATCATGACCAAAAGCAACTTGGGGAGGAAAGGGTTTATTTCACTCACAGTTCCATAGAACAAACAATTCATCATCAAAAGCACTGAGGGCAGGAGCTCATGCAGGGCAGGAACCTGGAGGCAGGAGCTGATGCAGAGGCCATGGAGGGGTGCTGCTTACATGGCTTGCTCAGCCTGCTTTCTTAAAGAAGCCAGAAACACCAGCCTATAGAGGTGGTCTTGCCCACCATGGGCTGAGCCCTCCCACATCAATCACTAATTAAGAAAATGCCCCATAGGCTTGCCTACAGCCCAATTTTACAGGGGCATTTCCCTCCCTCCCTCCCCCCCTCCCTCTGTCTCTCTCTCTTTTTCTTTTTTGTCTTTTGAGACAGGGTTTCTATCTGTAGCCTTGGCTGTCCAACTCACTCTTGGGACCAGTTTGTCCTCAAACTCCGCCTTCCTCTGCCTCCTGAGGGCTGCCCCACCTCTGCCTGGCTTTAGGGGCATTTTCTCAATTGAGGTTCCCTCCTCTCTGATGACTCCAGCTTGTGTCAAGTTGACATAAAACTAACCAGGACGTGGTTAAAGGTCTTTCAAATCTCAGAATAGCTGACTTGGTTTCTAGCTAGAAAAGTAGGAAGAATATGAACAAGATCTCTTGTCTCCTCCCCGTTAACTTTGATGCTTGGTCTCTTTTCAAAGCATTGCTTAGATGGTCAGGCAGCTCTCTAGCGTAGTGTTGAGACAAAACAGGGAATTACATAGCGCCCTTACGCTCCTAACTGGGATGAGCAGCATCCTAGTTTGCTTTCTGAAGTAACTTGGGAGGAAAGGGTTTATTTCCTCTTCACTTGATAGTCTGTCATCAGGGAAGCGCAGGCTGGAGCTTGAAGCAGAAGCTAGAGGGATGCTGCTCACTGGCCTCTTACCATTGGCTTGATCAGCTGCCTTTCTTACACATCCCAGGTCTACTGCCTAGGCATGGCACAGTCCTGCATCAGTTAGGGTTAGGAAGCTGCTACACAGACATGACTACAGGCCCGTCTGATCTGAGCAGTTCTTCAGTTGAGGTTCCCTCTCCCCAGGTGACTGTAGGTTCGTCTGGAAAGATGGCTGGGAGTCTGATTTTTTTTTTCCTTCTTTAGTTGGACTCAGAGTTGACAGCCCGGCATGAATTACAAGTAGAAATGAAGAAGATGGAAAATGACTTTGAGCAGAAACTTCAGGATCTTCAAGGAGAAAAGGATGCACTGGACTCTGAAAAGCAGCAGATTGCAACAGAAAAGCAAGATCTGGAAGCGGAGGTGTCCAAGCTGACAGGAGAGGTAATGTCTGAGCAGGGTGGTAGTGTGCCCGCAGCTGCCCTCCATAGCTGGGCCGTGCTGGTCATGGGACCACACGGTCATAGGCTGCTTAGATTCCCCTATGCTAGGGAAGAGCAGCTGGATCATCGGGTCGATGGCGCGTGTTTAACAGTCATTTACTGGCTTTACTCTTGCTTTGGGAGTATAGTATATAAGACAAAGCATTTAGAAAATACAGAAAAATGTAAAGGATGATAAAAGTTACTTATGGCAGAGTCCAGAAATAATGAATGACTTGGGGGTAAACATTAACTATTGGCTTATTTGCCCATCCAACTTAGTCTATGCTTCTGTGACACCTTCCTTCTCTTTTCTCTGCACTTAGACAGCCTGCATTACTTGATCATTTGTACAGTTGGGGATTCACTGCATTGCCCATACTTGAGTTTTATAGTCGAGTAAACTCAAGGCACACTAACACTAAGAACGTGAAGACTTGAGTTCTGGTTTTACTCTACTCCTAAGTACAGTGTGACTTTGAGGAGAACCATGTGATCTGACCACTCAGTCCATCTACGCTAAACAGAAATTTGGATTTAGTGGTTTCTTAGTCCTTTCCAGCTCCAGTAGTCCTTGAAGTGGGGTGAGAAGTACTTATTCTGTGTTGCTTCTGTAGGTTGCCAAGCTGTCAAAAGAACTAGAAGATGCCAAGAAGGAAATGGCTTCTCTCTCTGCTGTGGTTGTTGCTCCTCCTGTTTCTAGCAGTGCTACTGTTCCCCCTGCCCCTCCTCTGCCCGGTGACCATGGCACTGTTATTCCCCCTCCCCCACCCCCACCCCCACCTCCTCTTCCTGGAGGTATCATTCCACCCCCTCCCCCTCTTCCGTTTGCAGGTACTAGCATCCCCCCACCTCCTCCTTTGCCTGGAGGTGCTGCTGTACCCCCTCCCCCTCCTTTGCCTGGGGCTGCCATCCCCCAACCTCCTCCTCTGCCTGGAGGTGCTGCTGTGCCCCCTCCCCCTCCCTTGCCTGGGGCTGCCATCCCCCCACCTCCTCCTCTGCCTGGAGGTGCTGGTATACCCCCTCCCCCTCCCTTGCCTGGAAGTGTTGGCGTTCCCCCACCTCCTCCTCTGCCTGGAGGTGCTGCTGTACCCCCACCCCCTCCCTTGCCTGGAGGACCTGGACTGCCTCCTCCCCCTCCCCCTTTTCCTGGAGGCCCTGGCATTCCTCCACCTCCACCTGGAATGGGCGTGCCTCCACCTCCCCCCTTTGGATTTGGGGTTCCTGCAGCCCCAGTTCTGCCATTTGGATTAACCCCTAAAAAAGTTTATAAGCCAGAGGTGCAGCTCCGGAGGCCAAACTGGTCCAAGGTAAGTTTTTTTCCCAGCATTAGATCTTAAACTACTTTTCTTGACTTATTTTTGTGCATAGGTAGGCTACCCACTGTTAGGGCTCACATCTGTTCTCCTTCAAGGTCTGCCTGGGTTTATGCTTATGCAGCATCTCTGTTTCAGAACTTACACAGAAAGATCTCTGGGCCCTATGTGAATACATCTTAATTCATTTAACCCGTCTTAATACATTGGCCTTTTCTCTGATAAAATGAGTGCTATGGTAGCTTGACAGCCCTCACTTGGCTGGGGGGGCAGATGACTGAAATTATGCTTGTACAGCCCACAGTGTGTTTGTGACCCCCATGGTTGGGTCAGTCTTTTGCTTCTAGTTAAACATAGCCAGATGGGGAGAAATGTAGAACAAGGAACATTGGAAATAAGACTGTAATGCTCATGGAACTAGAAGGTTTTGTATTAGGAGGAAGATCAGCATAACTGATTTTGATTCTTGACTAGTTAGCAGCAAACAGAGCAGAAGCATTATCTCCTGATCCCCCGTGAAGGGCACAGCTACTGTCTGTGTGCTGAGTTAGTCACAGGCTCCTCAACCTTGCTGATAATTGGAGTCACTTTGCTAGCACAGCGAGTTGAGAGTTCAGCCCAGAGCTCTTACCACCTGTCTGTTCATACAGTTTGTGGCTGAGGACCTTTCCCAGGACTGCTTCTGGACAAAGGTGAAGGAGGACCGCTTTGAGAACAACGAACTTTTTGCCAAACTTACCCTTGCCTTCTCTGCCCAGACCAAGAGTGAGTGCTCTCCCTGAACTTTTCCTTCCCTGGTGAGGGTAGAAGGGGGTTGGGAAGATTGAGTTTTCCATTCCAGGGAAGAGAGAATGTTTTTGTATTCTGGGGCTCCTGGGGCTGGGAGAGAGAATTGCTGCTTGTAAGTATTTTGTGTCAGTATCCGAACAGGGACACACGGTGCCCAAAGCTCAGCTTGGGCCCATTGATGGGTAGCTTGAATGGATTATGGTTCTGTCTTAAAGTGTTGTCTCCAGACCAGAGTATTAATTAGTGGGGTCAGCAAGTGCCTTGGACAGGTGGGGTGACTGATTTACAGCTGTCTACAATAACCAAGATCCATGTGTAATTCCTGTTCTGTTTCTTTCCAATATCTGATGCTTTTTCCTCCTGGCCCTTGGTTCCTGCAGCTTCCAAAGGTAAGAATGCAAAAGAGCCTTTTAGTTGGGTTGTTGAGTATTAGAGAAAAGGATTAAATAAAGGTAAAGGAGTTTCTCTTTAGAAGATGGAATTTGCTGGTTTCCCTTCTCTCCCCACCGAGTCCTCAGAGACCCACAGTGATAGTGGTGGCAAAACAGGCTGGTTCAAGTGGAGGCTTCATGTACGAATTCCCTGTTGGCCCACAGTGAAACCTTATGAAACAGTGGATTGTGTTTCTTCTCTGCCATAACAAGTACAGACTGACCAGTTAGAGGGCTTTCCTGGGGTGATATTCCCAGGCTCAAGTGCTGTGACTTCTAGCCCATGGTTTCTAATAAATTCTTTTTTTCTTTTTTCTTTTTTTAAACCTTCATTGTGCTTGCCTTTATTTTAGAACTTTAGATTTTTATCAGGAAAGGGTTTGAGCTCTTCAAAATTGAGATGTAAGGAGGACCCAGATCTCTACAATATAACACTGTGTTTACTTTGTTTCCAGTGATGTAAACTGCACAAGGACATCAGTAAAAGACCGTGGTCCTTAATCCTTTCAGAAGTAGTTTTGAATACCAGACTGAATATTGAACTAGTTCAGTGTGCTGTGTTAGAGGGATTTTATGGTGCTGAAAGTTGAACCCAGGGTTTTATGCAAAGTACTCTCCACTGAGCTACATTTCTAGACCCCAGTTTAGTTTCAACACTGAAACAAGTGTTAGTTTCCAAATCTCAGTCTTAATACTGATAGTGCAAGTGAAGGAGATGAATACTCGTTATTGTGCTATGAATCTCCTGCCTCACAGGTGACGGGGAGATAATGGGTTAGATAGCATTCTAAACCACATAGTAAGTTCAAACTGACTTTGAAGTTTTGTTGTAGATCTTCGCTTCCCAGAAGTCTGCTTTTCCTGGGAACCTTGGAGAGCTTAGATATCCACAGGACTGCAGCTGCTTGAGCGTAGTCTTTGGTTGGCAGTGATGTCTTGTGAGTGCAGGCAGAAACATTAGATTAGGGAAAGCTGATGAGCTGCTGCGTGTGTAGGGTTAGAGAAGAAGAGTTGTGTTCTGATTGTGATGTATTCAACTCCAGCAAAACTAGTCCAGGTAGAGAGATAAGCCATGCTTACCAATATGGTAGAGGCCCTGCTGAGGTGTTCAGCAGTAGCCGGCCAGTGTTGATGAGGAAGTTGGTGGGCATTAGATTTTCTTTATATTACTTCCTTACACCCTAAACCTGACTTTCTCTCTGCTGTTTGGTAAATGTGTCTGTATTCCCTATATGTTGTACTGATACTTAAAAATTCTTTTATACCTATTAGCTCTAAGATAGGTATCCTCTAAGATTAGGCAATGAAGAAAAAAAAATCTACTTTACACACCTGCTTCCTGTAGTCAAAGATGCCTTCACCTGCTGCTTTATTAAAGTTCAAAAATATGTGTGTTTCTGCTGAGCCTTTGGCGTCCACCTGTAATCCCAGTTTCTCAGACTGGAGCAGGAGAATTGCAGTTCCGATCTAGTAGGCACTTGAGAAAGGGCAGGGGCAGCTAAGTGCTGGAGCACTTGCCCTGGGCTCCATCCCTTGTACCACAAAGAAAGGGAAGGGGAGAGGAGAGTGTGTGCATCTTACTAAGAGACGGAAACTGATCCTAAAGTGGATGTGTCTGCTTCTCTTTTGGATTTACTTTCTTGTTTCTGAGCTCTTTTTTTTCCTCTAAAGGAGGAATTGACATAATTCATTCCTTGCTGGGAATGTATGGAATTCAGATTTGGTGGGTGCCACCCTTCTGCATTTTCACCTTGTTTTGTTGTGATTAGCAAGGAGTCTTTTATCACGGACTCTGTTGGTCCCGCCTTTTAACTTCTTGGGAACATACCCAGTTGTTAAATTTTTTAAATTCCTTCTTTATTAAAAGAAGGGGTGCTGGGCAGTGGTGGTGAACAGCTTTAATCCCAGTACTCGTGAGGCAGAGGCAGGCGGATCTCTGTGAGTTTGAGGCCAGCCTGGTTTACAGAGCGAGGTCCAGGACAGGCACCAAAACTACACACGGAAGCCCTGTCTCAAAAAAAAAGGAAAGGGGAAAAAAAAAGGAGTATTCTAGTTAGCTTTAGACCAAATCCAGCTTTACTCCACAGCTTGTTGCTGTTGATACAGGAGTCAGAGCGTGGGTGGCAGCAGGTAGCTGGCCTTCTGCTGCTCCTGCCTAACTTTAGTTTAGGCTTTGGGTTTCAGGAGGAGCCCTGGGAGGGGTCAATAATCCCTTCCCCAGCAAGAACAGAGGGTATTTGCTATTTCCCTGAGACTTGCTTCTGTCCACTAGGTGGCACTCACCCAATTGTACTTTTATTAGTATTCACAAATCTTTTGCTGTTGATGTTTTTTGAGACAGGGTCTTAGCACTGGCTGGCCTGGAACTCACAGGGAAGTTTTGCCTCTGTGTCCCCAGTGCTGGGATTATAGGTATGCAACACTATGCCCAGCTAATGTTAGGGAATTTTCCCGTGTCTGCCACTTCAACTTCTAGAAACAAGATTGTAAGAGCTCAACCTACTTCCCCTGGTCAGTGAGTCTCTTGGCAGAAAGATAGCTGTTCCGTCTGTTTCTAAATGTGTAGAACTAGAGGTACTGTGCACAAACCTGTTGTGGTTGTCATGGATTTTGAGGAGGGTAGGACTGTTAGCACAGAGCATTTGAGAAGTTCCTTGTGCTCTAAAACCACAATCGACCCATTTGCTGGGTTTTAAGGGATCCGGCTTACACGATAATGTGCTGCATGTGTTTTGTGTTGTTACCTCTCTCCCCAGAGGTGTAAATGTGAGTATCCTTTCTCAGGCCTTGACATACTGAGGCTCTGAAGAATGATGTTATGCCAAGTTTTTATGGCCACAGGAAGCTCCACAGTCTCCGAGGATCCTTCTCCAGCTCCCGTATTTCAATCTCTTGAGATTCTGTGTATTTTTCTGTCTTCCAACTAAGTGCTCCAAAGTATTTCATTGTACTCTGTAGAACTGATGGTCTGTTCCTAGCACAGCATTGTGTGTTAGCACTTGACTTCCCTTTGGTCTCTCCTGTTTTCTTCTGTCATCCTCACCCCACTGGACCTGGAGACGGGGTAGTGCCCATGTTGTCCCCTGTCATTACTTTCAGACCCTTCTGCTTTTCTCTTTGCTAGAAACCAGCAACAGTGTGGAATCTGATACCAGTTTATGTCACCCACTTCGCTTTGTGTCATCATCTGTTGAGACGCTAAATGACTCTTGAGTTCTCCACAAACTGAGTTCCTGACCCTTCTTCAGTGCCACTTCTAATTTAACTTTCCACAATATCATTCTTTTTTAAGAATTTATTTAGTGAGTACATGGATGTGTACATGCTACAGTGCACACGAGGAGGTCACAGGGCAACTTTCAGGAGCCAGTTCTCTTCTTCCACCATGTAGGTCCCTTATCAAACTCAGCTCATCAGGCTTGGTGGCCCGTGCTCTACCCACTGAGCCATCTCCCAGCCCTGATTTTCCCCAGGTCCTGTATTAAGGGTCCTGATTCTAGTAAGAGTCCTGCTACACAAGTCTCAGTCCCCCGCCCTTTCTCCCCTTTCTTCCCCTGTGCTCATTATACATAACTGCAGCCCTTCGTCAGCTTAGTGTTTACCACCAGTGTGGGTCCTGTGTGCTCCCTGACCCATTTCCAATACTGAAGATCAGAACCGGGCCCTCACACAGCTAGGTAAGTGTTGAGCACTAACGGCGTATCTTCTCTAGGACTTTGACCCCAGCAATCCTCCAGGCACACCGGGAACTTCCAGCCTGTCGCATCTCCTTGATGACTTCACTCCTCACCTAAAACTCCTAAATGCCTAAACATTATAATAATCATTCCGCTGGTGTTTTTCTTCCATTGAGGGTCTCTCACTTCATCAAGGCAAAACCATGATTCTTGTTAATTCCACCTTGTCCACACTGGATCTGTAGCTGTGTATCTCTGAGTATTACTGGAGGAGACCACACACACCCTTCCCTTCTGGGTACACTTTCTTCTCTTAGCTTCCCAGATAGTAAGTGTTCTTATTTTATCTCATTGTCTGCTCTTGCTCCTTGTTTTCCTCTCCTCAGTTGCTATATTGCTTGGTCTTTGATACTTCTAGGCAGTTGTATCCGAAGTATTTTTGTTGGTTTGTTTAGTTGGTTTTTGACACAGGGTCTCATGTTTCCCATGCTGACCTTGAACTCAGTAACGTCGTCCAGTCTAGCCTTATACTGCAGCCCAGATTGACCTCAAACATAAAATCCTTTTGCCTCTCCTCAAGTGCTGGTATTATAGGCTGTCAAGTGCTACCACACTGACCTTTCAGCATTTCTGTTTTGTTTTCAGTTCTTATTCTTTCATTACATTTATTTAGTGTGGGTAGAGGCACAGCACACAAGTACCGTGGTGCACTTTTGGAAGTCAGAGGACAAGAGTTGATTCTCACGCCATGTGGAGCTGGGAGGATCAAACTTGATGGCCAGCACCATCAGCCACTTGAACTGTCTCACCAGCTCCCTTTGGGCATTTCTAATCTGCCCAGTGTCGTACTTTTCTAAATTGCTAGCTTCACACCTTTTCTCTCAAAGGCCCATCACTCCATAGAGAAAATTGAAGTAATCAGAATGTGAACTTCCAAAGCTTGTAGCACTATGTTCCTTATGTTCTGATACTGTAATCCTATCTAAAGGCAGTTCATGAAGGACTAACAGTCATTGCCACGATGTGTAGAATACACTGAAACTGTAAAACAAAACAGTCTCTCTTCTTCTCTGCGGTGACCATGGCTAACCATGCATGCCTTTATTATGCATATGTTATTCACATAATTAACTTAGATTTAGTTCATAGGAAAAAACAAGGGAAACATCAAACAACTTTATTGGAAAATTAAGGAACAATTATAGTAATAGCATATATGTACTTTTTAGTACAGCAAACTGATTCTACATGGTAAATACTACTCTGCATTCTGTATGACATCCTTCATCATCTTTTGATGTTCTATATAAATTTGTCTTATTCTTTTTTAAAGTTCCATGTTGTCTGTTGAATTATTTCAAATGGACAGTTATATTCTGTCATGAATAATACAAGCTTTATATATAACTAATCCCTCACTGAGATTTTGTTTCAGTATTTTGTTATACAAACATTACTACAGGAAAAATCTTATTTATCTTGGTATATTTATACATCTTTATATTTCTGCACAGTGGTTATTGAAAGGTGATGTTTTTCACCTCACATCACTGGGATTATAAGATTATACCAATTCATACTCCCACTAAAAATAAGAAATTATCAAAATTTCTGACAAGGGAAAATATATCTTGTTTTAGTCTGTTTACTTATAAAATTGCACCCAAGGCTTTCCCTCATACATCGGCCCTTTCTTCATCTGTACAGCGAGATCAGTGAATGCAAAGATGCCTCTTGTTCTGAACTTCTAGATCTGTTACTTTCTCTCCTCCATGTTCTTACAATTGCGTCTCTGGCACAGTCGATCATAATCTCTCACTCTTATTTTGACAACTTTCTGTGGTCTTTTGCTGCTGGTCAAGTTGTGTTTTGCACTCTTTATTTTAGGTACCAATACCAGACAGGAGGACCTGCTGCTTTCTTACAGCTGGTACCTCAGAATGAAGAGCCAAACTAGGAGGAAACTTTGTAACATTTGCTTGAAGGCTGCTGTTGTAGTTTCAGGGAACACTTACTGGTGGAGATTTAAGGGACAGGGACATCAGATGAAGATCATTTAACTTTGGTTCCTTCTAGAGTGCAGGGATCTGAGAATTTGTCAGCAGCAGTGCCCTTCTCCTTTTCGCCACCAGATGGCACATGGACCTCTCTTATTTTTGATGTGTCATTGTTACGCCTGGTGGTGATGCAGTCACGTTACAGTCGCGTTAGGGAGCGGCCCTGCTGCTACTGTCAAATGCAAACTGCTCACGATACTGCCCTCTGCTGGTCAGGAGGTTTGTTTGGCTGATCAGGAAAATTAGAGCAAGATGCTGCCTGTCAGATTTTGCCATGTTGCAGAGGGATCTTGTCTCCTGGTGCAGTTAGTATCTTGGTTCTTCGATTTTTTTAAGCGATTATTTTTAAGAGTAGTATTGTTTCCCTGTGGGGTGCTGAGGCTGGACAGTGTTTGCTTTTTAGTCTGATAGCTTCGTGAAATCAGCCTTCCTTGCAGGGCACTTAAAGGGAGGTGTGTTTTTGTGAATTTGGTAGTTCTCTAGGTATATGTGTGTGACTGTATTATAACATATTCATAATCAATTTCTGTCACAGTTTCTACTGAAGAGCTGCTTCAAACATGTTAGAACTTACCCACTGGTTATATATTGTATTTTTAAAAACTCCTCACTGTCTGAAGATAATTCCATCTTTACAATTTATTTCTAACTATTTAAACTCTGGTATGTGCCTATATTAAAATATTAGAGATAAGCACAAATTGAAGCTATTATTTAAACCCAGGTTACCATCTAACATTATGGATTTCAAAAACATTTGAAAAGACCTTTTAAATGTGTTTGTTGATACGTTGATCATCTAGTTTGAGGCTCAGTATAGCCTAAGCTTCTGCTATCTTGATGCCATTATTCTGTATTTAAATGTCCACTTGTACTGTTCGGTCTCAAGCTTCAGTGTGCATAACGATTTAGTGAGGGGCATGTTGGAGTTATAACTCCTGGCTCTACCTCCAGAGAATATAAGTAATAAGTATTGAAGAGCATGCATTCAAACCACACTCTGTGTTTGGCGTGGTGCATTACTTCAGTGTTTATTTCATTTTTTACTCTGTCTTCCCACTGTCTGCCATAATCTAGAAGCTGCTTCCACTTTTTTCTTTTAGTAGCATTTGATTGCCTGTGTCAGAATAGCTGTGCAAGTGTTATCCTTGTCTTTAAGAGGGTGGTACGAAATTAATTAGAAAACAGTTTGTCTAGAGGCATTGTTTTCAGAGACACTTGTTTTTATAAAATTCTTTTCTTGCCATCCTTCCATTCAGATCTCGATAGCATCATCGTAGAAGGATGTTTTGAAGTTCCCTGGGGTCAGTGAAGTAGCTGGAAACTTTGGATTAGAGATTGACTAGGTTGGAGAGAGGGTGTCATCACTTTTGTGAAACAGGAAATGAGGATGGAGAGTTCTGGGGCTCTGCAGGCATAGCTCCTGTACAGGTTTGGCTACTCTTGCTGTGGAGATCTGGACTTGGAGAGCAGAGATGTAATCATGAGAAGAACAGTGTCTCCAGTAAGTATGGTAGCAGAACTGGACTGTGAAAGAGCGTGATATGGGGCATTCTTGCTACCTGTTGGAGCCCAAAGCTGCTGCCTTGGGAAAACACACTGATCTGAAGGACCCTTAACCTGGTACTCTTTAAGAGTTCTTGAGTCTGCAGCAAATTGCTTGCTGTTACTGGACCAGTGTTTCAGCAACACGTTCGGAGAGTGTTTCTATTGAGCGTTTGCTCTGGGGCGTTTGTGCTTTTATGTGTTTATCAGCATGGGTAGCACAGGCATTTCAGTACTGAAGACCTGTAAGACCACCTCATCCTTACCCAGCCTGTTACCCCATTCTCCCTTTCCCACCTCTAGAAGTAATCATGTTTTTATTCTTAATTGTTTCAGGCTTTAAAAATGCAGTTATAAGCAAATACAAATATGAATTTTGTCCTTCCTGCATTACCAAAAGATAACATTCTATGTTGTCCCATACCTTGATGCTGTCTTCAGGATTATTTATGTAAAAATCTTAGTCACTTAAATCCTAAGTGTTATTGTAAACACAAGAATATAACAAAAATAGAGGACTAAAATAACTTTTGCTTTTTTGAAATGCTGGTGACATTGTCCCACTTGCTCCAGCTCCAGCTTGGGTCTGGCCTCCTGTTCTCTGCATCTTCTCATGTCACACACTTTTCTGAGTAGCCGCCCACACCAACCATATCAACATACAGTAACTCATCCTGGGGCCTTTGCGGCCATCACGGCATAGAAGGGAGGACTTCCAGATTATCACCTGAGCATGATCCTGAGGCAGGGGCAGAGCTTTGGGTCACTGACACAGGGACACCCTCCATGGTATAGTGTGACACTCCAGGGGAAAGGGCTAGTGTATCTCATTGTTTTCTTGCTTTTATCTCAGTTTTTTTGTTTCCTTAAAAAAATTATTCTTTCAGGATTTCTTTACACATATCTAAGATAACGTGCTTTGATTATATTCTTCTGCATCCCCTCTTTTATCCCTTCCTGCTGAATTCCTCCTCCTTCTTCCCAGCAAGGCCCCTTCTATTTTTATGTCTTTCTGTTTGTGGCCCATTGCATTTAAGTAGCCTTCCCCGTGTGCACATTTGTCCTTAAGATTAATTGCTCTAGAATGTAAGTGTCTTGTAATTGTACCACCTTAAAGCTCTTACCCATAATCAGGAAGAATGTTTGTGACGTGTTGTTCATGGAGAAACAAGAAGCAAATTATGAATACCCTTCTTACAGCTGTTTTATAGGAGGATATGTAGAAATAAAAGAAGGGCAGGTGCCAGAAGACTAAGAACACTAGAGCCCCCCGCCCCCCAAGACAGCTCTGGCTGGCCTGGAACTCACTTTGTAGACCAGGCATCCACCTGCCTCTACCTCCCAGTGCTGGGATTAAAGGTGTGAAAAATACTAGAGTTTTGTTAAGTGTTCTAACTAGATTTTTTTCCTATAAATTTACTATAATGTGGTGACATTCTTTTTATAATAAGGAGGAACGAATTTGAAGGAAAATTAACTATTGCTCAGGATGCTTGAACAGGAGTTTCTAGAAATGCTTGCATCCAGTTACTGTCTACAGAGCAGGATTGTCCATACTTCATTGTCCATACTGACCCTGGCTTAAGTTAGCTTCTCTTTGAAAAAAATCAGATTACAGCATATCAGGCTTTCTTTGTCTTGAGGATCCCCTGGAGCAAGGGAACCCCACTTAAATGAAGGGACCCTTTTCTGCAGAGTGGAATGGAACCATTTTCCC
This sequence comes from Peromyscus maniculatus bairdii, assembly GCF_049852395.1. NCBI lineage: Eukaryota > Metazoa > Chordata > Mammalia > Rodentia > Cricetidae > Peromyscus > Peromyscus maniculatus. Next base: position 29,549,235 of record NC_134870.1, on the reverse strand, counting down.
TCCTGATCCTACTGTAATTCCAACTCTGTAATAAGAATCAGTGGATTTTCTTTTAATTTTATTAGATTAAGGGTGTGTGTACATTTCTATTGTCAAGAAAACGTGCAAAGAAATCTTTCCAGGAAGAATGTCCCTATTTTCCTATTCTGCTTGCATTTTTCATTTCAGCCACGGGGTGTGCGCAGTTGAGCCATTTTGGCTCGAGTTCCAGATTGTGAGGTCAGAGACTAGGGATTGGAGGAGAAGATCAGGTGACTTTCAGTAAGCGGATGACGGGGCTGCCCCTCATCTCCTCCCCTTCTCCACCCTTTCCTGGCTTCCAGCTCTGGAACAAAGAAGGAAAAAAACAGCAATATGATGAAAACCAGCAGCTGCTGCTGCAGACTCAGGCTGGGGGCTGGGTGTTTACTCCATCTGTCTCTTTGTTTTGTTCCTACCCTGTTACTTCCCTTCCCCTGAGGCCCAAATAAAACAGAATATTTCTAGACTCCTTTGTTAGAGATTGGTTTAGAAATCTGCAGTTTGCTCCATATTTAGGTGTGTGTAGGTGAAAATGGCAGAGATAAAATTACCCTGGAGCACCTAAAAAAAGATGCAGCCGCTGCCCTGCTTGTTCTGTTTCAGGCAGGCTGCCTGTTTACTGTCTGATGGGCGCCTCACCACTTCTGCAGGGCCTGTGCGTGTTAGCTCAGTTTATGTCTGACCACAGAATTCACCATTTCTGCAGGGCCTGTGCGTGTTAGCTCAGTTTATGTCTAACCACAGACCTCACCATTTCTGCAGGGCCCGTGCCTGTTAGCTTAGTCTATGCTTAACTACAGGATTAATATGTCCTTTGCTTATTCAAATCTCAGAGCAAGTGAATACCACAGTGTAACCTGAGCCCCGCTGGGCCAGGGTCTCGCACTTGCTGCAGGAGTGAGTGTCTTCTAGGGACGTGGTGCTGCTGCTCCACTGTCCTTTGTTCACCAGTGAGCAGGGTCCTGGTTTCGCAGTGCGTGTCAGGGGAAAAGGGAGATGTAGGGCAATGTGTAGGTTAAAATAGAGTTTAGAAATAGGCCAGCCAGTACTGACTGTGGACTTTACAAATCCTGATTCAAACTAACTATAAAATAAGACAAAACTATTGTGATGATGGTATGTTGGGTATTTTAGAAGTCAGTTTTTAGAACTCCATATTGAAATGTTTGCAGATATATATGACGGGGATCTCTAAGTAGTCAGGGACATTAGTAAAAATGAATTGGAACAGTGGTTTATCATTGTTAGAGTAGCTTTATTATCTTAGTCTATTTGGGGATATGTATTTATTTTTCCCATAATACATCTTTTGAGAAAGGAAAAGTGCTTTGTACCTAACACCTTGTTTTTGAGGCCCATTTACTCACCCTAGCCTGCGGTCCCTTGCATTACCCCAGTCCTGTCCCATCACTGACATGCGGAATCCTTGCTTGGGGAGGTGCCTGTCCTTCCAGTCCCTGCCCAGCCACACCCAAGCAGAGCTTTCCCCATGCTCCCTGAGTCACTGTGCTGGGTGTGATGGGAACGGGTCTGTGAGGAAGTGAGCGACTAGAGTGTCTGAGGGACCATGTGAAGGACCCAGACTCCTACCTGCTTTTCTGCTTCTCCTTCAGATTTTCTCTGCCTCTTCTGCCCAACTCTCTGCGTCTGGTTCTTAGGCGTTCTGTCTAGCTTTATCTTTGTCCTTTGAATTTATCTGTTTCTGCTGGTTTGTCTTACTCATTCTCACAGCTTACACTTCTGTAATGACTTATCTGTGGGGTTTAGCAAATAAGTGTGTGTCTTTTGTCAAGAGGTCAGTGATGATGATCTGGGCACCCCTGGGCGTGGATAACTGCTGTTCAGTTGGCACACTGTTTTCCCCTACTGTGGTGCATATTTATAATAGCTTTAAAGTGCTAGGTTTTTTCATGTAGATTTAACTATAAGGGATATAAACTGAAAATTCTCTACATGGACAGTATCTCATTTAGATAGACAGAAGATGGACTCTCCTCATCTTCTCAGAATCAGTTCATGTGGAGCCTAATAGATAACCTACTATGTGGTGGGTATACTTAGTGATTCAGTGGCTCTGTTACCATCCCAGGAATTTTGTTGTTGTTTCTCATGGGTATCATAAGATATTCTAGTGTTTCAAATATGCCTGGGACATTTTGGTTCTTTTACAAAGACCCTATTTTGTGAAGGAGATTGTAGTGGTACCAAAGTCCACCTGTCTCACTGGGTTTTGTGGTGAGCCTGCTGCCCCCTGTCTCCTGAGTGCTGGGGTTAAAGGTGTGTACCCACACATCTGGCTCTCTCCCTGAGTTTTTAGTATTTTGACCCCAGTGCTTATGATCACATCCTGGGCCTCAAACACGTTAGGCCTCAAATTGCATGCTTGACTCTACTTGACTTTTAAAAAATGCCTGTGGTGCTTCTGTGCTAATGTGCTTATGTACTACCATGAGCTCACATTAGACACTGGATAAATAGCATGTGTAAGTATTGGAAGCCATTAGTGATAGTGGTTCACTAATATTTGATGATGTTTCAGCTTTTTCCTCCTTTCCTGTTTGTTTTCTTACCCATAGAGTATCTGACTTACTCAAGAGAGAGTGTTCTCTGTGGAATAGAAGCCAATGCCTTATCTTGGGCAGAGGGAGTAGTGTTTCATCCTGAGTAAGCGACTGAAAATTAATTCGGGTGGAGTTGCTTTATAACAGCCTGCACCTTCTATTGTGGATGTAACTGGTTTCCCAGCCAGTCTGTTTCTCAAAGGTGTTTTCCCAAAGTTGCTTATTCTGTCTCACTTACTCATTCCCACCTGCAATTCTTAAGAACCTAGTTTCCCAGATGTCGGGCTACTCCCCCTCCTCCATTTCCTGTTTGTGGTTTTCATTGAGAGAAGCCCAGAACAGGAATTCCTGGGGAAGTGATGGCTATAGCCGTGGGACTTGGGGGAGGGGGGCTAGCTCATTGCTGAAGTTGGGAACAACATGCTATAGAAGGACTTCCTTCCTCTGTGAGCTCTTAGAAACTGTTACTAACCATGACTGAGCAATAACTGTGTCTGCTCACTTTGTGCCTTGACTCTGTCTTTAGATCCTGAAAAAAATGAAATATTTGCCCCCTTTGTACCTTAATCTCTGCTCCTTGAAATTTGAGTCCAATATAGATATCTAGAATTATAACAGAAATGATCTCTCCTCTTAGGATTGTTTTGATGCAAAATGTCAAGAAAGGGAAAAAAAAAAAAAAAAAAACGGGGTCCCTGTGTTGGACAGCAGGGGGCGCCCTTTCTCTTCCCTTCACGCCTGGCACTCCCTACTGCATTCAGCCATTTTAGACAGATTGTTTTTGCCCCCAGCTAACTCCATTTTGTGTCGATGACGCAGGAAAATAAAAAAGGCTAGGAAAGGAGGAGTCTGGGGGAGGGAGAAAGACAGGCCCGGGCACAGCTATAGGCTGAATCCGTTACTCAGCAATGGCTCACCAGGGACACACCTTGCACAGGCTGCTCGCCTGCATCTTGAGCAATCGATGCAGCAAGTCCTTGCCAGCTGAGCAGAGAGCAAAGTGGATGCCTGCTAGCAGTGACAGGATGCTGGTTGCTGAGACAGCATAGCTCCTCTTCATCTAGACTCTTGGGTCTGCATTTACGTGTTTCTGATAGTTGCCTGGGAAGAATCAGTTATCCTCATAAATCCAGGAAACATTTTCATTTAAAAATGTTTTTAAATGAATGTACACATATGTATAAAGAGCCATGCAAACCATTCTTAATTATTTTTAGAAATCAACAATGTGGGCTGGAGATGGCTCAGCACTTACATTCATGCAGAGGACCCAGATTCGTTCCTGGACCCTTGTCAGGTGGCCCACCAGTGCCTGCAGTTCCACTCCAGGGGATTGGAAGCCTCTGGCCTCCACAGGCACCAGCACTTACATAATTAAAAAGAAGGGAAATCCTTAATTTAAAAGGAAAAACACTGGCTGGGCGATGGAGGCTCACGCCTTTAATCCCAGCACTTGGGAGGCAGAGCCAGGTGGATCTCTGAGTTCAAGGCCAGCCTGATCTAGAGAATGAGTTCCAGGACAGCTAGGACTGTTACACAGAGAAACCCTGTCTCAAAAGGGAAAAGAAAAAGAAAAAAACTGTATCCATCACTCAGTTTAAATCAGTCTTGCTTTACAAACCTGTATCAACCCCTTCTTTGCGGCTTATTGCCGGTGAACGCCAGCTGAGCTTGTCATTTAAACATCAAGTCGTTCAGAATGTGTGCACTTCTCTGGTCACGTGTAAATTATTTGCTATCAAAATTTTATCAGATTTTATTAAAAAACTTCAGTTCTTCATCCCTGATCTGGAACAGGTAGCATTGTAGACAACATGTCCTTGAATTTAAAAGAATTCACATAGATGGACCCATCTAGAAGTTTCTGTTAAAGTTATTGATTATTTATTTCTCTATTGCTTGTTTTTTGTTTGTTTTTGTTTTTTGAGACAGGGTTTCACTGTGTTGTGTAGCTTTGGCTGTCCTGGAACTCACTCTGTAGACCAGGCTGACCTCAAGCTTGCAGAGATCTGCCTGCCTCTGCCTCCTGAATGCTGTTGCTACCTTCTTTTTAAATAGTGAATATTAAATGTATATGTCACTGGATCTAATAAGAATATTTTCATGTAAGTTTGTCTTGCACCATTTTTTAATTTTTGTCTTTACAATTTACTTACAGACTTTTTAAAGGAAAGGTGGAGGTTGTCTTAGGTTGAGATTGAAAATGTTCACAGCTAGACTTCCCTTTTTCATGGAGCAGTGCTTTTGAACAGAAGGGTATCCCGAGGATCTGTTGGAGAAGGTTCAGGATGCAACGGAGTAAGTCTCTCCTTCCTGCAGAGGGAGAAAGGACTAGACTCCGTTTGCTCCTCACCAGATAGCCTGTTACCACCTAGAAAAGTTTGTAGACTGCTTTCAACACAGACCATGGCCATAGAGATGAACCATGGTTTTTCTTATGAATTCAAGCAGACCTTTTAAGCTTTGAGAATGTGTATGTACCCACTGTAAGTCACTGTCTCCCTGGGATGGACGGTTCCACACCCTTAGCTTTTCCTCCCAGATGCTGCTTGTACTTAAATATCTGCTTGATAAGACCTAAAGAGCTAACAGTACTTGATGGACTATTTTACAGAGAGCACATAGTAATCCTGTGTGCTTGTCATAACTTTTTTCATAGCTTTTGGACTGTATTTCCACTCCACCCCCGTGTTCTTTTTGGTGATTTCTGAGACTAACTCAAAGGCGGACGATGAGATGAAACCTCTTGCTTGATGCAGTCTTTCTCGATTTTGGACATGAGTGACACTCCTGCAGCCATCACTGACAGTTCATCCCTTTGCTCTAGGGAGAACGCAGCAGGGAAGTTGTAGATGGAGAGCCAGCAGCGAGCGTCTCCAATCTTTGGAGACCAGGTTGGCCCTGTACTGGGTTTGGAAGCTGTAGATCTCACTCTGAAAGGACTTAGAATCAGCTAAAAAAGTCAGTGTTGCAACAGCTGGAAACCTGAAAACAAGGAGTCAGATAAGTGATAGCGTGTGCGTGTGCGTGTGCGTGTGCGTGTGCGTGTGCGTGTGTGTGTGTGTGTGTGTGTGTATGTGCGTGCACGCTCTTTTTAAAGAGTCGGTCTTTGCAAAGATTTTCCTTCTCTCTTGGCTGAGCTGATACCTTTTAGTAGGAGGTGTGATTATCATGGGCTTCCATCCTTATATAGATAAAGTGAAGCTGGGACCCACAGTCCTTCCAAAGGTTTTACATTAGGTGCAATAATACCTGTATGATACCTAATAAGCCGGCGGTGGTGGCGCACACCTTTGATCCCAGCACTTAGGAGGCAGAGGCTGTGAGTTCAAGGCCAGCCTGGTCTACAGAGTAAGTCCCAGACAGCCATGGCTATTACATAGAAAAACCCTGTCTCAAAAACAAACAAACAAATTAAAACACTCCATTTTTGGAGCAGGGCTGGGAAGGTGGCGTATGATGGTGTCCTGTAGGTTCTTTTGTATTGTGACGGTTTACCATTGGTTGTCGAAGTCCTTTTCAAGTCATTGTGAAAGCTGAACCAGAGCTGGCTAAGGATGTGAGCATGTGGATGATACATAATACCCAGAGCCATGCCTGTCTCACAACATCCAGGTGGATAACAGTTTTAGAAGTAACATAGTGGTATCATTCTACAGATCAAACTATTTCTGTTTTCCCTTGTAGTCTTTGCCTGTGCTGAATATATAACATGTTTGGTGAAGTGGGGGTATATCTTGGTTGAAGTGTAAAAATCATATGTGTATGGGCCAATAAATTTTTTAAACTGAAATTTAAATCTGTGTAATCAACATCTAGATGAAGAACCAGAACATTGCCAAGGCCTATGAGCCCCACAAATCCTCTTTGATTAACAGTTGATCACCCCCACACACACCCAGAGTACCCACTACCCTAACTTCTAACGTCACAGGTTCCTTTTACATGGCTCCTATTTCCACAGTCTATGTTCTTATTTGCTCCTCTGACAGTATGTATTAATTATTTTCTTTAGAATCACTTGCTCAGCACCACTTTGAAAAAGCAGAACACTAACTACATACAGTTCAATACCTGTCTGCACCAAGGCTGCTTAATTAATTTGTCCCATACTTCTTAACTCTGTCTGTTCTATCTGCAACTCGGCTGTAACCTTCGGCCATGCCTCCATCTCTTACCTGGAACCCTCTTCTCCTCTTACTTTTTAACCTCCCTGCCAGCCATTGTCTTTTGTACATTAAATCTGTAACTAATGAAAGTGGGGCTGGGACTCATGTTCCTACCACCCTTCCCTCTCTTTCCTTCAGGTGATCCTTTGGGTCTTTTAATGTTTAGTTTCTTGCTATTAAATAGGACAAAACCACAAAAAACTACAAGGGATGGTACAACTTAAGGAACTGCCATACAGAGAAGACCATTATAAACTACATATCACTTACTTTCTGGAGACCCTTAGAACTATGACTAACCTTCCCAGGAAACAGCTACCCTGATTTGTATAATAATCACTAAGGTTTACATTTATGAACACTGTAGTTTGTCTATGTTTTTCCCCCCTTTTATTAGCATGTATAACTTAGATGTATTAGTGGATTCATTCTGACATTCCGTACATACATTGTGCATTCGTAATGTTCACCCAACCTCATGTCCTCTCTCCCCTCTCCACTCCCTCCTTCCCGGTCCCTAATAGACCACCTTCTATTTTCAGGTTGTATCTTTTTTGTTTTTTGCTTTTTTAAGTTCTTAAAGAAAAACTCTACTTATCTCTCTTGTGTCTGGCTTATTTCATTCAGTATGTCCTCTAGTTCCTTCTGTTTTCCCAAAGATGACAGGATTTCATTCTTAGCCTGTGGTTTTCCATTGTCCCCCTTACTCTGCAGGCTTCTCTTCTCCATTATTCATTTGCTGTAAAGCTCTGTCCTTGGTTTGTGGGGTCCTGTCTGGATTTTGTGCTTGTTTCAAATAGCATGTGCTTTTGTTCACTGCATCTGCTGTGAAGTAGTAATTGGAGCTGAAGAATTAATCAGATCAGGCTATATTTACTTGGTTGGTTTTTTCCCAAGATGTCTTCATAGTGGATACTGGGTTCTTTCTGTAAATCCTTCTCTTCAGAAGGCACATTCTATCTGATTGTCCCTTCTGTGTTGTTAGCACCTGTTCCTGGATACATAGGATGGTGTAGTAGTGAAGATTGCAAATACAAGGCTTTCTTATATATTCTAAATATTAATCAGTTGTCAGTTATGTATATTCCAGGCATCTTCTTTGTTTCTTCAATTTGTGTTTGAGTTTTTTTTGTTTTTGTTTTTTTTCTTTTTCCGAGACAGGGTTTATCTGTGTAGCTTTGCGCCTTTCCTGGAACTCACTTGGTAGCCCAGGCTGACCTGGAACTCACAGAGATCCACCTGCCTCTGCCTCCCGAGTGCTGGGATTAAAGGCGTGGGCCACCACCGCCCGGCTTGAGTTGTTTTTGATCATGTCTTTATAAACAGATGTTCTTGTAAAGAGCTTGGGTTATCAATCTTCACATGTACAATTAATGAATGGTTTAGAAGTCCTGGGAACTGAATCCAGGGCTTCAAACAACTTTAGGTGTCCAGCCTTGCCTTTCACCCTGTTCGAGACAGGGTCTCTTGCTCACTGCTGCTTACACCAGACTAACTGGCCTGCAAGCTTGTGGGGATTCTCCTTGCCTGTCATCCTTCTGTGGGAGAGCTGGAACATACACTAATGTGTCCCAGCTTTATTTGGGTTCTAGAGAACTGAACTCAGGTCCTCATGCTTGCATGGACATCTCCGTTGAGGCATCCCCTCAGCCTGCTGCTCTACTTTTTTATTTACTCATTTCTTGCATGTGGAGTACTCTTTGATGACATTCTTGCCCTGAGACTTGACTGAGTCCTTAACCACCACACAACTGCAACCAACAACTGCTTCCCTGGATCCCCTTCCTCCGATTTTACAGAGGCTACCCATTGCCCTAGTTTCTTGTTGTCTTCCACCTTAATTAGGTTGATCTGGTGCTCAGCACAAAGTGCCTCCACCAACTTGGCATGCATAGGCTCGGTACAATTGGATGCGAGCACACAAACGTGGGCCTGGCGCTTGTCTAAGGCCTTAGCAGCTTCGTGTATACCACATGTAGGCCATCATGTCACTTGGTGTTTGGTTTTTGGTTTTTCAAGACAGGGTTTCTCTGTGAATCTCTAGTTGTCCTGGAACTTGCTCTGTAGACCAAGCTGGCCTAGAACTCAGAGATCTACTTGCCTCTGCCTCCCAAGTGCTGGGATTAAAAACATGTGCCACCATTGCCCTGGGAATATTTTTCTAATTTGTAGAATTTTTGCATGAAGTTAGAGGCATTCATTATTTATAATGAATAATTTATAATGATTTATAATAATTTATAATGAATAATTTATTTCTTTAAATATTTGAAATATAAATAGCTGGTAAAGTCACCTGGGTCAGCTAAGAAATCTTTTTATGTGTGAGTATTTTCCCTGTGTGTATGTCCCTGCACAGAGTGAGTGCAGTGCCCATGGAGGCTGGAAGTAGATGTGAGATCCCCTGGAACTAGAGTTACAAAGGGTTGTGAGTTGCTGTATGGGTGCTGGGAATTGATCCAGGTTCTCTAGAAAACCAGCTCCTAGAAAAGTGCTTGGATCCACTGAGCTTTTCTTCAGCCCCAACTAAGAAGATTTTAAGCTTTATTTCATGGTAATAGCTCATTTCTAATTTTTCTCACTAAGTTTTGTTGTGTTCTACTTTTCTAGAAAATTGCCTGTTTTATCAAAGTTTTTGTGTATGTTTCACATAAATTTTATCTTAGTACTCGAGGCATACTTAGTTCAGTCCTGAATTTTCAGTGCTGGGGGACTAAACCCTCATCTATGCTAGGCAAAAACTGCCACTGAGCCACTCATTTTAGATATTGATGACGTGTACCTAATTTATCTGTAGTACACCCCCACTGTTAAATACTGATCATTTTTACCAGAGACTGTTGCATTTATGGTCTTTTATTAAAAATCATAATTTTTCACTTGTTAAGCTCTTCAGTAGAGTTTATACATTCATTTTTTTCCCTTTAGGTTAACTTGACTGTTCTCAGTCTAATTTCCTTTTTTAAGATTTATTTTGATTTATGTGTATGTGGCTATATGTGGAATATGTGCACAGAAGTACTGGTGCCCTAGGGGCCCCGAGGCATTGAATCCCCTAGAGCTGGGACTTCAGGTGGTTGTCAGCTGCCCCTGGAACTCTGGTCCTCTGTAAGAGCAGTTCATGCTAGTGCTGCTGAGCCACCTTCCCACCCTCAGGTGCCCCTTTAGCTTTAAGCACCCCTCCCTGCCCCCATGTACATTTGAGACCATAAGTTTTTGTTTAAATTACTTTTTAGGGGTATCCATTTACTTTTGGTAGAAAATGTCTTAGTTTGCTGGGGCTGCAGTAGCAGAGAAGTGGACATCAGTTGTTTAAACAGCAGTTGATATCTCAGATGGAATTGACTGAGGCTTTTCTCCTTGGTTACAGATGACCGACCACCTTCTTACTGTGTTCTCATCTTATTTATTTGGTGAGAACACCAGGCAGGTTGGATTAGGGACTGTCTGAATGGAAAAATTAAATTCACAAATGCGGTCACATGCTGAGGTTTGGGGGCTTAGGGCTTCCTTATGCTAATTTTAGGAGAACAGATTCAGCTCATAGCAGGAAGTAGTTCTGTCATCATTTGATTGTGTAAGTTTTCTGATTTTCATTGTTTCTTCTTTTTTTTTTTCTTCTCCCCCCACCCCAGCTGAGGACTGAACCCAGGGCCTTGTACTGCTAGGCTCTACCACTGAGCTAAACCCGCAACCCCTCCATTGTTTCTTTTTAATGGGTTATTTATGGGTGCTTAATGTCCACGTATATAGAATATATTTGTTTCCTGTTGCTGGTTAAGAAAAAAAAATGACCACAGATTTAGTGACTTAAAACAATTTAAATTTTTTATCTTTTAAAAGGCCGCAAGGAATTATCTTTCACTTCTGGAGGCTGTAAGTCCCAAAGTCAAGGTGTTGGCAGGGCTGTGTTCCTTCTGGAGTCTCTAGAGAACAATGTTTCCTTGGCTTTTCCAGCAGTCTGTGTTCTCTGACTGAAGGCTAATGTTAATCCTAAAGATGGGCGGAGAGAGACTATGAACCGAAATCATCATGACCAAATTAATTAAAGCAAGTTTTTTTTTTTTTTTTTTTTTTTTTTTTTTTTTTTTTTTATTCCTATACATGGGTTGCCTCTCCTAAGGCAAAGTTTGAGAGGTCAGCATTGGATGTGAGGGAGACAAGGTTTTTATACTCAAAGGTAGGGGGTTTACAGGGAGGATGTGGTGAGCAAAATAGGCGGGTTACAGGAGCAAAACACAAGCATAACAAGTTAGTCCTAATAACCGCCTGAAACAAAGAAGTGGTTGCGAGGTAGGCATAGCAAGGTAGTCATAACAACAGGGAGTCATAACAACATAGTCATGGGGGGGGGGTCATAGAACCTTTCGAAACAAAGGTAAGTTTACAAGATGGTTATAAACAACTTTGTAAAACAAAGACACGATAGCCATTCCTGGAGCAGTCCATACAGAACCATTTGTAGTTAAGGTTACAGGTGGGGCATAGCCCAGTCCTGGAGAAACAGGTTTAATCATAAACAGGAAAGAACCTAGCTTGTCTTTACTATAAGATGGCTTTTAAGCCTAGGATGGAGGCAGGCTGGTTCTTCAATCCTTCCCTCTTGAAAGCAAAGAATCCTCAACTTTCACAGACCTCTGCTTCTGTATTTTCATCTCTAGCTCTTGTCCTTCTGTGCTGTGGATATCGCTCTGTATAAATGAACACTGATTGGCCAGTAGCCAGACAGGAAGTATAGGCGGGACTAACAGGAGAGTTGAGGGAAAAGGAAGGCAGAGAGGGAGACTGCCTGGAGCCGCCACCAGGACAAGCAAGATGTAAGGTACCAGTAAGCCACGAGCCACGTGGCAAAGTATAGATTAATAGAAATGGGCTAAATATAAGAGTAAGAGCTAGACATGATAGGCCTGAGCTAATGGCCAAGCAGTTTAAATAATGTAAGCGTCTGTGTGTTTATTTTATAAGTGGGCTCCGGCACTGGCGGGACTTGGTGGGACCCGGAGAGAAAAGCTCTACAGCTGCACTTCTGTCTTCCTTTTACTCTTTTAATATATTGAAACTACCTAGATAATTCAAAATAATACTCTTCATCTCAAGATGTTTTAAATTATCATGCCTATACAGTCCCTTTTGCCTCATAAGCCTCATGGCTTCGAGGGATTAGACTTGAGGATATCTAGCTAATGGTACGATAGTTGGTGCTCTTGTGATTTTGATCTTTAGGAATTAGTAGTTTCCTTTTGCCTTACAGTGTCATAAGCATGATAAATGTGCTGTGTGCTCTTGGAGAGTATGTGTATGTCTCATAGTAAGTTCCAGTCCAGCCTAGGCTACAGACCAAACCTGCAGGGGCTGGGGAGGGGAATGTATTAAGCAGAAAGCAAGGAAATGGGACAGCCCTAGGCTCTTATTAGAGTTAGAGGTGCGGCCAGGATGGGAGTCCCTGCACACAGACAAACCCAGCAGAGTTTGGAGCTTCTTTTATTGTGGAAAGGAGGGAGCAAACGTGAATGATCACCCTTTCCATTCTGTACAACATGGAAGGGAAAGGGAGAGGTGGAGTTACTGAGTCCGCAGTCAAAAGTGAACTCAGCCTTCAGTTTTTGTTTGTTTGTTTGTTTTTTATTTTCTGGAGCTGAGGACCAAACCCAGGGCCTTGCGCTTGCTAGGCAAGTGCTCTACCACTGAGCTAAATCTCCAACCCCTCAGCCTTCATTTTTTATTACCTTGACATAACAGTGGATTTGTCTGATGTGTCCTTGTAGTTAGATTGAGGTTATATGCATTTGGTGTTTAAGATTATGATTAAAGATACATTGCTAGGTGCATACAAATCCAAATTCTTATATTTTAATGAACTATACCATTTTATGGTTAAGAGTTCATATCTCTTGTACTCTGATTTTTCAGTCTTTGTTTAATGTTAATGCAACTTCCTTTTAGTTAGAATTTGTGTAGTATAACTTTATACTTTTTCATCCTTTTGAATTTAGACTTTATCTGTATTTAACCTAGGGAATTTTCTAAATCAAATCCCCCCCCCCCCCCCGTGCGCGCGTGTGCGTGTGTGTGTGTGTGTGTGTGTGTGTGTGTGTGCGCGTGCGCATGTGCGCGTGCGTGTGCGTGTGTGTGTGTGTGTGTGTGTGTGTGTGTGCGTGTGTGTGCGCACGTGTGTGTGTGTGTGTGTGTGTGTGTGTGTGTGTGTGTGTGTGTGTGTGTGCATGTACGCACAGCTCAGAAAACAGCCTTGGGTGTTGACCTCCACCTTCTACCTTGTTTGAGCCAGGGTCTCTTGTTGTTCCATACTGTTTATGTCAGTCTAGCTGGCTTGTAAACTTTTGAGGGTTCTCCCATCCCCATCTCTTACCTTGCTGTGAGAACTGGGGTTATAGACTCTTGATACCATGTCTGGCTTTACATGGGTTCTAGGGATCCCAGCTTGGGTCCTCACAATACATGATAAGTGTTTTACCCACTGAACCATCTCATTGGCCTTAAATAGATTTTTTTCCCCTTATAAACAAGTCCAACCGACAGTTCTGATCTTTATAAGTGTTTATTATATGCCAGGCATTTGGCACTAAAGCCTCAACAGAGTAGGAAGCAAAATCTTGTCTCACAGTCTTATGGGAGGAGCATGGATTATTCTAGGGCTGGGAGGGTTTTGCTCCACTGGACCATATCTGATGCTGGCCTTCTGGTGGTTTGACAGAGATCCCCTGCAGCTGAAGGCACCACATAGCAAAAGACGTGGAATATAGATACAATTGATTTAATTACAAAATGTTACCTGTTTCTCTCTAACATACTTATTTGAAACACCTGGGCTTAAATCTACCATTCGGTTTTTGTTTTTTTTTTTTTTTTCCCGATGTGTTCTATTGTCCATACCATATGTTGATTTCATCCCATTTAAATTATTTTCTGTTGTCTGATTTGATATCCTGCCTGGCTCCAGAGTCATTTAATTTTTGTTCAGTGTCCAAATAGTTGGGAACTTTCTAGTTACCTTTTACCTGAATTCTGTAATCAGGTAACATACTTGCAGTGATGGCTATGATTGTTATCCTTTGAAATTTGCTCAGGCTTGATATTCACCCAGCATGTTGTAAGTTTTGTGCTATATGCTATATACACACAAAAAAGGTATTTTGTCATTTTTGATGTATTATATCAATTTGTTTAGTTTTGGGGAGGATTTTATTTGTGTACCAGCTGGTTTTATGTCAACTTGACACAATCTAGAGTCATCAGAGAGGATGGAGCCTCACTTGAAAAAAATGTCTCCAAAAGATCTGGCTGTAATGCATTTTCTTCATTAGTGATTGATGTGGGAGGGCCTAGCCCATTGTGGGTAGTACCATTTTGGGCTTCTATAAGAAAGCAGGCTGAGCAAGCCAGTAAGCAGCACCCCTCCATGGCCTCTGCATCAGCTCCTGCCCTCACTGCTTTTGATGATGAACTGTTATTTGGAACACAGTTTCATATAACCCTTTCCTCCCCAAGTTGCTTTTGGTCATGGTGTATCATCACAACAGTAGTAACCCTAACTAAGACAGCTTGTTTGATTTATATACAGCCCAGGCTGGCCTTGGTCTCACAGCCCTTTTTTGCCTTAGCCTTTAGAATGCTTCAATTACAAGTATGTGCCAGCATTTCCAAATGGTTGCTTGTTTTGGTAGTTAACTATAATAAGGATGTTAATTCTTTCATCTGGTTGTTCCTATTGGAACATGGTCCAAGAATGGAGATGTGAGAAGAATTCTAAGTGCTTGTGAGAAAACTCCAAGAAAACAAGTTAAAAGTATTGTTCTTGGAATATGTTTTCTCACCCTTCTTAAGTGTAGTAGATAAGAGTGAGGGGTTTTTTTTGTTGTTGTTCTTTTTTGGTTTTTCGAGAGAGGGTCTCTCTGTGTAGCTTTGTGCCTTTCCTAGATCTCACTCTGTAGACCAGGCTGGCCTCGAACTCACAGAGATCCGCCTGGCTCTGCCTCCCGAGTGCTGGGATTAAAGGCATGCGCCACCACCGCCCGGCGTGAGTTATTATTGCTTGCTGCTGACATCATATACCTCTATGGAAAAACATGTTTTTGCCATGTGTGATTGTGTACAGCTTGTATTCATGAGAACTTTACTTACGTGATTCTTCTTAACCCTTAGAGTATTAATTGCCCGATGCTCTGAATAAAGTTGGCTATTGCATGAGAGTCAGATTCATTTTTAGGCTTCATTTTCCCAAGTCCCATCTCCTCTTAAAGTCAACAGTAAGCATTGAAACTAAGTTGTTTAATGCATTCAATTTAGAATTATTCTGTCTTCCTTGTGGATTTGCCCTGTATCATTATAACATGAGTTTGTTCAGAGTTATAGAAGACATTTCTGTCTGATACTAGTCTAGCAGCAGCTTTCTTTTTCGCCAATATTTTCTTATAATGGGCATGTCTGCTGCCCCTGTTTCACCCTTGCTATATGTTTCTGTCTTTAACCATCCCTTATAAGAAGTGTATACTTATAGTGTCTGGTCCGTTTTCATCTTTTCATAGGAATGCACTTAATTCTTTGGAGCTGGTCTGTTCTGCATCTCTGCTTATTTCTGTTTGGTTTTCCTGTTTCATGTCCTTATTTTCATTCTTGTCTTCTTATGGATTACTTTAGAATTTATTTTGTATTTCTCTTACCTTTTTTCTATCCTTCTAGTGGGTAGCCTAGACAACATGTACATTTGCCTTACTATACTCTAATAAAAATGATAATTTTCACCATTTTTTTGAGATGACATTTATCCTAGTTTGCTTTCTATTGGGGTGATAAGTACCACGACCAAAAGTAACTTGGGGAGGAAAGGGTTCATTTCATCCTATAGCTTACAGTCCATCAGGAAGGAGAGTGAAGGCAGGAACTGAAGCAAAGACCATGGAGTGCTGCTTACTGGCTTCTGTCCATGGCTTGCTCAGTTTGCTGCATCATCCAGGTCCTCCTGCCCAGTGGTGTCCCTGTCCATTGTGGGCTGATCTCTCCCACATCAGTCATTAATCATCAGTAAATGCTCCCACAGACTTACTGCATGCACTCTTATGGAGGTAATCTCTCAATTAAGGTTCCCTCTTTTCAGATAACTCCGGATTTGTGTCACGTTGACAGAAACTAACTCACACAGTTGACTCCTTCTCAATTTGATGTACAAACATGTCACTATTCAACCATAACCTTTCTTGTTTATTCCCAAGATGGCACATTAATATCAATATAGTATGCAGTCCAGCTTTTAAAAATCCCACAGTCTTGTAAAAACTCAAGCTATTTAAAAATCCAAGTTATCTTTAGAAATCCAAGGTCTCTTAACTATCGGTTCCTGTGAAATCAGTTTATATACTGATTTCAAAAGGGATGAACCGGGGTATAGTTACAGTCAAAGCAAAACAAATTCAGCAGTGTAAATAGCTCAGTGTCTGACATCTGAGACTCACTCACGAATTTCTGAGCTCCAAGGGGCTTGAGTAACCTCATGTCTCCAGCTCTGCTATGCACAGCGCGGAGCTTGTTTCATAGGCTCAGGCTGGCTCCATGCCACCCTTGCTGCTGTCCTTGGTGCTCAACCCACAGTCCTGGCATCTCAAATTCTGAGTCTCACTGCAGCTGAGGCCGCACTTGACCAATGCCTCTCCTGGCCTCTCACAGTGCTAAGCCTCAGCTGCTCTCCATGACCCCTCATGCTTTCCAAACCATTATCATTTAGGAGACTCTAGACATTGCCAAGTGCAGCTGCTAGTTTGAGATGCAGCCTTTGTCACTCTGGATCACAGCTTCTGTGTGCTGACCCTGAGGGAATATTTCCTGGATTTCACCTCAGTGATTCTGGTCTCCTTTTAATCACAGATGATTTTTCAGCCCCAGCTAACCAGTAGCAATTGTCCCAGTAAAGCAAAGGTTTTATTGTAGTGCTGCTGGTTTCCTGTTAATCACACCTGATTCTTCAGCTCCAGCTAACCAGAAACCACAGATTCTTAATATAAAATAGTCCAGGAATGACCACAATAGTCTTGAGGGACTTTCAGTCTTCCCTCAAAACTTCACAAGTCAGGTCTCCATAATCTGCATTTCTCTCGGCGCTCAGTGGATTTTCCAGCCCTTAGCTCCAAACCCTTCCACAACCCTCCTAAAACCACATGGCCAGCCCCATCACAGTAACCCCACTTTTCTGGCACCAGTTTCTCCTCTAGTTGCTTTCTTTTCTTTTTGGTTTTTATAGCCTTGGCTGTCCTGGAGCTCACTTTGTAGACCAGGCTGGCCTTGAACTCACAGAGATCTGCCTGCCTCCGCCTCCCAAGTGCTGGGATTAAAAGTGTGTGCCATCACCACCCAGCTTCCTCTAGTTGCTTTCTGTTGCCAAAATAAAACACTGACCAAAACCAATTTGAGTAGGAGAGGGTTATTTCATTTTACAGCTTAGGTCCATCATGAGAGGGAGTTGGGGCGGGAACTCAGGCAGGGACTGAAGCAGAAACATGGAGGAGTGCAGCTTTCTGACTCTCTCCCTCGTGCGTTCAGCCCGCTTTCCTCTGCTGCCCGGGGGTGGTCCCACCCACAGTGGTCTGGGCCTTCCCACATGAGTAATTAAGGAAATGCCCGCACAGACTTAGCTGCAGGCAGTCTGATGAGGTAGATGATCCTTCAGTTAAGGTTCCCTTCTTTCAGGTGACTAACCAGCACACCACCAGAACTTGGTTTTGACTACTTACCTCATGCATTCCTTCTGAGTTTTTCTTTTTTTTTTTTCTTTTTCACCACCCCAATGTTTTTGAATATATTACCTATAGTTATTTTGGTTTGTTTTTAAGTATTTATTTATTTAAAGAAAGAATCTCAATTTTGTGGCTGTGACTGGCCTTGAGCGCTCATAGTGGTAGTTCTGTCTCAACCTGTCTAGTGGTAGATTATAGATGTGTCTTACTTTAGTTTCTCTTGCTGTCATAAATAGTGTGACCACAAAGCACTTTGGGGAGGAAAGGCTTTGTTATCTATCTATCCTACAGTCCTTCATGAAGGGAATTCAGGGTAGGAACCTGGAGGCATGAACTGAGGCAGAGACCACGGAGGAACGCTGCTTACTGGCTCGTTCCTTATAGCTTGCCTTCCATGGCTTGTTCAGCCTGCTTTCTTATACAACTCAGGACCACCTACCCAGAGGTGGTACCGCCCACAGTGAGCCAGACACAACGACCATTATTGAAGAAAATGCTCTGCAGACTTGCCTGCAGGTGATCTGATGAAGGCATTTCTCAATTGACATCACATGTGTCTAAGTTTGTGTCAGGTTGATAAAAACCAACCAGCACAAGGTACGAGCCTCCACCACGAATGACTAAGTATGACTATAAATCCTTGTGTACTTGCTCCATTATCTGGGTAATATTGTGTCTGTTAATCAGTTTTTTTTCCCCTTCGAATTTGGATAATTTTTTTTTTTTGGCATACCTTGTAAATCTGATTTAAGGCTACATATTGTACATAAAAAATTGTAGCAACTGCAGACGATGTTAACACTGTCTGGAAAAGGTTTTGCAGAATTCTCTGGAAGGATGAGGGTGACCACCTTGAGGCAGGTAGGGTTGAGCTGTGCCAGGGTGTGTCTGGTGTTTGGGAACTGCCTGGTGTGCCCTGGCTTACCATTTCTAGGTTCACATTCACACTCCAGATGAATCCTTTTGAATTCCCAGCTTACTGAGGAGAGCCGTACGCGCTCCTTCCTTTGGGCAGAAGTAGATCCCTCCTTCCCCACAGCCCTCCGATTTGTGTTGAAGCCGTCCTCCAGTGTTTGGTCCCTTTGCTTCGCTGACCAGTTCACCACTTCTTAGCAGCTGTTCCGTGTCGTCAGAGTGCTTTTCTGAACACTAAACCAGCATTTTTAGATCACTCCCTTTTAAGGTGTCATTTCTTTCTATATTTATTTGATTATTTTCATTATACTGGAATATTTTTAATGTCATGCCAGACTGTCTTTGGTGTAAGACATGGACTGTGTGTGGTGGAGGAGTGCACATGGACCACGGCACGCATGTGGAGACCAGAGGGCAGCTTGTGAGGACTCGTTCTCTCCTTCCGCTATGTGGGTTCTCTCCAGGGGGCAGGGCCGTTACCCATGGAGCCGTCTCACCAGCCCCACCCCGTCTCTCTACCACCTTAATTTCTTATTATGACTGAAAAGGGTTGTTTTGGTTTTTTGAGATTATAATATAATTACATCATTTCCCCTTCCTTCTCTTCCCTTTAAACTCTCCCATGTGCTCCGCTTGATTTCTCAAATACACAGCCTCTCTTTTCTTCAGTTGTTGAAGCGGAAGCCAGTTGTTCCAGCACGTGGGTCAGATCAAGAATCAGCGGTTGTAGCCAGTTACTAAAGTTTTTTTAGATCACAGCCATCTATTCAAATAGTTATGGATCGCTACTTTCATATTTTAACCAGAACTGAGTAGATGTGCTAACTAACCTAAGTTACTTGTCATCTGCCTTAGTTAGGACTTCTACTATGTGATGAAACACTCTGACCAAAAGCAACCTGGGGAGGGAATGACTCATTTTCCCTTCCAGGGCAGGAACATGGAGGCGGGAACTGAACAGAAGCCTTGAAGGAACACTGTTGCTCCTTATGGCTTGCTTAGCCTGCTTTCTTACAGCACTCAGGACCGTCAGCACAAGGGTGGTACTGCACACAGTGAGCTGGGCTCTCCCGCACAGCCGTCAGTCAAGGAAAAGCACCACGAGCTTGACGAATCTGCTGGAGGCATTTTCTCAACTGAGATTTCCCCTTCCCTAGCGACTCTAGCTTCCAGCTTGTGTCAAGGAGACAACACTAGCCAGCACACCATCTATATAGTACTTTAATCAGAAGTTAACCACTCCCTGAATTAGACCATGCTTTGTTCATTGATGTGAGTTGGTTTTAGTACTCTAAATATATCGCACCTATTCATGACATTTCTTTATTTCTGTAGTCACTTGACATGTTTCCAGAGTATCACTCTATTTTAGCTTTTTTTTTTTTTTTTGGTTTTTCGAGACAGGGTTTCCCTGTGTAGCTTTGCACCTTTTCTGGAACTCACTTGGTAGCCCAGGATGGCCTCGAACTCACCGAGATCTGCCTGGCTCTGCCTCCCGAGTGCTGGGATTAGAGGCGTGCACCGCCGCCGCCGCCACCACCACCAGCAGCACCACCCGGCTATTTTAGCTTTATACTGCTATATTTTATTGACTTTTTAAGCACTTACATGGTACATATGTCAAATTACAGAGATCTCTAGGCATAAAAAATTGGAAACATAAAATGTAAACCTTCTGGGCATGATAGCACACACCTTTAATCCCAGCATTTGGGAGATAGAGGCAAGTGGGTCTCTGACTTTGAGGCCAGCCTGGTCTACAGAGTTGAGTTTCAGGACAACCAGGGTTGTCTCAAAACAAAAAACAAAAAACAAAACAAAACCGAGGGGAAACGGAGAATCCCTCACAAACAGTGCCCAGCAGCCTGGATTTTTGTTGACTTCAGATGTAGTCAAGTTGACAACCAAGAGTAGCTAACACAGGCTCATCCCCTCCCTTCTAATGGTCTTTACTCAAATGCCATCTTTTCAGTCAGCCATTCCCCAGCCATTCACCTAAGGTTTGATCAGTCTCCCTGCCCAATCTCTGTTCTCTTCCCTGCTCGGTTTTCTTTTCACAGCACTTACCGTCATCTGACATAATACTTCATCTGTTGGAAGGCGGGGTCTGTTTCACTTTATTAGAATGAAGCACATTCTTGTCTTCATTTTGTCAATTTGTCTTTTTCATTTGTGATTTTCCATTGCCCAGCACAACCCTCCACAAGTTAAGGTCTTAGTAATTATTGCTGAATTAATGACATTTTGTATATGTAACAGTTTGATTTCTTAAATTGGAACTCCTAGGTCAAAGGGATAAATGGCATTTCCCCTGCGGTACTAGGCCTTGTGCTCTACCGCTGGCCTCTGTGCCCAGCCCAAGGATGATTTTTTAATAGTTGTGTGCCTTTTGTCATAGAACTTGGTTATTGCTCTGGTTTTATTATTTTTACCAAATATTTTGTACGTGGTCTAATGTTATAAAAATGGCGTATGTTATAGCCAGGCTTTAGTGTACATGTCTGTAATCATACTACTTGGAAGGCAGAGGTAGGAGAATTGTTGAAAGTTTGAGGCCAGTCAGATCTATAGAGTAAGAGTTCTGGGTCAGCCAAAGCTATTTAGTAAAATCTTATCTCAAAAACAATCAAAAAGGGGTGTTATGTTCGAAAGTATTCTCCCACTCTTGTGCTCAAGAATCCCATTCTTATACTCAGAAACAATTGATTTTGTTAGTTTCTGAACTTTCAGAGCTATTGCTATATGGCTAAGAAGCTGACACTACATTATACAGTTATACCTACCCAGTACAGTCTCTATTTCCTCCAGCATACGACAGTGTTTTACAGTTATATCTGCCAGTATAGTCCCTATTTCCTCCAGTATACGACAGTATTTTACAGTTATATCTGCCAGTACAGTCCCTATTTCTTTCAGTATACGACAATATTTTACAGTTTTGTCTACCCAGTGTGGTCCCTTTTTCCTTTTCTGAGCACTGCTCAGCCCTCCTCAAGAGCTATTGCTGTTCATTTGTAGTGAATTTTGCTATAGTTAACTCTTGAAGAAATGGTAATGAAATATTTTGCCTGTATCCTTAAAGCTCAAAATGGAGATGAGAATTTGAAATGAGATGAGAAAATCTCCGAACTTGAAAGAACACAGGCTTTAAAAAAAATCAGGGTGATACATATATGTCATGAAACATTGAAAAATATTGAATAAGGTACAGATCACAAATAGAGTGAAAATTAGTCTATCAAAGCAGAGAGTGGGTATATTTATTGGGGAAGACTTGTGGGAAGGGGTGGGTATGTTGCTTTGAATAGTGAAGAGGAGTGTGGAGGAATGGAATTTATTATACTTCTTTTTGTTCAAACTCAACAGTAATTAAGAGATCATCAGCAATTGGAGAAACTAAAACCATTTTTACAGCAAAAGTCGTGTTCAATCCAGATTTTGAGAGATAGTTAAACTTTTTATTAGGCATAAAAGGGTAACTGTAGGAGACCCTTAGTATAGGGGTTAGTAAGCTATATCACAGAATGTTTTTGAATGAATGATGTTTTCTTAGAGCACAGACGTTCATGCTGCAATTGTGGATCTGAAAAATTGAGATGGGGGTGGGATGCAGCTAAGAGCTCTGGCTGCTCTCTCAGAGGACCTGGGTTCGATTCCCAGCACTGACATGGCAGCTCACAGCTGTCTGTAACTCCAGTTTCAGAAGATCTGACACCCTTTTCTGGCCTCCAAGGTCAGTGCACACACCACACACACACACACACACACACACACACACACACACACACACACACACACACAGTGCACAGACAGACGTGTAGGTAAAACACCGGTACACATAAAATAAAAATAACTTTATAAGTTGAGAGACAGACCGTATGGCTTCTGACACCTAAAATATTTACTCTTGGTTCTTTGCAGACAGTTAGCTGTGCTCTGTAGGTAGATTCTATTTAAGGAGGAAAGCATTGTGATAACTATTGAAGAGAAGAAATGCAAAGGAGATATTCTTATGGGGGCATTTAGCTATAGAAGAGTGGCTAATGAGATTAGCCTTGAAGGAGTATAATGGAGAGACAGAGAGGAAGTAAAGGCTGTTCTGCCAGGACAGTTCTAATGCAGTAATGCACAAAGGTGGTTTATTCTTAATGGTGTTTTTCTGATTTCCCTCACTAGCCAAGAAGGATCAAGAAGGTGGAGAAGAAAAGAAATCTGTGCAAAAGAAAAAAGTAAAAGAGCTAAAAGTGTTGGACTCAAAGACAGCCCAGAATCTCTGTGAGTAATTCTTGTGATCGCAGCTTCTAATATTGTGAAGGTATTCCTGTAAGAACGTACTTTGTCTGAGTCTAAGGTCCCTCTGTGTGAAATGCCTCTTGTTGAATTCCTGCTCTGTGCCAGGCAGTGCACAGTGAGGCTTCAGTATCTCATCAGATGCTTCAGTAGCACAGCAGGGTTCACAGGTATCCAGCTTTATGTCAAGGAAGCAGCTGAAGGTTTTAGGAATGTGGCTAGTTATAGGGCTAAGGAGTTTCCTTTTTTATTTTATTTTCCTGAGGGTTGGGAAGGGTTGAGGTGTGGTCTTGCCATGTAGCTTGGCTGTCCTTATTGATAGTCCTCCTGCTTCAGCCTCTGAGTGCTGGGGTTTTAGTGGACACTGCCATGTCTGGCAAACTTCTTTCCAAGTCCTGCTTTTCCTTATGTCAACAGGATGTCTCCCGCAGGGTTTCGGCCTCAGTGAGTTTCCTTCTGCCTCTGATAAGGAACGCTGCTGCTGTTGTGGCTTCAGTTAAACTCAAATTATTTACATTTAGAAGAAGGGAGGTAAATCTTGTGCTTGTCAGAGTAGGATGGTGACCCCAGAGAGTAAAGCATATGGTACTGGGTTTCTTCTGTTCTGACTTGCCACCGGGACTGAGAACTCCAGTAGTGAAAAACTTTCAGGTTGGAGAGCATGTCACACAAGTTGATACAGTTAATGCCTGATTTGTGGTTAAGATCAATGTTATCCTTCTTGTTGTTCATTTCAGCTATCAATCTGTACCTCCTTTATGCTGAGTAATACAGATACTAATTCTTTTGGTCACAATTATTTGAGAGTCTGACATGTGACAGGTTCTATTAGGTACATGTTAGTCATGTGTTGTATAAATGAAAGAGTATATATTCCATAAACTTGTTCATAATCTTATAGTTACTGTCTTTATTTTTCCACATGAGAAAACTTAAGATTCAAATGTTATGACTTGTCCAAAAGTCACCCAAACTAGTATACATATTTATAGGTATATTCAGAGTGATATAGTGAGACAGTAAGTCTGTGTGTGTGTATGTATACATACATACATATACATACATACATACATACATACATACATACATACATACATTTCCCCCCTTTGCTCCAGGAGGCAGAGGCAGCGGATCTCTGTGAGTTTGAGGCCAGCCTGGTACAGCGCTAGTTCCAAGACAGCCAGGGCTACAGAAATGCTATCTCAAAAAACAAACAAACAAACAAACAAACAAAAATGTCACACTAAAAATTAAGTAATGCTCCATAAATGTGCATGTTCTTCTTGCACAAGACCATGCTGACCCTTCCAGTTGTAGTATATGCTTCAGAAGCAGGCATAGTTTTTATATTATGTTTGACCATGTAACCTTAGTTTAATATGTATAGGTATTGCTAAATGAAAGTCTGTGGTGATGTCTTGTGGCCGGGGGGTGGGGGGGGTGGGGAGGATGGGGGGGTTGGTTTGGTTTTTTCAAGTCAGGGTTTCTCTGTGTAACAGTCCTGGCTCTCCAGGAACTCTGTAGACCAGGCTGGCCTTGAACGAGATCCGCCTGCCTCTGCCTCCAGAGTGCTGGGATTAAAGGCGTGCACTGCCACTGTCTGGCTAGTGATGTCTTTTTATGGAGACTAAAGTAATGTTAATTTCTGTTCCTAAGAGTGTGTCTAGGAACATAATGTGTGAGTGAATTGTTATTTTAGAAAATGATAGAAAAAGACTAATGTAATACATTATTATTCTCAGTGGAATGATACTAAAATGGGAAACAGCTTAGAAAGGAATCGGGGCCATTCTTTCTCCTCATGACCCCTTCCACTCATGTGAGTTCTTTCTCACTTTTCCTTAATAAATCTGTGCTCACTCTGCCAAATAAAAGGGAAAAAAGCCAGAGTTGAGGGTTGGGGTTGTCATTAGCATAGCGCATCCCAGACCCTGTTTCAGTTCCTCAGAACTAGGGAGGAGGGCATAGGATTAGACTGTTCCAGAGTAGAATAGTCTAGGAGGCAGAAGTGCCTGTTTAGTCCTAAAAATGCAAAGCCAAGTCAAACAGTCTCTGTCCTCTTGACCCACGTGTCTGTGGAGACAGAAACAAAAGTGGCTGGAGGTGACTGCCGCCCTGAGGGTGTGCTAGAATACCTAGGCAAGCACTAGCACGACGGCTTCCATGCCACATGGGGAGTGCTGAAGGAAGGCCAGGAGTGTCTCAAGAAATGACCTGTGCAGGAGTTAAGTGACGGGAGGACTAGCTCCCTTCAGGAGGGGTGAGCCCATGTGCCTGAGAAGACTCGGACAGTCAGAACTGCAGATCATCACAGCTGTGGGAGTTACTGCGGAGATTTTCATCAGGAAAGTGACTGTTAGAGCCTTATATAGTCTTTGGAAAGGCTGCTTTGGCAATGATTTTCAGGCTCAGTTTCTGAGTAGGAAGGAAGATGAGCTGTTTTAAACTAATGAAATGATCAGGACCTAAGGCCAAGGTAATGAGGACGAAAAGGCAAGGCACAGGAGAGGAAGACAGAGTTTCCTGGGATGTGGTGGTTGAGGAGATGAAGGACAGTGATACTTGAGTGAAGGTGGAGACCAGTATGCTAAATGAGGCAAGTTCACCAAGCACAGAGTGGCTAGTGGATTTGAGTCAGGTGACACTTCTCTAGAGTGCCCCCCGCTGACTGCTGTCTTTTCGCTGGCTTTGGGAGGGTAAAGTTCTAATAGTGAAAACGATAGATGGCTATGTTTTCAGAAGGCTATAAAGGACAAAAACAGATGTTGATAATAGAAGAGAACATTGAGTCAAACAAGATTTTTTAAGATAGACTTGACTGCATATGCTGAAGGGAAAGGATGTTAGGGTCACCTTAAGAGCCGGCTATGGTAACACACACCTTTAATCCCAGCACTAGGACAGCCAGGGCTACCTAGGGTCAGGTAGAGAAGCTGGGGTGTGTAGTCAAGGGAAAGAGCTGCTTTTATAGACTTGGTTTTCTGTGTGTACGTGTTTTACCTAGAGCATGTATGGATGTGTACCTAGAGCCTGAGGAGGCCTGAGGAGAAGGCTGGATCTGTAGGAGCTGGTTACAGATGGTGTGAGCTGCCATGTAGAGCTGGGAACCAACCCAAGTCCTCTGCATGAGCAGCCAGTGCCTTAGCCCCTGAGCCATCTCTCCAGCCCCGAGTGAGGACTCTTGTCAAAACTGAGGGGTCAGATGAGAATGTGGGGGAGCTGGAAGTACAGGTGTGCTTCTTCGGAGTGGGGCTTGGCTGTTTTAAGAACGAACAGGTCAAGGCAATGGCAGCTTTGTAGGAGAGGGGATCTAAACAAGGAGGTGGGTGGCTCTGAGATCCTGTGATCACAGGCTCGGTGTCTGTCGATGTGCTGAGCAGTGGAGTTGCTGTGTGGCGTGATGTGGCTTGTGTGTGGGAATGGGTGACAGTAGGAGCTGGAACACTGGACTCGGGCTCGGATTTCAGCTGCCTAGGTTGAGTGGGCTTCCAGGGCGGTCTGGAATGGGGAAGAAGAAAAGAAGAACCTGTCTTTCTCTCTCATTCTCTGGCAGCAATCTTTTTGGGTTCCTTCCGCATGCCCTATCAAGAGATCAAGAACGTTATCCTGGAGGTGAATGAGGCTGTTCTCACTGAATCTATGATCCAGGTAAGTAACAGGGAAGTCCGGCCAGAGCTGGCTCCTCCGCACAGCTGTCCACCAGCCTCGCCTCCTCGCTCGGTGAGCAGGAGCTCCTTCAAGCAGTTTTGACTCAAAATGCTGGCTGAAGCTGTGTCCCTGGTGGGCAGGTTAACTCAGCAGACTCAGGAATCTTCCCATTTCACAGGCTGTCCTGCCCCGTGCTTCCTTCATTTTCACTGGGCAGAGTGTGGAACTTAGAGTCAGGCTTTCAGCTTACCCCACATGCATTTACCCTCTTTTCCAGAACCTCATTAAACAGATGCCAGAACCAGAGCAGTTAAAAATGCTTTCTGAACTGAAGGATGAGTATGATGATCTGGCTGAATCAGAGCAGTTTGGCGTGGTGGTGAGTGAGGCCAATAGCAGTCTTTTCCAACTCCTTTATTCCCTTCCCTCTGAGACCAGCCTGGGCTCCTTGCCTCTGATCTATTTTGAATCTTTTAGTCAATCAATTTCTCTGTGTCTCTCCCCAACTCCACCTCCTTGCCCTGGAGCCCCAACCTCCCAGAGGAGGCTCAGCTTGTATTTTTTGATGTCTCTCTCCATTAGCTCCATAATGGAACTTCTTGCCTTCCTCATTAGATGGGCACAGTGCCCCGTCTTCGGCCTCGCCTCAATGCCATTCTCTTCAAGCTGCAATTCAGTGAGCAAGTTGAGAATATCAAGCCCGAGATCGTGTCTGTCACTGCTGCATGTGAGGAGCTGCGAAAGAGCAAGAGCTTCTCCAGCCTCCTGGAGATCACACTGCTCGTTGGAAACTATATGAACGCTGGCTCCCGGAATGCTGGTGCTTTTGGCTTCAATATCAGCTTCCTCTGTAAGGTGAGCCATGGGATTGGACAGGATGGCCGAGGGAAGGCTGCTGGAGCCCAGTATTGGCCTAAGGGGGTTTGGGGCAAGTCAAGACTCACAATTTCTCCTCTCACCCCAAGCTCCGAGACACCAAGTCCACAGATCAGAAGATGACTTTGTTGCATTTCCTGGCTGAGTTATGTGAGAATGACTACCCCGATGTCCTCAAGTTTCCTGATGAGCTTGCCCACGTAGAGAAAGCCAGCCGAGGTAAGGCAGCGCAGGGCAGAGCTAGACGGTGCTTGCTGCCAAGCCTGCCAGCCTGAATTCAGTCCCTGGGACCGGCACAGTGGAAGGAGAAAACCAACTCTCACAAGTGGTCACCTGACCTAAACCACCCTCCCCACCCCCCACAAACCCATGGCACTCAAACACACACACAAATCAACAAATGTAATTTGAAAATTGTTCTTAAAAAGGTGGTCCTGAGTCCTAAAAGTCTCCACATGGGGAAAGAAATAGGACACTGTATAGACTTGAAATCATTTTCAGTTCAGTGGTTTTAAGTGAGAATAAAGGAGTTTAGGTATTTAGGTGTCTAAGGTTCAGGGAGGAGTGTGAGGCTGAAGACAGCCTGTGTACAAGTGGAAGTGCCTCTTCCTTTCCTTGGAATACCACACGCACACGTACGCACGCACGTGCACACGCATGCTGGAAGGCAGGTGCTGTCAGGCTAGGTCCACAGCTTTTGTCATTCTGAAATACAGACTGACAGGCAATCAGCCTCATTGTCTGCTTGAAATGAGACAGATGGCCACCCTGCTTCTGGGTTCCTACCTATGTCTCCCTCTGAAACCCTGTTATCTGAAACAAACGAGACCAAGGTCTCAGGGGATCCCATGGGTGCTTTTGAAATGATGGGAAGTCTGCTTCTGCTGGTATTGTGTAGTGTGAAGGTAGCAAGTTCAGTTATCAAATAATCATGCTTTCACTGCAAAGATCCAAACCAGCGTGTGAGCCAGAGGGCATGTGCAGGCTAGAGGAGCGAGCATAGAGGAGACAGGGAAGGACCTAAGCGGGGTGCCTGCAAGGGAGGCTGAGAGAGCTGGGGATGCCAGTGAGTTCTTCTCTTTCTCTCCTCTAGTTTCTGCTGAGAACTTGCAGAAGAACTTAGATCAGATGAAGAAACAGATTGCTGATGTGGAACGTGATGTTCAGAATTTCCCAGCTGCCACAGACGAAAAGGACAAGTTTGTTGAGAAAATGACTATATCCTTTCTTTAGAGGACTTGATCCCAAGGAAAGGAAAGTCTTCTCTGGGGAGTAGGATAGATAGATGATGGCAATACTCAGTTTTCACCTTTGAATTTTTTCTTTCCAGTAAATACACAATTTTTAAACTTACTGTAGAAGGGAAAGCAAACCTTGCAGGTAAATTACAAATCCCTGAGACCCTACTCTGTGCCCCGTTCCCGTTACGAACATACCACCTTCACTAAAAGCCCGAGTCTCTACTCTGTGCCCCGTTGCTGACACCCTTTCACAGAGGTAGCTGCCACCACGTTCTGATTGACACTCATTGTTTATTTGACACAGAAACTGCATCATGTAGCTTTATCTGCATGTCTCAGCCTCGTGTCTATAGTAGTCTGTGCAGTTTCTATTGTATAGGTAAGCCATAGCTTATGGTTTGTTACACTGAATATTTAGAGTGCTGTTCTCTGTCATGAGTAGTACTATATGGCGTTCGCTGCACAACCCATTCTACATCTTTGACTGGTCCTCTGGCCTGGGTCTGCTTCTTGGTCTTGGTCCTTTACTCCCTGGCTGCACAGCTTTGTGAAGGATGCACAGGAACAGTATAACAAGCTAAGGATGATGCACTCCAACATGGAGACGCTATATAAGGAGCTGGGTGACTACTTCGTCTTTGACCCGAAGAAGTTGTCTGTGGAAGAATTCTTTATGGACCTGCACAACTTTAGAAATATGTTTTTGGTGAGCAAGGGTGAACTGCTAACTTTTCATGGGGTTCCTAATGGCTATTGGTGGGTTTACACGTGCCCACATATCCTCCATCTGGCGTTGTGTGTCCATGTCTCCTCCCCTCCGCTCCATGCTTCAGCAAGCAGTCAAGGAGAATCAGAAGCGCCGGGAAACAGAAGAAAAGATGCGGAGAGCAAAACTAGCCAAGGAGAAGGCCGAGAAGGAGCGGCTGGAGAAGCAGCAGAAGCGGGAGCAGCTCATAGACATGAACGCAGGTGCGACTCGGGAGGGCATTGGAAGGCGACTGTCTAGAACCTAGAGCTAGCCAGGGTGGAGCGCCCCGTCTAAACGTAGGCCATGGCAAATGGTTTCTGTCAGCCTTCTGCATCCCAGCTCCTGGTGCTGGATTTTAACATGGTTAATTTTTCCTCTCCTTTCCTGGCTCTTGTAATAAGTCTCACCGCCCTTGTGATTTGGGAATTGCTGTCACACCTACTCTTTCCTTCTGCCTGCCTGTCCTAAATGTTCCCTGACCTATTCTCATTCCTGATGCTCAATATTTTGGGTTCCCAAAACGTTTCCCTGACTCCTCCCATCTTGTAGTTACTCTCCTTTCTTCTTATTCCACCAGTACAGTGTTCCTATTACCACTTAGCATGTTGTATGCACATCTGAGATCATAAATGGATTGAACTTCTGGAAGGGGCTGAAAAGCTGGCCTCTCTCTCTCTCCAGCAGAAACATGTCTTTGTTTGAGCATATGGTCTCAATTACTGGCCCTCTGTTTCCTGTCTCTGCTTCTTTCCTGCGGAGGATCCCTGCCCCCCACCACTCCTGAGGGCAGCGGAAATACAGTCAATGCCGCATATGCAGCACATGACCCTGTGCTGATCTGAAGGGCTGTGAGCCTCTGAAGTGAGGGGTTCTTGGGGCTGACAAGTCTTAAAAATTTGCTGAGCACTAACAGTAGAGACTAACAAGGTTTGAGCCCAGAGACCTTCGGAGTAGTTCCTT
This sequence comes from Peromyscus maniculatus bairdii, assembly GCF_049852395.1. Classification (NCBI taxonomy): domain Eukaryota; kingdom Metazoa; phylum Chordata; class Mammalia; order Rodentia; family Cricetidae; genus Peromyscus; species Peromyscus maniculatus. The sequence continues at coordinate 29,519,064 of NC_134870.1, read as the reverse complement.
GACCTTACCTCACTTGCGTTTGGGCCAACAACTTTGTTCTCTTAACACTTAAAAGTTCATGCCAAGTATCCCTCATTTCCCTCCAGGGCTTTCCCCCCTCTACATTGCATAGGATGTAATGGGAGCAAGGTGGAGTCCCAAAGAGCATTTGGGATAAGAGCTATAGCCCAGCCAGCAGGTGGCGCAGTGGACCTTACCCTATTCCGAGTGCCTGGGTCAAGCAAGTGAAATTGAATGTAGGTCAGCTGCACTGGTGATGTTCAGACAGCAGGTGGCGCCGGCAGTAATGGGCCCTAGTCTTCAGCTAGTAGCCAACCAGCTCCTTGGGATTTCAGTGTCAGATTTCACTATCCTGAGCTGTTACCATGGAAACTGAGCCTGGCTAGAACTGGGATTCTACATTAACTCTTTGCATTCCAGCCAAGCTGCTTTCAGCTTTTACATGCAGAGCTGTCTTCAGCAAGATGCAACCACTGTAAGCAGTAGTTACGTGAAATTGAGTCTTGACCAGTGGGCTCTCTTCCTTTAACCCTCCTCTGAAGCCTGAGCCCTCAGTGGTTCATACAAACGGGAGTGAAACACTGGGGCTGATAATAGTTACAATAGGTGCTTTGCAAACCCCCCACCACTACCACCACCACCACCACCACACACACACACACACACACACACACACACACACACACACACACACACACAATTCTTCCTACGTAGCCCAGGCTAGCCTTGAACTCCACATCTTCCTGCTTCCACCTCCCGAGTGCTGGGCTTACAGGCACAGTCATCTTGCCTGGCACAGCTGCCTTTTTGTTCATAACTGTGTCTCTGCTTACTCAGATCTTGGAGTTAGACAGTCCTAGGAGTCTGTGTGCTGGTCCTGATTAATGTGGGTAGGATGACATTGCAATAAGTACCTCAGGGTTCGAACTAATAGGCAGTGAGTGTTCAGGCATTTTAAAAAAAAAAAACAAACACAAGTAAAGTAAACAAGAGTCTGTGAGACTTGAGAGGTTGAAGCTTTCTTATCTGTTTTGAGCTGTCGGCCAGTGTGAGGGAGGGAGAGCCATGCTCCAGCTATGCAGTTCATGTGCAGCTTGATATTTGCTATGCTGGTCTGGCTGAAGAATTTACACCTTTGTCTTTGTTCATGACAGAGGGAGATGAGACAGGTGTGATGGACAGTCTTCTAGAAGCTCTGCAGTCAGGGGCAGCATTCCGACGAAAGAGAGGGCCCCGTCAAGGTAAGTAAACAAATGGAACCCAGTTGGGTGTTGGAGGGGGTGTGGGGTCTCTGGTCCTGGTCATGCTAGTGGAGGCCTAAAGAGCAAGTCATGTTCTGGGCTTTAGAAACATCCCATTTCTGTGCACTGAGAATGGATTAGCTGGGCCTCCTCCTCGCACATTAGGAAGTCCTCACTAGGACCCTTTAGAGGCCTAGATGTGATGGCTCCTTTCTGTCAGAGGGTAAGAGCTACAGCAGAAGCATCTCTGCGGAGTTGAAGCCTGTCCCCATTTGCTGGCAGCTCTGTAGACACATCTGATAGGAGCTTCTCTTAGAAGATGGCTGCGCTGATGTCTCTGGGACCTCTAGTGGCTGGCACACCTGGAAGGAGGGCCCAGCGGGCTCAGATTACACCACCCATGTAAGCTGTGCTGGAGAGTGCAGGGTCTCCAGGGAGGAGAAGCAGGTGTGAAGGGCGTAGAACTCTGGTTAGGACATCCAGTCTTAGAGCCAACAGTACTCTTTGGTGTTGAGCTTTTGTAGAGGTTCTCTCAGCACTGTTTCCTGCCCATCAAAAGTACCATGCATCTCACTGTGCTGTCTTCCATGACCCTCTTAACTAAGCCCAGCCTGCTTCAGACTTTGGTGGGGAATTCCCTCTTAAGCCTTTTCCTGGGAATTGTACTAGAGACCCAGATGCTTCCTGTACAAGCAGCCAGGCGTCAGTGACTTCCCTCTGCTGGGGATGCCCCATTATCTACTGCTTTCCTAGTGAAAAACCAGGACTTGGTTGTAAAGAAAAAAAAAAGGATTTTGTCAGAACTACCTTTGCAATAGAGAAACTGAGTTAGTCAGGGTACTATCTCCCAGTTAGAAAGACAATTCTAGGGGACTTATAGGAAATACTGAAATTAAAAGAAGTTGAAAACAAGGACTGCATAGTTTAAGTCAGCTTGTAATCTTGTCTTTTTGATCTGGTTTACTGGGTTCACCAAACATCTGGGAGACTCTCTAAAATACATCTAGTTACTCTGCGCGCGTTTTAGACTTGGGTACTTTCACATCATCTAAAGGGTGTGGCCTCACATCCAACATCACAGAAAATGGCATCAAAGTGGCTGCCAAGGAGTTAGGATCTTTTCTTCAAAGAAAAGGTTGGAGTTTTGAAGGCCCCATTCTCCAAGTACAGAGGCTCCAGGGGTCTCAAGCTCCCTCCAGGGCTGCTGGACCCCGCTGCTCTGTCCTTTGTCTGGCTACCTCTTGACTCTCCTCATGACCAGTGGTTCTCACCTTTCCTAACGTTGCAGCCCTTTAACATGGTTCCTCATGTTATGGTGACCACAACCCTAAAGTTACTTTGTTGCTACTGCATAACTGCAATTTTGCTACTATTATGAATCATAATGTAAATATCTGACATGCGGGATAACTGATATACGACACACACACACCCAAAATGGGTTAAGACCCAGAGATTGAGAACCACTGCTCATGACCAAGTGCTGAGAGCCAAAGAACCAGAAAACTGTCAGGCTTATCTGCCTCAGTCTTTCCCATTCCCAGAGGCAGCTGTCTGTATTCAAAGACACTAGCTTTTTCCCTAGAGCCTCCAGGAATGTTAAAGTCTTCCAGTCTCTAGAGACATGAAGGAGTGACCGGGATACAAAGACCCATTGAAGAGTTGGAAGAGGAGAGTTACTATCAGGGCTGGTTCATTAAAGGAACATGTAAATTGCTGTGGTCTGCAGTGTGGGAGAACAATGGCTTGAGTGTCAAGGGGAAGAATCCTTGTGATTGTATTACAGCTGCTATTTCCAGCTGTGATTGAGTCAGCTTGTGGTTTTAATGACTCAACTTTATCTCCAAGCCTGAATTGTACGTAGGCCACTTACATACTAGAATGAAAGTCAAGAAAGAAATCTCTCTGGAGTCTTCCTCTGCTGTCTCCCAGATTAGCATAAACTCCATTTATGCTAATCAAGGTCTGTGTTAGAGCCTTGAGAAGACTAAAGACCCTTCTATTGATTAGTATCTACCCTGCCTATCCTAGGTGGATCTCTGAGTTCAAGCCAGCCTGGTCTACAGAGCCAGTTCCAGGACAGCCAGGGTTACACAGAAAAAAAATTAGAAAAATTATGATCCCAAACCTAATAATAAAGCTAGAACTGTATCCCGCTTTTGTGAGTCCAAGTCCAGGGTACTTCCCACTAAGCCTGTATTATTGGACAGGAAATGACAGTGCCCTCTATTTGGGCCAGAAAACTCTGTCATGGGATTATTACAAAGAGAGTTGTGGGGATGGTAGAATTGTACCCGGGGAGGTTTTCTGATGACCCCTTGTCTGGAATGAGTGTTCCTTATCACTGCTCTCCCCAGTTTTGTGAAACTAGGACAAGAGGTATAATTAGTGAAGTCTCAGACAGTGATGAGTTATTAGGATGATAATGATTGTCCCATCTGTCCTAGTTCCCTCTTCCCTGAGGAAGCCGGTTAACAAGAGCACTTCCTCTTTAGCAGTAGTTCAGAGCTCCTGTCTCAGGATTTTTTTTCCTGAACCATTGAACTTTTCCTAATTGAGCTGTGCTCTTAGTATTACTTCGCAGGTTTTCCTTAGATGCTTATCTTGTTTATTCCTACCTTCTAGGATTCTGGCTTTGACCATTTTCTCAGATCCACCTCTACAGCCAATTCTGTGGGCCCATTCTCCTAGTTAGTAATTGTTCCAGATCCTGTACAAACACTGACCTGTTTCTGTGGCTACTATAAGGACTCGGTAGTCTAACAGAGGGAGGATGTCAATTTTCCTGATTGTTTAGTCTGCTCAGCAGAATGGTGATCAGAAACTGGGATGCTGGGGTTCTTTTCATCAGTTGGAACAAGAGTTTTCTTTTTTGGGGGGTGGAGGGAGTTTTGACACAGGGCTTCTCTTGTGTAGCTTTGGAGCCTGTCCTGGAACTCACTCTGTAGACCAGGCTGGCCTTGAACTCACAGAGATCTACCTGGCTCTGCTTCCCGAGTACTGGGATTAGAGGCGTGCACCACTACTGCCCGGCCCAAGCTTTCTCGTTCTTAACCGTGGATCACTTCGTGTCCATCCCTAATGTACTTACTTTCAAGGCTTAAAGAGGAAATTGTGCGGTTTTCTCTGTCTGCCATGTTCCTCGGGTCCTTAGGACACATGTAATGAATCAAATCTAGTGAGTATAGAAATATCCTGAAACACTGTTGGATTGGGTACAACAGGGAGTCTTAGAGGAAGCAGTCAAAGAAAGCAAAGCTTAGGCGTGCTGCCCTGGAACTCGACACCTGTGCTGCTCCATTGCGGGTATTCACTGTCTCGAGTCCGTTGTGTGAGTTCACTCACTGGAGTTAGATGGATGTGCACACGTGTGTACATGCTCCTGTGTAGTTGCAGTGAAGAAAGACTGAACCACCGTTTTCCTGGTGTGACAGTGGGGTCCTGGAGAAGGGGGTGCTTCAGAAGAGTGGAAAGGCGCACCTCTGAGGAGAGACTGAGGGGAAGTCGGGAAAGCACACACCCCCTCACATGTCAGTCACAAAGGCAGTGGTTTGTCTCCACAAGTTCAAGTTAATTCACCTGGTGAAGCCCCTGAGGGTGCAGGTCTCGGTCTCTCTCTCTCTCTCTCTCTCTCTCTCTCTCTCTCTCTCTCTCTCTCTCTCTCTCTCTCTCGCGCGCGCGCGCGCGCGCGCGCGCACGCACACACACACACACACACCCCTGTGATCTGCACCTGGCTACCCCCACCTGCTGTCAGCAGGATTTTGACTGTTCTTTCTCCTCTTGGTAGACAACTCTTTGTGCCCTTGGGAGGAAGAGGAGGAGCAGGAGGAGGAAACCTCTAAGTTGGTAATCTGTGGACGGATTGTGTGCTCCCTGCCCGACCTATAGGCAGCCTCTGCGTGTGTAAAAACAGTAGCTTTGGGTCATGGCTCTGCCCTGAGACTGCCAGTCCTGGGCAAGGCTTGGGCTCTCTTTCCTTCCCAGTTTGGCTTCCGCCTACCTAAAGCTTTTTGCTGACACAGAGCCGACACCTTGTTGTGGCCCCTCTGGACTGGCCCGCCCTGCAGTCTTCCGTAGGTGGTGCTGTGCCTGTCCCTGGTCCTTCTCCACTACTGCTTTCCCGAGGTCCCAGGGTAGATGGTCTCACCGTGGAGCTCTGGCTTTTCTGGAACTCTCTATGTAGTCTGGGTTGGCCCAGAACTCACAGAGATCTGCCTGCTTCAGACCCCCAGACTCCCAAGTGTTGAGACTAAAGATGTGGGCTACCCCCCCCCTTTTTTTTCCTTATGTCACCATTCTTAGGTATACAGTTTAGGGACTGTCACAAGACTGCAACGGTCACCATTGTTGTATTTTAAAATATTTCTTTAGTATCTCCAAAAGAAACCCCATATCCATTAGCAATTACTTTTTAACTTAGGCATAAAAGTTGTACGTATTTTTATGGAGTCTCTGATGATGTTTCAGTGCTTGTACAAACTGGTGCTCACATCACAGTAAACCTCTCTCTCTCTGGGGAGTAGCAGTAACTTGGGTTCTCCCCTCCCAAGTTACCAGCCCCTGGTATTGACTTGGTGGTGGTGGTGGTTGTTCCAGGTACGGACATAGACTTTTTATTTTATGTTTTTAATGTGTGTGCATGTGCGTTCCTACATGCACACACGTGCCGTGGCTTGGTACCACGCTTGGAGTCAAGTACCTTTACTCAGTTGAGCTGTATCACCAGCCCCTGACTCGCGCTTTAATTAAAAACTTGGGCAGGAGCAGGAGGTATTTGTTCCCCGTCTCTAGTTGGTTATTTAGAAATTTTGAGACAGGGTCTCATAGCTGAGGCTAGCCTCTGAGTATGCCGGCCTTCAACAAAGAATTCTCTTGCCTCAGCCTCCTGAGTACTGGGGTTACAGGGGTGAGCCACCATGCCATCTTTTCTTGTTAGTCTGTCTCCGTGGACTTTTCCTAAACTGTGCATTGATTTAGAGCATATATAGCCTTTTATGTCTGGCTTTGAAACCCCCACGTTGCTCAGTATATATGCAGTAGTCTCTACATGCTGCTTAAAAGGGCATGGAACTAGGTGGTTATCATGTGATAGGCACAGTCCCAAGAAGCTGTCTTCCTGTTGAGGATACTGGGGTTCCAAGTATGAATTTATAAATGAGCAGGAGAGACTTGGGCTGAGGTTTCTTTCTAGGATTTCCCTCTTGATCATCCTTGGCCTTCCCGGGCATACATTTTATCATGTCACTCCTCAGGGTGTACATGCACACGTATGTGGTACACCCTGAAGAGGTGAGAAGGAGCCAGGCATGTGGTCTTGGGTTGTTGGAAAAAGGCATGGGAGTGTGGTGTGCATGTGATGACAGCTAGTGGCTGTACTCCTGCAAGAAGCCCTCCCAGGCCAACTAAAGACTCCTTTTGCTAGAACAAGCCCTCCAAAGCAGCCTTATAGTCTCACCCGCAAGCTTTCTGTGGAATGCCTAGACAAATAGTAATACTGTGTGCTAAGCTTTAACATACTTAACAAACCTAATGAGAAAAGTGAACTGAGTACTGTGTTTCTCTTGATACGTGACATAGCCAACACTTAAACCCAGTTCTTTTTTTTTAAGATTTATTTACTTTATGTGTATGAATGTTTTGCGTACATTTATGTGTATGCATCCCATGCATGCCTGGTGCTCATGGAGGCCAGAAAAGGGCATTGGGTTCCCCGGAACTGAAGTTACAGTTGATAGTGAGTTGCCGTACAGGTGCTGGGAACCAAACCCAGGTCCTCTGCAAGAGCAGCCACTGTTCTTAACTGCTGGGCCATCTCCCCAGTCTCTCCAGTCCTATTCTGTCCAGCTGTGTCCAGACGTTCACACTTGCACCCAGAGGTTCAGAGGTCTTTACAGAAGGGTCTGTAAAGACCTCTGAACCAGACAAGGCAGCCACAACTGCATGGCTTCTGGCTGAATACCTGCTGTAAAGTTGTAAAGAGATTAGAAACCAGGCCTTCTGTGGACAGGATCTCATGTCTTCTCTTGCAGTCAACAGGAAAGCTGGGTGTGCAGTCACATCTCTGCTAGCCTCGGAGCTGACCAAGGATGATGCCATGGCTGCCAGTCCTGCCAAGGTGCCCAAGAAAAGTGAAGGAGTCCCCACAATCCTTGAGGAAGCCAAGGAGCTGGTTGGCCGTGCAAGCTAAGCTGGGCTCTGTGGCCATTGCTGCTCCTGAGTGAAGCCTCGACTGTCCACCTGCAGCATGTGCCTAAATGGTCCAGGGGGTATCCCTCTGCAGTGGCCACTCCACCACCTGACCCTGTCTGTCTGTCTGGCCTGCTGCTCTCTGAACATCACATACAGCTTCAGCTCCTGGAGGCCAGAAGGAAAGGGCAGTGGAGGGTGGCCTCAGCCCGGCCCAGCCATCCCTGGCTGTGGTATTACCAAAGCAGGGTCCGTGTTTGCTGCCTTAACCCTGTCTCCTCCATGTTATCCAGAGGCCCTGGTCTCAGACAGAACCCAGCCTGCTTTCTCAGCCCCACTTTCCAGTGGGCCTTCCCCTAGGTCAGTCACTCGTGCTGGATTTGTGCTTTTCTTTCGTGGTGTCTCTGGCCCTGAGAATAGCATGGGACTTGTGACCCTCTGGGCTACACCCCTTCTCTGCTGTCACCTCTGCTTTTCCTCCTGGCAGTTATTTATTACTAGTGCCGTGGCACTGGGAGCCGCTTCTGCAAAAGCAGGCAGCAGCTCCCACCCTTCCCCCCGCTTTCCTGGGAAGGGTCTCCCAGGCCAAGGGTCTCAACCACTCTCCTCTTCCCAAACTGTGGCCCAGGTCTGAGCCATAGGCAGGTAGCTAGGGCGTAGCGACAGTGTGGGGCCCGCCCCCTGCCCACTGCCATGCTTATGCCCTGGCCTCCCTGGACCCTCTGCACCAGCTCCCCGCATCTCCACCCTGCAACTGAGCCCCCCTCCCCCATGCCTTCCCCAGAGCTTTGGTGCATCTCATTCGGAGTGTGGGCTGTAGTGTGACCATCCCAGCACCTCACCCCCTCCATCCAAGGAAATGGGAGGTGGAGCCTCCTGGCTGAGAAATTGTTTTGCAAATGGATCTATTTTTATATGAAAAAAATTTTTTAAGAAAAAATTACTTTGGTCCCCTTCCCCCTCCAAAATAAAAGAGGCTTTGATGGTAGGTTCAAGCATTCCTGAACATGGCCTAGGTGTTGGCCCCATTGCTCAAGACTAAACCCTGAGGCCAAGGCAGACCCTTCCCTAGCATCAGTTCTGGGGCAAGAGAATTTCTCTGGTTGGGCTGGGCCACACCATAGGGTAGCAAGAGCTCCAATCCTGTTTTCTCATGAATGTATTATCAAGCCAAATGTGCAGATGCTAAGTGGATGTTGAGAAGTGGGCACAGGGTTGCCCACCCCCCATCCACCACCACTGTGTAAGCAATGAGTCAGACTGGGTGGCCCAGACCTCAGTAAGCTCGGAGTCAGCTCTGGCTTAGGGTCACTTTCTTGTCCTCCTTAGCCCCTTTGAGCTCCCCTCCAAGGCTCCAGAGAAGGAATGATCCTGTCCAGGCTTGACCCAGAATTAGAGTCGCCAGAGCATGGGGCTTAGGGAATGCCGAGGCTGGTACCGGGGCCCTTGTGGCAGGGAGGATGGTCTGGGTGGCCAGAGCTGTGTCTGAAGGAGCAGGGCAGCTCCGGCTACTCTCTGAGAAGACTGGTACAGGGCCTGCTCCTTACCTGAGCCGCCTCCTTGCTAGCTGACATCTGGGGCTTTGACCTTTTCTTTTTTAATCACTTTTGCTAAAATGCATTTAATTAAAAATTTTTTAAGTAGAGGGGACAAAATGCAAACCCTTTGCCTCCTGGGCTTCTGGGATGCCCTCACCTCCAGTTTGATGGGTTTGTTTCCAACTGTCAATAAAGCATTGAAACAGACTCTTCCCCTGGCCTCCTCTGTCAACTCTGGACTGGTTCTTCTCACTGTAGTGGTCCAGGCTGCTGGTGAGTGGCCGCCCACTGTTGGTCACCTGACAGACAGATGGGTCAAAAGCTAACTGGTCTGGCAGACCTGAGTCTGGGCATGGTGAATGCATTTGGTTTTTACAGGCCAGGCCCCCTCTCAGGGCTGTTTTCCTCTGTTTACTTCCAGCTTCTTCCACACTGTGACCCTTCGGCTTGAAGCCCTGATTCAAGCCCTGATTTTTACCTCATGTCCAACTTCCCACTTGCCCAGCACCTCCACATGCTACAGTTTTCTGGCCCATACCTATGTCCTCCATCCCCACCAAGTTAACCCTGAGTCTGGGGTCCTGAGTCTGCCCAACCTGGGTCAGAAGCCCCAGGCCAAACACCAGAGCAAGCTGTGCTTGCTCAAGCAAGTTGTAACCCCCACAAAGACACCTTACAGTGAGCAGGCCAGCGATACACAGGGCGGGCCCCTGGACAGCTCTGTACTAGAAATAAAACCTTTTAAATAGCCCCTGGCCTGTGCCGCCCTCATGAGGCATTGGCCGGAGGTGTGGGGGTGGCTACCTGCCTCTAAACCTAGAGGCTGTGCATTTCATCTCATCTTTTGGGGCCCACACACCAATTAGGGGACCAACCACAGCTGCTCATTTGCCCGGCCGTCTGCTGCCTTGCCCGGAATAGAACCCAGGCACCCAGCACCCCGCCCTCCCCAACACCAGGCTCTGAGAAAACCCTGCTCTCTCAGCAACCTCACACACCACCACCCTTCCCACGCAAAGTCGCCGGGAAGGTTTGGTTTCCATGGCAACCGACCAGGAGGTGGCAGAACTGGTAACCAGAATCCAAGGGAGGAAGCCCAGAAATGGCTCTTCTGGCTCTTTCCATGGACATGCCCTCGCTGACCCTCCTGAAAACCCGTGGGTCTGTTTCTGCCATTCTCTGGATCAATCCTCCTGACTCCCGAACTTGCCCGGAGCTGCAGCAACCCGGGAATTGGATTAGCAGTGCCGGAAGCGGGAGGGGGAGTGAAGAGGAGCTGCGGAGAAGAAGGAGGGAGGTGGGGAGTGGGTTTCAGGGCCACCTCCTCCAGCAGCTCCTTTGACTCCATCCAGAAAGGGATGGGCCCTCCAGTTAGGCTTTGCCGCGTCAAAAGAATGGGAAGGCAAGTTTCAGTTCGAGAAACTGAGGCCCAAGGTAGGGAGGGGCCTGGTCTCGAGAGAATTGCCTCCCAGGTATCCACCCCCACTGTTTCCCTCAAACCTAGGCAGCTGCAGTGGAGGAGGGTAGGCAAAGGCGAGCCCGCCCTCTGCATCAGCCCCCTCCCGTCGTCGCCAGTGGGGAGGGGCGGGGCTCCAGAAAAGTCCCCAGCGCCCGCCCAGCGCCTGATTCCCGCCCCCACTCGTGCTCCCGCTCCCCCTCCCACGCAGGGTCTCCTTTTCTGCCTGGAGACAGCACTGAGCATGGATCTGCGCGCTCAAGCTCCCCACCCCCACGTTGGACTCTCCAGCGACAGCGCGGCGGCATGCAGATCCACAAGCACCATTTACAGCCCATCACGGACTGGAGACACCAGGGTGCTGGAAGCATGCACGCCATGTTGGACAGTCCTATGAGGAGCGCGCGCGCACACACACACACACACACACACGCAGATCAGATCGAGATGCTTAGTGACACACGAAATCAAGACACAACTGTGACCCTCTGATTCTGTGATTCAGGACGAACCCCTCGACTCCACCCACACGTCGCGTGTTCCCCATCGCATAGACAGACGCAGTCAGCCTTTCAGAAGAAACCTTTTTTTTTTTATTTTTAATTTTCGAAGAAAAAAGCCATATAAATATTAGAGTATAAAACTTGCGAGAGATATCAGAAGGGGGGTGGGGGGTGGGCAGGAGCTACGTGACTATGCCAAGAGAAGCTCGTATAGAGAGGAGTCAGTACAGGGAGGGGTCGCCGCAGCGTTGTGGACACAGCACGAAAACACAGCACGGGCCGCGCAGGCAGGTTGAGATGCGGGGACAGACGGGCTGCGCACAGCCCGCCGCCCGCTGCCCACTCGCCGTCACGGGAAAGCACACCACACTACACTATTGGCTATTCTACGCCAGCCGCCGGGGAGGGGGCTGCTACACCTACGGGGAGGGCTGGGGCAGAGAGGGCGGGCCGAGGGATCTATGCACAAGGAGGCACTGGGGGGCTTTAACCAGTCTCTGGCCACGAAGGGGCGGCCTGGGGGGCCCGGGCAGTGGCCTTCTGAGAAGAAATGGCACCTGGTAAGGTGGAGGCCAGGGGCTTGAGGGCTACGGGGGGGGGCAGTGAAGAAGCCCCCCAAGTCATTGGCTGAGACATATTTATGGCCGCTTGGTCCATGTTCTCCCTCGATTCAACCCAGGGGTCCCAGATGGCCTGGCCTGGCCTCCTTTCCTGCTAGGACCACGGACCCTTTCATCAGGGGGCACCTCTGGAGTACCCAGCACCCACAGAGGCCCCGCTTTCCTCTCTGGTCCGAAATCCACTTAGAGGCCTCTTAGACTGAAAGGCCAGCTTGAAATCCCTTGGTCCTGGTGTCCTCAAGCTGCTCAGGCTGCCCCGAGGTGGAGGGGGTCCGGCCTGGTGTTTGTCTATGGCTAGAGTTGGGGGGGTTGGGCCAGTACCCTGGGTACATACAGAGCCCCCTGCAAAGACCCTGTTACCGGGCTGTTGTGTCCACTGCCCCACTCCGTCTGTATACACGCACCTTCCCTCTTACCACCCCCTACTGTCTCCAGACATGCAAAGGAGTCTCTTCTTTGAGGAGTAGGGAAGTCACAGCATGCAGTGGTAACATCAAACGACGAAAGACAAAAGACTGGTCCCCAGGCGTCGCAGAGAGACTTGGTAGCAAAATGCCTTCCCCAAATCCAGCGAGCATCAGTACCAGAGGGGGATGGTGACTGTGTCCCCCGAAACTTAAGCATTGGTCTCAGGCTCTAGAAGGAAATGGGCAGACTGGTACCAAACCATGCTTTGGGTGGGGGGGTGGGGGGGTGGAATCTGAACCGGAGGAGAGGCCAAAAGGTTGTAATAGTCTCCCGACTCTTTCAGAACTAGGAGCCTACTGAGGTCACCTGTCCCCTCCCTCAACAGCCCAATCACCTTGCTCCGGAGAGGGACTGAAGGAGTGGGGGGATGGAGTGGGGGGGAGGGAGGCGGGAAATGGATGAGCCTGACTGAGTTGGAAGGTGGAGGAGTTCAGCTGTAACTAAGGGAGTGTGGCGTGGGTTTTTTGTGTCCACACTGACCCTGCTACCCACGTGGGTACAATCACTGATTGGATGGGGGGGGGGGGTCCAGCAGAACTCTTTGCATATTCAACCCCCTAGGGCACAGAGAAGGGGGTGTTGACTTGGGCACTTGTTTCTGTTTCCCAACGGGGAGCATGGCCTTGGCTCCTACCAGGATCCTGGGGTGAGCCCTGAAATGTTGAGGCCTGGGTACAAGTAAGGACAAGCTGGACTGGCTGGGGAGGGAGGCTGCCCTGTGGCTCCAGGCCTGGCCTCCATGTTACTTCTTCTCTTTCTTGCCCGACTTCTTCTTGTTGCCGTTCCCGCCGCCTGCCGGGGCCTTGCCGTCCCGTTTGCCGGCCCCGTTGGACAGGGTGGCGTTGCTGCCGGGGATGTAGACGTTCTGGCGGTAGTCAGGCACGTGCTGCAGGGTGAACTGGGGCCCATAGCGCGCGCTCAGGCCCATGGTGCCAGCGCCCCCTCCCAGAGTGGAGCTCCCGTCGGCGGCCTCTGCAGAGACAGGAAGAGCAAATGGTCAGACCGGGTCCGGTGAGCGGCTTATCCGCAGTCAGTGAGCGCCTGCCTCCCGCGCCCTCCGGGACCCGGCCACTCACTGGGGATACAGTGGTCGCCAAGGCGGTCTCCTTGCAGAAGGAGCTGGGGGAGAAGTCAAGAGTGACAAAACACGGGTAGCTCAAACTAGAAATCCTTCAGCCTCCATTTCCTGAAAGGCTGAGATCAGGCCTACTGCATCCACTTCTCGACAGCCTGGGACTGTGGGCTCCGTGGCAAACACATGTGTGCCTGTGTGGTCACTGAAACCTCAACACAGCACTCAGTCAGGCTTGGGGCTCTGTCCTTATTTTACAGACTAGGGGGCCAAGGCTGAGAGAAGGCCAGTGCCAGACAGTATGTGTTATGGAGGGACTGCATCCTAAGTGTATCTAAGTGGTGGAGATGGGTTCCTTTACCACCAACACCAACTGTGGACCGGATCCCTGCTCTCGGGGCAAAGGTGGGTTGCCCCTCACTCCGGGAGATGATGGTCCTGGGACAGATATCTTAGGTACAGCGCAGATATGGGGCTGTGTACATATGTCTGTCTGGCTGTGTACATATGTCTGTCGGTGCCACTTAGGCCAACTTCTCACTGAACAGAGGAAGACGGTGGAGCTCAGGGTGGCACACTTGCTTAAAATGCAGGTTCCTGATTTGCATGGGCATGAGCTCTCCAGATGATCCGCGTCCACATTAGCAGCTGAGGCACAGAAATACCCGTCCTGGGGGTTCCGTGAGGACTCAGTGAGACTGACACTCAGTGCTCTGGCACTTGTTCAGTAAACGCCAGGCACAGCTGCCCTTTCTTGTCACCACCCTCTCCATCCAGTGGGATAGCCATTCCACACTGACGGGAGCTGGTGAGGGGGAGGGGAGGGGAGTTTGCCTCCCAGATCCCCCGCTGGAGGCTCTGAAAGCCTCCCCGACGACACAGAGGGAGTTAAAGGCCCAGGAAGGCCCTGCCCAGCCTCCCCGAAAGCTGGAGAGTTTACTGCCTAGCCGCTGCCTCCACCCTAGACCTTGGAGCCAGTGGAGAAGGAGGCTAAAGCCAGAGAGGCTGAGTAATGCTGGGACATCAACCAGGGATTGAGACATCGAGACAGGAAATACTTCCAGTTCGGGCAAGAGGGGAAGGCTAGAGAGAGGAAGAGCGGAGATGTGCCAGGGTCTCTCGGCCTCTGCACCCCTGCGTCTGGGTTTTCATGGCCCTCTATTTCCAGACCCCAAAGTCCTGGAGCTGAGGGCCTTCTGGGAGCAGGCCGGGTAGGGGGGGGAACAGCTGCCCCGTGCTGTCCCTCCCAGCCCTTTCATTTGCTGACATTTCCCTAATTAACTCCAGGAGGTAGCAGCCTCCAAGGCCCACCCCTCCCCTCAAGCTGACAGCCTCCTCCAGCTTGGGAATGGAGGGGGGAAGGGCCCAGATCTAGTTTCAAAGAGCCAGGATTCCAGAGTGATTTAGGGGCTTAAGAAGATAGATTGTGTGTGTGTGTGTGTGTGTGTGTGTGTGTGTGTGTGTGTGTGTGTGTGTGTGTGTGTTTGTGGGGGGGTGGGGGGGTGTAAGGAATGTGAGGGAATGGGAATAGAGAAGGGAGACTGAGCAGAAAGACAGGAAGTACTTCGCTGAGTGACAAGGAAGTCTGAAATTGAGGTGGATGGGGGGGGGGGGCAGGGGGGGGAAGATGGAGATGCGGAATGCAGCAGAAACTAACTGGAGTCCTGCCCCGTGAGCTCGGCCTTAAGGGGCTGTGAGATCTTGTCTCAGGGCCTGCATTACCTCAGCTCCCATCTCTGAATCTGGGGGCAGAGGTGGGGGGTAGGGGGTGGGGGGGGGAGCTGGATCGCCAACTTTGACCTTCTGGTTCAGAGACTCCAGTGGCCTTTCTCGTTAAATCCTACCCCCCAAGGCTTGGCCTAGGCAAGGACCAGGGTTTTCTTAGTCCCAGAGGACACAGACTTAGAAATACAAAGAGGCAGGATCTCTTCTAGCTGGAGGAGGGGAGCTGGCTTCCTGCCAGCTCCAAACTCATTACCACCCTCCCCTGGCCCCCTTAATATTACCAGTCCAAGCTAGACAAAGGCCCCACAATGGCAATAGCCAGAGATAGCCAAGGAGGCCGGCTCAGAAGCGGCACTGCCGCAAAACCGCAGGCTCCTTCGGGGTGCGCCTCCCCCATGTGTTTGTTTAAGAGATCTCTCAAGGGTCCCTCCCGCCTCCCCTCCCCGGGCCGGGCCGGGCTCCAGGAGCCTCTCAGGCCCTGGACTAGGAAGTAGGTGTGAAAGTAAGAGCAGGGCCTGACCCTGCCACCTCCACCCTGGAGTCTGTTCCCCCAGAGCCCCAGGCTCAGCCTCGGGTCAGGTCCTGTGTGGGCTGGACGGGAGGAGCCCTGACAGGGGAGCATGCAGGCAGCCGTGGCGCTGCTCCAGGGAGACCTTCTGGGAAGGTTTTGGGCCATAAATACTGCTTCCACGTCTGTTTTTAGCATCTGGATTTGGGCTGAAAAGCCTGCTTTCTGGCCTTAGGGCTCAAGGCCACCACAGCTGAAGAGACCTGTTTACTTCCCTCAAGAGCTGGACCTGGCACCGCCCCAGGCCCAGGCCTGCGACTGGCCTCTCAAGGATCTCAGTCCTGTCCCCAGAGGTGGACAATCCCCATCAACTCTCCCCCTCCTCTGCCCTTTGGTCAGCCATAGGCCAGGCATCCTTCACTCCCACAGACACCGAGGGTAAGATGAATAAATCATGACAAGTAAAAAATATATCGTTTCCAGCTATCTCTGAACTTTGGGCAGACGATGAAAAACTTTACTATAGTTTAAGATGGGCTTATACTAAAACTGTGTATAAGGCAGTGGTGTGGGGCAGTAGTTGTGCACTCCTTTAATCCCAGAGGCAGAGGAAGGCAGGCAGATCTCTGAGTTCGAGACCAGCCTGATCTACAGCGTGAGTTCCAGAACAGCCAGGGCTACACAGAGAAACCATGTCTAGAAAACAAAACAAAACAAAAAACAACAACAAAAAAGTATATATTCATCTGAAATTCATATTTAACTGGGAACCCTAGATTTTATCTGGCAGCGCTAATCAGGGAGAATAATGCAGCCTCTTGGTCCAGTCAGCTAAGAGGGAAACAGGCTAGATCTAAAGGCCAAAGGTAACTGTGGAAGAAAGAGCATGACCCTGGGAGCAGAGCTGAGTTCGAATCCCAGCTCTGCTGAATCCTGGGAAGCTCCAGGTGAGTGGCATTTCACATCCCTCTGCCGAACACAGAGCATCAGAACCTGCCTTACACCTCGCCATTGCAGAGAGGATTCGTTGAAACAAAGCCCTGAAGTTTGGTTAGCACCCATCCTGCCGTGATAACAGGGATATTTCTCCTGGCTTTCTAACCTATCTGTCCCCCAGCCACACTCAAGAGCTGGGGGTGTGAGTCCAGGGCCTTAATCTGTAAGCTTCCCCTAGACTCCGCTTTCCTGGGCCAGAAGTTGGTCCTTATCAACCGGTGTTAGAGTCTTTTTCTTATAATGTATCCTATTTTAATTTAATTTTTTGGATTAGAATACGAAGTAATGAGTTTCAC
The DNA here is from genome assembly GCF_049852395.1 of Peromyscus maniculatus bairdii. Classification (NCBI taxonomy): domain Eukaryota; kingdom Metazoa; phylum Chordata; class Mammalia; order Rodentia; family Cricetidae; genus Peromyscus; species Peromyscus maniculatus. The sequence goes on along the minus strand of NC_134870.1, from coordinate 29,502,452 downwards.
GGTGGCCCCTTCACAGGGATGTGTAATAGAAGTGAGATTCTGATTCTGGGATGCACTTGCCCAGCACCTTATAAACCAGGCATAGTATCTATCACACGGCTATAATCCCAGCATTCAGGAGATGGAGACAGGAGGATCAGAAGTCCAAGGTCATCCTCAGATGCATATGAAGTTGGAAATCAGCCTGGCTACATAAGCCCCTGTCTTGAAAGGAAAACGCTTCTTTTTCTTCTCTGTTATCCCTACAGGTCAATAAATATAATGGCTAATCAATTATAGCCCTGTTACCATAATCACTGTCTGCCAAGCCTATGTTGAGGATTTCATGTGTGACCTTCAAACAGCCCAATGAGACCTGTAAGTATTTCATAAGTGAAAGTGAGGCCCAGAGGGCTTAATAGTTTACCTAATGCCTCATCCCTAAGTGGGGACAGCAGGATTTGAACCCAGGATTTGAGCCTGCTTCCAAAGCCTGTGCTCTCAAGTGTTAGTGAACTGATTCTGCTTGCCCTGCAGGGGATCCTTGACTCTTCCTGTACAACCACTGGCCCACTCAGCGTGACGACTGAGGCTCTTTCTCAGCCACGTGGGAAAATTACGGTCCTCATCTGAAGGCAGGGGGGGCAGAAGAGTGGCCTGCTGTAATCTGTTGGGAACATCCGCACCCACTAATGGGGTCTAACATGTGCCAGGCCCAGTTCCATAGCCTGTGCCCTTTTAGTCCTCACAAGAACATGGTGGGGTTGCTGTCCTTTTTCTTGGCTGAGGAAGTGTAAAGAGAACAGACTGCTCTAAGTCACGCCAGTAAGCGGAAGAGCTGTGGTGTGACGTGTGCTGGCCCTTCCGAGAGTCAGCATCGTCTGTCTGTCTGTCTGTCTGTCTGTCTGTTTGTTTGTTTGTTTGAGGCAGAGTCTTGCTTTGTAAGCCAGACTGGTCTCAAAGTCATGGGAATCCTCCTACCTTAGCCTATGGAATGCTGAGATTACAGGAGTATGCCTCCACACCCAGCTCACAGTTAGACTTGTAACAAACACGTCTCCTTGATGACTTGCTCGCTCTGCTCTGGGAGCTTTAGACCCCTCAGTCCCTTCGTTATCCCTCGACCCGGAGCTAGGTCATGGAGGATCACCAGCTCTTCCAGAGGAGCCACACAGACCAACACCCCGTCCACAGCCGTGATGGCGGCAGCCCTCCCTCTGTTTTCCATCCTCTCACACCCACGGGTACCACTTACCACTGGCAGAGGCCAGGATCATGGCTTGCAGCATCTCCGTATCAAACTGGTTGTTGGGCCAGGTGCCGGTTTCATCACCATTTTGGGAGCTGGGGAGACAGTGACATGGTCAGGAACACCCCAGGACAGCTGTGCTCATTCTCCCCCCAGCCTCTTCCCAGGGTTCCCAAATCTAGTGCCTTGTCCCCATGCCAAAGACCTGTTTCCGAGTGGAGGAGGGGCGTTTATATAATCCTTCAGAAGCCAGTGAGTCCGTTCCCTGGGCCAACTTTCTGCTGTCTCGGGGGCACTAAATGAACGCCACCCCTCCATCCTTCAAGACAGGCTGTGTCTACTGTCTATTATAGCTTCCCAGTAACTTCCCTTCCAAGCTCTCTCTTGCTGATGCCCAGAATGTCAAACCACAGCCTTTGTTTTAAATATTTATCATGATGGAAATAAAATGTGACCCAGGGGATTCTAAAATTCACCAGGACCGGGCTGGGCCTTGTGTGGTCCTGGAACTACTGGTCCCCTACCTGCTCCTTCGCTACACTGACCTCTGTGGCTTGGGGATCAGGGTCAGCCTCCTACTGAAGCCCTCAGCAGGAAACCTGGGCACCCGGGCTTCATTAGGTCACTTTGAAGCACTGTGCATTGAAAACATAAAGTGACTCATGTTTTTTAAAACCATTAAGAGTGCTAAGAAATTGCATCTCACTGTGCTCAGTGTGGACCTTTCCCATGGTGACAATTTCCGTATCTCCTTCCTTCCTCTCTGTCTCTGGCTGTCCCTGTTTTTTGTTTGTTTTTCTGACAGTCCCACTCTGTAGGCCATCCTGGCCTGCAACTCATATAACTCATGTGGGCCTCAAACGCACAGTAATTCTCCTGCTTTGCTAGCCTCATGAGTGCTGGGATCACAGGTATATACAACCAGACCTAGCCATCATATGGATTTTCAAGGATCAAATTATTCTAGTTTTCAGGGGCGAGGGAAGAAGCCCCACACCTATCTTGCCCTACACACATCCTGACACACACTGGCACCATCTGGCACAGAGAAGATCCCCCGATAAACAATCACTGCCTGACTGGGCCTGGTGGTGCATGCCTGTAATGCTAGCACTCGGGAGGCTGAGACAGGAAGATTTTTGAGAGATCAGTCTGAACTGCATAGAGATACACTTGCTTCAAACAAGTAAATAAATAAAAGTTGCTTGAATGAATGAGAAGAGCTCAAGAGAGAGTTAGGTCCCTATGAAGTGAGAAGAAGAATTTGGCATCAAGGAAAAGGCTTCAGGATAGACCGTGAAGATTGGAAGAAAGCACGTGCGTGCGTGCGTGCGTGCGTGCGTGCATGTGTGCATGTGTGTGTGCTTGTGAGCATGCATGTGTGTGTAATCCTGGAGACTGAGGGAGGAAGATTTGAGAGTTCAAGGTCAGCCTGATTATATAGAAAGACCCAGTCTCAAAAAACTAAGGCTGGCCGGGCGCGCGGCGCACGCCTTTAATCCCAGCACTTGGGAGGTAGAGGCAGGCGGATCTCTGTGAGTTCGAGGCCAGCCTGGGCTACCAAGTGAGCTCCAGGAAAGGCGCAAAGCTACACAGAGAAACCCTATCTTGAAAAACAAACAAAACAAAACAAAACAAAACAAAACAAAACAAAAAACAAAAAACAAAAAAAAACTAAGGCTGGCTTGGTAGTGAAGGGCTTTGCCTAGCAGAAGACAAATAGATAAAAATAGCTTTATAAGGCTGGACACTGTGATGGACACCGTGATGGACACCTGTAATCCCAGCACTAGGGAGGCTGGGGTGGATTAATCAGTTGAGCCCCAGTGTCAGAGGTGGGCCTGGGCCACACAGAGAGAGCTTGTTCCAAAAGAGAAGTAAACAAACATGAAAACAACTGTAATGAAGAAGCCTGGGGACCCAACTTTTACCAAGTGAATAAACAGCAATTCTGATAAGGAGACAAACAGATACGAATAGAAGCTGCTAACAGGACAAACTGACATTAAGTGTTTCCTGATGTGGTCAGAGGGAAGTCCAAAATACCACCCATGGAATGTTCCTATGAGACTGTTGAATGATGTTGCTGTCTAGCCAAAAGAATCAGCAGACCCAGACTATGGGCATTGAAATGAAGACTACTGGTCTGGATGCTTTAGAAGTATCTATGTCATTAAAAAAAAAAAAAAAAAAAAAAGGTAGGAAGGCTGTTCTGATTAAAGCATGAGGAAGAGACATGGTAAATGTGATTCATGCTCCTTGATCAAATTCTAAATTCAATTTAAAACGCAGATTAAAAGGGCATACCAGGAGCGTTTGGGAAGGTTTGCTAGTGGACTGTGTCTTACAATGTTAATGTTAAATTCTTCAAACATGACCATTATTTTGTGATTTTATAGGAGTCTTTAAAGGTATACTGTGTCCAATGTTGTGATGCCTACAGTTCTTTTACATGGTTCTGGAAGGAAAGGACCTGGGTGTGTGCACCTTTGTGTGCAAGTGAATAAGAAATTTAGGTTGTTTTCTTTTTTCAAACACAAGAAGATGTGTACTTTAGCATACTATTCTTTCAACTTTTGGATAGGTTTGAGACATTTTAAGATTAAAAAAAAAAAAAACTGAGAGGTAAAAGCAAGTCACCTAGGAGACAGAGGATGTGGAAGACAGCTTTCAAGGTGTGCATGGGGAGTGAGAAGTTGGGGTGGGGTGGCTATGTCCTCAGCTCTCAAGGCAGGAGACGGGGCATGTCCAGGTCCTAAGGAACTTGGACGGGGGTGGGGTGGGGTGGGGGTGGGGGTAATGATGCACTGGTTGGGGAAGCAAAAAAAAAACATTTGGCTTCTTCCTCAGAGTTCTGGAGAGCTCCTAAGGTGCTTAGAAGCTAGGTTGCTATGGTGAGATTTCACTATGTGAAACTCACTCTTGTTCTTGGGCAAGGATGGAGGGTGTGAGGGTCCCCTTAGAGGACAGGAAAACCCTTGGCTTCATGAAACCCAGGAGCCTTCAGTCTTATCTGAACGAGCTCGGGGGCTGTCGAAGGTGTGGGGAGAACAGAGATGGAGGTAACTCGGGGTAGGAGGGCGCCCTGGCAGGGGACCGTGCTGCCTAGGGAATAAAGGTGAATGCACTGGTGGCCCTGAACCATGGTGGACTGTCAGGAACATGCTTGAAGGCTAGAGGCCAAACAGATGGGCAGGCTGCCAGCTTTCTGCAGCTGGGCAAGAAATGATGGGGGGTCAGGGTGGTTCTGAGCCCTGGACCCACTGGGCCATGTGTTTGTACATCGTCTATTTCATCCTTAGAACCACCCTGAGGAAAGGGTTATGATTATCCCTGATTTCCGGCACATGAAAGAAGGGCGTGAAGGCCTTCTCAAAGTCACACACAGCTAGTTAAATGACAGGATTGCACCTCCTAACTGGCCTGATATGACCCTAAAGCCTATGATGATCTCACACAGAGAAACTTGGCTTCAACAAGGCGTCCCTGGATCCCTAGGAGCAGATTCAGGAGGCTCTTCCAAGATCTGGAGACAGTAAACATGAAGGAGATGGACTGTTTAAAAGGCCATTTTCCAAGCATTCATGTGTCCTGGTTATCCTTGTGTGTGGAGGTTGGGGGGAGTGCATAAGGGCTGGGCTGCGATAGAATATTCCCTGTGTGAAGCTAAGGAAAAGTGAGAAACCCGGGAAAGCCACACTGACAGTGGCCTGTACTCAACTGTGTTAAAATGTTAGGATGTTTATTTAGTTAGCAGAGCAAGAACCTATTAGCACCTGAAAATATACATATCTATTCATATGAGGTGCTGTTATGCAACACTTAAAAGACTTTTGGAGAGTTTCTACTGATATGGAGGAATTCGTCTGACATGTTATAAAGAGGAAAAAATAGGCTACAGTAATACTGGAAAGATGACCTCAATTCCTATTTAAAAAAAAAAAATGGTAAGAAATGTAACAGTTGACTGGTAATGAAAATTCTTATTGTGAACAAGTTTGCCAGACTTTTTTTGTAAAAGGAAGCTTATGCATGCTGCTTGACTGTAGAAATAAAAATGCTTAGAAAGATGCATAATGAATATGTTAATGACCCACCGAATAAACTGTAACCAAAAGATAAAAATGGTGGAAAAGGAACATTTATACTAAAAAGGATGAAGAGACTTCGGAGACACCAAACCAAATGCAAAATACATATATATGTGTGTACGTATGTATGTATGGTTTTTGAGACAGGGTTTCTCTGTGTCCTGGAAACTCACTCTGTAGACCAGGCTGGCCTTGGACTCACAGAGATCTGCCTGGCTCCACCTCCCGAGTGCTGGGATTAAAGGTATGCGCCACCACCGCCTGGCTTAAAATGCATATTTTTTTAAAAAAGAATCTTTTTTTTTTTTTCCAGACAGGGTCCTTACGTAGCCCTGGCTATCCTGGAACTCATAATATAGACCAGGCTGGCCTCAAACGCACAGAGATCAGCCTCGGCCTCCAGAGTACCGAGATTAAAGACATTCACCACCGTGCCTGATTAAAAAAAAAGACAGGAAAATCCTAGATGAAATTATGTAACGTTTGGGATTTGCTTTGAAATAATCCAGGGAGGCACAAGGTGGGGATCTCAATAGCACAAGACAGTACAGAAAGTTAGAGCTGAATAGCTGGACCCAAGACTTCAGCGCACTGTCTACTTTCATGTATATACCTTTTTCATATTAAAACATTAGTAGCTGGGCAGTGGTGGTGCCTGCCTTTAATTTCAGCACTTAGGAGGCAGAGGCAGGGGGATCTCTGTGTAGTGGGTAGCCATTCCAGCTTCGATCTGGAAGTTCCAACCCCCATTGAGGCTTTGGCAACAGTCACGCCTACAAGGCGGGGCTGAGAGACCCGAGATCTGGATGGGCCAGCGTGTTCTCTGTGCCTGCACCCTAGATGGTGGAGGTTGACCGAGCAGAGCTCCAGAGAACACCGCTGGACTGCAATACGCCTTCCCCAGACCCCGCGACCTATCTATCCCTTCATTTGTAAGTTATCCACTAAATAAATCTTCCTTTTAACTACGTGAAGTGGCCTTAATAATTTCGCCATTATCTCTGAGTTCAAGACCAATCTGGTCTACAAAGTGAGTTCCAGGACAGCCAGGTGTACACAGAGAAACCCTGTCTTGAAAAACAAAAACTAACGAACAAAAATGTCGGTAGTTCTTTCTAGAGGAAGTTTCTCTTTTTTTCCCTATATCTCCTGTTTTTCTATCTCTCTTGAGCCGCCCAAACATATGTGCTAGGAACTGAACTCTGGCCTCTGGCAGAGCAGTAAGTTACTCTAAACCTCTGAGCAGTCCCTCCAGCCCCAAGAATGTACTATTTCATGAGAAACGGGGAAAAAAAGCTGTTGTTTGTTTGTTGAACAGCTGCCCGATCTAAGAGGCAGTGTGTGTGTGTTGGGGGAGCGGAGCGGATAGTGTCTCAGAGGAGGAGTGGAAGGCTCCCAGGTTGGAGAAGAACAGAATAATGTGGAACTAAAGGGGAACGGGGTGGTGCCAGGGACTCTGGGAACAGCTGCATTGCAAGGCACAGCCCAGGTGACAGCCTGAAAGGAGAAACAGCTTGTTGGGCTCAAGGCTGGGGACAGCGGTGGTGTTGCGATCGGAAGCCAGAAGGATGACCTGAGAAGGCCCAGTGTGGGGAGGAGAAACATGCAGCCAGCAAAGAGCTTTGGAATGTGACCACTGCCCTCTGGTCTGGGCAGTGTGACTACTGTTGCCTGTGACTTTACCCTGGGTTACTCGAGAGTTCAACACTGGCCCTCCTCGAAACTGGACGTGGTTGGTGGTTGGTCAGAAGGGCGGCAGACAGCGGGCAGAGAAGCAGTGGAGGGCTGTGGTCAGGATGTCATTGACTAAGAGGAATTGCCTTCCTCTGTCCTCTCACTCCAATATGCTCACCAAAATGGCAGCCAAGAGAAAACATCCTGTCATTCTGTTCACCAGGAGAGGCCTCACCACAGGGCCTTTGTCTAGGTTCTTCCCGCATCTGGAATTTTCTTCCTTGTCTTCAGTTGACTGACTTGCACTCATCCTTCAGATTTTACCCCCCTCACTACCTTCTCATGTCTTTCTGCTCTCTGGCTAAGTCAGCTGCCCATGGCATGCTGCCCGTCACAACCCTCAGCACACGGCTAACTCCTTGAGGTCGGGGGGGGGGGGGAGGGGGGCATCTCTATCTACCCCACAGTGTGTGGACTTCAGGAGATCCTCACTGACAGCTAAATAATGAAGGAGGGGAGTGAGCACCTCTGGATCACACCTCTAGATCACACCTCTGGATCACACCCTGGTGCTTTGGCTGCATCTTGGCCACTTTGGGGCTGAGTCAAACATGTCCCAACTTCAGCAAGGTAGCTATGGAAGGAGGGATCTCCTGAGCCTTTCAGCTCCCCGTGAGCTCTGCTAGGGACTCCAGGCCACCAAAGCCTCTCACGATGAGAAGGGACATGAGAAGGGACCCACAGCATGGGGAAAGGATGCCCCCCGGGGTACATGAAGAACAACTGTTGGGGCTTCCAAGACTAGCAACCACTGGGGCTGCGGGGCAGGTCGTGGCTGGCCAAGGCAGAAGGAGCCTGATTGCACAGCATGTCTCAAAGCTGCTGTAACTAAACGTCACCTTCCTGGGAGCGTTTCTTCATCTCCCCTTCCCTCTTACACTCAGCCTCTTCTTCGATGAACTTCAATGATATGGAACTAGATGGTTTTTGTTTGTTTGTTTGTTTGTTTGTTTGTTTGTTTAGCGTGATTTGTTGTCCATTTTCTTTCCTCCGCTGGACTGGAAACTTCAGAGTTTGGGGATGGTGTCTGCTCTCTCATTCTGCCAGGCGTGTCAGCCCAGTGCCTGGCTCACAGTAGATGCTCAATAAAAACTCAATGAATGAATGAATAAGAACAACCTACGGAAGGCTGGCAAGGCCAGCAAGGAAAAAGGGAACAGCTGGGTCAAAGCAGGGACAACAGGAGCCCCAGCCTTTTCTGGCTGTCTTTAGGGGCCTTCTAGGAAGTGCTTTGCATTCCTCACGCTGCAGACAAGCCTGCGCATGCCTGGGAGCTGGAATCCGCCTGCACCCAAGGCTTCTGGATTCTTGTTGTCGCTAGGGCTTGGCCCCTGAGGAGAAAGCAGGGTGGAAGCCCCCAAACTCATCATCTTGGCATGCGGGCACACAGAAAGGGGGCAGGTCCTGCTTCCCTCCCTGGACTTTTCTCAGCGCCTAGCTTCTGCCTAGCAGGTTGGCCCAGATCCCATCCCACGCCCCTCAGACCAGCTGAAGGTCTTTCTGCTCAAGTCCATCCTCCTCCCCACCCCCACAGGGGGTTCCTGTCTCAGCAGGAATTTACACCCGATTGAAACGAACAGCTGGGGAGGCCAGGGCGGGAGGGAGAGTGGTGGGGGCAGCTATCAAAGGCTCTAAGTGTGAGGGGCGGGAGGAGGAGGCGCCTGGGTGCCGGCTGGCCCACAAATGCCAAGAAATGAGGGACAGGGAGTGTGTGTGTGTGTGTGTGTGTGTGTGTGTGTGTGTGTGTGTGTGTATGACACAGAGAGAGAGAGACTGAGACTCTGACTCTGAATGAGAATAGACATAAGAGACTGAATGACACAGTGAACTTTAGAACAGAAAGGGAAGCAGGGGAGGGGGAAGGGAGCATGGACAGAAGGCCACAGTGACACAGGAAATGATTGGAACAGGAGAGAAACCAGACCAGTAAAGGGACACAGAGAAAGGACCAACAGTCTGGCACCAGGAAGAGTGGACCGTCTTCCTTCCTTCCATCCTTCCACGTTCATTGAGCACGGTGCCATGGCAGGCAGAAGACAGGAGAGGTGCCCACCAGGGCGAGGGGACACAGGTGTAAGGGATGGGGAAAGGGAGAGGCAGAGACTTTGGGGAGGATGCAGGCTGGAGAAAGAGGACGCGGAGGGAGACAAAATCCCGTAAGCAGACGGGGCAGGACGAGCGTGGGGTCAGGAGGCGGCTGCTGTCGTGAGAATGCATCATTTCATAAGCAGTGCCACCTCCAGCTGTGCGGTTTCCTCTTCCCACAGCTGGGCTCTCTCCCCTGTCTCCCTCTCTTCCACCTCCATTTATTTCCCTCCACGGTTCAGGGAAGGTTCTGACTGGCAACAGCCTGCTCGTCTCTTGACCCATTTCCTGTGCTCCAGTCGCAGGTCAGGCTAGAGCAGGCTAGAGCCCGGCTCAACTGCGAGAGGAGAGTATAAACAACGGATAGGTGTGGGAAGCCCTCCTCACCCCACCCCTGCCTGTCCCTGGGTCTCACAGAGCCTTCAGGGGACGGGAAAATGTGCACATGGCTGGGAGAAGGAAGAGGACGAGTGGGTGAATTTTGCTTCCAAAATAGTCGGAGTAGGCATCTCTTCTTCCTGGGGTCTGGGGTAGCAGCACCCAAGAATCACGAGATGAGGGGAGGAGCCATTTGTAGAAAATGCCGAGCCCTCCCCTCCTCTCCTCCCACGTCATCACCGAGAAAATGCCGCAGAGAAGAGGGTGGGCTGGAGATTCTGTCACCTACCCGCTCGTGCCGGGTCTCTGGGCTTGAGAGAAACGCCAGTCGGTGTTGGGCGGGGCTTGCTGTGGAGAAAACAGAGGGAAGGTGGCTGAGCATCCAACAGCGGCAGCGAGATGTTACCGAGCCCCTGGGGGTGGGGGCGGGGAGTGGGTCAGGGGAGGAGGAAAGGGGCTAAGATGGGGGAGGGTGGACACAGCTCCAAAGGTGGGGGCGGGGAGAACCAACCAGAGACCGACAAAATACTTCATCTGATCACAGTGAGCGAGCACAGATTTCTCTGCTCAGGAAATGAATCCCGTTTTCCCCCCCGCCCCAGACTTAGAACGTCTGAGCCAAAATTCGAGGACTGAAAAGTGTCTTCCGTGGAACTGGGGGAAGGAGCGCAAGAAGGTGCCCCGCTCCTCAAACAGCAGAGAGGCTTTTCGATAAAATCCCACCAGCCCTAGAAAGGAGCCGTTCAGTTCCTCAGCCGGGAACAAAGCCTCGGCTGTAGCAAGATGGCTGCTGCTCTGGGTAACCCCTTTCGTGCCAAGTTGTGCAGGGACGCATTCAGAGGGACACCTCCTCCAGGCCCTCGCTCTCAAAGACCTCTTCCCACAGCTAAATACATTATTAATTTAGGAGTCATGCCAGCCCGGGCCTTTATAGGGCATCCAAGCCCCAGGACGCCTCTCACCCCCAGAATTTCATGCCACACAATGGCCTGTGACTAAGGAGACGAGGACAAGGCAGCTCTGTCCGAGGAAGGCCGAGAAAGTGGCTGGGATGCAGTCCAGAGGGACCGCATTCTACGGTCTCCAAGCAGAGCCAACTAAGTCTCCAGCACTTTTAAGGGGGCTGATCTTGAGCCCTCTTCCACCCAGCTCAATGTGCAGGGCTCTGCCAGCCATCACTTAATTTCTAAGTTCCTCAGGTCCTTCCAGGGGATGTGGGATCCCACCACACATTCTCCTATAGCCAAGTCTTTACCAGTTCCTGGGATGTGCTGGTAATTAATTCTCACACAGGCTCCCAAGAGAAGAGAGTGTGAGCATCTCATATTACATTGGGGAGAAGGAAGACCCAGGACTTGCCAATGACTCACACCGAGATTCACAGGTGACGGCGATGTGAGTGGAACCCAGAGTCCTGAGATTCCTGGTGCATCAGGTGCCATGAGCACCATTCTGGGGTTGCCATGGAGAAGGGTGCAGACCCTTGACCACTGTATCCCTTGACAGCAGAATGTACTGAGGGTGCAGGATTATGATCTGACAGGGAGTCTAGCAAACTCTACACCCACATGAAAGGTGTTCGTTCGTGGGTGCTGCTGAGAGAGGGGAGCCCCCAAAGACTTTCTTCCATATTCGAGGTCCTAAGGAGGAAAGAACTCCACCCTGTCTCATCCAATCAGATAGCAACCATCTCTTGTCCAGCTTCACAAATTCCAAGTGCCAAGCTATTCAAAGCACACACTGGAGTTAAACAGACCTGGGTTAGACTCTTTATCATCATTTCTTCTGAATTTGAGCGGCTTGCTTGACCTCTGTGAAGGCAACTACTAAAGCTAATAACTATCCAAGAATGTAGGAGGGGCGAATGAAACACCCTGCTTTTTCTGTTTGTTTGTTTCTATTTTGTTTTTCAAGACAGAGTCTCTTTGTGCAGCTCCAGCTGTCTTGGAACTCACTCTGTAGACCAGTCCAACTCACAGAGATCCTCCTGCCTCTGCCTCCCGAGTACCACCGGCTCTTTAAGGAGGTGTTGTAGTAGGACTCAATCAACTATCAGAAGTATCTGGAGGTGTTTCAAAAATATAAATCCTAAGCCGGGCGGTGGTGGCGTACGCCTTTAATCCCAGCACTCGGGAGGCAGAGGCAGGCGGATCTCTGTGAGTTCGAGGCCAGCCTGGGCTACCAAGTGAGTTCCAGGAAAAGGCGCAAAGCTACACAAAGAAACCCTGTCTCGAAAAACCATTATATATATATATATCCCATACAGCACAGGCAGAGTGGAGAATGGACAGACTTGGAATAAAGCTTCTTAGTTTGTGAAGACATGCTTTTACCATTTCTGTTTCCCCAAATATGAGGGCTACCCCTGGCACCTGGCGGAAGCTGTGGTTTTCCATCCATCAGAGGAGGGAAGATTTGCTCTGATCATCCTCCCCAAATCTGATACGACGACAACGACGGAGCCAAAGCCTGGTTTTGAATCCCCTGAGCAGGGGTTCTCCAGGCTCCTACTTGCATGGGGAGGAAAGGGTCGCTGTGGCAACCAGGCCTCCAGTCCTAGGACTTGCTTATTGGCCAACCAAGGCCCTGCCTTACAAGAGGGGCGCAGGCGCTGAGAATGAAGGGGCTCAGTACAGAGCCCCAGGCCCAGCCAGACCTAGGGCTAGCAGGTTCCCCCTGTCCCCAGCCTAGGGGGCCAGCGTCCCTCCTGACTGTGGAAATCCCACTCAGCTCAGGACGTTAGGGAAGTCACCCTGTCGTCGGGGGACACGATGGGAGGGTTGGGGAGAAACTCCTGCGTCCTGGCTTGATCCTGGGCAGGAGCGACCTAGGAACCTCACCAGGTATCAGTCAACCGCGAGCACTTCCGGGGGGGGGGGTGTCTCAGGGGGTTAGTTGGGGAGGTAAGGAGCAGCGCAGGGGTGTGATCGGCATCGAGGGCAACCAGCCAGCCCCAGCGGAGGCTGTCGGGCGGTTGTGGTTGGCTGGAGCTGGAATAAGTAAAGCTGAAGTTAACGAGGAAGTCACGGACTGTGAGAATCAAGATAAACCGAGGAGGAAGCCTCAAGAGCGGCAGATCGCAATGGAGTCAGTACCCAGGAGGTTGGCAGCCCAGGTCTGTGGTGACCTCCACTCGCAGGGGACCCCAGCATCTGCCAAATCAGTGTGAATTCACCAGTAGCGGTGTGGGGCGCCAGCCTTTTCTGTATGGGGGGGCAGGAGCTGAGCCCACTTCCCCTCACCCATCAACACCATCACCCCTGGATGCTCAGAACCCTCTGACTCGACCACTCCGATTGTCCACGTTCAAATGCAGCCAGCTGGGTACAAACAGAGAGCGAAAGATCAAAGCCCTTAGGTGGACCCGCAGCTTCTCCGACGGGCCCGTGCCCCCCCAGGGGGTTGCATGGAGCACCCAGCCCTCACCTGGCTCCGCTCCCTCAGCGTACTAGAGCGGGAACGCAAGGCCTCGGGTTCCAGCGCCAGGGCTGAGGGCTGCTGAACGCTGAGGGGCCTGAGAAAAGTGAAGTCACTGCCGTCGGAGGCCGGTGAAAAGCACGTCCTGTAGCAATGGCTTTGCGAGTCTGTGGGCCGCAGGGTCACCTCCATATACTTTAGTGTGCCATCGGAGCTCACCTGCAGGTTGGGGCTGGACTGCTTATAGAACTCCCTGGAGGGTGAGTCCTGGCCCCCGCAGCACCGGCCCCCACCCCGGGCCCCATCTTCATGTCCCCTCAGACACTTAGCTGACATGAAAGTGAAGGTAACTAAGGATAAAAGGCTGACAGCTGCTAGGGCCACAATAAGGTAAAGGGTGAGGTCGGACCGCTCAGGAGGGTGTGTGAGGAAGTCACTGGATTTGGGCATCTCCTCTGCATCCTCATCCTCCAGAACCAGCAGTACCGTTGCTGTGGAGGACAGTGAAGGGTCACCATTGTCCCTCACCAGGACCACCACCTGTTGGGTGTCGGAGTCTTCCTCCGATAAGGCCCGGGCGGTGCGCACCTCGCCAGTGTGTGCAGACACAAGGAAGAGTCCAGGGGCGGTGGACTGTGGTAACAGAGAGTAAGAGAGCCACGCATTGTGACCTGCATCAGCATCCACAGCCGTCACCTTGGTGACCAGGGAACCAGGAGGAGCGGAGCGAGGGAGGCGCTGGGGGGCTGAGAGCTCCCCGCCGGGTCGCGGGTGAAGCACAGCGGGAGCATTATCATTCTGGTCAAGGACAAACACATGGAGGGAGGTGTTAGCCCGCAGCGGGGGAGAGCCAGCATCTCGGACCCCCACCACAATCTGCAACATCTGTAGCAATTCATAGTCAAAGGTCCGCTGGGCAAAGACTCGTCCATCCTCGGGGTTGACATACACAAAGGAGGAGGCCGGGGCTCCCTGAATTTGACTTCCCACAATGGAGTAGGTGAGGCGGGCGTTCTCCCCCGTGTCTGGATCCGAGGCAGCCACAGTACAGAGCAGAGAGCCTGGCGGCCGATTTTCTGGGATATAAGCAGTGTAGAGCTGCTGGGTGAAGTGGGGTGCGTTGTCATTAACATCTGAGATGTTCAGCCTGATGGTGAGATGCGTGTGCAGGGGAGGTGATCCAGCATCCCTGGCCAGCAGGTCGATGATATAATGGGGTGTGGTTTCTCGGTCCAAGGGCTGGCTGGTTAGCAGTGAGTAGTGGTTCTCAGAAGGCTTGATCTGAAATGGCAGGTCTGGAGATATATCCAGGTTCACCTCACCATTTTGACCTGAGTCTCGATCCCGCACATTAAACAACCCCACTACTGTGCCCACTGGTGTGCTCTCTAGGACAGGGTTGACCAAAGAGGCCAGTAGTACCTCAGGGGGATTGTCATTAGCATCCCCTATATCCACTTGAATCACACAGTGGCCCTCCATGGCTGGCTGTCCCTGGTCTCGGGCTCTTGCATGGATTTCATAGAAATTTGACTCCTCAAAATCTACTGGACCCAACACATGGATTGCTCCACTGCTGGGGTCCAAGCCAAAGAGATTCTTTACTGCTTCAGATGTATGGTCTCCAAAAGAGTAGGCTAGCTGGCCATTGGTGCCCTCGTCTGGATCAGTGGCATTGAGACGGAGCAGCAGTGTACCCGGGGGTGTGTTCTCTGGGAGTCCCACACGTAGAACGGAGGACTGGAAGGTTGGGGCGTTATCATTGACGTCCAGCACAATGACAGAGATAAGGCTGGTCCCTGAGCGGGCTGGGGTTCCCCCATCCACAGCAGTGAGCACCAGCTGATGTCTTGCCTGGGCTTCACGGTCTAGCTGCTGCTCTAGCACTAGCTCTGGGAACAGCTTCCCATCTTTTAGGGTCTTCACATTCAGAGAGAAGTGATGGTTGGGGCTTAAGGTATAAAAGCTCACAGTGTTGGTGCCCACATCTGGATCTTGGGCACTGTCCAGTGGGAACCTGGCTCCTGGTGCAGCCGATTCTGAGATTCGCATCTCTCGCTCGGGAGTGGCAAAGCTAGGAGAGTTGTCATTGAGATCCAGGATCTCTACCTCTACACGAATGAGCTCCAGGGGGTGTTCAGTCACCACCTGGACAGGCAGCAGGCAGCTAGAGCTGGCTCCGCACAGGCTCTCCCGGTCAATCTTTAGATTCACTGCCAAAGCACCGCTCATCAAGCTCAGGGAAAAATAGCGCCCATTCTCCTCAGAGCCCAATCGCAGCCTGCGGCTCAACAGATCTGTCACCTTTAAGCCCAGATCCTGAGCAACATTCCCCACCAAAGTCCCCGGCTCAGATTCCTCCACCACTGAGTAACGGAGCTGCCCAGCCACCCAGCCACAGCAGCACAAGAACAACACACACAGCACTTGCCGTTTCCCAGCGAGCTGTGGGGATGCCATAGGCCCCATGACCCAGAAGTCCCTTCTTGGAGAGTAACTGTGCTGTCCTGTCTCCAAGGTAAACCAAGCGGCTTGGAATGCAGGAGCTGATGTCTCTTATGTCTCCTTCCAGCCTCTTAAAAAAAAACTGCTCTGAGGTTTGCCTGCCTGCAGCCTTTCTTAGTCACCAACTGGCGGGGGTGGGTGGGGGGAGGGGAGTTAAATGTAAGTGGAGCTAGAGAGCTGGAGGAGGAGAGGCAGGCAGGAAGAGCAGATCTCCCACCTCAGCTCCAAATTTGATTGGCCAAAAAGTCTGTCTGCTCTTAACCAATTATAAAGTCTCCCCGGCCCCGGAAACCTTGGGAACAGTCGCTGACAAATCTGTGTCACAGAAGCCTCCTACCTCCCCACTCTTTCATGCGTGCCGCAGGTTGATTCAGCCCCCTTGGCAGGGAAGCTTGATGGCTCAGATGGTGCTCGCGACGGGGAAGATTAAAATGGAACAAAACTCCTTAGTGTTCTGTCCCAGCAACTTCCTGCAGAAGTTCCACTGTTTTGCTTGAACCAACGAAAATTCGTCCTCGTGGAGATGCAAAGCCCACGTGGTGTCGGCCTGCCCCCCCACCCCATCCTGCTAAATACTCCTAAAGCTTTGTCAGAACCTTCTGAAGTCTTGCCCTGCTCTCTCTCCAGCAATGTCTGCTGATGGGTAAGGGGGCTTGGCTTCCCTGAGGCCCTAAACTCAGAGTGTGAACAGAGCACCAGAGCTTATGGGAAAGGGAACACTTCCTGTCCTGATCTAGGCCATGCTGGAGGGTGGCCAGAGGCCAGAAATGGCCTCTAGGCTTTATAGTTTCACTGAGTTCAAAACCCTCCCTAAAGATTCCTACCTAGAGCGTCTGTTTCTGTGACTTCTCTAACTGTGAGTGAATTTTCTGACACTGTGAATCCACCTAGTGCTCCCCCACCCCCACAAAGAGGTAATAGATGCACCTCTCACCCCCTCACTCCCCCTGCCCCGGTCCTAGTTCACCGTCCCAGGGGGAATATCAGGAGCCTAGAAAAAGATCTCTGCTACCCCTTTCCCCCCAATAAACAGTTCCCTTCACATTGTTCTAGAGAATACTAGACCACACGGGGCAAAGAGTTTTAGTCCTACCCTCAAACCAGTTGGAAATGGTAATCCAGAGTTAACATTCTCCAGAACACAACCCCCTCCTTCAGGAAGAACGGAGGAAGAAGTCCTGGGTTTAGGTGATCTCCCGGCCCAATCCATCCCATCAGCATGCTCCCACAACAGCTTGGTTCTTGATAACCAGTTAATTTACTTCTTACTCTCAAATGGGGGCACTGCTCACCCCCAGTTCCAATCTATGGGCATCACTCACCCCCAAGTTCCAATCACCAGTCAATTCAGAAAACACTTGTAGAGCACAGCATTCACAACATAGTTATTACTACTCACAAAGATGGCGGCGGCACCACTGTGGGCTCTGCCCGGGAGGCCAGCGCTCTCTGGCCCTTGGCCCAGCCATCTGTCTGGATCACAACAGCCCCCAAGCACTGGCTGAGCCTGCAAAGGTCTCACCTCTAGCCCATAGAGAAGATCAGAGGGCGGACAGCTTGGGCGCACAGGCTCCCCTGCCATGGGCGCACTGGGTGACTTCACCATCATGAAGCTATCACTCCGAGTGGGCGCCGACGCCAATGGTGTACAGCCATGAGAGTGGCCTCCCACATCCACAAACTTGATAGGATCCTCTGACCCGAGCTGGATTCGGAGGATCCCATTGGAAGGAGGAAGCCCCTCCCTCCTCCGAGATCGGGTGAGACAGGCGCAGGTGCCGGCAGGAAAGCATGTCACTCCACAGGCAGCCCCACGGAGACACTTAGAGAGCAGGGCCACAAAAGAACCAAAGGAGACAAAGCAGATCGCCACCAGGGACACAGCCAGGTAGAGGGTTAGACGGGATTCTCCTTCTCTGGGAGCTGAAGACTCTCGAAGATCGGGGACCACTGGATGAGTGTCTTCCTCTAAAGACACCAGGAGGGTAACAGAGGTAGAGAGTGGTGGGGTACCACTGTCCTTCACCACAATGACCAGCTTCTGGGGTGGGAGGTCGGCTGGGATGGGAACAGCCGTCCGAACTTCCCCAGCATATCTGGAGACCGCAAAGAGACTGGGGTCGGGGGCCTCCAGGAGCTGATAGGAAACCCAGGCATTGTACCCGGAATCCAAGTCCACGGCTGTCACCTTTGTGACTAGGTGACCAGCACCAACCGACGGAGGCAACGCTTGGGGACACAGGGAACCAGGTCTGGCCCTGGGGCGTAGCACCGCAGGGGCATTGTCATTGAGGTCCAGCACAAACAGGCGCACCGTGACGGTGCTGCTGAGGGGTGGGCTGCCCCTGTCCCTGGCCTGCACCTCAAACTGCAGGGTCTGCGTTTGCTCATAGTCAAATGATCTAGTGGCGTGGACAGCTCCTGTCTGGGGGTTCAAAGAAATGAAGGAAGACGCGGACACGTCTCGATTTCTGGGCTCTAGGAGAGAGTATGAGATTAGTGCGTTTAAGCCCGAGTCGGGGTCAGAGGCCGCAAGGGAGCAAAGCAGGTCCCCTGGGCGATTGTTCTCGGGGACGAACACCTCGTGTGACCTCTGGAAGAACGAGGGTGGGTTATCATTCACATCTGAAATGTTGAGGAAAATAGTCCTGTGGGTACTCAGGGGAGGGTTCCCAGCATCAGAAGCAGTAACCATGATGTCATAACTGGACCTAGCCTCCCGATCCAAGGGTCCGGCTGTCACGAGGGAGAACTGGTTCCTGAAGGCGGACTTGAGGGCAAACGGTAAGTGGTCAGGGATGCGGAGGCTCACATCTCCATTTGACCCAGAGTCGGGGTCCTGCACGCTGATGAGGGCCACCACAGTTCCGGGTTCTGCACTCTCTGGTAGAGTTCCCAGCTCCGAGGTCACTGTGATGTGGGGGGCATTGTCGTTGACATCTAGGAGATCCACCCTAAGGCTGCAATGTTGCTCCATGGCTGGAGAACCCCCATCACGAGCCCTCACGTCAAATTCGTAGTAATTCTCGCTCTCGAAGTCTAGAGGCCCCTGAAGGGTAAGCTTTCCAGTCGTGGGGTGAAGGCTAAAGAGGTTTCTCACACGATCAGGGGTGTGACCACTGAAAGAAAAGGTGACGTTACCACTAGGTCCCAGGTCTGGGTCCGAGGCATTGAGCTGGATGAGGACCATGCCTGCTGGCGCACTCTCCAACACGCTGATCCTGTAACTGGATTGCTGGAAGGCTGGGGCGTTGTCATTCACATCCAGCACTGACACCCGGAGCTCCGCGGTGCCAGATCTAGGGGGGTTCCCTCCGTCCACAGCAGTCAGCACCAGGCGGTAGTCCGATTGCTTCTCCCGATCCAAAGGCTTCTCCAGAAGCAGCTCTGGGACCAGGCTGCCGTCGCTGCGCTTCTTGACATCCAGGGCAAAGTGCTCATTGGAGCTTAGTCTGTAGCTGCTAATGGAATTGCTCCCCACATCTGCATCCTGAGCCTTTTCCAAGGGGAAACGCTGTCCTGGCGGAGCTGCTTCCCCGATTTCCAAGTCCAACTGCTGCCGCGGAAATCGGGGGGCGTGATCATTCACATCTACGATCTCAACCTCCGCTCGGTACATCTCCAAAGGCCCTTCAGTTACAAACTCCAGGGGCACGATGCAGCTGGCACTGAGCCCACACAGTGCCTCTCGATCGATTGGATTTTTGATGAGCAGGGCTCCGCTGTCCAAATCCACACGGAAGTGTCTTTGGTTCACCTCTCCAGCGACCTGCAGCCTGCGAGCTGATAGACTCTCTGTATCCAGCAGAAAATCTTGGGCGACATTCCCTACAAAAGTCCCTTCCTGTGACTCCTCTGGGACCGGGTAGCGAATCTGCCCACAAACGTAGCCCAGGTGGCAAAAGAGGAACAAAAGGGTAGCCCCCCACCAAATTTCTACCCAGCTTCTCACCTTGCTGGGCATTGCTGCCGTCCGCTACTGCTCTACTGGGTCCGGAGAAGCCAAAGAAGCTGACCCGCCCCTAACAGCCTCAGCAGCTGGAGACACCTTATCTCCCTTCCCCGCGCCAGGTCTGGCGCGGCTCCGCCGGCGCAGCAAGGGTTACGCGCCGTTTTTTGCTGGTGGCGGGGTAGATTTGTCTGCCTTTCACTACCCGATTGGCAGGCAGCAGCTCCTGGGCTCAGCCAATAGGCTGAGCAGAGAATGTCCCAATAGCAGCAGGGTTAATGCGTCGCAGCATTGGGAGGAAACACACACACACCCCAAAAAAACAAACCCCCAAATATAATAAATACCGACGTTTCTTTCGACCTTCCTCCTGCTCACCCCGCGTTTATGCCCGTGGACCGTTACCATTGTGGAGAGGCAGGAAACATAAATGTCTTTCCCCCCCTAACACATCGATTCACCCCGCCCCTTTTCGCGGGGAAAACAGCTACCTCCTGAGCCCTAGCAACCTGCAGCCCTGGAAAACGAGTGGCCATTTGAGACTGGTCACTTTGTTCAAGCCAGGGTTGTCATCAACCAATATTCTAAATGAGTAGCTTCCATCTCAGGCTGGTCGTATGAAAGCAACAGCCTATAAGAAGCACTGAATATTCTCAAAATTCTGCTCCTCCCCAGATTACCTCTCTTTGCAGAGAGGCTCACACGTTAATGAAGCCAATTAAATTTATACAGCACACGTTTTTATTGTAACAGAAGGCACAGCAGAAACCAAACCTCTTATTCAGACATTTGCTACAACAGGAAGCTACCATTCATTGATTTCAAGGACAGTATGGAAGTAGGTGGTGGAAGCCAGAATTGGGAGCCATTCCAAAACTGTAAGAATCAGTGTCTGGGACTTCCTCGGGACTAGATCTCATTACCTGGCAGAACGCTAATGTTCACAGACTGAACAGCTTTCTTGAATGATAGGGATCAGCTACCACCAATGTTGTGCCTACAAATCCTCTTTATTTGACACCACAGTATTCATGATATGTTGTTAATTACCAACAGAGACCATTTCAAAAGAACAAGCCTTTCACTTAGCCCCAGGGGACCTCTTGTAGCTGGGGACTTAATCTCACCCCACCCCCACCTCATTCAAGCCTCTTAGCAGCCTGCCCACTATCTTGCACAAGCTCAGAAAAGGCACATTTTTACATCATAGGTCAGTGAAAGCTGTACTCTGACAGCAAACACACCAGAGAAAGACAAACTCAGACAGAGCTAAGTATGAGACATGTTAATCCATCCAAATCCTTGCCTAGATTACCAAGAGCTACCCCCAAACCCAGCAGCAGATAGAAGTGTTATCCCCATACATCGTCCGGGCACCCTTCTTGACTGTCCCGAGGCCAGCGACCAACACTGAAATCTCATTGGGAGAGATCTGGCTATTCTGTGTTCTTAGGTCAAAACAAGCCCCTCACACCAAAAATACAAAACCAAACAGCAACAAAGCTGCTATGCCTCCTCCCATGGGGACAATGGTGGTTGGAGTGAATCAGCCTGGTCCACACAAGTGTTGATGTCAGAATCCACAATCTCAGTGAATCATCTACCCAGTTGCCTAGGTGTGGGGGTGGGGAGTTTCCACCCTTGACTTATTCCTGCCCCTTGCTTCTGATGTCCATCAACAAGCCCGAAGACTTGGTGCGGCCGCCCTCCCCCATCTGCACGACCCCTGTGCGGGTTTCCACCAATAGTCTCACATATTGCTGAATCTGTTTGACTGGTCTCTGACTCCAAGCCTAATGTCTCTATCTATTTCTCTTATGGCTGCCAGAATAATTTCCAGAACAAGAAAAACACGGATAGCATCTTGTGTGTGTGTGTGGTGTGGCCTCATTCGAGGCCAGCCTCCAAGAGTCAGTTTTTCTGCAGTGATTATTTTGTATGGGATTAGAAAGTAAAACAACGACCACCAACACCGTCTGACATGACCTAAGACTCCCATCACTTGATTATCCATACAGACTGCTTTACCCACACTTTGTGGCCCAGCAGCAATGAACTACCTTTATCTCTCTGCGTGGAATTTCCTATAAAGTCCCTCTTTGGCCCCTTTCCTACCTGACAACTCAATCTTTAGCTCTTCACTCAAGGCATCACCACCACCACCCCTATAAAGTCTTGTCTTCCCAGGCTGACTTAGGTGAGCCTCCTCTTTGCCCCACCATTTACTATAGAATGTAAGGTAGACTTCCTCCCTTTCTTCCTTTAGACAGGGTTTGTGCTGGCTAGTTTCACGTCAACTTGACACAAGCTTGAGTCATCAGAGAGGAGGGAGCCTCAACTGAGAAAATGCCTCCCTAAGCTAAGGCTGTAGGGCATTTTCTTAATTAGTGATTGATGAGGGAGGGCCCAGCCCATTGTAGGTGGGGCCACCACTGGGATGGTAGCCCTGGGTTTCTAAGAAAGCAGGCTGAGTAAGCTATGGGGAGTAAGCAGCCCCCTCCATGGCCACTGCACCAGCTCCTGCCTTCAGGTTCTTGCCCTCCTTGAGTATCTGTCCTGACTCCTTTGATGATGAACTGTGATATGGAAGCTTAAGCCATATTGACCCTTTCCTCCCCAAGCTGCTTTGGTCATGGTGTTTCATCACAGCAGTAGTAATCCTAAGACAGGGTCTTATTATGACCTGTCCTAGTTGGCCTTGAACTCAGAGATCTGCTTCTCAACTGCTGCAAATAAAGGTGCATACAACCATGCCCCCATCCAGTATCTTTGTTTTTCATGTCTATCTCCTCTGGTACCCTGTGTACCATAAAGAGAAGGTGACTTTCCAACCTTTACAGTGTCTAGCACATGGCAATACTAATACGCTATGAATTAATATTATTATTTATTACCTCAACAAATACTGCTAAAGATTTACAAAGTAGGTATCATATTTATTTCCTTTTAAAATATTTTTAATTTTATGTACACTGGTGTTTTGCCTGAATGTGATGGTGTTGAATCCCCTGCAAGTGGAGTTACAGACAGCTGTGAGCTGCCATGTGGGTGCTGGGAATTGAACCTGGGTCCTCTGGAAGAGCAGCCAGTGCTCCTAACCACTGAGCCATCTCTCCAGCCCCTTATATTTATTCCTTGATGCAGGACTTGAAGTTCAGACTGGAAAAGAGACTATCTAAAGCTGAAAGAGCAGTATATGTAGTACTATATGGTATTGCAAGTTCACACTAAAATAAACAGTCTGCTTGCTAGAATTGGAGCATCATAACCCCTAATTCTACAAAGCCGTGACTTGATCTTTTATGCCAGGTATGTGATTCTCCTACTTCTAGGTTGTTTTTTGTTTATTTGTTTGTTTGAGACAAGGTGTCACTATGTAGCCTTGGCTCTCCTGGGACTCATGATGGTCCACTAGGTTAGCTTTGAACTTATAGAGATCCACCTGCCTTCCAAATGCTGGGATTAAAGGTTCGTGCTACCATGCCTGGCTCTCTTGCTAGGTGTTTTAGTTTAGTTTTGTTTTTAAAGATTCTATTTACTTATGAGTGTTCGTGTGCATGCCTGCATGAGTTAACATGCACCACATGCATGCAGGTGCCCAAGGGTGTCAGGGGGCTTCAGATGCCTCGGAACTGTAGTTATGGGAAGCTGTCAGCTGCCTGGATTGTGTGCTGGGAGTGGAACCCAAACCAGGTCCTCTGCAAAAGCAGTAAGTGCTCTTAAGCTATCTCTTCAGCCCCTTTACTTCTAGGCCTAAACAAATAGCTTTATTGCAATATAATTGATATACCATGCAAATCACTTATTTAAAGCATACAACTCAATGGCTTTTTGTATATTCATCTACACTAAATTGAGGGAATTACTGCCACAGTTTAATTCTGAAATATATTTGTGGCACCCCAAAGATCCAGTTCCTATTGCTCAGTTCTAGTTTCAAAGAATAAGCCATGGTGCAACATTCCTGTGATCCTAGTACTCAGGAGGTGGAGACAGGAGGATCAGGGCTACTCAAGACACAGATGAGGTACACACCACACACACCACACACACACACACACACACACACACACACACACACACACAGGCCTAGATGCTAGTGATTTAGGAAGATTGTCTGTAGATTATTGAAATGCCACAGCATGCCTTATATACAAGTCTTCTAGAATTGTTCCATTTACCATTTTAAATGTTAAAGCTGGGAGATGACACAATTGGAATTTTGTTTTTTATTTAGGCTTGGTTCAGTAAAGTTGGCTCTTGGCACCCAGTTCTGTGAACATCAAAATGACAGTGACCCTCTGAGTCATACAATAAATGATGGGCGACCAGGTTCTAGGGCAAATGTTTTCAACCACATGTCTGCATAGTGGAATCACCTGGGCCTCTCCCACACCCAGAAGCTGCTCCTTAACTGATTTGAGATGTAGTCTGTGCGTTGGAATTTTTGAAAGACCCCTGGGTGAGTCTAAGGATCACCCAAGTTTGAGAACATTGTTCTAGGAAAAAGATGGCTGCTTCTCGGCTGACATAAGAGCATCCATCCCCTTCCATGTGGCTGTCACCCTTCCTCGGGCTTTCCCATGTGCCCCTTCTGTGCCAGCTTAGGCTGTTCCATATTTGCTCATTTCCAAAGTGTGCTCAAGCTTTTGGACCAAGAAGTATTAGTCGTAATAATAATAACTAATACCATTTAACCACCATGACAACCAGGTGTATGCAGAATAGCTCCAACAAAGCCCGTATTGTTTCCTCTTTGCATCTAAGCGACTTACAAAGGAGACTGAACAGCATGTGGTCCAAGACTCAGTTGGTAACTGAGATCCTCTTTTGTTTAACTGCCAAGCCCAAGAATTGCCAGCAATAGCTGGGCCATGGTGGTGTATACCTTTGGTCCCAGCAGTCTGGAGGCAGAAGCAGGAGACTCTGAGTTCGAGGCCAGCCTGGTCTACAGAGTGAGTTCCAGGATGGCCAGACTACACAGAGAAACCCTGTCTTGAAAAACAAAACAAAACAAACCACCACAGCAAAAACAAAAAAGAATTGCCAGCAATAATGTACTTAGTTACCAGGTGACAGTGATTCTCCACAATTGAGAGGGTGTGTAGCCTGTCTCAATGGGAAGCCTTTCATTACACATGGATGAATGTTTTACCTTTTTTTTTTTTTTTTCTTCGAGACAGGGTTTCTCTGTGTAGCTTTGTGCCTGTCCTGGATCTCTCTCTGTACACCAGGCTGGCCTCAAACTCACAGAGATCTGCCTGCCTCTGCCTCCCAAGTGCTGGGATTAAAGGTGTGCACTATCAGGAAAAGAATGCAACTCCATTTCCCAAAAGGTCCACACCTAGCAAGACACAGTGCTGGAGAAAGGTCAGGAGCACTAGAGGCTTTTCCTTCCACTTGATGTTCTTGTGGGCCATCTAGAGTTATTTTCAAAATGAATTTTATTTTTGTAATTGAAATGATTAGCATTGGGTATTATAGTGAAAATTTTGCCTTTATGTTTTTATGTATTTCCCAGGTTTCCTACAATGCTCATTATTAATGTTATAAGATATTTGGTAAGAATGCCCATTATTTCCAGTAATGTGCTTGAAACAAATTTAAAGGATACCTAGAGCTTTATAAATTATCTGAGAATGATGTACAAGATTGTGCAGGCTAAGGAAGGTTATATATATATAATTTTAAATAGTTTTACAGGCAAGTAGATTTCTGAGTTTGAGGCCAGCCTGGTCTACATAGTGAGTTCCAGGCCAGCCACAAACAAACAAAGAAACTAACACTCCCCAACACATTAGTTTTAATATAGAAGATGTAGCAACCACTCAAAAGGTGGACAGACAAGGAGATTTTTCTACTGACGCTGGTTAGAGGTGTCCAGGAGCTCATTTCCAAAGCAAACCAAGCTGAGCTCTGGGTGCTGCGATCAAGCGCCCTTAGCATGACCAACGGTTAGTCATGATGGCAAGAAAGAGTGCTGAGGGTGTGAACTGAGTCCCTGAAGGAGTCAAACAAGTATCCTCATTCCTGACAAAAGACCACAAAGCACACTCTAGCCAGCCACTTCCCCCAAAGGCACTGCTCTATCTAGGAAGGATAGGTCAGATTCTGGAAGCATGCTCAGAAAAAAACAAAAACAAAAACATTACTATTGTTCAAAACAACAGCAACAAAACAGATCCATACCCCCTGAACATGGTGAAGGAATCAACAGTATTAATGCATTTCAGAGATGACTTGCTAACTCTTACCTGTCCAGGGGGGGCGCTCTCTGCACCCAACACTTGCCTATAGAACACCGGATCGCAGCTTCGCAGAGTGTTCTGGCGGCTGGCCAGCGGGCTGGCGGCACCAGGCTTCTTCAGCAGCGGGTCGCTGCGGCGCGAGTCTGTGGTGAGGTACACCTGATGGTACAGGTGCGGCGGCATCAGGCCTCCTCGCACCGCGTCTGCGTGCAAGGAGGGCCCTGGTGTTCGGTACAGGGAGCTCACTGGGGCTCGGTATAGGTCCCTAGACCGCTTCCACTTGTAAACTTTGAATATGATCACTCCCAACACTGTGACTGCGAACCCCACAGAGACCAAGATTAGAGAGAGAAGTAGATAAAAGGTGAGATTTTTATTCTGTTCTCGGGGAGCAGAGCCAGAGGGGAACTCCGCCCGGGCTTCGGGAGACTCCTCAGTTACCGACACAGTCAGGGTGGCGGTGGTAGAGAGCAATGGTTCTCCATTGTCTGAGATCAAGACTGTGAGAATCTGCCTGGGTGAATCTGTGTCCTGGACTGGGCGAGCAGTGCTGATCTGACCCGTGTGAAGCCCCACGGCAAAAAGGCTCTGGTTGGGGGCTCCCAGGAGGCTGTAGGAGAGCCAGGCATTGTGCCCTGCAT
Source organism: Peromyscus maniculatus bairdii (assembly GCF_049852395.1). NCBI lineage: Eukaryota > Metazoa > Chordata > Mammalia > Rodentia > Cricetidae > Peromyscus > Peromyscus maniculatus. Next base: position 29,476,176 of record NC_134870.1, on the reverse strand, counting down.
CAGCGTCCCAGCCTACCACCCGCGAGACCACGTGGCCCGCAGCTGTACCTCGAGGCAGCATCTCTACCGAACTCTGGCCAGGCCGGGGATACAGGACCTGGGGGGCGTTGTCATTGCGGTCAGTAACAAATATGTTCACGCTAATGTTGGTGGCCAAGACGGGGGTACCCCCGTCGTTTATGTGAGCTGTTAGTTGGAACTCTCGCTGACCCTCATAGTCCAGGGGTACTAAGGTTGTCAAGACTCCATTGTCACGATTTATTGTGAAATAGCGACCCACCAGCCCAGTTTCCGCTCCTGGCTCCAAGAGGAAGAAAGAAAGGCGGGCATTGTGCGGGGCGTCGGGGTCCCAGACACTCAGGTTTAATATAGGAACTCCAGGGGGGGTATTTTCCTCAACATAAACATCGTAGGAAGACTGGGAAGACTGAGGAGGATTGTCGTTGATGTCGGACACTTGGACCCGCACCGTGGTAAGAGCGGAGAGGGAGGGAGTTCCGGAGTCTCGAGCTGTGATGCTGAGGTTGTATTCGGGCATGGTCTCGCGATCCAGGGCAGCGCTGGTTTTTAAAGTGAAGTAATTCTTGAGGGAAGAAGTCAGGCTGAAGGGGATCCCCAGTGGAACTTCACAGGTCACCAGCCCATTCTCGCCAGCATCCAGATCAGTCACACTGAGCAAAGCGATGACAGTCCCCAGAGGGGCATCCTCAGGGACTGGACTGTACACGGAAGTGACTGTGATCTCCGGGGCATTGTCATTCACGTCCACAACCTCTACCAGTACTTTGCAATGCGCTCCTTCGGGATTGGCACCCTTGTCTTTGGCCTGGATGTAAATCTCGTGGAGTTTGGTGTCTTCGAAGTCCAGGCGACCCTTGATTGTCAGTACCCCGGTTACAAGGTCTAAGGCGAATAGCTCCCGCACCCCAGCCCGGTTGTGGCTGCCGAAGGAGTAAACGATTTCTCCGTTGAGGCCTTCATCCAGATCGGTTGCACGAACCTGGGCGACGCGCGTGCCGGGGGGTGCATCCTCCCGGACGCGCGCCCGATACAAAGACTGATTGAAGGCGGGCGCATTGTCATTCGCGTCCAGCACTGTGATACGAATCGGAAGGCTGGCGGAGCGGGCTGGGGTTCCTCCGTCCACCGCCGTCAGCACCAACTGGACATTTGGCTCCCGTTCCCAATCCAGGGCGCGCTCCAGGACCAGTTCCGCGTATTTCGTGCCGTCCTCTCGAGTCTGCACACGGAGAGCAAAGTATTCGTTGTGGCTCAGCTCATAGGTTTGTAAAGAGTTGCTTCCCACATCGGGATCGTGCGCGCTCTCGAGCGGAAAGCGCGTCCCCGGCGCCATGGCCTCGCTAATCTCCAATTTCATTTCCCCGGTGGGGAAAGAGGGATTATTGTCGTTGATGTCCTGCACCACCACTTCCGCGCTGAACAGCTCCAGCGGGTTCTCCACCACCAACTCCAGAGTTACAGTGCAGGAGGGCAGCGTCCCACACAGCTCCTCTCGGTCCAGACGATCGTTGACGAACATTTCTCCAGTCTCCCAGTTCACCTCAAAGAACCTACGGCTAGCTCCGGACACCACCCGGAGCCTGCGGGCCGACAGGCTGCCGAGATCCAAACCAAGATCCGTGACCACGTTACCCACGGGGAACCCCTTCTCTCTCTCCTCCAGGATCTCATAGTGAATGATGGTGGAAGCCTTGGTCAAGGCAGCTAGCAGAAGCAAAACTCCCACCGTTCTCCCGGGGCTTACCAGTCCGCTGCTCCCGGCCTCTGCGATCATCGCACTCAAAAGCAGCTCCTCTGGGCGGGGTCCAGGTGGTCCCGGAGGTTTCGCAGAGAAACTTTCAGCGGGTTAGCGCTTGGGCGCTGGGCGCCGAGTCCGACATGGCTTTCTGGGCGCCGCTGATTTGTTCGCCCGCTGTTCAGTCTCTGTCTCATCCCGGGGCGCCGAAAGGGGACGGGCCCGGGCCAGATCTCCAGCGTCTTCATTGGCCGACAGCGGCACACAGAGTCCCAGCCAATAACTGCACGAAGAATGCGCTAGCGCCGGGTTCTTTGAGCAGGACACGCGCTCGCGCCAGGAACTTCACTTTCCTCTGGCTGCCTTCCAGAGTTTCCTGTCCAGCGCTCTGCCAGCGCCAGGGGCGCAAACCCAATCTTCGGGCGGATCTGCCCACCTCCCAGCCCAACCAGGCCCATTAAACACTTTAATCGTTGTCTTTGATCACAAGAAAGGGGAGCGATCCAAACCGAACAAACGATAAAGCGCTGACTGGAAAAACGCCAGCACATTAGGTCTGATGGAGGGCAGAGAAGCAGCCGGACCCTGCTTGGAAGGAGGAATGAGTATTTCTGGGGAGACTAATAATATCACTTTTATGGGCCGTGGAATGTGCGTAGCTTAGAGGTAGATTCTGCCTTTGCATGCGTGTGCGTTTTCTCTCCACCAAACGGCCCCTCCCCATAAACCCCCAGTTTTATCTTTCTCCAAAAGAGACTAGAATTTGTTACTTCCTCAGTAGAGCAAATCAATAGGACTATCTTCTGTTTGGTTTAACTCTCTCTTGAAATTTAAAAAATAAGATTAAGATTTTATTTCCTTTAAAATCGGACGCCATCATTGTTTTCAAGGATGCTTTTTAAGGAACAAAAAGCAATGTGAAATTTCCCTACCTGTTTTCTTTTTCCCCCTCAAGTGTGTAATCTCGATTGGATAGAACGTGATCTCTAACACTCTCTGTTGTGAGATTTCTCATCTTCCTAAAGGTTCCGAGTTCACATTGCATTGCTAATAAAGAAACCTCCCTCAGAGAGAGAAGGGAGGGAGGGGGCAGGCCTTATGGTATTCAGGCCCTCTCATAAAATGATTGAAATGATGGGTAGCAATGCTCTATCAATTCATTAGAAAATACAAAGCTTTATACACAGAATGGAAAGTTCCACGTGTAGGACTGTAGTCTCCAAACAAACAAAAGCAATGGTTAGAATAAGGAATACAAGTTAGCTAAGAAATGAGGCAGAGCTTGGCTGTATTGGACAAGAAACTAACCTAAAGGCTTCGGAATCCCATCCCACTCATGAGCAGATGGAAGTGCTTGGTACAAAGCAAACCTCAGTTAATGATGGAAAGCAATCCATTGGGTGCTGGATCCCCAGCTTTGGAGCCTCAGACTCTACATAAATACCTCGTCCCTTCTAAGTGTAACTAAGTACGATCGCAGGCAGTGAGGTAGCCAGAACAGTTAGAAAGTAGACATAGGATTTTTCTGATTAACGAAAAGCCATGTCCTCAGCACTAACCCCATCCCCCCCCCTCCCACTCCACAGTTTTAAAGTCAGATAAGGTGGCTCATGCTTGTAATCCTGAGGCAGGATGATAGCCATGAGTTCCAGACCAGCTATACAGTGAGCTATACAGTGAGGCCCTGTTCCCCTGCCCCAAAATAAAAAATTAAATCAAAACTAGTTTTAACCACTTAAGATGACAATTGACTAGGCCACCAAGAACTGTGATAGGCATTAGGAGATGGATGCAATAGAATTTAGAATCTGGAATACGGTCCAGTTACTTGCTATTCCAAGTGTGAGAACCAATGTCATAGACAGGCCCTGGGAGCTTGTCAGAAGTGAAGAATTTGCACTTTACCAAAATACCTGGCTGGTGTGAAGACACATTAAAGTTTGATAATAACTAAATTTGGTGGATTAATCAGAGATGTACTGATTAAAATTTTTTAGTCTATTCACTATCACATGAATCATAATTTGGATTCTGAAAGCTTTTGAGGGGAAGGTATTGGGGGTTGAAACCCAAAGTCTTATGTATGTAAGACAAAGCAAGTGTTTATATCTGAGTTACACATTCCCGATGCCAGAAAACCGGCTTTTAAAATGTACACTATTTTCCTTAATTGTAAGGCCTACAGTTCTAAGACCTCTTCACAGAGCAGCAGACATCTGAGATTCCTTCTTCATCGTAGGTAGGATAAACTTCTCTAATATTCAATTAGGTCATATATTTCTCACAGCTACTCCTCAACAGTAGTGTTTCTCTTGAAATACAATACCAGACCCTGTGTATAGAATCCACATCCTCAAACCCCTCCCCCACCTCCTCCATTACACTGCTTTCAGTGCGGTCATTATCCAAGCAAGACCCTTTGTGTCCACCGGCCTTCAAGCAGGCTGTTTCCCCCCCAGGAAAGTGTTTTTCCTTTTTCCCTTTGCTTGCTTATATTCTAAATCTTTTATGTCTAAAGAAAAAAAAAAAAGACAAAATACCAACTAACCAAACAACCAACCAAACAAATGGGCTGGGAGTGTAGCTCAGTTGGTAGGCTCAGGGTTTGATTCCCAGCACCCCCCCCCCTGCAAATGCTGGGCGTGGTAGTGTATGCTTATAATCCTAGCTCTGGGAAAGCGGAAGCAGGCGGGTCAAGAGTTCATCCTTGGCTACAAAGAATTTGAGGCCAGCCTGAGCTCTATGAGACATTGTCTCAAAACAAAATACAACAAAACAAGTTTAAAATGTCAGGTTTTACTTAAAAGCAGAACCCTTGGTTGGGGTACCTTGCTTTTCCCCATTGAACTCAGCACAGCTTAAGGTTGGGTTGATTTTTATTAGCCTATATTAATTGAAGTAAGGGGGGCACCGTGTCATTTCCAAACGTGCATGTGATGGACATTTATTGTGTTTCCCCTCTGCTACCTTTGTCCTCTCCTCCCCCTTCCCCGCCCACCTCCCCACTACTCCCCCTTTTATTTTTATATCTTTTCCTCTCACTCCATCCCCAGATAGCACTTGAGAGAGAAAACATGTGATACTTGGTTTTGTGACGCTGGTTTATTTCACCTAAGCAGAAATAATTTTTGACAAATGAGATTGCATTAAGTTATTTCTAAACGCGCATACCTCTCCTACCCCAAAGAAATGAAAAGGAAAAGAGAGCCCGAGGACAGGGACCAAACCACTTCTGATGATGACTTGTGGTCTCCCCACCCATCTAGTACAGTTGTACAGTAGTGTGTGTATGCGCTCATACGCATGATGAGGATTAAAACTATTCATTCACACATGCTAAGCACATACCATGCCACCTTGCTACAATCCAGTGCTTTACCCCAACTCCCAGTTATTACCATTTTGTGTGTGTGTGTGTGTGTGTGTGTGTGTGTGTGTGTGTGTATGTGTGTTGTTAGGAATCAAACGCAGGGGCCTTGCTGAAGGCAAGCCCAGAATTAGTTTAGTAACTTGAGACTCTAGTTGGTTTGGGATACGCACATAATAATAATGTGCTTGGGAGCACACACCTGCACACACTATGCACAACCCCCCTCTCTGAACAATGTACCTAGCAACCTGTACAATGTACCTGCCTCCCAACACTGGACCTCCACCTGCATCGAGCGGCATGCATGCCCCATTTTGAACAATGGAGTAAATTTTTCCTCTTCTTAAAGCCCATCAAACTTAGATGGATTCTCTTCAGTTGGACTCACTTATGTCAGTGTTCATCAATGGAAAGGCTGATTCCTCCTAATCTGGTTCTAGGTGTGTGTGTAATAAGGTGAAACTGTCCCTATGTGAAGTTTTAGGGATACACCCCCCATTTAACGTCTCACTCCCACGCACAACGAGGCAAGGACATGGTTAAAAGCAGATGCATTGTAGGAAGGGACATACACAATACAAGTAGTTTTGACCTAATCTATCAATAAAAAAATAGAGAACCATCCAAACTATGCCCTTAGTAACCAGCTCCTTCTATTGGGTTCCCCATAAAAAGAAGCCCCAGGCAACAAACCGACACCCTTGAGTACCTGGATTGTGGTAGCCTGCTGTCAATCTTGTAATTCATTATTTTCTAATCTGTACTACTCCTTTGCTTTTGAATAAAGTTTCCGGGCTACCTCGAAGTCTGTGTGGGCTTTTATTTCATTCTTGAAACTAAAACCTGGAAACCTCCAGCCCAGCCCCTGACCACTGGTAACAACCTCTTCACACTAGCTCGGCAAGTGCTCTACTTCTGAGGCCTAAATACTTTTTAAAAATATTTGTTTATTTTTATTTTATGTGCATGAATGTTTTTATGTGCATGTATGTAAGTACACTGTGTCACGCCTAGTGCCCTTAGAGGCCAGAAGACACGGGATCCTCTGAACCAGAGCTGCAGGTGGATATGAACTGCCATGTAGGTGCTAGGAACTGAACTCAGGGCCTTTGCAAGAGCCTCTGAGTCATTTCTAGAGCCCCCTCAGATACTTTCAAATGTAGCAACTTTCATGTTACTGTCATAGTGACTCACTAACAAACTCCAAGGGATACACACCTATACACACACTCATTTGTGTGCGGTCATTTTCTCTAGGGAGCACCCCTCACCATGCTGGAGATGGACCCACCATCACAAATTTCTAGTCTCTGTCTTTTATCATTTCTGTTTTACAATTTCAAGACATCTTCTGACCCAGGAGATATAGCAAAAATAATGTTAAAATAGGAAGGGCAGGTGTTACACAGTAAACATTGAGACTTCAGCATCAAAAAGACTCCGCTTCCAATTCTGGATATTACCATCACAGTTACTTAACCATGAAAATTCTAGTTATGTTTATTTTTTGTATGTTTTATTCTCTTTTTTGTTGTTTGTTTATCTATCTATCTATCTATCTATCTATCTATCTATCTATCTATCTATCTATCTATCTATTTTTGAGACAGGGCTTCTCTGTGTAACCACCCTGGCTGTCCTGGAACTCAAGCCAGGGATCGACTGTAGATCACGCTGGACAAGCACTCTACCACTGAGCTACAAAGCCACACAACTTTTGTTTTTAACTTTGCTTTATCTGTAACAAGAACTGATAGGGGTGCCTACTGGATAACCACAGGGGCCTGAATCAACATCAAAGCTTTTCAGTAACCTTGCATGGTTACTTACGTGGTATTTTAGCACTCACAGACAGCTCAAGGATTTTAGTAAATTCATACATCCATTCAACCAACATCCTGTTTCAAAATGCTACCCTCATCCCCCAAATCTCCCCTTGTGGTTGTACACAGTCAGCCTTTGCTCCTACTCTCAACCTCCAGGAACCACATATCCACTTTCTGTCTTTGTGGGTTTTGCCTTTTTTAAGAAAAAAAAAAAAAAAAGGGATTCAACCCAGGGGCATGTTAGGCTAGTGCTCTATTACTGAACAACACCTTAGCCCCACGGTTCTGATTCTATAGAATTTTCATTAAAAAGGAATTACAGACAACCCTGCAGTACACTGACCTCCATAGACAGAGCCCTGGGAAACCGGGCTTCACTGAGGACAGACAAATAAAAGTGGAACATCCTGGCCATTGGTGACGTCACAAAGAGCCGAGGAGAGAAGGGGAACGGTGCCAGCAGCTTTATGAAAAGCGGCTGTTCAGCTGAAGGAAAATGTGCCACACGAAAGATGAAAGCTGGATACAGAGAAAAAGGGAGCCATCAGGGACAAAAATAGCGAGAAAAAGGAGGCTAAGGGAGATGAAGAGAAGGGGATGAAGATGATTATAAATAAATTAGTCCCAGCATGGGTTGTTTCTTGCATAGAAGCATTTAGCAACCCCTCCCCCCTTTTGCCAGATACAACACAATCTTTTTATTTATTATTATTAAAAATTATTATTATTATTATTATTATTATTATTATTATTATTATTATTATTTGAGACAGGGTTTCTCTATGTAGCCCTGGCTGACCTGGAACTCTCTCTGTAGACCTGGAGACTCAGAGATCTGAGTCTCTGGCCTGGAACTCAGAGATCCGATCACCTCTGCCTCCCCAGTGCTAGGATTAAAGGCGTGCACCACCCCTAACCAGCCAGCACAACCTTTAAAGAAAAGAATTGGCTGTACGACGCTGCGGCACATTTGTTTCTGAGCTGCAGTCCCTGCACCTCTCTGTGGTGGCATCACCATGCAGCCCTCACTGGCCGGGAACTCAGTATAGAGACTAGATCGGCCTCAGACTCACAGATAGTGGGAAAGTATGAGCCACTGCCTCAGGCCTGCGATGTCTCTTTCCCCTTAAACAAGTGTGTGTGTGTGTGTGTGTGTGTGTGTGTGTGTGTGTGTTTTCCCAGTACCTATCCTAGCATTCACAATAACCACTAACCTTGCCTGCTATAGTTTAGGGGTTGCAAATTGGCATAAGAATTTAGAGCAGCCCAAATCACTTGGGGATGGTAGTTCTCCGATGGCGCTCACATGAAGCAATTGTTCTGCTAGGTGAGGGTCACTTTGTAATTGAAAAAGAAAAAAAGAAAACTTCAGCATCAGCTGTTCCGTTGACATTCTTAATGTTTCTAGGCAAATATAATTTCTATCAGAAGCAAAAGAATTATGAAAACATGTACTCTTTTGTAGCTGGCATCTTGAGATAATGTCTGAGCCAGTGCTGATTTCTCCCTGAATTCTATTCTTCCTCTTAAACTTTCTCACCTAGTAAGTGGCACTTCTAGAGGGGTCAGAAACTCAGAAGCCACATTTTAGCATCCTCTGCATCACCACATCCAATTACCAATCCATACCAATGCTACTAACTCCAAAGTGTGTGTGTGTGTGTGTGTGTGTGTGTGTGTGTGTGTGTGTGTCTGTGTGTGCCTGTATATGTGTGTTTGTGCCTGTGTATGTGTGTGTGCCTGTCTCTCTGTGTGTGTCTGTGTTTGTGTGTGTGCGCCTGTGTTTGTGTGTGTGTGCCTGTGTATGTGTGTGTGTGTGTTTTGTTTCACAGTCCTAGGAATTGAATTCAGGGCCTTGTGCATGCTAAGCAAGTAATCTCTCACTAAGATAGGACCCCAGTGTGTGTGATTAAAAAATAAAATATATACCACTAACTCGGCTTCCAAAGTATATTTTGTTTTTTAACTTTTGATGTTTATTTTTATTTTATGTGTATGGATTTTTTGTCTGCTGCATATATGTCTGTGACCACATGTGTTCTGGTATCCAAGGAGGTCAGAAGAAGGTATCAGATCCTCTGAAACTACCATTACAGACAATTGTTAGCCACCATGTGAGTGCTGGGAATTGGACCCTGGTCTTCTGGAAGAGCAGCCAGTGCTCTTAACTACTGAGCTATCTCTCAAGGCCCCCAAAATATACTTTTAAACTATCAACCACTTTCTCTGTCTACTACCAACACCTTACTCAAAACCACTTTAGATACTAAGATAGCTTCCTTTCTGATATCTTTAGTCTGTCTTCCATTTCCCATACAGAAACCTGAGACTTAACAAAACAAAACAAAAAACACACAAAAAAAGAAAGAAAGAAAGAAAGAAAGAAAGAAAGAAAGGGAAAAAAAGGAGCTTGTTGAATTATTAGGGTAGCAGAGCATTAACCCAGGGACAGTTAAGAATGGGTCCCTTCCTAACACAGACCCCTGTGTGACTGAATAGGCCCCACACCCATGACAGTACCCCTGCCTGAAACAGAGGAGACTCTCAAAAAAGACTGCTTATCCTGGGCATAGTGGCACACACCTTTAATGACAGCACTTAGGAAGGAGAGGCAGGAGGATCTTGGTGAACTCAAGGCCAGCCTAATGGACATAGCTACTTCTAGGTTAGCCATAGAAATGCATAGAGACCATCTACAAACAAACAAACAAACAAACAAACAAACAAACCAAGGATTACCTGATATTATTTTAAATGTTAAGTAATTGCCTAATTATCTAATGTCCAAGACTGTCAGTTTTATCAGAATATTCCATTCAGGAAGTTATTAAATTAAATCATTGCACTCAAGGAAAAAATATTTCTGGCCAGGACTGGTGGCTTACACCCCATAGTCCCAGCACTTGGGAGGCTGTATAGCAGGACCAAAGTGAATCCAAGGATGCCTGAGCTACTGAGCGAGACCCTGTCTCAAGAACAAAAACCAAAATAACAGATCCAGTGTTCGTGAGTGTGTGTGTGTGCCTGTGTGTGTGTGTGTGAGATATTTTATGTGTTTGTATATTTCCATTAATAACATTCTAACTATTAGCTAGTAATCTTTTAATTCAATCTAATTTATCCATTGAACAACATGCTAAGGTCAAATGAAGGATGATTTGAGGAGAATCACAATAAAAATAGATCACCTTATTTCAAACAAACACATACCCCAGTTTACACAGTGGGGAGATCCAAGGGTTTGGCAGAAAATCTGAATGGGTTAGCTTTAATATTACCTCAGGTTTACCTGAGTATTTTAGATGTTTTGTTTGGAAAAGATAATCTGCAAATTTAAAATAATTTTTGTAATATCTTCATTCTGTCTACTCTTAGAACAAGAAAAAAAATCTCATAAATATTGTAGGGGCAGGAGAGATGTCTCAGTGGTCAGGAGCATGTTCTGCTCTGGCAGAGGACCAGAGTTCGGATCCTAGCACCCACATGGTGACTCACACTACTTGCAATGAGCTCCAGGTGATCTTCTGGCCCCCATGAGCACCTGTACACTCTCTCTCTCTCCTCTCTCTCTCTCTCTCTCTCTCTCTCTCTCTCTCTCTCTCTCTCTCTCTCTCTCTCTCTCTCTCACACACACACACACACACACACACACACAGACAAATAAATCTAAAAATATTTTTGGAACAACAAGTAATGGTTTTAGAAGCCAATGGCTTTGTCTTTGTTTGCTTGCTTGTTTTGGAACAGGTCTCATGTAGCCCAGGCTGGTCTGGAACTCACTATACAGCTAAAGATAACCTTGAGTTCTGTTTTTTTTTTTCCAGACTGCCTCCTAAGTGCTGGCATTAAAGGTGAGCACCACCATGCCTGGCAGACCTTGAGTTCTTGATCCTCCTCTTTATATCTTCTGAGAAATTCACTTCACTATATATTGTTAGCTTTAAGGAACAAGTAAGTGTATTTTTCTGGTCATTAAAATCTCTCTGTACTATAGATTTATTTGTGTGTGTGTGTGTGTGTGTGTGTGTGTGTGTGTGTGTGTGTGTGTGAGAGAGAGAGAGAGAGAGAGAGAGAGAGAGAGAGAGAGAGAGAGAGAGAGATGTTTTAGTACATGAAAGTTACTATCTTATACTGTGTAGTTAAAACTTTTTTACAAACATTTATTTAGTTAGGTTTTTTTGTGTGTGTGTGCGTGTATGTAAGTGCTGGGATTAGAGGTGTGTACTATCATAAAATATATATATCCTCTTAAACATATGAAAAGCTAATAAATCCACATGATGAAAGATACTAATTAAAACTATTTTGAGATGTCTTTTTATAATCAGATTGACAAAAATTTACAAAGTTTGATGACACACTATGTGGATGAGACTGAGTGATAATAGGCAGTTCAATTTAGGGTAGGGATGTAAAATGGTGTGGCCAGTATGGAGCAAAATTATTATACCCACTGCCAAAGTTTCACATACAAACTTTAACCCAGAAATGACACTGGTAGGAATTTAACCTAAAGATACATTTCAAAACTAAAATAAGGGCGGAGAGATGGCTCAGCAGGTGAGAGCATTCTGATTTTACAGGGCACAGGCCTTGCTTCCTGCACTCACGTCAGGTGACTCACAACCGCCTGTAACTCCAGCGCCCATGGGAACCGACACTCTCTGTTGTCTCTAAAAGTCACTGCACTCAAGTGCACATAATCATACTTGCATAATTAAAAAAATAATAAAAATAAGCAAGCTTGGTGGTGCATACCTTTAATCTCACACTCTGGAGGCAGAGGCAGGCAGATCTCTGTGAGTCTGAGGCCAGCCTTGTCTCCACAGCGAGTTCCAGGACAGCCAGTGCTACATAGTGAGATCCTGTCTCAAAATAAATAAAATTTAAAATCTTAAAAAATCTTTAAAAACACATACATATATGTGTATCTGGTTATTAATTTCATTATTATTATTATTATTATTATTATTATTATTTTAAGACAGGTTTTTCTCTGTGTAACAGCCCGGATGTCCTGGAACTCCCTCTGTAGATCAAGCTGGCCTGGAACTCACAGAGATCCTTCTGCCTCTGCCTCTCACTTGCCACACCCAGCTCAGGATTCTTTTCTTTTCTTTTTTCTATTTTTAAACATTTATTTAACTTATTTATTTTATGCACACTGGTGAGAAGGTGTCAGATCCCCTGGAACTGGAATTACAGACAGTTGTGAGCTGCCATGTGGGTGCTGGGAATTGAACCTGGGTCCTCTAGAACAGCAGCCAGTGCTCTTAACCACTGAGCCATCTCTCCAGCCCCAGAATTATTTTCAATTGCAAAATATTGGAAATTATGTAACTGACAAATTATAGATGGCTGAACAGATAAAGATATATGCATATACAATGGGATTTGTAAAACTATTTTAAAAGTGAAGATCCTTCTGAGTTGAAGTAGAATGATTTCTAGGATATATAATTTTTGCTTTTGATCATGTAGAAAAACCTATGTCTTTATAAACAACAAAAAGAATGAAAAGAAATGGAAAAATGGCTGAGCAAGGAAAGAGCCGACTTCTACATTGTTATCCTCAGAACTTCACAAATACATCACACACACACACACACACACACACACACAATTTAAAATGGTTAAAAAATAATTTTAAAAAATCTAGATAAGGGAGGCCTTGGGTCTTTGAACATGCAGAAATTGATACTTCACTAGAGCTAGATATGTGTATATGTGTGAGCAATAGAGATATAAACTGAAGAATCTTCAAAGACCTCGGGGAGCTTAGAATGAGCTTCCATTGCTCAACACTCAGACCAATTAAAAAAGGTCAACCTTGAGGAGCAGGGTTAAGTCGGCACAAGGTAAAAGCTACCATAGACCAGTCCTAAGAAACTTTATAAACATAAGCACAATCTGAAAAGAAAATTGCTTCTCAGAGCAAACTTTACTTCTTCTTAATAAAGACAGTCAGTCCAAACACCCAGCAATCTAACATTACAATATATGTCACCCACTGACCAGACCAGCGTGTCCCAGTCTCCCAAAGGAGAGTCTGGAGGTGAGAACAGCATTGCCAGCCCCACCCTGAGATCACTCAGGAGTGACCCGCATGGAGCACTGACCTCTGAAAGGAATACCCAGGGATGTGATAAGCCTCCGGGAGCTAGGGAAGGAATGCTGAGAGATTAGAGACTGGATCTAGCAAGAGGCCAGACTATATTCATACTCCGTCTCCCCATCTAGTCCCTGTCTCTTCATACTAATCCTCCTTTATTTAATACCCAGTGCTGATTTAGCAGGCTAGTCCTTCCTGCTCCTGTTCTGTTTGTTGTTGTTGTTGTTGTTTTTCTCGAGAGACAGCATTTCTCTGCGTAGCCCTGGCTGTCCTGGAACTTGCTCTGTAGCATGGGCTGGCCTCAAACTCAGAGATCCACCTGCCTCTGCCTTGAGTACTGGGATGGATCAAAGGTGCCCGAGCCACACACCCTGCCCTGCTCTGTTTTTGCTCCCACCCCCTTTCTGTTTCTGTTTTGAGACAAAGTCTCACTATGCAACCCTGGCAGATCTAGAACTCACAGAGATCAGCCTGCTTCTGCCTCCCAAATGCTAGAATTAAAGGCGTGTGCCATCACACTCAGCATCTATCTTACCTTAATCTTTTTTTTTTTTTAATCTTACTTTTAATAAACTTTTCCAGTGATCCTAGGCTGGCCATGTTTATGAGATCTCTTCTGTCTCATCCTCCTAAGGCAGTGATTCTCAGCCTTCCTAATGCTGCGACCCTTTAGTTCAGTGGTTCTCAACCATCCTAACACTGTGACCCTTTGGTACAGTGGTTCTTAACCTTCCTAACGCTGTGACCCTTTGGTACAGTTCATCATGTTGTAGTGACCCCCAACCACAAAACTACTTCATTGCTACTTCATAGCTTTAATTTTGCTACTGTTGTGAAACCTGATGTAAATATCTGATAGGCTGGATATCTGATATCCAGGTTTAGAACCAAGTCCCAAGGGCTAGGACTATTTTAGGTCACCTGATTGCATTTATTTACCTCTCTCTCTTTCCATTCTACCTTTAGCCAAAATCGTCTCACTCTACTTCCCCTGATGCTTCTTCTATTTTCTTTTCTTTTTCTTTTTGTTTTTTAAGGAAGGGTTTCTCTGTGTAGCCCTGGCTGCCCTGGAACTCACTCTGTAGACCAGGCTGGCCTTGAACTCACAGAGATCTGCCTGCCTCTGCCTCCTGAGTGCTGGGATTAAAGGCATGTGATATTACCGTGTGGCCTATTTTCTTATCTGTTGTGGGATATTTGTACACTGTGTGATGATATATTGCTGTGATTGGTTTAATAAACAGTTGAATGGCCACTAGCTAGGCAGGAGGTATAGGTGGGACTTCTGGACAGAGAGGAAGTAGGAGGAGATGACCTAGGTGCAGAGGAGACGCCAGTGACACATGGAGGGAGTCGGACATGCAGAATGAAAGAAAGGTAAAAAGCCAAATGGTAAAAAGTAGATTGATAAAAGCAGGCTAATTTAAGTTATAAGAGCTAGTGAACAAGCCTAAGCTAAGGCCAAGCTTTCTTAATTAATAAGAAGTCTCTGTGTCATTATTTGGGAGCTGGCTGGAGGGACAAAAAAGGACTCCTTACACTTATCTGTTTAATTTCCATCTTTTTCTCTATCAATCCAATACTATTCACTAACCCTACACTGCTTTCCCCCCTTTCCACTGATAAATATTGTTCTGTCACTTTACTTCCGAAAATAACTGGACCTTAAGAAATAATTGGTGAATTTTTTATACTTATTGATGTATGAATGTGTGTACACATGTGTGCATTTGTGAGTGTGTGCCCCACAATGTACAAATCAAGCTCAGAGGACAACTTGTGGGAGTCAATTCTCTCCTTCCACCATGTGGGTCCTAGGGATTGATCTCAGGTAATCAATCAGGCTTGGTGGCAGGCTCATTTACCCACTGAGCCGTTCTGCTGGGCCATTTTGCTGGCCTAGAAGTGACTTTAAAAAATTGACTATTATTGTATATTCATAGTGGGTGGGTCTTTTGAGAGTGACCTTTGCAGATGATACTCTACTCTTAGGAGAGTATGGGGATCAAGCCTGGTGCCCTGAACACCAGTTCTAGCTGATGAAAATGTTACCTCAACCCACTACAATCTAGTCCCTCTTGAATACTGAAAACTTCCAGTAAAAGAATAAGAATGGTAATGTTCAAGTCCCAAAACAGAAACACAAGAAACAAGAAAGACCAAGGCAACATGACCTCTCCAAAGAGTACCAACCCCGCAGTAATGGCTTCCAATGACAGTGAATTAAATGAAATCTCATAGAATTCAAAGGAATGATTGTAAGTGTGCACAAAGAGACCAAAAATGAACCCCTACATGAATCCCAAGAGAACACAAAGGAATAGCTGAATGAAATAAGGAAGTCATTACAGGACATGAAACTGGAATTTAATAAAGAGAAATATGAATAAAAACCAAACTGAAATACTAGAGATGAAAAATTCAGTAAGTCAAAGTGTTCCATGAAAAGCCTCACTGATATACAAGATGAATCTACCAGACAAGAGGGAGAACGTGAGGGCTTGCAGACAAGGTACAAGAATCAGAATTCAGACACTGAAAAACGTAAAATGATGAAAAGTTTAAGTGGGGCATTGAGCTATGGGGATAGAACGAAAAGGCCAAATCTAGGGATTGTAGGCAAAGAAGAAGAATTTCAAGTTAAAGGCACGGGAAAAATATTTTTAATAAAATCGTAGTAGAAACATTTCCCAAATCTAGGGGGAAAGATGACCATTCTGGTGCAGGAGGCATTTAAAACACAACAGACAAGACAGAAGAGAACGTCTCTACATTACAATACAGTTCAGATGCTAAACACCCAGTGCAGAGACAGCATATGGAACACTGCACAAGAGAAACACCAAGTCACACATAAAGGCAGACCCAACAGAATGACAGCAGACCTCTCAACAGAAACGTGAAGGGCTAGGTGTCGGGAGCCGCGCAGCCTAGTCTTGATCATCATGTGACTACTTGTCCCATAGAAAGGACTCTCACTTGGCAAGGACCGGTACTCCCCAGTAGAGTGTAGGAATTTGCAAAATTCATGCAGCTTGCAGGCTCTTTTCTCTCTCATTATGTTGGTGATCCTTTGGTTCCTTGGATGGTTTCTAGTTTTACTTTGTAGCTGTAATTTTCCCTGGAAATTCTCTTCTTTCTTAAATATTTTTCCCTAAGATTCAGCGGGGGCTAATGCTTCTCAAATCTCTTATCTGGGAATTACTAACTACAACTCCTAATCCTGGGAACTTTTCTGAATCAATCGAGATAGGTACATATGAGAAAACAACACTTGGAACATTAACCATGTCTCACAGTTCTGGAAAGGAGAGCAGGGCATGCATACACAGAATAGGGAAAAATCCTCAGGAATACATAGTGCCAACTGTTGAGAGTAAGTTCCCTGGACACCAAGCATATACACTCGATGATAGGATCTGGTATGCTCCAGGAGGAAACGATGCAATACAAAATATGGTATGGATATGAGAGGACTGAGCAGATGCCATAACAAGCTGCTCAGTCTTCTCTTGGAGACCAGGCCTCAATTTTAGTTTCCTGAGACTGAGCAAGCAGTTTCTGAAAGAGCCACAAACAAAGGACAATCAATCTCCAACACCCCTGACAGCAAGGACAAGGAGGCCTGGTATGTTCAGTATCAGGTCAGGCCACACCTGAGCCACAGTCAGCAAGCTCAAGGAAATAACCAAATATGGACAAAGCCTGGGACTTGTCCAGGTCTGCCCCAAAATGGAAAACTGTAGCCCTGACCAGTCCCTGACTAGCCCTAGCCAATTAATGTACTAATTAATTAATTAGTACATATTAGAATGTACTAATATGGCCGGGCGTTGGTGGCGCACGCCTTTAATCCCAGCACTCGGGAGGCAGAGCCAGGCGGATCTCTGTGAGTTCAAGGCCAGCCTGGGCTACCAAGTGAGTTCCAGGAAAAGGCGAAAAGCTATACAGAGAAACCCTGTCTCAAAAAACCAAAAAAAAAAAAAAAAAAAAAAAAGAATGTACTAATATGACTTGCTTAAGTCAATCATACTTAAAATGACCTAACTGCTCTAGGACCTCCCCTTGGCTGTGCTTAAGAGGAGCATGCAAGCTCCTCTCCGGGTCGTTGCCATCTTGCCTTTGTGTAGGATAGCCGGCCCCAGTATGCTGGAATAAAAACACTCTTGCTGATTGCATACATGGATGGTGGTCTTTTGTGGGACTTCTCCGTATAGATCCATTTCTACCATACACAGGAGCTTATATTGGTGGAAGAAGTATGGTATAGTGAGATGGGAAAAGAGTGCCTTATCAAAGTCTGCCTTTTACAGAGAGATTGAGACATGGAACCCACTTGTAGAAAGGGGAACTGTATAAAAGCATATCTTGAAGACAGGAAAGAATTGTTTGGGTTTGAATATTGTTGTCTTTAAACCATTGTACCCATGTCTATTACTTTTTTTACTTTGTAACCACAAGTAGCCACCAGCTGACATAAATGCTGTGAGATCAGGATGTGTCTGGCTCGATATTTAGTTAAGCCTGCAAAAATGCTGAACTCTGTCTAGAATAAAGTTTTTGTACAGGGTGGGAAATTGTATTTGGGGATGCATAACGAGGAACAATGGGGGCTTTCGTAATGATTACAATGTATTCCTTAAAATATGATATATTTCTTAAAAGAAAAAAATAGGAGCCAATAATAAAGCTGTTCCTGTAACCCTGGTAAGAAAAACTCTGTGTAAGTATAAATATAAAGATAGCTTGAGCTATTCAGGGCGACTTGAGTGCAATCCACTTGGTGGTCACAATTTTGCCTTGTGCCAAGGCCCCTTCCCCACCTCAGGACCTGAAACTGAGCTGAGGCTGGACCCCAGAAGGTAGGAAATCTTGAAATGTGTTTCAAACCCTGCAAGTCAACAACAACCACAACACAGATTACTGTGCTGAGCAAAACTATCTGTCATAATTGTAAGAGAAAGAAAGTTTTTCCATGATATAAAAAACAAAGCTAAATAAATTCTTGACCATTAAACCAGCTCTACAAAAGATACAAAAGAACCCTTTGAACTAGGGGAAAGCTAAACACATCCATGAGGCCACAGGAAAGAATAAACCACTCTAGAACAGTAGTTAAGCAACAGAAGAATGGAAAAGCAACAAACATTATAAAAAATCAATAAAACAACAGGAGTTGGCACACACCTTTTGGTGACTTTGACTATAATGGTCTCAATTGACCAATGAAAAGGCATAAGGTAGCAGATTGGATTGAAAAATGGAATTCATCTGTTTGCTGCCTCTGAGAAACACACCTCATCATCAAAGACAGCTACTACCGTAGGGTGAAAGGATGGAGAAAGGTGTTCCAAGAGAGTGGTGCTAGGAAACAAGCAGATTTCAAACCAAAGCTACTCAGGAGAAATAAAGTTCATTTCACAGGGGTCAAGGAAACATCCAATCAAGAATACATTACATTTTGGGGCTAGAGAGGTGGCTCAGAGGTTAAGAGCACTGTCGACTCATTCAGAGGACCTGAGTTCAATTCCAAGCACCCACATGGCAGCTCACAACTGTCTGTAACTCCAATTCCAGGGGATCTGACACCTTCACACCAACGCACATAACATAAACTTAAATAAATTATTAAAAAAAGAGTACATTACATTTTTAGACATACATGCTGAATACAAATACACCCGATTTCATAAAACAAGTACTACTAAACATAAAGTCACAGCTTAACCCCAACACAGTAGTGCGTGACTTCAATACTCAACTCTCACCAGTAGACAGGTCACCCTGACAAAGACAGAGGAGCATCTGAGTTAGATGATGTCTCCGTCAGGGATTCCACGGCTGTGAAGAGACACCATGACCACAGCAATGCTTATACAGGAAAACATTTAATTGGGGTGGCTCACAGTTTCAGAGGTTTAGTTCCTTATCATCATGGCAGGACATGGCAGCACACAGGCAGACATGGTGCTGGAAAGGAGCTGAGAGTTCTACACCTTGATCCTCAGGCAGCAGAAGGAAACTGTGTTGGCCGGATTTCAGCTTATAAGACCTCAAAGTCCACCCCCATAGTGACACACTTCCTCCAACAGGGCCACACCTACTCTAACAGGACCAGGCCTCCTAATAGTACCACTCCCTATGGGTCAAGCGTTCAAACACGTGAGTCTATGGGGGCCATACCTATTCAAACCACCACAGATGACATCAGATCAAATGGACCTAACAGCCATTCACAGAATGTTCTGCGCAAACACTGCATAATATACCTTCTTCTCAAGTGCCCATGGAATTTTCTCTAAAATGGATCATATATAGGCTGTAAAGCAGATTTTAACAAATACAGAGAAACGGAAATACATTCTTGTATTCCATCTGACAACAATGGATAAAACTAGAAATCAAGAGACTGGAGAGATGACTCAGTAATTAAGCGTATTTGTTACTCTTGCAGAGGACCTGAACTTGATTCTCAGCACCCTATTGGGGGGCACATAACCATCTGCTACCAAGCTTTAGGGGATCCAACTTTCTGTTCTGGCATCTGCAGGCATCTGTAAACATACGTGCACATGCAGCACACACACAAACATATTAATAATAAAGATAAAAATTTAAAAACCTACCCTCCAAAATCCGCACCAAGAGGAACAATAGAACATCACAAACTCAGAGATCAAACAACACTACTGGATGACAGATGAGCCACTGAAGAAACCAAGCAAGAAAAATTTCCCAGATTTAGCCTGGGCTAAGTTAGACACTGTCTCAAACAAACAAACAAACAAACAAACAAACAAACAAAATCCTAGAACTGAATGAAAAGGGAACACAACACAACACATCAAACCCTACGGAATATAAGCCGGGCGGTGGTGGCGCACGCCTTTAATCCCAGCACTCAGGAGGCAGAGACAGGCGGATCTCTGTGAGTTCGAGGCCAGCCTGGTCTCCAAAGCGAGAGTTCCAGGAAAGGCGCAAAGCTACACAGAGAAACCCTGTCTCGAAAAACCAAAAAAAAAAAAAAAAAAAAAAAAAAAAAAAAAAAAAAAAAAAAAAAAAACCTACGGAATATAATGAAAGGAGTCCTAGGAAGGAAGGTTATAGCTCCAAGTGCCTGCACTAAAAAATCCAATGGGGGCTGGACAGATGGCTCAGCAGTTAAGAGCACTTGCTGCTCTGTCGGGGGACCTGAGTTTGGTTCCCAGCCCCCACGTCAGGCAGCTCACAACCACCTTTAACTCCTGCTGCAGGGCATCTGAAGAACCAGATCTTTGCAGTACGTATACCCACATGCAGAAGCACACATACCTACACATAATTTAAACTAGAATTAAAAAAAATCCATCTTTAAACAAATACCAGAGAACTCTCAAATAAGTAATTTAATGAGACACTTTAGGGCCTTGGGACAACAGGAACAACCCAAACCCCAAATTGCTGGACAGGATGACTTAATTATAATCAGGGCAGAAATGATGAAAATGAAATGGACAGAACACAAAGAATCAATAAAACAAAGAGTCGGTTCTTTGAAAAGATAAACAAGATAAACAAACCCTTAGCCAAACTAACAAAAAAAAAAAAGAGAGAGAGATCACTCAAATTATTAAAATTAGAGATGAAAAGGGTCATTACAACAGATGGCAAAGAAATTTAGCAAGTCATTAAGATGATGAAACTTTTAGAAGGAAATCTAAAAGAAAAATCTTTAGGACCTGAGACATTTGAGCAGTTCTCACCAAAAGCATGCTTTATAGAGAAATAGATTCAGAAGGGAAACATGTCATGAATTGGACTTCATTCAAATGAAAAACTTTTTACACACACACACACACACACACACACACACACACACACACACACACACACACACACGCTTATAGTTTTTTAGAAATCACCAGACTTTTCCAGAGAGCTGTACCATTTTGGCTCCCACCAGCAGTATTAGACAGACCAAGTTTCTCCACATTCTCATCAGCATTTGAAACTGTCCACTGGGTTTTCAACAGCCCTGTGAGTTCTCACTGTGGCTTTCATTTGCATATCTACACTAGGCTAGCGACAGAGTGTATGGTTTGTCATCCTTGTATTTTCTTCAGAGAAGCTTGACTTTTGGCCATTTTCTAATGTGTTTTATTTTTTATTGGAAAGACAAAGTAAACAGTTTTACAATGACTTTCTATGCACACAAAATGCACTTTCATCATATCCACCCCCTCTATTGCTAACTGAATTTTAGAAATTATTATAACTTTTGAATTTTTAGAGGTGTTTGGATATGCTAGAGATGAGTTCTTTGTCAGATGAATGTTTTGTAAAATTTTCAAATTAAATAAAATTTTATTTTTATTTTATGTGTATGAATGTTTACCCACATGTATGCTTTCCTGGTGCCTACAGAGGCCAGAGAAGGACATTCGATTCCTGGGGACTGGTGTTGCAGGTGGATGTGAGCCAACATGTGGGCTCTGCAAGAGCAACAAGTGCTCTTAACCACTGAGCCAGCTCCCCA
This sequence comes from Peromyscus maniculatus bairdii, assembly GCF_049852395.1. Lineage (NCBI taxonomy): Eukaryota > Metazoa > Chordata > Mammalia > Rodentia > Cricetidae > Peromyscus > Peromyscus maniculatus. The sequence continues at coordinate 29,454,597 of NC_134870.1, read as the reverse complement.
GCCCCCATCAAAGAATTTCAATTATATATATTTTTATTTTTTCATGTTTTTTGATGTCATATGTTTATGCATGGTGTGTGTGTGTGTGTGTGTGTGTGTGTGTGTGTGTGTGTGTGTGTATGTGTTTATGTATAGGTCCAGGGGTGATAAGGAAATTGTCCTTAGTTGCTCTTTCAATGCTATGGGATAATGTTCTTGTACACTGGTTTAATAAAATGCTGATTGGCCAGTAGCCAGGCAGGAAATATAGGTGGGGTGAGCAGACTAGGAGAATGCTGGGAAGAGGAAGGGCTGAGTCAGGAGTCGCCAGCCAGACACAGAGGAAGCAAGATGACAAAGTAGAACTGAGAAGAGGTACCAAGCCACATGGCTAAATATAGATAAAAATTATGGATTAATTTAAATGTAAGAGCTAATCAATAATAAACCTGAGCTAATGGCTGAGTAGTTATAAATAATATTAAGTCTCTAAATGACTATTTCATAAGTGGCTTTGGGTCCACAGGAGGCCAGGCAGGACCGGAGAAACCTTCCAATTACATTTCATCTTTTCAGGTTTTTTTTTTTTTTTTTTTTTTTTTGTTTTTCGAGACAGGGTTTCTCTGTGTAGCTTTGGTGCCTGTCCTGTATCTTGCTTTGTAGACCAGGCTGGCCTTGAACTCACAGAGATCTGCCTGCCTCTGCCTCCCAAGTACTGGGATTAAAAGTGTGTGCCACCATTGCCTGGCTAGTTGCTCTTTCATCTTATTCTTTGAGGCAGGATCTCTCAGCTGAACCCCAACTTCACGGATAATGACCATGGTCTTGCTGGCTGGTTTACTCTGAGCATCTCCTGTCCATTTTGTGAAGCTGTATTTATAGGAGGGTCCAATGCCCACCCAGTGTGCAATCTATCACATCCACAAAGCAAATAAAAAAGTGATATGAACATTTAACGGATGTAGAAAAACATTTGCCAAAAGTTAATATTCATTTGTTCATTACAAAAGACCCTCAACAAACCAAATAGTGAAACATCTCCAATCAGCTGAAAGGTGTCTATGGATAAAAACTAAAAGTTTTCTCTTAGGAAAGATCAGAAACGAAGGGAGGAAGCCCATCCACACCATTTCTACCTAATTCTGTCCTGAAATTTGTAGCTAACACAATTGGAAAAGAGAAAAAAAAAAAGGGTAATGGAAAAAGGATTAAATAAAATGTCTGTTTGCAGAGAATGTGTTTGGGTGTTTAGAAATCCTAAGAAACCATCTTAGCTGGAGTTTCTATTGCTGTGAAGAGACACCATGACCACAGCAACTCTACTCTTATAAAGGAGAACATCTAATTGGGGTGGCTTGCTTACAGCTCAGAGATTTAGTCCCTATGGTGGGACTTGATGGCGTGCAGGCAGACATGGTGCTGGAGAAATAGCTGAGAGTCCTACATCTTGCAAACAAAAGGAAGTGGTCTGCCTCACTGGGCTAGGTATCTTAAGCATATAAGAGACTTCAAAACCTGCCTCCACAATGACACATTTCCTCCAACAAGGCCACACCTACCCCACAAGGCCATACCTCTTAAAAATGCACTCTCCTTAGGGGCCATTTTCTTTCAAACCGACACAGACACCTACTGTCTTAGTCATAGTTCTATTCATGTGAAGAGGCACCATGACCAAGGCAGCTCTTACAAAAGAAAGCAATTAATTGGGGGCTTGTATATAGATTAGAGAATAGTCCATTTTCATCACAGCAGGAAGCAGACAGGCATGGCACTGGAGCAGTAGCTGAGAGCTTTACATCCTCATCCACAGGCAGAGAAAGAGAGAGAGAGAGAGAGAGAGAGAGAGAGAGAGAGAGAGAGAGAGAGGAGACACAGAGAGACAGAGACACAGAGAGACACAGAGACACAGAGACACAGAGAGAGACCTGGCTTGGTATGGGGTTTTGAAACCTCAAAACCCACTCCCAGTGACACACCTATTCCAATAAGGCCACACCTCCTAATCCTTCCCACACAGTTTCACTAAGCAGGGACCAAACAGCCTATAAGGGCCATTCTCACTCAAACCACCACATCTACCAAAATTGCCACTAGAATAATTCTTTATTTTATTAAGAGTCCAGATCCAAGGTACGCTGGTCAATTTTTGCTAACTTATTACAAGCCTATAGTCACCTGGGAGGAGGAAACTTTAATTAAGGACATGTTCCCCATCAGGTTAGTCTACAGGTTAGTCTATGGGGGCATTTTCTTTATTAATGGTTGATGTGGGAGCACTAACTCACTGTGGGTGGTGCTACCCCTTAGGCAGGTTCCGGGTTTATAAAGAGCAAGCTGAACAAGGCATGAAGAGCAAGCCAGTTAGCCACACCCCTCTATGGCTTCTACTCCAGTCCCTGCCTTGGCTTCCCTCAATGATGATCTGTAACATAAAAGTGGAAATGAAGCCTTTCCTCCCCAAGTTGGTTTTGGTAAGTGTTTCATCACAACAACAAGAAGTAAACTAAGACACGCAGTTTAAAAAAATATTAATTATATTTCTCCTTTAAAATGCATATTTTATTAAAATGCTTTTATCACATTCACCCCACTCCCCCTCTGACTCCTCATACTTGCCTCCTGTCCCCTCACACCCTCCAAAAGTCATGTTCTCCTTTTTATGTGTTTTTTTTTTCCTTCAGAAAAAACAACTTTTATTCTTAGTCCATATCTAACACAAACATCAACTCAAAACTGATCAGATACCATATTATAAACAGTAAAACCGCAAAACTCCTAGAAGAGGATATAGATGAAAATTGTATTTTCAGTGTGCATAGACTTCTTAAATAGGACATGAGAAATCCAAACCAAGGGGGCTGGGAGTGTAGCTCAGGGGTTAGGCTCTTTTCTGTTGTGAATGAGGCCCCGGGTTTGGTTCCCAGTTCTTATTTTATTCATAAATGAATGTTTGAGTAGGTTGGGGCTGTATCAAAACCACAGCTTCTCTTCTGAGTACTACTAATGGAGTGAAAACACAAGTCTCCATCTGGGAGAAGCCAACCCATTTGTCTGTGGGAGGCCCACTCCCACTTTTTCCCCAGGGTACTCTTGAGGAGGGAGGAGGGAGAAATATTTAGATAGGAGGATAGAGGGAAGAGAAACAGATAGAAACACAGGATAGCTTCGCAAGGGCCTGGATCCGATCCTTATCCACTGGCCCAAAGCTTCCACAGGAATCTTTTTCTGGCCCGTTTTTCCTCGAGGTGTTTTTTCATGACTCTGATTCTTCCCCAGGAGTTTGCATTCACAGTCCCATAGTTGGAAAACCAAGGATATAGCTCCTCTGTCTTGTTGCTGATCTTATCCTACGCTTTTTCTACACTATATTCCTGTATTCTACTATATACTTTTCCCTTAAATTTTATAGAAAGAAATTAAGAGAGAGATTAAAAGAAACCTAGTTAGAGAGAGAGACCCTCGCTGACGCCTAACTTTTCACTTTGGTATTTCTTTCTGCTGCTGCCTTACTTTTTCTATACTCCCGAAAACAGAACACCCCCATCTCCATTATACCACAAAACCAGACATGCCCAACTGCTTCCTATGGGCCTCCCACAGAGAAGACACCCATAAAACCCATATGAGCAAATGAAGTCACACATGGAATACGCTTTTTAAAAGATTCACAATTCGCTGGGTGGTGATGGAACCTTTAATCCAAGCACTTGGGAGGCAGAGGCAGGCCGGAGGAGGTGAGTTCAAGGCCAGCCTGTGGTGATATATTGTGTACCCCAATAAAGTTTGGCAGAGAATCAGAGGACAGAGCCAGCCACTAGATTAGATATTGAGGCCCGACAGTGGTGGCATACACCCTTAATCCGATCACTTGGGAGGCAGAGATCTGACTAGATCTCTGTGAGTTCAAGGCCACACTAGAAACAGAGCCAGGCAGTGATAGCACACACCTTTAATCCCAGTACTGGGAAGCACACACACCTTTAATCCCAGGAAGTGATATCTGGGCAGAGAAAGGTATATAAGGCACGAGGAAACGGGAACTAAAGCAGTTCAGCTGAGGCCCTTTTGGGTGAGGACTTAGAGGCTTTCAGTCTAAGGAAAGAGAATCCGCTGAGGAGGTGGCAAGGTGAGGTTGGCTGTGGCTTGCTCTGCTTCTCTGATCTTTCAGGTTTCACCCCAATATCTGGCTCCAGGTTTTTCCTAAAAGACCGTCTAAGATTCGAACAATACCAGCTTGGTCTACAGAGCTAGTTCCAGGACAGCCAGGGTTGTTAAACATAGAAATCCTGTCTCAAAAAACAAACAAACAAACAAACAAACAAACAAAACAAACAAACACACAAACAAAAAAACCAAGCAAACAAAAAAACATTCACAATTCAATTTTAAGAAGACAATCAACTAAGTTTAAGGGAAGTGAAAATTTTGAGTTGTAAGCTCAAGAAAATATAACAGGGAAATGCACTTAGTATCTTTAGTCAATAAGGAAACACTAGGTGCTGGAGAGATGGATCAAAGGTTAAGAGCACTGACTGCTCTTCCAGAGGACCCGGGTTCAATTCCCAGCACCCACATGACAGCTCACAACTGTCTGTAACTCAAGGATCCAACACCTTTACACAGACATACATGCAGGCAAAACACCAATGCATGTAAAATAAATAAATAAAGTTTAAAAAAGAACAAGGAAACACTAACTGAAAACGTAACAGAGAGCACTGTATATTTACTAGAATGAGTACAATGTAAGAGTTTGGCAACGGGACATGCTGGTGACGGCTGGAAGCAGAATTCTTTGTACGTTTTCAGTAACAATGTAAGTGATTCTACAGTTTTGAAAATAGTTTTACAGTTTCTTATAAAGTTAAGTGTGTACTTCTCTCATGTCAGTAGGCAATCCTGCTTTTGTCATTGTTGCTATTACTTTTTGAAGATTTATTTATGTATTTTATGCATATGAGTGTTCTATTTGCATGTATGCCTGCACCACAGAAGAGTGTATCAGACAGAAGAGGGCATCAGATCCCATTATAGATGGTTGTGAGCTACCATGTGGTTGCGGGAAATTGAACTCCGGACCTCTAGAAGGGCAGTGAGTGCTCTTAACCGCTGAGCCGTCTCTCCAGCCCCAATTGCTATTATTTTTGAGAGAGGTTCCTGTAGCACAGACTGGCCTCGAACTTGCTATGTAATTGAGAATAAGTTTCAACCCCCGATTCTCCCGCCTTCCCCTCCCAAGTTCTCGGATTACTGGCCTGTGCCGCTATGCTCAGCTTACACCCTGCTTTTGTGACTTATTTGAGAGAACACACACACACACACACACACACACACACACACACACACACAGGTATCTGCATATAGGTGTTAATACCACTTTAAGGCACAAAGCACCGAGGTTGGAAGAGCTCAGATGTTATTAGCAGTGGAATGACATGCTGGGTTCCCACATGATGCAATACTGAACAGAAATGTAAAGAAGCAAACTGCTGATAAATACAACACCACAGATGAATTTCAAAATCACCGAGCAAAGGACAGTGCACACAAAAGAAGCATGTGCTATGAGATCCCATTTAGAGGAAATTCCGAAAGAGGCAGAGCTGATTTATAGTGGCCTGTCAGTCATTGCCTGGAGCTGGGGATGAGGGGAATCGATTACAAGGGCTGGAAGGGGACGTCTGAAGGTCACAGAAACAGACGATGTGTTTACTGTGACAGTGGTTACACAGATGTATAAAATTACACAGTTCGGTGAACTGCACAATTTTAAGAGGTAACTTTTAATGTACATATGTTATGCTTCAATAAAACCAGTGAATCTTAAAGGCAAAGTACACAACAGTCTATCCTGGCTGTCCTCGCTTTACACAACACCACAGGACTCACATGTGTGTGAGCTGAAACTGTGGGAATTAATCTTAATAATCAATGGGAAGTGTATGATTGTTCTGTAACCTTGTAACATTTTTGCTAAAACATTGAAAACTCTTATTGTTGGTTATAAATTGATATGGAAATAAAAAATAAATAAAAAACAGTAAAGTGAATATTTATTTAATATGGTGCAATATTTTAAAATTAAGACCATTGAAAATTAAAAGGCTATTTATAATATGGAAGGAGACTCTTTTCTAAGGCAAACTGTCATATTTTTTCTGCATTTGGATTAATTTCCAACATTTATCCATTTAGCTTCCCATGCTGTGAGCTTTCTCTGAGAGGCCCTTTAAAGTGAAGGTTTGTGCTGGTAGGACTTCCCTGGGAGTAGCTCCATCCTTCCTGTCCCAGCTGCCTCCCCCATTCATGTTTATATATTCAGCCTTACTAAGTTTTGGCCGTGTGTGTGTGTGTGTGTGTGTGTGTATGTGTGTGTGTGTGTGTGTGTGTGTAGAGAACGCCAGCTGTCTTGTTCTATACCTCTCTGTCTTACTCCCTCGAGGTAGGCTTTCTCACTGAACCTAGGGTTATGCTGGTGGCTGGCAAGTCCCGGTGATGCTCCTGCATGACCTCATCCCCAGCACTGGAATGACCACCATTTGAGTGACAGTACCAGTTACACAGGGGCGGGGACCTGAACTCGGGTCCTCATCCTTGCCTAGCAAGCTCTTAACCACAGAGCCATCTCTCCACCCTGAGATTTTAGAATCGACCCATGACTGGTCACTTGCCTTATCCATGTGTCCTCTGCATAACAAACAGAAATGCCAGCACCAGGTGCCACTACAGCATTCCTACCAACACTGTATCTAGAGATACTCAAAGCCAGCATGGCAGCATTCCCACAGCCAGCTCCTTCCTCTCTAACTCCATCACGTTCAGCTCCAGTTTCACGGACAGCATCACTGCTTTTCTTTATTGACTAACTCCTTTTAATAGTACTGTAGAAATGCTAGGTGGGGCTCCTGGGGCTGGAGAGATGGCTCAGTGCCTTTCCAGAGGATAAAGTTTTGGTTTCCAGCACCCACACAGCAGGTAACTCCAGTCTCAGAGGGATCCAACACCTTTTCTGGCTACTATGGGCACTGCATGCATGTGGTGCACACACACTCGTACAAATAAATAAAATTTCCCCCAAAATTTAATACCACGTCACCAGGAGACAAAGAGGCACCACAGTAAGAGGCTCTGCTGCCTGTGCATGAATTAATTAGCATGCACAGTGACCAATCACTGACAGACATGGGAAGAAACCATGTAACTGGTCACTGTCTCTTAACTCATCTGTTATCTACAAAGTGGTGTGCAGTGAAGGGTCATCAGCAAAGTCAGAGCTGTATACACTTTCTCAGGGCTAATATATCACTGAACTATGTTTAGGGGTTGGTGTCATTTCAACTGTAGTAAGTTTTTTTTAGTTACTTCAAAGCCAGGACTGTTGACTTTATACAATGAGAGGAAGCAAAAATGTAAACACATGTTTTTTTTTTAAAAGATAAATATAGGGAGGTAAATCAGAAATGAATGGAGTCCATCTACAGTATGCGGTACATATGAGATAGAAGGAATAAGGAAGAAGTGATGATCTCTGTGTACTTATTTTTGTTAAGATTTATTTTTATTTTAAGTGTTTGCCTGAATGGATGCCCTGGGACCATCGTGAGCACAATGTGGTTGCTGGGAATTGAACTCCTGTCCTCTGGAGGAGCAGCCAGTGTCTTAACCACTGAGCCATCTCTCCTGTATCTGTATTCTTATCATCATGCTTTGACTTTAACTACATTAACATTTTACATATTCAAAAATACAAATCCGGGCGGGGGGTGTGGTCCAGTCGGCAGAGCGCTTGTCTAGTGTACAGAAAGCCCTGCTTTCTGTCTCCACACCACATAATGCCCAGTGTGGCGGCACACATCTGTGATCCCAGCACTCAGGCGGAGGCAGAAGGATCAGAAGTTCAAGGTCATATTGATTATGAGCCAAGTCTGAGGACAGTCTAGGCCACAAGAGACCTTGTTTAACAGAAGCAAGGGGGCTGGAGAGATGGCTCAGGGTTTAAGAGCATTGGCTGCTCTTCTAGAGGACCTGGGTTCAAGTCCCAGCATCCACATGGCAGCTCACAACTGTCTCCAACTCCAGTCCCAGGGAATCCAACGAATACATGATGTACAGACACACATGTAGAACATTCATTCACATAGAATAAAAATGAAAGGTTAAAAAAATTTTTTTTAAAATCCCCCAAACCAAAAAACTCAAACAGCAGCTGTAACAACATGAACAACCACAAAAACAAATCAATGAGAATGTGGAAAAACTCTAAAACTGCATATAAACTAAACAGATACACTTAACTTTACTTCAAATGAATCGTAGAACAATACTACAAGCAATCTTTTAGCACAGAACTTAGAATTAGAAGCAGATTTGAACCTTAGAGGACGATTTTTCTCAGTGGCATGGGTGTGGCAATTCAGAAACTCTTTTCCGTATCTACTAGGATTGAGCAAAGAGAGATTACGTTCATGACGTTGGCAATCATGCTCTCACTGTGGGAAAGAAAGTTTGGGGGAAAGGGAGAGGGGCAAGAAGAACCAGAATGGCAGCCATCAGTGTGATGCTGTGATCTCAAGAGTGTGCAGGGTACAGGTGGCCATGTGGTCCTGTTTGGGCGTGTTTTCTAGCTCCGTCTACTGAGGAAGCCTAGAAACAGCGACAGACCTCCACGAGTGAGCGTACAGCACCAGATCTTAGGTCTTAAGTACTATTCCCTACGAAAAAGAGGCAGGAATGCTCAGATACAAGTAAAACAGTCTTTCTCAGGGTTGGAAGAGGCAAAGCACAAGATGAGCCTGGAGTATCTTCTTATATCTGAAAATAAGAAATGGCTCAAGAGAAATGATGCCAGCATGACAAAGGGACACAGGGACCAGCTTGAAGAGGTTCTTATGGGCAAAACGAGATCAAAATAAAAAACAGCAGAAATGGAATACACCTCGCTGAACCAACAGGAATAAACAAAAGAGAAGTTCCTTCTTACAATACAACAACAACTAAAATGCAGAAAATGACTCTAAGTGGAATGAAAATCGTCTCTCCCGAGTGTGGGCTGGACCAAGTGACTTTGTTTTAACGATCTGAACGTAGTTAAAGTAACACATGCCGCTTTCAAATTGGGGCTTACGTAAAGACTGTGGCACCCATCACACTGTCCTCCTCTGGCTCCCTCCTTTACTTGTTCTGATGGAAGCTAGCTGCCACAACGGAGCTGCTTTACAGACAGTTCACATAACAAGAAACTAAGGCAGAACACCAGTTAAGAGGCAGCAAGGAACTTGGGGCCTCCTTCCTACAACCGGAAAGGAACTGAAGTTTGTTGGTAACTATGCGAGGAAATTGTCCAAAGTGATGTCTTGATCGCAGCCCTGTTACAGATTGAGGCAGAGGCACCTACAAAGCAAACCCAGGTCCCTGGCCCACAGAGCTAATGCCACAGTAAATGTTTTAAGATGCCCCGTTTACACATTATGCGGCAGCAATGGATAACTAATATACCACTTCCCCGAAAGCCTAATTTAAATATAACCGCAAGAAAGCACTCGACAAACACAAAGGCATCTTGTAAAACAAAAGGCTTACAGTCTTTAGAATCTTGATTTTATATACCAAAAGAAGCTTAGGAACTAACTGTTTCAGATTAAAGTGGACTAAAGACACACAATGACTAAATATAACATATAATCCTGGGCTCAAACTTTAAAAAAAAAAAAAACAGCATAAAAATCATGGTAAGGGGCTGGGGAGATGGCTTGTTGGATAAAGTGTTTTCTTTTAAATGTAACTTTTGCAGTTTTAACTTCTCTCCCCCTCTCTGTGTTTGTGTGTGTGTTGAGTATGTGTGTTCGAGGTCAGAAGAGAACTCTCCCTTCCACAATGAGCCAGGGTCTCTCATTGTTTCTACCATTGCACAGCATACTCCAGGCTAGTTGGCCCGGGAGCTTCCAGCCGATTTTCCTGTGTGCCTCCCATCTCACTTATAGACTGCTGGCTTTACAGCTGTGGTCCCCACATCTGGATTTGAATGTGAGTGCTGAGGTTCAAATTTAGTTCATCAGGCTCGTGCTTCAAATGCTTTTACCTGCTGAGCCGTCCATCCCACCCCAGGTAAACTATTTTCCGAACATCTGGACCCCCATCATCCATGAGGTTTATAACCCTACCCTTTGTGGGCAGAGATCGGCAATCCTGGAGGCTTGCTGGACAGCCAGTCTCGTCAAAACTGGTGAGCTCCATCCAGGTCCAGTGAGAGACTCTTAAAAAATAACGTGGAAAGTGACTGAGGAACACACTCCCCCCCCCCCCCGCATATACAAATATGCCACACACATACTGAAAATAATAAATATTGGGCTACAGAAATGGCTCAGCAGTTAGAGCAGGTGTTGCTCTCACAGAGGATCCAATTCAGTTCCCAGCAACCATATGGCCACTCACAACTGTCTGTGACTTCAGTTCCAGGGGATCTAATACCTTTGTCTGACCTCCTCGGGGACCACGAATGCACACAGCACACACACACACACACATATGCATGGAAAACACATAAAATAAAGTAAATCTTTAAAAGTAAAAACGAATAAATAAGTAAATAATGGTAAAATTTCAATGTAGATTGTAGGCGAGGCAATCATATTGTATCAATGTCATTTTCTGACATTTATCATTGAAATGTGATTATTTAAAAGAATGTCTTTGTTCTTAGGAAATACATAACAAAATACTTAGGAATAGAAAAGAACAATATCTATAACCTAGTCTCAAAAGGCTCATAAAATGATGTATATAGCTGGGCAGTGGTGGTGCATGCCTTTAAACCCAGCATTTGCTAGGCAGAGGCAAGGCAGATCTCTGTGAGTTCGAGGACAGCCTGGTCTACAGAGTGACTTCCAGGTCAGCTAGGGCTACACAGAGAAACTCTGTCTCAAAACCAAAAAAGAATGTACATATACACACATACATAAAACACATATCTATCCTTATACCCCCTGTAAAATTGTTGGTCCTCTGTATCTGTGAGGTTCTCCATATGTAAGGCCAATCAACTGCAAATCAAAACATATTTCTAAGATGATGGACTTTGTATACATCTCAGCTGGTAGAGTGCTTGCCTGGTTTCTAGTTTTGCCTCTGTTGCTGTGATAGAACATCCTGACAGCGCAGTTTGGAGGTGGGGGGGCTATGCTAGCGCACAGTTCCAAGTTCTAGTCCATCATATAGGGGAATTCACAGCAGGAGGAATTTGAGATTACTGGTCACCTTTCACCCAGGGTAGAGAGGGATGAAGTAATGCATGCATTCTTTTGATCAACTCACTTTCTCCACTCTTAACACAGTTCAGGAGCCTTTATCCAGGGCAGTGGTTCTCAGCCTGTGGGTTGTGACCCAATGGGAAGTTGAATGACCCTTTCTCAGGGGTCACATATCAGATATCCTGAATATCAGATATTTACATTACTATTCACAACAGTAGCAAACTTACAGTTATGAAGTAGCAGTGAAAATAATTTTATGGTTAGGGGAGTCACCACAAATTGAAGAACTGTATTACAGGGTCACAGCGTTAGGAAGATTGAGAACCACTGGCCTAGGGAATGGCACCAACCCCAGAGGGTGGGTTCTTATCACCTAAATTAACATAATCAATATAATTCCCACAGATGTGCCCACAGGCCAACCTGATCCAGGCAGTTCCTAATGAAGATTCTTCAGATTCCAGAATTTGTCAACTTGACAATTAAAATTAATCGTCACACCTAGCACACACAAAGGCCTGGGTGTGGTCCCAGCACCACATAAAGCACATGGGTGGCCCAGGCTTGTAATCTCATGACTTGGGAGGTGGAGGCTGGAGGATCAGAAGTTCAAAGTCTTGCCAGCCTGGGCTGCATGAGAGAGAGAGAGAGAGAGAGAGAGAGAGAGAGAGAGAGAGAGAGAGAGAGAGAGAGAGAGAGAGAGAGAGAGAGAGAGAGAGAGAGAGAGAGAATGGGACTTCCTTAGCATGCTTGAGGCTTGGGTTTAATCCTCAGCAACACACACATGCATGCACATTGTGTGTGTGCATAACATACAGACTAAGGAGATGCTGGAAGGATACTAAATGCATGAATGGAATGTGTGCCTGTCAGAGACAGGAGGAAGTAAAAGAGGGAGAGAGGAAGCTCTCCATGGACACGATTCACCATTCTGCTCTGATTCATTTTAACTCATTCAGGTTTCCCCTTTTTCCATTTGTTTTTGTTTTATTTTTTGTTTGTTTTGAGTGAGACAGGGCTTCATTTAGCCCAGGCTGGCCTTGAAATCTCTGTGTAGCCCAGGATGGGCTAGAATTTTCGATCATCCTGTCTCCACTCTCTGAGTGCTGAAATTACAAGCACGGGTCACCCACATGTGGTTTATCTGGTGGAGGGAGGACCAATAGATACGCTTCCTGTCAAATAATGAAATTAGAAAAATTACCAGCTGGACATGGGGGTACACGTCCATAATCCCAGCACTTGGGAGGTAGAGACAGTTGGATGAGGAGTTGAAGGCCAGCCTTAGTTACGCTTAGGGTTTGAGGCCAGTCTATGGCATATGGGACCCTGTCTCCTAAACAAATAAACAAGTGAAATTATATGGGCCAACAAAATGGCTCAGTGGATAAAGGGGCTTGCCACCCAGGCTGATCACTTGAATTTGATCCCTAGAACCCACATAGTGGAAGGAAAGAACTGACTCCTAAAAGATGTCCTCTGACCTCCACACCCGTACTGTAGCATACACACACACACACACACACACACACACACACACACACACACACACACAAATGTATATTTTACTTAATTACTAAAGATAGGGACAGGGTATACTGCTCAATGAAAAAACACTAGCTTATGTGCAGGTCCAGGGTTTTATTCCTAGCATTCGTAAGTAAATACATCAAGCTGTAGGAGAGTATAATATATACTATAAAATGATCTCTGTTTAAACAAAAACCATATATACACACTTATACACATAGAAGATGTTTCTAAATATACATAACTATATATTAACAATAATGCTCTCTTGAGGGGACTCTGAGGCTTGGAAGTAGAATATGATGTTTTATTTTCATAAATTTGTTTTAAAAATTGACCTGTAAATTATATATAATCAAAATGCAAGAATATTAGGTTCAATGGGTTTTAGAAAATGCACTCATTCTCTTGTCTATCAAGATATGGAACATTTCTATCTTTCTGGGGAAGGAAAGTTATATCATTAATTATATTTTTCAAAACAGGGTTTTTCTACATAGCCCTGGCTGTCCTAGAATTCACTATGTAGACCAGGCTGGCCTCGAACTCACAGAGATCCTCCTGCCTCTGCCTCCTGAGTGCTGGGATTAAAGGCGTGCACTGCTGTGCTTGGCCTTATATTATTAATATTATTGATGTCAGCTCTAAAATGCTGAGGACTCTATGCATGTTTAACATTGAAGTTCAATGATTTTTTTTGTGTGATTGATAAGCGTCCTTTAGCCTATGCATTCTTCCTAAATTTTACCACTTGCAATATTTAACAGATGATTAAAAACCACTAGAAATTTCCATGAAGAGCTGTAGTTCAGTATTATTTTCTTGGTGTATGCAGAACCACGAATTTGAATTCAGCACTTAATTGAAAACTAATAAAGAACATGCAGTCATGTGGGGGAAAAAACAAACAGTAAAAAAACCCTCAAAGGTCTGGTCATGGTTTGCCCTCCATAATCTCAGCACCCAGAAACTGAAGGCAGGAGGATGACAAGTTTAAGGCCAGCATGGACTACATAGCAAGATCCTTTCATCCATTGTTTTTATTTAACTGAGAATTATATTAGCCAAGTAAGCCATATTCTAAGCAGAATATCAGGGGCAGAAAACACTTGGACACCAGGACTAGTCTGAAAAGTGGACATTATGAATCAGACACAGTTGAGTGCAGAGATGTACCAGGTACCTCTCATGGTCTTATAGATCAAGAAGAAAAATAAATCTGAGATAGGTTAGGCAGGAATCCCCAAAACATACCAGCTTTCCGGGGCTGCCAGAAAGCTCATATTGCTCAGCCTTGTGAGGACCCACCCACTTGAACAGATGATCACAGTAGAGGAAATCATGTATTAGTTAATGAAATGGTGACCAAATGTCCAATCCCATACTTGATATCTACACTTGCTGTTTCTCAGAATCCAACCTGGACATACTCGATCGCTTTTAAATCCATTCTCTAGTCCTACATACAACCATATGGTACCTTTATCCATCTAATTGCTTACTTTGAAAACCTGACGAGGAGTTTGAATGAGAATGGCCCCCACAGGCTCATATGCTTGACTGCTTGGTCCGCAGTTAGTGGAACTGTTAGGGAGAACTGGGCGGTGTGGCCTTGTTGAAGGAGTTGGGTCATTGCAGGGTGGGCTTTGAGGTTTCAAAAGCCCACGCCAGGATCAGTGTCTCTTTCTGCCTGCTGCCTCTGGCAGATCAGGATCAGGATCAAGCTCTCAGCTACTTCTCCAGCACCACGCCTTCCCGCCACTATGATCCCTGCCATGACAATCACGGACTGACCCTCTGAAACTGTAAGAAAGCCCCCAATTAAATGCTTTCTCTTATAAGCTATTTTGGTCATGATGTCTTCTCTCAGCAATAGAACAGTGACTAAGACACCCGAGAATCATCCAGTCCCTTTACTCACTGTCTTTATTGAGTCAATATTTTTGGGGGGTGGGCATGGTTTCTCTGTGTAACAGCCCTGGCTGTCCTGGAACTCACTCTGTAGACCAGGCTGGCCTCCAACATGCAGAGATCTGCCTGCCTTGCCTCCCAAGTGCTGGGATTAAAGATGTGCGCCACCAGAGCCTGAGTCAAAAATATTTTCTTGAGGATCTACCACTAGCCAGCCAACAATATTTCCAGACACTGAAGAATACAGTAATAAAATAAATCTGCCCTCGTACAGTTCATAACTACTTATTCCAACACTGTTTTACCGAATCTACTTTCTAAATATGTTCCCAATCCACCTCTCCCCCCGAGATAGCTGTGTAGCCCTGGCTGTCCTGGAACTTGCTCTGTAGACCAGGCTGGCCTTGAACTCAGGGATAGACCTGTCTCTGCCTCCTGAATGCTGGGATTAAAGGCGTGTGCCACCATGCCCAGCCACTCATTTATTTTTATATCTGCTGCTTTTCCCTATTCATGTAAGCCAGCATCACTTCATGCGTGGGGTGTGTGTGTATGTATGTATGTGTAAGCATGTATGTATGTGTGCACATGTGTGTGTGTAGTGTGTGCATGTGTGCCTGTGTGTGTGTGTGTGCGTGTATGTAGGCATGTATGTGTTATATTGTATGGGTAGAGATCAGAGGACGACTTTGGGGAATCTGTTCTCACCCTCCATCTTGTTGAGGCAGGTGCCCCCTTTGTTTCTGCTTCTTTACTGAATACTCCAGGCTAACCGACCCTCAGTCTTCCAGGCATCTTCCCCTCTCTGCGTGCAATCTCACTGTAGGGGTGCTGGGGTTACAGATGCACACTGCCGAGTCTGCCCTTGTGAGTTTGAACTTGGGTAATCACACTGGTCTTCGTTTAGGGCTTTTACCCCTGGGCCATCTCCTCAGCCCTCCAGTACTATTTCTTCCTAGTAACATTGCCATAGTTCCCTACGTAGCCTCCCAGTGTTTACCTACTCAGGGATCACATCTCCACACAAGAACCAGAACCAGAGTAATCTTTACATTTTGAATCATATTTTGTCATTGTCTTATTTAGAACCTTTAAACAACTAAATACAAAAGAACTTAAAATCCAGGATCTCCAGTAAGACGCACAATGCTCTGTCCATTTGGTCGGTCCCACCTCGGGTTCCATTTCCAGTATCCCTGTCTCTCTTCATGAGCATGAGTCACATACCTGCCCCAGGCTTGTCTCTCTGCTTGGCAGCCTCTTTTTCACCGTCCTTGTTATTGTGGAATATTATTTTAATGATGTAAAGGTGTGCTGCATTTTTTTTTAACGCTGCATTTGTTTAAAGGTGTAAAGATGTGTTGTTTTTGTTTCGCCTTGCCTGCCTAAGGCACCTGATTGGTCTAATAAAAAGTTGAATGGCCAGTAGCTAGGCAGGAGAGGGATAGGCAGGGCTGGCAGGCAGAGAGAATAAGTAAGAGGAGAGATCTAGGCCCAAGAGAGGAGGAGAAAAGAAGAAGGAGAAGAGAATGAGGGACAAAGGGAAGAACACACTGGGGCCAGAAGCCAGGCAGCCGCCAGCCCGACGTGAGAAGCAGTGAGAGGAAGATACACAGAAGGAAAGAAGGGTAAAAAGCCTCGAGGCAAAACAGATGAAGAGAAACAGGTCAAGTGTGAAAGCTAGCGAGAAATGAGTCTAAGCTAAGGCCGAGCTTTCATAACTAGTAAGTCGCTGTGTCATGATTTGGGAGCTGGTTGGTGGCCCAAAAGTAAGCCTGGCATACCCTGTTGCCTCAATAAATCCTACGAATCCCTCAGACCTCACTCTAAATCATTCCTGAATCCTTCCCTGGCCTTGAGAGAATAGGTCTGGCTTCATTATAGGATTGCCGCTTTCGTATTTCTACTTGATGGCATTCATCACTGTAAAGTCCATGCAAAGGGATGGCACTCTCTCAGGCAGGCATCATGCCATCCACCATCTTGCATCATTGCATTTTGCTAGTCAATAAATATTTATTATTAGGGAGTCAATAAACATTTATAACATAAATCAGTTAATAAACTGTCCACTGCTAGACTTGGGCAGACACCAATGTTTACTGTTTCTGTGTGGGCTCTTCCAACCTACACACTGTAGGGAATTGAAACAGATAGTTCAGGCTTATGTAGTATAGCATGAGGCTATAGTACCCTGCACAACTTGCTTTGGAAATCATATAAAATGTGCACATCACTAGCCAGGCATGATGGTACATGCCTGTAATTCCTGAACTTTGGAGGAGGAGGCAGGAAGATCCTGAGTTCAAAGCCAGCTTGGCTGGGCTATATAGCAAATTCAAGGGCTACACAGTGAGACTCGGTCTTAAACATCTACAACAAAAAACTGGCAGTTTCCTGTAAAGTAAAAACAAGAAAAAATAATATAAATTTAAAAGACACAATACTAACTATGGTAACAGAAAATCACATATTTAGACAGTTTAATGAAAACCTTTTCTTAGTAAAGAAAGGGGCACAGTATAAATATTTATCACTTGACGGGTAAAGAAAATATGGTACATATACACAATGGAATGCTACTCAACCATAAAAGGATGAAATATTGTCATTTGTGGCAACATGGATGGAACTGGAAATAAGTATATATGCCTTTTATCCCAGCACTCAAGAAGCAGAGGCATGAGTTTGAGTCCCGATTGGTCTACATAGTGAGTTCCAGGACAGGCAGGGATATGTAGAGAGACCCTGTCTCAAAACTCAACAAAACAAAACAAAACAAAAACAGAGCTTGCATTTTACACACCTCACCTAGTTTAGTTCTCTAAAGGTAACTAACTCTTCCCCTCCCTTTCCATTATAGTCCAGGTTACATGTTTACATTTTTACAACTTACTGGTAGTAAAAGGCTTATATAATGGAACGTTATTTGCAAGTGTTAAGCCTATAGTTTTTTTTTTTTTTTTTTTTTTTTGGTTTTTTTTCGAGACAGGGTTTCTCTGCGTAGCTTTGCGCCTTTCCTGGAGCTCACTTGGTAGCCCAGGCTGGCCTCAAACTAAGTCTATAGTTTTTTAAATCTCTGAAGTACTAGTTCAGTGAAATACCAAGCTCAAACCAGGATCCATTTGTACAACCACCTGATTTCGAGGAACAGACTGTACCCAACAGCAAGGGCTGGCTCAAACTCACTTAAAGCATTTGAATTATTTCAATTCCCAAGCCTCAAACACTTAACAGGGAGATAAGATCTTCCTATCAGAGGACGATGGAATGGGCATGCATGGGAGCGCATAAAGCGGCCACCCTTGTAGTGATGTTGATAATCCAGTTTGAAAAACAACTTGGTGTGAAAAGCAATCTGGAACACTTGTTAGGAGACCCTTGCCGAGGGAGTGCTAATGTTTAAGGTTTAGGTCTACTGACTTCCATGTGGCTTATTCTTAAATTTACGGTTGGCGAACTTTATCAGCCCGATTGTCCGTTTTTATGTTCAATTATATGCATTAGTTTATGTGGGTATTTGCAGGTACCCTTGGAGGCCAAAAGAGGGAGTCGGATCCCCTGGAGCTGGAGTTGTGAGTCAACAGATATGAATGCAGGGAAATGAACTCCCATCACCTGCAAGAGCAATATCTGCTCTTAACCACTGAGTATCACCTCTCCAGCCCCAGGCTGTCTTTGTGCACTGAGAGATTTCTCAGATACAAAGGCCATGTATCGTGACAAAGTGGTTTTGAGGTATGAATGAGTATCTTTCCTGATTTGCCCTGATCAAGATTGGCTCTGATCTTTGTATCAATACAATCTGAATATCAAGGTAAAGTTGCTAAATGTAGAGTGTAAAATATGTAATATTTTATTACAAATACTGAATACTACGGACCATCTGTTCTTACCACGCCTGACCGTGACCTCCCGTGCTCACAGGTCAAGGTTTCTCACTATAAGATGTTGCAATGGTGTTGTCAGAATTGTTCTTCCCTGAGATCACGGGAAAGCGTTCATGCTGTGAGAAAATCTGCTTGTCACTGAACTTAACCTTCGTGGAGAAGCTCATGCCCAGAAGGATGAATTTTGGCTCCCAGCAATCAGCATAAGTCACCCCCTATCTCCAGGGTCCTTCAGTGAGATTTCGATCGAGTCCTGAGAAGCAGAGCTTCCAAGACGGAATTTCACTCATCCCTGAGTTCGTAGGAACAGCCCACAGCTGGTAGGACTGTGGCATTTTGGACCGATAGTCACCATGAAGCTAAAACCTGGGGCCTAAAAGGGGAGTAGAAAGCGTCCTCAATACTTCAGAAAGTACAAAGTGTGTGGCCAAGGACAGTGAAACAGAAATGCAAACCGAGGCAACGACCAGATAGAAATTAAGATGGAACTGGAACGCAGTTTTGCTTAGTGGTCACTCAGATACGGCAATGCTTACCAAGAATGGTAGCCAAGACAGAGTATGGTACAAAGCTGGTTAAGGAGGGCATCTCTCCACCATCAACAGAGTAATTAACAGGGACCTGCTGGCAACTCCTTGTGAGAAAGCCACATATTCTGCACATCTTGCCCTTGTTGGCAGCTACAGACTGAATCTCAGCTGGTCAGCAGAAGGTCAGCCAGGCCTGTATTTTAAAAAATAAACTTGAGTTTCTGTCATAGGGACATATTTTCTCCTGAGCTACCATATAATTGACAATAAGCCTCAACTTTCTTCATAGAGTGAAATATACTTTTTTGGTATGGACCCATTCTGTGGAATAATCCTCTTGTACACTATAAAAATTTGTCACTTGAATTGGTTTAATAAAACACTGATTGTCCAGTAGCCAGGCAGGAAGCATAGGCAGGGTGACCTAACTAAGAGTGGTGGGAAGAGGAAGGGTAGAGTCAGGAGTCACCAGCCAGACACAGAGGAAGCAAGATGAGAATGTAGTACTGAGAAAAGAAATCCAGCCATGTGGCTAAACATAGATAAAAATTATGGATTAATTTATGTAAGAGCTAGTTAGTAATAAGCCTGAGCTACCAGCTGAGCATTTATAATTAATGTAAGCCTCTGTGTGGTAATTTGGGAAGCAGCTGCCAGGTATTTGGGAGTTGCTGGTGGGGCTGAAACTTCCACCTACAGAACCAAAATTTCCAAGTATCTATGCTTTAGACACTGAGACCTAGAACCCTGACAAAGTATTCCATCATGAAACCTTGTCCAGTTCCATAGGGATTGAAGAGCAGATCTACTTGTAGCAGGTGTCCTCGGACTGCCAGCTCCCAGTTCATAACACAGAGACTTATTATTAGTTATGAATGCTCAGCCTTAGTTTAGGCTTGTTTCTGGCTAGCTTTTTTAAACTTAAATTAACTTGTTTCTCTTTATCTGTGTTTTGCCTCAGGGCTTTTTACCTTTCTTTCACTGTTTTCTTCATATCTGGCAGGCTGACGGCTGCCTGGCTGGCTGGCTCGGGTGTCTCCCTCTTTTTCTCCCTTCCTCTCTCTTCTCTCCTTCTCCTATTTATTCTCTCTGCCCGCCAGCCCCATCTATCCCTCTATTGCCTGGCTATTGGCTGTTCAGCTTTCTATTAGACCAATCAGGTGCTTTAGGCAGGCACCTTTAACACCTTTACATCGTTAAACAGATGCAGCATAAACAAACGTAACACATCTTTACATAGTTAAAGTGATATTCCACAACATTTGCTGGGAGGACCATTGGTGACAAAAACCATAGTTGCATCTGGCACAGCAGTTCAGTTCTATCCACATCTCTCACACAGTTAGAATCCCCATGGCTTCAATCCAGACAAGACCCTTTCCTGACTGTCTCTGAATTACAGTCTGCAGCCCCAAAGAGGCAGAGCTCGCTGCCAGTGCATCCGTGTGCTCTTTTAAGATCCTCCAAGAGGTCTACAGAGAAGGGAAAGTTTCTGGTCAGTTTTTAGACCAGCTTCTGGATCTTCTTACTCAGTCTGATTAGAAAGCTATCAAGCAGGAACAGTAAGAGATCAGCTTGTTTTCCTGTTTCCGTGTTAGTCAGGAGTGAAACTCTGGTCTCACTCTACCACAGCAGCAGAAGAAATCAAAATACAAGATTCTTGGGAGTTGAGGACAAAGTAAAAGAAGAGGTGGGGCTTTTTTGTTTGTTTTGATTTGATTTTTGCTGACTTTGCCAGCTGAAAGGTGGTAGAACAACCTTGCTAGTGTGTTTAAGTATCTCCGTCATGTGTGACACTGGTGACGTAAGCACATGAAGACAAGCCATGGCCTCCTTTATATCTTCTTGATGTTGGGTGGTTTCTTTCCCCTGCATTAGGGAGTAAACCTGGGGCCTCTTGCACAGTGAACAACATCTCTACCACTGAGCTATGTTTTCACCCTGAAACTAGACAAGACTCTTCTTTCTGTTTCTTCCTTTTTTCTATTTTGACATTTTCCCAAGACTACTTTTTAAATCTAACATAGTTTCAGGATAAACCGTTAGCTGAATATTAAGCTGAAAATATGAAGGAAGCTTCTAAGGTGCTTCACAATATGGACATTTTATGGACTGAGGCATTTATTTTGGAAATTTGATAACTATCTTGGTTTTGTAAGGTAGGCCAGAAAGCTGTCTTTTCTTATGGATTTCACACTATGATTCTTTCCCAAAATATCACCTTTTAATCACTCAACTCATTTCATCGAATGGTTAGATGTAGAAACTATTGCATAATGCTTCAGGGACTTGATGAACTATGACATTATATTTGCCTCACTGGTATTAAGCAGTAGTAGAGTTTTGTATGACTTCTCTGAGAAAAATCACAATGGGTACCAACTCCCTTTAATAATTTTTTTGATTCAATGGTCTATCCAGTGACAATGTCTTCATCTTTTCTTGAACCATATCCTTTCCCAGATGGTATTCAGAAATAGCTTTTATACACTTCCAGATACCTTTGGCATAGGCCATCATTTACTATCAATATAAAATTGGCAATCGATCTACCTCAAGACCCAGCTATACCACTTTTGGGCATATACCCAAAGGATGCTCAATCATGCCACAAGGATGCTTGCTCAACTATGTTCATAGCAGCTTTATTCCTAATAGTCAGAATCTGGAAACAACCCAGATAGATGTCTGTCAACTGAAGAATGGACAAAGAAAACGTGGTACACATACACAATGCAGTATTGCTCAGTTGTTAAAAACAATGACATCATGAAATTCGAAGGCAAATGGACGGAACTAGAAAAAATATCATCCTGAGTGAGGTAACCCAGACCCAGAAAGACAAACATGGTATGTACTCACTTATATTAGCGGTAAAGTAAAGGATAATCATGCTACAATCCACAGACCCAAAGAGGGTAGGTAACAAGGAAGGCGCAAGGGAGATATTCTGATTTCCCTGGGAAGGGGAAATAGAAGAGATTTCATGAGTGGACTGAGGGTGGGTGGGGATGGGAACATGAGGAATCAGGTGAGAGAGTGTGGTGGGGGGAGAGGACTGAAAGGGCTGACTGGAAGGGAGTTAGTTCAGGGTCAGGCAGAAACTTGGTGCAAGGGAAGCTCCCAGGATTCTACAAGGATGACCCAGCTAAGACTCCTAGCAAAAAGAGGGTACATATCCTGAACTGGCCATCTCCTGTGACCAGGCAAGACTTTAAGTGGAGGGACTGGAGCACCAACCCAGCCACATAACCTTTGACCTACAGTCTGTCCCACCTAGGGATGTGCTGGGGTAAGGGTGGCGCAAAGATTGTGGGACTGGCCAGCCAATGACTGGTCCATCCTGAAATCCATGTCACAAGAGTGAGCCCACCCCTGACACTGCCTGGAGACTGGATGGTCCAGACACCTAGGATAGAACCAAACATGACCTGACCGGAGGGGGAAAAACAACTCAATGGTAATGATGCCTAACCATATTCTTCTATACTCAGAGATTGGTGCCTAGCCCAACACTCATCAGAGAGGCTTCATCCAGAAATTGGTGGAAACATGCAGATACCCACAGTCAAACATTAGGTTGAGCTCTGGGAATCCTGCTGAAGAGGGAAGAAGGATGGTAGGAGCTACAGGGATCAAGGACATCACAAGAAAACTCACAGAATGAACCTAACCTGGGCTCAGAGGCACTCACAGAGACTGAACCAGGCTTACACAGTGATACTCTGTCTCAAAATCAACCAACCAACCAACCAACCAACCAACCAACCTACCTACCTACCAACCAACCAACCAACCAACCAACCAACCAACCACACATGCCATAGGCTCCTTGTTTAGATTGTACTATTCAGACAGACAAAGGCCAACATTCACAAAATTGTCTTATACAATTTTCCCCCTCATTTTATGGCCTAAAATAAAGTTTCTCAATCAGGAGTATGCTTAGGCACAACAGATTTTTTTTTTGAGGCACATTCTCACATAGCAGAGGATGACCTTGATCTTGTGGTAATCTTGCTTTCACCTCCCAATGGGTGGGATTACAGGCATGTGCCATCACACCAACTAAAAATTGTAAATTAGCTTCACAAAAATTTCAAAAAGAGTTCTGTTCCCAAGCACAGGTTATTGTTTATATTATTTATGCCATCTGGAGAGGGATAGCTCATTATTACTTTTTCCCAAAGCATTCTAAGTATGCTGTCATTGAAAGCATGTTTCTTTTTAGTCAACCACAAAATAAACAGCTATTATTAATTAATGAGAGATGATGAGCCAGATGGTTTATATATTGTTCCAAATTCTTATCACAATATTTCAAATCAGATCTTATTATCCCTATTTTGCTGAAGCCCCAAAGATTAAGTAACATGTCAAAGCCAACCCAGTTTGGAAGTTATCTGGTTGAAAAGTACCATTGGTGGCCCTGGTGGTAATCCCAGCTATTCAGAAGGCAGAGGCAGAAAAGTCACAAATTCAAGGCCAGACCGGGTGATTTATCAAGACCAGGTCTCAAAGCAAACAGTGTGGGAAAAAAAAAAGCTCAAGAAATATCTCAGTGGAAGCACATTTGTGCAAGGCTCTGAGTTCAATCCGTACCACCACCACCACCACCACCACCACCACCACCACCACCACCACCACCACCACCACACAGAACCTCTATTGTATCCTATGGTACGTCTGAGGATACTTGGTATCATGGAGACTTCAAGCACTTTTTAAAGATTTATGTGATGCGTATTAGTGTTACTACATGAGTGCCTGGTGTCCACGGAGGTCAGAAGAAGGCAGAAAGCATCTGATCCTCTGGAACTTGAGTTACAGATGTTTGTGAACCACTGTGGAGGTGCTCAGAGCCAAATGTGAGTCCTCTGCAAGAGTTATCTCTCCAGCCTCCTGTCTCAGAGCTATTTAACTTGGAGCACAGTTTCACTGATTTTTGAGATACTGTCTAAGAGTTATTACTACTTATGATATAACACCCAATAATTTTTCCCTAAAACCAAGTCAATAAACAGCAACATCATTAGATCATGTTAACTAAAGTTTTAAAACAATTTTTGGAGCTGGACAGATGGCTCAGTGGTTAAGAGCATTGGCTGCTTTTCCAGAGAATTCGGGTTCAATTCCCAGTACCCACATGGCAGCTCACACCTCTCTGTAACTCCAGTCAATTCTGGAGGATCTGACACTCTCCACAGACACACATGCAGTCGAGACACCAATACACATAAAACAAAAATAAATGCTAAAAACAATTTGTTTTTTGGTTTGCAAGACATGGTTTCTCTGTGCAACAGTCCCAGCTGTCCTGGAACTCACTTTGTAGCCCAGGCTGGCCTCAAACTCATTGAGATCTGCCTGCCTCTGCCTCCCAAGTGCCAGGATTAAAAGCATGTGCCATCACTGCCTGGCAAAAATAAATCTTAAAAAAAAAACCCAATAAAACAAATTTTAAAAATTTGATTTCCCATTACACCTTTGATTTAGAGTTGCCCACCACATGTGATCTATGTTGAGTTTCCACAAAAGAAGGATCACTGCCTTGTTTTCCTTGGTATTAATTACAGAGCACCATACTTAGTACATTCTACTTACAGCTTAATGTAAATACAAATCACATGTTATTTATTTATTTATTTATCTGTTTATTTATTTATTATTGCAGTACTAGGGATTGAAGCCAGCTGGCGAGGGCCTTGCACAAGGAAGGCAAGTGCTTTTCCACTGAACTAAATCCTCTTTTGACATTTTATTTTGAGATGGGGGGGTCTCACTAAGACTGACCTTGAATTTGCTATCATCCTACCCTAGCTAAATTTAACGTGTTTTTTTTTTTTTTGGTTTGGTTGGTTTTTTTTTGGTTGTTGTTGTTGTTTTTGGGGTTTTTTTTGGGGCGGGGGTGAGACAGGGTTTCTCTGTGTAGCTTTGGAGCCTGTCCTGGATCTTGCTCTGTAGTCCAGGCTGGCCTTGAACTCACAGAAATCCGCTTGGCTCTGCCTCCCAAGTGCTGAGATTAAAGGAGTGCGCCACCACTGCCTGGTTAAATTTAATGCTTTATACGGACTCAAATACATCATTAAAAAAAAAATCACACAAGTAGAACCACATAATCTATCTATCTATCTATCTATCTATCTATCTATCTATCTATCTATCTATCTATCTATCTATGTTTTTTGGTCTTGGTTGTGAAGACACATAAGGTGACATTTGAATTTTGTTTTATTTGGGGACCATTGGCCTACCCTTCCTTATCTAAGTATCACTGATCTCTTTTATAAATTTGGATTCCAATGATTCTGTTTTTAATAGATAGGCAACACATAAATAAAAAAAAAACACAAGTTCTAAATTAATACTTAAGACCTACACTTTCCAGAAAAATTTCTGTTTGTGAAAGGGGAAATTTAGTGAAGGAAGAATATACTACTGAAACGTTTCTTCAGGCAGGGCAGTGGTGGCACAAGCCTTTAATTCCAGCACTCAGGAGGCAGAGGCAGGGGGATCTCTGTGAGTTCAAAGTGAGATCTACAAAGTGAGAGTTCCAGCTAGGACTGTTACACAGAGAAACCCTGTCTCATAAAGGAAAAAAAGAAAGAAAGAAAGAAAAGTTTCTTTAGAACAAAAATATGTTCAAAACATTTAAATTTTAAAGGTATTTCCTCAAGAAATTCTTCACTGTGTAAAGGCAAAAATAACTCATGCTTGTGTTACATCGGTGAATTCTGGGTATTTTATATGTCATTGGTGCTGGTAAAAATGATGGGAGAGATATTTAACTTTATCATTATATACATATTGTAGTCCTGAAATGTGTAACAGATGAAATACCATTGCAGCTATTCCTCGTTATAACACATAAATCGTATGTTTGAGAAAAATGTCTAGTGTGTAAGAAATAAAATTTACCATACTTGAAGTCAAACAATTTAAAAGCCTGAAGCTACACCAGGAGAGTATAAGGGCAGAGCTGGAGAGAAGCCTAGGTGTTTACAGCGCCTGCTGAGCAATCATGAGAACTGGGAGTCTGGGGGGTCCCACAAAGGACTATAACCCTCTCCATGGAGGTCAGAGACAAGAGGACTTCTGAGGATTGCTGACTTCCAGCCTAGCAAGAAAACGTGAGCCCTGGGTTCCGGGAAAGCCCTTGCAAGCCTCAAATGTGTATGCAGAAAGTGATAGAGAACATCCAGCTTCTGTATGTGTCCATACACTCACACAGACACAGACACAGACACACATGTACAAGTAACTTTTACAAGAAATATATGTATATATCCCTAGTGACCAGAAATAACATTATTTAAAAGACTTTAAATGCAGTATATGAATTTACTAGCAGACTCAAATGCAATTAAAGGCCACCCTATTGGGGCTGGGGATGTAGCCCAGATCTTGGTTCAATCCCCAGAAAGGGAGGTTAAACAACAACAACAACAACTGTACTTTCCATCAAAGTCCATTTCTTCACTCCAGTAGAATTAGTGTTCCCTCGGCCTTCCCTGGGGATTGAACCCAGGGCCTCTTCTCCACACATGCTAGGCAAGTGCTCTACCTATGAGTTCGGAGTTATACCCACAACTTCTGTAGTCTTTACAGATAAACCGGCATGAGATAATTGACACAAATCTGCTTCATGGGCAAAAAGAAAAGGAATTAAAAGTGGAAAGAACATTATCGTTGGTGAACTAAGCTACCAAATTATAGGGTACAGAGTAATATAAAGTAGAAATTGTTTCTATATCATGCAAACGTGACAATATCACGTTTATGTATCGTTTAAACCAAACAAGGTGATGAGGTTGTTGGTAGTGGCTGCTTTATCAATTCCAAATACCATGAACTAGGAAGATAGTTCGCTCCAAGCTCGGAATGGACTCACCTGAATTAATGCATGATTATCTTTAGAAAATACTGAATCACCCGAAAGCAAAAGAGGCTCGCTTTTCTCGCAGCTCTCCTGGCTGATGAGCGTGTCTGCATAGTTGGGCTGCGGGAAGATCAGGTGACTCTTTCGGGAGCCCGCAGTGAGCGAGACCTCGTGTGAATAGGTCTGCAGGAAAGCTTGCACTCCGTCTACACCCACAAAGTGAGAGGCTGGAACGTCAGCCAATCCGGGTCCCGCAGCCCCGAGCAGGCGCAGTGAGTGCCAGCGCCGCAGCCTGAGCGCCAGCAGCACCAGAACAAAGACCAGGAAGACGCTGGAGACCGCCGCCACCGCCACCACCAGATAGAGCGTGAGCCCTGAGCTTTCGGAGGTAGAAGGAGACTCTAGACTGTCCAGATCCGCCAGGACGTCGGGGATGCTGTCGGCGATCGCCACCGTGAGCGTGACAGTGGCGGAGAGAGGAGGCTGGCCGTGGTCCTGCACAGCCACTACGAGGCTCTGCTTGAGGGCATCTCTGTCCAGCAGGGCCCGGGCCGTGCTTATCTCGCCCGTGTGCAGCCCCACCAAGAAGAGCCCTGGCTCGCTGGCCTTGATCAGACGGTAGGACAGCCAGGCGTTCTGTCCTGAGTCTCTGTCCACCGCCACCACCTTCGTCACCAGATAGCCAGGCTCTGCTGAGCGGGGCGCTAGCTCCACCCCGGTAGAACCGTCCGTAGGGAGGGCGGGGTACAAGATTTCGGGGGCATTGTCATTCTGATCCAGCACGAACAGGTTCAGTGACACGTTGCTGCTGAGCGGGGGGTCCCCGCTGTCCCGCGCCAGCACTTGCAGGCGTAGGTCTCGGAACTGCTCATAGTCAAAGGAGTGCAGTGCGTACAGGACACCAGTGTCCGAGTTGATGGAGACGTAAGAGGAGAGGGGCACGCCCTGGTGGCTGTCCTCAGCTAGGGAGTAAGTGACTTGGGCATTCTTGTCACTGTCGGGGTCGTGGGCGGTCACGGACGCGATGGAGGCCCCTCTGGGATTGTTCTCCGGGATGTAGGCCCAGTAGGAGGCCTGAGGGAAAACGGGCGGGTTGTCGTTAGTGTCTGCTACGTTCAGGGAGAGGTGAGTTTCGGTTGACAGGGGCGGACTTCCCCTGTCAGTGGCCGTCACTGTGATGTTGTAGCTAGGAACCTGTTCTCGGTCTAGGACGGTGTCTGTGACTAAACTATAGTAGTTTCCGTAGGATTTCTCTAATTTAAAGGGCAGATCCTCTTGGATGGAACAGATTACCTGTCCATTTTCCCCGGAGTCTTGGTCATTGACATTTAAAAGGGCTATTAATGTCCCTCGGGGAGAGTTTTCCGGGACGGAGCTGGTGAGGGACGTGATGGCTACTTCAGGGGCATTGTCGTTCACGTCCAACACTGTGACCAGGACTTTGGCCCGTGCAGAGTATCCCGCGTTATCGGTTGCTTGCACTTCCATCTCGTAGAAACCCGATTCTTCGTGGTTCAGCTCCCCTGTTGTTGATATTGTCCCCAAATTACTGTCTAGCTTGAAAACTTTAGCTGCCTTGTCGTCCACATACCGGAAGGAATACATCACTTCCGCATTGGCTCCTTCGTCCGGGTCGGTGGCATTGACTAGCAGCAGCTGAGAGCCCACAGCCACGTTCTCCAGCACACTCACGCGGTACTCGGACCGAGCAAACGCTGGTGCGTTGTCGTTTGCGTCTAGGACTGTCACTCGGATGCGCGCCGTGCCAGTGCGGACCGGGTCCCCCGCGTCGGAAGCGGTGAGAACCAGGAGATGCTCGGCCTTTTCCTCGCGGTCCAGCGCGCGCTCCAGCACCAATTCCGGGTACTTGTTACCATCAGCTCCGTTCTGCACCTCCAGCGAGAAGTGAGCATTGGGGCTGAGCTGGTAGCTCTGAAGAGAGTTCTTCCCGATATCTGGATCCCAAGCGTGGGGAAGAGGGAACCGCATCCCAGCGGCGGCGTTTTCACTCATTTTTATCTCCAATTCACTTTCACGGAAGTAGGGAGCGTTGTCGTTAATGTCCCTCACTTCTACTTCCACTCCGTATATTTTCCCTATATCTTCCATCAGAATCTCTAGATTTAATTGACACCGGATGGACCCCATACACAGCTCCTCCCGGTCTATCCTGCCCGCGGTGACCAAGCTGCCGCTCCGCGGGTTCAGAGCGAAAAGTTGAGACCTACCTCTGGAGACGATGCGGACCCCGCGCTCCGCCAGCTCGCGGGGCTCCAGCTCCAGGTCCTTGGAGATGTTGCCTACCCTAGATCCTTTCTCCAGTTCCTCCGGAACTGAATACCGTATCTGGGTGGATCCAGCCTCCCCCAGGATCCCGAGGAGGACTCCCAGCACGACCAGCACTTTGCAGTCCTGGCGCCATTCCGCAGGGATCATTGTCATTTGAGGAGTATTTCCAATCCTGCCTTTGGCCACTTAAACCAGACTCCGCTTTTCAGGCCCTGGAACCCGACAGTCAGGAGGTGGGACCAGCTCCTCAGGCCAGTTTCCTCCGAGAGGTGTTTTGTCTCAATCTATCTGCTTTGTGCTTTAGGCAAGCACGCAAAGCCAGCGAGCAGGGCTTCGCGGTCTTTTCCTCCCAGGTTGGTGAACAGCGGCACTCAGAGTCTGAACCAATTACTGCACAGTGTTGAACTCTGGGAGAGGATTTTTTTGGTTGTGTACCTTAAATAGCTCCACCTACTGTTCTTCAAGTGGAGATGGAAACAGGACTCGGCATTTCAGTTCTCTAATATTTTACCTACAAACCCACTTCCTTGACATTATTTTCAGTAGCTGTTTGTATTTTCCTATTTTTCCCAGTAAGAAAAAATTTCAGTAGATTTCTAGAAATTTCCTAAAGGGAAGAACTATTGTGACAAGTTGGAATTTAATACTGAACCCCCCCCCCAAAAAAAAAAACAACAACAGAATGTCTCGATAATATGGAAACAAAACTGAGAAGTGTTATAGCGCACATTGTCAGATTCATATGTGACAGCTAGTCATGTGACAAAGATGTACTAACACTTTTAGAGTAAGTGGAAGGATCCCAACTTGCATTACCTGGAAGTGGAGATAGTGTTACACAATTCTACAGATGCATGCATTGCAAAAGGACGTTTGATGTCGATTAAGACTTAGTAAAAGCCGGGCGGTGGTGGCGCATGCCTTTAATCCCAGTACTCGGGAGGCAGAGGCAGAGGAATCTCTGTGAGTACGAGGCCAGCCTGGTCTACAAAGCGAGTTCCAGGAAAGGCACAAAGCTACACAGAGAAACCCTGTCTCGAAAAAACAAACAAACAAACAAACAAACAAACAAAAACAACAACAACACTTAGTAAAAGAAAGTTAGGAATTTGAAGGATACCATAAAATTACCTTTTCTTGGGTAGCCAACCTAATTTTAATAACTGAGAATTATTGGCCATACATTTAGAAGCAGAAGATGTAGAAAAGATTCTAGGAGATGACTGCCTACACGTATTTCATGTGTCTAGAAACTGTATCTGAGAATAAACACTTTTGGTGATGGCTGTGGGACAGTAGACATTGGCTGACTCCATGCTTAAGCATAAACTTTAAGTGAGCTAGCCTCCAGCCTCTGTCACCATAGAATAAAACTGGAAGGAAACTTACAGATACTTGTGGGAAAAGAGTAGACATAAAAGTGAGATTAAAAGAACTCTGAATAGGCCGGGCAGTGGTGGTGCATGCCTTTAATCCCAGCATTAATTCAGGAGGCAGAGACAGGTGAATCTCTGTGAGTTCGAGGCCAGCCTGGTCTACAGAGCGAGATCCAGGACAGGCACCAAAACTACACAGAGAAACCCTGTCTTGAAAAACCACTGCCCCCCCCCTAAAATCATAAACAAAAAACTCCTAATATATCTGAATACTATTGCCAAATTATTATCACATCATAATAGAACCTTTTTGTACATACCATTTCTCAATTTATATTAATAAAGAAAGCCTTATAAGCTCAAGATATCGCTCTCCCAAGAAACAACTATAGAAAAACCAAAGTATAGTTTAAAGTATTTGAGTAGGACCAGCAAGAGATGGCTCAGCAGGTAAACATTCTTGCTGCCAAATCTAATTGAAGCTGAGTTAAATTCCTGGGACCAACATGGTAGAAATAGAGAACTAACTCCCAAAAGTTATCTTCTGAGTTCCACATGGCGCGCACACACACACACACACTCATTTAAAATTATTTGATGGCAGTGCATCATAATACTTCTACGATTTGAGTTTTGATGTATATAGATAACATGTTTCAAAATCCTGAAGCCTAATGGTACAGTTACCGGCCCATAGAGAAAAGACAGGAAAGAACTGAGATTGTGCAAATGAAACAGGCAATTGTGAGTACAATGTGTTTTAAGATTCCGTTTCAAAGCCTACTGTGGTGGCGCACACCTTTAATTGCAGCGCTTGGGAGGCAGAAGAAGAAGGATCCTTGTGTGTTCAAGGCCAGCCTGGTCTACACAACTGGACAACTGGACCCTACCTCAAAAAAAAAAATTCATTCCAAAAGAATTTGAAAATTAAACAATTTGCGAATGAAAGGCTCATTGAAACTCACGTGAGTAGAAGCGATAGAATCAGAGAGTATCTTGTTATTCTCCTCAGTGACACTCACTTCCACAGAAGCGTCCATAGAAAGACCTTGCGGAGGGACCATTTCTGGCATTAAGGTAAGAAAATGAGACGTGTTTTGACAATTGGAGGCAACATAGAGATCGTAGGAATAAGGCAGAGTCCCTTCATTGTAGTTGAGAGAAACCCCTGGTCTAGTCTTACAGCAGACGCCAGACTGAAAGCAGCCCGAGACTGCAGGACTGTGGGACTGTCGCAGGCGAAGGACGATGGCTAGAATCACAACGAAAAGGAAGAGTACTGAGACCAAGGCCAAGGCCAAGACCAAGTAAAACTGCAGCTCACTCTGGGGGTCAGAGGGCAGAGGATCATCACTGAGTTCTGGTAGGACTTCCTGCAGGCTGTCAGCAAAGATCAGGTGCAGCGTGGCTGTAGCCGAGAGCGGTGGCTGTCCACCATCGCGTACAGCGACCAGAAGGCGCTGCCGCGCCGCGTCCCTGTCGCCCAAGGCACGCGCTGTGCGCACCTCGCCAGTGCGCAGCCCCAGGCTGAAGAGCCCGGGATCGCTGGCCTGCAGCACATGGTATGACAGCCAGGCGTTGTGTCCCGAGTCTGCGTCCACCGCCACCACCTTAGTGACCAGGTATCCGGGCTCGGCCGAACGCGGTACCATGTCGAAGAGCGTGGAACCGTCGGGCTCGAGCGCGGGGTACAGCACGCGCGGTGCGTTGTCGTTGCGGTCGCCCACCAGCACGCGCATGCTCATGTTGGCGCTGAGCGCGGGCGAGCCCTGGTCGCGCGCCTGCAGAGTCAGCTGGAAGGAGCGCAGCTGCTCGTGGTCGAAGGCGCGCTGAGCGAACACCACTCCGCTATCCTGGTTCACCGACACGTAGGACCACAGCGATTTAGGTTCCAGGTCGCTGGCTATGATGGAATAAGAAACATGGCCATTGGGCCCCAAATCTGGGTCCGAGGCGCTTACTTGAGCAATGGAAGCACCAGGCGGGTTGTTTTCAGCCACTTGAATCAAGTAGGAGGCCCGATGGAAAACTGGAGCATTGTCGTTGATGTCCCCAACATGCAGGGTGACGCTTGTGCTGGAGGAGAGGGGTGGCTTGCCTTCATCAGTGGCGATGATGGTGACATTGTACTCTGGAGTCTGCTCCCGGTCCAGGACTCCATCTGTTACAAGCTTATAATAATTACTGGCGGAAGATTCAATTCTAAAAGGAACCTTTTCTTTTATGAAGCACGTCACTCTTCCATTTTCTTCAGAATCTTTATCGTATGTTTTGAACAGAGCCACTACTGTCCCAGGTTCTGCATCCTCGGCTATAGAATTGGACACCGAAGTAAAAACCGCTTCTGGGGCATTGTCGTTTTCATCGAGAATTTCTATTACAACTTTACATTC
This sequence comes from Peromyscus maniculatus bairdii, assembly GCF_049852395.1. Classification (NCBI taxonomy): domain Eukaryota; kingdom Metazoa; phylum Chordata; class Mammalia; order Rodentia; family Cricetidae; genus Peromyscus; species Peromyscus maniculatus. Next base: position 29,421,565 of record NC_134870.1, on the reverse strand, counting down.
TGTGGCCATGCCTCCACCATCCTTGGCCTCTACGCTCATGGTATAAGTCTTCTTGGTTTCAAAGTCTATAGGGCCTTCAGATTTAATTTCTCCACTTTGATGATCTAGGATGAAGTTATTTCTAATATCGTCTCCTAGTGATTTGAAGGAGTAGGTGACCTCTGCATTGACACCCTCATCCTGGTCAGTGGCCATCACCTTTAGCACAAAGGTGCCTGAGGGCATGTTCTCTCTAAGACTGACTTTGTACATATTTTGGCTGAACACTGGGGCGTTATCATTGGCATCAGTGACCTCGATTTTAATCTGAGTAGTGCCGGTTAGTACTGGTTCTCCCCCATCCACTGCTGTCAGGATCAAGAGCTGGGAGCTCTGCCTTTCCCTGTCTAGAGGCCTCTCTAACACTAATTCTGGGGCATCCTTGCCGTCAGCCTTGTCCTTCACCGCCAGAGAGAAATGCTCGTTCAAACTGAGCTGGTAACTCTGGAGAGAGTGTGGTCCTACATCTTCATCTATGGCAGATTCCAGGCCAAACCTAGTGCCTGGAATCGCAAGTTCATTGATTTGTAAAACAATACTGTTTTGGAGGAAATGGGGCGGATTATCATTTATATCTTCTATCACCACGCTGACGTGAAAGACGTTTAGGGGATTTTCTGCCACAATCTCTAAGGGCAGGACACACAGAGGGCTTTGGAAGCACAGTAACTCGCGATCTATCCTGTGGCTCACAACTATGTTCCCGTTCTCAGGGTTCACAGTGAGATACGGTTTCTCTGAGATAACTCTGAGATTCCGAGTCAGTAAATCCCGAACAGGCAGTCCCAGGTCCTCAGCGAGGTTTCCCACAACCGAGCCCATGGCCATTTCTTCCGGAATAGAATACCGGACTTGCTCCGAAAGCCCCGTGCAGAACAAAGGCAGCAAGAACGGAAAGAGTACTTGCCTCCACGGGGTCCTGTTCCCCAGGTTCACGCTGCGCTCCATCCTTCTCATAGCCTTCCGGGTGAAGGGAAGAGGCTTCACGAACTACTTCCACCACGAAGAAAACCCAAACGCTCACTCCAAGTTTGAGGATACCACAGTCTCTAATATGATTTGCTAAGCAGAAAATTCAAGTCCCCCCACTCTTTAAGCCTTCAGTGATCGTTCACAATTTCTACTGGTAGAGCCTGGAAGTCAGCGCTTACAGCTATTGGACAACAGCGGCGCCCAGAGTCCACTTATAGAATTGCAACCAGAAGCCTTTGCAGACTCAATGGGATTAGAAAGACAGATCTATGTTGGGATACAACCAACAAAGGAGTTTACGAGTTTAGAATTTGTCTGTTTTCCAGTGTTGCTATTGAACAAAGCCCCCCCAGATATGAGATCTGTAGCATAGCTATTAACCCAGTAATGTCAAATTAAAAGGCTTGTCTTTTCCTATCAGAGAAACACTAAGTAGAAGAACCAGGCAAGTATTTCCTCAAAACCACGTAGAAAAATAGCCCCACCAAGTGGTATGGGAAAACTTGAAAGTGGAGAAATGACGCCACATACCATCTTCAATCAGACACATGCATAATTGCCAGAGAAGGGGCATTCAAAACCATTTAGGGCACATTTGAAATAAAAATGGCCAATGCCCTAAATTATTTCTAGTTATAATATAGATGCATCACAAGGATTGTTAAATGCGCATTTACCCTTAAGAATTTGATGGCATGAGATGTGAGCGCATTTTCTCTTTATCTTATTTAAATTAACTATATGTTGCATCCTAACTGAACTTCCAGTGACATGCAACTTTCAGAGCCAACCTTTTCTTTTTCTTCTTCAAGAGCTCAGTTCACAGCTCCCAACTAGTTTAGACTGTGCTTAAAAACACAAAACAAACTCTCCTTACCAATCAAGTGCCTTGCAGCATTTTGAATAATCTAATTCTAGTTCAAGTGTAGTGCCTTAGATTTTTTTCTCTTTTGAGTTTGGAATTCCATAAGCATAAATACTACTCAAAACACTCAAATATTTTTCTTGCCTTCAAGACAAATTTAGGCACCTGTTAAGAAGAACTCCTTTCCCAACAGTTGAAGAATTGTGTCCAATCCCCAAATTTACAATGAATTACATTAAGATCAAATTCCTAAGTGAAAAACACAAACTTGAAAGGAAATACTAATGTGCAAGTAACTGAATCAAATCTCCAGACATGACATAGGAATGTGGAGTTTGATTTTGGAAGTGATTCTTGTGATCAAATCTCGATAAGTCTCTTTTCCTCGTTTGCCGTTGCTTCAGAGAACATGCATATTATTGGATAAATATTGAGGCTTCAATAGCGAGGTTCTTTTCTTTCTGATTACAGCAATTGAATATGCTTAGATGTAGTGCAAAATGAATTTAAGGAAAGAAAAAAGGAACTCAAGCTCCTAGATGGAAGAAGACAAAGAAAAAGAAGAAAGGAGAAGGAGGAGGAGGAGAAAAGAAGAAATGAATATGAGCAAAGTCAGCTCCCCCACCATCCTAGGGCTTTGGCCAAGGATCTTGCACATGCTAAGCACATTATTGACCACTGAACTATATCACAGCCCCTAAATCAATCACTTATACACCCCAAATACCCACTCTTATCTCTAATCATCACAAATCATATAAACAAATCTGAATTTGAAAGTTTGAGGGGTAAAAATAATTTCTAGCTGGGCGGTGGTGGCGCACGCCTTTAATCCCAGTACTCGGGAGGTAGAGGCAGGCGGATCTCTGTGAGTTCGAGGCCAGCCTGGGCTACCAAGTGAGTTCCAGGAAAGGCGCAAAGCTACACAGAGAAACCCTGTCTTGAAAAATAAATAAATAAATAAAAATAAATAAATAAATAATTTCTATATGTGGATTTGTTACCTCACAAACGTTCAAAAAGGAAAGGAAAAATAAAAATGAACAAGAAAAAAGAAAAAAAACAGGAAAAAAGAAAAAGCACTGCATCTAATACTACAGTAAAAGAATAAAAGAAAACAACATTGGCTCAACAGTCCGGTTTTTCTCATACAATCTAGTGAATTCACAGTAGCGATAGACAGGGAGCCTAAGAAAATGGTCCTGCATTCCCTCACCCAGCAAAGTCTTGTAACAAAGTCTGTTTTGATAGAATGAAGCAAAGATACAAAACTGAAATAGTCAACAGGATCCAAATACACCATCGACCACCAAAAAGCAAAACAGAACTATGCATCCTCAGAAGAAAACCTCATTACGAATAGTGTGTAGATAGATAGACGAGGAAACGCTGCAGAGAGCATGTTCCAGAGTTGAGTTAAATTTAAACATTAGAAGCAAATCATGGTAGACTATAGAGACACTGTGAAATTAAAATAAAATCTGTTTGTGAATCATCGAATTGAATCACAATTCCTTTACATCGATAGCCACCAATCATGATGATAGATAACAATACTGAAGTTAACGCACTACAAAGCAAGTCAAGATAATCGACCTAGCCTTTCAAAATCAAAAGAAAATATGCAAGCACCAAAAATGGACTTTGATAAAGCCCTTCTGAAAAAAATGTTAACCTGATGACGGTAAGGTACACACAACACAAACCAACGAATACGTTTTCTAAATATGTATGACTAGTTATTTCTACCCAAGCCTAATTTTCAAAACCAGCTCAGCAAAAGACCCTTCAAGACCTGTGCCAAAACAACAACAATTGGGAGGCAAAGAACTATATCTCACCTGACTATCTGTTGGGTCACATTTGCCTAAAACGGTAGCTGGGTCTTCAGCTATCAGGAGAGGCTCGCTTTTCCCACAGCTCTCCTGGCTGATGAGCGTGTCTGCGTAGTTGGGCTGCGGGAAGATCAGGTGACTCTTCCTCGAGTCCGCTGTGAGCGAAACCTCGTGGGAATAGGTCTGGAGAAAAGCGCGCACCCCGTCCACGCCCACAAAATGCGACGGAGGCATGCCAGCCAATCCGCTGGCAGCCTGGAGCAGACGCGAGGAGTGCCAGCGCCGAAGCCTGAGAGCCAGCAAAACCATGACGAAGATGAGGAAGACGCAAGAGACTGCAGTGACGGCTACCACTAGGTACAGGGTGAGGCCTGACTCATCCGGGTTGGTGGGAGTCTCCAGACTAACCAAGTCCTCCAGAACGTCCGGGATGCTGTCAGCCACCGCCACGGTGAGCCTGACTGTGGCGGAGAGGGGAGGCTGGCCGTGATCCTGTACAGATACGACGAGGCTCTGCTTGAGAGCATCTTTGTCCATCATGGCGCGGGCAGTGCGAACCTCCCCTGTGTGCAGCCCCACCGAGAAGAGCCCTGGCTCGCTGGCCTTGAGCAGGCGGTAGGAGAGCCAGGCGTTCTGCCCCGAGTCTCTGTCCACCGCCACCACCTTGGTCACTAAATAACCGGGCTCTGCAGAGCGGGGCGCCAATTCCACACCAGTGGAGCCATCAGTGGGGAGAGAGGGGTACAGGATCTCTGGAGTGTTGTCGTTCTGGTCCAGCACGTACAAGGTCAGCGAAATATTGCTGCTTAGTGGTGGGTCGCCATTGTCACTAGCAGTCACTCCCAGTTGTAGGGTTTGGAACTGCTCATAGTCGAAGGACTGCAGGGCATACAGCACACCGGTGTCTGAGTTGATGGAAACGTAAGAGGATAGAGGTGTCCCCTGGATGGTGTCCTCAGCCAGAGAGTAAGTGACCTGGGCATTTTCTCTGCTATCTCTATCAACCGCGGTCACCGAGAAGATGGAAGAGCCCCTGGGGTTGTTTTCAGGAATGTAGGCAGAGTAAGAGGGGTGAGTGAAAACTGGAGGGTTGTCGTTGGCATCTGCCACTTTGAGCAGGAGGTGAGTTTCTGTAGACAAGGGTGGACTTCCCTGATCTTTGGCGGTTAATGTAATATTGTAGCTCTCCACTTGCTCCCGGTCCAGCTCACTATTTGTTATCAATTTATAATAATTTCCATACGTCTTTTCTAACTTAAAAGGAAGACCATTAGGAATGAAGCAAGTGACTTGACCGTTTTCTCCAGAATCTTGATCCTGAACGTTTAAAAGGGCAATTACTGTACCTGAAGGAGAGTTTTCCGGCACTGAGTTAATGGAAGAGGTGACAGTTATCTCTGGAGTGTTATCGTTCACATCCGTAACTGTGATCTGCAGCGTGGTGGTGCTCAACAGTCCTCCACCATCTTGGCCTTGAATTTCCATCTCATAGAATCTGTATTTTTCAAAATCCAGAGGCTTTCCGACTAGAACTTCTCCAGTTTGAGAATTCAACTGAAATATTTCAGAAGCTTTGCTTTTCATTTTCCGGAATGAGTACGCCACTTCTCCGTTTATACCCTCGTCTGGGTCTGTGGCGTTCACCACGAGCACCCGAGTTCCAGAGCTGAGGTTTTCAGGAATACTCACTCTATACACAGACTGTGTAAACTTTGGGATGTGGTCATTTACATCCAGGACCACCACGCGAATGGGAACCGTGCCCTTGCGGATGGGATCTCCCCCATCTAAGGCTGTGAGGAGGAGGTGGTGAGAAGCCTCTTTCTCCCGATCCAGGCCTTCCTCCAGCACTAGCTCTGGATTCTTGTCCCCATCAGTTCCGCCTCTCACCTGCAAGGAAAAGTAACTACTGGGGCTGAGCTGGTAGCTCTGGAGGGAGTTCATCCCGGCATCTGGATCCCTAGCGCTAGGAAGAGGAAATCGCGATCCAGGACTAGTATGCTCGCTGACTTTGATCTCCACTTCCTTTTCCCGGAAGCTGGGGGCGTTATCATTAATGTCCATTATTTCCACCTCCACTCCGTAGATCTTCAGGGTGTCCTCTACGAGAATCTCCAAATTTAGCAAGCAGGAGGGCAAGGTATCACACAACTCCTCGCGGTCGATCCTGCCCGCGGTGACCAAGCTGCCACCTCGCGGATTCAGAGCGAAAAGCTGCATTTCGCCTCTGGAGACGATACGGACTCCGCGTTCCGCGATCTCCCCGGGCTCCAGCCCCAGGTCTTTGGAGATGTTGCCCACGAAGAAGCCTTTATCTGTCTCTTCTGGCACCGAGTATCGGATCTGCCCGGTCCCAAACGTCAGCAAGGTCCCTAGGAAAATGCACAGCGGGACCAGCGCTCGGCGGTCCAGGCTGTGAGGCTGATTCGCCATGGCTCCGAGTGAGTGCAGTTCGTGGGTTCTTGCGCCAGTTTATTTTTTTCTGAATTAGCTTTTGTGTCTACGAGGTTCCAGGTCGTCCGCATCCAAAATATAATCCAAAGCGAGCGGAGGTGTTTTTATTTCCAGAATTAGGATGCGTGAGTATCCATCCCTTTCGGCTTTGTGTGGTAGAGGTTCAGGAGAAGGACTCAATAGCTTTGCCCTCCCATTCCCTGATTGGTCAACAGCGGCGCCTAGAGCCCAATCTTATTATTACAACACTAAGAAAAATCGGAAGTCCGTTGCAGAGGAAATTGTCACACTCACCTTTTCCGTGAATCATACACAATTGTAAAGCTGAAAACCGCAAAAATAGTTATGTGATGTGATGTAAAATTCACCAGGCGCACTTATGAAAAGGGTAGATATTAAATGGACATGTTTAATTTAAAGTTTTGAAATACTACTGGAACTGAAAACGCACAGATTAGTTGTGATTCCAACTGGTTTTACTGACGGAAGAGACACGACATTTGTGGATGTGAAAACAGCGTGTTCCATAAAATCCTGAGGTAGGATGCATGGCTATTATTCTTACTACTTTTTCCCCCAAGGGTGTTATTTTTATTGTTTTAATTATGTGTATGTGTCTTTGTGAGTATGTGCACGTGTGAGTGTGGGTTCATGTGAAGTCCAGAAAAAGGTGGAACTGGAGGTACAGGCAGTAGTGATCCTTCAGTTGTGGATGCTGGGAACTGAACATGGGTCCTCCCAAAGAGCAGCGATGCTCTTAACCACCAAGACATCTCTTCAGTCCCCACCAAAGATTTTTTAATGAATCATTTTGTTTTTTAACGAGCAAAATAAAGACGGAATATTTCACTCAAACTTTGAATAGCATTATGGTTATCATTTAAAAGATAATAAAATGTAACTGTATTTCATGCTTTTTTTTTTTTTTTTGGTTTTTTTTTGAGACAGGGTTTCTCTGTGTAACTTTGCGCCTTTTCCTGGAACTCACCTGGTAGCCCAGGCTGGCCTCGAACTCACAGAGATCCGCCTGCCTCTGCCTCCCGTGTGCTGGGATTAAAGGCGTGCGCCACCACCGCCCGGCTGTATTTCATACTTATAAATGCAAGCCATTTTTAATGAAACACTCGCGTGAGCGTTTCATATACTTGTATATGTTAGAGGCCAGAGGACAGGGAGGAGAGAATCAGTAATCAAAGCCAGGACCTAGAGCATACTATACCCTCAACCCTCAAAAAAAGAAAGAATTAAAGATGTTTGGATAGTAGTGTATTTAACCACTGCGAACCTTTTGTTGTATGTGCTGGATAGAACTGGGAATGTTTCACACGAGGCACATGGATTTTGTCACCGAACCACATTCCCACATCCCTTCCAAACACAGGGATAGCATGAGTTTGGCCTGGATTTCTCCTAGGAACTTTAAGTTCCAAAAATAGAGCCGGCCAGGTGGCTTGCCCCTTTATTCTCAGCACTCGGGAAGCAGAGGCAGGCAAATCTCTGTGAATTCTAGGTCAGCCAGGTCTACACAGCAAATTCCAGGACTACAGAGAGAAACTTCTGTCTCAAAACAAAACAAAACAAAACAAAACAAAACAAAACAAAACAAAACAAAAACAAAATCCTTAAAATAGCACAACTATATTGGAGCACATTGGTTTACCGGCATTTAAAAAGCATAATATTAAATACCTGGTTAAAGGTCTTCTCGTCTGCTTCAACACTAGGAGTTAAAATGCTAGTCAACAGTGCTGAGGAACTATCTTTGTTGAGAATATCTTGTGTGGCTGGATAATCACCAACAGAGGTGAGAAAATTAAAATCTGGCTTAGCTTGATCTCCCGGCACGCACAAATTATAGGCATAGGGCAATGTCCCTTCGCTGTAGTTCGGTGGAAGTACAGGTCGAGACTTGGAGCCGAGAACTGGCCCCAAGCATCCAGTGGTTGAAGAGCTGGAAGACTGTCGCAAGCGCAAAGCAATGGCCAAAATTACCGCGAAGAGGAAAAGCACTGAGATCAAGGCCAAGGCTACCACCAGGTAAAACTGAAGCTCACTCTGGGAGTCGGAAGGAGTGGGGTGATCGACAAGGTCCGGCAATGCTTCCTGTAGGCTGTCTGCGAAAACTAGGAGCAACGTGGCAGTGGCAGAGAGCGGTGGCTGTCCACCATCCCGCACAGCGACCAGAAGGCGCTGCCGCGCCGCGTCCCTGTCGCCCAAGGCACGCGCTGTGCGCACCTCGCCAGTGCGCAGCCCCAGGCTGAAGAGCCCGGGATCGCTGGCCTGCAGCACGTGGTATGACAGCCAGGCGTTGTGTCCCGAGTCCGCGTCCACAGCCACCACCTTAGTGACCAGGTATCCGGGCTCGGCAGCGCGCGGTACCATATCGAAAAGCGCGGAGCCGTCGGGTTCGAGCGCGGGGTACAGCACGCGCGGTGCGTTGTCGTTGCAGTCGCCCACCAGCACGCGCATGCTCACGTTGGCGCTGAGCGCGGGCGAGCCCTGGTCGCGCGCCTGCAGAGTCAGCTGGAAGGAGCGCAGCTGCTCGTGGTCGAAGGCGCGCTGAGCGAACACCACTCCGCTGTCCTGGTTCACCGACACGTAGGAGGACAGCGCCTTTGGTTCTAGGTCGCTGGCTATGATGGAGTAGGAGACGAGGCCATTTAGTCCAAGATCTGGATCCCGTGCTTTGACTTGGGCTATGGAGGTACCGGGCTGGTTGTTTTCTGGTACATTTACCAGATAGGCGGGCTGTTGGAAGACAGGTGCGTTGTCGTTGACGTCAGCAACGTGTAGAGTTATGATTATGCTGGAGGAAAGGGGTGGCTTGCCTCTATCTGTGGCTATGATGGTGATGTTGTACCCCGGGGTCTGTTCCCGGTCTAGGATGCTATCTGTCACTAACTTGTAGTAATTATTGGAAGAAGAATGAATCTTAAACGGACTGTCTCCACTTAAACTGCACGTGACTTGTGCGTTTTCCCCGGAGTCTCGATCCCTTACTTTGAAGAGGGCCACAACCGTTCCAGAAGGGGAATCCTCCAATATCTGATCAGAGAGGGAAGTGATGATTATTTCTGGGTGGTTGTCGTTCTCATCTAGAACTTCTATAATTACTTTACACTGAGAAGAAAGAGATCCTCTGTCCTTTACCTCTACATCAATCGTGTATTTTTCTACTTCTTCAAAATCCAAGGGCTGGTGAGTTACGATGTCTCCAGTTAGGGAATCGAGCGAGAACACGTGCTGAGCTTCGTTAGCCACACCCAGGAAGGAGTATGTGAACTCCGCATTGATGCCTTCGTCCTGATCTGTCGCTCTTAGCCTTAGGACGGCCGTGCCTGGAGGCACATCTTCCCGAAGGCGGACTCTGTACACATCTTGGCTGAACACTGGGGGGTTATCGTTGGCATCTACCACTCGGATTCGGAGCTGAGCAGTACCACTTCGGGGCGGGTCCCCACCATCTACAGCAGTCAGCACCAGGTGGTGGGTGTTCTCGGTTTCTCGGTCCAGCGTCTTTTGCAGTTCTAATTCTGGGTATTTGCCACCATCAGGATTGTCTTTCACCAACAATGAGAAATACTCGTTAGGACTTAGGTGATACTTGCTCAGTGAATTCACACCAATATCAGGATCTTTCGCAGACTCCAGAATTGTTCTCATACCTGGGTTAATGGATTCACTTATTTCTAGGTTTATTTCATCTTTTGGGAATCGAGGAGCATGGTCGTTAACATCCTCAATCTCCACAACGACATGAAAAATATTCAGGGGGTTTTCCAGCACTGCTTCCAACTGCAACTCACACTTTCTTCTCTCTTTGCATATCTGCTCGCGGTCTATGCGGTCCTTCACCAGTAAATCCCCGCTCTCCGCGTCCACACTGAAGTGCAGCTTCTCAGCGCTAACCCGCAGCTTCCTTGCAGAGACTTCCAGGACACTGAGCCCCAGATCCTTGGCGAGGTTCCCCACCACAGAGCCGCGGTCCAGCTCCTCCGGGATGGAGTAGCGGACCGGTTGGCCCAGCGCGGGACAGAACAAAGGCAGCAGCAGCAGCAGGGTAAACAGTACCTGCGGGCGGCCGGGGCGCTGCCTCTGCGCGCAGCTCCCTCCCATTGCTGGCTCGGGTTCTCTCTAGGTCTTCGGGTCTTCACAGTAGGATAGAGCGCGGTCTTCCGAGGCGGAGGTGCATCTGGCCCCGTACAGCTGGACCCCAGTTTGGGTCTGGGAATCTGTGTCTTAGTCTCTTTGAGCGCGAGTTCCCTTTGGAGTGTATTCGTTTCTGCGCAGGAAATTCCAGCCTAGAGACTGAGGGATGCCGGGCGTTGGAGCCTGCTCTGCACTGGCCGACAGCGGCGCCCAGAGGCTCTGAGTGGAATTGCAGTCTGGCGTTTCATATTTTGAGGAATCTTTTATTTTATATTAAGCGCAAGTTGATAAGCTAAAATATTTGAATTTTGTTTCTTATTGACTTTGTTTCCATCGTGGAAATTTTAATATTAAATATTATATTTAATTCGTAAAAATATAGTAATTTTGGGTAGATTGAAAGACTGTTTTGTTCTAATAAAAAGGCATGAAAGAAAGTAAAGGGAAGGTACACAGATCCAGCCCATGGCCCACTGTTACCCAGATCACCCATCCACAGGAAATGATTATCACTCCTTTTGAGGAAAATTATCTTTTGTCATCAACTCTAGCTTTAGTCAGTTAAAAAGTAAAAACCCTTTCATCCATATTTAGACTGCAACCCTGGCTGTATTCAGTCATTCAGTATGGTCAGTCTTGCTCTAAGAATTTTTTAAAAATTTATTTTCATTTTATGTGCATTGGTGTTTTTGCCATGGGTGTCGGGTCCCCTGGAACTGGAGTCACAGACAGCCTGAGCTGCCATGTGGGTGCTAGGAGCTGAACCCGGGTCCTCTGGAAGAGCAATCAATGCTCCCAACCACTGAGCCTTCCCTCTATCCCTAAGAATTTTAATAGACTCTTTACAACGTCAAAAGAGTGCTGTTGAAGCTTGCTTTTTTTCAAATAACGGAACTGAAATATATACATAATAATTATTACTCTTGTGGGGGAAAGATGTGGAACAATAGTTTCAATGAGTAAATTGTATTATAACTCCAGAATGTGTACTTACCTTCCATGAATCTACAGTTAACCAAGTGTTGACACAAAAATGTCAGGGTCTCAGATGTATTGTGAGACTTGGTAGAACACTACTTTTTCTAGTAACTTCTGTAGAGTAATAATAAATCCAAAGGTCGAACCAAATACATCATCGTTGTCTTGAACTAAATGTGCTCACCAGTACCTCCACCAATCATTGACTTAGAAGGGTTTCATGCCCATCTTTGCTTAAATTCTGACACCCCCCCCCCCCCGCAGAACTGCCTTTTCTTCCTTTGCTCTTATCTCTTAGTTTATTTGAAAGTTCAGTCCCAGCGCTTTCGCGTTTCCTCTGAGTTTTCTTCTACATTAAAGAGAAATACCCTTATCACACTTTTAGCTTCTGTTCTTGGGAACACAGACATTACCCACCCCAATCCATATTTACCTGTTAGCCTTAATTACTGACATGTTTAATTTTGAAGAGAAAAAAGGACAGAGAATCCAAAATCTCAATTTAACCGTATAAATTCTTAGAATCTTCATTGGGCAAGGAAAGTCAAATTAAAAGCCTGTATCTTTCATATAGTAAGAGTTTATATAATTATATGCAAAAGGAAAGCCATATGGGTATGATTTTGCTTATAAAAATTCTAAGCACATAGTTATGAATTGTTGATTGAATATCAATGAATAACTTAAAATCTCTAAGGAGTATATAAGGTATTGTTTGAGAAATAGAACTGCAAAAACATACTGACTTTGTCCTCAAAGAACTACAGTGAACAGCCTTGGATGTGGCTTGTGTATCTGGTGGGGCTAATGCATTTGTTTCTGACGTTTACCTAATTTTGACACACTTGCCTTCAAAAGAGCTGTCTAAAGCGGTAGGGTCGCAGCGCTACCAACAGACACTTCCATAGGAAGTTCCCTTTTAGGAACCGCCAATGTTGTACTCAGAGCAACACAAGGTTCTGCATAGCTATTCATAACAACCTTATGGCAATCTGGGTGATTTTCATGATAGGTTCCAAACAGTCTTAACCACCAGATTCTACTCTTTAATGTTTTAGCGAGACGCAAGTGTCGCCGGAACCGAGAGCGGTGGTTTAAAAGTAGAGATCTAATATTTCCACCACCTGGATTTCAAGCCTAAATGTAGATCTGATCATAATTGTTTAAAGAAAAGGTAAAATCAGCACTCACTGGCACCAGAGGGGCATCTTCTACAGGGCACTTCGAATCATCTAACAGAGACAAAGGATCTTTTTTCTCGCAGCTCTCCTGGCTGATGAGCGTGTCTGCATAGTTGGGCTGCGGGAAGATCAGGTGACTCTTGCGCGAATCAGCAGTTAGGGAAACCTCGTGGGAATAGGTCTGCAAGAAAGCGCGCACCCCGTCCACGCCCACATACTGAGAAGCAGGCAGGCCACCCAATCCATCTCTCGAAGACTGAAGCGCGTGAGACTTGTGCCAGCGCCGAAGTTTGAGAGCCAACAGCACAATGACAAAGGCGAGAAAAACACAGGAGACCGCCGCCACTGCCACGACTAGGTAGAGGGTGAGGCTTGAGGCTTCAGAGTCCTGCGGTGGCTCCAGGTTGCCCAAGTCTGCCAGAACATCAGGGATGCTGTCGGCTACTGCAACAGTCAAAGTCACCGTGGCGGAGAGAGGGGGCTGGCCGTGGTCCTGCACAGCTACCACCAGACTCTGCTTGAGGGCATCTCTGTCCAGCAGGGCCCGCGCGGTGCGTACTTCACCTGTGTGAAGCCCCACCGAGAAGAGCCCAGGTTCGCTGGCCTTGAGCAGGCGGTAGGACAGCCAGGCGTTCTGTCCCGAGTCTCTGTCCACCGCCACCACCTTGGTCACCAGATAGCCCAGCTCTGCTGAGCGGGGAGCAAGCTCCACACCGGTAGAGCCATCGGTGGGTGGAGCGGGGTACAAGATTTCCGGGGAGTTGTCATTCTGATCCAGCACGAACAGGGTCAATGACACATTACTGCTGAGGGGAGGCTTCCCGCTGTCGCTGGCAGTCACCTGCACCCGCAGTTCTCGGAACTGCTCATAGTCAAAGGACCAGAGCGCATACAGGATGCCAGTGTCTGAGTTGATGGATATGTAGGAAGAAAGCGGTGCCCCCTCGATGGTGTCTTCAGCCAGAGAGTAAACGATCTGGGCGTTCTCTTTGCTATCCGGATCCAGGGCGGTCACCGAGAAGATGGAGGCGCCCCTGGGGTTGTTCTCTGGGATATAGGTAAAGTAGGAGGCCTGAGAGAAGGTGGGTGGGTTGTCGTTGATGTCCGCCACGTGCAGAGTGAAGTGAGCCTTGGTCGACAAAGGCGGGTTCCCCCCATCCGCGGCTGTAACTGTGATGTTGTAAGAGGACACCTGCTCCCTGTCAAGGGCTCTTTCTGTCACTAGTCTATAGTAACTGTCAATGGACTTTTCTAATTTAAACGGCAGATTCCCTGAGAGGGAACAGGTTACCTCTCCGTTCTGCCCAGAGTCTAAATCATGCACGTTCAAAAGGGCTATGACAGTTCCCACAGGCGAGTCTTCAGCCACTGGACTAAAGAGAGAGGTGATGGTCACCTCCGGAGTGTTGTCGTTTACGTCTTCTACTGTAACCAACACTTTGGCAGTTGCAAGATAGGCCCCTCCATCTTCAGCTTGGATTTCTATTTTATAGAAACTCATTTCTTCGTAGTCTAGATTTTCAGATATTTTTATCTCCCCAGTACTTTTGTCTAGTTGGAATTTCAACAGTTGTGTGTCCTGTAATTTTCGGAAGGAGTATGTCACTTCTCCATTGGCGCCTTCGTCCTTGTCGGTGGCAGTCACTTTTAGCAGCGGCGTGCCCACAGGCAAGTTCTCTGGAATATTCACTCGGTATTCAGGCGAGGTGAAGATTGGAGCATTGTCATTTGCATCAAAGACAGTCACAGTGATGAGGACTGTGCCGGATCTGGGAGGGTTACCACCGTCAGAGGCCACGAGGACCAGGTGGTGAATGGCCTCTTCCTCACGATCTAGGGCGTGCTCCAGCACGAGCTCTGGATACTTGACGCCGTTAGCACCGCTCTGAAGGCCTAGGGAGAAGTGCTTATTGGGGCTGAGCTGGTAGCTCTGCAGAGAGTTCACGCCCACATCCGGATCAATAGCTTCCGGGAGAGGAAAACGCATCCCTGATGCGACATTTTCATTAATTTTTACATCTAGAGTTTCTGCTTGGAATTTTGGCGCATTGTCATTGACATCCGTTACCTCTATCTCTATCCCGAAAAGTTTCACCCTGTCTTCCACAAGGATGTTAAAGCTGAGGAGACAGGGCGCGCTCTGGGCGCACAGCTCCTCCCGGTCTATCCTGCCTGCAGTGACCAAGCTGCCACCTCGCGGGTTCAGAGAGAAAAGCTGCGACCTACCTCTGGAGACGATGCGGACCCCGCGCTCCGCCAGCTCGCGGGGCTCCAGCCCCAGGTCCTTGGAGATGTTGCCCACAAAAGAGCCTTTCTCTAGTTCTTCAGGAACGGAGTAGCGGATCTGCCGAGCTGCGGACTCCCAGGGCATCCACAGGAAAAGGAGGACCAGTTTGGTGCGCTCTAAGAGATTCCTTTGTGCGGCCATTGTCTCCTGACCACGGAATTTTCTCAAAGCTCTCTCCCATCAGCCGGGCGCGCTGTGTGTTTTACCCGGTTCTTTTCTTCTTTCTGTGGCCTCAGGAGTCTCGGATGGAGTACCTTAAATTCCTGGGTGATTTTCGTTGCAGCCCAGGAGCCGTTTTGCGGGAACTGAGAGGCTTTAAGCCTTTGGACCCTGAGAATCCCGACTGAGCTCTGGCGGCGTTTTGCTCTTCGTAGGTGAATAGCGGCGCTCAGAGTCTGAAGAAGTTACTGCACCTACTACAGAATCTCAGCAAATGCATCTGTTGAGTTGTTTTATTTTATATTGATCTTTGATTTCTCTGTTCATTCTTTTTAAAGGGTGTGAGATTGAAATCAGGGCTTTCATACATGCTAGACAAGTTCTCCATCACTGAACTATATCCGAGCCCTTCTCAACTCGTAGGTTACTGGGGGAGTGTATAAGTTAAATTGACAATATTTACAACTTATTTCCAACAGGAACACACTTACTTAAAACATAAATAATGTTTATTTTTTTGTGTTAAAAAATCTCACAACTTTTATATTCATTCACATGAAGGCAATTATACTCCTTTTGATAAAATTCACTTTGAAAGATTTTTATTTTCTTTAATTAGATTATGTTGTTTAGTTTATAATCCTGTAAGAGGCTGACAAGATAGTTTATTGTTACTTAATGATTTTTAAAAATGTACTTTTTCTTACATAGGATTGTTATTGAAATTTTAATTAGGCTATTTAAAAATGAATTCATCAAATAATTAGAAAGTAAAAAGAGCAAATTGTATGGTTGCCTACCAAAGTGTGTTGTAATGGAAAGACAAAGATGTTACAAGCATTTCAGGCCCCAGAAAAAAAACCAAAGATGCAGTGATGTGATATTTCTCCAGTGTAGGGAATCAAAGGATGTGAGGCAAATACTCTAAGTTTTTATGCCAAGTATCTTTTTTTCAAAAGATTTATTTATTTTGTGTATTAGTTCTCTATCTGCATGTAAACCTTTATGTCAGAAGAGGGCACCAGATCTCATTACAGGTGGTTGTGAGCCACCATGTGGTTGCTGGGAATTGAACTCAGGACCTCTGGAAGAGCAGCCAGTGCTCTTAACCACTGAGCCATCTCTCCAGCCTTATTCCAAGTATCTTATTGTATCAGAGCATTAATACCAATATTAAGAATGTCTTCTCCTAGGCAGCTCACCTGGTAGTGTGAAGAAGGTGGACTACAAATTTGGAGTTTTGCCTGCCCACCCACACCCAGAAGGAGTCACAGGTTTACTTCTTTTACAGAGGAAACAGGGTGTTTAAAAGTGTCTCAGTCAGTGTGGCATTCTTCAGACATTTTGTTCTAGTTCTGAGAGGCAGGTCTTACCCCCGAGCATTGGAATTCTAGGTAGGTAATGGCCAGACCCAACCGTAAATTTTATCTTTTTACTTTCAAAGATCTTAAATCACAAACAGATTGAAAGCAAAAAGGCAAAAGCATCTCACAGTGTTCTTGGAAATCATTCCTTTCGATGTAGAGGAAAAGATTGAGAAAATGTGCAAAAGAAGTTCTAAGAAAAGGGAGGAGAATAATAGAGCTGGAAGAACTGAAGTAGAGAAGAAAATCCCCCTCGGGCAGTTATACTAACTTTTGGGGATCACAAAACCTTGAGAATGTGAACAAAACTTCAAGTGTCCTCCCAAGAGAAGCATCTGCCACTGAACAGAAGTTGTAAGATCTGTTAGCCGATATCCCAATCACCCCTCAAGGGTGGAGTTAAAAAAAAAAAAAAGAGTGAAAAATAAATGGAGACATCCAAATGCAGCAGAAATGATTTACAATGAATATTTTCCTGGAAAGGAGCACCGTTAAGATAGTTCAGCGCGCTTTAAACATTAAGACATATAAATTAGATGCATAAATTCATTTAAGTAGTGAGTTTGGATAGGCTACTCATTTATTTGGTTAGACGCCGAGACTATTATAATTATTATATGTATATGAGTGTTTGGCCCTCGCATATGAACGCGCACCACAAGGAAGTCAGAAGACGGTGTCAGATTCCCTCTGCCCCGGAACTACAGTGGTGGATGGTTGAGAGCCACTGTGGGTGCTGGGAACCGAATGCCTGTTCCTTGCAGAAACAACAGAGCTCTTCACCCTTGAGGCATCTCTCCAGCCCCAAGACTTTTGCTGCTTTTGTTTGCCCACCGGAGCCTTACAGGACAGCTCCAATTTGTTAACTTTTTTTTTTTTCACTGAAGGATAGATCAACTTATGAACAAAAACTCATCATTTCACCATTGAGAAGACGCGGTGGCAGTTAGCTACCGATTTTTCAAATACGGACCTGGATACCAAAACGAAGTTACTATGGATGAAACAAGAGAAACTAGGATTATTAAAGAATAAAACGAAACTTACCGGTGTCAGAGTCTCGGGATGTGTAGTCAAATCATCCCCAACGTGAAGCGGAATTAAAGCCCCAGGAGAACTACCGCAAACTACGTCTTCAGCAGAAGGCAAAGGTGCGCTGCATTTCAGGAAATTTAACTCCGCCTTTCCCGTATGCCCAACGCACAGATTGTAGGAATAAGGCAGAGTCCCCTCGCTATAGTTGAGAGAAACCCCTGGCCTAGTCTTAGAGCAAACACCAGATTGAAAGCAGCCCCAGACAGAGGGGCTGGAGGAGTGTCGCAGTCGAAGCGCGATGGCTAGAATCACAGCCAGGAGGAAAAGCACAGAAATCAAGGCCAAGGCCACCACCAAGTAGAACTGCAGCTCCGCTTGAGGGTCAGGGGGTAGTGGGTGGTCACTGAGGTCTGGCAGGGCCTCCTGCAGGCTGTCAGCGAACACTAGCAGCAGCGTGGCAGTGGCCGAGAGGGGCGGCTGTCCACCATCGCGAACACCAACCAACAGGCGCTGCCGCGCGGCGTCCTTGTCGCCCAAGGCACGCGCTGTGCGCACCTCGCCAGTGCGCAGCCCCAGGCTGAAGAGCCCGGGATCGCTGGCCTGCAGCACGTGGTACGACAGCCAGGCGTTGTGTCCCGAGTCCGCGTCCACAGCCACCACCTTAGTGACCAGGTATCCGGGCTCGGCAGCGCGCGGTACCATGTCGAAAAGCGCGGACCCGTCGGGCTCGAGCGCAGGGTACAGCACGCGTGGCGCGTTGTCGTTGCGGTCGCCCACCAGCACGCGCATGCTCACGTTGGCGCTGAGCGCGGGCGAGCCCTGGTCGCGCGCCTGCAGAGTCAGCTGGAAGGAGCGCAGCTGCTCGTGGTCGAAGGCGCGCTGAGCGAACACCACTCCGCTCTGTGCGTTCACGGTCACGTAGGACCACAGCGATTTAGGTTCCAGATCGCTGGCTATGATAGAGTAGGAGATGTGACCATTGGACCCCAAATCGGGGTCCGAGGCGCTGACTTGAGCGATGGAGGCTCCAGGTGGGTTGTTCTCCGCCACGTGGACTATGTAAGAAGACTTCTGGAAAGCCGGGGCGTTATCATTTACGTCGGTGATGTGCAGAGTGATGGTTGTACTGGAAGAAAGGGGTGGCTTGCCCCTGTCCGTGGCCGTGATGGTGACATTGTACTGTGGGTTCTGCTCTCGGTCTATGGCTCCATCTGTTACCAACTTGTAGTAGTTGCTAGAAGAAGCATGGATCTTGAAAGGCAGGTCTTTGCCTATCTCACACGTCACTTCTCCGTTTCCTCCGACATCCCGATCTCGCGTTTTGAAGAGGGCCACCACCACTCCCGGAGGAGAATTCTCCAAGATGCCTTCAGAAAGAGAGGTGATGATTATTTCTGGGCTGTTGTCGTTTTCGTCTAGGACGTCTATGATGATTTTACACTGTGTAGAGAGACCGCCTCCATCCTTCGCTTCCACTTCCATGGTGTATCTTTCTACCTCTTCGAAATCCAAGGGCTGGTTGTTCTTAATCACGCCTGTTTTCTCATCTAGAGAGAACACGTGTCTTGTGCTCTGGGCAGTGCTCTGAATGTAGTAACTTATCTCAGCATTGATGCCCTCATCCTCATCAGTGGCTGTCACTTGCAACACGGAGGACCCTGGGGGCAGATTTTCACTAACACTGATCCTATATTCTTCTTTGCTGAACACTGGAGGATTGTCATTGATGTCCTTTACAGTTATTTCTATTTGAGTGGTAGCACTGCGAGGCGGGTCCCCTCCATCCAAGGCAGTCAGTATCAAGCGATGAGACCTCTGTTCTTCCCTGTCTAGGAGTTTCTCTAGAGACAGCTCCGGAGTTTTGCCGCCATCAGGATTAACTCTAACCATTAATGAGAAATAAGGGTTGGAGCTTATCTGGTAGTCTTTAATTGAGTTCAAATTTATGTCAGGGTCAGTGGCAGGCTGAAGGTGTATTCGTGTACCAACCGACACAGATTCTAGAATTTCTAAACGCGTCTCTTTCTTCTCGAATTGAGGAGCATGATCATTAATGTCCTCAATCTCCACAACGACATGAAAAATATTTAAAGGGTTTTCCACCACAGCTTCCAACTGCAACTCACACTTTCTTCTCTCTTTGCATATCTGCTCGCGGTCTATGCGGTCCTTCACCAGTAAATCCCCGCTCTCCGCGTCCACACTGAAGTGCAGCTTCTCAGCGCTAACCCGCAGCTTCCTTGCAGAGACTTCCAGGACACTGAGCCCCAGATCCTTGGCGAGGTTCCCCACCACAGAGCCGCGGTCCAGCTCCTCCGGGATGGAGTAGCGGACCGGCTGGCCCAGCGCGGGACAGAACAAAGGCAGCAGCAGCAGGGTAAACAGTACCTGCGGGCGGCCGGGGCGCTGCCTCTGCGCGCAGCTCCCTCCCATTGCTGGCTCGGGTTCTCTCTAAGTCTTCGGATCTTCACAGTAGGATAGAGTGCGGTCTTCCGAGGTGGTGGTGCATCTGGCCCCGTACAGCTGGACCCCAGTTTGGGGCTGGGAATCTGTGTCTTAGTCTCTGTGAGCGAGAGTTCCCTTTGGAGTGTATTCGTTTCTGCGCAGGAAATTCCAGCCTAGAGACTGAGGGATGCCGGGCGTTGGAGCCTGCTCTGCACTGGCCGACAGCGGCGCCCAGAGGCTTCGAGTGGAATTGCAATGTATTTTGTTTAGAAATCCTTTCCCAAAATGTATATATTGCTCTGAATATGCAGCTATGAAATAGCCGCGAAATTTAATCTTACTACGGGATTACAGTGGATACTTACATGTTTAACCTCTTTAAAGACCATTATATATAATTTGAAACGTATACCACACTACAGAATATTATGTATTATGTTGTGAATCTTCACGTACAGATCAGACTAACCAACTTCAACAGTGATGAACCTAAGGCCCAATTTTGTGTAGTGTGTATTGAACTTTCTGGATATTCAGAATAAACTTGGAAGATATGTAGTGTACTTTAACACTTCCTTTTTAAAAGGAGACAAAATTAATTACCAGTTATTTCATTTTCCAGCCTACTTATATTCTACAACCTGTTATCTACACACATAGTTTAAGAGCATTGGAATTGACCATTTCCCACGGTCTTCTCAGTCATCAATCCAGTTACCTGTGTTGTGTGTTTTTTTTTTTCTTTTTTTAGCTAAGGGACAGGTGGGTGTGAAACCATGTGTCTCCAACCACAAGGTGAAGAGTTCAAGATTAGCCTGGGAGACATAACGGGACCTGAATCATAAAGCCAAGGAAACCAAACCAAGACAAAACAAAATTATCCTCACCTGTGCTCCTGTAAACCACCCCGATAAAAAACACACAAAAGGCATGAACATTGGAGCGGGGCTAGTTGTGAAGAGGAAAGGGAAGAGGAAGTGGGGTGGAGGTAAGGGGTGGCAATCAGAGAGTGAGTGTGATTGAAACACATCACACACATGTATGAACATTTCACGATTAATACATGCTAATAAACACTGAAAAGAGAAGTGATGTTTTGTGTAGACTGTTATCTACTTACCATGTCATAGATACATGCATCATGAGTATCTATGTTATGTTTTCCCCAAATTAACATGCATTTTATACTCATGGATTTAAATATAAATATGACTCCTCAGAAGAGAAATTTGAAAAATTCCCATACTGCATGAGTAGAAAATAAGATTCTCAAAGAATTCTCATTTCCTCCTATTAGCATAGAGAAGAAAGAGTGGCTTCTTTTATTTTGTTTTTAAGGTGATGCAGATTGAACCCAGAGCTGTGCACAACTCTAGCCCTGAACCACACCTGTAGTATTAAAAAAATGCTTGATGAAATTGAAGTGTCTATGTATCATATTAGATATCCATTATACATCATAATATCAGTGTCTAGATAAATTAAACTCCTTATTATGTACAAATCCCTTTATGTCCATAGAAACACCAGCAGTCAGCAACCTATCTATGCAACACAAGTTTACAATAGAAAAAGAACTTAGACAGTGCTTCTACGAAGACCTGGCTGTCCTGGAACTCACTCTGTAGACCAGGCTAGCCTTAAACTCACAAAGATCCACCTGCCTCTGCCTCCCGAGTGCTGGGGTTAAAGGCGTGCACCAGGCTTAGAATGGACATCTGAAACTTTCGTTTCTTTCCCTTTCTTTGCAGACACAGGTTAAACTGAGTGTCTCACACAGGACAGGCAACTCCTCAGCCACTGAGCAATGCTCCAGAGTCACGTTCAAGTGTTCTCCTGCATGCCATCTGTTACTTGAACGCTGGCCTTATGTTTAAAAACCAAGTAATACATTATTTTTCCTAATAGCTAAAATCCTGGAAAATCTTTTCAGAATCTTCTGCAGCATGCATGTCCTGAGACCAGTTTCTCACTCACATCCTAGCTACTCCCTGAGATTGGAGGATTGAGCCGGAGCCAAAATTAAATTCCCTATATTTGACAAATTTTTAATTCCCCATATTAGCAACTTTTCCTAGGCAAGCATACATTGAAAGAAGAGTGTCAAGCTGTTTTTCATAACTTGATGCTATAGCATTAGGAAACCCAAGCCTTTAATGCTATTACTATAAAGGATGCTATAATTTTCATCATTAAAAGAAGAAAAGGCAAAAAGGGCTTTGCTGGGGTTTTGAAATGATAGCTGAAGCTTGACTCACCCTCAAAAAAGATCTTGCCGGGCGGTGGTGGCGCACGCCTTTAATCCCAGCACTCGGGAGGCAGAGGCAGGCGGATCTCTGTGAGTTCGAGGCCAGCCTGGACTACCAAGTGAGTTCCAGGAAAGGCGCAAAGCTACACAGAGAAACCCTGTCTCGAAAAACCAAAAAAAAAAAAAAAAAAAAAAAAACCTTAAGCACAAATAGAAACAGTTCATCGAGGTGTTTTCCTGTCGTAGAAATAGAAAGGGGGGGGGGAGAGACTGTGGGTTTTCGGCTGCTTCCTCTGATAAAGGGGCACTTATTAGTTCACCCTTACAAAAGTGTCACACTAGAAACCGTGTTAGGAGCAGGAACTGCAATGAGAGGCATTAGGAATAATGATCAGTTAATGTCAGGAAGAGAACTCCAGCTGAAGAGATAGTAGAGAGCCACTGTGACCAACCAAGCAGCTCTATCCAAACAGCCCCATCCATGCAGGATAATAAGAACTGCCCCCATTGACAAGAGTTTCGTGATAAGAAAGTGAAATCTTATCAGCGATGTCTGACCAATAAACTGAAAGCCTAGACTCAGTGAAAACTTGAGTGGTTACAAATACTTAACTATCAACGTACGCAACATGAAAGCAGAGAGGCAATTATCATAACAGTAAAGGGGAAAACCCAAACTCACAGGAACCAAAGGAGTGTCATCGATAGGAAACTTGGACTCAACTGAACCGCACAAGGGCTCACTTCTCCCACAGCTCTCCTGGCTGATGAGCGTGTCTGCATAGTTGGGCTGCGGGAAGATCAGGTGACTCTTCCCAGAGTCAGGTGTGAGGGAAAACTCTTGAGAATAGGTCTGTAGGAAAGCTTGAACCCCTTGCACACCCACAATATGTGATGGTGGCACCCCAGTCAATCCACCCGGTGTAGCCTGCAGCAGATGCGAAGCGTGCCAGCGCCTTAGCCTAAGGGCCAGCAGCACCAGTACAAAGACTAGGAAGACACAGGAGACCACAGCCACTGCTACTACCAGGTAGAGCGTGATATCAGAATCAGGGTCCGCAGGAGTGTTGATACCACCCAAGTCAGCCAGGATGTCCGGGATGCTGTCTGCCACAGCCACTGTCAGAGTGACGGTAGCAGAAAGAGGGGGCTGACCATGGTCCTGAACAGCTACCACGAGGCTTTGCTTGAGAGCATCTCTGTCTAGCAGGGTCCGAGCCGTGCGTACTTCGCCTGAGCGGAGCCCCACTGTGAAAAGTCCAGGCTCACTGGCCTTGATCAGACGGTAGGACAGCCAAGCATTCTGTCCAGAGTCTTTGTCCACTGCCACTACCTTGGTCACTAGATATCCGGCCTCTGCTGAGCGGGGAGCCAGCTCCACCCCAGTGGAGCCATCAGTTGGGAGGGAGGGGTACAGGATCTTGGGAGCATTGTCATTCTGATCCAATAGAAACACAGTCAGGGACACATTGCTGCTGAGTGGTGGACGGCCGCTGTCACTTGCCGTCACCTGCATTTGCAGATTTCGAAACTGCTCATAGTCAAAGGATTGCAGAGCATAGAGCACACCGGTGTCAGAGTTAATGGAGACGTAGGAGGAGAGTGGTGCTCCCTGGATGGTGTTTTCCACCAAAGCGTAAGTAATCTTAGCGTTCTCGCTGTCATCGGGGTCGTGGGCGGTAACTGAGAAGATGGAGGTGCCTCGGGGGTTGTTTTCAGGGAGGTAGACTGAGTAGGAGGTTTGAGAGAAGGCAGGTGGATTGTCATTGATGTCAGCTACATACAGGGTGATGTGAATCTCTGTGGACATGGATGGGGTTCCTCTGTCTGTTGCGGTCACTGTGAGGTTGTACTCGGAAGCTTTTTCTCGATCAAGAGTCTGGGCTGTCGACAACCTATAGTAATCATCTACTGAGTTTTCTAATTTAAAATAGGGGTTCTCCGGGATGGAACAGACAACTTGACCATTCTTCCCTGAGTCTTGGTCATGTGCATTGAAAAGAACGATTACCGTCCCTGGAGGCGCATCTTCCCTCACCGGGCTAAAAAGAGATGTAATGGTCACTTCCGGCCGATTGTCGTTTACATCTTCTACCATAATTACCACCTTGGTCCGTCCTTTCAGCCCCCCACCATCTTCAGCCTGAATCTCCATTTCATACAATGAACATTCTTCATAGTCCAGAGTTTTCGCTACTGTCAATTCTCCGGTGTTTTCATGAAGATGGAATGACATAATGGACTGTTTGTCATTAATTTTCCGGAATTTATATGTCACCTTTCCATTGGCACCCTCATCCGGGTCGCTAGCTCTTACTGTGAACAGCAGGGTGCCCGGGGCCACGTTCTCAAGGACTTTCACGCGGTAAAACGGTTGGTCGAAAACAGGGGCATTGTCGTTTGTATCCAACACTGTGACCTGGATGAGCGCTGTGCTGGAGCGGCGCGGGTCGCCGCCATCGGAGGCGGTGAGGACCAGGTGGTGAATGGGCTCTTCCTCTCGGTCCAGGGTGCGCTCCAGCACGAGCTCTGGGTTTATAGTTCCATCATCTCCGGTTTGCAGGTGGAGAGAGAAGTGTTGGTTGGGGCTGAGCTGGTAACTCTGGAGGGAGTTCATGCCCACATCTGGATCAAACGCTTCTGGGAGTGGGTACCGTGCTCCAGGGGCAGCAATTTCGCTGATTTTTACTACCAAATTTTCGGCCTCAAATTTCGGCGCATTGTCGTTGATATCAAGCACCTCTACTTCCACCCCATAAAGTTTCACTCTGTCTTCAACCAGGACTTTAAAGCTTAGGAGACAGGGCGCGCTCTGGGCGCACAGCTCCTCCCGGTCTATCCTGCCTGCGGTGACTAAGCTGCCGCTTCGCGGGTTCAGAGAGAAAAGCTGGGTCTTACCTTTGGAGATGATGCGGACTCCGGGCTCCGCGAGCTCACGGGGCTCTAGTCCCAGGTCCTTAGAGATATTTCCCACTACATAGCCCTTTTCTGTCTCTTCCGGCACTGAATAGCGGATCTGCCTGGCGCTGGCCTCCCACAGCATCATCCCCAGCAGCGCGCACAGGAGGGTGAGTCTTCCGCAGGGCGGGCGTCTGGTCCCGGCAGCCATTGTTGCTTTTGCTACGGAATTTTCTCAGAATTCCCTTTGTGCCCACTTACTCCCTAGGCCCTTCTTTTCTTCCTACAACTGTCCGATGATACTCATTCCTCAGGAGAAAGTCAGAGCGCTCCAAGTTAAAAGGTTGATTGTTGCTATAGTCCGGGAGCCAGTTTGTAGGGTACGCAGGCAGGGCTTTGTGTAGTCGCTGACGTGAAAATCCGGATGGAGCGCGGAGTTTTTCTTTCAGTTGGTGAACAGCGGCGCTCAGAGTCCTAAATCGTTACTACACCATCTGAAACGTTACATCCCTTCCTTCTCTCTGCTCCTTTCTCAAGCCCTCTTCTCTTCCCCGTCTTTCTTTCTTCGTTTTTCTTCTTTGTTTCTTTCTTCCTTCACCCCTTCTTTCCTCCTTCCCTCCTTTTGTTCTTTCGAGAAGGTGTCTTACAGAAATGGAGTCGTTAGGCTGATCTGGATCAAGCAATCGTGCCTCAGCCTCCGGAGTACTTGGTTCTCTACTCGTGTGCCCCCATGAAATATTTGATTATCGATGATTGATAAAGAAAATAGTATTCGCTTCTTATTGTGATTTAAAACTTTCTAAGTATTTTCTTGCATTTATACTTCAAAAGCAATGACCATTGTGGATGTCTGACTTGTAAATGAAGTGGGATGATATTTCTGCATTAATTTCCCAAACATTTTGGTTTAACATTAACCTAAATCATTTAAAAATTTGGTTTGTACACACTCCATAAATTGTTACAATTTTATTTTTATGGTGTTTTGTTTTGCATATGTCTTTACAACTTTTAGAGGTAATTTTGATATGAAAGTTATACAACATTCATATTTCCTTCATACTTGTATGATACACATGTTCATTTCATAATTATATTGGCTCCATTTTTTTTCTGGCAGGACCTCATTATGTAGCCCTGGCTGCCCTGGAACCGCTATATAGACTAGATTAGCCTCACATTCACAGAGATCCTCCTGTCTCTGCCTCCAGTGTGCTGGCATTGAAGGCATGCACCACCAAGCATGGCTCATAATTACACTGAATAAGTGTACAGATGGATTATCCATTTTGAAGACATATATTTATTCATTTTAATGATAAAATTAATAGTTAAAAAACTTTTGTGTTATATGAATAATTTTACTTGGACAATATTTATACATTTTTCTTACCTTACATATTAATGTTAAAATCTTAACAAGACAAAGATGTTTGTGTGTGTGTGTGTGTGTGTGTGTGTGTGTGTGTGCTTTTAAAGACTAGGTCTCACTGTGTAGCCCTTGGTTGTCCTGAAACTCACTCTGTAGACCAGGCTGGCCTCAAACTCACAGAAATCTGCCTGTTTCTGCCTCCCAAGTGTTGGGACAAAAGATGTGCTGTCACTAGGGCCAGACAGGATTGAGGTTTTAAATTTCACATTCATGTAACTATTTAAACTTTTCCACTAGTTCACAAAGGATTTAGCTTTTGATGTGAATACATGATGCATGTACAGTTATTGGGAAAATAAAAATTAACATTTGGAAAAAAAGCAAGTTTCAATTTCAATTCTTCATTGTGTGTGTGTGTGTGTGTGTGTGTGTGTGTGTGTGTGTGTGTGTGTTGCTGGGGATGGAACCTAGAACCTCAGCATGCTAGGTAAGTGTTCTACCACTGAGCTGAGCTATATCCCCAATCCTCATACAGTTTCAAGGGCTGAGAAGTGGCCCAGTAGAAAAGAAGTTGCCTAGGTTATTCAATTTTATTTTTTTAAAGATTTATTTATTTATTATGTATACAGCATGTATGACTGCAAGAAGAGGGCACCAGATCTCATTACAGATGGGTGTGAGCCACCATGTGGTTGCTGGGAATTGAACTCAGGACCTCTGGAAGAGCAGTCAGTGCTCTTAACCTCTGAGCCATCTCTCCAGCCCGGTTATTCAATTTTAAAGTGGTCATACATTTCTTATTCTAAAGGCCATTTAAACTTAAGTAATAATTTAGGAAAAAGAACACAAAATACAGAATGAATATTTACTACTAAGAAGTAAATGGTAAGTGGTGTTATGTGAAGAAGAACTATGTTTTTAAGGATGTCATTTATGAAATTATGACTGCCAGAGGACACCAAGCAAAGACATAGTAAGTATGAAATGGCAGTTTTGTATTCATACCTAAGAGTAGCTTTTGGTTTTAAGAAGCAATAACTCAGAACTCACTACAAGGATGGTGGGAAAACCTTTGCGGCTTCAAATTATAAGATGAATCCAGTGTTTTTCTCTTCGCCCTTCCCTTTTCAAAGATTAGATGTCAAGAATCGGAGGAAGGCAGCCAGGTGGTGGTGGTGCACACCTTTAATCCCAGCACTCAGGGGGCAGAGGCCAGTCGGGTTTACAGAGTGAGTTCCAGAACAGCCAAGACTACACAGAGAAACCCTGTGTCAAAAAAACAAAAACCCCAAACCAAACTAAAACAAACAAAAAGAACCAGAGGAAGGGACTAGAGAGATGGCTCAGCAGTTAAGAGCACTGGCTGCTCTCCCAGAGGACCCAGGTTCAATTCCCAGCACCCACATGGTGGCTCACATCAGTCTATAACTCCAGTTTCAGGGATCCAATACTTTCCATGTTCTGACCTCTAAGGGTACCAGGCATACAAATGATGTCCAAATGTACATGTAGATAAAACACTCATGCACATAAAATGAAAATTATATATATATATATATACACATATATACATACACACACACACACACACACACACACACATATGAACCAGAACAAAAGAAATGGGAGTGTTAGTATCTTCAATTCTTTTCTTTCTCTCATCTTCCCCTTCTATTGTGGGCATCAAACTGAGGGCCTAGAGCATCCCGGAAGTAGTGCTCTACCACTGCATCCCAGCCCCAATCGTTCCTTTTCTGTAGGATGTCACAGTTCTCCCAAACGCATAGAACGCAGTGAGATGAGTCTGAAGAATTCAGCAACTCCCTTTCATTCCACAAACACACACAGTAGTTTTTGTGTCTTTTTAGGGGACTCATAAAGCCACGACTGTTAGGTGAGTCTAGGAAGCTAACCACAGGAATAACCGCAAAGAAAGTGAACTATTAGTGAAATCAGTGAAGGGAGATACCAATGAGTAGTTTCATGCTTAAAGATGAAGTTTTTTTTGTTGTTGTTGTTTGTTTTGTTTTTTGAGACAGAGTTTCTCTGTAACAGAGCCCTGGCTGTTCAGGACTCCCTTTGTAGGCCAGGCTGGCCTCAAACAGATCCATCTGCCTCTGCCTCCTGAATGCAGGGATTAAAGGCATGTGCCGCCATCACCTGGCAAATTATTACGTACTCTAAATTTAATGCTTGTCTATTTATAATAAAATGAGAAAGAATGGTGGCTCAGACTTGTAATCCAGCCTCCAGGAGACTGAGGCAAGAGAATCTCCCGTTCTAGGCTGGCCTCTGCCACACAGTATAGTAACTTCCAGGCAGGCCTGGATACATTGTGAGTCATGAATCAGGGCCATCCTAAAAGTTACCTAGCAAGACTCGGTCTCAAAAAAGTGAAAACCAACAGGTAAACTTCAATCACTTTGAACAAAGTGTCCACCTATTTTGTTGTGACCCTCTCAGTACTATGTGGATATTTCACTACACTGTAAACCTGTAACCTTTTGAATTTCTTTCTGGAACTTATTTTATAGCATAATTCACCTCACTTCACTGATGAAAGGAAATAGAGCCATTTTAAATTTTTTGAAGAGGATTCACAAGACCAGAAAACGTGCTGTATTGCTATGTAAATATAGACAGTTGTGTAGTTCAAGAAGGGGGAAGCAAAGGTTTGAATGGAACTCACCGCTGTTAGAGGTTCCGGGTGGGAAGTCGGCTCACCGGAATCACAAAGTGGAAACAAGGCCCCAGATGACTCCGGGCAAAGAAGGCCTTGTCCTGAACTCAATGGCTCACTACATTTTAGGAAATTATACTCTGTCTTTCCGCCATGTGCACCGTACAGATTATAGGAATACGGCAAAGTACCGTCGCTGTAGTTGGGGGGAACCACAGGTCCAGACTCAGAACCAAGTCCAGGCTGAAAGCAGCCCCAGACAGAGGGGCTGGAGGAGTGTCGCAGTCGAAGCGCTATGGCTAGAATCACAGCCAGGAGGAAAAGCACAGAAATCAAGGCCAAGGCCACCACCAAGTAGAACTGCAGCTCCGCTTGAGGATCAGGGAGTAGTGGGTGGTCACTGAGGTCTGGCAGGGCCTCCTGCAGGCTGTCAGCGAACACTAGCAGCAGCGTGGCAGTGGCCGAGAGCGGTGGCTGTCCACCATCGCGAACACCAACCAACAGGCGCTGCCGCGCAGCGTCCTTGTCGCCCAAGGCACGCGCTGTGCGCACCTCGCCAGTGCGCAGCCCCAGGCTGAAGAGCCCGGGATCGCTGGCCTGCAGCACATGGTATGACAGCCAGGCGTTGTGTCCCGAGTCCGCGTCCACAGCCACCACCTTAGTGACCAGGTATCCGGGTTCGGTGGCGCGCGGTACCATATCGAAGAGCGCGGAACCGTCGGGCTCGAGCGCGGGGTACAGCACGCGCGGCGCGTTGTCGTTGCGGTCGCCCACCAGCACGCGCATGCTCACGTTGGCGCTGAGCGCGGGCGAGCCCTGGTCGCGCGCCTGCAGAGTCAGCTGGAAGGAGCGCAGCTGCTCGTGGTCGAAGGCGCGCTGAGCGAACACCACTCCGCTCTGCGCGTTCACGGTCACGTAGGACCACAGGGATTTAGGCTCCAGGTCGCTGGCTATGATGGAGTAGGAAATGTGACCATTGGACCCCAAATCGGGGTCCGAGGCGCTGACTTGAGCGATGGAGGCTCCAGGTGGGTTGTTCTCGGCAACAAACACCAAGTAGGAGGCCTGGTGGAAAAGCGGAGGGTTGTCATTGACGTCACCAATGTGTAAGGTGACTTTTATGCTGGAGGAGAGGGGTGGCTTGCCTCTGTCAGTGGCGGTGATGGTGACGTTGTATTCTGGGGTCAGCTCTCGGTCTAAGGTTTTATCTGTTACTAGTTTATATGAGTTTTTAGAAGAAGGGATTATTTTAAAGGGCACTTCACCGTCTAGTCGACAATTAACCTCCCCGTTTTCGCCAGAATCTCCGTCGTTTATTTTGATCAAAGCAATTAGTGTCCCTGGCGCTGCGTTTTCTAGAATCATTTCGAGTAGAGAGCGGACTGTTACTTCTGGGATGTTGTCATTTTCATCTTGTATATTAATTTCAACTGTACATTGTGCAACCAGGCCTCCACCATCCCGCGCTTCCACTATTATAGAATATTCTCTGATTTCTTCAAAATCCAGTGTCCTCTGTGTTGTAATTTCTCCACTCTTTGAATTGAGACTAAACACTTGCCCATCTCTGTAGAAGGAATAAGAAATCTCCGAATTCACGCCCTCATCCTTGTCCGTAGCTGTCACCTGAAGCACAGTTGTGCCTGGAGGCACGTTTTCCGGAAGGCGGACTCTGTACACTTCCTGGTTGAACACCGGAGGATTATCGTTGGCATCAGTGACTTGAATCCGAAGTTCAGTGGTGCCACTTAGGGGAGGATTCCCGCCGTCTAAGGCAGTCAGGACTAATCGGTAGTAATTCTGTTGCTCGCGGTCTAAAGTTTTCTCCAACACCAATTCCGGGTATTTACGACCATCTTGTTTTTCTTTATTCACTAGTGAGAAACTAGGGCTAAGAGAGAGTTTATAATTCTGTAGCGAGTTTAAAGCAATATCTGCATCTTCTGCTACTTCTAGAAGGTATCGGGTGCCTGGTTGTGCAGACTCACTTATTTGCAGCTCTGAGGAAGTGTGCGTGAATTTTGGCATGTGGTCATTAATGTCCTCAAGCTCCACGCTCACGTCATAAAAGTTCAATGGATGTTCAGCAACGGCCTCAAATTCCAGAACGCACACAGGCTTCTTCCCGCAAATCTGCTCCCTGTCCAGCCTGCTGCTCACTAGCAACTCCCCGCTGGTTGCGCTCACACTAAAGTAAGGCTTCTCAGAACTGATACGCAGCTTTCGCGTCGGTAGCTCCTGGACACTGAAGCCCAGGTCCTTGGCGAGGTTCCCCACTACAAAGCCCGTGGGCATTTCCTCGGGGATCTTGTAGCGGATCTGCTCAGAGAGCGCGGGGCAGAACAAAGACAGCAGGAAGGGAAGGAGCATTGGCCGCCTCTGCACCCGGCGCGCCCTCTCGGCAGCGCCCTCCCGCATCCTTCTGGTTTCCCTTTGCTTGCTCACCAGTCTGGAGACGCAGGATTACAAGGAAGCTCCGTGCTGCGGATATTCCGGGCTCCAAATGGACTTTGATGTCAGTTCTGGCCCACGAAACGATTCTTCTTTTGCTTGGAAGAAGCGGTGTAAAGGATAAGGCGGAGAAAGGGCGACAGGAAAGCGCTCTGCGGCTGCGCAAGACATGGAGCTCCAAGCTCTCCAATCTGGCCAACAGCGGCGCCCAGAGTCCACAGTAGGAAACTGCAGCCTCTGCTATTTGGAGATTCACCCCCAACTAATAATAGAACAATTGTGCCTAACTAAATAAGTCATATTTTAATATTCACATACTGAACAACAGATTTTAAACCTCTTTCATATATCTTTTTATTCTTTCAAGATTGTTGGAAATGCCACACTGTTTTTATGCAAACCTACATATATTGGTCCATTCTTTGTGCATTCACTGTGCTTTTACCTAAAGCAAAGTGTTACCCTTTTGAGTGAGAATTTAATAACTAATATGGCATTAGTCTTACCATCTGAGCCTATTGACTATTAATTTCACAAATTTATTTCTTTTTTGGCTATGTTATATTGAAACTGCTTTTATTCCTTTTTTTATTTATTTCTATAATTCTTCCATATTTCTAAGTAATCAATGCTGTTTCATAATGTTTGGAAACATCAGTATTGTTGCAAATTATTTTTTTGTGGTTGGGCAGATCTGTCCCGTTCCTCAGATGTCCTTTCTTCCTGGTAATGTCAACATTTTCTTTATTCCTTCTTTAGGAGATACTCATTTGAGAAGACTGTCTCAGTGATGTAGCCCAAACATAGTACAGCCTGCTAGTCCCTGCTTTTCTTATTTCCAAATCGTGTAGTTTCTGTCTTATTCTTTATATTACATTAATTCATTGTAAAAAAGAATTACTGGGGAAATGCTTAGCTATTTGCAATACAAATACACATTATTTCTTTACCCATGCACTACACTATTGTAATGTAGTGAGTTTGGAAACTGGAGAAATCGAGCTCATAGTGAGCCCATTACATAAAGTTACTGAATATAATGACATTTGATTGAACTTTATACTCAATTAATTAGTTTTGGAAGTGATGGAAATCAAACCAGGGCCCCACACGTACCAGGCAAGAGACAAACAAACCCCTAACAAAATGACAAAGTGCCAGTGATACAGTTGTCTTCTCAAATGATTGTGCACCCAGATGTTACAGAAAGTAGGACGTTAATTTCTACTCCAGTGTATGTGCAAGATGGGGTGGAACACTGCCCAGACCTTGGGAGATATCCTTCTCCACAATCACAAAAGTCTTACCTTGTCTTCCACTTTTGACTGGTGATAAACTAGGAGTTAGCTTTATTCAAATGCTACAAGAAGGAATGCAGATAATGTGTATAACTCCGTCATTTTCCCCCCCTGGAATTGGTTAACTTATTTAGAATTTGTTTGTCATTCTTGAGCTCTTACCATTTCAGATGGATATGAATGCTCACGAAAGTCTACTGAAATGGATTCCTCAGTATTTTACAAAAGCTTCTTTTTCTTTCTTTCTGTTTCTCTTCCTTCCTTCCTCTCTTCCTCTCTCTCTTTCTCTCTTTCTTTCTTTCTCTTTCCTTCCTCCCTCCCTCCCTCCCCCTTCCTTATTTTTTTTTTTAAAGTTTTATTTTATTTTTTTTTTAAAGATTTATTTATTTATTATGTATACAGCGTTCTGCCTGCATGTATACCTGCAGGCCAGAAGAGGGCACCAGATCTCATTACAGATAGTTGTGAGCCACCATGTGGTTGCTGGGAATTGAACTCAGGATCTCTGGAAGATCAGTCAGTGCTCTTAACCTCTGAGCCATCTCTCCAGCCCTGTTTTTGTTTTTGTTTTTGTGACAAGGTTTCTCTGTGTAACAGTCCTGGCTGTCCTGGAACTTGCTTTGTAGATCAGCCTGGCTTCGAACTCATTGAGATCCACCTGCCTCTGCCTCCTGAGTGCTGGGATAAAAGACGTGCGCCGCTGCCGCCGCCACCCAACTGAAGGTTCAGGTTTAGATTTTGTTGCTTTTCTTTTGGAGGGAAGACTAATTACTGGTTCAGGATTTAGATTCCATTGGTACAGACCCGGAGAAGGTCTATA
Source organism: Peromyscus maniculatus bairdii (assembly GCF_049852395.1). Classification (NCBI taxonomy): domain Eukaryota; kingdom Metazoa; phylum Chordata; class Mammalia; order Rodentia; family Cricetidae; genus Peromyscus; species Peromyscus maniculatus. Next base: position 29,388,035 of record NC_134870.1, on the reverse strand, counting down.
TACACACACTCAACATTCACGCACTGGTTTCACCTCCTGCCAAGTTCCCTATTTCAAAATGTGCTTGTGGTTTGAGGTATATAAGCAGTAGCGAAGTCTAGTGAATGCTGATTAGAGAAGCTGGCCTCAAAAGATGTTTAAAGCTGAGAAACCTTGCAGTGCCTACTTGTAGACTAATATAATTGTGACATATTTGATGATTACTAAGGTAATTACTGAGGATTTGGAAATCTCAATTACTTTTCTGTAGTGCTAACAGAATATACATGTGTACAAGTAGAAAACGTATTGTGTGTGGTAGATAATTAGTTCTTAACCAAATGAGTAATGAAAATAATGGGATGTTTTAAAGGTTGAACAATGTCTTGTCTAAGATTTTGTTGTTGTTTTGTTTTTCTTTTTTTTTCTTTTTTTTTTTTGAGACAGGGTTTCTCTGTAGCTTTGGAGCCTGTCCTGGACTAGCTCTGTAGCCCAGGCTGGCCTCGAACTCACAGAGATCTGCCTGCCTCTGCCTCCCAGAGTGCTGGGATTACAGGAGTGTGCCACCACCGCCCGGCCCTTGTTTTGTTTTTCGAGACAGGGTTTCTCTGTGTAGCTTTGGTGCCTGTCCTGGATCTTGCTTTGTAGACCAGGCTGGGCTCGAACTCGCAGAGATCTGCTTGCCTCTGCCTCCCAAGTGCTGGGATAAAAGGCATGTGCCACTGGCCTTGTCTAGGCTTTTTGCACGGGCCTTTTGTGGTGTGTTTTGAGACAGAGTGTCACATAGCATAAGCTAGCCTTGAACTTAATAAAGCACCAGAGGATGACCTTGAACTTGTGATCCTCCTGCTGTCACCCCACCCCCATGTGCTAGGATTACAAACATGTGCTACCCTGCTCAGTTTATGTGGTGGTGGGGATCAAACTCAGGACTTGTGCAAGCTAGAAAAGCACTCTGACAACCAACTTACATCCCCAGGCCTTGTCCAACCCCCTTGAAAACAAGCTTTTCAACACCTATGACTTTTAAGTGTTTGGTTTTACATTACCATCATTTAAACGCACACAAAACTTTTGGCATATCTCAAAATTCCTCTGAGAATCAGAGAACCGAACTTACCAGAGCACAAGCATCTTCATCCTTACTCTCATGAAAATCGATGGCTGTTAATAAAGAATCATTTTTCTCACTGCTTTCTTGGTTAATGAGCATGTCTGCGTAGTTGGGCTGAGGAAAGATAATGTGGCTTGTCCGGGAGCCTGAAGTGAGGGAGACTTCATGAGAATAGGTTTGCAGGAAAGCTTGTACCCCGTCAATGCCCACAAAATGTGAGGGAGGTGCAGGGGCCAATCCACCTCTGGAGCCCTGGAACTGGCGAGACTTCTGCCAGCGCTGAAGTCTGAGGGCCAGGAGGACAATGACAAAGACGAGGAAGACACAGGAGACCACAGCCACTGCCACCACCAGGTGGAGCGTGAGATCAGAGTCCTCTGGGGCCCCGGGGGTCCTAATGCTGCTCAAGTCAGCCAGCACTTCAGGGATGCTGTTAGCCACCGCCACCGTGAGCGTCACAGTGGCGGAGAGAGGGGGCTGGCCGTGGTCCTGCACTGCCATCACCAGGTTCTGTTTGAGGGCATCTCTGTCCAGCAGGACCCTCGCGGTGCGCACCTCGCCCGTGTGCAGCCCTACAGAGAAGAGCCCTGGCTCGCTGGCCTTGAGCAGGCGGTAGGACAGCCAGGCGTTCTGTCCCGAGTCTCTGTCCACCGCCACCACCTTGGTCACCAGGTATCCAGGCTCTGCAGAGCGGGGAGCCAGTTCCACGCCAGTGGAGCCATCTGTGGGGAGGCCAGGGTATAGAATCTCAGGGGCATTGTCATTCTGGTCCAACACAAACAGGCTTAGCGACACATTGCTGCTGAGTGGAGGGTTCCCACTGTCACTGGCAATAACCAATAACTGCAGGTCTTGGATCTTCTCAAAGTCAAAAGACTGTAGTGCATACAGGACGCCAGTGTCTGAGTTGATGGAGACGTAAGAGGACAAAGGCACTCCCTGTACGGTGTCCTCAGACACAGAGTAAGTGACCTGGGCATTTTCCTGGCTGTCGGGGTCATGTGCAGTCAACGAGAAGATGGAAGCCCCTCTCAGGTTGTTCTCTGGGATGTAGGCTGTGTAGGAGGTGTGAGGAAAGCGAGGAGGGTTGTCATTGGTGTCCGCCACAATCAGGGCAATGTGCGTTTCAGTAGACAGAGGTGGAGTTCCTAGATCTGCAGCTATCACTGTGATATTGTAGAGCGAGACCTTTTCTCGGTCCAAATATTTCCATGTCACCAATCTGTAATAGTTGTCTATTGACTTTTCTAATTTAAAAGGTAAGTTCTCATGTGTGGAACAGACAACTTGGCCGTTCTTTCCAGAGTCTCGGTCATGCACGTTCAGGAAGGCAATCACTGTACCAGGAAGAGAATTTTCCAACACTGGGCTAAACAGCGATGTAATGGTCACTTCCGGCCGATTATCATTTACATCTTCTACCATAATTATCACTTTGCTCCTCCCCAGAAGCGCCCCCACATCTTCGGCCTGAATCTCCATTTCATACAATGAACATTCTTCATAGTCCAGAGTTTTCGCTACTGTCATTTCTCCCGTGTTTTCATGAAGATGGAATAACAAGGACTGTTTGTCATTAATTTTCTGGAATTTGTATGTCACTTTCCCATTGGCACCCTCATCCGGGTCGCTAGCTCTTACCGTGAGCAGCAGGGTGCCCGGGGCCACGTTCTCAAGGACTTTCACGCGGTAAACCGGTTGGTCGAAAACAGGGGCATTGTCGTTTGTATCCAACACTGTGACCTGGATGAGCGCTGTGCTGGAGCGGCGAGGGTCGCCGCCGTCAGAGGCCGTGAGGACCAGGTGGTGAATGGGCTCTTCTTCTCGGTCCAGGGTGCGCTCCAGCACCAGCTCTGGGTTTATAGCCCCGTGGTCTCCCCTTTGCATGTCCAGAGAGAAGTGTTGGTTGGGGCTGAGCTGGTAACTCTGGAGGGAGTTCATGCCCACATCTGGATCAACAGCCTTTGGGAGTGGATACCGTGTTCCAGGGGCAGCGATTTCATTAATTTTCACTTCCACATCTTCAACATGGAACTTCGGATTATTATCGTTAATATCAACTATTTCGATTTCTACCCCAAAGAGTTTTCCTTTGTCCTCAACTAGAATGTTAATATTTACAAGACAGGGCGCGCTCTGAGCGCACAGCTCCTCCCGGTCTATCCTGCCTGCGGTGACCAAGCTGCCGCTCCGCGGGTTCAGGGAGAAAAGCTGAGACCTACCTCTGGAGACGATGCGGACCCCGCCCTCCGCCAGCTCGCCCGACTCCAGCCCCAGGTCCTTGGAGATGTTACCCACGACCGTGCCTTTGTCTGTCTCTTCTGGCACCGAGTAGCGAATCTGTCCTAGCCCGATCTGGCACAGCGTCCCCATCAGCGTACACAACAGGACCAGCTCGCCGCGCCGGTGTTGATTCTTGGAAGCGGCCATTGTTCATTCGCGAAAGAACCCCTTCAGTCTTCACAGGGCATAGGCGGCTGGTTTACCTTTCTTTGGTTGTGGTGATGGAAACAGTAATCTTATGGAAAGCTGGAGAGCCACAAATCTAGGGACGGAATTTCACCGCAGTCCCGCAGTTGGACTCTGGAATCTGCCAGTCTGATTTTGTCAGCGCTGAGAATTCGATGGCTTTTCCTGTGCATTGCTCTCCCAGCAGGTGAACAGCGGCGCTTAGAGTCCTAAATTGTTACTGCACTTAAATGCAGTTATTTAAGCCTTACAAGTTAGGCGCTTTTCATTACTTTTAAGTTTAAATTTGTTCCTAAATACATATTTTAGAAGAAGGTGCAAGTGTGTGTGCGCGCGCGAAAAGGTGTGGATATATTAATTATTAGATTTGTGGGTTAGCATTACATCAAATGACTGATTACATTACATCAAAAGAACCTTCACTTCTAAAAGCAAACAGGGCAGTTTTAATTCCCATTGTTTTCTAGCTTTGTGCGAATGTTTTCAATGTATATGACTTAACTAAGAACTCTGTTTTTAGACTAAAACAGACCCATTAGAGATGATTATTTGGAGATTGTTTTTATCTGGTTTAAACTAACCATCGTAGTAGACTTCCACAGAGTTGGTGATTTTACCATTCCTTTCTAAATTCTATTTTAATTACACACCGATAAATTTTCAGATGAACGGTGTGAAATTTTAACAGGACAAACACTTTTACGATTCAAAAATTTTAAAACAGAGATTATACTGACTTGTTATTTTATTTAAATCACTGATTTCTTCCTAGTTGAAAGATACTTGAAAGGAACAGATAAAGACAACAATTAAAAGTAAAACTCTATCCCTCCCTTTGTGGGGGGTAGCTTTTTTGAGGTCTAACTATGTAGCTCTGATTGTCCTGGAACTCACTCTGTAGACCAGACAGAGCTCCATCTGCCTCTGCCTCCTGGTGCTGGGATTAAAAGTGTGTACCACCAAGCAATAATTATATTTTAAACCAGATTACTGTTTAAGGGACACACACACACACACACACACACACACACACACACACACACACACACACGGTTTTCTCCAAAGAACAACAAAAAGTGAGGAACATATAATTTTCACAAGAAGCCAAACAGTAAACGCCACTAGAAAACGCTTTCCATCAATAGTTTGAAGTGGTCAGTAACTGAAGCAGGTGCTATGGACTGCCCAGCAAGAGTGACCCGATGATGACCTTTTGTATACATTATTATTTTTTATATACACATCAGATTGGCAAGTTTGTCTGAAAGTTTGAAAAAATTGAAGACTATTTCCCTCCTAGAGGTAGTCTAATTTGTAGAAGACCTCTACATGTCTTGGTTTAGGAGCACAATGAGAAGACAGTGAATTTTCTGTGAGAGTCCATCCAGAGGGCTCAGCAGACAGAAGCATTTGCCTCCCAAGCCTTGTGACATGCGTTCTATCCTTGGAAGCCGAATGAGAGGTGGAAGGAAAGAGTGAAATCTACAAAGTTGTCCCCTGACCTGCACATCCACCCCCACACCATGTACATACAGACAATACTAGTCATTTTTAAATTATGTGTTGGAGCGTGTCAGGGAGGAACAGAGGGAAAGCATTGTTCATCTCTTCTCCTGTGGGGGAGTCCACTGAATGAGCATCAGTACAAAGAAACCCTCAAAAACCTATGCTTCAAGCAATGACAGCCTCCTTTTGACCTTCTGGGTTTTTAGTTGTTTGTTTAGAAAGGGTCTCATATAGCCCGGGCTTGCTTTGCCTCTATTTCCCAATTGCTGGCATTATATACATGTATTATCAAACCTTTTGATCTTCTGATGAATACTGAGCCTTCTGCTAAGTAACTGACCACACATAATATATTGCACAAAATTACAAGGGACCATGTACATGAAGCTAAGCTTAAGAGATCTTATTCTGGGAGTCTCTGGTGGGAAAGGAATTAATCACAAGAAACAAAACAGATTATAGAAACTGTAGCAGCTACATCAGTAGAAAATATTTGTTTGTTTTTTGTTTTCCTTAAGGATTATTTCAGTGACTTTTTTTTTTGGTTTTGAGTATAGTATTTTGTTTGCATGTATGTCTGTGTACCACTTTCATGTCTAGTACCCATGGAGACCAGAAGAGGGCATCATATCTCCATGTAACTAGAGTTACAGACAATTGTGAGCCACCGTGTGGGTTCTGGGATTTGAACCCAGGTCCTCTGAAAGAGCAGCCAGTGTTCTTAACTGCTGAGCCTCAATGACCTTTTTGCTGTGGACTAATCCTTCTGTACACTGTGAATATGTATTACTCTCATTAGTTAATAAAGAGCCGACTGACTGGTAGCCAGGCAGGAAGTATAGGTGGGACAGCCAAACTGAGAACGCTGGGAGGAAGAAGGGTGGAGTCAGAGGAGTTGCTGGCCGATGCAGAGGGAGCAGGAGATGAACGTGTCACACTAATAAAGGTACCACAACATGGCAGAGAGTAAATAAGGAATATGGGTTAATTTAAAATGTAAGAGCTAGTTAGTAATAAGCCTCAGCTATTGACTGAGCATTTACAATTAATATAAGCCTCAGAGTGGTTATTCGGGAATAGGCTGCTGTGGGATTCTGCATGATGTGAATACATGTTGCTCTCATTGATTGGTAAATAAAACTGTTTTGATCTACATCTAGGCAGAAAAGGCAGGGCAGAAAAGCCAAACTGAGATACAGGAAGAAGGAAGGGCAGAGTCAAGAGAGATGCCAGCCAGCTGCCAAGGAAGAAAGACATATAGAAAATGAGGTAATAAGCCACGAACCACATGGCAAATCATAGAAAAGAAATATGGGTTAATTTAAATGTAAGAGCTAACTAGTATTAAACCTGAGTCATCAGCCAAACATTTATAATTAACATAAACTTCTGTGTATTTATTTGGGACCAGGCAATCAGGACAGAAAGGCTCCACCTCCAGTTACAACAGGCAGTCGGGACAAGAAACTTCCAATTACAACTTTTTTTGTTTGTTTTGGTTTTAGTTTTTCTAGACAGGGTTTCTCTGTGTAGCCCTGCCTGTGCTGGAACTCTCTCTGTAGGACTAGGCTGGCCTCAAACTCAGAGATCCACCTGCTCTGCCTCCCGAGTGCTGGGATTAAAGATGTGAACCACCACATCCAGCTCAATGACTGCTTTTATACTTACAGTATGTCCAAGCCACAATAAGTCTTCATCTTGTATTAAGCAACAGGAAGGAAATTCATGGAAAAATCTCATTAAATTCTAAGGAGAGTCAGTAGATTTTTCACACTGTAGTTAAGACCACCTACTGAACACCCGAGGTTGGTACATTATACTTACAAGGCACAGAAGTGCTCATACCTTATTATTTGAAGAATTATATGGTCACTGTTCAAGATTATTTATTTATTTAATGAGTATTGGTTTTATCTGCATGTGTGTCTGAGCATTGTGTGTGCCCGGTACCGTCAGAGGCCAGAAGAGGGGGTCAGATCTCTTGAGACTCGAGTTATAGACAACTATCAGCTGCTATGTGAGCGATGGGAATTGAACCTGGGTCCTCTGGAAGAGCAGCCAGTGCTCTTAACTGCTGAGTCTCTCTCTAGCCCCCATGAGCGCTTTTTAACCCACTAAAACTTTTCATGGTGCTCTTAGGGACTGAGTCAGCATACTAGGCAGGTGCTCTAACATTTAACCACACCACTAACTCTTCACTATTATTGCCTTAAGAACTGGCTCTATCTGGAAAGTATATATTTCCTGAGAATGCGGAGAACTGAGTCTAAAGGAGTACCTTATGATCGCAGGAAACTCACCTGATGGGAGGTTGACTCACTGGAATTAAGTGGAAACAAGGCCCCCGCTGAATCTCCAAAAAGTATATCTTGTCCTGAATTCAACTGATCATTACATGTCAGGGAGTTAAATTCTGCCTTCCCTGTAGGTGGAGCACACAGGTTGTAGGAATACGACAAAGTACCATCACTGTAGTTGGGGGGAACCACAACTTCTGACTGAAAGCAGCCCCAAGCCTTGCTGCTGGAGGAGTGTCGCAGTCGAAGCGCTATGGCTAGAATCACAGCCAGGAGGAAAAGCACAGAAATCAAGGCCAAGGCCACCACCAAGTAAAATTGAAGCTGGGCTTGAGGGTCAGGGGGCAGAGGATCATCGCTGAGGTCTGGCAGGATCTCCTGCAGGCTGTCAGCAAAGATCAGGTGCAGCGTGGCTGTAGCCGACAGTGGTGGCTGTCCACCATCGCGTACAGCGACCAGAAGGCGCTGCCGCGCAGCGTCCCTGTCGCCCAAGGCACGCGCTGTGCGCACCTCGCCAGTGCGCAGCCCCAGGCTGAAGAGCCCGGGATCGCTGGCCTGCAGCACATGGTATGACAGCCAGGCGTTGTGTCCCGAGTCCGCGTCCACAGCCACCACCTTAGTGACCAGGTATCCGGGCTCAGCGGCGCGCGGCACCGTGTCGAAGAGCGCGGAACCGTCGAGCTCGAGCGTGGGGTACAGCACGCGCGGCGCGTTGTCGTTGCGGTCGCCCACCAGCACGCGCATGCTCACGTTGGCGCTGAGCGCGGGCGAGCCCTGGTCGCGCGCCTGCAGAGTCAGCTGGAAGGAGCGCAGCTGCTCGTGGTCGAAGGCGCGCTGAGCGAACACCACTCCGCTCTGCGCGTTCACGGTCACGTAGGACCACAGCGATGTAGGCTCCAGGTCGCTGGCTATGATGGAGTAGGAGACGTGGCCGTTGGGCCCTAAATCTGGGTCCGAGGCGCTGACTTGAGCGATGGAGGCTCCAGGTGGATTGTTTTCCGAAACTTGGACCACATATGAAACCTTTGTGAAAACTGGAGCGTTATCGTTCACATCGCCAATACGCAAGATGACACTAGAGCTGGAAGAGAGGGGTGGGTCACCCTTGTCGGTGGCTCTGATAGTGATGTTGTATTCTGGGTTCTGCTCGCGGTCTAGAACTCCGTCCGTCACTAGTTTATACGTGTTTCTTGAAGAAGTGAGTATTTTAAACGGAGCGCCGCCTTCTAATTTGCAGATAACTTCTCCATTGCGTCCAGAATCTTTGTCTCGGGTTTTAAACAGAGCGACGTGTGTTCCTGGTTCGGCGTCCTCCATTATGAGATCCGGTAGAGATTGGAATAACACTTCAGGGACATGGTCGTTTTCATCCAAGACTTCTATCTCCACTGTACATTGTGCAATCATCCCCCCGCCATCCCTTGCTTCCAAAACAAGGGAATATTCTTTGACTTCTTCGAAGTCTAATGTATCCAGAGTGGTAATTTCCCCGGTATTAGAATCCAGGTTAAATTGGGTGATCTGGCCAGCTTCGCTAAAAGAGAACGTGATCTCGGAATTGACACCCTCGTCCTGGTCTGTGGCAGCCACCCTAAGCACCGTGGTTCCTGGGTGCACGTTTTCTGGAAGGCTCACCCTGTATATATCTTGGCTGAACACTGGAGGATTATCATTGGCATCAGTCACTAGGACTTGTATTTGCGCGGTGCTGTTGAGGGGTGGATGCCCAAAGTCCAAAGCAGTCAAGGTCAAGTGGTAGGATTTCTGCCTCTCCCGGTCTAGAGGTGTCTCCAATACCATTTCAGGGTATTTACTACCGTCTGACTTCTCTTTATTCACCAGTGAAAAATGATCATTGGGACTCAGCTGGTAATTCTGCAGAGAATTGGTTCCAATATCTGCATCATGGGCGGATCCTAAGATAAATCGTGTCCCTGGTTTTGTGGACTCACTTATTTGCAATTCAAAGGATGTGTGCGTGAATTTTGGCATGTGGTCATTAATGTCCTCAAGCTCCACGTTCACATGATAAAAGTTCAACGGACTTTCAGCAACAGCCTCAACTTCCAGAATGCACACAGGCTTCTTCCCGCAAATCTGCTCCCTGTCCAGCCTGCTGCTCACTAGCAACTCCCCGCTGGTTGCGCTCACACTAAAGTAAGGCTTCTCAGAACTGATACGCAGCTTTCGCGTCGGTAGCTCCTGGACACTGAAGCCCAGGTCCTTGGCGAGGTTCCCCACTACAGAGCCCGTGGGCATTTCCTCGGGGATCTTGTAGCGGATCTGCTCAGAGAGCGCGGGGCAGAACAAAGACAGCAGGAAGGGAAGGAGCATTGGCTGCCTCTGCACCCGGCGCCTCTCGGCAGCGCCCTCCCGCATCCTTCTGGTTTCCCTTTGCTTGCTCACCAGTCTGGAGACGCCGGGTTACAAGGAAGCTCCGTGCTGCGGATATTCCGGGCTCCAAAGGGACTCTTATGACAATTCTAGTCTATGAAACAATTCTTTTGCTTGGAAGAAGCGGTGTGAAGGATAAGGCGGAGAAAGGGCGACAGGAAAGCGCTCTGCGGCTGCGCGGAAGTGGCGCTTCAAGCTCTCCAGTCTGGCCAACAGCGACACCCAAAGTCCACAGTAGGAAACTGCAGCCTCTGCTGTTTGAAGTTTTTAATCAGTAGTTTCCATATATTTAATAACATTCAAAACCTATTGTCGGAAACGCTTTTTAGCACAAATTTCCAGGATTTTATCTCTAAAGTCATAGTATCTGTTGACATAAGCGTACTTTAATCTTTAATACTCCACTAGTGAGCCAAACATGACTGTAACACAGTCTTGGCCTAAATAATCCCAGGGAGCAACAACATTGCATGTTTATTGAGCAGCAATAAGGTGGGATAATTTTCCTTCTTCCTTTTTTATTCCTAATGCCTTATCTCCTTTTAAAGTCATATCTATTCTGATATACTTCATTACTTCATTTTCTAAGAGTGTCATTTCTTTTCTTCTTCTTCTTCTTCTTCTTCTTCTTCTTCTTCTTCTTCTTCTTCTTCTTCTTCTTCTCCATTTCTTCATCCCCCTATCCCTTTTTCTTCTTTTGAGATAGGGTCTGTCTAAATAATGTGGCTGTCCTGGAGATATGTCCACCAGGCTGGCCTTGAATTACAGAGATCCACCTGCTTCTCCCTCCCAAACGTTGGGATTACATGTGTTTTTCCAAAGGTGCAACTCATACTCACCATCCAACTCATTTCATTTTGAAAAATACTTGGAACAATTGCCTTACAGTAGTATTATGTGATCTTCACCTCCACTATCTCAGGTAAAGAAACGATACAGGCTGAACTGTTAGGCCACCCATCTCCCATTACAGTTATTCTCATTATAAACTATAAAGTCAATATTCAAATCACCGAGGGAGCAGTAGTTTACCTTGTGATACGAAGGACTAAAGTCTGTAGAACACTATTATTCCTCCCTATGCACTTGCTTTATATTTCAAGATAACTTCAGAACTGGAGGGGAACCTTCCTGGGAAACTTGCTTTCAATAGCTCCCTGAGTTTAGTGATGACTTCTCCTCTTTGTTTAAGAATGTATTTGAGAATCTAATATGTGTTCATTAGGCCAGTTTCTTCTCATTATATCTGGAAACCCTATTACACCAGTGTGTCTTTCTTCACAAAATGCAATATTGTTCTTTTTCTAAATGATTACACACTGGAACACCACAGGAGCGAAATATTCTCTCATACTACCAAAAATACAGAAAAAAACTTTTTAATTAGCACTCAGAGGGTCACAGTAGTCATTATTACCTTGTCACATTCCTCTTACAGATAAGTGTAGTTTAGAAAACACTCTGTGAAAGAATATGGAAGTAGTCAATCCCTAAACTTATTATTTCTAATCTTTTGTCCCCCAGAAGAACGGATAAATGAAAGTGAACTTGATCTTGGGTTTGACAATTTGAGGTGGTTATTTTGTAGAACCAGCTTTCCCAGTATGTTCACAGACACTTCAGCTAGAGTACTACCAAAAGAATACGTTGGAGTTGTGTGTGAAGACATGCAGTTGTCCATTTTTCAAATAGAGTTACAACACTTGAAAAGATTCTGGGGTGGTAATAGAAGAGGCTGGCCTAGAGGCCTTGCTTCTGTCTCCTGAGTGTTGCAATCAAGGGAAACCACCACACCTACCCTGCACTGTCGTCTTATGTGACATACTTCATCTATTTTGACTAATTAATTTTAGTGTGGTATTAGATACCATGTCTATTTTTTGTACAGATCTTAGTGATGCTTTACACATTTCATTCTTTTGTGTGAACTGTATATGGAGGTCAGAGGAACATATCAGACATTGTTCCTCAGGAGTCATCCACCCTGTTTTTTGAGTCAGCATCTCTCACTGGGACTCGGGCTTCACCAGTTAGGTTAGGCTAGGCAGACTAATCCCAGAGATCTGCATGTCTCAGCCTCCCCAGCACTGGGTTAAAAATTAAACTCGGATATTCATGCTTGTGCAGGAAGCATTTTACTGAGTAAAGGTATCCACCCAGCTGGACACATTTCATTCTTAAGCATCTATCTAATATTCTACAAGCAACCCAAGTAGATGAGCATGCTTTACATAGCTGAGTTTGCCTTTTAAGGCCACTAAGTTGAATTACATGGAGACAGAAGCAAAGCAGAGAAATGCTTCAGGTTGAAAAGACCATTAACACGCCTTTACAGATGTGAGTTCTAGGAAGAATCCCTGGAAAGTAGCCAAAGTGAAAGACTCAACAATTCGTTTTCACTTAGATGACATTTGAGTTAAGAAAGTGAAGTGGAAAGTCGGAGGACAGCACAAAAATGTGTTGGCCTACTTATTCACATTCTTGTCCACAGGGTTTAATTAAAAGATATCACAACCTATGTGCTTCTTGCCAAAGTACAATCACTGAAACAAAATGGTAAACTTTCCTGCAACATTTTAATGGTTTTAAACCTACATTTTTGAAGTTCTTGTTTTTGCAAAATGATAGAAATATTTCACTCAAAATATAAGTCTTGTGGAAATAAAGATAAGGGAAGACGGACCTTTGGAGATGGCTCATGGATACATTGCTAGCCCTGCCTGAAAGCGTGAGTCACGGTTTGGATCCCAAGAACCCATGTAAGTACCAGGTAGGCATGGCGGCCCACCTGTGATCCTAGGACATGAGAGATGAAGACAGGGATCTCAGAGCAAGCCGACTAGCCACATGAGTCAGATTGGCCAGCTCTGGCTTTAAATAAGAGCCCCCTCCCTCAACAGACAAGGTGGAAAGCAATAGAAGACAACATCTGGCATTGTGAGAACACCGCACACACAGGTACACAGAAGAAGTAAAGGCGAGAACTCACCTGCGCACTTGGGGCTTCACCCTTACATTCTTGAAAATCTATGGATGTTAACAAAGAATCACTTTTCTCACAGCTGTCTTGGCTGATAAGTGTATCCACGTAGTTGGGCTGAGGGAAGATAATGTGGCTCTTTCGAGAGTCTGCCGTGAGTGAAACCTCATGGGAATATGTTTGTAGGAAAGCCTGAACCCCATCCAAACCTACGAAGTGCGAGGCAGGCACATCTTCCAGCCCACTGCCGGAAGCCTGTAGCACGTGTGACTTGTGCCAGCGCCACAGTCTGAGAGCCAATAGCACAGTGACAAAGACAAGGAAAACACAGGAAACAGTGGCCACCGCCACCACCAGGTAGAGAGTGATGTCTGAATCATCAGGTTCGCTGGGGGTCCTGATGCTGCCTAGGTCTGCCAGAACATCAGGGATGCTGTTGGCCACAGCCACAGTGAGCGTCACAGTGGCTGAGAGTGGGGGTTGGCCGTGGTCCTGGACAGCTACCACCAGGCTCTGTTTAAGCGCATCTCTGTCCAGAAGGGCCCTCGCTGTGCGCACCTCACCCGTGTGTAGCCCTACTGAGAAAAGGCCTGGCTCGCTGGCTTTGAGCAGACGGTAGGACAGCCACGCATTTTGGCCCGAGTCTTTGTCCACAGCCACCACCTTGGTCACTAGGTATCCGGGCTCTGCTGAGCGGGGAGCCAGCTCCACCCCCGTGGAACCATCAGTGGGGAGGGTGGGGTACAGGATCTCAGGGGCGTTGTCATTCTTGTCCAGCACAAAGAGGTTCAATGACACGTTACTGCTGAGAGGTGGGTCCCCGCTGTCGCGTGCAGTCACTCTGAGTTGTAGATTCCGAAACTGCTCATAGTCGAAGGATCCGAGTGCATATAGCACACCAGTGTCAGAGTTGATGGAGATATAGGAAGACACTGGTACCCCCTGGATGGTGTCCTCAGCTAACGCATAAGTGACTTGGGCATTCTTGTCGCTGTCAGGGTCTTGAGCAGTCACTGAGAAGATGGAGGAGCCTCTCGGATTGTTCTCGGGGATGTAGATGGAGTAAGAGGAATCTGAGAAGGTGGGTGGGTTGTCATTGGTGTCTGACACATGAATGGATATGTGAGTTTCTGTGGACAGAGGGGGAATTCCACCATCCGTGGCTTTCAGCGTGATGTTGTACATAGACGTCTTTTCCCGGTCCAGGTTTTGTGCAGTGACCAACCTGTAATAATTATCAATTGATCGTTCTAACTTAAAAGGCAGGTTTTCTGGAAAAGAGCAGGTCACCTCACCATTCTTTCCTGAGTCTTTGTCTTGGAGGTAGAAAAGAGCCACCACTGTCCCAGGGGGTGTATCTTCCGGGACTGGGCTGCTCACAGATGTGACAGTCACTCCTGGGGCATTGTCATTCACGTCCAAAATCGTGATCAGTACTTTTGCCTTGGTCAGACTACCAGCACCATCTTGAGCCTGAACTTCCAGTTCATAGAAGCTGGATTCTTCATAATCCAGACCTTTTAAAGTAGACAATTCTCCTGTAAGGGAGTCCAGATGGAATATTTGTAGAAGTTCTGGAGTTATTTTCCGGAAAGAATATGTCACTTCCCCATAGACTCCCTCATCCAAGTCGACAGCATTTACTGTGAGAAGTCTTGTGCCTACTGGTACGTTCTCAGGGACCGTAGCTTGATACCGGGGCAGAGAGAAGACTGGCGTGTGATCATTCACATCCACCACTGTGACGCGGATGCTGGCGGTGCCAGATCGGGGTGGGTTCCCACCATCATAGGCTGTGAGGACCAGATGGTGAACATCCTCTTCTTCCCGATCAAGAACCTTCTCCAGCACCAGTTCCGGGTACTTAGTCCCATCGTCTCCACTTTGCACAACCAGGGAGAAGTGGCGATTGGGGCTGAGCTGATATTTCTGGAGGGAGTTTGTGCCCACATCTGAATCTGTAGCCTCAGTTAGTGGAAACCGCATCCCAGGAGCTGTATTTTCCATTATTTTTACGTTTATTTCTTCCGTTAAGAATCTGGGAGCATTGTCATTAACATCCATTATTTCCACCTCTATAGGGTAAAGATTCATTTTGTCTTCTACCAAGATGTTAAAGCTTATGAGACACCGCGGGCTCTGGGTGCACAGCTCCTCCCGGTCTATCCTGCCTGCCGTAACCAAGCTGCCGCTTCGCGGGTTCAGAGAGAAAAGCTGGGTCTTACCTTTGGAGATGATGCGGACTCCGCGCTCCGCCAGCTCCCGAGGCTGCAGTCCCAGATCCTTGGTGATATTTCCCACAAAAGACCCTTTGTCTGTCTCTTCAGACACGGAGTAGAGAATCTGTCCTGCCCGGGCTTCCCACCAGGTCCCCAGGAGGATGGAGAGCAGCACGAATCCTCTGTAGTCCGCGCCCCTCTGCCCAGTCGCCATTGCTGTCCTGCGGATCTTGCTCAGACCCCAAGAGGTCTCGGAATGGGCTTCAGGACCCAGTTGTGCCCGCCCGGACCCCCAGTGTGCGGAAGAGAAGCCGGGAATCCAGCTGAATAAAGGCCTGAGTCTGGCGCAGCTCGGAGGAGGGAGAGTATCTGTTTGTCCTCTCTTTGTGCTATATGTAAACTCGGTGGTTCTGAGCTCCGGCACCACTTTCTCCTGGTTGGTGAACAGCGGCGCGCAGAGTCCTTACTAAGTTACTGCACCATCTTGAAGCAAAATGAACTGATTTTACATAAAGCTGCTTAATTCTTCAAACTTCTGTTTACTTAAATTTCTTCACTCCAGACACCACGAGCACACTTTAAAGATACATTTTAAGGTATAGACTATTTGATAAATCCAAATACTTAAAAAAGTATCTTTCACGAAGTAACTTTGAAGTTACGTTCTTGAGCACCAATTCACATTTTAGTCAGAAAATTAGGCGTTTGCAGGCAAACATGTAAAGGTTATTAAAATCTATACGGTAATTCTACACTGCAAATATATCTTTATATAATATTTTACCTTCTCTGTGAAATATTCTGTTGATGAACCATTAATTTGGATCTCTATTTAGTTGATTTCTTATTAAAAAATGTAGGTACTTTACAACGACTCTCTCTGCCAGTTTATTATTTCCCCTTGACGACTATCACCTCGACAGCTGTTTGATTAGGAATGGATGATTTATGCAGATGATAAAACAGCCAGGTGATCTTGAGGATTTGTTTCCATGAGGATTCAAAACCCAATACATGGTCAAACTCTCTGACACTTAGCTTGGTATTAATTATTTGCATGGTAAGTTGATCAAAAAGTTTCCTTTAGTTCATGATTTCCCGATGTTTAATAGTTGATCAGCTCACATGAATAAATGACTGCTGTGGGAGTAGAATCTGATAGATTTTTCTACAGTGAAATGTCTTATTTGTTCAAATTATATGGCCACAGGAAACTCAGGTGAAAGACTAAAATAAACAGGCATTTACCCATGAAATCCAGTTAGCTAGCTTTGGCAGTGTTGATGGGTATTCAAGATGTAGTTTAAAATCACTAAAAATTGATGATACAATAAAACAGCTCTGGTTCTCTCAGAGCTTATGAAACAAATAACCATATTTGTGTAGGAGGCTATTTAATTCACATGACTAATACGTAGAATATAGATTGTTTACAATTAATACTGAATTAAAACAAAATCAAAGAATCATATTACCAATGTTCAAACGAACAGATTTGAAAAGTCATGATTGGAAACAAACACTTCCATAATAACTACAAACAGGTAAATGGCACGTTATTGGCTTAGGAAGACATGTATTACTCCTATCTTCTTATTTAAAAGCACAAACTAGTCAAGTATGGTGGGAGTCTAGCATTTGGGGGTGGATGGAGGCTGAAAGGAGGATCACAAGTTTAAGGCCAGCCTGGGCCACACAGGGAGTTCTAGATCTTGTCTAAAAAAATTAATCTAATAGTTTTGTTTTTCTTCTTCTCTCTTTCCCTGTCCACTTTCTTTTCTTTTTTCTCTTCCCTCTCTTCCTCCCTCCCTCTTTCTTCCTTGTAGTAGTGTTTAAACCAAGGACATCAGGTAAGCAAGGCAAGCTCATTGCTACTTAGCTCTGTCGTACTGAAGACTGATGTGGGTGTTTTGTGCATTGCTGGAAATACTGTAGCACAGAGCTGGATTTCAGCCTCTTATCTTTTCTTCATTATGTCAGCATCAGGTTACAAAGAAAAGCATCGTACATTTTCAATACATATTCTAAGATAGGTTTTTATTACACATGCACACCAAATTCAGTTATATGATAGTCAGCCTGTTCTACTGTTGGATCATGGAATCTTCTAACTCAGGATTGGGAAAAATTAATTGTTCAACAACTTATCAAATTATCAAAGCTTCTGAATTTTATTAATTCCTTGGCTATCAATTTTACCCCCTACTCTTTTAAGGCAGCTTCTCACTATGTAGCACAGGCTAGCTTCAGACTTCTCCCACTTCAGTCTCCTAAGTTCTGGAACTAAGATGTGCATCACCACACCTACCTAATCATCATCAGCTTACTTTTGAAGAGGGCCAATTGTAGACTCTCCCACCTCATTAGGAGTCCCTTTCTTGTTATTCCTGTTAGAATAACTTTGACAATGAAAAGATTCACCATCTTCTGCTTGGTAATCCATAACATTATTTGTATCTTTGGCCATAAACAGTAAACCAATTCCTCTAAATGATAATCCCCATTTTCTTCAAACACTTAGATACAAAGTTCTTTTGTATTAAATATAGAGTTCCTACATGACAGAAGCTTATTTTCTTTAAATGCTAAATTATGTAAATTTTCATTGTATCTGTTAAGACTTTGTCCTCCAATTCACCAGTCAGTCTGTATTTTTAGAGGTATTTCCCGTAAGTGATTTTATATTAAAACTCATTTTCATTATTAAATACTATCAAGTACCGAATACACATATGCCACTGTAATTTATTTAACAATTCAACAATTATAAAAATGGTGACGTCAACACTTGTCTACTATACTACTTTACTGATGGAGAAAGAGTTCACAAAGTTGATTTATTTCATCTTCCAGAATTGTGTGAGGTAGATAAAGCAAGGTTTAAAAATTTTAGTTTCAATTGGAAGACCATAGAGATTTTCATTGGCTCAAACAAGTGACAAATGGTTCTAAGCATATCATTCAGTTGTGGGTTTTTTTGTTTTGTTTAGTTTTTTTGAGACAGGGTTTCTCTGTGTAGTTTTGGTGCCTGTCCTGGATCTCGCTCTGCAGACCAGGCTGGCCTCAAACTCACAGAGACCTGCCTGGCTCTGCCTCCCAAGTGCTGGGATTAAAGGCGTGCACCATCACCACCCAGCTTATTCAGTTTTTTAAGCACCAAAGATTAGGTAGTCCCCTCCACAGGCATCAGTGATTTTTAAATTTAATTTTTAAGAAGTAAAAAGGACTGTTTCTTTGCTACCATCGAAGTGGCAGCAGCCAAAATGAAGTCCAGTACATTTGTGACCTCTGACCGAAGCAAGAACCATACAGGGGTTTTCAATGGCCCTGACAACATTTGGAAGGTTATGTGTTTTCCTCTTTTCAAAGATCTGAGACAAACATGTGATATTCAAACTATGCCCTGTGAAAGAATGAGACTATAAAGGATGGCAGATCAGCAAAGCAATCCAGCTTTGAAAGTAGTCTATACTCAACCTGTACAGCAGGAATCGGTTTATCACCAAGCCAAAATTAGTCAACGCTCACAAAAAAAATTCTGGAACAGAAAGCCAACTCCCACCAAGTAGTACAGGAAAAGGGCAAATATGGGAAGAAACAGCCAAGATGCAGAGATAAAGAATGTGCACATAACTTTCACTAAGGACTGGCAAAAGTTGGTAGAGTGCTTGCCTAGCATGCACAAAGCCCTGGGTTTGATTCTCAGCACTGTGTAAACCAGGTGTGGTAGTGTACACCCCTGAAGCAGAAGCAGGAGGATTAGAAGTTCAAGGTCAGCTAAGTGAGGACAGCCTGGGACACAGGAAACCTTGTCTTAAAAAAAGGAAAATGACTCTCCAGTGACAAATCTCCAATCTCCACCATTTTGGAAGATATCTGCAATTATTATGTAATACTGAGGGAAAATGAAAGGCTAAGATCTTAATTGTACATAGTAGATTGTTTAATTCCATTTTCAGCTTAGAAGAGAAATTGCTTAACTGTCCTAGGAAAAAGTCCTTGCGAATGAGATGTACAAAATCAATGGTACAGAAAAAAGGAGCAAACAAGTCTAGAGTATGAAATAAAAGCTTTTCCCAATGAAAATCAAGAAGAGACCGAGCTCTGCTGATAAAAATGAAGAACATCAGAATTATATTATTTTAGTTGCATTTTCATTGCTGTGATGAAAACATCTTAAATTCATTTGAAAGGGAGAACGATTTGTTTTTGATTCACAGGTTCAGAGTTTCATTCACTGTACCCTAGCTCTGTTGCTTTGAGGTTGTGGTGAGGCTGAACATCACAGTAGGAACATGTGGTAGAGAAAGGCTGTTCACCTTGTGGTATCAGTACACACAAGTCCAGGGGTAATATTTACACCCTTCAAGGTTGTATCTCCAAGAAACCAACTTCCTCCTACTGGAGACCCCCGACCCTTGAGAGCTTCCATCACTTCCCAATAGTCCACCCAATTATGAACCCATCAGTGGATCAATCCATTGATGAGATCAGGATCCTTACAATGCAATACCTTTCCAAAAGCTCAAGTCTGACTACTTTTATTGGAGAGCAAGCCTTGTATCTCTGGGAGACATTTCATAAGCAAACAATGATAAATATCATTCATTGCAAAAGAGAAAAGACTTTACCAATGTTCAAAGAGAAAATTACAATTTCCTGTTTCTTTTTTTTTTTAATAAAAGCAATAAACTTACCTGATCAAGAGAGTCTTCCTCTTTGCAAAAAGTTAAATCTTCCTGTGTCAGTAAGGGCTCATTTTTCTCACAACCCTCCTGACTGATGAGCGTGTGGGCATAGTTGGGCTGGGGAAAGATCAGATGGCTCTTCCTTGAGTCTGCTGTGAGGGAGACCTCATGGGAATAGGTCTGCAGAAAAGCCTGCACCCCGTCAATACCCACAAAGTGTGAAGTGGACAGATTTGACACACCTTTCCTTGTGGCCTTCAGCAATCTTGACTTATGCCAGTGCCACAGCCTGAGTACAAGTAGCCCCATGACAAAAGCAAGAAAGATGCAAGAGACGGTGGCCACGGCCACCACCAGGTAGACGGTAAGGCTTGAATCATCAGATTTGTGTGGGAGATCAAGGCTGCCCAAATCAGCCAGGATGTCAGGAATGCTGCTGGCCACAGCCACAGTGAGTGTCACAGTAGCTGAGAGAGGAGGCTGGCCGTGGTCCTGCACAGCTACCACCAGGCTTTGCTTCAGAGCATCTCTGTCCAGCAGGGCCCGAGCAGTGCGCACCTCACCCGTGTGCAGCCCCACTGAGAAGAGCCCTGGCTCGCTGGCCTTGAGCAGGCGGTAGGACAGCCAGGCATTCTGTCCCGAGTCTTTGTCCACTGCTACCACCTTGGTTACTAGGTAACCAGGCTCTGCAGAGCGGGGAGCCAGTTCCACACCAGTGGAGCCATCAGTGGGGAGGGTGGGGTACAGGATCTCAGGTACGTTGTCATTCTGGTCCAGCACAAACAAGTTTAGTGACACATTGCTACTGAGTGGGGGTGTCCCTCTGTCGCTGGCCGACACCAGTAGATTCAGTTCTCTAAACTGTTCATAGTCAAAGGAACACAGTGCATACAGGACACCGGTGTTGGAGTTGATAGAGAGGAAGGAGGACAGAGCTGTGCCCTGGAGGGTTTCTTTGGTCAGAGAGTAGATGATTTCAGCATTCTCTTCACTGTCGGGGTCCACAGCTTTCAAAGAGAAGATGGAGATGCCCTTGGGGTTATTCTCAGGGACATAAACCGAGTAGGACGATCGGGAGAAGACTGGTGGGTTGTCATTAATGTCTGCCACATCTAAGGAGATGAGCCTGGTGGTAGACAGAGGTAGCGCTCCTCTGTCCGTGGCTGTCACAGTGATGTTATAGGAGGACACCTGTTCCCGATCCAGTTCTGCATTCGTCACTAATCGAAAATAATTGTCTAACGATTCTTCCAATTTAAATGGGAGACTTTCTGCGATAGAGCATGTTACCAGGCCATTCTGTTCAGAGTCTTTATCATAAACTTGAAAAAGAGCAACCACCGTCCCCGGAGGTGCGTCCTCAGCAATTGCTCGGCTACCAGATGTAACGACCACTTCTGGTGCGTTGTCGTTCACATCCAAGATGGTTATTAAAACTTTTGCTCTGTCTTGAAGACCTGGCTGATCCCGGGCTTCAACATCCAGCTCATAAAATTTCGAATCCTCATAGTCTAGAGTCTCAGAGGTGGAAATTTCTCCAGTTAAACGGTCTAAGCAGAAAATCTGCGAGATCTCTTCTGTGATTGTTACAAAGGAGTATGTTATTTCTGCATGGACTCCTTCATCCTGGTCTGTGGCATTAACTGTTAACACCCGTGAACCCACTGGCAGGTTTTCAGGAACACTCACACGATAGACAGGCTGAGTAAATACTGGAGCATTGTCGTTCGCATCTACGACAGTTACCAGAATTCGTGCCATGCCTGTTCGGACAGGGTCACCACCGTCCATGGCAGTGAGGATCAGATGGTGAACCGCTTCTCCCTCCCTGTCCAGGGTGTGCTCCAACACCAGCTCCGGGTACTTGGGCCCATGGGCTTGGCTTTGCACATGTACTGAGAAATGACTACTGCCGCTGAGCTTGAAGCTCTGAACGGAGTTCTCTCCCACATCAGGATCATAGACACCCATTAATAGAAAACGAGAGGATGGAGCTGCATTTTCGGGAATTTTCACTTCCAAGTCTTCCTTTAAGAATCGCGGTGCATTGTCATTAATGTCTACTATTTCCACTTCCACGGGATGCAGACTTAGTTTATCCTCCACAAGGACGTTAAAGCTCACGAGGCAGGGCATGCTCTGAGCACACAGCTCCTCCCGGTCTATCCTGCCTGCAGTGACCAAGCTGCCGCTTCGCGGGTTCAGAGAGAAAAGCTGCGACCTACCTCTGGAGACGATGCGGATCCCGCGCTCCGCCAGCTCGCGGGGCTGCAGCCCCAGATCCTTGGCGATGTTGCCCACGAAGGAGCCTTTGTCCAGTTCCTCGGGAACAGAGTAGCGAATCTGCCCAGCTTCGGAACCCCACAACCACCACAGGAGATTGAAAAACAGGAGCAGCTCGCCGCAGGGCGGGCGCCTCTGCAGAGCCGCCATGACTAGCTTGTTAAAGACTTCCCAGCGATTACTGGAAGGACGAACAGCTCTGCCCCACTTTGTAATGCACAAAACCAGAGGTAAAGGCCCTTAAATGAACAGAGACCAGTTGAGAACCATTTCAGGTTAGAATTTCTGCACAGCGTTTGATATCTCAACAGGACACAACCCAGTTCCCACTGATTTTCTTGCTCGGGTTAGGGAACAGCGACACTTAGAGTCTTAAGTTCATACTGCACCCGTTTTGCGACACTGGTAGAGGATTTTATATCTGTTAAATATGCAGGTATGTCATTTATATTTCTCTCTATAAGAGAGTGAATAAAACAGAAGAATCATATATTCAATTTCAAATGATCTTAAGTGTTCCCTGAAAAATACTCACTTATTATTATTATTATTATTACTATTATTATTATTATCATTTTGTGTGTGAGGAAGTATTTCTTAGAATCTTGTAGAATAGAAATGGTATCACACTTTTCTGGAAGTCTTGAATCATCACCTGCATTTGCCCATTTTCAGTAAAGCCATTGATAACTACAAACTCATTCTGAAAGAATCTACTACAGTGTCAGGAAGTAGAAGAGCTGCCATTTTTAGATGTCATTGTCTGTTTCCATTAATACTTAAAGAATGGCTGTAACAGAGGCTACATTTGTGTATGTTTTTTAAAAAATGCAAAGGAAGTGAAAATGTGTAGGTTACATAAAACATTTTTTTATTGTAAAGTCAAAGTCAATAGTTTTTCTTCTCTCTCTCTCTCTCTCTCTCTCTCTCTCTCTCTCTCTCTCTCTCTCTCTCCAGGGCTTGTTTGTGTAGCCCTGATTGTCCTGGAACTCACTTTGTAGTGTAGACTGGCGGCAAACTCAAGAGACCGACCTGTTTCTGCATCCTGAATGCTGGGATTAAAGGTATGCACCACCACTGCCTGCCAATAAATTTTTATTTGAGGGATTCCATGTGTAATTTCTTCACTGTCCATTGAGGTCACCAAAGTTCAAGACTTCTGAAAACTACCCTTCTCAAGAAAGATGCTTAATCCAGTTATGATATCAGCCCCAAATTCTTTTATCTCTCCTTGAATTAAAGACATGTACTCAGTACAACTGAAACATTCTCTGCCAGAGGATCTCTGTCAATTTCTTCAAACAACTCACTTTTAAGAACCTCTCACGTGCTGACACTTCACATCTGTTAAGAACAAATTCAGATCATATTCATTCCCATCACCTCAGAATATTGACCTGTATTTGGATATGCCAGGGCTACATCGAAACGAACATCCATTCACAGGTATTTTTCACACAGACCTCATGTTCAAGACACGCCTCATTATCCATGTCAGCATCTCTTTGAGTTGTTTTGCATGTCATATTCCTTCTTGCATGTATCAAACTCATATCGACAATGAGTCTTCGGTTGAAAATGAGGACTTATTTTTGCGCCTGTCTTCCATGCTACATAAACATTTTAATACATTTATTTATTTTATTGTACACAGGATATTTGTGATTGACTGCTGGTAAAGTAAGTGGATCATTTAATTGTATAGAGTCCTGTTTAATTCAGGAGATAGTGTCTGGGGTTGGGAATTGTGGTTTGAATGAGAATGCCCCCTGTAGGCTCATATATTTCATTGCTTAGGGAGTGGCACTGTTTGAAAGGATTAAGAGCTGTGGCGTTGTTGGAGAAGTTGTCTTTGTTTAAGGAAGTATGTCACTGGGGGTTTCAAAAGCCCAAGGCAGTCCCAGAGTCTGTCTCTTCCTGCTGCCAGCTGGATAGATGTAGAATCTTTAGCTATTCCTCTAGTATCATGCTTGCCTGCATGCTGCCATGCTCCCCACCAGAACAATGGACTAAACCTCTGAAACTGTAACCAAGCCCAATTAAATGCTTTCTTTTACAAGAGTTGCCACAGTCATAGTGTCTCTTCACAGCAATAGAACAATTACCAAGACAGGAATATAATTCAGTGTTAGCATGCTTCTTTAGGATGTTCAACGCTTTGAATTCAATGCCAAGCACTGTAGCAGGCCTTTTTTGAGCTGCTAGTCCCCCAAATCATGCCACAGAGAGTTATTATTAATTATGAAACCTTGGCCTTAGTTTAGGCTTGTTTCTGACTAGCTCTTAAAACTTAAATTAAATCATTTCTACTAATCTATGTGCTGTCATGTGGCTCATAGCTTTTTACCTCTCCTCCTGAAGGTCTTGCTGCCTCTGCTTTTGGCTGGCAACTCTGCCTTTCTTCTTCCCTGAAACCTCTCTGGCCCCAGAAGTCTTGCCTAATCCCTTCCTGCCTGGCTACTGGCCATTCATTTCTTTATTAAATCAATCACAATGACATATCTTCACACAGTGTAAAGGAATATTCTGCAACATTCCCCCTTTTTGTTTTAAAAAAGGAAAGGTTTTAACTCTAACATAATAAAACGATAAGCAATAAGAAGAATTATCAGGTTAGAATTACATTTACAATGTCCAGTCCATTTGTATTTGGCAAATTTAGAGAAAATACTCCAGTATCTATCCTCTCTTGATGAGTCCAAAGTTTTATACCTAATTTACTTTCTATCATGACTAATGGGAATTTTAACTATAACTATCTAGTCTTCAACCTCATCAAAGACCTGAGAAGGATATAATATTACCCGAGTAAACAGGAAGTACAGAGCAAGTAACTTCCAAAACTAAGAAATGACAGAGACATCTGGCTGCCTGGACAGTTACCCAAGGTTCCTCTGCAATGTTAGGGTTTCTATCTTTGGCCTAAAGGCCTAGAATATCTACAGACTTTTTTGAAAAGCAGGAAGTTTTGAAGGACTGTCCTACTTTGTCTTGGCAAAGTTATGCAGTTGCCTTGTTTTGTGTCCTGCTTGTCCAATTTGGACAGCATAGTGTCAGCAGTCAAGGCAAGGGTAGTTTCTTGCCTAAATGGCTAGCTTTTACCACAAAGAAGGCAAACTCCATATGAAGGTTCTTCAATGATCATCATCCTTTTTTTGAAGTAGATTGGTGCTGCCAGGGGCACACATGTCTCACTGTCATGAAAAGCCTTATGTTATTATAACATTTTAAATGCCATATTCTGTAGGTCTTTGGAGTATTTGAAGACCACCTATCTATCTAAAATATATCTCCATATAACCTTGAAAACATATCTAACAGGACTATAAGTTTGATTGTTATAGATGACTATTAGCCTGTATTTATTATCCTAAATAGCTTTCAAGGACTAGAAATTTATATTACTTTTTAAAATGAGCTGCATAGGTACAATACCTTAAACAAGAATAGAAACATATATACAGTATAACAAAAATAACCTTAAATTTGTATCAATATACAAAAATCCATACCAATGTAAATATATTTGAGACTAGTGGTTGTTCAAAAGTAGACTCAACAATCTACCCTTTATCCTATCATTTCTATGCTACATTCCCACCTTTTCCTTTCAGAAAGAGATCCTTGAATCTAATCTCTTTTGTTCAGCCTTTTTCCTGACCATAACCAATAACAACTTGTAACCAACCCTCCCAAATGATGAAAAAACATCCATATCCCATCGAATGACCAAACCCCATATACCCCACCTCTTGGGAATGTGGACACCATGTTCTCTAGACTGCTTCCTGTTGCCTGGAGGTGATGGAATCTTTAGGGAACTCTGAGAACACTGAGATAATGGTGAAGTCCTGGAAACACTAGCCATAACATTTGCTGTGCATTCTCTGAGCAATGAGAAAGCACAAGGATTATCTGGAGCCCTGGCTAGAATAGTCTGTGAGGTTAGACCATCTCAGCCAGCAGCCTTGAAGCTGTTCTGAATACAGAACTCTGAGGGAACTGAAACAGAGGCACTCTGAGAGGCTGGATTACCTGAGCCACCCATTTTTTTAATTGGTGTCTGGTCCCCTTGCTCTGAAAACACACAAACTTTTAAAGATAACATCATACATATCTTCATTAACACAATTATGGACTATATATTGTACACAATCCAGCCAAAGATGATTTTTTTTTGTTTTATGTTTGATCAGGTACATCATTTTTCTTGTAGTTTTTGTAGGTATATTTCTTCATATCTATAGTCAAGATTTTCAGGTGCTCCCCGCCCCCCCCCCCCAATCAAACCTGATTCTCTTTAACCTTGAATGAATCCACAACCTTTCATTTCTTGTGGAAGCAAAATCATAACCTCTTCCCCAACACAATACATTTTTTGAATTCCATTTCAAAGTTAAAGTATCTAGGCTGGTTAATTCAGCAGTCCCTCCTACAATCCCATGTCTTTCAGCATTTATTGTTCACTCATCAGTATGGAACTGGTGGCTGGCTCCAGCCCACAAGCAGCAACCAGTAGCTGTATCTCTGTATGCTCCTCCAAATCATGACATGGAGTCTTATTATTAATTATGAAAGCTTGGCCTTAGCTTAGGCTTGTTTCTAACTAGCTCTTATAACTCAAATTAACCCATTTTGATTAATCTATGTGCTGTCACATGGCTCATGGCTTTTACCTCTCCTCCTGCATGTCTTGCTTCCTCTGCTTCTGGCTGGTGACTGCCATTCTTCTTCCCAGAGACCTCTCTGTCCCCAGAAGTCCTGCCTAACCTCATCTTGCCTAGCTGTTGACCATTCAGCGCTTTATTAAACCAATCACAGGGACACATCTCCACACAGTGTAAAGGAGTTTTCCACAACAAAACACTAATAAAGGAGTAGATAATATGTCATAATGATAGTGTGATATATTACTTTGTTGAAATGATTTTTATTGCATTGTTTTAGAATTAACAAAATTTTAGGACCATTAGGAGACTTTCTACAAAAGAGCAGTTGCAACACAGATAAGCTTACAAAGGATTTCCTTACTGCATGCTCCACACAAAGAAAAATTAGTAAAACACAACAGAATCAAGGAGTACTTAATCTGCAGTATTTTATCTCTAAGTTAATGAGTTCCCTCCTAGTTACACATGGGAAATATCTGAACAAACCATTTGCAAGTTGATTGAATCAAAATCACATTTGGATTGCTGTAACTGGCTGGCATTTTCAACCCCAAAGGCTTCAATTTTGTGGTAGAACATCTTCGGGCTTTGGACTGAGAAAATTAAACTCAGTATCTGAAGAATGTTAGGCAGTTCATTCAACACACTGCATGATAAATTCCCTTATCATAGTTGGGGAAAAGAAAAACTATGCAGTCTTGGAGCAGAGCTCAAGCTCAAACCAGACTCCAGTGTTATGCCTATAGGAGAGTCACAGATGCAGGGCAATAGCCACAACCATGGCAAAGAGGAAGAACACAAAGATCAAGGCCAAGACTACTACCAGGTAAAGCTGGAGCTTGTCAAGGGGTCAGAGGGGAATGGGTGAGCACTAAGGTCCAGAGATATCTCTTGCAAGCTGTCTACAAAGATTACATACAGTGTAACAGGAACTGATCAGGGTAGCTGACCTTCATTTTCTTATTAGAGTCAGAAATTGGTGATGGACATCATCTTGTCATTCAAACTATGCCCAGTACAACTTCTCCCATGAGCAACTCTAGGCTAAAGAGTCCCACAAGGCAGGAGAGCCAGGCATTGTGTTCAGAGATTATGTCTATAACCACTGCTTTGATAATCAGGTAACCAGACTTTCTGATGGGCACTATAATGTAGAAGAGCCCAGGATTATTGTGCCCCAGCACAGGGTACAGCCTATGCTGGATGCTGTCACTGAGGTGGCCCACCAGCATGCACATGCCCACCTTGACATTGGGGGCTGGAGAATCCTGAATGTGGGACTTCAATGTTAGCTTCAAAGAGTGTAGCTTCTTGTGGTTGTACAAACCCCACTTGGGGCATATGGGACAATAACCTTAGCTCTAGGTCACTGGCCAAGATAGAGTAGGCTACATGGCCAATAAGCCCCAAATCAGGATGTGAAGGACTTACTTGCACAATGGAGGCTCTAGAAGGGGTTGTTCTCAGTTATATGGGCCATATATGAGGTTTTGTGGAAAACTGAGTGTTGACACTGATGTTTGAAATTTACAGAATGAAGTCTGTGCTGGAAGAATGGAACAGATTGTGTTTGTCCACTGTGATAATGACCCTATACTCTGGAGTCTGCTTCTGGTCGAAGACTCCATTTGCTACCTACCTATATAGGTGTATTGAATCTTGGACTATTATAAGTGGAATTTTCCTTTTATTCAGCACAGGATTTCCCCATTATATTTTGCAACATATAGTGTGACTTCCACCATCATTTGCTTGTACCCTAATTATGTAGCTCTTCATTCCTTCAAAGGCCAACTATCCATCAGTGGTGAGTTTCCCCCTTTACTGTTCACCTTGAATGTTGTCTAACTGCCCTATCAGCACTGATAAAGAAGCAGAGGATCTATTCACTGCTGCTCCCTTCTGGGGCAGCAGTCATCACTGTTGGTACCTAGGAGTTAGCAAAGGGGTTCTCTGAGACACTGATCTTACATAAGTCTGGGTTAAACATTGGGAGAATGTTATCCTTTTCATCTGCCATCATGCCCTGATCTATGTGGTGGAGCATCTGGGTGACCTGCCCCTGTCCACAGTGGTGAAGAGCAGGTAGTGGCCGGAATGTCCAATTCTGTTCAGGAACACTTCCTGTACAAGTAACATCTGCCATCTGGGTTCTCTTTTTGAAAAAAAAAGTGAAATGTGATCAGGGCTGAGGCAGTGTGTGGCAGTTTGAATGAGAATGAACTCCACAGGCTCATTTATGAATGCTTGGAAAGTTGGTAGAATTGTTTGGAAAAGATTAGGAGGTGTAGCCTTATTGGAGGAGGTGTGGTCTTGTTGGAGAAGGTGTGGCCTTGCAGGAGGAGGTGTGTGCTGTGGAATTATCCTCTTGTACACTGTAAAGATTTGTCACTCGAATTGATTTAATAAAACACTGATTGGCCAGTAGCCAGGCAGGACCAAACTAAGAGTGGTGGGAAGAGGAAGGGCAGAGTCAGGAGTCACCAGCCAGACACAGAAGAAGCAAGATGAGAATGCCAAACTGAGAAAAGGAACCAAGCCATTTGGCTAAACATAAATAAGAATTATTGGTTAATTTAAGTGTAAGAGCTAGTTAGTAATAAGCCTGAGCTATCAGCTGAGTATTTACAATTAATATAAGCCTCTGTGTGGTAATTTGGGAAGCAGCTGCTGGGTATTTGGGAACAGGCAGGAAAGAGAGAAATGTATGCCTACAGATGTGGTCTTGTTGGAGGAGGTGTGTCACTGGGGATGGGCTTCAAGGTTTCAAAAGTTCATGCCATTCTCAGTTAGCTCTCTCTCTCTCTCTCTCTCTCTCTCTCTCTCTCTCTCTCTCTCTCTCTCTTTGCCTCATAGTTGTTATCTCAACATGAAATTCTCAGCTATTACACCAGTGCCATGCTGGCCTGCCAGCCTGCTGCTGTGCTCTTCACCATGATAGTCATGGACTCACCCTCTGAAATTATAAAACTCCAATAAGCTCTTGCCTCTATAAGTTGTCTTGGTCATGGAGTCTCTTCATAGCAATAGAAAAGTAACTAAGACAGGCAGAACTATCATAACGGACTGACCCCAATATCTCGATATCAGTATCTTGCAAGGGTTCTGGGACAAAGGTAGGCCCAGGTAGTTCCAGTTTGATAATTTCCAGCTCAGTGTTACTTCTGCTAATGGCAGTTGGTTTTTGTTAATATCCTTGATCAGCGCACTTATATTATAAAAGTTTAACAGCTTCCCACCAATCATTTTGAATTCCAATATACAGGTCGACTTCTGACCACAAGTCTGCTCATTATATAGTTCAGGCTGACCTGGAACTAGAACCTGATATAGGCTCAAGTTGGCCTAGAATTTGCCACCCTCCTCTTGCCTCAGCCTTCTCAGTGATAAGACTACAGGCGGGTATAAAATATTATCTTTCTCATCTTCCTCCCAAAAAGTAAGCGGAAAAACATCGATAGTTTCTAAAAATAAAACTGTATAGTAAGAAGCAAGAGATGATCTTTTCCTGTTTCCAAGTACTTATATTTAATTAAGCAAGTAATATTTAAAATGAATTTACCAGAACTTGAGGGTAAGACTATACTGCTGAAGATGTCACATACTTGAGTTGTAGGAGATGACAAAATCAAGCTGGTACCCACCTGGAAGCTTCATCCCTACTGGCTAGTTGTGAGATGGAAGTGCTGGAAGGTTCTATGCACACTACCAGGGGAGAAAAGTCATCAACAGCCTTCGCCAGCTATGAACCTGTAAGCTACAATAACAACTTGCCTGGCAAGAGAATATCACGGATGCAATAGTGGCATGAATGTTATGGGGGTCACCAACCACTTCCTGGTTGAATTTAAAGCCTGCTCACGAGAAAGAACTCATTTTTGGTACCACTAACTAAACCAAAACTCTATGGCTGGCTAAAGTCATTCGTGCTAACAGGACGTAGTAATTTACGAGCCCTTAACTATTTATCTTTATACTCATATATTAGTTCCTCTCTCAGTCTTTATCAGAGAAGCTTCTTTTTGTAGTAGATAGTGAATAACACGGTCACCCATAATGGTTAACAAGCAGAGAATAAAAGACTGTGGAGAGTTCATCTATAAATGGAATGTCTACACTACATCCCCTCCCTGCAAAGCTCAGAGGTCACCACAGAAGAGAATATAGAAAGAATGTAATAGATGCAGTAGACATCTGTAACAAAAAAAGTATTTGTGGGGCATGATAGTCATGAGACACATGAACTCACAGCAGCTGAACAGCATGCACAAGACCTGCACAAGATCAAGCCAACCAAAATACTGTCATGGATGAGGAGGAGCTCAAGAAGTCTCATTCTTATCTGACTCCTGAGTTTTTATTAACAATAGAACAATTTAGATAAATGCCTTGGCTGATGGTTCCTGGGGGAAAGAGAATTTTTTGGGGGGATGTAGAGAGGCTACCCATTCTCCAGCAGATTACTCTGTATACACATACATTACAGGCAGTACTAAATGGACTCTGTGGAGTTATTTTAAAAAGATCACATAAAGTTAGGAGGGAAAAGTGGGGGTGATTAGAAGAGGAATTGGAAGGAGAAGAATGGGGGTTTTGATCAAAACTCATATGTATGTATGAATTCTCATGCAATAAAAAATAATTCACAAATAGTATTGTTCATCACCTCATTACAATTGTCCTCAATGGTGTTTTTACCAAGTAGATTATCAATGGTAAATTGTCTGAACTTGGGAGGTGAGATATGAATCCTTATAACTGAATATATGAAAGAAAGATATTAATGTAGGTTTTTCCTTGGTCCCCAGTTTAGCATATAATCACTTAAACACTTAAACAGAGTCTATCACATAATTCTGACTGTTTTGGAACTCATTGTGTAGATGAGGCCTTGAACTCACAGAGATCTGCCTGCCTCTGCTTCCTGAGTACAGGGATTAAAGGTGTGCACCATAAGGCCCAGATCATATAAGCATTTCTAACGGACATTCTTTGATAGTCAATAAACATGCTGTTTCAATAGTCATGACATATGTCTTACAGTTTTTTTTCTGAGACAGGGTTTCTCTGTATATTCCTGGATGCCCTGGAACTCACTCTGCAGACCAAGCTGATCTCAAACTCAGAGATCTTCATGCCTCTGCCTTCAGAGTGCTGGAATTGAAAGTGTGCACTCCCCAGC
Organism: Peromyscus maniculatus bairdii; assembly: GCF_049852395.1. NCBI lineage: Eukaryota > Metazoa > Chordata > Mammalia > Rodentia > Cricetidae > Peromyscus > Peromyscus maniculatus. The sequence continues at coordinate 29,356,254 of NC_134870.1, read as the reverse complement.
TAGTGTCTTATAGTTTTAATTAAATTTCCAAACTAGAAAACCTACATGAATAAAAATACCTCTAACTTATGTAATATATTGTTATTTTTAAAACTTGTCAGGTGTACAGCAACACAATTCCAGTTTATAACACAAAGCATTAGAGCATCTCAGATTGTTCATTATGCCCAGGATTCTAGACATTCACTGCCATTTTTACCAGTATCATTATTATTTTGGTGGTGGTATGCAGAGGATAGAGGTTGATGTCAGGTGTTGTCTTCTATCACTCTCTTATTTTTGAGGCAGGGTCTTGTGGTGGTATTCTAATTGTACTGAAATGTGATTTTGATTGTATGTTAATAAATAAAGTTGCCCGGGGGTCAGAGCTATTAGAGCCATAGCAAGAGTGTGGCGGTGGTGGCACACGCCTTTAATCCCATAGATCTCTGTGTGTTCAGGGATACAGCCAGCATTGGAGACATATGCTTTTAAGACCTAGGGGGCTGTACATTCAGACAGTGACGATGCAGTCACTTGTTTGGGTTTACAACCAATGAGAAGGCAGAACAAAATACTATAAAAAAAAGAACAGACAGGATATAGCTCTCTTTCGAGAAGCTGGGACACAGCAGGAGGAAGGGTGAGATTTTAGCTCTGAGCTCTGACCTCTTGGCTTTCTCTTTTACATTGTTTCTGTGTTTCTTATTTAATAAGACTGTTGGATACATCTACAGGGTCTTTCATGGAACCTAGTGCTCACTGATTGGTCAGTCTGACTGGACAACAAGTCCCAGGGATCTCCCTGTCTCCATCACTCCCGCTTCCCCAGCATTGTGGTTATAGACACATACCCAGCTTTTTTGTTTGTACATCAGTTCTGTGGACGGGTTCTTTTAAAATTACTTATTTTTATCTTATGGGTATAGGTGAATTATCTGCCTGTATGTGTACCAAGTGCATGCCTGGAACCTGTGGAAGCCAGAGGAGGGTGCCAGATGCCCTGAAACTGTAAAGTTATAGACAGCCTTGAGCTGCCAAATGGGTGCTGGGAACCCAGCTGGGGTCCTCTGCAAGAGCACAAGTGCTCTTCACTGCTGAGCCATCTCCTCTACCTCAGCATCTGTACTTTCCAAACATTAAAATAAAATCACTGAAACAAGACTTTCAAAACACATACAAGCAAAGTGCCTTCCCACTACTGTGTGAGTACCTCATTCTTATGGGAAAGGAATCGTTCCTAACACACATACAACTAATACTTAAAAGAATATAATGTATGCAGGGTACATATACTTTCAGTGTATAGAACAAGCATTTTATAATGTAACATCTATTAGTTGTTTATAGAGATTTAAAGGATGTTTCTCCATTGCACAAAGCTTATTTCAGGATACACAACCAGATATAAGATTTTCTTTAAAAGTAGTGGAAAGGGGGATAGGGAGATAAGCTCAGTCAAGGAAGTGCTTGGTTTGCAAGTGTGAGGAGTTTGCTAAAAAGCTGGCATGCTGGAAAGTGCTTGCAATTCCAGTACTGGGGAGGTGGAGACAGGAGATATCTGGGGACTCCTGGACAGACAACTAGCACACCTGGTGAGCTTCAGGCCAATGAGAGATCCTGTCTCAATAATAAGTTGGATGGCACCTGAAGAACAACACCTGAAGTTGTCCTTGACCTCCACAAGCATTTGTACACACACACACACACACACACACACACACACACACACACACACACACACTGGAAAGGCATATTTCTGTGGAGACACCAATGACACCTTGAATATGTTGGGATAATCTTTTTGTACACCGAATGAAGATGTGTCTGTTTAATCTCACCTGCTTAAGGCACCTTCTGATTGGTTTAATAAAGAGCTGAATGACCAATAGCTAGGCAGGAGAGGATAGGTGGGGCTTCTGGAGAAATATAGGAACTTAGAGGTGTGGGAGATTCGCCAGCCAAATGCAGAGGAAGTCAAGCCACATGGCAGAACATAGATTAATGTCTTAAGAGCTAGTTGGGAATGAGCCCAAGATACGGTCAAGCTTTCATAATTAATAAAAAGTCTCCATGTCATTATTGGGGAGCTGGTTGTCCAAAGAAAGGCCAGTGACATGCACAGTTTTTCTTCTTAGTTTTCAAATGCATTAGTTCTTCAGCAAGTCTGCTGTTCATATTGTTATCTGTTCTATAACAGTTAATACTGCTATCAGAAGAATGTACATATGTAGATACCCTGTATATCTTTTAAATGTTTAAAAAATATCTATCAAGTGTTCCTGGGTTTTAAGTGTGTTAATAAACCTTTAATGAGTCTGAAATAACAACTCATAACCCCACCACTAATACCTATTTTAATTTTAAACATTCATTCCTAATTGAAAGGTCAGTTAGCAAAGGGTATATGAAAAGGTGCAGAAAATGAATTGAGTAGTTATTCCTTTAAATGATCCATGCTCCTGCGACTGGAGACTCATAAACAAGAGTTTCTTTTTTTTTTTTTAACAATTGCTCTGATTTCTTTTTTTTTTAAGATTTATTATTTATTATGTGTACAGTATTCTGTCTGCAGACCAGAAGAAGGCATCAGATCTCATTTTAGATGGTTGTGAGCCACCATGTGGTTGCTGGGGATTGAACTCAGGATCTCTGGAGGAGCAGTCACTGCTCTTAACCTCTGAGCCATCTCTCCAGCCCACAAGAGTTTCTTTAAGAAAAGTCTATTAACCTAAAACAAGGTCACCCCTAAGAAGTGAATTTTAAAATATAAAGCATTCTTAAGTCATCTTGACCTTCTTGAATACAATTCTGATACTCTTATAACAAATCAGATTTGCGTTTACACATGGGAGCATGTAAACATTCTGAGAGATGTTGATTTTGATAAGTGAATTGGCAGAAACCAGCAGATGCCAGGGGCGTGAATCATTCATATTGGTTGAAAATAGTGCATATAACTCTTTGGAGACTTTAACATATGTCACAGAATAGAACAGAATTCTAAGGTTACGTCTCACTGGTTTATTCTCCCAATGAAGACACATATGCAATAATTACATGGATTAGTTAACACAGGCTCTTCTAATTTTAGAATATTGTGATTTTATCATAAATCTAATCTACTCTTTCTTTTTTTCTTCCTTCCTTCCTTCCTTCCTTCCTTCCTTCCTTCCTTCCTTCCTTCCTTCCTTCCTTCCTTTCTTTTTCTCTTTCTTCTTTCTTCCTTCCTTCCTTCCTTCCTTCCTTCCTTCCTTCCTTCCTTCCTTCCTTCCTTCCTTTCTTTTTCTCTTTCTTCTTTCTTTCTTTCTTTCTTTCTTTCTCTCTCTCTCTCTCTCTCTCTCTCTCTCTCTCTCTCTCTCTCTTCTTTCTTTCTTTTGAGATGAGGTTTCATTGTGTAGCTTTGGCTGTCCTGGAACTTGCTCTGTACACCAGGCTTGCCTCCAACTCACAGAGGTCTGCCTATCTCTGCCTCTCATTAAACACATGCTCCACCACCATCCAGCCTAATCTACATTTCTGGTAGGAATTGAGCTAATGTTTTTCTTAGTGACTACTGATTTGTTGAAGTACTGTCAATTCTTATATACATGTATACTAATATATAAAGCACATATAATATCCTCTACTGTCTTGTTACTGTTATATTACTGTGAAGAGACACAATGACGAAGGTAACTCTTATAAAAGAAAGCATTTTTTTTTGAGACAGTTTCTCTGTGTAGCCCTGGCTGTCCTGGAACTTACAAAGTAGACCAGTCTGGCCTCAAACTCAGAGATCTACCTGCCTCTGTCTCCCAAGTGCTGGTATTAAAGACATGTGCTATCACTGTCTGGCTAAAATGAAGCATTTACTTGGGGGTGGCTTGCTTACAGTTTTAGAATTTTAGACCATGATCATCATGGTAGGAAGTACACAGGTATAGTGCTGGAAGAGTAGCTGAGAGCTTTACATCCTGATAGAGAGAGAGAGAGAGAGAGAGAGAGAGAGAGAGAGAGAGAGAGAGAGAGAGAGAGAGCGCGCTTGGTGTGGGCTTTTGAAATTTCAAAGCCCACCCCCAGTGACAAACCTACTCCAACAAAGCCACACCTCTTATTCCTTCTCAAACAGTTCCATTCTCTGGTGATGAAGACTCAAATATGAGAACCTCTGAGGGCCATTTTCATTCAAGCCACCATCCCTACAAAACTTGCCCACTAACGGTGTGTAGACAAATATCCCAAAGGGAATACACATAGACAATTTGAACTAATATAACTCTTCTAGTAACAAAATAGGTACCCTTAAACTAGCAACATTTTAAAGGGAAGTGATTACGTTTATGGATTTCCTTTAAGGTGAGTCTACTGTTATCAGTTAGTTTTTCTAAAATGTCCATACACCGAGAAAAGATATTCAGTCCCAAATATAATTTGAAAAAGTATCCATTACTGGACAAAATTGAGTTAAACTCCAATACTGCAAATGATGACCCACTATATAACTGTCTGATTTTAACTCTACCAGAAAAATGAGTGAGAAGATAAATGAAGAAAATGCTTTGGTTCTTAGTGAAAGAGGAAACTGACCTGAACAGCTCCAGGCTCTCCCTTGTTTTCGTGAATATTATCCGGTATCAAGAGAGGCTCACTCTTTTCACAGCTCTCTTCACTAATGAGCCTGTCGGCGTAATTGGGCTGGGGGAAGATCAGGTGGCTGTTTTTGGAGTCTGTAGTGAGGGAGATTTCATGGGAATAGGTCTGCAGGTAAGCCTGTACCCCATCCATGCCCACAAAATGAGAGGCGGGCATGCTGGCCAATCTGCCTGTGGAAGTCTGAAGCAGGCGTGACGTGTGCCAGTGCCTAAGCCTGAGGGCCAACAGCACAGTAACAAATCCTAGGAAGACACAGGACACCACTGCCACTGATATCACCAGGTAGAGTGTGAGGTCTGAGTCCTGGGGCTCTGTAGGAGTGTTGCTGCTGCCTAAGTCAGTCAGTACATCCGGGATGCTATCCCCTACAGCGATAGTAAGGGTGACGGTGGCTGAGAGAGGGAGCTGGCCATGGTCCTGGACAGCCACCACCAGGCTCTGCTTGAGGGCGTCTCTATCGGATAGAGTCCTTGCCGTGCACACCTCACCTGTGTGAAGGCCAATGGAGAAGAGCCCTGGCTCACTGGCCTTGAGCAGGCGGTAGGACAGCCAGGCATTCTGTCCGGAGTCTCTGTCCACTGCCACTACTTTGGTTACCAAGTATCCAGGCTCTGCAGAGCGGGGCGCCAGTTCCACCCCAGTGGAACCATCAGTAGGAATAGCTGGGTACAGGATCTCAGGAACGTTGTCGTTCTGGTCCAGCACAAACAAGCTCAGGGACACATTGCTGCTGAGTGGAGGGTTCCCACTGTCCTTAGCTGTCACCAGTAGCTGCAGGTCTCTCAAGTGCTCATAGTCAAAGGACTGCAAGGCGTACAGGACACCAGTGTCAGAGTTAATGGAGACGTAGGAGGACACGGGAGCTTCCTGAAACGTATATTCAGCCAGGGAGTAAGTGACCCGGGCGTTATCACCACTGTCAGCGTCATAGGCAGTCACCGAGAAAATGGAGACACCTCTGGGGTTATTTTCGGAGATGGAAGTGGAATAGGAGGAACGAGAGAAGGTGGGCGGGTTGTCGTTTATGTCTGCTACTCTCAGAGAGATGTGGTTTTCTGTAGACAGGGGAGGTGTCCCATGGTCAGTGACGGTTACCGTGATGTTGTAATCCGAAGTCTCTTCTCTATCCAGTGCTCTTGTTGTTAATAGGTGATAGTAATTATCAACTGACTTTTCCAGTCGGAAGGGCAAGTTCTTGGGAATAGAACACGAAATCTCTCCATTCTCCCCAGAATCAGCATCGTGTACGCTAAAGAGTGCAATTATGGTTCCGGGTAGGCAGTCTTCAGAAACGGAACTGGTGAGGGAGGTGAGTATCACTTCTGGGGCATTGTCATTCACGTCCTGGACTGTGACCAACACCTTAGCGCTGGCAAGAAGAGCGCCTCCGTCTTGGGCTACCACCTCCATGAGATAGAATCTGGATTCTTCATAGTCCAGAGATTGAATAGTTGAGATTTCCCCCAGGTTAGAATCGAGTTGGAAAGTCTCGGAAATTTTGTCTTCTTCGTTGCGAAAAGAGAAGGTCAATTTCGCGTTGATTCCCTCGTCGGCATCCGTGGCGGTGAGGGTGAGGAGTCGAGCGCCCACAGGTGTGTTCTCTGGGACACTCACTCTATATTCACTTTGAGTGAACAGGGGTGCGTTATCGTTTGCATCGAGGACGGTCACGCTGATGCGGACAGTGCTAGAATGTACTGGGTTTCCGCCGTCCAACGCTGTGAGGACCAGGTCGTGAGCGGACTCTTTCTCACGGTCCAGGGGCTGTTCCAACACCAGCTCTGGATGCTTTTGCCCATCAGATCCGCTCTTCACGTCCAGAGAGAAGTGCGGGTTGGAGCTGAGCTGGTAACCCTGGAGGGAATTCACACCCACATCCCCATCTCTCGCGAAGGGGAGCACCAACCGTGTTCCTGCAGCCGCGTTTTCATTAACTTTTACTTTTAACTCCTCATCGCGGAACCGGGGGAAGTTATCATTAATATCAAGGATTTCCACTTCTACTCCATAAATTTTCATCTTATTCTCAACCAAGATGTTAAAGCTGACGAGACAGGGCGCGCTCTGGGCGCACAGCTCCTCCCGGTCTATCCTCCCTGCGGTAACCAAGCTGCCACCTCGCGGGCTCAGCGAGAAAAGCTGCGACCTACCTCTGGAGACGATGCGGATCCCGCGCTCCGCCAGCTCGCGGGGCTCCAGCCCCAGGTCCTTGGAGATGTTGCCCACGAAGGAGCCTTTGTCCAGCTCCTCCCGTACCGAGTAGCGGATCTGCCCCTTTCCTGGCGCGCACAGCGTCCCTAGCAGCATGAAGAACTTCAGCAGGTCGCTGCAGCTCCAGCGCTTTGGTGGATCCGCCATTGTCTTTTCTTCCTTCCCTTTCCTCTTAGTCCTGGTTTACCTGCTGGTTCCTTGTTTTTCTAAAGCTGATGAGAGCAGGAGTTGAGATGGGTTGCTTTCCCCAGCAGCTTGTCTGGTCTCTGTTTAGTGCGGAGGAAGCTGGGAACTGGTCGCTTCTATGGCTGCTTCTTTCCCAGTCTGGTGAACAGCGACGCTCAGAGTCCTAACCAGTTACTACACCAATTCTATTTTTAATCCTCCTTGGTTCAGTGATTATTTTCATTTCCAAGGTTTTTGCTGTGTATTTAATATATTATTGTGTAGCAGTGTTTATATTTAATTTTTAATTCTGACAATAAACCCTCCACAACCTAAATCAATATAATTAGTTTTATTTTACTTCTCCAGAGAAGTCTGATTTTATGTACCACTGAGTCCTTATGTCTTACCCACATCGAATCTGTTTAACCAAGAAATTGAAATTCTTACCTTTGCTGATGTCAAGGCTTCATTTTTTAAAATCAGGATAAGTTTATGAAAATCTGCCTAAAATTCCCTTAGTGTGGCAGGGAAACAAACCCAGCTCTCAATGTGTCTTTGCAGAATGGCCCATATTTGCTGTCACATGCAGAAAAATAGACAGTGTACTTGTGAAGTTTTTGAGAACGTCTCCAAATTTCCAATCTAAGGCTATAAGATTTCCACTGTCTCAAGACAGTTGGGTTACCTGCATTACTTATGTCTTCCCATTACTATATTCACAATACTTGTAGACATCTCACTGGGACAAGATCTTGGTAGCAGCCGATATAGTGATCATGAGAGATGGGGCTTCATTTAGCTCTCATGGGGGGGGGGACATAGGTATCTGGTTAGCAGTAGCCAGTGGCCCATTTGTTTTGAGGCAGATATTTAATGTCATCACTCTTAAGAATAACAGATGAAAAGAAAAACCATGGCAGAAAATGAGAGACAGTTCAGAGAGCCCCTCCTGTGGGAAAAACAAATAGTTACCTAATAACTCATCAACAGGAAAAGATTTTAGTTGATACCTGTAATTTTTTATTTGTTATTCGAGAGGGTTGATACCTACACTTTTACAATCTAGGGCTTGAGACATGGTTCAGTTGGTAGAGTGCTTGCTGTGAAGGTATGAGACCCCCACATTTGATGCTTAGTAACATCAATAAGTAAATACATGAGTAAATGAGCAAACAATCCAAACCATACCATTTCAGATCTTTTTGTAGAAATCGACACAAGGACAGGTTGCAAACTTGTCCTCACTGTGCATTTTTCTTTTTTTCTTTCTTTCTTTCCTTTTTTTTTTTTTTTTGGTTTTTCAAGACAGGGTTTCTCTGAGTAGCTTTGGAGCCTGTCCTGGATCTCGCTCTGTAGACCAGGTTGGCCTCGAACTCACAGAGATCCACCTGCCTCTGCCTCCCAAGTGCTGGGATTAAAGTCATACGCCACCACCACCTGCATTTTTTTCTTAAGAGCAAGTTATTCATGAAGATGCACTCTCACATTTATTAACAGAATTCACATGTCTTAATGAGCACTTCAGGCTTCATACTTTGCCCATCCTTTAAAAAGAAACCTGGGGACAGCTGGAAAGATGGCTTAGCAGTTAAGAACACTGGCTGCTCTTCCAGAGAACCTGGGTTCGATTCCCAGCACCCACACATTGGTTCACAACCATCTGCAACTCCAGTTCGAGTGGATCCAGGATTCTTCTAGCCTCTGTGCATACCAGGTGCACAGACGTACATGTAGGCAAAACACCCATACACATAAAATAAAAGCAAAACTTAGAAAAAGCTTCCAGGAAACCCAAGACACTCTGCTTGTAATACATTGACAATGTTTGCCAACAAGTCAGTTGAACAGTACCCTACCCACCATGCTTTGTTGATAACAAGCCACCACCCTGCGTGATGTGTTTCTTTCATATTCAGTTTTCACAAACTAGTAAGATGAGGACCATGTTTACTCTGAATCACTACAAATCTAAGAGGAAGCAGAACCAAAATTTGAGTATTAGAGATCTGACATGGAAAGAACCTCTCAGATTTCCAATAGTGATGAGCTTTGCGGGGTGGAGAGGAATGTAGGGGCGAAGAAAAAGATGTATCTCACGCTGTGAACATTTGTAATTACAGGTAAGTAAACTGCACATCCAAGGTAGAAACCCTTCTGTAAGCTGTGATTTGGATAATGTTAACGCACTTAAGGCAGAACATCGTTCAAGGCTGGCTAAGTCACAAGACAATGAATTAGGCAACGGAACCACCCAAACCACTTAGTGATTTATTAAGAAACACTGAAACCCTAAGTAGAAAGACGAATTAAATTGAAGCTCACCTTTGAGGCAGAATCCGAGACAAAAGGAACCTCAGTGTCTCCAAGAGTATCTGGTATCCAAGAGGTGTCGTCACAGAGGAGGTCCTGAGGGGCTACTTCCGGAGTCACATTGAGAAAATTAAACTCTGTCTTAGCTGACTGTGAGGCAACGCACACATTGTAGGAATAAGGCAATGTCCCCTCAGGGTAACTGGGGAGGACTCCAGTGGCAGGGTTGGAGCTGAGACCAGGCTGAAGGCAGCCCCAGGCAGCTGAGCTGGAGGAGCTGCGCAGGCGCAGGGCTATAGCCAGAATCACCGCCAGAAGGAAGAGTACTGAGATCAGGGCCAAGGCCACCACCAGGTAAAACTGAAGCTCACTCTGGGGGTCAGATGGCAGAGGGTCATCACTGAGGTCTGGCAGGACCTCCTGCAGGCTGTCAGCAAAGATCAAGTGAAGCGTGGCTGTAGCCGAGAGGGGCGGCTGTCCACCATCACGTACAGCGACCAGAAGACGCTGCCGCGCCGCATCCCTGTCACCCAAGGCACGCGCTGTGCGCACCTCGCCAGTGCGCAGCCCCAGGCTGAAGAGCCCGGGATCGCTGGCCTGCAGCACGTGGTATGACAGCCAGGCGTTGTGTCCCGAGTCTGCGTCCACAGCCACCACCTTAGTGACCAGGTATCCGGGCTCGGCAGCGCGCGGTACCATGTCGAAGAGCGCGGAACCGTCGGGCTCGAGCGCGGGGTACAGCACGCGCGGCGCATTGTCGTTGCGGTCGCCCACCAGCACGCGCATGCTCACGTTGGCGCTGAGCGCGGGCGAGCCCTGGTCGCGCGCCTGCAGAGTCAGCTGGAAGGAGCGCAGCTGCTCGTGGTCGAAGGCGCGCTGAGCGAACACCACTCCGCTCTGTGCGTTCACGGTCACGTAGGACCACAGCGATTTAGGTTCCAGGTCGCTGGCTATGATGGAGTAGGAGATGTGACCATTGGATCCCAAATCGGGATCAGAGGCGCTGACTTGAGCGATGGAGGCTCCAGGTGGGTTGTTCTCAGCCACGTGGACCAGGTAGGAGGCCTCGGGGAAAACCGGTGCATTGTCGTTGACGTCTGAGACATGGAGGGTGATGATTACGTTGGAGGAGAGCGGCGGCTTACCCCTGTCAGTAGCTACGATGGTGACGTTATATTCTGGAATCTCTTCCCGGTCTAGAGTTCTGTCTGTCACTAGCTTGTAATAATTCTTCGAAGAAGATTTCAATACAAACTCTGCATTTCCCAAGACGTTGCAGTAAACGTCGCCATTTCTTCCAGAGTCTTTGTCCCTCGTTTTTATCAAGGCGACGACTGTTCCTAGTGGAGAATCTTCCGGTAGGGGGGTAAATACTGAAGTCACAATCATTTCAGGTGCACAATCATTCTCATCCAGAATTTCCACTTGGACACTGCAATGGGATGCTAGGTCTCCGGGATCTTTTGCTTCAACATTCAGGGAGTAACTCTTAGCAGTCTCAAAATCCAAACTACCCTTTGTCGTGATTTCTCCGGTTCGCTTGTCTAAGTTGAAAACACGTTCCACTTGTTCATCCACATTGTGAAAAGAGTAAGTGATCTCTGCGTTGACGCCCTCGTCTTGGTCAGTGGCTGTCACCTGAAGCACGGAGAAGCCTGGGGGCACATCCTCCCGAAGGGTGACCCTGTACACATCCTGGCTGAACACTGGAGGGTTATCATTGGCGTCTGTGACTTGGATTCGGATCTGGGCGGTGCCACTTCGGGGAGGATCCCCTCCATCCACAGCAGTGAGGACCAGCTGGTGAAAATTATGCTCTTCTCTGTCCAGAAAACGTTTTAGAATCAACTCGGGATATTTACGTTCATCTGGGCTCTCTTTCTCTGTGACTTCAAAGTATTCATTGTCACCGAGGTAGTATTTTTGCAGCGAATTAGAACCAGCATCTGAATCGAGAGCTGGATCCAATGGAAATGCTTTCCCTGGTCTGGTGGACTCCCCAATGTTTAAATCCACCTCGCTCTGTTTGAACTGAGGGGCGTTGTCATTTATATCTTGAAGAATTACAGCTACATGGAAAATATTTAATGGCTTCTCAGCGACAATATCGAATTCCAGAACACACAGAGGCTGCTTCCCGCAAACCTGCTCTCTGTCTATTCTGTCACCCACAAGTAAGTCCCCGCTCTCTGGGTTTACAGTAAAATATTCCTTCTCTGCGCTGACCCTCAGCTTCCGGGTGGATAGATCCTGGACACCCAGCCCCAGATCCTTGGCGAGGTTTCCTACCATTGAGTTCTTGGCCAGCTCCTCGGGAATGGAGTAGCGGATCTGATCCGGGAGAGCTCCGCGGAACAATGGCAAAAGGAAGGGCGACAGTACCTGCAGCCACCGGGCCATTCCGCTCCCAGAGCCCCGCCTCATCCTCCTAGCTCGCGCTGCCGCTGTGCTCCTTAGTCGGTGCGGGTAAGCCCTCCCTTAGTGGCCGAATCCGGCTAGCGCCACTTTTCTTGGGGCTGTTTGCTGTATCCTAATGTGCACAGGCTGCTCCTCTAAGGTTGGTTTGCACAGGAAGTTACTCTCCTAGTCTCCCAAACGCGTCTGGGAAATGGTCTTTCTCTTCTTTTGACCTACAGCGACGCCCAGAGGTCTTCTCAAAAATTGCACTGAAGTTTGCAAACGTTTGAATTTTTGTTGTTGCTGGTTTAGATTTATGGTGTATTTATTTGTTTTAAATTTGGTAATATATTGAAATTGTTCCTAACTCAGAAGCTACATATGGTATGGGTCCTTATTATCATCTATGAGTCGTGTAGCACATCTCTCATTCTCAAGTGGAATGAGTTCTGTTTCTTGTTACGCTTTGGGTAGCACAGCCGACCTTTACGTTGTCCCCGTCCCTCCTCTTATTCAAATGGAAACATTACACCATAACGTTCTCCTTCTCACTTCTTTCATCCAGTAATAAACCCACATATGCACCCACCCTGGACTTTCAGTCAAATATTTTGTTTCATAGGAGTACATAAAGCTCTGCATTTATTTCTCATGGAGTAGTCCACTACATGGAGAAACAGTAACTTGTCCAATCAGAAATTGTATTTTCTTAAGGAAGCCCAGTACTCATTTATACAAAAATATTTTTCTATTATAGCTTGTGATAGCAAGTTATAAATATTTACTGTTCACCAAATCATTGACATGTATCACTCTGGCTGAATATATTCTTGATGCCAATATCTGAGTGTGTTTTACCCAATTTTAGGCCAACTGAACAAACACATATGAGTTATATTTTATCACCATAGTGTTTGGAATACTGTGTCCCCAGATAGTCTCACCCAGTATTCATTTGTATCTCTTTCCATGCCCAGGATCAGCTTGTTAACATGCAATCTTATTCCTACCTAGTCTGTGTATTGTACACAGCTTCTCATGAACACAAAGTCACATAGCATCAACTCTCCTTTCTAAATCACAGTATTGAGCCATATCCAACAATCTTACCATGATCCCCCTTTATAGAAACCCAATGAATTTGTGTATAGATTTTCATTTATTCTGGATTAATTCATAGAACTATAAGAAAACTTAGGAAATAAAAGTGTTGCATATCTTTGACACACAAAATACTTTGTCATGTCAGGGGATAGTTTTTGTCATCCCAGGTCACATAGTGGTAAACCTTCCAAGAATAATTTCAGGGATTCTGACAGATGAGAATGAGATCAATTGACTAAGTAGTAAGAATAATATCAGTCCAGAAGCCAAGTCACCCAACCTTACCTGATGAAAACCAGAAAGATTTAAGCAAATTCTGTTTTGCTGGGACTTAATGGTGATGTCATAACAGGGAAATTAGAAATTATGAAAATTACTCTTACAATTTATTTACATGAATGAAATAAAATGGTCAATATTTTTGGGCAATAGCCAAGTTGTATCAAAGGAACCAGATACTCTGGTGTACTTCGTATCAGCAACAACAAAATATCTGAGTTGGGCATAGTGGCACACACCTGTAATCCTAGCATTTAAAGAGGATTGTGAATTGCAGGTCATTTGGATAGGCTGTATAGTGAGTTAAAGGCCAGCCTAAGCTAGACAGTCAGAATTTGCTTAAAAAAATGTTTGAAATATACCAGTCCACAAAGAAGTTAATGTCATAGCTAAAGGTTAAATATTTTCCTCACTACACATAAATTGTTGTTGTGGGATAGTCCTTTACACTGTGTGAAGATGTGTCACTCTGATTGGTCTAATAAAGAGCTGAATGGCCATGGCTAGGCAGGAAGAGGTTGGGTGGGACTTCTGGGGACAGAGAGGTCTCGGACAGGAAGAAAGGCAGGGTCACCAGCTGGATGCAGAGAAGGCAGGACACACAGGAGGAGATGGAAAAGCCGTGAGCCACATGATAGCACATACATGAATAGAAATGAGTTAAGTTATAAGAGCTAGCTAAAAACAAGCCTAAGCTAAGGCCAAGCTTTCATAATTAATAAGAAGTCTCTCTGTGTCATTATTTGGGAGCTGGCTGTTGAGACAGAGAAAGACTCACTACAAATTGTCATTGTATAATTATAATAGAAAAAATTCTTTCAAGGAAGGGGAAGTAAACACCAAGCAAAGAATAATTGAATGTAATAAGGGGAAATTAAAATATTCAGGTTATGGCATGTAAATTGGCTCAGTGGCTAAAAGCATTAGGCACACACCTTTCCATCTGAATTTGATCTCTTGGACCCACATAATGGAAGGAGAGAACTGATTCCCCAAAGTTGCCCTCTAACATATAGATACACACACAAAATAAGTGAAACTGTAGTTAAAATGCTTTAAAATATTCAAGTGAGATTTCCCCATTAACGTAATGAGAAAAGTGATGAAAATAGAAATTTGTGCAATTTCCTTCTATTCACAAGTCAATTCTAGCCTTCAAATGTACATAGAAAAATGACATTTAAAATTTGAATGGTTTAGAGGTAGAAAATTAAGGAATTTTTTTTTGGCTTTTCAAAAGGGTTTCTCTATGTAGCCCTGGCTGTCCTGGAACTCACGCTGTAGACCTGGATAGCTTCAAACTCACAGAGATCTGCATGCCTCTGCCTCCCCGAATGTTGGGATTAAAGGTGTGTGCTACCACTGCCCAGCTAAATTAAGGAATTCTTATCAAAATCACTACTGAATGAAGACTATGAAGGATAAATAATAGATAATCATGGTTTGGGATGTAACTCAGTAACATAGGACTTGCCTATATGCCCAAAGCCTGTATTCAACTGCCAAAATTACAAAAAAAGAGAAAAAAAGGTTATTTTATTAGTCAACAAATGACTTTTGATGTGGTGACTACCATTAATCGTTATCCCTTTTAAAGCAAAGGGCTATTAATAAAGAAGTGTATATGTTTGATACAACACACATACAACTGGAGGCACTTTATGAAACGCCTTGCCTGTGGTTTAGTAAGGTAAGACCCATTAAAGGAGTGACTCACTCACCTGAAGAAGGCTGGAGTCTCCTTTTATTTCAAGCAAGTCTTGAGATACCAGGAGAGGATCGCTCTTCCCACAGCTCTCCTGGCTGATGAGCGTGTCTGCATAATTGGGCTGCGGGAAGATCAGGTGGCTTTTCCCAGAGTCTGCTGTGAGGGAGACCTCATGAGAGTAGGTCTGTAGGAAAGCTTGTACACCGTCCACACCCACGAAGTGTGATGCAGGCATGGAGGACAACCCACTACCTGCAGCCCGAAGCAGGCGAGTTGCCTGCCAGTGACGGAGCTTGTGTATCAGCAGCACAATGACAAAGGCCAAGAAGACACAAGAGACCACAGCCACAGCGACCACCAGGTACAGTGTGATGTCTGCATCTTCCTGGTCAATGTGAGTGTTAATGCTGCCCAGATCGGCCAGAATGTCTGGAATGTTATCTGCCACAGCTATGGTGAGCGTGACCGTGGCAGAGAGAGGGGGATGGCCGTGGTCCTGCACAGACACCACCAGACTCTGCTTGAGGGCATCTCTGTCCAGCA
This sequence comes from Peromyscus maniculatus bairdii, assembly GCF_049852395.1. Taxonomy (NCBI): domain Eukaryota; kingdom Metazoa; phylum Chordata; class Mammalia; order Rodentia; family Cricetidae; genus Peromyscus; species Peromyscus maniculatus. Next base: position 29,340,920 of record NC_134870.1, on the reverse strand, counting down.
GGGCCCGTGCAGTGCGCACCTCACCAGTGTGCAGCCCCACCAAGAAGAGCCCTGGCTCGCTGGCCTTGAGCAGGCGGTAGGACAGCCAGGCGTTCTGTCCCGAGTCTCTGTCCACTGCCACCACCTTTGTCACCAGATATCCAGGCTCTGCAGAACGAGGCGTCAGCTCCACGCCAGTAGAACCATCAGTGGGGATGGTGGGGTACAGGATCTCAGGGGCGTTGTCATTCTGGTCCAACACAAACAAGCTCAGGGACACGTTGCTGCTGAGTGGAGGGTTCCCACTGTCCCTGGCACTCACTAGTAGCTTCAGGTCTTGAAACTGCTCATAATCAAAGGAACGCAGTGCATAGAGGACACCAGTGTTAGAGTTGATGGAGACGTAGGAGGACAGAGGTGCCCCCTGGACAGTGTCCTCGGACAGAGAGTAGATTACCTGGGCATTCTCACCACTGTCTGGGTCCTGGGCTGTTATGGATAAGATGGAGGCTCCTCTAGGGTTGTTTTCTGGAATGTAGGCAGCATAGGAGGCCTGGGTGAAGGTGGGTGGGTTGTCATTGATGTCCACCACTTGCAGTGAGATATAAGTCTCTGTAGACAGCGGTGGGGTTCCCTGGTCGGTGGCGGTTATGGTGATGTTATATTCGGAGACTTCTTCCCTGTCCAGAGGTCTGTGTATCAACAACCGATAATAATTTCCATAGGTCTTTTCAAGCCTGAATGGAAGATTATCTGGAATATAACAAGTGACAAGGCCATTCTCTCCAGAGTCACTGTCATGCACATTGAAAAGTGCAATCACTGTGCCTGGGGAGGAAGCTTCTTGGACAGAGCTGGTGAGAGAGGTAACGGTGACTTCTGGAGCATTGTCATTTACATCCAGAACTGTCACCAGTACCTTACTTCTGGCTCGGAGACCAGGCCCGTCGTGGGCTTCTACGTCAACGTCATAGAATCCCGAGTCCTCATAATCCAGCTCCCCCAACATTGTTATGTCCCCACTCAGAGAATTCAACTGGAAGAGCTGGGATATTTTGTCTCTTACGTTCCGGAAAGAATACGTCACTTCTCCGTTGGCTCCTTCATCTGGGTCAGTAGCTTTTATGGTAAGTAGCCGGGTGCCTACGGGCAAATTCTCCTTCACACTAACGTGGTACTCTGGCTGAGTGAACACAGGAGCATTGTCGTTGGTGTCCACCAGTGTTATCTGAATTGTGGCAGTACCAGAGCGAACCGGGTCGCCTCCATCGAAGGCGGTTAGAACCAGGTGATGAACTGCTTCTTCCTCGCGATCTAAGGCGTTCTCCAGCACCAGCTCCGGGTACTTAATCCCATCTGCCCCATTTTGCACGTCCAGGGAGAAGTGACCATTAGAGCTGAGCTGGTAACCCTGCAAGGCGTTCACCCCTATATCCGGATCAAAAGCTTCAGGAAGAGGAAATCTTGTCCCAGGATTTTCACTTTCAGCGACTTTTATTTCCCTCTGCTGCGCTCCAAAGCTGGGGGCATTATCATTAACATCGATAATTTCCACCTCTACAGCAAGAATCCTCACTTTATCCTCCAGGAGAATCTCCAGATTTGCGGTACACTTTGGGGATCTGTCACAGAGCCCTTCCCTGTCGATCCTCTCTGCTGTCACCAAGCTGCCGCTTCGCGGGTTCAGAGCAAAGAGCTGGGTCTTACCTCTGGAGACGATGCGGACTCCGCGTTCTGTCAGCTTCCCGGGCTCCAGCCCCAGGTCCTTGGCTAGGTTGCCCACCACAGAGCCCCTTTCCAGCTCCTCTGGCACAGAGTACCGGATCTGTTCCGCGCGGATGTCGCATAGGGATCCAAGGAAAATGCAGATCCAGATTAGTCCCCTGCGGTCTGCTCCGTAAGGAGCCGCCATTGCAGTCCGGCCGCACAGAGTCCTGAGCTTGGGCGTTGAGCCTGTCTGTGCAGGCCTGAGGAGCCCCACAATCTTTGGGTTTCAAGATAAGGTACTTGTACCTTTGGACGCTGGCGCTCCGAGGAGTTCAGATTGATGCTTTCCTTAAGACCAAAACCAGTCCTTTGTGCTCCGGAAACCTTGCTCTTATTTAAAATACCTGATTTTCACCCCTGAGTGGTGAACAGCGACACCCAGAGTACTAAACTGTTATTGCAACTAATTCTTGATAAAAACATCACATACTGTTTCCTTTCCTAATCTTCCTTTTCTAAAGGAGCACAAAGGTCAAAATCAAGTTGTTTAATTTGCAACAAAAATCCAGGAATTATCCAAAGCTTATGTGTCAAACTAAGTTAATTTATTATAGAATAATATAGTGATTTTGGGGAAAGGATTGTTTTCTACCTCTTTTTAGTTGTTGCATTGTTCATTTCCCTACATCATTTTCCATACTTTGTATTGTATGAGGGTCACATCCGTTCCTCCAGGGGTGGATGTGACAAGCGGAGGGACAGTGGAGCCTGGAGGTCCAGCTCTAGCTACAACCTATGCAGAAACCAATTTCCTCACATGAGTTCACCCTCTGGATTCTGGGATAAGTTTCCAATTCCACTGCAAGAAAGGTGTTGGCTGCTCAGGAGATAATCTTCCCCTTGTGCAAATGGGTTTAGCAGAGAGATTCTAGGTGTGGGATAAAATAGCTAATGTGTACAGGACATTCTAGGCCACACACTGTATCACCAATGTCATATTCACAGTGTGCCCTCAATCTTTACAACAACCTTCATAGGCTGAAACATTTGCAATATTTAATGAGTCAATTACCAATACAAATCAAGCTCAAATAATGGGCAAACAAATATTAAAATAAATGATAGCACCAAAGCAGAAAAGTTAAGCTGAAGATATTTCAGGCCAAGTGCGGTGGCGCACACCTTTGATCTCAGCACTTGGGAAGCAGAGGCAGGTTCTTTGTGAGTTTAAGGCCAGCCTAATCTAGGTAGTGAGTTCCAAGATAGCCAGAGCTTTGTAAAGAGACTCTGTCTCACCCCCGCAAAAGATATTTTAGGTTTTTTTCTCATATAAGACACATCCAGTGGTCCCATTTTACCACCATCAAGTCTACTATTTTTTAACCACTGTTTTAAATTGCTTTACCACTGATTTCAGAAATAGTCAATGAAAGAAACTATTTTAATAGTTGTGGATACATCACTATCATCACATATTTCACACCTTTCTTGGGAAATCTGAGAAATTTTGAGACAAATCAAAAAGTCATCACTACTTAAACTATTTATTGTTTTACAATTAGCACGTGCAAACAACCAAACTTTTAAGGAGTCATAAAATCCTATTTGTGGGGACCCACAGAGACTCCAGCTTGTGGCTTGTTTTCATCTTGACTCAAGGTCAGAGAGTCCGAGCTTGTTTTCCCCTGAAAGGTGGCATGATAGGATGTTTTGGCCAAAGGTGTGGTTACCAGGTATCTTATATCTCAAGGCCTATTTACAGGATGCTTTGCCATAAGGCGTGGTCACCAGATGTCTTGAGTACTAAGGAGGTGCTTACATTTAACTGTACTTTGTACCTTGAACCCTGATGTCCTTGAAAGGAGGAGATCTTTTTGCCCTCCTTGCTTTTGGGTATAAAAAGGCTGTGAGTAATAAACCCAGGGTCTGTGGTATTGACTCAAGAGCCCTCCTGAAGCTATCTTGTGTCTTTGTCTTTTTCTTCACCCATGTCTATATTTCATAGCTATTATTTCCCAGTTCCACACTTCCCACTTCAGAATTGTTCAACAGGTTGAATGGGACTCGATACCTATTAATTATGCAGAATTAAAAATCCTTAGTCTTTGAAAGAGTAGGTTAAATTTTTTTGTTGTTTTTGCAATCCTTAACAGATTTATTAAGTGCTCAGGACTTGGAGATTAAAATGATGTCTTGGGCTGGGTGGTGGTGGTGGTGGTGGTGGTGGTGGTGCACACCTTTAATCCCAGCACTCGGGAGGCAGAGGCAGGAGGATCTCTGTGAGTTTGAGGCCAACCTGGGCTACAGAGCAAGTTCCAGGAAAGGCTCCAAAACTACACAGAGAAACCCTGTCTCAAAAACAAAACGAAACAAAACAAAAATGTTGTCTTGGAAAGAACAGAAAATATGCATAAAAATGTCAAAATGTTTGCAGATTCGACTCACAGGAATTATATTAAAATAACAGGAAAGATATACGATGTTTCATAAATAGAAAGATCATCACAGTCCTTACTACAGTGGTGACAGAGTAGAACAAGCATAAAATAAATGACTAGACAATAGTCAAAAGATCCGTGGAGGGGTCCACACGATGGTTCAGGTGGTAAAAGCTCTTGCAGGCAAGTCTGACAATCTGATGAGTTTGATCCTGGGGTTCCATGGGTGAAAGGAACAAACTGACCCCCATATTGTCCTTTAAGCTCCACATGCTTGCCATGGCACACGTGTGCCTCACTCCCCACAAGTAAGTGTTAAAAAGAGAAACTTGGGTGAGATTTTAAGTGAAAATAATATTGGCCGAAAGTTAGTGATTCAGATACAAAATGTGGTAATCTTTGGTACCCGTGGTAAGACAATAAGGGCTAACAGACTTACTTACAGATGTGTTGAAATGAAAAGTTGTTCAAGTGAGAAAAGGTAATTGGTGAAGATGACCATAAACTTTAATTTAGGCAGAAAGAAATAACAATATGCTTATGAAAAGTTAAAGATTATATTTAAAAAAAAAGCAGCCTCACAAATCAAGTAAGAAAGGGAACTAATGTTATTAAGGATGTTGACCTATAGGAAACAGTCTGCAGCAAGATTTGCTAGTTACGCAGAAACAACCAATAGTAAGGACTGGAACTGGTAATCAGGTCATTTCCAAGATGACCGGGCAACCAAGAACTAATCTTTATGTATCCACAACACTTCTCTCAGTAAATAGCCCCCAAACTATGAAAAAAGACCCAAACTGATTAATTTGTGCACAACCAAGAAGCAAATACAAGAAATAATATTTAAGTAGCTCGGCAGAAACTTACCTGAAGAGAAGAAGAGTCGTACGAGATTTTGGGATCTTCATTATTGCCACATACAGCCACAGAAGGATCATCACACAGGAGATCCTGAGGGGGAGCAACCTCTGGTGCCACGTGGAGAAAATTAAACCCTGCTGTAGTCGTAGAATGCGAGGCAACACATAGATTATAAGAATAGGGCAATGTCCCCTCGCTGCAGTTGGGAGGAACCACAGGTTGAGACTTCCAGCTGAGACCAGGCTGAAGGCAGCCCCAGGCAGCTGAGCTGGAGGAGCTGCGCAGGCGCAGGGCTATAGCCAGAATCACCGCCAGAAGGAAGAGTACTGAGATCAGAGCCAAGGCCACCACCAGGTAAAACTGAAGCTCACTCTGGGGGTCAGAGGGCAGAGGGTCATCACTGAGGTCTGGCAGGACCTCCTGCAGGCTGTCAGCAAAGATCAAGTGAAGCGTGGCTGTAGCCGAGAGCGGTGGCTGTCCACCGTCCCGCACAGCGACCAGAAGGCGCTGCCGCGCAGCGTCCCTGTCGCCCAAGGCACGCGCTGTGCGCACCTCGCCAGTGCGCAGCCCCAGGCTGAAGAGCCCGGGATCGCTGGCCTGCAGCACGTGGTACGACAGCCAGGCGTTGTGTCCCGAGTCTGCGTCCACAGCCACCACCTTAGTGACCAGGTATCCGGGCTCGGCGGAACGCGGTACCATGTCGAAGAGCGCGGAACCGTCGGGCTCGAGCGCGGGGTACAGCACGCGCGGCGCATTGTCGTTGCGGTCGCCCACCAGCACGCGCATGCTCACGTTGGCGCTGAGCGCGGGCGAGCCCTGGTCGCGCGCCTGCAGAGTCAGCTGGAAGGAGCGCAGCTGCTCGTGGTCGAAGGCGCGCTGAGCGAACACCACTCCGCTGTCCTGGTTCACGGAAACGAAAGACGATAGTGCCTTTGGCTCTAGGTCGCTGGCTATGATGGAGTAGGAGATGTGACCATTGGATCCCAAATCGGGATCAGAGGCGCTGACTTGAGCGATGGAGGCTCCAGGTGGGTTGTTCTCAGCCACGTGGACCAGGTAGGAGGCCTGGTGGAAAACCGGTGCATTGTCGTTGACGTCTGAGATGTGCACAGTCACACGTGTCTTGGATGAAAGGGATGGCTTGCCACTGTCGGTAGCTGTGATAGTGATGTTGTACTCTGAGGTCTGTTCCCGGTTTAGGGCCCTGTCTATCACCAGCTTGTAATAATTCTTGGAGGTGGGTTGTAATTTGAAGGGAAGTTCTTCCTGAATACGGCATGCCACCAGACCATTTTGTCCAGAATCCTTGTCTCGAACTTTAATGAGGGCTATTACTGTTCCAAGGGCTGAGTCCTCCGGAACTTGGTTAGAAAAGGACATGAATGTCACCTCTGGGGCGTTGTCATTCTCATCAAGAATTTCAATCTCAACATTACAGTGAGCTGTGTGCACCCCTCCGTCCCTGGCTTCTACACCCAACATGTATCTGCTCTTTTCTTCAAAATCCAGTGTCCCGTTAGTTGTGATAGCTCCAGTATTTGGATTGAGACTGAAGATGAGGTTAGTACTTGCCGGGCCATTAAGGAAGGCATAGGTGATCTCTCCATTAACACCCTCATCCTGATCTGTGGCTCTCACTTGCAGCACGAAGGTTCCCCGGGGCATGTTTTCACGGAGGCTAGCTTTGTAAATGTCCTGGCTGAACACTGGAGCATTATCATTGGCGTCGGTGACTTTGATCCAGATCTGGGTGGTACTGCTTAGGGGTGGGTCTCCGCCATCGATGGCGGTCAGGATTAAGTGATGGGAGCTCTGATGCTCCCTGTCTAGAAGTTTTTCCAGCAGTAATTCTGGGTATTTACTTCCATCCGGACTTTCCTTCGTTGACAAGGAGAAGTGTGGATTGGGGCTGATAGTGTACATCTTCAGTGAGTTGCTTCCCACGTCTGCATCTCGTGCAGAGTCCAGAGGGAATTTTACTCCTGGTAAGGCAGACTCACAGATCTCCAATTCAATGCTTTTCCCAAAGAAATGTGGTGCATTATCATTAATATCTTGGATGGCAACAATTACGTGGAAAATATTCATCGGGTTTTCAGTAACCGATTCAAATTCTAGTGCACACTCAGGTTTCTTCCCGCAAATCTTCTCTCTGTCTATCCTGCCACTCACCAACAAATCCCCACCCTCTGCACTAACGCTGAAATAATCCTCTGCACTAACTCTCAGGTTTCGAGCTGGCAGTTCCTGGACACTGAGCCCCAGATCCTGGGCGAGGTTCCCCACCAGAGAGCCCTTGGCCAGCTCCTCCGGAATGGAGTAGAGGATAGGCTGGGAGATGGCGCCCCAGAACAAAGGCATCAGAAAGTGAAGCAGTACCTGATTTGCCATCGTTTCAACGCCTCTGGGGTTGCTCTGCCGTTCTGAGCTCGCAGGGAAGCTTCTTTTCGAGGTTTTAAAGAAGACAGTCTGTGCCCTAGATGTTTGTGATTTTAAGGCAGGATTTGTCAGGCGCTTCAAGGGTGCACGGGAGCCGGACGTACGTTCTCATAGGTGCAGAAAAAGCAGGCAAAGCCCCAGCTGGACTCTGCGGAACAGGGAACCCTTCTCTTCTCTTTGGTCAACAGCGGCGCCTAGAGGTTGTCTTGTAAAACTGCGTATCGTGCAGTTGTGTATCTCCAGAGCTCTTGTTTGGACTTTTAATTTGCTTGAAGGAACCAGGTATCCACATTTTCCTTTAGTTTTGTTATTTTCTTGTTTATTATCATTTCATGAATGTTTCATCGTTATTTATTCATATTTTCCACTTCACAAGACGTACTTTTTTCCTTTTTCCAGTTTTGGAGAAAAATGCTACCAATTACTTTACTGTATGGCACTACTAAACTCAGGCCTGACTGTTGTATCCAATAAGTGAGTGCATTTTTACCCTCATTAATCAGTGGGCTCTGATCTTTACATTTCTGCAAGTTTACTGAAGTAACTTCTTTATTTGGTATTTTAATTTCTCTGTGTATTTTATCAATTCAGCAAAACTTTTCAGAGATAGTCTTTGCAAAAGAGAGGAGTGGTGTCGCCAGAGATTTTTTAATGCACTGATAGTCTTTGCAAAGCATACTATTTTCAGTTAAGTACACGGAGCCTGATAGACTATTAAAGGTACCAACGTAGTGTTTGGGGCTTTTATAATGGTGAATCTTGTGTAAGCCACGTTTATTTTTATGAAACAAATTCTTTCTAAATATGCAATACTCTATAGACTGAATTCTTACCTTCAACCAGTTTAATACCATTAATCAATAACGTTATTGACTGCCAGTGACTCTTGGTGAGACAATGACAGTCTTTAAGCAGTTGATGTTATTATTTACACTTTATTATATTTATTTATTTTGTGTTTAGGTGTATGTGTATACACATGTGCACTCATGTGGAGGTCAGAGGACAATATACTGGAGTTGGTTTTCTCCTTCCATCATGTAGGTACCAGGGATGGAACTCAGGTTGTCTGGGTTGGAAGCATGAAGTCTTACTCTTCCTAAGCACTCAGTTTTAGAACTTGATCCTGTATTTGGGTAACTCAAATAAGCAAATCCCTTTATTTCTAATGTACCAACAAATCAGATGACAATGTCTTAAATGCCCCTCTTAAATTTCACGTGTTAGAACCCCAATCTCCCAATCCATGGTATAAAGGTGTCTGGAGGCAGAATCTTTAGGAAATGCTTGAGACAGGAGAGCTTTGCCTTTATTGGTGAATCAATGATTGGTTACTGGATTATCATATAAGTGGCTTTTTTTTTGTAAAAATAGCAGTCTCTGAGACACTTGCTTTGTTTTGTCATGTGATGTCCCTGATATGTGATTTCCCTGACATGTGATGACCCTGAAAGAAAAATCTCCAAGTGGATGCCGAGCAGATGAGAATGCCATGTTCTTGGAGTTCTTAGCTCCCAACAACCAGATTAATAAATCTTTATTTTAAAGATAAATTTCCAAGTCTCAAGTATTTTCTTACAGCAGCAAAAATTAATGGAAAGGTATCAGCTCACTGATTTATTTTACTGTTTTGAAGAGCTCAACCATCTCCAGTAAAAATGCAACATTATATTTCTCATAAGAGTTTTTTCTTCTTCTTTTCTCTACTTCCTGCCTTTATATTCCTCTCCACAAGATTCCATCATATATATGGATCTTGAATGAAATATAGTTTTATATGCTTACAGATACTGTCTTCAGTCTCTGTTGACTCACATTTCTTTCTTTCTTTTTTTAAAGATTTATTTATTTATTATGTATACAGCATGTATGACTACAGGTCAGAAGAGGGCACCAGATCTTATTACAGATGGTTGTGAGCCTCCATGTGGTTGCTGGGAATTGAACTCAGGGCCTCTGGAAGAACAGTCTGTGCTCTTAACCCCTGTGCCATCTCTCCAGCCCAACTCACACATTTCAATGTTATATTTTCTAACATATTAGGGGAAAATTTGTTCCTTTGAGATGCAATAAAATACATTTTGTTTCATTTTTGGATAACCCTCTTTTGTAGCTACAGGAGTAAAATAATTTCATAGATTTGAGAACGGATCCACAACTTTGATCAGAGAAAGTTCCAGAACACACTCAGGAATCCCATTTCACTGTTGTAATGGATGGTCTGGGGGATCTCTTGCAGAAACAGAGCAATATTTTCCTGCTAGTTTGAAATAATATTTTTGTGTTGGCATATATTCATTGTATGTGAAACTGGGTTTCACAGGTCACTTTTATACAAACATATATTGTACACTGGGCATATGCGCCTGTACCCCACCCCATAGCCTCCTTTTTCTCTCCACTTCCCTCCTGCTAGTCCACTTTTCCTAGCAGTTTCACTTTTACTTTTACTCCATACACACACACACACACACACACACACACACACACACACACACACCATTTTATGTATCTCTATAAAACTTAGGATCCACAAATGAGAGAAGACATGGTATTTGTCATTCTGAGATTGACTTAATTATCTTAATATTAATTAATGAAACTTAATTATCTACAGTTGGATTCAATCTCCTGCAAATAACAAAGCTTCATTTTTCTTTATGGCTGAGAAATTCCATTGTGTATACATATATATCACATTTTCTTTATTCATTACTCTATTGATGGACATCTAGGTTACTTAGTCATTGTGAACAATTCTGCAATTAACATTGATGTGCAAGTATCTCTGTGATATGTTGACTTAAAATCCTTTGGATAAATATCCAAAAGTAATACAGCTACATCCCAGGTTTAAAAAAAAATCTTAAAGGGTGATAAATGCCTGCTCATGACTCATAATGGTTTAAGTGAATGAGCTTTCCACCTTTAGACACAAAGATGAAATCAACACAAACAGAAACATATACATTTTAGGCACAAGGGTTTAATCATCTGACTAATCTCTGCTTTTCCTGTTGAGACAGCTTTTGCTAAGTTGCCCAGGTTGGTCTTGAACTCAAGGCTTGAGTGATCCCACCTCCATAGTTTCCAGGTAGCTGCAACTACAAGCATACTGCTATATCAGTTTCCTTCGTTTCTTATTCTATGATTTTATGTCCTTGAGATGTAAAGACTGGCCAGGTGGTGATAGCACACGCCTTCAATCTCAGCACTGGGGAGGCAGAGTAGGAGGATTTCTGTGAGTTCAAGCCCAGCCTGGTCTACAAAGTGAGTTCCAGGACAGTCAGAGCTATTACATAGAGAAACCCTATCTTGAAAAACAAAACAAACAAATAATGTAAAGACTGGTGTGACTTGGGAAGGTTCAGAAAAGATTTTCTGAGAGCATAAAATACTTTGTATGTATCCTTTCCCACCACTCGTTTGTGTCAGTCCGGACAGGACAGTGGGCAGGAGTGACAAAGTTCAAACCACTGGGGTTCATAGTGTGAGAGGGCAGGCTGAGGTACAGCTCAGGAGTCCAGCAGATGATCAACATGTGCCAAGATCATGGGTTCTACCCCAGCCATTGAACCATGAGAATGAAATTGTGAAAGACCCATCTGTCACAGGTGTATGGGCCACTTTTGGATCAACTACAAGGCTTTTCTCTCTTTGTGGCTACTCAAGGACATAGGTAGAAGGAGCGACCATCATTTCAAAGGGTAAGGGAGAGAGCTGGAATTCTCACAATCGCTCTTAGAGTTGCCTCCGGAAGTGGCATGCTACTGCCAATACAATGTACTAGCTACCTCGGCCCACTCAGCCATAACAAGGCCGGGAAGTACAACTTCCTCACAGGCAAGTGGGACACAGGTAGGGGAAACAGAGTGTACAATTTCATTGTTGCTGTACTTCTCAAATAAATGTGTCTTAAGGTTTTATACCACACCGGCATGAATGTTCATAACACTCAAAGAAATAAACTCACCTCAAGCAGGTTGGGGCCTTCTTTGGTTTCAAGTAAATCTTGAGATGTTATAAGAGGCTCGCTTTTCCCACAGCTCTCCTGGCTGATGAGCGTGTCTGCATAGTTGGGTTGTGGAAAGATCAGGTGACTCTTCCTAGAGCCTGAGGTGAGGGAAACTTCCTGGGAATAGGTCTGCAGGAAAGCTTGCACCCCATCCAGACCCACAAAGTGAGAGGCTGGTATGCCAGCCAATCCATTTCCTGAAGCCTGGAGCAGGCGCGATGAGTGCCAGCGCCGCAGCCTGAGGGCCAGCAGCACGATGACAAAGGCCAGGAAGATACAGGAGACCACAGCCACCGCCACCACCAGGTAGAGCGTGAGGTCTGAATCTTTGGGGTTAGCAGGGGCGTGGATGCTTTCCAGGTCCCCCAGGATGTCAGGAATGCTGTCAGCCACTGCTACGGTGAGTGTGACCGTGGCGGAGAGAGGGGGCTGGCCGTGGTCCTGCACAGATACCACCAGACTCTGCTTGAGGGCATCTCTGTCCAGCAGGGCCCGCGCGGTGCGTACTTCACCCGTGTGCAGCCCCACCGAGAAGAGCCCTGGCTCGCTGGCCTTGAGCAGGCGGTAGGACAGCCAGGCATTCTGTCCTGAGTCTTTGTCCACCGCCACCACTTTGGTCACGAGGTATCCAGGATCTGCAGAGCGGGGCGCCAACTCAACACCAGTGGAGCCATCTACTGGGAGGGCGGGGTAAAGGATTTCAGGCATGTTGTCATTCTGGTCCAGCACAAACAGACTCAGTGTCGTGTTACTGCTGAGTGGAGGGTTCCCGCTGTCGCTAGCTGTCACCTGCAACTGCAGGTCTCTAAATTGCTCATAATCAAAGGAGCAAAGGGCATACAGGACACCGGTATTGGAGTTGATGGAGACGTAGGATGACAGTGGCACCCCCTGAAGCGTGTCCTCGGCCAACGAGTACGTGATTTGTGCGTTCTTGTCCGTGTCTGGGTCTAGTGCTGTAACGGAGAAGATGGAGGCTCCCCTAGGATTGTTTTCTGGAATATAGGCTGAATAGGAGGTGTGTGTGAAGGTAGGAGGGTTGTCGTTGATGTCTGACACATGCAGAGTGATATGAGTTTCCGTGGACAGCGGTGGGTTCCCCCCATCGGTGGCTCTTAGACTGATATTGTATTGAGACACCTGTTCACGATCCAGAGATTTGGCTGTCACTAAGCGGTAGTATTGGTCTATTGATTTTTCTAGAGTAAAAGGCAGATTTCCTTGGACAAAAACCGTGACGTGCCCATTCTGGCCAGAATCTCGGTCATGCACATTGATAAGAGCAATTTCTCTTCCGGCAGGGGCTTCTTCTGGGACTGAGCCCGTGAGGGAAGTGACTGAAACTTCTGGGGCATTGTCATTCACATCCAGAACCGTGACAAGAATCTTGGCTCTTGAAAAAAGACCTGGTCCATCTTGTGCTTCAATTTTGATTTCATAGAACACAGCATCCTCATAATCGAGACTTTTTAATATTGATATATCTCCGGTCACTGAATTGAGATGGAAAACCTGAGCAATTTTCCCAGGCATTTTATCTAGAATATAGGACACTTGAGCGTTGAATCCCTCATCAGGATCAGTGGCATTCACTGTGATCAGTCGGGTGCCTACTGGCACATTTTCCAGAACACTGACATGGTACTCTGGCTTAGTAAACACGGGCGGGTTGTCATTTGCATCCAAGACTATCACCTTGATGCACAACTTGCCGGTGTGGACAGGGTCTCCACCGTCAGAGGCAATGAGATCAAGCTGATGAACTGCCTTTTTCTCACGATCCAAGGCTCGCTCCAGCACTAGCTCTGGGTACTTGGCGTCATTGGTGACACTGTTCACAGCCAAGGAGAAGTAGTCATTGGGGCTGAGCTTATAGTTCTGCAGAGAGTTCATGCCCACATCTGGGTCAAACGCAGTTTTAAGTGGAAATTTAGTTCCAGGAACTGTTAATTCACCAATTTTTATTTCCAATTCCTCCGTTGGAAAACTAGGTGTATTATCATTAATATCGCTGATTTCGACTTCTACCTCAAATATTTTAAGCTTATCCTCCACAAGGATGTTAAAGCTCACGAGGCAGGGCGCGCTCTGGGCGCACAGCTCCTCCCGGTCTATCCTGCCTGCAGTGACCAAGCTGCCGCTTCGCGGGTTCAGAGAGAAAAGCTGCGACCTACCTCTGGAGACGATGCGGACCCCGCGCTCCGCCAGCTCGCGGGGCTCCAGCCCCAGGTCCTTGGAGATGTTGCCCACGAAGGAGCCTTTGTCCAGCTCCTCTGGCACCGAGTAGCGGATCTGCCTGACGCCAGCCGCACACAGCGTCCCCAGGAGCGCGCACAGCAAAGCCAGGGCTCCGGCGGTTCCTGGTCCCAGGCGGATCATTTCCTTTCTTGTTTTTTTTTCCCTATGAATTCCCACGATGGGTCCCAGTCTTACACCCTCAAGGAGTTAAGTCTTTCATGGACTTAATTCACACACCACAGAGCTGGCTGACGATGTGGTGAGCTTGGTAGCAGCTTCTCTCTTCTCAGACTCTTCCTGGCGTTTCTTTGCAGCAGGGAAATGGTGGGCTGCGCTTCAGCGGCGCCTTTTCTTCTTGTATGGTCAACAGCGACACCCAGAGGCCTAATCGTTCACTGCACACTCCCAGGTAAACCCAAGTTACCCTTTGTTCTGAACTTCTTCAGTCCTTTTCATTGGAGGCAAGACTAGTACTCATTTCACATAACTGAACTGATATTTGTTAAAGGATGTGGCTTCAAGTTAACTTTCTTTGGGATGCCTCACTCTAACCTTAACTCCACCAATATTGCTTCAAGTGTGATTACCGTCTCCCAAAGGTTCAGTTTAATACCTACACAGAAACATCAGCCATACTTACGGATTATAATTCTTGAAGTTGGTATTTGATACCCTGGCATATTAGTTTTAATAACTTCCACTTAACTGATTCATCAAACACATGATTTGGGTGTCAGACTTTTTTTTTTTTTTTTTTTTTAAAGATTTAATGTGGAATATATAGACACAACCAGTTCTGTCAGAGTTTACAAGGGTGGAAAACCACTTGGGACTTATCATACACTGAAATAACTACCACACTGAGAGAGGCCGAGGAGGATGGGAAGGTCTACAACCTGGTTGTGGAGTTTAGAGAAGGCCTTATTGAGAAGCATGAGAAGAGTGGGCCAGGGGAAAGGCTTGGGTGTGAGAGGAATTACAGACCTCAGGCTACTGAAGACATTCACCTTGCCCAAGTGCAGAGGTCTGGTGGCGCACGCCTTTAATCCTGGAACTCGAGAGGCAGAGGAGGGCGGATCTCTGTGAGTTTGAGGGCAGCCTGGTCTACAGAGTGAGTTACAGGCCAGCTAGGGCTACACAGTAAGGTTTTGTCTCAAAACAAAACAAATAGAAATGAAATTTAAAAAATGTCATTTTAATCATGATGCACTGCATACATGTCCATAAGGTGTTTATTCTTAGGAGTTACTACCTCTTTAAAAGGAACTCTGTTTTTAATTTTTTCTGTTCATACTTTATTATTTACTTAAAAGTAAAGATATCATGACACACTATTCCAAAGTGAATTTGGATTTTATCTCATAGAGACTTATGCTGTACTAACAAACACATGGAATACACTGCCCCCAATTTTCTATCAGACACTCTTAGACGTAAGAAGGACCCCAAACACCATAGGAGATGTGAAATTACCCAGTACGAGTTTCAATTAGTACTCAATATTTCCAAATAAAAACAAACTGATTCTTACTATTAGCACACCCATTGTTATTAAGTATATGATCAACACACTAATACCAACACAGGAGGAATGGAGAAGGAAAACCAAGTGTTTTTGAATGGGAACATTTTTGGCATTTGATGAATAGGAAACTTGGAGAAAACAGCAATTGTATGATACTATGGCTTTTGAATCCCTTCTATCTTTTCTGTGAGCAAAGTATACCGAGGATAAGAATTATTTTTCAAGATCAAAAAGTCAATATGATTTCCAGATATGAGAAAAATGAAGTTTCGGTGAAGAGAAACCTGCTTTCTGTTCCTTTACCAATTTGTCATCGAGAGCACAATGAGCTCCAAAGGAGCACGGAGCTACCTCCAGAGACTGTTGTTTGCAGCTAAGCAGAGACACCATGGCATACGGAAACTCCATAAGGAACCTAGGGATGGAGGCGAGACTCATTGGCAAGGCATGCACAAAATGAGGCCTCGGTTTGTTTCCATATACAGCACTTATACACAAAGACACCTGGGCTCGAGATGTAGGTCGGTGTGAGAGTGCCCTACCTATGGTATGCAAGGCCATGAGCTTGGTCCCTAGCACTGAAAAATGTGTGCTTCTGTAATTTTTTTTTTTTGTCTTTGAGACAGGGTCTCACTTTGTAGCCTTGGCTGTCCCAGAGCTTGCTATGGAGACAAGGCTGACTTAGATCTCACGGAAATCTGCCTGTCTCTGCCTCCCAAGCACAGTGGTTAGAGGTGTGTGCCACCATGCCCAGATAAAATTTCTTCATTAAAAACAGGTATGGGTATGCAAATTAAGGAAAATGGGCAACTTCTCTGAAAATCTGAAGGAGAAATATTAAGATCAAGTGAGAAAGAATCAACCAAGATGTTTTATGATTCACACACAGATCCAAATATAAGCAGACCTTACATTTTAAAGAAGAGTCTTCAATTAATATAAAATCCCATGTATGCATTGCATATAGCCCCCACACATTATATAATACATACATTGCCGTGTTGGGAACCCACCTCAAGGCCCAGTGCATACTAGGCAGGTACAGTACCACTGATCACCAGCCCTAACGGTTCTGTTTTTAAAAAGAATCATTGATTCATGTACATGAAATGGTTGTCCCACAGATGGAAAAGTTAAGAAATCAGCCCAGTTTCTAACAGTATTCTTTTGATGATCTAAATGTTACCATTAACTACTAATCCATGATTTTTGTTCATTCCATAATGATTTTTAACTTTCCTTATAGCCCATGAGCACTAAAAACTACCTAGGAATAGTTCACCTGGATTCACTTAAACTTAAATATATCTTCAAGGAAACACGGGTATAAAACACACATATTAAACACCTGGGGCAACTAAATAAATAGGTAAAATTTAGCAAAACAATGTGAGTATATTGCAAAACAATTACCTGAGGACTTTCTTCTCTTTTATCATCAAGTAGAGACTGAGGTGCTGAAAGGAAATCAGCTTTTTCACAGCTCTCCTGGCTGATGAGAGTATCTGCATAGTTTGGTTGAGGGAAGATGATGTGGCTTTTCCCCGAGTCTGCAGTGAGTGAGACTTCATGGGAATAGGTCTGCAGGAAAGCGTGTACCCCATCCACGCCCACAAAGTGTGAGGCAGGGATGCCCCCTAATCCATCTCTTGAAGCCTGAAGCATTCGGGACATATGCCAGCGCCGCAGCCTGAGCGCCAGCAGCACAATGACAAAGGCCAGGAAGACACAGGAGACCACAGCCACCGCCACCACCAGGTAGAGTGTAAGTTCGGAATCATCAGAGTTGGCAGGGGTCCTGATGCTGCCCAGGTCAGCCAGGACTTCAGGGATGTTGTCAGCTATTGCTATGGTGAGTGTGACCGTGGCGGAGAGAGGAGGTTGGCCGTGGTCCTGAACAGACACCACCAGGCTCTGCTTGAGGGCATCTCTGTCCAGCAGGGCCCGGGCAGTGCGCACCTCGCCCGTGTGCAGCCCCACCGAGAAGAGCCCTGGCTCGCTGGCCTTGAGCAGGCGGTAGGACAGCCAGGCATTCTGTCCTGAGTCTTTGTCTACTGCCACCACTTTGGTTACCAGATAGCCAGGGTCTGCAGATCGGGGAGCCAGTTCCACACCAGTGGACCCGTCTGTGGGGAGGGCAGGATAAAGGATCTCAGGCATGTTGTCATTCTGGTCCAGCAAGAACAGGCTCAAGGACACATTGCTACTCAGTGGAGGGTTCCCGCTGTCCACTGCTATCACCCGCAGCTGCAAGTCTTGGAACTGCTCGTAGTCAAAGGAGCGGAGAGCATAGAGGACTCCAGTGTCAGAGTTGATGGAGATGTAGGAGGACAGGGGTGCCCCTTGGAAGGTGTCTTCAGCTAAAGAGTAGGTTACATGGGCATTGTCATTACTGTCAGGGTCATAGGCCAGCACTGAGAAGATGGAGGTGCCTCTGGGATTGTTTTCAGAAAGGTAGGCGGAGTAGGACCCCCGGGAAAAGGAGGGCGGGTTGTCGTTGATATCTGCCACCTGCAGTACAAGGTGGGCATCTGTGGACAGAGATGGGTTCCCTCCATCTTTAGCGCTTAGAGTGATGTTGTAAAAGGAGAACTCTTCCCTGTCAAGGGCGCTGGTTGTAACCAGTCGGTAGTAATCGTCCACCGAGCGTTCTAACTTGAAAGGAATCCTCTCAGGAAGTGAACACGTGACAACGGCATTCTGCCCAGAATCCCTATCGTGCACATTGAAAAGTGCTATTACCGTTCCCGGAGGAGAGTCTTCAGGAACAGAAGCAGTGGCGGATGTCATGTAAAATTCCGGAGCATTGTCATTGACATCGAGAACAGTGACAATAACCTTCGTCCTGGTCAGAAGGCCTGGGCCATCCTGAGCTTCAATATCGATTTCGTGGAATTTAGCGTTCTCATAATCCAGACTTTTTGTGATTGTTATATCGCCAGATGTTGACTTTAGCTCAAATACATCTGCAGTTTCTCCAGGGGCTTGCTCCTGAAAATAAGTCACTTGAGCGTTGTATCCCTCATCAGCGTCAGTGGCTGTCACTGTGAGTATCCGGGTACCTACAGGTATATTCTCAGGAACGTTTACACGGTATTCGGGCTGTGTAAAAACAGGAGCGTTGTCGTTCACGTCCAGGACCTTCACGCGGATACGGCAGGTGCCGGATCGCACTGGATTGCCCCCGTCCAAGGCGACAAGAACAAGATGGTGAACTGCCTCTTCCTCGCGGTCCAAGGCACGCTCCAGCACCAGCTCTGGGTACTTGTTTCCATCAGCCCCAGTTCGCACATCCAGAGAGAAGTGGTCATTTGAGTTGAGTTCATACTTCTGGAGGGTGTTCTCGCCCACATCCGCATCATGTGCACTCTTAAGAGGAATCCTGAATCCTGGTGTAGTCGTTTCACTGATTTTTAGTTCCGGCTCCTCTACTCCAAAGCGAGGTGCATTGTCATTAACATCTGTTACCTCCACCTCTACGGAATAAATAGTCAATTTATCTTCCAATAGGAGGTTAAAATTCATCAGACAGGGCGCGCTCTGGGCGCAAAGCTCTTCCCGGTCTATCCTGCCTGCGGTGACCAAGCTGCCGCTTCGCGGGTTCAGAGCAAAGAGCTGCGACCTACCTCTGGAGACGATGCGGACTCCGCGTTCTGCCAGAGCCTGGGGCTCCAGCCCCAAGTCCTTGGCGATGCTGCCCACGAAGGAGCCCTTGTCGATCTCCTCTGGCACGGAGTAGCGGATCTGTCCAGCTCTGGCCTCCCACAGGGCAGCCCAAAGGGCGCACAGCAGGACCAGCATTCTGCACCGGGGCAGCTTCTGCAGCGTCGCCATTGCCCCTCTGCAGCCGAGTTTCCTCCGAACCAGCCTCCAGCACCGTGAGGGAGTCCAGTCCTTATCCCCCAGGGTCTGGGACGACCAATATTCACCAGTCCCAGGTCACCGAGGAGAGAGAACTAACGGGCGGCTGGGTTGAATTTCCTTGCATCCTCTGACCGGAAGCTGCGGACAAACCGCCAGCCCTTTGTGTTGTGCCAGCCCTTCAGTGGGATTGGTTGGCTGTCTTTTACTCCTTAGGTGGTCAACAGCGACGCTCAGAGGCCTAGCGGGTTTCTGCACTCGCGCAGGCAAACCCATTTCATGCTCGCCTGTGGCTTTTAAGTTGGTCTCAAGAATGACTCTTACACTAAGATCTAGTATCATTTACAGTAGAAATATTTAAAGGGAGGGACGTTTTCAGAACTAATAAGAATGGTATAAATACATGTAGCCTGAGGGCGGCTGCTGTGAAAGTATTGAAGAAGGTTTAAGGCTTAAAGCGAGTGCTGCTGGCCTTGTCACGTCGCGCTATCTCCCTCCTTTTTCTTACCCATGCTCAGACAAAAAGATCAACATTCAAACACTGGCTACATTTTCTTATAAGGTAAGTTTGTGAATTCTGTGCTCAGTTGCTTAGCATTCAACTCCAACACTTGGTATTTAAATTGTTGATCACCAGACACTAAACAGCACGTGCTCATGACACAAGGTTTGATGGAATCTTAGTTGGAAACCAGTCCTCAGGAACTTTTTAGTGGTGAAGATGTGGGAAAGTGAAGAGGATATTATTAAAGAGTATTGATGCTGAATTTTGTGAAAAGCACTGAGCCCTGGGGACATGCAGAAGAAGGGGACGCAACTTGCATTTGAGAGTGAAAAATGACCTTTCCTGAATGCTACTTCATTTGAACCCTGACAGGTAGAATGGATCAAGAAAGAGGCTGGAGTAGTGTGGCAGAAACTGAGAACCAGTGCTTGGAGCTGGGAGACAGCCAGGAACACCATGGAAATTGAAGATGGCTGGAGTGACCAAAGCTTGGGCAGACAAGGTACTTTACATTAAGAATCTGTCATTCAATGTTGCTTGAGATTGTTAAGCACTCTTTCCCTTTCTGTATTTTTTGTTGCCCGGATGATGCCATGGATGTCTTCTTACTCCTGTTTGGCTTATATATGCAAACATATTTATATGTAATGTATTTATTTTAAAATGCACTTTGAAATATTTCAAGCACATAGACCACTATAGAAAAAAAATAACCAAACTTGATGTGCATACCAGTAGGCTTTATTTAATTTTAACATCTTATCATATTTAAATGAGATTAATATTTAGACTTTTTTCTTTTGAATAATTTCAGAATTACAGAATAGTTGCAAGAAATAGTACAAACAAATCTCATATATAGCAGTCCCTTGGTAGCTGAGGGGGCTTGGTTCTGTGTCTGAGGATGCTGGAGTCCCTGGTGTAAAATGATGTAGGATTCAGCCGGGCGGTGGTGGTGCACGCCTTTAATCCCAGCACTCGGGAGGCAGAGGCAGGCGGATCTTTGTGAGTTCAAGGCCAGCCTGGGCTACCAAGTGAGTTCCAGGAAAGGGGCAAAGCTACACAGAGAAACCCTGTCTCGAAAAACCAAAAAAAAAAAAAAAAAAAAAAAAAAAAAAAAAAAAAAAAAAAAAAAAGATGTAGGGTCCACAAATCATCTGTGTACATCCTTCTGGGTAATTTGTCATCTCACAATTATACATACCAAGATAACATAAATAGATGATGTACATGTTTAGGAACTATGCTAAGTTTTCCAAATACTTTCAATTTGTGATGTAGATGTAGGTTCACACTGTTGGACTTCTTTCTACACTTTACATACAAAGTTCACTGTATTCTCTGTCCACATTATCCCCAAATGTTAACATTTTATTTTCATGCCCTCCTATTGATTCCATGTAAATTGTATACATGATGTTCCTTTACTATTTTTGGATTGATTCCTTCATTACCAAACTATAAAATCAACTTGGCATTGATGCAGTTTCATTGTCTAGCCTATACCTCTTACCAATAATTTGCCAGTTGCTACAATGTCTTTTCATAGCAAAATGAAATATTTTTTCAGGCCCTGAATTCAGCCCAGGATCTTATGTTGTACTTCACAAAGTTTCTGCAGTGGGTAGAATTTGAGCAGTTCACCAGGCTTTGCATTTCATGACTCTGGACTTGAAGATCTGGCCAGTTCTACTGCAAAGCATTCTCCCTTGGTGTGTTTGATCCTGCCTCCTTAGGTTCAGACCGTGCAGTGTTGGTGGGAAGACACAGGGACGACATTATCCCCTTCTCAGTGCATTTTCTTGGGAGCTGCACGGTGTCTTTGTCCCAGTACTGTTTTTGTTAACTTTAATCACTGGTAACATTCTAGAAATTTTCTAGTTATTTGTAGTTTTCTCTACTATACATTTGCTGTTTATTGATTAATAATTAACTTGTACAATCCTTTTTTTTCTTTCCTTCCATCTTCTATTCTTCCTTTCTTGATTTGTGGTATCTTATGGCTTCTTTAAGTAGTAAGTTTTTTTTGAAATTAATGAATATGAGACTCCCAACTTTCTTTTCAAGATTGCTTTGTCTGTTTGGAAAGGGTCCCTTGAGATTCCATATGAATTTTATGGTGGGATTTTTCATTTCTCCCCTAAATCCCATTATTAGAGTTTTTATATGGATTTCAATGAATATGTAGATTGTTTTAATTAGTTCTGTATGTTTCTATTTCTTTTATTTTGCATTTTTAACTGTTATTATGTGTGTAGAGGGAAAGCCTATGGAGGCCGAAGATGGCATCAGATCTGCTGAAGTTGGAGCCACAGGCAGCTGAGAACCTCTTGAGACTCTCTGTTTGTTTGATTTATGCTTTCTTTGGTAATTATGTTAAAATCAGGTATTATTTTTCAAAGCTGTGTTTTTAGGTGATGGGAGTTCATAATTTCCTACCTGTTTGACAACATTTTCTTTTTCATAATCATGACCAAGTCATTTCTGAAATGAATTTCTTAAACACTACATCTAGTGCTTGTTGCCTTAAATATGACTTTGCTTTTGTATTATGCTCGGCAACAACTGCTTTCTTTTGTGCATGTGTGCACATGAATCCATAACTTCAATATTTCAGTATGAATTTAAGAATCTATCTTGTCAGCAGAATATAGATTAAAAAACCAACCAATTCATTAATCTGTCTTTAAATTATAAGACCTATGAAAATGCAGAGCTGAAATAATTTACTAGTTGAGAGCGTAATTTGGTACCCAAGAAGAAAATGAAAATCCAGAAGACATAAAGCAAAGTGAAATTCCCTTAAAAGCCACCAGAGAAGAAACAGACTACTTTAAAAATAGCAACTTGATGACAGAAAATGTCTCATTTGTAATAATCACAAGTCCTAGGAAGAGAATGTATTTTGAAATCTAGGTTTATATATTTAAGTAGAAGACTGTTTTTTTTTTTTTAATGTTCTCACCTACTCTACTTCCTTACTGTTTTTCTCTCCTGAGTCCTCCCTTGACACAGGGTCTCAGGTAGCCCAGAATAGCTTCAAACTGGATATGTAGCTAAGGCTGGCCCCTCTTGCCTCAGCTTCTTAAGTACTGGGATTATAAGCACGTGCCACTGTGCCTACCTTCTATTGGTTCTAAAATTATTTATTATGGTGGTGGTTCATATTTGCAATCCCAGCACTCAGAAAACTCAGACAAGAAAATAACAAGTTAGAGGTCAGCCTAGGCAAGCCTCAGTCCAACTGATGAGTATAGTGAGAGCATGTTCAAAAATATTGCTCAGGTTCCAGGCAATAACTAGGTCTTTAAAAGTGCTTCAAGGCTGTGTGGCAGTGTTAATCTGGATAACACAGCCCAATGAGCAGACGTACTGTTCACTGTATGTTCATCTCCCTTCGTCTTCAGCTAGCAACGAAGTGTAAGCATAGGAACTGGCAGGGAAGATTTCATGCAAATCCTGGCTTTTAACTAACTAATGGTTCTCATTGCTTATGTTGGTTTCAATCAATAGGGCAACCCCAGACCACTTATCTAGAATGAAGTAGTTTTGTCTGTATAACACTGCTGGCCTTCATTCCCTGTTTAAAAAGCTTCAGACTGACTCATCACTTCCTGGTTTAGCTCTTGTCCAGTTAGATATTTATATTTTACTTGTACTTTATTATTCTAATGCTTTCCTGTTTTATGTATCTGTCCACTTTAATAGAGCAGAGTAGGTCTAACAAGACATGAATTTACCCTCCCACAATACATTTCCTTTTTTTTGAGACAGGGCCTCACTATGTAACCTTGTTGGCCTGTAACTCACTATGTAGACCAGGCTGGCCTTGAACTCAGAGAGATCTGCCTACTTGTCTCTTGAGTGCTGAGATGAAAGGCGTGTGCCACCACACCAGACTCCCACAAGGCACTTCTTATGAATCATCAATACACACTAATGGGGAATATGTCTTCATTTTGTAAATTTCACTATAAGTGTGTGTGTGTGTGTGTGTGTGTGTAGGGAAGCTTTAAAACTGTTTCTCAAGTTGAAAGACAAAATTTCTGTCCATTACCCTCCATTTCATGTTACTTAAAGATATATTTTAAAACATACATAAAATATCCTAATGAGAGATTATAGAACTAAGATGTTTAGCAACAAAATCACAACCTGTCTAGATTATTATCATTTTATATTAACACAAGTAAAATGATGACTTTTGATGATTTTCACCACTATCACTTCTGGATAAGTCGATAGTCAACTCAGACAATGAAATGATTTAGCGAGACATAAGTGAGAAATAGAAGACAAATTTGTTTCTGATGCAGTTCTATTTCCCAAAGGAGACAGGCCTTACCACTCGCTCTTTCTCCTCACCCCTCACAGTATGACTAAGGGCTCCTTCCCAAGATGGGAGGTTCCACTCCCCACCCTTTTCTGAGACAGAGTACTGGGATTTTAGGCATGTTCCCCACCCCTGGAATGCCAATAGAAATCTAAAAGGGTAGGCCACTGTGTTGTGGCAACATGCCCGAGATCCCAGCACTCCAGTAGTCTGAGGCAGGAGGATTATAAATTTAAAATCATGCTGGGCTACAAAGTGAGTTCAAGGCCAGCTCAGGTATCTTATCAAGACCTTGTCTCAGCTGGGCGGTGGTGGCGCACGCCTTTAATCCCAGCACTCGGGAGGCAGAGGCAGGCGGATCTTTGTGAGTTCGAGGCCAGCCTGGTCTACAGAGCGAGATCCAGGACAGGCTCCAAAACTACTCAGAGAAACCCTGTCTCGAAAAACAAAACAAACAAACAAACAAACAAACAAACAAACAAACAAACAAACAAAAAGACCTTGTCTCAAAATGGTAGCACTCACCCAGCATGCATAAGCCCTTAGGTTTAATCTCCAGTGGCATGAAACAAAAATAAAAACACCCGACCACTACTGGGGTATAATGGAATATACTGTTCATAGAAAACAGTGCAAGCAAGTATGTACAGATATGAATTACTTCCATCGATATAGCTTATAAGGTCATTACAAGTTTACCTGAGAAAATATTTCCTGTTTATCTTCAAGCAGAGACTGGGGTGTGGACAGAAATTCCCTTTTCTCACAGCTCTCTTGGCTGATGAGCGTGTCTGCGTAGTTGGGCTGCGGGAAGATCAGGTGGCTCTTTCGAGAGTCAGCGGTGAGTGAGATCTCGCGGGAATAGGTCTGTAGAAAGGCGTGTACCCCGTCAACACCTACGAAGTTGGAGGCAGGAATGTCCGTCAATCCGTTGGCTGCAGTCTGGAGCAAGCGTGAGGAGTACCAGTGTCGCAGCTTGAGCATCAAGAGCACGATGACAAAGGCCAGGAAGATGCAGGAGACCACGGCCACTGCCACCACCAGGTAGAGCGTGAGATCTGAATCCTGGGGATCCACGGCCGTCCCAGTGCTGCCCAGGTCAGCCAGGAGTTCAGGGATGCTGTCAGCTACTGCTATGGTGAATGTGACTGTGGCGGACAGAGGAGGCTGGCCGTGGTCCTGCACAGACACCACCAGGCTCTGCTTCAGAGCATCTCTGTCCAGCAGGGCTCGGGCAGTGCGCACCTCGCCCGTGTGCAGTCCCACTGAGAAGAGCCCTGGCTCGCTGGCCTTGAGCAGGCGGTAGGACAGCCAGGCGTTCTGTCCCGAGTCTTTGTCCACTGCCACCACCTTCGTCACCAGGTAACCGGGTTCGGCAGATCGAGGTGCTAGTTCCACGCCAGTGGACCCATCTTTGGGGAGGACAGGGTACAGGATTTCCGGGGCATTGTCATTTTGATCTATCATAAACAGACTCAGAGACACATTGCTGGTGAGTTGTGGGTCCCCGCTGTCCCGCGCCATCACCCTTAGCTGCAAATCTCGGAATTGCTCATAGTCAAAGGACCGCAATGCATAGACAACTCCAGTGTCAGAGTTGATGGAGAAGTAAGAAGACAAAGGCACTCCCTGAATAGTGTCTTCCACCAGGGAGTAAGTCACGAGTGCGTTCTCATTGTGGTCAGCATCCCGGGCCTTCACTGAGAAGATGGAAGCCCCTCTGGGGTTATTTTCAGGGATGTAAACAGAGTAGGAGTCCTGTTCAAAAACTGGAGGGTTGTCATTGATATCTGTCACTAGCAGTGAGATGTGAGCTTGGGTAGATAGGGGCGGAGTGCCCTGATCCGTTGCTGTTATTGTGATGTTGTGCCCAGAGCTTTGCTCTCTGTCCAGTGTTCTTTCTGTTACCAAGCGGTAATAATTGTCGACTAACTTTTCCAGTTTAAAGGGTAGGTTTCCAGGAATGGAACATGTGGTGTGACCATTGTTACCAGCGTCTTGGTCGTGCACACTGATAAGAGCAATTACGGTCCCAGGAGGAAAGTTTTCTGGCACTTTGGTGGCGACAGAGGTGATTCCAACTTCTGGGGCATTATCATTGACATCCACCACAGTGACCAGCACCTTAGCCCTAGCCATGAGTCCAGCACCATCCTGAGCTTGAATTTCCATCGGATAAACTTTGTATTCTTCAAAATCCAGCGGTTCTTTATTTGTTAATTCTCCTGTGTAAGAATCCAACTGAAATTTCCGGACCACACTGTGGTCTACGTTGTGAAAGGAGTATGTTACTTTGCCATTAGCTCCCTCATCCGGGTCAGTAGCATTCACCTGGAGCAGCCGAGTGCCTAATGGGACGTTCTCAGGGACACTCACGTGGTACTCTGCCTGAGTAAATGATGGTGGGTTGTCGTTCACATCCACCACCTGAACACGAATTTGCAGAGTTCCCGAGAGTACTGGGTTACCCCCATCAGAGGCGGTGAGGATAAGGTAGTGGGTGGCTTCTTTTTCTCTGTCTAGAGGGCTCTGCAGTACCATCTCTGGCTGGTGTGGTCCTTCAGGTCCCTGTTGCACATCCAGGATGAAGTGAGGGTTGGCGCTTAGCTGGTAGCTATGAAGTGAGTTTATACCCACATCAAGGTCTTGTCCAAGAGGCAGAGGGATCCTGGTACCTGGAGTCGTTATTTCACTCATTTTTAATTCCAGCTCTTCTAACTGGAATTGAGGGGTGTTGTCATTAATGTCAACTATCTCTACTTCGATAGGGAAAAGCTTCATTTCATCCTCCACAAGGATGTTAAAGCTCACGAGACAGGGCGCGCTCTGGGCGCAGAGCTCCTCCCGGTCTATCCTCCCTGCAGTGACCAAGCTGCCGCTTCGCGGGTTCAGGGAGAAAAGCTGCGACCTACCTCTGGAGACGATGCGGATCCCGCGCTCCGCCAGCTCGCGGGGCTCCAGCCCCAGGTCCTTGGCGATGCTGCCCACGAAGGAGCCTTTGTCAGTTTCTTCTGGCACAGAGTAGCGGATGTTTCTAGCCCCGGCTTCCAATAGTAGCTCCAGAGAAAGGCACAGCAGCATCAGCCGGCTGCAGCCGGTTAGCTTCTCTGGAATCGCCATTGCTCTCTGGCTTCCCACTTTTCTCTCAATCTGTTATCAAGGGTATTGTTTTTCTGTTTTTCCAGGGTCTTCTTTACCTCAGTATTTAAAATAATTACAGCAGAGAGATATCCAGAGATACGCTGGGCAGTCTCAGGCAGACATTTTCAGTGTGGCATGATGGAGTACAAAGTCACACGTTTACATTTTTTTTTTTTTTTAAGTTGGGCGGGTAGTATGGAGCATGTATCCCTCAGGTTGGTGAACAGCGGCGCCCAGAGTCCTATCAAGTTACTGCATGTCTTGGAAATGTAATCAGGTATCCTTCCTTAAGTCCTGGTTTACCGTCAGGGAAAGAGTTAATTTTTTTTTTTTTTACAACAGTATGTATGTATGCATGCGGTTGGAAACAGTATGTATGTATGTATGTATGTATGTATGCATAGAGTGTTCATTTCCTTATAGATATGTTGTTAAATTGCATTGTGCCGGAGAACCTGGTGGTCCGAATTATCTGCTTTCCCTGTGTTCTATTAAAGAAATAAAAGAACTCTAACCACAAAGAATATCAGCCTTCCATTTATTCTGTTGTATAGTTTGACAATTTGATAATTTTTCAGGCCACAAAGAGAAGTTTGGAGGATGAAAAAACATCAAAGGGGGAGAAATCAACTTTCAGACTTCAAGGTAGAGCTTCAGGATCTGGACCACTCCACTTTCCTTCCATTTTGGTTTGAATATTTTCAGAACCCTGGGATTTTTGAAGACTGCATTAAAACATATCCTTATTCATCTTTTTTTCTGAATCAGCTATGTTAAAAAAGATTTAAAATTCCCCCAAAGGCAATATATTTTGAATAGAATAAAATTGGGGTCTTGGAATCTCACTAAAATATCACATGAATATATAATTTAGACTTCAAATTCAGAAGACAGAGAAGTTGTGATATTATCTTTCACAGATGAAAGAAGCCACTTCTCTATTTTTAGGGAGGCTGTAGGGATAACAGTTGTCCTATAATCATGCATTATATTCTCCAAGACGAGGTGGCCTTCTTTAACAGCAGTATCTTTTAACTAGGATGACGAGGATGTCACTTTCCTTTTACACATGGTTTGGAGATGGCCTGGCAGCGGCGTGGGGAGGCCACATGGACTCGTTTCAGGCTGGCTGGTGCGCCTCTGCAGCAGCCATGGAGCTCAACATCTGGTCCTTTCACATGGACAGAAAAATGGAACACCAGTGGTATGGCCAGGGTCAAAGTAGGCAAAGATATGTTATCCACCGAGTTGGCAGAAATGGAGAGCAGCTCCTGAGAAGTGCCTTCTAAGAACAGCAAGACATCCTTCTCTGCTGCCAGATCCTGACAGAAGGGAGTTCTTGGAAAGCTCAGAGTTCTTTAGAGCCTGGAGTAGAGCTGGAATATTTAGAATGGAGAACAAGGCAGAAGATGCAGTCAACAAACTGACAGACGAGATGAATGAATTGGATCTTAGTTTGAAGAAAAGCAGGAACAATTTGAGGATATGGAGGAGTAACTTCTCAACTTCACGCTAGTTCCGAGACTTGGTTTGTTTCAGAAAAGAACTTCCAGCTAGCACTCTTCCTTCTGCCAAATGTGCTGTGGTGGTAGACTCTTCTCAGAACTAGTCTGCTTTATCCTGAGCGTCGTCTCAGCTTTCAGATCAGCTGCAGCAAGGGCAAGCTTTGGCTGACTTTCATACATTCTGAACTACTAAGTGACAACATTCAGTGAAAGATATGCTTGTTGGCTAAGTGAAATGCTGGCAGATACGGGAAGTTATTATTATTTTGTTCAAACATGAAATGGGAAACTGGTAGTTGAAAGCAAACCAATTTAAGCACAACAACCTGAAAGTGAATGGAAGAGTGAGAGGTGGAAGCACGATTTTGAACAGATTCCAGAACAATTAGAAGAGAGGTGTGAAGATCCGAGAAGGGACAATTGAAGACGCTGTTACCACCAAGTACTTGGAATCATTAGTTTGCCCACAGTAGTGGCTGAGAGGATAGCGGGAGTCACTCCTTCCAAAGCCAGAGGTGCAGCCTTACAGTCACTGAAGTCACTGCTTTTGTTCCGGTTATGATGAAGTCCATAGTAAATCATTTAAAACCACATAGTAAATCATTTAAAACCACATGAATAAACCAGCACACACTGTACAAATTACACACATACATATATACACATATTTCCTGTCATTTTATCATGTTCTAAGCCCTGACCCACATATCACAGTGGCATGACACTCCGTGATGCTCTGCTGAAATACTTACAATATGACAGTGCATTCCAAGGTCAGAACATTTACAGTTTTTGTTTGTTTTGTAGTGATTAACCCTATTAAAAAAGGAAATTATCAGTGCATTGACTAATGTTCACTTATACACTCCTGTACAGAAATTATGGCTTTGGTATTACAGCAATAAAATGGTATTTTCTGTGAAGCATTAGTATAAATTATTTGGATATATAAATATATTAGGGATCTTTTCATTGTGGAGAAGTATTTTCTTGTAAATATATGTTAATTTTATGATTTCTTAGGTATTGTACGTCGTAAAGGCTGGATGGAGGTGTAGCTCAGTTGTTAGAATGCTTGCCTAGCATGCTTGAAGCCCCGGGTTCAATTCACAGCAATGCAGAAATCCAGGAGTGGTGTGCATGCTTGGAATACTAGCAGGAAGTTAGTGTCAAGAGGATAAGAAGTTTGAAGTCATCCTTGGCTTACACAGTGGGTTTGAGGTCAGCCTGGGATATAGGAGGTTTTTCAGATAAAAAACAAAATAAAGAAAAGGAAAAAAGCTGAATTCTTACATTAATAAATAACTAAATGAAACTTACAAATTTTCTTGTGCAATAATCATAACTTAAACAAATTTACCTGTTGGTTGTCTTCAGTAAAGAAAAATATTTGTCTTTGCTTAAAGGATAAGTCCCATAGATTTTGTTGATCTCCCATTGTGATCTTTAAAATCTAAGACTTTACAAATATTTAATGTGTCCCTTGATAAAGACGGTTTCTAACTACAATGTCTCAAGTTAGAGTAATTTATTTTTCCTTATCTGAGAGGAATATGGTATTGGCACTCTAGAGTTTGGCATTTCAGGAACAACTGAGACAGATGCTGGCAGCCAACTAGATAATGATAGCCATGGAAGACTCAGAAAACGAGGAAATAAAGGAAGGACTTAACAGCCAAATGAATTGTCCGTAGAGGGACAATTTCTGTTCTTATACAACTAAATACACAGTTTCTCAGAATCTCAAAGACAAGTATATGGACCTCAAGAGTAGTAATTGAGTGATGCAGTAAATCTCCTTCATTATCACAAGGAAGGAACTCTTTAATACAAAATAAGACTCTTCAGAACATGTTAGTATATGCAAACTTCTTCCAAAAGGAATTGTGAATTAAAGAGGCAAAATAAAGCACTCATAAAAATAAGCAGTAAGAGTGGGTGGTGGTGGTGCATGGCTTTAATCCCAGCACTCGGGAGGTAGAGGCTGGTGAATCTTTGTGAGTTCAAGGCCAGCTTGGTCTACAGAGAGAGTTCCAGGACAGCCAGAGCTACACACAGAGAAACTCTGTCTTGAAAAACAAACAAACAAACAAACAAACAAAATCAGTAACCTTGTAGTGCTTCCCACCCCCACCAACAAAAGACAAGCAGCAGCAACTTATAAAAGGCTGTACGTACTAAATGAAAATATTCAGACTCACATTATATATTTGACTCCAATATAAAATTTATGGCTTCACTGTTGGCACTACAGGCAATGTCCATGTGAAAGATATTTCTGGAACTAATCTGAAGAAACTAAGATTTTATGATAGGTGAAACCATGCACAGACTATATTAACAGGTGACGTCCCTAGTGTTGGAGCTAGAACATTATTACAGGCCCAAGATGACAGCTAGAATCCCTTTGAGGAGGCAGAGAACAAAAACTAAGGCAAGGCTTCCAAGACTGAACCTCCATCTGCCTGACAGTGCTATGCTGGGTACACTGGGGTCTGGCAGCAACTCCCAAACACTCATGGTAGGGACTAGGTACAGTGTAGTGACTGCCCACCACATAGGCCCTGGTAGGTTCTGTCTCTGAGTCCTCAGGGAGCAGTGTTGTACACACTTAGCTGTATGAGCCCCTAGGTTGAAGAACCACGTTAGCTGTCTGAAATATAGGATAAGAGAGTTGGCTCTTGTGCTTCAAGCTGGCGCCCACTTTTGTCAGAAGGTAGACAGGCTCCATAGTGCGCACTGCAGTGCCTTACCTAGTTGAAGCTCTCGGCAAAGCACCCTCCTTGTATTTCTGTGACAGTCACCCACCATCGCAGGGAGGCTAGGATGGCACTGAGCCAGCCAAACCCTGGTTATCATGCTGAGGATTGATTTAAAGGCAGTCTCCCAGATTACTACACAACTCTCGATGACATTTCTTGGTGCCAGGTCAGGAAGAAGCAGGAATTATGAAAGACTCCAAGCTCTGCTCAGAAGTGTTCAAGTATTCAGTGGAGGCTTGGGGTGAGTGTTCCCAGTCCCTCAGCACAAGGCACAACGGTACATATCTGTAATCCAGCATTCAGGAGGCAGAGACAGATGGATTATAAATTCAAGGCCGGCCTGTGCTACACAGCAGGACCAGGTCTCGAAGAAAAATAAGGGATCAGGATATGGCTCAGTATGTAACATTTGCCTAGACTAGAAAAGGCCCCAACTTCAAACCTCAGCACCACAAAAAGAAACGGGGGAAAAAAAAGAAAACAATGGCTTGTCTGGGAAGAAGAACCACTTTGATTTATTTTTTGTTTTGACAGCATTTCACTTTGTAGTCCAGGCTGACCTTAAATTCTCCGTCTTCTTGCTCTGCCTCCTGGGTGCTGAGGTGACAGGTATGCACCATCCCTCGGGGCAAGCCGAGCATTTTTGTTGGTGAAAATGCTTGAGTCATGCTTGTGCTGCAAAAAAGGGATGGCTCATCCCTGTGAAGGCACCGATGGCAAGACTGGACTGTAGAGTCTGCTTCCAGTTAGGATTCCATCTGTCACTAGGTGACAATTCTATAGCGATTCTTGGAGGGGCAACTGTCAGTTCCTTCTGCAACAATTTCACCTCTCCATTTGAGCAGAGCTCTCAGTTTGCTGTTTGGTTATTAATAGCAGTTCTTACCTACGGATGCCTGGCTGACGACTCTGTCGTTCTTGACCTCCACTTCAACTGGGACTTTGAAAATGAGTCTGTAGACTACCAACAATCTTCTATCCCATGCGGTTACTGCCTTTTTTTTAAAAAAATCAAAATCAGGCATTGCTGTAATCTGGGGGCAGTAGATCTATTGTGTATGAATTGTGAGATTGTGTAGAAATAACAGGAGAACTCTACCTTAAGGATGTCAATGAGGATTACCTGGAATGCGACGTAGGCGAGGACGGGCTCTTCTGCAAGATGGCTCGGCTGCACAGCTGTGTGTTTCATCGTCCAAGGCCTGACAGCGTCTCTAAGGCTTCATTTGGTCTAGAGCTGTCCTGCCCCGTGAACCTCACCGAGGCGTGGCAGTCCTGTTCCTCTGGTCTAGGGTTTCTTTAGCAGCAGTTCCCAATATTTACTGCTGTAGTGCTCTCCATTTCTGGAGTCAGACCAGACGGTTACCCGAAGTTATGTGACACCTTTGTAGAGCTATTCTCAGAGTCCGAATTTTTGAACGCCGTTATTAAGATGCTCTCCAGAATTTCCAAAACGGTCTGTGCCGTTGTCATTTAAGTCCAGGATGATTCTGCCTATGTGATTTTCGGTAGGTTTAATCTTCAAATTCGAGCGGCTTACATAACTTCGTTGGAGGATCTGCTGCCTCGATCCAGTCATTCTCACGCTGATCTCTGCTGTCTTGGCTAGATGGAGTCGTTCTCAGCACTCACCCCCGGATTCTCCACACTTAAACACTCAGCCTTCTCTCCGAATCACGCAGCGCAGTTGGTTCGTAAGTTCTCCGAGCAGAACAAAGACAGCAGGAAGGGAGGCGGCGCTTCCTGCGCTCTGCGCGCCTGCCCCGTGGGCGACTTCCTATCCACGCAGCCGTTGAGACGTGAGTTCACGCGCGGTAGTTGCTCTCAGCCTCCCAGGAAGGAAAAGGCAACGCCTCACTCGGAGCCATTAAATATCCTGATGATGATGACCCGAATACTGCAATCAGAGAGCAGGAGAAAGGGCGACGAAAATCAAGTGGTTCAAACAGCGCAGGGAGGCCGTGCATTTTTTTTGGATGTGTTTGCGAGAGCCCGCGGGGATGACTGGGTCAGAATGGCCACTGACTGGACGACAGCGGCACCCAGAGGTTCAGCGTGGTACCTATCGCAAATTGCTTCTGAAATTCCTCAGAAGAAGCCACTGCTTCATTTCCCGGACTTGTTTTAGAATATCAGCTATGTTAAAGTGAAGAGTATAAATTGTAGTTTTTGGCAAAATATTAATAAAATTGCCTTTTCACAAAATTTAAGCGAAGTAATCTAATCTATTACATTTGGACTTAAGAACCCTCATTCAATTTTTCCTCGATTTTTTTTTTTTTTTTCCCGGTGCTGAGGATCAAGGCCAGGACCTTGCGCTTGGCTAGGCAAGCAGTGTACATACCGCCCTTGGCAATCATTTTTGAAGATGATACACTGATGAAATATTTTTCTTTGAAAATAAAAGGGGTTGAGGGTGGAGGCACTAATTGCCAGGCATGGCGAGGCACGCCTGTAATCCCAACACTCAGGAGGTAGGAAACCAACCACAAGTTAGAAATTAGTCAGGTCTACATGGAGAGTTCTAAGCTAGCCAGGGTGACATAAAGAGGCATTATCTCAAAAAAAAAAAAGTTCTCTTTACTAGAGAAATCATCCACTGTTAAAAGATATACCACAAAATGTAATCCCGAGTTGGGGAGATAGCTCAGTGTATAAAACAGCCTGCCGGGCAGACACGAGGACCTTAGTCTAAATATGTAGCAGCCATGTAAAAAGCTGACGGCCACGCTGGCTCCTGTAACCTCAGTGCTGTGCCGGGTGGAGATAGGAGATAACGGGAGGAGGGGGCTTGCTGCCCGACAGCGTAGCCCCAGTTTCTGCGACAGATCCTGACTCACGGTGCAACAGAGAGAGCAATAGGATAGGTAGGCCACAACTTCCTCTGGCCTCCAGGTATGTGCACCGGCAGGTGAAGGTCTGCAAACTCTCTCTCTAACACTCTCTCTCTCTCTCTCTCTCTCTCTCTCTCTCTCTCTCTCTCTCTCTCTCTCAGGTGAAGGTCTGCAAACTCTCTCTCTCTCTCACACACACACACATGAAATAAAATAATAAAATTCTTACTGTAAATTCAAATACAAAATTTTCAGTATAAAACATTAAAAATACAAAAATTAAAATAACCTAGAATTGCATTAACTTAAAATTTTGCCTTTGATGTCTATTCCAATGCTTCCAATATACATACACTTTTAAAATTCCCCCAAATAATCTAAGCTATTTCATGAGTATTATTAGTTACTCATACCCCTTTTTAAAAATATATAGCTTGGATGTCAACTATCAATATACCCTGTGAGAGACCCCTCACCCCAATTCCCCCTAAGGCCCGGAGAGCTGAGGAAAGGGACATCTTAAAATAGCCAGAACCAAGTCAGTACCCCATTCCCAGACAGGGTGAAGTCAGAAGTTTTAAAAGTACAAAATCCTACTGTCTGGTGGTAACTAACCATGAGATACCCCCCTCCCCCAAGATAACATGACCAGATTTTGGAGATGGGCTGTAAAACTGACAGAGCAAAAAATAAGATAAAATAAAGTCCAAGCTCAGGAAAACTGGACCAATCAAGGGTGGACCCATACTAACCCCCTCCTCTCTGAAGAATTTTGTGGTTTCTGCCTTTAAAAGCTGTGGGGCGTTTACCCACCACCCCCACAGTTCCCCAGAGTTTTCTTGAGTGCAATCAGCAGGAAATATTAGATAGAAGGATTTATTGCGGAGAATCTTGCGGAGATAAACAGATAGAAAATAAAGGATAGCCTCGAGAGGGCCTGGAACCTATTCCAACGGGCCCCGACTATCTCTGGCCCAGGGTTTTTATAGAGACACCAAGGGGTGGAGCAAAAGACCTCCTCCCCCAGCACAGCCAAGTGCAGGCCATCTCAGACACCTGCACTCAGGCCCGTGGTCCTGATCATCCTCTATTCGGACCTGCTGGATAAAGCCACGAGGAACCCGAGAACGGGCTCCCACAAAAAGCTAACGTCCCCAAGAAAGAGGAACTCTCCTCCGTGCCTCGATTAGTCGTGCGTCGATTAGTCGGGCGCTGCAGATGAGGGCTCCCTGCTAGCTTGTATTGCACTGAGAAGTAAACCTTGCTATTGCAGTCTGGACATCTTTGGTCTACGGTGGTTTCTTTGGGGGTCCTAATCTGGGCACAACATCCTATTGTGGGGTATCCACCAGAAAAGACTGCTTGGACATGGGTTTAAGCCATAGAAAGTCTTTGCTAGCTGGCCAGCCACTACACTGGGTGTTTGGGATCTCAGTGTATCCCCAAGACTTTCTCAGGGTGAGTTTTTAAGCACAAAAATCACATCACATACT
Source organism: Peromyscus maniculatus bairdii (assembly GCF_049852395.1). Lineage (NCBI taxonomy): Eukaryota > Metazoa > Chordata > Mammalia > Rodentia > Cricetidae > Peromyscus > Peromyscus maniculatus. The sequence goes on along the minus strand of NC_134870.1, from coordinate 29,305,281 downwards.
TCAGTTAAGAAGAACAGTTAGCCAGAAGTGGAACTACAGAAGCCAAAAAGCAAGGTTAGTACATTTGGATACTCTCTCAGAACTATGGATGTTGGTGGATTAGGTCTTTGTTTTCATTCTGGCAGGTTGACTGCCTATGTGCTGAGTTTTATGGCCTGAATGGTACTCCCATCATGGAGTCAGTTGTGCTAAGGTCTGGTCATCTACTAAGGTCTAAGGCTCTGTTACATACCCAAAGGAAGATGAACCCGTTCACAATGTGTAGGTGCTGATAAATCTAAACCAATAATGAGAACCTTATTTTTTAAAAACAATTCTTAGGATTATAGACTTAAAATGATAACTTTAGGGTAGTTTCTCAATTTTGATACTATTCCAAGCCAGATAAATCTTTTTTTTTTTTTGAAACAGGGTTTCTTTGTGTAGCCCAATAGACCAGGCTGGCTTCAAATTCACAGAGATCTGCCTGCCTCTGCCTCCCAAGTCCTGGGAATAAAGGCATGTGCCGCCACCACCCAGCTGCACAGATAATTCTCTATTATGTGAGTGTGTGGGAGGACAACTGCTCTGTGCCATGTTTAACATTATCTCTAGTCTCCTCTCACTATTACTTTCACAACTGTGACAACTGAAATGTCTGGACATTAATGAAGATCACCTCCTTCCAACCACTTTCAGAAACATAGGTTTACTCTGTTTACAAGTAGAGTACTTACTGCTAGCCAAGGATAGGTATATGACCACATTAGTCAAATGAAATCAAAAGGCAGACTTTCCCTTGAGTTCAAGCCCAAGAACCACAACAAATGTGACTGACTAAACAACTAAACAAACTAGTTAGTGAGATCACTGATCTCGATATTCAACTTGATTGCATCTGGAATCCAATGAAACCTAAGCTGCTGGGGACTTTCTTGAGATATTTTTTTGGATTAGATTATCTGGGGCAGGAAGGCTCACTCTAAGTTGGGCAGCACCTTCAAGTGACAGCACAGATAAAGTGATATGGAAGAAGGAAACTTCCTGCCTTCCTGCCCTCACTCTTTTTTTTTTTTTTTTGGTTTTTCGAGACAGGGTTTCTCTGCGTAGCTTTGCGCCTTTCCTGGAGCTCACTTGGTAGCCCAGGCTGGCCTCGAACTCACAGAGATCCGCCTGGCTCTGCCTCCCGAGTGCTGGGATTAAAGGCATGCGCCACCAACGCCCGGCTCTGCCCTCACTCTTAATGGCAAGTCTGGCCATACTCTCTGGTATGAGACAGGCTTTGTTAGATTACCCTACCCACATCCTGCAATTCAATCTAATAAATCCCCCTTACACACACACACACACACACACACACACACACACACACACACACACACACACACACACACTCTATCACTTCTGTTCCTTTGAAGAACCCTAACTAATACAGTAAGTAAATAAGACTTTGGAAGAGCTACTCTCTCAATTCATGGACAAGGGTGGAAGTTCTCCACTAACTGCTGGAAGGTAACTAGTGACCACAGCCTGTGGAGATTTACAAGTACAGGGATCAGAGCTGAAAGAACAGCAGAAAAGGCACAGATTCTTCAGAATCAGAAGAGAAAAACAATCTGTATTATATCGTGTGCAGAGGCAACTATATCGTACTTCAAGATCTGAACTGTCCAATCAGTAATCCTCAGCCATATATGGCGACTGAGCACTTGATGTGTGGCTGGTGTAAACTGGGATGTGTTGTAAGTGTAAAACACACCCTAGATTTTGAAGATTTAATTCAAAGTAAGAATGTAAAGCAGGTCATTAAAATTTTTTACATTGTGACTTATTATATTTATATTTTAGAAACATGGCTTGGTTATTTTCACTTGCTTTTAAGGATTTAAAATCACATCTATGGCTTCCATCTGTAGCCACATCATTTATGTATGTATGTATGTATGTATGTATGTATGTATGTATGTATGTATCTATTTATCTATTTATTTAATATAGAAAGCATCCTACTTGGTGTAGGAACTGCTGTGTGCCTTTAGTTAACTTGCTTTCTAACTTTTAAAATATATGGTGGATTTAACAATACATATGTTTTCTTTTGGGTTGAATCTTTGCCATTTCCTCACTGTGGTGGCTATTTTTGGTTGTCAACTTGACTACATCTGGAATTAACTAAAACCCAAACAGGGAGGGGCACCCCATGAGGGATGTTTTTGGCTTAATTTGAAGTGGGAAGATCCACTGCTAATATGGACTTTTGAGGTAGGAAGACACACCTTTAATCTGGGCCACACCTTCTGCTGGTAGCCTATATAAGTATAGGAAGAAGGAAGCATTTGCCCTTTGCCTGCTTGCTCTCTTCTGCTGGCAAGTCCATTCCTTCACCGGCATTAGAGCCTACTTCTTCAGGATTCCAGCATCTACTGAGCCGACATTCAGCCTTATGGACTGAGCAACTACTGGATTCTTGAATCTTTTGTTCACAGACAGCCGTTGTTGGATTAGCTGAACCACAACCTGTAAGTCATTCTAATAAGTCCATATATATGAGATATAGAGATTTATTCTATAAATTTTGTTACCCTAGAGAACCCTAATACACTCACCCCTAAAAATTTTAATCACAAAATACAGACAGATGTTCTCTCATTACTTACAGATTTTTTTTAACTTCTAAAGTATAAGTATCCACCTATAAGGAATTCTAAAGTTTTTAAAGGAAATTTTCAAATAATATGGGATTAGCAATTGCTTGTTATTCTTTTCAATCACAGAAAGGAAGCCCTGGGAATTAACTGCTTTCTTCAGATCTTTGTTTCACCAGCATTACAAATATAGGATGGAACAATCACACAAGTGTGATTTTTTTTTTGCATTCAGAATTTTTCCCATGTATCCATGAGATTTAGGGGAAAGAAATTTAGAATTTTAAGGACATTAAGTTAATGGTAATGTGGTAAAGTCTTAAGGTCAATAAAGAGCAGCGTTAAGAAAACATGTGAACTCAAAAGCAGATAATACATTTCAGGACTGAAGAAGGCAGATGCTATAGGAAACCTTTAAATAAGCCAGTTATCCCTGGCAGTTTAACTAAAATATGCCCAAATTTTGGCCAATGAAAAACCTAATGAATTTATTTCAAGTCATATTTTGTGACAAGAATATTTGACCATTATAAAACTCACAGGGAATGAAATGAAAAGTAACATTTGGGTTCTTTTTCTGTATAACCATGGTCTCATTTTCTACGGTTAGGTAAAGCACTGTCCAGAGGTCAGCATGTTAAACTCTTACATCTACAGGTACAAGTTTAATTAAGAGTTAATAGAAACTTTTCATTAGAAAAAGGGTGAACAGGTTATATTGGTATGATACTTTGAATGAGGATGGCTCCTCTAGGCACATATATTTGAATGCTCTGTTCCCAGTTGCTTGAACTCTTTGGGAAGGATTAGGAGGCATGGTCATATTGGAGTAGGTGTGTCACTGGGGACAGGCTTTGAGGTTTCAAAAGCCCATGCCAATCTCGGTTACTTTATTCCTCTTGCTCGTGGATCAGAACGTAAGCTCTCAGCTACCACTCCAGCGCCATGCCGCCCTGCTTGCTGCCCTGCTCTCTACCATGGTTGTCATGGATTCAGCCTCAGGAAATGTAAAACCCAATAAACAGTTTCTTCTATAAATTGACTTGGTCATGGTATCTGAGCACAGCAATAGAAAAGTAACTAAGACAACTAGAGATTATAGATAAACCAGATATTATTCTTCAAACACATTATAAAACAAAGAAAACTAATGTACCTCAATGGGCATGATGTTTCTTAAAATTCGCATAGAAATGGGTACAGGCCATTTTAATTTCCTCTCATGATAACATATGATAGTTTACTTAAAAATATTCAAACTCAGTGTGTTAGATTTTTAGTTCCCCACTTCATTATTTTCGAGACAGGGTTTCTCCTGGCTGTCCTGGAACACGCTCTATAAAACAGGCTGGCCTCAAATTCACAGAGAAGGATTGCCTCTGCCTCCAAAGTAGTGGGATTAAAGGTGTGTGCCACCACTCCTTGGTAGCTTTTAGTCCCTGTACTAGGTGGTTTTGTGTGTCAACTTGACACAAGCTAGAGTCATCACAGGAAAGAGCCTCAGCTGATGAAATGCCTCCTTGAGACTCAGCTGTCAGGCATTTTCTCATTTAGTGATCAGTGGGGGAGGGCCCAGCCCATGGTGGGTGGTGTCATCCCTGGGCTTCTGGTCCTGGGTTCTATAAGAAGGTGGGCCGAGCAAGCCAGGGGAAACAAGCCATCAGCTCCTGCTTCCGGGATCCTGCCCTGTTTTGAGTTCCTGTCCTGACTTCCTTCAGTGACAAACAGCAATTCTGAAGTGTAAGCCAAATAAACCCTTTCCTCCCCCAACTTGCTCTTTGGTCATGGCATTTCATCACAGCAATAGAACCCTTAAAACAAGGCCCGGGCAGTGGTGGCACACACCTTGAATCTCAGGAGGCAGAGCAAGGAGGAACTCTGTGAGTTCAAGGCCAACCTGGTCTACAGAGCGAGCTCCAGGATAGGCATCAAAATTACACAGAGAAACCCTGTCTCAAAAAACACACAAACAAAAAATACCTTTGATAAGGTATCTGTCATGAACAACTTAGCAGAAGAAAAGCTTTCTTTTGCCTCCTGGTATCAGTGTCCTCAGTCACAGGCTGCCTGGCTCTATGTTTCTGGACCTCATGCCAGAGGGTCATGTGACAGCAAAGGTGTCCAGGTCATAGTGGACAAGAAGCAAAAAGAGATGAAGCTAGGGTAAGAGATACCTTCCCAAGGCACGTCCCAACTGTCCTTTGTTCTTCAACTAGACCCCACCACCAACTTTCCACCACATTCCAATAATTTCATATTATCCAGCAAGGGATTAACACACTGATTAGATCAGAGTCCTCAGGTTTCAACCATTTCCTCAAAGCCCATCAACTGGCAACCAAAATACCAGTGCCATTTGGGAGGACACTTGATACTCAAACAAGACACACTCTCAGCAGACCTTCCCACTTTACAACAATCAACTTGCACTTACCTAAGAGGGTGCTATGCAATAAACGGCTCTTTCACATTTTAAGGTGACAATGAAGAAGAGTTTTTATTTCATAAAAATTTTTATAGGATTTAGACTACATTTTATTTAAAATAGGTCAACCATTTTATTCAGTTATGTTCCCCCCTTTTTGCTTGTTGTTTATTTTTAGACAGGGTCCAGCTATGTAGTCCTGACTGGCTTGGAACTTGTATGTAGACCAGGCTGCCCTCCAACTCACAGAGACTTACCTGCCTCTGCCTCATGAGTGCTGGGATTAAAGGTGCTGATCCCCAAGCCTGGCTCCTGTGGTCTTGTATTAGGCACTGGAACACAATGAACAAGACAAATCTTTCTACCATGAAGTCAAGTAAGTATATAAAAAACTAAAGTGAATTTTGGAAATGCTAATCACATTTTTTTTTTCAGACAGAGTTTCTCTGTGTAGCTTTGCACATTTCATGGATCTCTCTCTGTAGAACAGGCTGGCCTTGAACTCACAGAGATCCGCCTGGCTCTGCCTCCTGAGTGCTGGTATTAAAGGCGTGCGCCACCACCGCCCGGTGGCTAATCACATTTTAAGAGGGTAGTTTTAATTTAAATATGATTAGCATAAATGAAGACATAAATGACAATGACTCTGATGCAGTGTCAAAGAGATTCAACTAAAGCAACAAGTGAAAATAGATATCAAGAAATGGAAACAGCCATGTGTGATGGAACACTTCTTTGATCCCAGTGCTCAGGAGGCAGAGGCAGGTAGATTTGAGTGAGGTTGAGGCCAGCCAGGGTTGCATAGTGAGACCTTGTCTCAAAACAAACAAACAAAAAACAACGAATAAAAAACAAAAATCCAACCAACCAACCAACCAACCAACCAACCAAAAAACAGTGGGAACCATCATTTATTCCAAAGTCCTATACCACATGCTGATGAATGCCAGACTGTCCATAGCACAAACATCTCAAAGCAGTAAGACAGTAAAGAAGTGAAACAAATTCTAAAATAATTAAAAATTTACTTGCCAGTAAGAGCCAGGACATATGCTGGATATGGTGGCTTTATTCCAGCACTTAGAAGATTGAGGCAGAAGGATTGCTAGGAGTTCAAGGTTCCACCTAGGTAGGGCCTCAGAGAGAGTGTATCAAAAAAAAAAAAAAAAAAGGTGCCGGGCGGTGGTGACATATGCTTTAATACCAGCACTGGGAGGCAGAACCAGGCAGATCTCTGTGAGTTCGAGGCCAGCCTGGGCTATCAAGTGAGTTCCAGGAAAGGTGCAAAGCTACACAGAGAAACTCTGTCTCGAAAAACCAAAAAAAAAAAAAAAAAAAAAAAAAAAGCTTCCATATTACACTTCAATTTTAACAGGCCCCCAGACCTTAGCACAACTGACTCCATGATGGCAGTACTATTCAGGCCATAAAACTCAGCATAAAGACAGTACTACCTGCCAAAATGAAAACAAAGACCTAATCCACCAATGTCCATAGTTCTGGGAGAGTCTCCAAAAATGTACTAACCTTGCCTTTTGGTCTCTGTAGTACCACGTCTGGCTAACTGTTCTTGTTAAATGAAGTATGTCAAACCAGGACATAGTTTTTGTGCTTAAAAGCTTCCTATGAGAAAGACTTGGGACTGCATTCGGATCCCAAACACCCAATGTAGTGGCTGGCCAGCGAATAAAGACTTTCTATTGGCTTAAGCCCACGTCCAAGAAGTCTTCTCTGGTGGACACCCCACAACACAATCAGACCATTTGTGTTTCCGACAATTCTGTTCTAAATTAATCCGTGTCATCTTAAAAGCGTTTGTTTACATTTATAGCTATCAGACATATTAACAAAAGGAATCAAATCACCCTTGGTCCTCTGGAGCCCCACAAAATACAAATGAACCCAAAGGCTTGGTTCCCCTCGAGTCATCTTCATAATCAACACGGTTTTACACTTAGCATTATATAGTGATCAGAAATACTGTCTCACTCCGCTGGTTTGGGTACTTTACATTGTAGTTTGTGACTAGTTCCCAAAGCCTGAAGAGGAGGCAGACTGGGTACGCCCTGGGAAACAAAGATGCTTTCAGCAAGGACGCCCTTAGCTCCGAAAATTCTCGTTAGACTAGACACTGTCCCGCCCCACGACTCCAAAAAAGTGCTGCCTTAGGTGGCAAACTTAGGACTTTCTCCTCGCAATCCTTAACTTTCACTTCCAAGCCAAGGCTTTTCTGAAAACAGGCGTCTAAGCCTGTACAGAGCAAGTTCTCGCGAGAGGACAACGTAATTGCGAGACTGCGCCTGCGCGCGCCGTGACGCTAGTACTTCCGGTAGCCTGCGCCGCGCGTCTACTTCCGGTTAGTGGCGGAGCGCTTTGGATCTGGCTTGTTTTCCGCGTGGCGGGGAGTGGAGCGGAGAACCGGGTCGGTCAGCTCCGGAGCCCGGTGTGTTTCGAGTGGCGAGCCGGCGACGTTTCGCGCCGCGGGACCCGAGCCGTTTCGTTGGTAGCGCGCAGCTCGCCGTGCGGGGCGGCCGAAAGCGCGGAGAAACCGAAAGGCAGACGCGCCGCCCCCGGCCGCTCCCCGCCGCCGCTCCCCGCCGCTTTGCTCCGACCGCCCAAAGCTGTGCATAATCGCCGGTGGACTGTAAGTACCCGAGGCGAAGAGAGCTCACTGCACCCCGCTTTTTAAATAGCTCACTGGAGAGAATGTGTGGACTGATTGGGACTGTCTGCCAGACTTAACGTCTGTTACTAAAATCCCTCCTCAGGCTCGGCGGTTTCCTTTGCTGTTTGTTTTGTGCGGCAGCGGAATCTGGAGCCGCCCACTTGGTGTTGCATGTAGTAGACGGGTGAATTTAACGGGGAAAATGCCAGAGGGGCAGCATGTTTAGAGATAAGAATGGAGGCTTAAGTAAAAAACTAAGACAAAAGAGACACTAGCTGGTGAGAGACCCCCACCCCAGTTCCGCCTAAGTCCCGGAGAGCTGAGGAAAGGGACATCTTAAAATAGCCAGAACCAAGTCAGTTCCCATTCCCAGACAGGGTGAAGTCAGAAGTTTTAAAAGTACAAAATCAGACTGTCTGGTGGTGGCTAATCACGAGACGCCCCCCTCCCCTGAGATAATATGACCAAATTTTGGAGATGGGCTGTAAAACTCCTGACAGAGCGAAAAATAAGATAAAAGTCCAAACTCAGGAAAACTGGACCAATCAAGGGTGGACCTGTACTAACCCCCTCCTCTCTGAAGAATTTTGTGGGTTTTGCCTTCAAAAGCTAATCTCCCCAAGAAAGAGGAACTCTCCTAGCTGCCTCGCTGCACCAGGCACTGCGGACAAGGGTTCCTTGCTGGCTCGTATTGCGCCAAGAAGTAAACCTTGCTATTGCATTCTGGATATATCTGGTCTCCTGGTGGTCTCTTTGGGGGTCCTTATCTGGGCATTACACTGGCTGTCCACTTAGTTGCTATTTTCCTTAGAATTCGTTAAGAATTTAAAATTATACTAACAATAGTGCCCTTTTTAACTGTTTTAGGAGCTGAAACTTTTTGAGTGCAGCAAGTATTTATTGGAGGAATAACTCACCAGGAATTAAAGATGAGTAAGAGCAAAGATGATGCGCCTCATGAACTAGAGAGCCAGTTTATCCTACGACTGCCCCCGGAATATGCCTCTACTGTGAGGAGGGCAGTGCAGTCTGGACATGTCAACCTGAAAGACAGACTGACCATTGAGTTACACCCTGATGGGCGTCATGGAATTGTCAGAGTGGATCGTGTTCCATTGGCCTCAAAGTTGGTAGATTTGCCATGTGTTATGGAAAGCTTGAAAACCATTGATAAAAAAACATTTTACAAGACAGCAGATATCTGTCAGATGCTCGTATCCACAGTAGATGGTGACCTATACCCTCCTGTGGAGGAGCCAGTTGCCACTGCTGATCCCAAAGCAAGCAAGAAAAAAGATAAGGATAAAGAGAAAAAATTTGTTTGGAACCATGGAATTACTCTACCTCTAAAAAACGTCAGAAAGAGAAGGTTCCGGAAGACAGCCAAGAAGAAGTATATCGAATCTCCGGATGTGGAAAAGGAAGTGAAGAGGTTACTGAGTACAGATGCAGAAGCGGTCAGCACTCGTTGGGAGATAATTGCCGAAGATGAAACAAAGGAGACAGAGAATCAAGGCCTTGATATCTCCTCTCCAGGAATGTCTGGCCACAGGCAGGGCCACGACTCACTGGAACATGATGAACTTCGAGAGATATTCAATGACCTCAGCAGCAGCAGTGAAGATGAAGAAGATGTAAACATTATTGACACCGAGGAAGATCTGGAGAGACAGCTACAAGACAAGCTCAATGAATCAGATGAACAGCACCAAGAAAATGAAGGAACCAATCAATTGGTTATGGGAATTCAGAAACAGATTGATAACATGAAAGGCAAGCTTCAAGAGACCCAAGACAGGGCAAAGCGCCAGGAGGACCTCATCATGAAAGTAGAAAACCTGGCTCTCAAGAACAGGTTTCAGGCTGTTCTGGATGAACTCAAACAAAAGGAAGACAGGGAGAAAGAGCAGCTTAGCTCTTTGCAAGAAGAGCTAGACTCTCTTCTAGAGAAGTGAGAATATTGATTTCAGTCCTTAGACCGGTCAGCTTGGGAAAAATTGTTTTTCATAAGATCTCAAAATTGTTCTTATTACTTATAATGCTAGGAGTTTTGTTGAATTTTGTTGGTTGTTTTCAGAAACGCTGTGCCAGGTTTTCATTCTTTAGGAAGTAGGATTACATAGGCTGAGGTAAGGAGGTTTTAAGTAAGATTAGTGAAATGAACAGTTAGCTTTAATCACTTTACTATAGGACTTTATTACTATTTGTCTCATTTCCAGAAGTGTTTATTCCTGTTCATTGGTGCTAAGATCAGTAAGAAGCTAGCCTACAGGCAGTGAAGTTAGTTCATTTTATTATTTTTTTTAATTTTTTTAAGTACACGTATACAGTAGCTATTTTATTAGCTACTCAGCAAGTTTCCATGTATAGAAATGAAAGTTATTTCATAAAGTTGTTTCTTGCACAATAAAAGCTACTAATGTTCACATTATAATGTTTACCTTGTTCTATGAATAGTGAGAGTTGAGGTGGATTCATGGAGTTTAATGACTGAATGGTGTGGTCATGTTTTGTAGATAAAGATACATGCTGTTCTTTTGTATTTTCAGAAAAAGGAATACACAGGGTAAGGAAATGGAGAAATTCATCTTTGCATTATATTAAGGTTCAGAGCCACCTGGAGGTTTGAGAACACTGGGGTCCAGAGCCGCCTTAAACTATCCTAGTTTTCATTAAGCACTAAGGTTGTCTGTGTAAAGTACAGGAATCAGCAAAACAATGGTTATCAGATAAACCATTCTGCCTGTTTAGATTAAGATCACATTCCTAACTATTGCCAATTTAATTGCTATAGTTATTAATAGACGGATGCATGTTCCTGTTATTAATATTTCCCATTATGAAAGGCTGTATTCTGGCCTGGTATTTTAAATTTTCATACGTATATTTTTCACTTTCTCTGAAGCATTTAATATTTCACAATTGAGAGGGGTATTTTAGGAAAAAAGTCAGACTGATAAGGAGCATAGTTAAAATTAGTTTGTGTCAGATTGGTTTGTAAAACTTCAGTTTGAAAATACTTCATAGGCCGGGCGGTGGTGGTGCACGCCTTTAATCCCAGCACTCAGGAGGCAGAGGCAGGTGGATCTCTGTGAGCTCGAGGACAGCCTGGTCTCCAAAGCGAGTTCCAGGAAAGGCAAAGCTACACAGAGAAACCCTGTCTAGAAAAACCAAAAAAAAGAAAATACTTCATAAAACAAAGCTTACTTAAATTTTCTATTTTTCAGGATTTATTAGTGGTAAAGTGCAGAAAAATCAATTATTTAGACTTCAAGTCCAGCATCAAATTTCTTTTCTTTTTTCTTTTTGGTTTTTTGAGACAGGGTTTCTCTGTAACTTTGGTGCCTTTCCTGGATCTGCTCTGTAGGCTACACTTGAACTTACAGAGATTTTCTTGGTTCTGCCTCCTGAGTGATGGGATTAAAGGTGTGCACCACCACTGCCTGGCCAGGATCAAATTTCTTGATACTTAGAGGCTTCAGAAGGCAATTTCCCTCACATCTGGTCATTTATCCTTTACCAAAACATTTTCAGAAGCTCATGACTGCAGTGCAGATGAAGAAAGATTTAATATCTGGCTTTAGAGTCTTCCTTTTTTTGTGTGTGTGTGTGTTTGTTTTTGTTTTTCAAGAGTGTTTGTGTTTCCTGGCTGTCCTGGAATTTGCTCTGTAGACCAGGCTGGCCTCGAAATCACAGAGATCGTCTGCCTCTGCCTCCCAAAGGCTGGGATTAAAGGCATTGTGCCATAGAGTATTTTTTAAGGTCAGAAAATAATGTTTTCTTAATGAAGTGGTAGGTGAAAAATTCTAAGTATATCTAAGGTTTTTTTTTTTTTTTTTTTTTTTTTTTTTTAAAAAAAACCATGCCTAAAGAATTGACTGAGAAGATTGAGTATTTGACCACTTTTTACTAAAATCTGGGTACAGGTGAGGCTTGAAGGCCATCAGTGTTTGGAAGGAAGGATGCTGGATGCACATTTTTTTTTTTAATTAACAAAATACTCCACTGGTGTGGTTCCAGTTAAATTATTAGCTCTACTTGGATTCTCAGATCTATACTTTGAGTCTGATATGAACTTCAGCTTTAATATATTCAACTGTGTCCTGGAAATACTTAAAAGCAGCCCCCTGGCAAGCCGAGTATGTGTGTTTAAAACGGAAGTCACTCCACCCCTCTCATGGAGAACTTGCCCTTCTGTTTTGCTTCTGCCAGCTGCCACAGCTGCTGAAGCCCCAAACTAGAGCCTTGACAGCTCTACATCATAGCACGCCTGTGTTTCCCTATGGATCAGTAATTTTGTTATGTGATTTTTGGGCATTATAATTTAAGCATAATCTGTTTGCTTCAATTTTCTTGCCTTTGAAATGGAGGTATTACCAGCCTCACGGGGCTATTGGGTTAGTGACTTAAATCATACAGACGTACTTAGAACAAAATACTTGGAATATGGTGAGTGAACAGTGAACAGAAAAACATTCCCGTTCACTAGACTGGATCATACTAGTTAAACTGTCTCTTGAATTAAAGAGGAATTGAAATGATAGTAGAGCGTTTATAAAGAAACTTTTTTTTTTGACTCACTGTGTAGTCTAGGCTGACCTTGAACTCAATTCTCCTGTCACTGTCAAGTGCTGGGATTACAGGTGTGTATGACCAGGCCTGGCTTAGGAAATAGCTGTTTTAATTAGGGTTTGATTCAGATTCCACAAAGGTTCTAAATCAAAGCTTATAGTTTGGAAAGTTTGCTTCAAATATCTGCAACATAAAAGCTGACTCAGCTTATTACTGTAGCTTTATTGTTTGTTTCTGGGCACCTTTGTATTAATATTAAAAAGTGGCATAGTGAATGATAATCTGCCACATAAATATTAAAAGCTAAAGACTTAAGAGTGGGATCCAAATCCTGCATTATCGTGAAAGAGTCACTTTTCTCATGCATCTCTTGGCTAAAAAGTATGGTATGGAGCTGAACATTTTTCAGGGTTTCTGGGTTTATGAACAAGTGCTTTTTTTCCTGTGTGTGTGTGTGTGTGTGTGTGTGTGTGTGTGTGTGTGTGTGTGTGTGTGTGTGTGTGATGGGCCTTGGGAATGCTAAGCAATCACTATATCACTGAACTGCATAAAGGTCTTGCCCCCATGAACAAATTTTGAAGACCTTTAAAAGAAATAATGCTTTAAAATATTAAGATTCCCTATAAAAAAGTAATTTAGAGATTCTACAAAAAAGCAGCACCCTCCCATACCAACTTCCTAGAATAATTTACATTAACATTTTAAGATGTATTATCCCATACCTTCATTTGATGTGTTTATAACGGATTACATTTATGTAGTTTTTTAGTGCAAAAGTTATAGTTTTGTTATATAGACCCTTTAGAAACTTGCCTAAAAATATGAGTAAGCTTACTAATGTGTGAATCAGTATCTTCACAATAGAGTTTCTAATGTTATCCACTACTGATTGTTACTAGCTGTAAAGATAGGAACTCATTAAAGTCTGTACTCAGAGCTGTGGTACCTATCCTATGAAGTCAGGTAACCTCCCCCATCTCACAGAGAACAGAAAGTTTATTTTTCTGTATAAATTGAACCAATGAAGGCCCCATCTCAAAACAGGCACACATTAAGTGTAAATGAGGTGAACAGCAGTTGAAAAGGAATTCAAGTGCAAGCCTATATGTATTTGCTATAGAGACCCTGTTAAATCAGTGTTTAGGCATATACACACAGTTGAGATTAGATGATTAGGAGCTGGAGAGATGGCTGATGGGTAAGGGCATTTGGTGCTCTTGCAGAGGACCCAGGTTGGGTTCCCAGCACCCAGGTGCTGGCTTACAACCAATTGTAAGTCCAGTTCCAGGAGATCCAACCCTCTTCTGACGTTCGTGGGCACTAGGCACTCAGCGGTGCACATACATGCAGTCAAAACATTCATAAAACAAATCTTGAAAGAAAGATGATTGTCTAGCCGGGCAGTGGTGGCGCACGCCTTTAATCCCAGCACTCGGGAGGCAGAGCCAGGTGGATCTCTGTGAGTTCGAGGCCAGCCTGGGCTACCAAGTGAGTTCCAGGAAAGGCGCAAAGCTACACAGAGAAACCCTGTCTCAAAAAACCAAAAAAAAAAAAAAAATAAATAAATAAATAAAAAAAAAAATAAAGATGATTGTCTCTAAAGGAAAGTTATCTCAGAGAAAAGAATTCCCAATGTCGACAGTTGGACATTCTCCAAAGAAAAGGCCAGGTTATCTACTGGGGGAAAAAAGCCTGTCTCTTACTTACCATGCACAATCTGATCTTTAATGCCTCACTTTCTGTTTTTTAGACAGGGTCTCTAGGTAGCTAGCCCAGGCTGTTTTGAAACTGGCTCTGTACACCAGACTGGCCTTGGACTCAGATCTGCCTGTCTCTCCCTGGGATTACCCGGGGGTAAAAGCATCACTTTTAAATACAGTTCGGGAAGGCTAAAGAAAGAAACTTTTCAGTACACAGTTTGACCCCAGATTTGGTCTTACCTCCAAAATCGTTTGTACAACTCAGGTTCCCACCTCTCTTACTCCGGAAGAGGAGAGAAGAGCATTTGGCTAGAGATGTTTTGTTTTGTGCCATGGACTCAAATGTAACAGTTCCCAAGTATTTTATCTTCTCGATTATTTATTCATTTTTTGAGGCAGAGTTTCGCTATGTGTCCCCTACTGGCTTCGAACTCACAAAACCTGCCTCTGCTTCCTGAATGCTGGAGTTAAAGGTGTGGTCCCCCATGCATGGCCCGTCTTCTCTACTTTAAGTCTCTCTTTCGGTAGGCTGTGCCCATTAAATCCAGACTAGATTAACTGAGAGCACCCCCCACCCCCTCCCCGTGTCATTTTGTGTGGTAAGAAACGGGGAAGTCTGGCCCCCAAAGGGGGAAGCATAGTCCACCCAGCTATGCACCCGCTCTACCACTGACCTACACCCCCAGCTCCAGCGAAGAGTTTCCTTGTACGTATTTATGGGAGAAGTGTCCCTGAAGCATTCTGCCTCTGCCCACGCGGACAGCGGGGCACTCGTGGATGCACGTGGCCGGGGGGTTATTCCCAAGCGGCTGGGGAGTGCAGCGGTCCGCGGCTTTGGGTTGAGTGGCCTCGGCTGGGAGACGGAGAGACAGAGCCTGCAGCAGCCAGCCGTGGGAGCCCACGGTCACTTGCCTTCTGATGACACCCACGGAGGGGCGGACGAACATGAAATCCATCCTGCCGTCCAAGCCGCCATAGACCTCATTGCGGGCGGCGCTGGGGGCTCAGCGTGTGTGCTGACAGGGCAGCCCTTTGACACCATCAAAGTGAAGATGCAGACATTCCCCAACATGTACAAAGGCCTCGCCGACTGCTTCCTAAGGACCTATAACCAAGTGGGCTTCCGGGGTTTATACAGGGGAACCAGTCCTGCACTGCTAGCCTACGTTGCCCAGAGCTCTATCCTATTCATGTGCTATGGCTTCTGCCAACAGTTTGTCAGGAAAGTGGCCGGAGTGGATCAGAGCGCAGAGCTGAACGACTTCCAGACTGCCACGGCTGGGTCACTGGCCTCCGCATTTGCTGCGCTGGCCCTCTGCCCCACTGAACTTGTGAAGTGCCGGCTGCAGACCATGTATGAAATGAAGATGTCAGGGAAGATAGCACAAAGCTATAGCACAATTTGGGCTATGGTTAAGAGTATCTTCATGAAGGATGGTTTCTTAGGCTTCTATCGTGGACTTCCCACCACTCTATTTCAGGAAATACCTGGCTATTTCTTCTACTTTGGGGGCTATGAACTCGGTCGATCATTTCTTGCCGCGGGAAGACCAAAGGAGGAACTAGGCCCTGTCTCTTTGATGTTAAGTGGAGGCTTTGCCGGGATCTGCCTCTGGCTTATCATATTCCCAGTGGACTGTATTAAATCCAGAATCCAGGTTCTTTCTATGTCTGGGCATCGAGTAGGATTAATCAGAACCTTTTTAAGTGTTGTGAGAAATGAAGGAATATTAACCTTGTATTCTGGAATGAAAGCCACTCTGATTCGAGCTATCCCTTCCAATGCTGCTCTGTTTTTGGTCTATGAATACAGCAGGAAGATGATGATGAACATTGCAGAAGAATACTGAAGTGTTTTGATGAAACCCTTGTCTAAGCACATGAGTGTGAGGACCACGGCTCTAGATATCAAAGAGTTCAAGACCAACATGGAGTTGTCTTTGACTGGGAATTTTGGGTTTGTCCTCCCTTCCTCCAAATCTCAAACTTGGTGGAGAAATCTTTATATCCTATGGTTTCTTTTCACAAGCATACTGAAATAGAAAAATCACTGCTTTTGCTGGTGGTGGGATCTGCAGGGTGAACCCAAGAGCCTATGTACTTCAAGGTTATCGGGGCTGCTTCATAAACCTATGTAACATCTTGAATGGTCATGTGTTGTAAGTGAAACCTAGTTTGGTTCCCTGTTTAGTGTCAAGTATCACCACAACATCTAGAGTTGATCGTTTTTCATGATTATAGGTATTGCTTAATCCATTCAAGATGTGGTTGTAGTTTAAAATCTGTTTAATATGCACCACACTAGGCTGTTAAAGTTTTAAAGTCTTTATGTGACAACCGAAACATTCATGTTGATTTATGAGAAGAGAATGTACCTGTGTATCAGCATGGCTTCCACATTCTTGAGTAAAATTTCAGAGTAGGCATCCATCCTGGATTTTCTACTCCAGTCTTAAATAGTGTGGATTTCACTTTCAAAGTATGGTTACTATTCTACACCCCAATAGTATTGTTAGGTGGGGCCTTTGTGTATTAGGCCTTTGGGAAGTGGTGTGGCCTTTGCTGGTACTCCTTCCCTCTCTTTTCCAAAGAAGCCAGGCGTTAGATTGAGGAAAGAGATAAAGGCATGGGGCTGTGAAACTGTGCTTAGATGAGCCATGTAGATCAGTGGTCTCCACCTGTGGGTCCCTTGACCCTTGTGTGGGGTGTTGAACAACCCTCTCACAGGGGTTGCATATCAGATATTTACATTACGATTCATAACAATACCAAAATTACAGTTAGGAAGTAGCAACAAAAATAATTTTATGGTTTGGGGTCACCATGACCTGAAGAACTGTATTAAAGAGTTGCAGCATTAGGAGGGCTGAGAACCACTGATGTAGATGAAGAGAGTTCTAATTTGTTCTCAGTCTCTGGGTCCTGGCCTGGGCAGGAGTTCACAGTGTTGTATTGGCTCATTTAGGGATTGTTGATTCACTTTAGGTCATTCACTGTTCTCTGTACCATCTCCCATTCTTCCAGGAAACAGAAAGTACAAAAACCAAGAAAAGGTTTTGTTCTATTTGGTGACAGAGTGAGAGTCCCCATGGGTGATGCTATCTCTTAGCCAGGACTAGTGTGCACTTTGTGCTATCGTTCCATAGTAAACAATGTGAAAGAGGTGATTCACATTTGAAGGTCACCTTGGCTCCATAACTATTTGCAGTAATTTCAGTGTCACAGCTTTCTAAATGTGGTGCTGGTGGTCAGTGAACTTTAATGACTAGATGTCACAATATAAAACAATGAACCATAAGATAAGTGGTTTTACTAAACTACATGTATGCATTTAAGCACAGACAGTATCTCCCAACAAAACCCCCAAATATACTGAAACAAGATGAAAGCCTCCCTCCCCCAAATCATAACTCAACTTACCCCAGTAGACTTGGAATTAAAAAGCTTGTTTCCGGGCCATATGCTTTTAGAAAGTCATTCCTTTTTTTTTTTTTTTTTTTTTTTTTTTTTTTTTTTTTTTTGCTTTTTTTTTTAAGACAGGGATTCTTTGAGTAGTCCTGGAACTTACTCTGTAGTCCAGGCTGGCCTCAAACTCAGAGATCTTCCTGCCTCTGCCCACCCCCTCTCAAGTGTCAGGATTAAAGGCATGTACCACCACTGCCTGGCTTAGAAAGTCATTCTTTATACCACTAAAGTAAGTTCATCTTTCTGTGTTGCTACAAGACCAACAGGGTCTTTTCAATAACAGGTGTTAAATACCTATAAAGCTGAAAGAAGGTGAGGTACCAGTCTCAACAATCATCTATGTGTTTCCTGTGCCAGGCCTCTAACTTCCTTTTTAAAACCCACTAAGCAATTATGGTAACTCCAAACTCTAGTTCCAGAAGCAAGATCCAGAGATATGAGACACTGACAACTAAGGGCTGCTGGGAAGAGTTGGCCAAAAGTTTTGCTCAATATTATGCCTAGTCTGCTAGAAGTAGAGAACTGAATTCCACAGTCTGTCTTCTGACCTTTGCATGTAGTTCATTGGATGAGCAGTGTTGCATTTATGTGCATAGACAGACAGACAGACAGACAGACAGACAGACAGACACACACACACACACACACACACAAAATAAGTGTTTAAAATGTGTAAAAAAACTAAATAAGTAAATGTGTGAAAAACACTGACTACTTCCAAAGTGTTTCCCTGATAACTACTCTCATGTATAAGTCGTGAATCTCTTGGGTCATCATTCTTTCCAACACCCTTTCCAACATTTGGCTTTTACATTTCCCCAAATGGCTGTGTATTCCGATTTTCATCTGTATTTCCATGATTATACCAAAAATGTTGGACATCGGTCAAGAGGGTGCCTGAGCTGACTTACTCTGATGATTGGATGGCTGAACACCCTGTCATGATAGAACCCTCATCCAGTGACTGATGGAAGCAGATGCAGAGATCCATGGCCAAGCCCCAGGCAGAGCTCCAGGAGTCTAATCGACGAGAGAGAGGAGGGATCATATGAGCAAGCGATATTGCAAGAGAACATGATTGGAAAGAGTACAGAAACAACTAGCTAAACTAGTGGAAACACATGAACTGTGAACCAATGGCTGAGGAGCCCCCATGGACCTGGACTAGGCCCTCTGGATAAGTCAGAAGGTTGTTTGGCTTGAACTGTTTAAGAGGCCCCTAGGCAGTGAGACTGGGACCTGTCCTTAGTGCATGAGCTGGCTTTTTGGAACCTGGTGCCTATGGTGGGACACTTTGCTCAACCTTGGTGCAGGGAGGAGGGGTTGGACCTGCCTCAGCTGAGTGTACCAGGCTCTGCTGACTCCCCAGAGGAGACCTTGCCTTGGATGGGGTGGGGATGGGGGGTGGTTTGGGGGGAGGTCTGGGGGGTGGGAGTGGGCAGAGGGAGGACAGGGGAATCCGTGGCTGATATGTAAAATTAAATTAATTATAAAATAAAATAATAAATCTCTTTGAGGAACAAAGTAAGCTAAATACATGTCAGATGTGACTATATTGAAACTCTTTGTAAAGTCCATAAAGATAGAATCTATAGGATGACTGAAAAAAAGAAATTTATGATACGGGTCTGAGGAAGGATCTGGTACTGTAAAAGTCTCTAGCAACTCAAGCAGGATCTAAAGTAGAAACCATGGAGCAGTGCTGCTTACTGATTTGCTCCCCATGGCTTGTTTAGCTTCCTTCCTTCCTTCCTTCCTTCCTTCCTTCCTTCCTTCCTTCCTTCCTTCCTTCCTTCCTTCCTTCCTTCCTTCCTTTCTCTCCCCCGCTCCCTGCTCTCCTTCCTTCCTTTTTTTATTTTGTTTTTCAAGACAGGGTTTCTCTGTGTAGTTTTGGTGCCTGTCCTGGATTTTGCTCTGTAGACCAGGCTGGCCTCGAACTCACAGAGATCCGCCTGACTCTGCCTCCCGAGTGCTGGGATTAAAGGCATGCGGCACGGCCACCTGGCTAGCTTGCTTTCTTACACAACACAGCACCATCTGCCGAAGGGTGACATTGACCCCAGTGGGCTGGGCCCTTCCACATCAGTCATTAATTAAGAAAATGTCCCATAGACTTGACTACAAGCAATCTGATAGAGGCATTTTCTCAGTAGAGTTCCTCTTCCCAGATGACTCTATCATGTTCAAGTTGACAAAAAAAACCTACCAAGACAACTGACCCCTTGTCAACTTGACATACTAATACAGCACTATTAAACAGCCTTTCATTTCTTGTTTATTCTCAAGATTTCATATTAATATCAATATCACAATATAAAACGCTCTAACTTTTAAAAGCCCCACAATCTTTAAAAATTCAAATACTCTGAAAGTTTAGTCTCTGGGCTGGAGAGATGGTGCAATGTTTAAATGCACTTGAAGAGGTCCTGGGCTCAGTTCTTAATACATCAATGATGTCTCACAACTGTCTGTAACTCCAGCTCCAGAGGATCCAACATCTCCTCTGGCCTCATATGGTTCATATACAAACACTCAGACATGCACTTATATAGATAATGAAATAAATAAATATTTAAGAAGTTCAACCTTTATAACATCTAATGTCTCTCATTAGTGGGTTCCCGTAAAATTAAAAAAGTTAAATAATACTTTCCTCCTACAAGAGGGAAGAACCAGGTGTAGCTCTAAGTTTTCTCTGGTCCCACCAGGCCCCATGGTCTCACAGCTACTTATAAAATAATCATTCAGAGACTTACTATTAATTACCAATAGTATGGCCTATGGCAGGCTTTTTGATAGCTAGCTCATATCTTAAATTAACCCATTTCTATTAATCTATAAGTTTCCAGGTGGCCATGGCATTACCGGTCTGCTGGCGTCTTGCTCCTTGGGCAGCAGGCTGGCATCTCTCTCTTTATTCTCCTTTCTCCTTTTCCTATCTTTCTTGGATTTTCTTACCTGGCTCCATCCTACCCTGCCATAGGCCAATGCAGCTTTATTTATTAACCAATCAGAGCAACACATATTCACAGCGTACAGAAAGACATTCCATAGCACTTCCCCTTTCCTGTCTAATCAAAAAGGAAGGTTTTAACTTTAACATAGTAAAATTATATATAACAAACCAGTTATCAAGCAAGAATTATAGTTATAATATCTAGTCTTTATATTTGGCAAAATTAAAAAATATTCTATCATCTATCATATTTTTGTGAGTTTTAAGTTTTATATGTAGCATGAATCTTAAAAGTTCTTATTAATAAAAACAAACCCAAGGCCAGTTATTGGGGTGAATGCTGGAAGATCAGAGAAGCAGAACAAGCCACAGCTACCTCACCTTGCCAGTTCCTCAGCTAATCCTGTTTCCTCAGACTGGAAACCTCTGAGTCCTCATCCAGAATGAATCTCAGCTGAACGGTTGCTCAAAAGCCCAAAAGCTTAACCAGCTAAATGCTTCTAGTTTCTGATCTTTACGCCTTATATATCTTTCTGCTTTCTGCCATCACTCCCTGGGATTAAAGGCTCACTTCTTGGGATTAAAGGCGTTTGCCACCATGCCTGGCTGTTTCCAATGTGTCCTTGAACTCACAGAGATCCAGACAAATTTCTGCCTTTGGAATGCTAGGATTAAAGGTGTGTGCTACCACTGCCTATCCTCTATGTTTAATATTGTGACTGTTCTCTTCTCTGACCCCAGATAAGTTTATTAGTGTGCACAATATTTCAGGGAACACAATACCACCACAAGATCTAATTTATCTTTTATCATGACTAAGGAAAGCTATAATTATAACTATTTTGTCTTCAACTCCATCAAAGACCCCAGAAGGATATAATATAACCTAAGTAAACAGGAAGTACATTGTAAGCAACTTCCAAAAATCTAGAATGACAGAGACACCTGGCTGCCTGGACAGTCACCCAAAGTTCCTCTGCAATCTTTGGGCACCCATCTTCAGCCCATAGGCCTAGAGTTTCTCAGTTGCTTCTCCCTGTGTCCTGCAGAATGTCTGGTAATCTCCTCTGCAAAGCAGGAACCTGAAGGACCACCTCACCTTGTTTTGGCAAAATTTAGTAGTAATTTTTCCATGGGTCCTGCATGTCTAGTTGATCCAACATTTTGCTAAGCAGTCCAGGCAAGAACAGCTTCTTACCCAAATGGCTAACTTTTGCCATAAGGAAAGCAAACTCCATATGGAGTTTCTTCGACACCCATCATTTTTTTTTTTGAAGTAAGTCAGTGCTGCCAGGAGCAGATGTGTCTCATTATCCAGAAAATTTAAGTTTTAAAAAC